>NC_136059.1:1765308736-1766601018 GCF_964261635.1 Lissotriton helveticus
CTCCCCCATCTCCACTCCATTAAACCAGGTCGTCA
The DNA here is from genome assembly GCF_964261635.1 of Lissotriton helveticus. Lineage (NCBI taxonomy): Eukaryota > Metazoa > Chordata > Amphibia > Caudata > Salamandridae > Lissotriton > Lissotriton helveticus. The sequence goes on from NC_136059.1 coordinate 1,765,308,772, forward strand.
ATGGCTGCCAGATATCCACTGGCCTGGATCGCTGCGGCATAAGTTCCCAATATGCTGTCAATTGGTCTCTACAGTACATGGCCGAATTTAACCATCCCTTGACCACCGGTGGGGACCTTTGTATCCAGTGTACTGCGATCTGTCTCTTCGCTAGCAGAAGTAGAAGGGCAACCAATTTCCTAGAGTCACTTGGTATGTTCATTACAAAACCAAGGAGGGCCACGAGGGGGTCAGGACCCAGTTCCTCTCCCACTATCTCTCCTATCCTTGCGAAGACCGCTATCCAGTATGTATGCACAGTTTCGCATTCCCACGTTAAGTGATAGAAAGTAGCGTCTACGGTCCCACATCTCCAGCAACCAGTATCGGCTAGTAGGCCCATCCTAAATAATTGTGTAGGTGTGCGGTATGTTCTATGTAGGAAGTTAAAATGGATTAACCTAAGTCTGTAGTTAGGTGACAGGTGTTCAAGCTGAGTACAGCAGAACACCCATTGCTTTTCCGTGATGTTAATACCTGTCTCCGCCTCCCAATGCCGTCTCGAGTCTGGCCTTAGGACCGGAGCCATGTCCTGAGTAAGTCTGTAGATTCGTGTAATCAGTTTACTTGGCGAACTGTTGGCTAATATGTCTTCCAAAGCCGACAACGTTGGTGGCGCAGCAGGAAACATCGGGTATCTAGCCCTACACGCCGCTCTCAGTTGGTAATAAAGGAGTAATTCTGATGCTGTTGGCACCTCGGATTCGCACATGTCCTGCAGAGACACGAATGTGTCATCCGGGTAGAGGTCACCAGCCTCCGTCAACCCGCATTTGCGTGCCCGTTCCGATATTGCCTTGTCCATTAGCGGCTCCAAAAGTGGGTTACCGCCTAGCGGCATGGATGGGGCATATAGTTCAGCCAGACCTGCACGCTTCGCTATACCCAGCCAGGCCCATCGCACTGTCTCAACCGTGTCTATGTCCATCGGTGAACGTTTGTATTTGTGATAGAGAGTAGTCGCCAAGGGGGTGGGTGCTGACACATCTATCTCAATCGCCACATGTGGCTGATACGGTACCGGGTGCTGCCAATAGTGTAAGTACTGGGCTTGTGCACTGTATGCAGATAATTCAAAATCCGGCGCCGCAAGCCCACCCTGTCGGAAGGGAAGTGTCAGCAGTTTCCAGGTCACTCTCGGCTGTTTTCCCGCCCAGACTAGCTCCAGGAGTGCTGAGCGGATCCGTCAGAAGAGAGAGAGCGTAAGTGGCGGGGGTATGTTCGCAAAGAGGTATAGAAATTTCGGTAGAATTACCATTTTAGTGATTGCTATGCGGCCTGTCAGGGACAGTGGTAAGGTCTTCCATTTTTTATGCACTCAAGCCACTCTACTGCTACACCATAGTTCGACAGCCATGTATCCTGTATCGAGCGACTAATTCTGATACCCAGATATTCAACTTTGTCCGTCACCCATTCTATAGGGAATTCGGTCTGGCATCTGGTTGTGCCGTCAGTTAGAGGCAGCATAGTCGATTTGGACCAGTTTATGTTTATGCAGGTTAAGCCGCTATATCTCACTAGTTCGCGCATCAGAGGGTCGAAGTTTTCCTCCGGGTTTCGCATATATATGGTTATGTCGTCCGCGTACATGGACACAACCAGCCCTCTCGACGTAAAGCCAATACTCCGATGTGTATGATGTTGCCTCAGACGAGCTGCGAGCGGTTCTGTGGCAATGGTGAACAGTAACGGCGACAGAGGACACCCTTGTCGGGTCCCTCTCGTGATTTTGATGGGATTTGAAATTTGTCCATTCACCTTAACTCTCGCTGTCGGGCCATTATAGAGGATGCTAATTTTCTGGGTGAATGACCGGCTGAAGCCCATGCGGGTGAATAGAGACAGTAGGAATTTCCATTCGAGGGAGTAGAATGCCTTAGTGGCATCGAGCAGGGCAGCGGTTGCTTGTACCTTGGGGTCTAAATAATGTAATAGGCCAAATAGTGTTTGCAAGTTTTGGGAAGTTGACCTGCCCACTACAAATCCTGATTGATCCAACAGTGCTATCTGGGGCAGCATCGGCGTCAGCCTGTCGGCCCGTAGCTTCGCATAAATCTTAGCGTCCAGATTTATTAGGGAAAGTGGATGATATGAGTCTGGGCTGGTCCGGTCTTTATCGGGTTTGAGTAGTGTGATTATCATGGCTTCTCTTAGCGATGGCGCCAGTGACCCTGTCTCTATCGCTTCCATATACATCTTGTGAAGCCTGGGTGCGATGAGGTCGGCATATTCCTTATAGAATGCCGCAGTGAGGCCATCCGGGCCTGGTGCTTTGCCCGACGGCATGCCTGCAATAGCCATCCTTATGTCTTCGGTCGTAAGTGGCAGATCCATATACTCCCGTGCTCCATTATTGAACCATGCCAGAGCTATGGTGTCAAGATAATCAGTGATTGCCTGATCCTCTGGCAGCACTTTGGAGGTGTACAATGTCTTATAATATTCCGTCATTGTATGTAAGATGTCCGGCGGTGTTCTAACTGTGCTCCCAGCCTCGTTTCTCAGCTCCATGATATATTCCATATCTCTAGGTTTGCGCAGCATAGTGGCTAATGTCCTTCCCGCGCAGTCCCCCTCTCCATATCGTCTGGCCTGAGCATATTTATTAAGGAACTTCACTTCTCTGTCTGCTTCCTCCTGATATTGGGTGAGTTTCGCCCTGAGGTCGGCGCGGGCCCTGTCAGTGGGTGCCGTGAGCAGAGTGGCTTCCAAGGCTGCGAGCTCTTTTTCCAATCTATCAAGTGTGTGCCTAATAGAGCGCAGTACGCCCGTTTTGAGCGCCATGCAGTGACCTCTAGTGACCACCTTGCTGGCCTCCCAAAGTGTACCCGGTGAGTCCACAGACACCTCATTTAATTCAAAGTATTCCGATATCTTATTTCTTAACTCTTCCCTAAATACCTGATCTAGCAGTGCGTGTGAGGGGAATCTCCAGCTAAATGGTTGTACATATTGTGTCGGGGTGGCAAGTGTCACCCCCACTGGCACATGGTCAGATATGGATCTCGGCAGGTGTGTTGCCCCCAGTATAGAGGCATGAAGGTCTCTAGACAGCAACCAGTAATCCAGTCGTGACCAGGCAGCTCTGTGTGCAGTAATACATGTGCCCGCGCGCGTCCCCGGGTGTAGGAGCCTCCAGGAGTCAACCAGTGTCGCTTCGGCAATAATGTCACCCAGCTTTTCAGCCGCCCTCGGGTGGTGCTCCCGGGCCGTACCTTGTCTGTCTAGAGTGTCGGAGAGGACCACATTGTAATCTCCCCCCCACAGTAGCGCGGTGGAGCCAAGCGCCTGCATTTTGTGCCACAGTTCGCCGAAAAATTCAGGATTGTCATCATTCGGACCGTATACATTCACCAGCAATATTTGCATTCCACACAACGTGCCCAGAAGCAGTATATACCTCCCATCTGGATCTGTAATGGCTGTATGTTTTCTCCAGTGTAACCCTTTACGGATCAAGATCGCCACCCCTCTTGCATAGTTCGAGTAGGATGCATGGACTATCTCTCCCCATCTAGCGTGTTTGAGCATCAATACGCTGGTGTTTTTTAAATGGGTTTCCTGCAATAGGCATATATCAACGTTTTTACGTATCAGATAGGAGTGTATCAGTCTCGCTTTCCTTCTATCATTCATGCCCCTAACATTCCAAGATAAGCATTGTATAGACGTCATAGCTGCATCCGTATGTATGTATGTCTGCTCACTCTTAGCATAGCGCCAATCGTGAGCTCCGCTGGCATCATTGCAAGGTGGGCGTACAACTCGTGGATCACTGGGAACTGCATTGTGTGTGAGTGTCCGGGCAGGGCCCCCCATTCTAATCGTGGGTGCAGCCTCCCCCAACCATCCCCAGAGCAAGCACCACTCATTCCGATCGCACATAGTAACCATCGTAGTGTTGTCAGACCAATTACACAATAGTGACCAATTCAGTAAAACGCCTCCGCAAAGTAACATAGGCAAGTAAAGCACCCAAATCCCATTCCCTCCCTTCCCTCCCGCTCCAACCCCCTAATCAGGTTGTGCATCTTCCCCCCCTCTTCCCTTCCAACCAGCTCCATTTAACATCAACAGTAGTCTAATTATCCAGTTTGCGGGACTCATCCCACGGGGTACGCAGGAAGGCGCCATCTAACCCCGCACTTGTGACAGGGTGATCGAGCGCTGGCCTGACTATGCCAGCTCTAGGACCCCCCGCAACCCATATTTGAATGGAGTAATGTATTCACGTAGTAAAGCCCTGGGAGGCCGGCCACACACAGTGCGAACAGCAAAGTTCTAGGTCCCGCTAAAAATCAGTACCCATTCAATTTACCCAACCGTTGCCAGTGCTACCCAGTGTCACTCAACGTCACTTAGCTGCTCAGTCGCGTACAGTTCTTCTGGTTCCGTTTGTCTTTTGTGTTCCTTGGCAAGTTGTTTAGCATACTTCAGTGCCGCTGTCACATCTACAAAAAAGGTGGGTTTGCCCGGGCCTTGTACTCTCAACTTTGCCGGGTATATTAAGGAGTACTTCGTGCCGGACTGTTGGAACACTTTCTTTGCCGGTAGGAACTCTCATCGAGCCGCTTGGACCTGGAGGGTGAAGTCAGGGAACATAGCGATCCGATTTCCTTTATATTGCAGATCCTCCATGTTGCGTGCCATCCGCAATATTGTTTTGCGGTCTCTGTAGTTGAGGATGCGTGCCAATATGGGTCTGGGCAGTGCTCCTGGTTTGGGCTTGGGCCCTAGAGATCTATGCGCTCTCTCCACAAGGAACATCGGCAATAGTTCTTCTCCAAAGATGTCCCTCATCATTTGTTCAACGTAGCGTTCCATGTTTGCTATGTCTGTGGATTCCGCAACTTCCGTGATGCGGATGTTGTTGCGGCGCGATCTCGCTTCCAATTCCTCATTTTTCTGTTGAATCAGGGCCAGCACTTTGTCCATGCCCGCACTTTTTTATCGAGGTCTGTTAGGCTTTCTTCCGTTTCCGTCACGAGTGTCTCCAGCACCCCAACTCTACCCTCCTGCTTGTCCATCCTCTTCGTCATGCTGTCCATACGCGCAGCCAGGGCATCCATTTTAGTATCTATCCCCTGCAGACTCGTTTTTAGATCCTGGAACATGGATCGGATGTCTTCCGCCGGTAATCTATCCTGATCTCCTCCTGATGCCTCCTGTTCAGGCTGGTCCGAATTCGGCGTTTTCTGTTTCGATTTATCGAACGTGAGTCTTGGTTGCCTTGTGTCAGGCTTGCCCATGGCGAGTTCCGGGCACAATGCGTATGGGCAGCCATTTGGCGAATCAGGTGCTCTGTTCCGGTTCTGTGTTACCAGGCGCCCGAAGTGGTCTTGCTCAGCGGAGTTCCCAGGGATCCGAGTCTACGCCTTCTCGTGTGGTGTCGAGCCGACAGTCACTCGGGCAATGAGCAAAGTCCCTATGTGACCGCGCTCGTGTGGGACTGTTATTCACCGGGGCTCAGGAGCCACTCAGGGGAAGAGGCACAGTTGTGCCGATCATAGACTATCGACTCCAGTGCCACTTTGCGGTTAAATGGGGGTAAATCTTTGACAATGAAGGCCTATGGCGCCGGTCGTGGGTCTTCCGTCAGCCCAGTCAGTCCTCTGCCCATGATCCCATTTCAAGATGGCGGTGCGCGCCATTTTCTTCTCTGTCCTGTTCGTTATGATGTCGTATGTGTGTGCTTGTTGCCTCCTACAGTGCTCAGCGCGGCTGACCCAGCCTGGCCCTTCAGAGGTTAGGGTCCCGATAGCGCCAGCAGAGTCTTACTTGTAGGGTGCCGTTAGATGCGCGGCGACCATCTCGCACCCACCTCTTTCCGACGCCAGCAGCCGTTATGGAGATGCCGTCACCCTGATTCTCCAGATGAGCGATTTGGCGCCTCCGATATGGCGTCTGCAGCCGGTCACTGATATCGAGGGTTACTTCGGCTCAATCCCGCTGTGTTCCGATCGGCCGTCGTGTCTCTCCGTCAGGCACGCCCCCACTTGAGCTCCCGGTTTCCAGCACAGTACCAGGCCCCTTCGCGGCTGCTGATGTGGCCGCCCCGCACCCTCGAATGTCGGGCGATTTCTTACAGCGAAGTTCACACCGGGTCAGGCGGGTGCTCCCAGCTGTCTTTAGGGTCCGTGGGGTCCGAGCTACAACATCATATTATGCGGGTAAATAGCGGATTAATGTGGCTGATCGGCGGAGCTGCGGAATTAGGCAGCCATTCTGCTCGGCAGCCAATCCACGCCCCCCCCCCCCTGTGTTTTTATCATTAACTGGTACAACTGAAAGTTCAGCATCTGGAGATCCCAGCCAGGGAGTAGAAAGATTAGGATTACTTAGTGCATGTAGAGGGATTTTGTGCACCCTATGGAAAGGTCCCAAGGGGGTACCCAGAAACCCCAGTGGCCTGCTATTTTTTTTTTTTGTTTTTTTTTTTAAATCTTTATTTCGGCAAAATAGCCATAAAAGACACATGAATATACATACATAAAAAGAATTTGAATTCCAATTAACAACTCATATAGATCATGCATAAGCATTTTCCTTAAAAAGGGTCACCAATCAAGAATAATTCATTTAACATGATTCAGTTTAGCAACAGAATTGCACTACAGGGTATGCCTCTTTGGAGAATCTGATACAATTTCTTAAAACATTTGACCCAATTTTTTTCGAATAAAGAAAACTGAAGTTAAAAATCTGCTAGTACTGAACACAATGAACTGGTCAGTATTCGTTTTAACAATCCTATATGCAATATGACAACTTCTAGTTCCTAGGAGAGCACACATAGGTTTTAACCATTTTTTCCGTGCTTTTGTGTAAGCATTGCATACAAAGAGCATGTGAATTTCATTCTCCAAACAGGAGGCAGAGCACATAGGACATATTCTGTTATTGTCAATTGTACTATCAGCATTCTTCTTTGACCATCGTTCAAGGTTAGAGGTTAGCATAAGAGTCCCGTATCTGAATTTCAGGTAAAGGGTCTTGGCCACAGGAGGCTCAATTTCGTCCAGAAATGTTTCAAAGCAAGGTTCAACTTTAAACAATAGGAATTCTTTAGTTAAAGTGCCAGTTCTACTCTCGTGTACAACCTTGTTATACATATAGGACCAGAAAACTCTCTTCACCATGGTTTTTGCAGAAGGTGGCAGATTCTCAGGGTGTTCCCATAAAGAATGCAACCCCAGCAATCTAAACCATTTTTTTATGTGCCCATACCATGGGATGGAATTAAAAGTGTCGAGGTTTAATACCTCTTGAAGACAGTTCCTATAATCCAACAATTCTGGGGTGGACCAAACTCTAATCCAGAACATCAACGGTCTTAAAATTGTAAAATGATCAGTTCGTTTAAAATTTAGGTCAAATTGAAGGGGGGTTAGGGGGGTGCTAGTAGGGACCCTTACAATAGATCTCATAGTTAGGGGGGTGCTAGTAGGGACCCGTTAGGGGGGTGCTAGTAGGGACCCATTAGGGGGGTGCTAGTAGGGCCTGCTATTGAAAACTGGCCACATGGTGTAACTTGTAACTTGACCAAATAAATGAAAACTTGTAGTTTTTGTTTACAACAAGCAAGCATGTCAAAATCACAGTTTGAGTACCTTGGATGGCAAGGACAGGCACCGGTGCATGGTAGGCTGGGTCACACTTTTTTGTCTGCAATCTTCTCTTAGACTAGTGTTGTGAATCTATCTAGGACCCTAATCAAGATATCCCCGATTCATGCCCTTATATGACATATAACAAAACATATCCTAATAAAGGCATAGGAATAATGTCCATATCTAGTCATAGCCCATGCAGTCCAAATACGGCAAGGCTACTCCCATAGACTCCTAGAAAGTACAACGCGTTCTTTAAACAAACCAAGCCTCCAGCAGCCCGGGAAATCCCCCTGCTTTTGTTTTGATTTGAACAAGAACTCCTGGAGTCCAGAAAGAACTCTTATGTCCAACCTTACGTCAAACCCGGCACCTTTCAGGTATAAATATACCAACGTTGCCTTAAGCAAACACACGGTGGTTTGGAGCAGAGCGGCTATCTACTTGCCCGACGCCCAGCTGATGCGAGTGCCGAAGGAAGCCGACCCTCCCATTTGACGCACTGAGAGAGACGCTGTCTTTTCTCCAGCCGAGAAATCCAGCTCCGGTGTTTCCAGTCACCCTTGAGGGTTGCTGGGAGATCGAGTCCCGAGAGAGAGATACAAGACCTCCTTCATTCTAGAACCAAGGTACGGAGCTGATTAAAACCTTGAGAGAATTCTTGATTCAGATTCTTGGCAAAAACCAACTTAACTTAAACTGCAACTTCCTATACTCCTTCCCACGTATTAGGCTTAGGTCAGGTACGCCGGGGTAGGCGTATTTTAGAAGCACCAGTTGAGTACGTTTAGTCAATGATTTTATGTATGTATATATTTTATCCATTTTAAAGTATCATATGGCTAAGAAACCATATCAATACTTTTACAGTATTATTTCATAATACTCCGTTTACTGTACGCACTTTACTTCATGATAAGTATTGCACTTGTGGCAACTCATTTCTCTTGCATGAGAAAGAAGACTGCTCAATAAATAACACCTTTTATTGAAAACGCCCGTCTCTCTATTTCTCTGCACTCCTGGTGAAATTAAGCATGCACGATTGACTGAGTGAAATAGTTGTCTAGTGTTTTCACACGACTCTAGAGATATACTCTTTATTCTGAGGGAGCAAAGTTGTCATGTTTATGCGGTTGTCAGAAACTAATCCCTTCTTGTCTAATCAGGAAGGTTAACTCCTTCCTGAACATTCGAGAAAGTTTCTAGTGACCTCTGAGCTAGCTGGCAAAACTAATTAAGTCTAACATAGTCAGTAGAGACCTAGATGACCTCAGTCCTACGTCTAAACTGCTGTTTATGTTATTCCAATGCGCAGAGCCTATTGGGAATATAGGAACTACACTACACTAGATCCCCAACTTCAGGATTCCAGCCAAAAACTGCTGGTTCCTCCTTTACTTTGTCAGTGGCAGAACATTTATCATTAAAATTCGAGTGCTCATCTTAGAAGTCTTGTAATTCATATAGGACAGTAAAATGTTCATTAATTTCAAAGGGCACATGTGCCAACACTGTGCAAGAGTGATCAAGATCAGGAGCAAACAGTTGAACCCAGAATAATACCTCATATGGAGTCCGACTACCCTATGACCTTCTCAGCAGATTATTAAACGTTCTCTGGACACCAAACATGTGATGGGTCAAACTATGACCTGAACCTAATACTCTAGATGTGAAGGACTGCTTTAAGTCACAGTTCTTCCATTCCACTAGCGAATTTTCCTCTGGGTAATGGGGAGCAGAATAATGTACAGCACCCCCCAGGGTGCTTATAATATCCTGGAATGCCTTATATGCAAAAGCCAGTCCCTGGTCTGAGTCGAATGCTGTCACTCCATATGTACCAATCAAGACTTGCAAATCTTTGATTACAGTTTAAGCGTCAGCCGATCACTGTGGCCACACCCATACAAATTGAAATTAAGAATCAACAGCCACAAAGGAACAATCCATATGGAGTGGTCTACAATGATCTAAATAGACACATAGTAATGTGTTATTTGAACTAAAAGTGGTGTCTACAGTGAGCATGCAACTGAGGAACTTTTAACAGCACTGTAAAAGACAAATTGTTTAGTCTGTGTATAAGGACTCTGCCACCAGAAGATTTCTGTAATAAAGAAACTGTAGCCACCACACCTGTGTGGGCAGACGTCAATCCCTCATGAGCAGCTTTTATTAACTCTAACATGTGGTCTCAGTTGGGTATCACCTGCTCACCCATCCCAGGAATGCGGGCAATAGAAACATTTTGAGTACTCAATAGATAGGAGTTTTTAGCTGAGTAGCTTTTAGGTAAGGGGTCGGCACTAGCCGAGGCAGTGATGGCAGCCATGATGTCATTATATGCCCTCATATGTGAATGAGTAATCACAGCTACAAATAGAGTATTGAACAGTCGCAATGGCAGCTGCATCAGTCAATGAATTTCCTGCAATATGTTCACCAACATGTTGATGACTCAATGTGTGGACCACATGAAACCGTGGCAAAGCATCTTTCAGTGCTGCCACCTTCCCCCAAGGGAGCCTATGCTTGATAGCATTACCTTTAGAATCTCTGAATCAATTCAAGTGCCAACACAGTAAATTATCATTGAAAGACTGGACGCAGTAATGGGAATCATACACTGTAAGTGTTAGGAATTCTGAATCCACATTCTGCAATGCCAGAAAGAAAGGTTTCAATTCATCAAGCTGAGCGGTACAGTCACCCACATTTTCTGTATAAGAGTTTTGTGCCTGAAATATGCAATTTTTCAAAACACCCTTAAATGCAGCACATGCAGCTGAGTAGTTGTACTTAGCACCGACCATAGACTGGGCTGAATCATCAGTTTAGATTATGAAAGCATACTCATCTACAGGCAAATTTCACTTGACATGGGGAATTCTGGTTCATATAGGAGGTATTCCTGTGTTCTCAAAGTAGAGTCAAAAACATAACCTACATGAGGAGCTGTTAAGGAAGTGGCCCACTGTATCCATTGTGGATGTGAGGTTAGGAATGCTGGACTTGGTAATGGCCTCTAAGGCCGGAATAGGATACACCACAATTATGCATTTCCCCTGAGCCATGGACGTTCCTTCTAAACAGCAATCTAAACCACTGTCAAAATGTTTTCAGTGGAAGCACAACGCAATTCCGCTTTGGGATATCAATACAATTGATAAGCAATCACCACTGTTTTTCCTTCATTGAATAAAACATTTGTGTAACCACTTGAACCTGCAATTATGCAGATCAATAAATTAATAGAGTTAACACACTAATGTAAGTGTTTAGACTCAAGCATGTCAGTTTGTAAGTTTCTGAAAATAATAGTATGTGCAGTAGTCCAAAGTTTATTGAAAAGATTAGGATGAATTCAATTGTACAATGGTTTAACCTTTTGTGCATATTCTGGTATGTATATTCGGATCACCAACATAACATCGATCAAAACAATATTGTGATACAGAAATATTGTATCAAAAATATTGATTACAAGAATATAGTTTCCCTATAGTTAGAAAGGTAAGAAAAATGACCTAAAACAAATATTTTTCACACTAGTATTGTTAAAAAACACACAAAAATATAATTTTTAATTACCTATTGGAGGTTGCCATTAGGTAGTTATAGTTAGGACCTAGTACCCATAGGAAGACTTTTTTTTCATTTGCCAAAAACGTTGGCGTTGCTTGATTGATCCTCATGAAAATTTCAAATGAATTTGCTACTCACTTCAGCTGTTGTGCTAACATTTTCTGGGTTATTCGTCAAGCAGGGGGTCCCAAAACACATTTTCCCTATGTTAATTTCCATAGGAAACTTTAGACATGGCTACAGCCCGAATTGCTGAATGGAATTACACCAAATTTGGCAGAAAGGTAGCAGTTGGTCCAGAAGGAGTCCTTTTTGTTAAATGGTGGAAATCCATTTAGTCGTTTTTGAGTTATTAAAGAAATTTCCAGTGGCATATATAGGGACGAGAAAGATCCCCGACCCCTCCTGAATTCGTGCTGAGATCTGATTGGCTGCCAATACTTCAAACCAGGAAGTGTTGGCACATCTTGTGACTCAATTGAACTGAGTCACAGAAAAAAAAGAAAAGGGTGCAGGGTAGAAACACCCCCCACCCACCTAGGCCAAAAAAGCATTTTGGTTAAAGAAAACTCGGCAGGAGTCACGCTGGATCCACGAAACCTGCTGAAACAATTTTTTTTTAATGAAGCACGCTCTCCTACTCTTCATTAATTATAGGCCTCGGGTGGGCCAGGTCTTGGAGGGGGCTTAATAATGGCCCGGGGACCACCTACTCCCAGAGACTTCGAATGTCTTAAATGGGGAGCCTCTTGGAACCCCACACCCCAGGACCTGCCACCTCCCTAGGGCTTTACTTGAAAATATTGGGGGCAGCAGGCCCTCGCTGCCCTAGGGACCACCACCTCCCTGGGGCTTTAATCAGAAATAATGCAGTGGGCCATGTGCACCCTAGCAGCCCCTGGGACAACGACCATCCCGGGGAAGATAGAAAGAAAGGAGGGAGGCCTTGCGACCCCTCCATGAACCACTGATGGCCATGGGGATCGCCACCCCCAGGGCTGGCTCCAGGAATGTCATTGGGTGCCCACCCCCTGGACATTGCAGTCTGCTATGTCTTGGCAGGAGCACTGCTCCCGCCAAGCCAAAGCAAACACTGCTCTGTTTTGAGTAAGCAAGAGCATGTAAAAGGCTCTCACTTACTCGAAGCAGAGCAGAATTGCTTTTGGACAGAAGGGACAGCATGTTCAGCAGTTCCCAATGTACAAACGTAATGCCAGTGCCCACAGGAGGTGGGAAACTGGCAGTCACTGTGGGGCCTTTAGGCTCCCCTGCAGTCCCATTGGTGAGTGGGTGCCTTGGGGGCATCCACTTTTAATGGTCAAGTCCTGTTGTATGGGATCCTTGGGCCCAATTCAGCCATAGGGGAGTCTGTGCAGCCTCCCTCCCCATCTGTAAAAGGCCAGGCCCCAGAGGATGGAGTCCCCAGGGCTGAAATCGGCCCTAGGGACTCCATCCACTACCCCTCCTGTTACCTCCAGTTCCAACTACCCTTCTTGTTACCTTCAGTAAGTCCCACACAGCAGGATTGCTAAGAGGTCTTCAGATGTCATGCCCCTTCCACCTCCTCCCTGCAAATGCAACTCCTGGTGCAATACTGTTTGGGAGATGATGTCCAATTTACTGCTGACAGACCTTTGGGGCCAAGAAGCCCTCCTGGTACCTCCTGTAAGTCCTACACAGCAGGAGTCCTGAGATCTGGTCAGAGGCCCAGCCCCCTTTCTCCACTACTCTGCAATCGTGACTACTGCTTAAAAATCCATAGAAATCCACTTAAAAAAACAAAGGTACAGGAACATTATAATTAGGAATTTGCTTTTAAAAACCTTAGAAATTCACTGAAAAAAAGAAAGGGTATAGAACGTTATAGTTAGGTTCAGATTTCATTCATACAAAACCAGAGAAATTGTGCTGCTATAGTTATTGAGATAACTATAACTCGCACCACCGCACTGATAACATCACTGATGAGATCATCCACAGAACCTCTGAGGTACCCACTCACACCCCATATAACCTTTCATACATCCACTCCAGCTTCCACACTACCATTCTCAAACACATCCACACACCCATACCAGTACTTACACAGCCACTCACTGATTCATAGGTCTACACACACATCCACACACTCACCCACATAGCCACTCATATACCCACTCACTCACAAATACAGCCACTCACATATCCACTCATTCACCCATACAGCCACTCACACACTTTAAGTCGCCATAAAGCTACTCACATACCTATTCACTCACCCATCGATTCAAACACACAGCCACTTACACACCCATACAGTTACACACAAAGCCACTCACTTACTCATGCAGATACTAACATGTACTCACTCACCTATACAGTCACTGATACAAGCACACACTCACCCATACAGTCACTCTAACAATCACTCACTTACCCATACAGTCACTCATATACTCCAGCACTCAACTATACTGCCTTTCACATATGCAGTTACTCACCGATACACCACTGACATCCACTCCTCACTGACACTACCATACATACTCTCAGTCACCCATACAGCCCCACACACATTCACTCACTAACCCATACTACCACTAACTCACCCACTCACTAATCCATACAGGCAGTCAGACATCCCCTCAGCCATCCACACAGAAACTCAGACACCCATACAGGGACTCTGACAACCAATCACTCACCCATACAGCCACTCATATACCTACTCACACACCCACTTAGACAACAACTGACACACTGGTACAGACATTCACACAGCCAGTCACTCACCCATACATTCGCTGAGAAACATAATAACTCACTTATACAGTCAGTTATGCACCCACTGAATCATCCACACAGGCATTTATATACCCACTGATTTACCAATACACCTGGGTGTGTCTATATATAACACTCATAAACGTGTTAAAACAATCACAGTCACTGGATGATGTAATCAGTGATGTCATTTGAGATGTCATCAGTGATGTCACTGACCATGTCATGAGGGATGCAATATGTGAGTTCAGAAGAAGTGCATAGCAGAGGCATGAGTTATAGTTAGCTCACAAACTATAATGGCTGAATTTCACTGGTTTTGTACAAGCAAAATCCAAGCCTAACTAAAACGTCCCTGTAAACTTTGTTTTGTTTTTTTCAGTGAATTTCTAAGGTTTTTTAAGTGCTAATTCCTAACTATAATGCCCATCTACTGAATATATATATAGTAATCATAAATATTTTAATAAGTAACATTAATATAATGAAAATAAATTACATTTTAGTAACATTTAATACTATATTGAAATATATAATTTTATAAACATATATGTGTGTGTATATTTACATATACATGTATATAATATAACACTAATATTATAAAAGTATATTTTACTTCATAATACATACAGAGAAGTTTGAGGAGTTTTGCCGCTCCACGCTATGCTTGGAGGGCAGAGTTCAGCAAAAACTCTGCCTCCCGCGTAGTGGAGTTTTCCAGTGCTGGCCCACCCCTACTCTATTACCAGATCCCCAAACTACAGAGATCTAACAAAGTATGTGTTTATATGCTCTAAAGTGGCTCTATTGCAATCTTTCTTTACTATAAGTCCTGGCAGGACATCACTTGTTATGTATTCTGCAGAGAAGTACTCACTTCTCTCAATAACACCGCTCTAAATGTGGTATATATTTTGGTTTACCTGCACGTCAATTAAATCCATTTTTCTCTAGTTTCATGTAATGAGAAAGTGATGTCAGTAGGGTTACGTTTCCGCAGCAACTATGTTGTTAACTAGATCATTAACGTGTCTGTCCTCACATAATCATTATCCCTACGTGTGTCCGCCTCATGATTCATAGCCATAGCCTACGTGGCCGCCTCGCAACAAGGAAACACTTCGCGCAATAATCAGGCCACACTGTTGTTAAGCGTAAAAGGCCATTTATTAGAACCAGGCTGCACAACATAAACCAAAACAACAATCAACAACAACTAAATCTTCCCCAACGCAAAATCCATCCTCATACTCTCCTTTCATTCCACCTTCCGTTCTTCAACCTTACTTCCAATCTCTCTTCGTATCCTGGCACTACTCTCATGCCACCAGTCGCTCCCCCCATCATTCACTCCTTCCCCCCCACGAGAGGTGGGTGCGCCCGCTAGTGACTCCCCCACCCCTCCCAAATACCGCCAACCAAGGAACCCCCTTTAGGGCGGCTACCTGCCCCCCCCCTCAGGCGCCAACGTGCATCTTTTGCCACCACTCCCTCACACATCCCTGCGGCACCAGATCGCTTCGTTCCCCAACTTGCTCACTACATCACGCACCTCCATCATATAATACGCATTCCCAAGCGTCGAAAGATGCACTCCATCATCCCTAAAAAGCAACCTCTCCTCAAGTCATAGTCCTGGATGGGCGATCACCTTAATGTCCTTTGTTTCAAAGAAAACCCTCATTGCCCTGTTCAACTTTCTCCGGGCCTTCTCAACTGCCCCATGCTTATTCACCCCCCGCCAAACTCTTCTGGGAATGAATTCAGTCCAAGCGATGCAAGCCCCAGATAACTTTTTTTTTATGACCACCAGGTCCCTCTGCATCAGCAGCAAGAGCGCCAAACCCGACAGCTGAATCAAGACATTTTCCCCCAAGTGAATTATCAACAAGTCCGGGCATCCCTTCTGTGAGACCATCTTCGCGAGCCAGGGCAACAGTGCCCCCCATCGCATACCCCCTTTTCCCCACCAGTGCACCTCATGTTGACGTCCATTGAGTCCCAGGTTACGGCCGTACACCTGCTGCTCCGCATATCTCGATGCCCAGTGCACAAAGGAATGCTCCACAATCCATGTGACCGTCTTGGTCTCCGGTCTGCCCACAAAACCTTCGAAATAAAAATGTATTAATACACATCCTGGTAATAGTGACACCTCAACCTCCTAACCCCCCATCCCTAGCTCAACAACCTACTTCCTGACATACCTCTCACAACATCGTGACTTCCATCTACCAATCCTTCTTATCCGATCCCAGGACCACCACAACCGCGCCGCAGCAGTTGCCGCCCCTATTCGAAAAGAGTGGGTCCCAAACCCCTCCGGATTCAGCCCCAACCTGCCCACTGCCTTGCGCAACACCGCTAACAGCTGCACCGCCGTAACCCGGGCCCCAGACTCATGGCAAAATATCTCACCACCCGACAACTGTACCAGGTCCACAAATGACCTCCACTCGTTCAGAGGGCACACACCATCCCATCCACTCTCGCACAGCCAAACCCACTTTCCCCTCCCCAACTGGTCCATCTTAGACTGGCTGAGCCAAATACCCAATCGTCCCGATTTCACACGGACCTCCTCAAACCGCCTACCACCTTCGGACCTTGTCCCCAACAACTCTGAAACCCTGAAGGCCCAAAAAACATCCACACCATGCACAACCTAAACAGCCGAACCTCAAACCCATTGTAACAGCACAACGGCAACACTTCAACTATACGAACCAGCAATTCAAATGTCACAGCTTCCCTCAACACCCCTTCCCCCCTGTTCTCTCTACCCCAACCCCTAAGCATCCTCCCAATGACCACATCCTTCGTTGGGTCAAAACCAAAAAACAAACTATCATAAAATGACAGCCCTGCCAACTTCCCTGAAATCGTTGCAGACGACAGACCCTTGTCAATACAGTGCAGAACGAACTGCAAAACTCCCTGCTCAATCACCGAACGAACTCTCCCAGCCACCTCCAGCTACCAACCCATAAAGGAAACAAACTCTTCCCACGCCAGCCTGTACGACCTTCTTGTTGATTCCGCCACAGAATTTTCCACCAGTCCCAACACTCTCACTCCCCCAAGGCCCAGACGCGGCCGGCAGTCTGGTCTTCTGCTGGTCCGCTCCAGGCGCCAACCTCCGGAAACGCTGCCACTGCGAACGAGACAAAGCATTTGCAATGTCATGATTCGCCCCAGGGACATGCTTGGCTCGGAAAATCACATTCAACTTCAAGCATCGCAGCATAAATCCCCTCAACAGACGCAACACTCTCAAGTCTCTTGCCCTCTGTCGGTTGACCAACTCGACCACCGTCATGTTGTCCACACGAAACAATACTGACCTGTTCTGAAATTCAGTCCCCCACACTTCCAGTGCTACCTACAGTGGAAAAAACTCCAAGAACACAATGCTATGCTTCGCCCCTGCTGCAACCAGTGTGCCGGCCACTCTTCCGCGCACCACCTGCCATCCCAGAAAAGGCCAAAACCTGCCGACCCCGCTGCGTCTGAATAGATCTGAATCTGCCACACAGGTTGCTCCTCTAGAAAGTCCAGAGACACCCTATTGAAGTCAGAAAGAAACGTCCACCAAGTCCGCAAGTCTGCCCGCACCCCCATGGAGATCCGGACCCTGTGATATGGTAACACCGCTCCCGACATGGCCATGCCGAGCCTCCTGCAAAAATCCTCCCTGTTCGCACTACGCGCACGCAAAGTTCAAGAACCCCAACAGCTGTTGTACGGCGTGCAGCGCAATCCTCTTCTCACCAATAGCCCATAGCAGACATGCCTGGACCTCTGAGACCTTTACCTGGCGAAGGGGAGCCCCCCTCAAAACGGAGTCCAGCTCAATCCCCAAGAACGTCAAGCAAGAGCTAGGCCCAGCCGTCTTTTTGGGCACCAAGGGGACCCCAAAGCGTTGCGCCATGTCCTGGAAATGTGACAGGGCCCTGCCACAATCCCCTGACTGCTCACTCCCAATGAACAGGAACTCATCCAAGTAGTGTGTCACGGTCTGGTGCCCGCTACCTTGAGTAAAAGCCCACTGAAAAAATGTACTGAATACTTCAAAAAGCGCACAGGAGATGGCACACCCCATGGGCAAGACCTTGTCCACGTAGATGGCCCCTGCAAACTGCATGCCCAACAGATGAAAATCCGCCGGATGAATAGGCAGAAGGCGGAAAGCTGATTTGATATCACATTTAGCCATCTCCACCCCCCGCCCGCACATTCGCACCAGGCGAATAGCATCATCCACCGACGCATAAAGCACCCGGGAGTCTACTTCCGCAATGAAGTCGTTAATGGATTGGCCTTCCGGCCAGGACAGGTGATGTATCATTCGAAACTCCCCTTCCTCCTTGTTAGGCACCACACCCAAAGGAGAAATGATCAGATGCTCCAGGGGTCATTCTGCGAAGGGACCCGCCACTCTGCCCTCCGACACTTCTTTCTGTAGCTTGGCGGCCACTACCTCTGGTAATTCTTTCGCTGATTTAAGGTTGTCTGCCCACCTACACACCCTCCGCCCTTGGTAACCCACTCTAAAACCCTCCGTGAAACCCCACTGCAATTTCAACGCAGCCTCCCTGTCAGGGTAACACGCGAGCCAATGGGCCATCGCCTCCACCATAACCGGAGTAGGCGCCCTTCGCACCTGGCTGTCTCCTACCTTTTGCATTTGAGTTTCGCCACTGCTTCGAAGGTGTGGCCAACGTGAGACATTGAGTGACCGTGTGACGACCGCCGCACTTGCTTAAACTTACAGGGGTATCGCGAGCAATATCCCTTGTTGTAACTCCAGCAGGCCCCGGTCGTGCTGGTGCCTGATTTTGCCGCTGGGGCTGTGTGCCCGGCAGGTGTGACCACCCCTCCAACCCCAGACTGGGCGGGCCACGCCGGAAAAGACCGTTAAGGTACCGGCAGTCCACTAGCCGTGTGCGTAGAGGCGGACGAATGCGTTGAGGCCATCCATTGCATCCAGAGCTCCTGATCAATCTCCCCCCATGGCTTGTCAGGATTCACACTAACCCGCACCCTGAATTCTTCGTCATAGCTCAGCCATGCGAAACCCCCAAACTGGTAACTGCGCCTTCCTGATAATGTCCATGTACTTGAACAGAGGGATAGCCCTATCCATGTGCTTCTCGCAGTATATACTTGCGTATATCAAAAAAGCCGAAGTCCAATTTTCCATATTGACAGGGACCCGGGGCCTCCTGGTCAATTCCCACTCTTCCTCCTTGGAGCCCTCCTTGGCCTGAACCTCCCTGTGTAATAGCTTGAAAACATCGACGTACTCGTGTTTCCAAATGCTGCCCTTAATCTTCTCAGACAAGTGAGACCCCAAAGGCATGGCCAAGCCCATATAGGGCAACTTTTTCTGGTGTTTGTCCCCCCTTTTCCTCCTTGTCCTCCTTTCCCTCTGACCGGTCCTCCATCCCAGGCTTATCTGTCTGTACCCCCGCCGTCACCACCGCCTTACCTGCCAATGCAAGCGCCCCCACCTTAGTCCCCTCGGTCCCCCCGACCCCCGTGTCCCGCACGGACCCATCCCCAACACCAACTGACCTGCACACCTTCTTTCTGCCACCTTTCTGGCCCTCCTCCCACGCAGCCCACAAAGCACCCTCACCTGTCAAAGTTTCCTGCGTCGCTCCAGGCCGCCGGTCCGTGCTGCTGGGCTTCACCGTAGACCCTCTCGCCTTCACGGTCTTCTTCCTAGGGGCCTGCAAGACACCAAGTCCACTGTTGCCCTGCGCCCGTTCTGCAGTCCTGTCCACATCATCTCTCACTTCACCTTCCTCCAGCTCATCACTCTCAGCACCATAATCCAGCTCCAACTCCCATTCATCCTCCACCGGCTTCCACTGCACCTCGGGTACTGCATGTTTCTCACCCTTCTGAACTGGCACACCACTCCCTGCCCCCTTATCCAAACCAGACGCCGTGGCCCGATCCCGCGACGGAGGGAGAGCCACCGCCGACTCCCCTACTGCTTCCAAGGGGCGTCCAGGAGCCGTCTTGCGCTCTGCCGAGCCTCCCACACCCTTTGCTGACCTCCACCAGCTGGGACTTCCCCTTACCCCCCGGGCCGCTCCAACCCGGGCAGGCTCTGGCATTGCTGGGCCTCGCCGCCGTCCTGGTCGTCCCTAAATGCCCTTGCCTGTCACCCCTAACCCCCCCAAGCCCCCCTGTGCGCCGCCCGCCATACCAGCCTCCTTTTGCTCCGCCCGAACTCTTCCTCTGATGTAGGTGTAGGTGGAACCTCCATCTCTCCCCCCCAGGCCACTCCCGCCCTCATGTCCTCCAATTCGACCCACCTGGTATCCGACTCCTGAACCAGCCACCTCTGCTCTCTGATTTTTGTCTCCATGTCATTGGCCTCCCATCTGCCCAGCAACGGAGGGCAGTAGCCCCTGGGCCCCACCCCTTGCATAGTCCTCCAAGGCAGAACCCCCCCAGGGCCCCCTGCCCCCCCAGGCCTGACCTTCACCTCAAACTGCCCAGCTGGACCCCCACCAGCCACCCACTGTACCGGGATGCTGGCCCTGGAACCCATGGACAGGTCCAGTGGCCCCCACTCTCCAGGCATCAACACCACCTCACAGGCAGCCTCCTCTCCCTCACTTACCCCCTCCCCCTCTACCTCCCCTGACACAGACCCCCCGGCCCGAGCTACCCATGTCCACAACCCCGGGCCAACCTCCAGCCTGCTCCCCTGGGTGACACACTTCCGGCCCCCTGGCCCCCCCACCCCTGCCTGCCCCTGCTCCTGGCCCGAGGGGGCACCCTGCGCCCCCCTTGGGGTGCCCGACCAAGTTCCCTCGCCCTCCACCTCCATAACATGCCCCCGGGCCCCCGCACCCAGGCCCCCACTCGCCGCCACCTTCGAACACAGAGGCAGGCTCTTACGCCGGCCTCCGCGCTGTGCACCTCTTCCTCCCGTGCCCCGCTCCGGGCCCGACGTAGACACACCCCCGCAGCAGTCGCCCGCTGGGGTCGCTCCAAGCCTACCCATGCCTGTTCTAACACCCCCGGCCGCAATAGGTCCGCCCTCCCGGCCCTCCCCAACACTCGCAAGGCCTCCCTCACCGCCTCCGATTCCCCGGACATTTTTCTCACGCCACAGACCGACGCCGCCACAAGCCCCAGCCACCGACCAGATGGCCACCGACAATACCGCTGCCAACACGCTTGTCACACCAGAAACACCGCCGCCACTTCACCAAGAAGCCGAAATACACTCCCACAGAAAAGCTGCTCCCCACCCAGCAATGCCAGAATACATGTATTCTTATACCCACCCCTCAAACCACACCCCCAACCCCAGCCTGGCCCTTCCCTGCGCGAACGACCCCAGGGGAAGACTAGACTGCGTCTTCGCTTCCCCTGGGGCCCTCCATCCTAAGCTTTCCTCTATTTCTATTAGAAAAAGAATCTCCCAATACTGTTAAAGGCATCCCCCTTCACCGCTTCCTTTCCTTTTATTTTTCGAGGTAGAGAAATGCTCTGATTTCTGGAAGGTAAGCCGTACTTTTGGATTTTTATTTACTACTTTTTGTGTATGGTCTTTCTTACAGTTGGTGCTGCTGGCCGTACTCGTTCTACTTGCTCATGTATTTGAGCTGGGGAGCCTTTTGCAATTTCAAATCCTGTCTGGAGTCGGGCATGAGTGCGGTCTGATTTTGCTCTCTGTCTAAATGGTCTCAGTGCTCGCTTAGAAGCGCCAATTGTTGATGGTGTATTAATAACAAGTTATATCAGCATTTACGTGTAATCCACAGGTTCTCCTGGAATACTATTAACTTTTTCAATACAGCATGTTTATCTCTCTATGACTGGCTGCAAGGTGCTTTATGAATTATGCATATGATGAGTGTGAGGCAGATCTGACTGCGCATATATCTGGAGGTCGGAGTCAGTGTGAATCTCTCGCAGGGTGAAGGCACCGGGTGAGGGAGAGGCTAGCACTGGATCTAATTAGGCTTCTACACATTTCAGCACACCTTGTGTGGGGGCTTTACCTTCCCGGATGGGAATTCTGCCCATCACGGAACTCTGATGAATATCGCAGAGTTTTCACGTGACTCTGCTGAATTCCACGGAGTAGAACTCCATGAGTTCCGCGCATCTCTATCATAAATACATAAAACCTAAAATAATTAATAAATCAAATGCAAAATATTAAACAAATTGCCAAATTAAATAAATATTTAAAAAAAATCACTACAAATATTGTTTTAATTATTCAAAACATTTACACATGTATACAAATAGTAGAAAATGAAAAAAATATCATTATTAGATATATATGAACAATATTAAAAAATAATTTGTGCAACAGTAGGGAAAGCTTTGGACTCTGGAGGGCTACATTTTGTTATTCCACCTCCAGTCTGTGCAACAGTAGCGAAAACATTGGATTTCGGAGGGGTAACATTTACTATTGTAACTCCAGTTTGTGCAACAGTAGTAAAAGCATTGGACTCCGAAGGGGTAACATTCACTATTTCCATTCCAGTCCGTGCAGCAGTAGGGAAAGTACTTCACTTCAAACACATAACATATATAAAACATTACCCTAATAATGTATAACAAATATAAAACTCTGAATCTGAACTTCATTAATTAGCGTATATATATATACATATATATATATGTATATATATATATATATATATATATATATATATATATATATATATATATTTTTTTTTTAACAAGAAAAATATATGTGAGAAAGGGCGTGTGCCCGAAACGCGTCGGTGAGACAGACTGAAACTTGTTGTGGAGTTTGGCAAATAAATAAAGTCATCACAGTTCCAGAGTGCGGCGTATATTTTTCTTGTTTAAAAAGATTACTGGACCTGTGGTTGGTCCCACGCACGCACCCGCCGAAGAGCGCTCCAGACTCAACCGCCATTGTTTTCACAATATATATATATGGCGGTTGCTAGTAGGTATATATAGTTAGGACCTAGTTACCATAGGAAATTTCGAACATTATATTGGGAATAACTTTGGCGCCGATTGAGGGATCTGCCTGTAATTTTCCTTAAATTTGCCTCGCTCCACTCCGCTCCTTCCCTGAAAGGTTCGGGGGGATTCGTCAAGCGGGGGCTGAGAAAAAAGGGGTCCCAAAACGTGTTTTCCCCATGTTAATTTCCATAGGGACATTCTGACAAGGCTACAGCTCGAACGGCTGAACGGAATTACACCAGATTTGGCAAAATGGTAGGGACTGGTATGCAGCAGTGCCTTTTGTATGTTTGGTGTAAATCCCTCCAGTAGTTCTTGAGAAAATTGAATTTGAAAATTTTCAAATGGCATTTTCTATGGGACCTTTAGACACGGCTACAGCCCGAACGGCTAAACGGAATTACACCAAACTTGGCAAAATGGTAGGGACAGGTATGCAGTAGTGCCTTTTCTATATTTGGTGAAAATCCCTCCAGTAGTTGTTGAGAAAATTGAATTTGAGCAAATTATATATCTACATGCGCTCAACATTCTATTGGGAATAACTTTGGCGCCGATTGAGGAATCTTGTGTAATTTTCCAGAATTTTGGCCCGCTCCGCTCCGCTCCTTCTCTGAAAGTTTCGGGGGGATTCGTCAAGCGGGGGCCGAAAGGGGGGTCCCAAAATGTGTTTTCCCCATGTTAATTTCCATAGGGACCTTTAGACACGGCTACAGCCCGAACGGCTGAGTGGAATGACACCAAACTTGGCAAAATGGTAGGGCCTGGTATGCAGATGTGCCTTTGCTATGTTTGGTGAAAATCCCTCTAGTAGTTCTTGAGAAAATTGAATTTGAAATTTTTCAAATGGCATTTTCTATGGGACCTTTAGACACGGCTACAGCCCGAACGGCACAACGGAATTACACCAAACTTGGCAAAATGGTAGGGACAGGTATGCAGTAGTGCCTTTTCTATATTTGGTGAAAATCCCTCCAGTAGTTGTTGAGAAAATTGAATTTGAGCAAATTATATATCTATATGCGCTCACCGTACGCGCACCGTACGCGTATGGTACGCGTACCGTACGCTTACGTGCACGTTTCCTTACGTGCGCGAGCGAGTTTCTGATTGGCTGGCAGTCGACTGTCAACATTCCAAACTGTCCAAACCAGGAAGTGTTGGTCACCATCTGTCGTGTTTTGGCAGCTCCTGAGTTAGCGTTTAGCACAGCTACACGGTCTTTTCTGTTAACTTGACCAAAACGAACGGGGGCCATTTTGAATCCCTCTGACTTCCGTTTCCTATGAACGCTGCCTCGTGGTCAGTGTGCCCTTTCGTCCTTTCTCGATACCCATGGTCACTAGTCTGCTCGGCAACAGGCTATTTTTAGTACTGGTCAAGCGCACATGCGCACTACGCACCAATTGGTCACTCTTTAGGAATGTTCACACTAACTGACCAGTGCTGTTGAAACTCCTCCCACATGTTGGCTGTGTTCCCAAAAATGACCTTATATGTACCTAAAATGTGTAACTTGTACCCTCCTATCTTTTTATTGCTATTAAACTGTATAAAAGAGGTCGCGCATCGATGTTCGGTGTGCTACTTCTTACATTGCCGAAGGGTGCTGTAGGAATGTATCACCACCCCATGGGGTCTTAATAAACTTGTCTTTTACCTTTTCCAGTGTCCGTGCCAACTTCTATACTAAGGTGTTCGAGAGTTTAGCAGAGTATGAATGCCTGAATTGAACCCTATACCACAATTGGCGACCACGAAGGGACTCATCGGCGACTCGGATGCCCGAAGGAGAGGTCGTGACGAAGGTCAGGAAACTCGCCATGGACGCGTACGCTGCCACTGAGTGACCCGAGTCTCGGCACCCACGGTGTGTTTTCCCGTCCTTCCGATCTGACCTTCCAGGTGGCGCCGGTCTTCGACTGAGATTCTGATCTTGGATTGTCGTGATGTGCCGTTTTGGCTGATTTGACCACAGAACTTGGCAGTTGGACTTTGGACGTTTGAAAAGAAAATTGGTAAGCTTTTGATTGGTGAGGTAGTCTACTGACACTTACTGTGGCTTTTTGAAACTTTGAATTTGAATTTGAATTTGTTAGCTAACGTTTTGAATCTTTGAATTTGAATTTGAATATGTGAAGTGCACCTCACATAGGCAGGCATGTAGGGATATTTCTCTGATTTATTTGATTTGAATAGTGCACCGTGTTAGGTGGCATTTTTGTAGTATCGCGTTTTCGTGGTACTTTTTGAAACATGCCTGTTTTTAGCACACTCCGTAGGATGTGCTGTTCTGAAAATGGTACCAATTATCGATTAAGTGCAAAACAGCCGGCTCCCCCAGAGGGGACTCCAAATCGTGAAATGTATGTCAAATTCGGTATTCCACCAACAATGTATAGTACATTATGGCATAAGTATACTAAAACTGATCGTGAATTACAGTGGCCACTATATGGGTCGTTTGACCTTCGAAAGGTACAGTATGTAGAACAGTGTTTGTTTCAGCGAAGGTCTAGGCAAGATATGTTTGATTGTGTGCGTATGTGGGAGAAAGAGGTGCGTGAACGAGCGAAGCGTGAGGTAGCCTTGGCGGAGAAAGTGCAGCAGAAGGCTGCACATGACAAAGCTTTACAGCTGCAGGAGAAGGAATTACAGGAAAAGAAAGAGAGGGAGAGACGAGAACGAAATTTACAGGTTAATGGTCAATTCCCTATCAGGCGTCCTCTTTATCCGGTCCTTACTAATGAAATAGATGATTTTTCCTTACTAGATCGTTGTCCGCCTCCGTACGTCGTACCTACGGCTCCGAACGAGGACTCGGACGAGGATAGTGATCGAACACAGCGTACCAGGTTACATGCGGAACGAGCTGCGGAATTACGCTCAGTTGCACGAAAGCTAAATATTAATACTGTTACTGTTTCTGATGTTACTAAACAAATGGAACAGTGGCCTGATAAGGAACGACTGTATTTTTTAGATCATTTTGGAGATGAAGTTGTTGAGCGGTATAGAAAATATTCTCTCGAGTTAGAACCAAAGGAGATATCCAAGAGTCGTGAGAATTTTCGTAAAGGTCTTTTTGTTCTTTCAGATGCGGACGACTTCTTCAAGCGTTTGATTGAACTACGTAATGAGGCGACACGACTACGGGAGGTGGCAAAGTCGAAGAATTCGTCTGCGTCCGGAGCGACGGGGATATCCAAAGAATGCCCTATCTTTGAAACAGATAAGATCGCTGCGATTAATGTTAGACCTATGCGAGAAGCTGCGCCTTTATATGTCCCTCATAAAGGGGATGGCACAGATGATGATAAAAGATCCAAAGACGCGAAAGGGTATTTTGTATATAATTGGGTTTCTACGCCTTGGAATAGAGCAGATGTCATGGCGCTTAAGAATGCTTTACCTGATCCCCGTAAAAACCCTGCGGCTTTTTATGAAAATGTTGAAAGTGCAATTTCTTCGTGTATCATGACGTTAGTTGATATTGATCTATTTTTCGGGTTGATATTGCCCCCTGATATGTGGAGAGCGATTCGTAGGTTTGATGACCTCACGACTCTCGGGGCC
This sequence comes from Lissotriton helveticus, assembly GCF_964261635.1. Classification (NCBI taxonomy): domain Eukaryota; kingdom Metazoa; phylum Chordata; class Amphibia; order Caudata; family Salamandridae; genus Lissotriton; species Lissotriton helveticus. The sequence continues at coordinate 1,765,335,342 of NC_136059.1, forward strand.
ACTTGGAAAGATCTTGTTCAGGCTGATTTAGATAGAGAACCAGCATGTAAGCCGTGTCAATTAATATTAGACCTTCCAGGGGCCATACTGACAAAACTAAAAACTCTTGCCCCCGCTAAAAAGATTGATTGGACTATATTAGCCTCTTGTAAGCAGAAAGCGGATGAATCAGTTTCCGATTTTTTCTCTCGCTTCGAGGAAGCGTTCCATGATTACAGTGGTCAATTATTGACAGAAGATACTGGCAGGCATCTATTCGTTGATAAGTATGTAGCTAATCTCCTACCGGAGATTGCGAAACGATTAAAAGCGAGTGAAAGTTCATGGACCACAGCAACCCCTGCTTCTTTATTGACTATGGCTCAATATTATGAAAGACAGGAATTGGAGGCGAAAGAAAGTAGTGAAAAGAAGGCGAAGGAATTGAAAACGAAGGTAATGTTAGCTCAGGTTCAGGCTACGAGAGGGAACAATAGAGGGGGGCGAGGATCGTACAGTAATGCTCCTCCCCCTCGTTCTGACATTTCTGTGAATCAATGTGCATACTGCAAACAGTTTGGGCATTGGATTGCAGACTGTCCGGTGTTTCGAGAGCAGCGTAATTTGAGGGGACGAGGAAGTGGAAGGTCTAGAAGTTATTATGGAGGGTCAAGAGGAGGTTATGGCACGAATGATCGTGGGGGATATGGAGCAAGGGGTCGTGGTCAGTCAGATTATAATACGTTTGATAATCGCAATCAATATCAGATAAATGAGGGTGGTCCTGCTGAACTACGGGATGAGCATTACGCATAGGATTGCGTAGGATGGGGTGTGGAATCGGTTGAGGTACCAGTTGATCAAAGGGGTCCATACATAGAAGCACATGTTCTGGGTTCCACTGATCAATTTCTGGTCGATACAGGAGCTACTCGTAGCGCTTTGTCCAGATACTTGGTTCCAAGGGCTCCCCTGTCTGGCGAGGTAATTACAGCAATAGGGTTCGATGGAACACCTACTTCTAGCCCACTGTCTCAACCAGTTACATTTCATGTTGATAAATTTGCTGCCCCTTGTCCCTTTTTGTTGTCTCCAAATACACCAGATAATATTATTGGACTCGATATGTTAAAACACTTTCGAGCTACTATTCGCTGTGCCCCAGAAGGAGTGCGAGTTGTGTTGAATGAGAATTACCCGGAATTAGAGCGAGTGTGTTTTCTCCATGAATCTGAAGTTCTGGCCTCCTTACCGAAAACGTTGTGGGCCACTTCCGATACGGATGTAGGGCAGATGATAATTCCTCCAGTGCGTATTACTGTAAAGGAGGGAGTATCTCTGCCACGTGTCCCACAATATAAGATTTCTAGAGAAGGTGAACTTGCTTTGATACACATTGTAGATGATTTAATTTCGGCAGGAGTAGTTGAGGAAGTCCCCTACAATGTTTGTAATAGCCCAATTTTACCAATCCTTAAAAGAGATACAGATGCTAAGGTTTACCGTTTCATTATTGATTTGAGGGAAATAAACAAGATAGTAGTGCCTCAGTATCCGGTGGTGTCTGACATCACCACATTGCTTACGTTGGTTCCACCGACGGCAACTACTTTTACAGTCATCGATTTGAAGAATGCCTTCTTTTCGATCCCTGTACATCCTGACAGTCGATATCTATTCGGCTTTACATTAAATAATAAATCGTACAGATTCTGTCGAGTTCCTCAAGGCTATACTGAAAGTCCTAGCATTTATAGTCAGGCATTAAAAAGACAGCTTGATTCCTTTGACTTACAGGAGGGAGTGGTTCTCATTCAATATGTAGATGATATCTTACTTGCTGCAGACACGCCAGAACAATGTGAGAAGAGTACCTTTTCCTTGCTTTCCTTCCTGGCCAAACATAATCATAAAGTTTCGAAGAAAAAGCTGCAATATTGTAGACCAAAGGTGACCTACCTCGGTCATCTTTTGTCTAAGGAGGGCCGTGCATTGACACCAGATCGAATTCAAGCAATTCTAGATACTCCAGTCCCTCGCACTCAGAAGGATGTTCGCGCCTTTATAGGTTTGACGTCTTTTTGTAGGCAATGGATATTGGGTTTTTCACATATTGTTAAACCATTGTTAGCATTGTTGTCTAAAGATACACCGATTCCCATTGAATGGACGGATGAATGTCAGAATGCTTTTGAACAATTGAGACAAGCTCTTTGTTCTGCACCAGTGTTAGGTACACCTGATTACACGAAGGTTTTCACATTATATGTACACGAGAAGGATGGGTGCGCATTGTCAGTCTTAGTGCAGACACACGGAGACAAACAGAGGCCTTGTGCATACTTCTCGGCGGTACTCGACCCTGTGGCTCGAGGATTGCCTGGATGTTTTCGAGCAGTTGCAGCAACAGCAGTTGCGATACGACAAAGTGAGGGAATAGTTTTGTCGCACAAATTGTTGGTGCTAGTTCCCCATGCGGTAGATGCGTTACTGAATCAAACGAAAACGCAGCATCCAACCAGTGCCCGTCTGACAGGATATGAGCTAACGTTGTTGGCGCCTCACATCACACTAAAACGATGTGCAACACTAAATCCTGCTACTTTATTGCCGGACCCTGTTGCTGAGACCCAGAAGGAAGAACAACATGATTGTGTTTTTCTGACTGAGGAACAGACAAAGGGTCGTATCGACTTACAGGATACGCCATTTCCAGATGCAGATGGGGAACTGTGGGTTGATGGATCGTGCGTGAGGTTACCAGATGGTACGACTTCCGCAGCTTATGCGATCACGACACTTAAGACTGTGGTAGAAGCAGCACGGATACCCCAAAAATCGGCTCAAGCAGCTGAGTTGATAGCCTTAACGAAGGCATGTGAGTTAAGTGCTGGACTATGTGTGAACATTTACACGGATAGTCGTTACGCTTTTGGAGTAGTGCATGATTTTGGCCTACTTTGGAAGGAACGAGGATTCCTGACTTCACACGGAGTACACATCATGCATGGAGAATTGGTACGCGATCTCCTTAATGCACTGTTATGCCCAGAGAAAGTTGCAATAGTCAAGTGCAGTGCACACAAAAAGGTGACGGACAAAATAGGACAAGGCAATGCTTTTGCAGACCGTATTGCAAGAGAGACCGCTATGCTGCAAAATAATTTCCCCATGTATGTGGTGAAGTCACAAGCTGAACGGTGGCATGATGCTAGAGAAGAAATATTAGATATACAGAAGTCAGCATCAGAGGCAGAACTTGTGAAATGGGCCACTGAAGGAGTATTGGATGATGAGGGTTGCTGGCGTAGTAAAGATATGGAGAGATGGGAACTACCCATGGCCTATTTACAAACAATGGTGCAAATGACACACGGGCTGGCACACATTGGAGCTCTCGCAATTACTAAATTGCTTACACGAGTTTGGGAAAATGCTGACATTGCTAGCACGGCTAAGAGAGTAGTGCAGACCTGTCTGATATGTTTGCAGCACAATCCTGGACAAGGGACTCATACTCCTAAAGGTGGGTTTGTTCCACCTACTGCACCATTCGAAGTACTACAAATGGATTACATCCAGCTGGAGCGCTGTAATAATCTCAAGTATGTCCTAGTAGTGGTGTGTGCCTTCAGCAAATGGATTGAGGCTTACCCTACGAAAGACAATACAGCATTGACAACAGCTAAGGTGTTACTCAAGGAATACTTCCCGCGCTACGGAGTTTGTAAACTTATGTGGAGTGATAATGGCCCTCATTTCATTGGAAAAGTAGTGGAATATGTCCTGAAGGGATTGGGAATCAAGCAACGATTCCATGCTGTCTTTCATCCGCAATCAGCAGGTTTAGTAGAACGATACAATGCAACTCTGAAGCTGAAGTTAGCAAAGATAGTGGCATCGACATCTCTGAAATGGCCGGACGCTTTGCCTCTGGCATTGCTGTCCATTCGGTCAGTGCCACATTCTCGATCTGGCCTCACACCCTACGAAGTGGTGTTTGGAAGGCCTATGAATATTTGGGGGGTTCCAAAGCCTCGTTTGATACATGATATGCCTTGTATAATGATGAACGATTATCTGGCACGATTAACAAATGATTTGCTTTCTATTCATCAACAGGTTCGAGAGGCGCTCCCTGATAACTCCACTGGTGAGGCTCACGATCTCCGCCCTGGAGACCACATGATGGTCAAAGTATTTGAGCGATCCAGCAGTTTGGAACCGAGATGGCATGGCCCTGAGCAAGTGCTGCTGGCTACGCGAACTGCTGTGAGAGTCACCAACAAGAAGCGGTGGATACATTCAACGCATTGCCGACGTGTCTCTCCGGATCTGGTGAGCCCTGTGGTGCTATCCGACTACAGAAAGATTTTGGATACAGAAAAGAGCCCAGCTGTCACGCCTGATGAATTGGAGGGAGCCTTCCCGGACCACGTTGTTTCAGATAAAGTAAAGTACAATCTACGCCCCAGGAAATAAGATTCCTTTTGTGTTTTTGAAACTGGTTGGTAACCGCTCTGAGGTTTGTGAAACTGAAGCCGGGAATATCAAGGGGGGGGGATCAGTTCTGCCCAGTGTAGCGACACCCGTCTTGAATCCCGGAGAACAAATCAACGGCAGCCTCGGTTCAGAACCATCGTTTATTTTTTCTCGCTTAGTGTTGCTTGTGAAGAGTATTGTTTTGTGAACTATGGCATCTCCTTCGACACAAAAAGGAAGAATTCTTGGTGCTGTTTTGTTTGTCTTGACCGTAGTGGTGATCGCAGTATTAGCCTGGACTATAGAACTATTGTTTCCTGTACGAGAACATTTGCTGCCCACCACTCCAAGTCCATCTGAACATTTTCATTTCACTCTGCCTTTTCACGAAGAAAGACATAGGCAGACTTATTTGAACAACAGCTTTATTAAGATTTTGCATCATACTCATAATATGACCAACACGTCCAATTGTTGGGTATGTGGAATGTTGCCCGGACACCAGAAGAAGGGAGGAACACCACTCATTCCTCTCCCGTTTTCTCATAATGGTTCTTGTCATGCTTGGTACACTCTTCTTTTTACTCTGCGATGGCCAACGAAAGGTGGATTACTTTTTCGGTTGAATAAAATATGCTATAACGATAAAGATGGCTATCCACACGCTGAAGGAACTAAATTCGAATGGGAAGAATATCGTCCGGACAATGTTTCTGCACCTCGTGTATATACGAATCAAAGACTTATAAATGTGACGGGCATGCACATAATAACCGTTATCGATACAAAAGCAGATTTGTGTATTAGAAATAAAGGTACAATCCCTGTAGGCCGCAGTGAATGTAATATTACACTTACCTTTGATACACCAACTGGAATTGCATTTGTAGCTTCACGTAACACATATTTCATTTGTGGAAATAAGGGATACCATCGTCTACCGTTGGGATGGTTAGGAACGTGTTATATAGCTTTTGTATTACCACCTGTATTTATTGCTCCTCCCATGTACCACAATGATTATGTTCTGTACCATGATTTCATACTGAACAGAGTAAAACGAACAATAGATCTTGATGAAATAGACCAGACTGATACCACATTACAACAATATGTAGATTTCAATTTGGGGTTATTTTCATTCGTAGGAGCTGCACTGAATAGCAGGAAGATAAGGCGGCTTACACGTGTGGTGGAAGCCGTCGCTAATGAAACTGCCTCTGCTTTAGGGAATATTACTAAAGAATTACAAATTACCAGAATTGTGGCGCTCCAGAATCGAATGGTTCTAGATGTGATACTAGCTGATAGGGGTGGAGCATGCCGCGTCATCGGAAGTAGTTGTTGCGTACGTACCAGATAACTCACCTTCTGTATATGATTCGATTACAAAATTGCATAAGATAGCTGCTGAGATCCACCCAGAAAATGGAACATGGACCTTTTCTGGTTGGTTCTGGACCCTGCTTAGTACTTGGGGTTGGAAATTATTAACGATTCTCTGTGTTTTTATTGGAGTACTATTTTTCCTTTGTTTATGTATTCAATGTGGCCCTACATTATGTTCTGTATGTATCACAGCCTGTATTCCGTCCAAACGAGCTATTGTCAAGCAAGAGAAAATGATCAATGATGAAGTATTGAAAATAATGGCTATTGACATTGAGGATGAACATTCCGACTACGTTCACTATGAGGTAGCTTTTGCTAAACGCTAAAAGGGCCGTCTGTCGTGTTTTGGCAGCTCCTGAGTTAGCGTTTAGCACAGCTACACGGTCTTTTCTGTTAACTTGACCAAAACGAACGGGGGCCATTTTGAATCCCTCTGACTTCCGTTTCCTATGAACGCTGCCTCGTGGTCAGTGTGCCCTTTCGTCCTTTCTCGATACCCATGGTCACTAGTCTGCTCGGCAACAGGCTATTTTTAGTACTGGTCAAGCGCACATGCGCACTACGCACCAATTGGTCACTCTTTAGGAATGTTCACACTAACTGACCAGTGCTGTTGAAACTCCTCCCACATGTTGGCTGTGTTCCAAAAATGACCTTATATGTACCTAAAATGTGTAACTTGTACCCGCCTATCTTTTTATTGCTATTAAACTGTATAAAAGAGGTCGCGCATCGATGTTCGGTGTGCTACTTCTTACATTGCCGAAGGGTGCTGTAGGAATGTATCACCACCCCATGGGGTCTTAATAAACTTGTCTTTTACCTTTTCCAGTGTCCGTGCCAACTTCTATACTAAGGTGTTCGAGAGTTTAGCAGAGTATGTATGCTTGATTTGAACCCTATACCACACATCTTGTTTTTTCAGGAGAACTGAGGCACAAGAGAGCCCAAAACAAGAGTGGAAAACACGAAAAGGGGGCAGGGTAGCGACCCCCCAACCCTCTAGCCCTTCTCAGGGGGTCCCAAAAGGACCCCCAAGGGCATAAATAAAATACAAAATTCAAAAAAATCGCGGGGTACGCGCACCGTACGCGTGCGTTACGCGTACCGTGCGCGTACCCCACGATTAAAAAAAATATATATATTTTTTTTTGCACTTGGTGGTCCTTCTGGGACCCCCTGAGAAGGGCTAGGGGGTCAGGGGGTCTCAACCCTGCCCCCTTTTCGTGTTTTCCACTCTTGTTTTGTGCTCTCTTGTGCCTCACTTCTCCTGAGAAACAAGATGGCTGCTCAGGTGGTCCCAGAAGGATAATACCATATATAAACGTTATCCGCTAATAGAATTAGCATTTACAAAACCTTGAAATTTATTGAAAAAAAATATAGGTTTCACGCCTGATATAGTTAGGAATTAGCATTTAAAAAACCTTGCAAATTCACTGAAAAAAACATAGGTTTCAAGCCTTATATAATTAGGAATTAGCATTTAAAAAACCTTGCAAATTCACTTAATAAACCATAGGTTTCAGGCCTTATATAGTTAGGAATTAGCATTTATAAAAAACCTTGCAAATTCACTTAAAAAAACATAGGTTTCAGGCCTTATATAGTTAGGAATTAGCATTTTAAAAACCTTGCAAATTCACTTAAAAAACATAGGTTTCAGGCCTTATATAGTTAGGAATTAGCATTTAAAAATCCATCGATATTGCTCCTATATAGTTAGATGTACTAACTATATTTCGCGCACCCGCAATCCACTGCTGATGATGTCACATATTACATCATTCATGACATGGTCAGTGACATCACTGATGACATCCCTAATGACATCTCAAATGACATCACTGATGACATCACTGATGACATCTCATTTGACATCACTGATCACATCACTGATGATATCATTCATGTGATAATACGATGCACCTCCTCACACTCTAATATAACCTTTGATACACCCAGTGTTAAATACAGACTACCATTCTTGAAACCATTGACACACCAATACCAGTTACTACATACGCACTCACTGATTCCTAGGTCTACACACACATTCACTCATTCACCCATAGAATCACTTATACATACAGTCACTCATCAATACAACACTATCATATGCACTCATACACCTATACAGACACTCACACACTGCCACTCATCCATGACTTTGAGGATGCTGTAAATTACTCAAGTCTGCCCGAATTGTGTGGGTAAATTTGATACCTAGTCACTTTGAATAAGAATGTACTTACGTCTCGTCTAACATTTGGAAGAAATATCTAGTTATATGACAACAGGATACCGACATAACTTGAAGGAAATAAGAACGCCCTGAACAAGTTCTGTTGTACAGAACGAAACGCGTCAGCTGGCTGTGGTACATAAACTTAAGGAAAATAAAAGCATTTGAATATACACCAAGATTCAGTGCTTCATAAGGACTTTAAGTGATATGATTTGATTGGACTTACTGTGCAAGTGGTGCTGTGCCAAACATGTGAATATTCTCCACTACTCTCTACTACTTACTCTCTACTACTCCACCACTCTCTAATACTCACTCTCTACTACTTATTCTCTACTACTCTACTACTCTCTACTACTCTCTCTCTACTACTCACTCCCTACTACTCACTATCTACTACTCTCTTTGGTAACTTTTTGTAATTTTCGTAATTCCAGCATGCTTATGTTCACCGTTCCTCCATGTATACTGAAACTGCAATATTGGAGGTCAATGTGAACAAACTCGGCTGCCTTCTCTCAATGGATGCTTTTTTCATTGTATTCACTGCACTATATTTTCACTTTTATTGCAATTGTTTTGGCACAGGTGTATAGTCTACTTGAAAGTGTTAAGGCAATATTTCAGCACTATATGTGTGTACACTGGTGAAGCTCCCTTTACCTAGATAAATAGTTTCCACAATATCAATTTAGTATGGCAGTATCAGGATTGGGCTAATGGTTAATTTAGTTAACGGGGAAGCTTCTCTTGTTATTTTTCCTGCAATAGGTTTTTGATCGGCCATTGCCCCGAATGTTCAAAAATAGGAGGCGCTTTTTTGCATTTGAGCAGTGATAATTTTTTGATGCATTTGAGCAATTATCAGATTTTAGCCAATATGTTCTATTAGTTTTCAGAACCTTATTGCATTTGTGCAGTTAGAAGCATACTAAGGGCATCTTTACAAGAACATTCATCAGTATAAAAATAGCAAAAACAATATGAATGCAAAACATTTTATGTGTGCCATACTGTTCAAATATCAAGGGAATACTAATAGTAACAACTAAGACTGGTTGTTTGAAGCCAGAACAGATGTCTAAGCCTAGCAACTGTTAATGATTAACCCCTGACTGCGATTTAAATTGCATAGTACGTTTAGTTATGTATTGAATTGTGGATCACTTTATGTATATACTTTTATATATATTGCATTGGTACTGGAAAATTGTACACACTTGTCCATCAATTGGGAGATACTACATGCTGACAGCATGCATTTGGAGTGATTTGTGTATTCAGTAATGTCAGCCTTTTTTCAGTAGTTTTTCATATAGAGTATTTTTCACTTTCTATTGCATTAGTAGTCACTATACCACATGGTCATTGCACTGCTTTATTTAAACTTCACAACCATGCGACGCTGTTATGTGAGAAAGGCCACCCCGTTGGCGGAAACGCGTCATTTGTCTGGCACTCTGCACTTTATATATGGCTAAATAAATACGTTACTGCGGCCGGTAGTAGCAGAAACAATTCAAGGAGTCTGTCTCTCTTTTCAGTGACGGAACGCACCTGAGTGGTAACTGGATATATATACAGTGATCTAATAAGCAACTAGAGCGCTAACATTCAGAATTTATGGCAAATGAGTGACATATCTGAATACCTTCTTGATTGAATCAAAGAAAAAAACTGAAAGCTTTTCCTACTGCGGAGACTGCAGTAAATGAGGAAATTAGGAAACTTCATAAGAAATACATTTCCCAAGATGGCAACCAGAGACAAACGAGCCCTAATGTAGCACAAATATCACCCAAATGTAGCCCAATGACAGAAGTGTGCAAAACACTTTTTATTTTTTGTGTTTTTGCAGTTTTATATAGTGTAGACTTGTCAGGTATTGGAGTGCTTTACATGAGCATTGGTTATATCACACAAGAACACATTCCTTTTGGTTTTAGACATGGGGAGATTAAGTGATTTGACCAGAATCACAGAATGTCGAGCTGAAGCAGAAACTCCAACTTGGGTCCCCAGTTGCAAAGTCTGCAGCTCTGGAAGTAACACCACATCCTCTCCCCTAAGTGCAACATTTAATCAAGTGGTCAACTGGATAAAAAAACATCCAGATGACAAATAATTTAAAAGTGCTTTGTTGCTATTTGAAAACTCAGAAAATGTGTCCTCATTTTTGTTTTTTAGAGCATTAACCATAATTCTGATGCAAATAAAACCCTCTCATATACGTAATTTCTAAAGGAAATGCTCTAGGTATTACAGTTTTGATTACATCAAGATGACGTCAGGCGTTCCACACTTTTGTAATAAATATAGAATGTTAGCAATCAAGTTGTTCATTAGGATACTGTTGAGAGGCAGAGGCCAGGGGCACGGACTCTGAAAATTGAAGGCAGGTAGGAGGGTGCAGAGGCAACAATTTGACCACACTTCGCAGGCAGGAAGGGCAGTGGCAGCACAACAGACTATGGAGGGCAGTGGCAAGGGGGCAGGGGCAACACACCAACAATACAGGACTGGCAAGAGAGGCTGTGGGAATATAATAGACCATTGTATGCAGAAGGAAGTACAACCATACATGCCAACAGACCAGATTCAGCCAGGAAACGTCCAATGTGTTTTTAGCCCATATGGCCTTTATTTGATCTGTCTCCTGTCTACAATCTCCACTTTTTCAATGTAAGTCAAAGGGGAAAATTAATACCCCAGTTTTTTTTTTTAATCTCCCTCTTACCAAGTTCAAAATGTTAGCAAGTATGGTACATTGGATTATGGAAGGCAGGAGGATTTCAGGTAGGGACATGGACTCGGATACCAGAGGACAGGAGGGACATGGAGAGGTGCACCAAACTGACCCTACAGGGCAGGCATCAGGGTTTGCAGCAGCACAATACACCACACAGGGCATGCGGTATGGGAGTGCAGCACAACAATCCATAGAAAGCAAAAGGAGGGGACAGGACCATGCACATGGACAACAGAGAACAGAGGGGAAAGAGGCAATGGTAGCTAGCTGACCATAATGGACAGACAGGAGAGAAAGATGCAGCATAACGGACCATAAAGGGCAGGAGGGACGGATGAGGGGCATTACAATGAAACAGACAAGCCAGGACTGAGGGAATAGGGGTCTGCACATGGAAACAGAGAGCTGGGAGCAAGGGGCAGGGCAGGAGCAGCAAGGTGACCATGGAGGTCAGGCAGGATGGGCACTAGAAGCAAGACCCACCATGGAGAGCAACAGTGAGACTATAATGGCATACACACACACCATGGAGGGAAGGTGGGAGGGGGCAGGGACAGCTAGCTGACAGCACAGGGAAGGTGGGAGGGGCCATGGCAGCACAGAAGACCATGTATGGCAAGCGGGGGGGGTTAGTGGCAGCACAATGGCTATGATGGGCAAGAAGGATGGAGCAGGGGCATGCACACAGACATTGGAGGGCATAGGGAAGGAGAATAGGGGCAGCAAGCTTAGCACAGAGGCTAAGCAGGAGGTCAATGATGGGGCATAGAATTGGGCAATGGAGGGCAGGAGGAGTGGACTGGTTCATCATGCTAAATGAAGGGCAGTGGCAGCACATCAGACCATGCATGGCAGGAGGGAGGAGGCTAGTTCATGGATTCAGACAACAGAGGATAGGGAGGAGGTGGATGGTGCAGCAAGCTAACTGTTCAGAGAAGGCGGGAATGCCAGTGGCAGAATAATGATTTTGGAAAAGGGGGGTGGTGATGGACAGAGTTTCTGAATGATGCAGAATACTCTTACCAAGTCAAGAGATCATGGTTTTAATCCATCACCGTTTTTTAGCTCAATGCACCATCCCAGCTCAGAACCTGGCTATATGCAAATTAGTCTGTTCCTGTCCCAGTGCATGATGGGAACAGGGCAAACCAAACTACCAAGCCAATTCTTATACTGGTTAGGAAACAAGCTTCCGGGGACCGGTTTCTGGCATCACAGCCTTCTTCGGCCCGGCTTTCTTGAATCCTGATGGTGCAATGAGCAAGGGACTCACGTCTGAGCATACCCTCCCACACATAGTGTGGATAAACCGATTTTGGAAAAGGGGGGTGGTGATGGACAGAGTTTCTGAATGATGCAGAATACTCTTACCAAGTCAAGAGATCATGGTTTTAATCCATCACCGTTTTTTAGCTCAATGCACCATCCCAGCTCAGAACCTGGCTATATGCAAATTAGTCTGTTCCTGTCCCAGTGCATGATGGGAACAGGGCAAACCAAACTACCAAGCCAATTCTTATACTGGTTAGGAAACAAGCTTCCGGGGATCGGTTTCTGGCATCACAGCCTTCTTCGGCCCGGCTTGCTTGAATCCTGATGGTGCAATGAGCAAGGGACTCACGTCTGAGCATACCCTCCCACACATAGTGTGGATAAACCGATTTTGGAAAAGGGGGGTGGTGATGGACAGAGTTTCTGAATGATGCAGAATACTCTTACCAAGTCAAGAGATCATGGTTTTAATCCAACACCGTTTTTTAGCTCAATGCACCATCCCAGCTCAGAACCTGGCTATATGCAAATTAGTCTGTTCCTGTCCCAGTGCATGATGGGAACAGGGCAAACCAAACTACCAAGCCAATTCTTATACTGGTTAGGAAACAAGCTTCCGGGGACCGGTTTCTGGCATCACAGCCTTCTTCGGCCCGGCTTGCTTGAATCCTGATGGTGCAATGAGCAAGGGACTCACATCTGAGCATACCCTCCCACACATAGTGTGGATAAACCGATTTTGGAAAAGGGGGGTGGTGATGGACAGAGTTTCTGAATGATGCAGAATACTCTTACCAAGTCAAGAGATCATGGTTTTAATCCATCACCGTTTTTTAGCTCAATGCACCATCCCAGCTCAGAACCTGGCTATATGCAAATTAGTCTGTTCCTGTCCCAGTGCATGATGGGAACAGGGCAAACCAAACTACCAAGCCAATTCTTATACTGGTTAGGAAACAAGCTTCCGGGGACCGGTTTCTGGCATCACAGCCTTCTTCGGCCCGGCTTGCTTGAATCCTGATGGTGCAATGAGCAAGGGACTCACGTCTGAGCATACCCTCCCACACATAGTGTGGATAAACCGATTTTGGAAAAGGGGGGTGGTGATGGACAGAGTTTCTGAATGATGCAGAATACTCTTACCAAGTCAAGAGATCATGGTTTTAATCCATCACCGTTTTTTAGCTCAATGCACCATCCCAGCTCAGAACCTGGCTATATGCAAATTAGTCTGTTCCTGTCCCAGTGCATGATGGGAACAGGGCAAACCAAACTACCAAGCCAATTCTTATACTGGTTAGGAAACAAGCTTCCGGGGACCGGTTTCTGGCATCACAGCCTTCTTCGGCCCGGCTTGCTTGAATCCTGATGGTGCAATGAGCAAGGGACTCACGTCTGAGCATACCCTCCCACACATAGTGTGGATAAACCGATTTTGGAAAAGGGGGGTGGTGATGGACAGAGTTTCTGAATGATGCAGAATATGATCTATTGACTTGGTAAGTGTATTCTGCATCATTCAGAAACTCTGTCCGTCACCACCCCCTTTTTCCAAAATCGGTTTTATCCACACTATGTGTGGGAGGGTATACTCAGACGTGAGTCCCTTGCTCATTGCACCATCAGGATTCAAGCAAGCCGGGCCGAAGAAGGCTGTGATGCCAGAAACCGGTCCCCGGAAGCTTGTTTCCTTCCCAGTATAAGAATTGGCTTGGTAGTTTGGTTTGCCCTGTTCCCATCATGCACTGGGACAGGAACAGACTAATTTGCATATAGCCAGGTTCTGAGCTGGGATGGTGCAGTGAGCTAAAAAACGGTGATGGATTAAAACCATGATCTATTGACTTGGTAAGTGTATTCTGCATCATTCAGAAACTCTGTCCATCACCACCCCCTTTTTCCAAAATCAGTGGCAGAATAATGGCCACACAGGGCTGTAATAAGGGAGCAGGGACTTGGACGTGGACAATGGATGGCTAGGAGGAGGGAAGGCAGGAGCAGCAAGCTTGAGTGGGGGCAGCACAATGCCAGGCCCTGCTAACGACCCCCCACCATCCATTGTGATTGCATCTTACTGAACATAAAAAAAAACTAGAAATTTGCTGAAAAAAACAAAGATTACAGGGACGGTATAGTTAGACGCAGATTTCACTCATACACAACCAGTGAAATTCAGCAGTTATGGTTACCTGAGCTAAGTATAATTTATGCCCCCGCAATGTACTGCTAATGAACTCAGACATTACATCATTCATGACATGGTCAGTTACATCACTCCTGACATCACTCATGACATCTCAAATGAGGTGTGAATGGAATGGAACTATAATCGCTAGTACTTTATTTAGGGATAGTGTTATGTTATGTTAGCGCATATTTATAAAGCGCACGGCTACTCCCTGTAGTGTCCCGGCACTGAAAACAGCCATTTGTCGCGTAACATAGAGCAAAGCAGACCACTATCGAACGGCTCACAACTGGAAGACCCACGTTTTAAGACTTTTCCTGAAGGTCAGGAGATCAGGGCTCTGTCTGATAGAGAGAGCGAGGCTATTCCACAGCTGTGAGGCAACAGCAGGAAAAGATCTGCCTCCTGTCCGAGACAGTCACACCCTGGGAGTGACAATCAAAAGTTGGGATGAAGATCTCAGGGTGCGCTGGGGGAAATCTGTCCCTAAGATAAGGGGCTCCAATCTTATGGAAGGCTTTAAAAACCAGAACCAGAGCTTTAAACTGAATTATTTTCCGTACCGGAAGCCAATGAAGTGAAGACAGGAGCTGGGTGGTATGAGTTCTAGAGCCTGTCAAAAACATGGCTCTAGCTGCTGCGTTCTTGATCACTTGTAGCCGGCCCAAAAGAGGCTGAGATACAAGGAATTAACGTAGTCCAGTCTGGACATTATTAAAGCCTGAACCACTATTGTCCTGTAAGGGATGGAGAGCAAAGAGAGAACATTTCACAACATTCTCAACAACCCAAAGCATACCCCAGCTACCAAATGTACTTGAGCCTTCATAGAAAGAGTTGAGTCCAGCTTAATTTCCAAATTCTTCACCGTGATAACGGCCAACACAGGGGGGGACATATCCTGGGCCCACCATTCAAGCCAAGTATCTGGTGGCCGAGGCCCAAAGAAAATAATCTCAGACTTCTCGGAGTTACCTTTAAGATGGTTATAACTTAACCAAGAGAAGACTTTAGAGAGACATGTGTTGATTAAGTTGCCATCAAACTCAACTCCTTTCTCGCAGGTAACAAGCAGCTGAGTGTCATCAGCGTATGACACTATTTTGGCTCCAAATTTCTCAGCGAGGGGAGCCAGGGGGGCCATGTACAAGTTAAATATTGTGGGGCTCAAAATAGAGCCTTGAGGCACCCCCACATTAAGAAGAGGAATCGCAGCCGGGAAAGGAGGAGACCAGATGGTTTGAGAGCGGTTGGTGAGAAAGGACACAAACCAACCCAACACCATGCCTCCAATACTGCTGTTGCTAAGTCTTTGCAGTAATCTCGAATGAGGCACGGTGTCGAAAGCTGCGGAGAGGTCCAGTAAAACTAGGACGGCATTACCTCCTCTATCTAATGTAGCTTTAAAAGTTTCTGCAACTTCCAATAGGGCCATTTCAGTACTGAAATTGGCTCTAAAGCCTGACAGGCTAGAATGCAGCAAATCATTGGTCTCCACATAATTCGTTAGGACCTGGTTTACAAATGTTTCCAAAACTTTCTAAAAGAAAGGCAAGAGAGAAATAGGCCTGTATTTACAGGCAGCCTCAGGGTCTGCTGACGGTTTATTAAGTAGCGGGAGGATTTTAGCATGTTTCCACATTTGTGGCATCAGCCCTTCCCGTAAAGCGGTGTTCAAAATAGGATTCACACAGGGGTTGATCACATCTGCCAATGAGGACAGAACCTTCGCTGGACCGGGATCAGTGGGGAAACCCGATTTCAAAGCTTTCATGAACACCAAAGATTGTTCTAGAGTAATCTCCAGGAACTCCCTAAGGGAGGCACTAGGGCTGGAGCAAGCCGCTAGTGTGTGTATATTAACACCCCTTTTTTTTCTTTTCTTTCATGTAAGAACCATTATAATACGCAACGTGCCCAGATTAATACGGCCGATAGCCTTCCACTTTAAAGTAATGTGCAGTCTCTGTCCAGGGTGTTCGTCCATCGCCCGACAAGGACTTGTCTATTATAAGTTGGAACATTGCTGGTTTGAAGGCTAAAATGGTAATTAAAGCCTGGAAAGATTGGGTAAATCATTATGATGTCTTAATGTTTCAGGAAACTTAGTGTACAACGCATTTGCTACTTGAAGGGTATAGTTGTCACAATAGGATTGTACCGGCCCCTTCCTTAGGCTGCCCGAGTGGGGGATTATTGATCTGGGTAAAGATAACCGCAGATGTAAAAACAGAAGTAATACAAATTAATGACCCAAGTTTTATGGCTTTGATATACACAAGAAGGGTAAAACTGTGTCTAATCAATTTCTACAACAATGATTTTATATCCCACCCTAATAGTAATTTTTTAAGGCTGTTCAATTTTATTGATGAAATAGTGGAGGGACGGAAATATGGGAAGTTTGATGGTATCTGCATAGGAGGGGATTTCAACGCACACATTCATCTAAGAAATCCCCCTTGTAAGAGAGGTGTGGAACTATCTAACCTCCTCGCAACCAGAGAACTCGTAAACACTATGGAGTTTGCTGGCACATGTACAAGCACTGCCCCGGTGCCCACTTACATAGGTCATGGGAGCGCAACAACAATCGACTATATTTTTGTCTCTCCCTCCCTTGCGGATGTTTTATTAAAGGCAGAGGTAGTGTGTAACGTATACAGTGATCACTACCCAATTGTGATTTACCTGAAATCATTAGGGGGAAAAATACCGCATAGTGTAATCGGGGCAACAAATCTGGAAGCCTCGACGGATAGATTAAGGGTTGTCTGGAGGGGGGTAGATAACAAGGGTGTATTGGCCAGTGTGATTAAGAAACATCCAGCACTGATCTCGGACTGTCTTGCTATTGACTGCTGCGGGGGCAATATGATTAAATCATTTTGTGAACTCTGCTCCGCAATAAAAAGTGAGATCTCTAAACCAACATCTAGGAATATTGAGGAAGCTCCAAGATGGTTTGACACCTCTTGTTCAAAAGCAAACCGGGACTTAAGGGCTGCTCTCATGGCCAAACCGCGGGATATTTCCCGGGTAAGGTTCTTGAGAGCAAGGTACAAACTCAGCTTACGTACCAGATCCAAAGAATTAGTTAAAGATCATTGGGAATCCCTTGCCCGTATGGCTGCCCTAAAGGATACCCCAGGGTTTTGGAGGGAGGTTAAGAACCTAAGATCTCTCGGTTCAAACATAACACCAATTAACTGTAACATCACAGGGCCTGCGTGGGTTGACCACTTTTCGAAGATCTATGCCGCATCTGGCAACCCCGCAGAAACTGTTCCCCCTCCAACACCTTTGAATATTACATTGCTTGAGGTAGAGGATGCCATCGCTGAAAGTGCTTGTAATAAAGCCCCTGGCCCTGACGGCCTTTCTATTGACCAACTAAAAAGTGAAATTGACTTTTGGGCCCCGTTGCTGTGTAATGTTTTTAACAATTTAACCCATGAATCTATCCCTGAAACATGGTCCAGCACTACCATCGTACCCATTTTTAAAAAAGGCGATAGGCTGGACCCTGGGTGCTACCGCCCAATATCATTAATCGATAATACTCTGAAAGTTTTAGGTAGGGTTATCTTTAAAAGAATTAAAACCTGGGCGGAGGAAAGTACTATTTTACACCCAAACCAGCTAGGTTTCCGAAGCAACGTGGGTACAGTAGAACAATGCCTGAACTTGAATTTAATAATGGCTAAATATACCATTGCTAAAAAGTCCCCCTTATATTTTGGTTTCATGGATTTGAGTTCTGCTTTTGATTTTGTAAATCGCTCCCGTTTATGGTCCGTCTTACTTAACTATGGTTTAGATGATTATTTAGTTTACTTTTTATCTTACCTCCATAGCGACCTAAGAGCCCGCGTGCGTATTAACCACACGGGCGAAGTTTTTAATGATATTTTAATCGGCAGGGGGGTCAGACAGGGTTGTGTTCTGGCCCCTCTGCCTTTTATCTTATACATTAATGAGCTGAGCAGTTCCCTGAGCACCCTAACAAAAGATGTTCCGTATGTAAATGGCACTCCCATACCTACTCTTCTTAACGCGGACGATGCGGTCCTAATGGGCCGCACCCCAAAGTCACTGCATATCTTAATTTCAGGTTTTGTTAATTTTATGGCTGATTTAGGTTTAACCACAATTTTAAAAAAATCACTTATTATGACCTGTGGTCCAAAAAAATATAAAATTATCGAGATCATGTCAGGGGAAAATGTTTTAAAAAGCACATGCACTTTCCCATACTTGGGGCTGTTGTTCTCCAACACTGGTTCTTGGCAACCACATGTCTCCTACGCGAGGAATAAACTAGGTAAAGCGATCAACTCAATAATTTCTCTGCGCCAACCTAATTACGCTGATGTGATCCCGTCTTTACTAAAGATCTATCAAACCCAATGCATCCCAACAGGTACCTATGGCGCTGAGGTATGGGGACATACAAATTGTCTCCATATCCAGACAGAAGAAAATAGATTCTGTCGGAAGGTGCTAGGAAGAGTCATTTGTGCTTCAAATTATATATGCCACAGTGAATTAAATATCCCTTTTATAGAGGACTTTGTCAGATCAAGACCGGCCCTTTTTTGGTTAAAGATATGGCAGAACCCTGCAGCCTCATTGACACGTAACATAATTTCAGATTGTTTAAAATGTGACAGGGCACACTGTATACCATGGTTGAAAGCCGTGAATGAATGTTTAATAGGTGTAGGGCATGGACACTTGTTTACTTCTCCCAATCTTTTAGACCGTTCACATAAGATTCTGATTCAAAGGGCTCTGTATAACATTTACACAGAAGAGCGAGAAAGGAATGATTTTAAAAAGGGTACAGTTGCAAAGTATATGGGCCATTTGGAGCCTCCTGCTTGTTACCCTGCCCCGCCCCAGAAATACCTATGCTTAAATCTAGGTAGATGGAACAGGAGTTTACTGTTCCGTTTTCGGGACGGGAGCATCGTAAATCTGTTAAACTTTCCTTTGGGTTATAACAGACATCTGGAAACCTTAAGTTGTCCGTGTAACTCGATTAAGAAACAAAGTCTCATGCATTTTATGTTCTTCTGTGGTTTTTATAAAATGTTTACTGTCCATTATTTAATGCCATACTGTCGGAAACACGACCTGTTGGACTTTAAGATAGCGTTGAGGAATTTATTAATGTTAGGATCAGATGAAATAATATTTAGAGTGAGTTGTTTCCTCAAAGCAGCCGTTCGCTCGCGAGCTACTTTGCACATTGACTGATAAAAATTTGCACATTGCACTTTGCACTTTGTATTGCTTAACAATTTGCACGTCTGCTATTTGCACATATATCTGTCTTGATTTTATTTCTTGTCTTTGTCCAACATCCCATAGTTATCGCTATTTTTTAAATGATCCCATTTTTAAATTACACATATTGTCTTTTTTAATATGTACTTGCATTGTTGTAGAGCTAGATAGACTGAATTTTGGTTGTCTACTTTTGTATTCATTGCCATTGTATTTGTTATGCACTTTTATGGATGACTTATTCCGAATAAAGATCCTTGAATTGAATTGAATTGAGTAATGTGCAGTCCATTGTTTATGTTGATGTTAGCAATCCTAAGTATGTTTATTATGAATAAGTCATGTTGACGAACATACAGGTATGGCGGGCACGGGTCAAGATATGCTGAAATGACATTGTGTGCATATTAACACTTGATTTCTTTTCTTTATTCTATCAAATCTTATATTTTCACAGCGTGACGAGGCCAATATGGCCGCCAGCTTTTTGGATTCAAGTAATATGTAGTCCTTTGTTAATGTTGGCAACTTTAGGCATTTGTACATTTCAATAGGGATGCTACAATGACGTCTTGTATTGTTATCAAGGTTCGAATGAGCCGAAACACGTGGATCACGTCCTTTGCAGATTAAATGCTTTCAAACTACAACCGGAGTGCTGATTCCCTCCTTGTAAGAGTGAGAGGAGATTAAATACATATATATAAAATTCACTGGAAAAAACACAAGTTTCAGGGACATTATTGTTAGAAATAAGCATTTAAAAAACCTCAGCAATTCACTGAAAAAAACACAGGTTTCATGGACGTCATAGTTAGTTGGACATTTCACTCGTACAAAACAAGAGAAATTCGGCCGTTATATTTAGTTGTGCTAACTATACCTCGCGCTCCCGCAATACACTGCTAATGACGTCACATTTTACTACACTCATGCCATGGTCAGTGACATCACTGATGATATCACTATGACATCTCAAATAACATAACTGATGACATCATCCACGTGATCATCTGATGCACCTCCTCACACCTTAAAATACAGACTACCATTCTCGAAAGAATAGACACACCAATACTAGTACAGCTACAATATTCTGTGCACTATGCATGCAGACCTCTAACCAGCTATTGATACGCTCTTCTAAACACCCAGCTAGTACCTATGCAGTCTAGGAATCCTTCTGTCTGTCCCATGCACTTCTCCATTCACCCATCCAGCACTATCTGCGTATCCTATCACTCCACCATTACCTAAGCACTTATAAATTCAGCACACACTTTCTTTGCAACACTGAAATTACTCCAGTTATTAGTCGTATACTTAAGGAATGGCGCAGTCACTAACACAAGTGCAGGTACAATATTTTGTACACTATGCATGCACACCTCTAACCAGCTACAAACTTTTGATACGCTCTTCTAAATACCCAGTTAGTACCTATGCAGTGTAGGAATCCTCCTGTCTGTCCCATGCATTTCTCTAATCATCCATCCAGCACTATCTACTTATCCTATTACTCCACCAATACCTAAGCACTTATGCATTCACTATACACTCTGTTTGTAATACTGTAATTATTCTAGTTACTAGTCATGAACTTATGGAATGGCCTAGCTACTAACACAAGTACAGCTATAATATTTTGTGCACTATCCAAGCAGACCTCTAACTAGCTGCATACTATTGCTGCACCCTTCTAAATACCCAGTTAGAACTCATGTAGTGTAGGAATCATCCAGTCTGTCCCATGCACTTCTTTAATCACTTATCTACCACTATCTACTTATCCCATCACTCCACCAATACATAAGCACTTATAAATTAAGTGTTCACTCTGTTTGCAGCACTGTCATCATTCCAGTTACTAGTGGTATTCTTCTAAAATAACCTAGGCACCAACACAAGTACACATAAAATATTCTGTGCATGATCCCTACAAATCTCTAAGCAGATACATACTATTGGTTCACTCCATTAAATACTGAAGTATTACCCATGCAGTGTAGGATTCCTCCTGTCAGTCTCATGCAATACTTCAATCACCCATCCAACACTATATTCTAATTGTATCAGTTTGCCAATACCTAAGCACTTATGGGGCAGATTTACAAGCACCCTGCACCACCAGTATATCACTTTTTGTAACGTGGTGATGGCGCCAGGCACTCCTTCATATTTACAAGGAGAGGAAAAACCACCCTGCATGGTTTTTCCTCTCCTTGCAAATACGACCCCTTCATACACAGAATTTTGCATTGAAGGGGCGTTCCATAGGTGTTGCTGTGGGTGTTCCCACGCAAAACCCATAGAACAAGACACATCTCCAGATTTATGAGAAATCGTAAATCTGGAGATGTATGTGAATGCTACGCCATCCTAGAGTTGGTGTAGCAAGGCACAACAAGGAGAAATGTTTTCATTTCTCCTCATTTTTTCCTCTTTCCATGCATGCTGCATTCCACAGCATTCCATGAAAGAGGAAAATGCCTTTTCTGATTGGTTATGCACAAAAACAATCTCCGCACGACACAGACATCCTTGGACCATGGTGCAAGGGTGCCTGTGTCACCGCATGGCTGCAGTTTGTGCAGCAGTGCAGAGTGAAACACAGAGTTGCAACATATTCATGTACATATGTCCCATCCCTGTGCTTTGGAAGTGCCACAGTGCAGTGCAGCTTAAGAGCTTGCAGTGTCACGCTGCAGTACTTCCTTATAAATCTTCACCTATAAATTCATCATACACTACTAATGCATTCTTTCCATCAATCATGCTGTATGCATATATTCAACCAAACTTTCACACATTACCTTGCAATTATAGTTCTTTCTTTACCAGATATGGTAGTTCTGATAAGAACTTTTTTTCTTCTTTTTTCTTTTGTATTTTTTTTTAACAACTTTGTATTTTTTTGGTGTTTTTTCAAAATATGAACAAAAACAAGAACGAATAAAACAGGAAACTTTTGGAATTACTTATCATTCCAAAAACAACAATAAAAAATATTTGACAACGATGGTTGCGATGCGCAGCACAAACTGCATCCACCGACTGCTCACCGGAGCATATACGTTTTTTATACTTCACGCAGTGTTGCTCGAGAAAGGCGAATTCTGTCCTAATGTCCGTGGCAGTGTCCTGAGGACGCTCCAGACGTACTTGCCACATCAGTTGAGGGGTTCAAAGATGCTCGCCTCATTTCCTCCCGAGCAAGATTGAGAGGATGCGTGGTCTGGAGATGCTTATACATAGAAGCATTGCCACAAGAGTATTTTTTTTCAGTGCCTCTTGACGGGACTCGGTCACAAATTTTGCACGTCACCTTTCTCGCATTTGCTTTCTTTTCTCCAGGTGGAAAAGTGAAGAATTTCCACATGACAGATTCCAGCCTCTGTGGATGTGGTGCCTCCTGCAAGAATTCTTCTTCCGAAGATACTTCCTCCTGCTGCTGCTGCTGTCCAGATGCCATTTTGTTTGATATTTTTTGAAAAACACCAAAAAAGCAAGCAAAAAGGGTTTTTGTAGGAAAAGAGATGTCTCTCTAAAGATGCTCCAACAAGAATGATTAAAATGGGTGGGGTCCTTCAATAGTTACAGTAGGAAATGTTATGAACCAATGAAAATTTTTGAGGTCACATGGGATCCGCGCACTCTGCGCTCACGAAGCACGCACCCGACGCGACTTCGCAAAAATATATTTAAAAATATGATAAGTTTGTTATAAGTACAAATATATTATTTTTATGAATATCTTAGATAATCTCTTGCCCTAATATGTATATTAAAGACACATACATATCATTTTAGAACATAACATTTTTTTGCAGGAGTCGTGCACCCAGAGCGCCCCAGCATGTATAGGATGTCACACGGGATCCGCCACCGCGCAAGCATCAAGTACTGTAATGCGCATGTGTCACGAATGCACGGGAGCAGGAGTCGCGGACTGGTCGCATACAAATCACTCATATTAAATTTTATAGCTGTTCCATTGTGCTCCAATGCATTTCGGGCTTAAGAGCCCTTCACCTGGGAGCTCTGTCAACAGCCCTCCTTCTAATTGCGTGGGTGTGACGTTTCATTCAGGACGGAATTCTGAGGCGGCAAAAGGGCCTGCCGCCGCATTAAACAAACCCTCGTGAGAGCAGAGCTCCCAGATGAAGGGCTCTTAAGCCCGAAATGCATTGGAGCACAATGAATTTGAATTTGAATTTAAAATATTTATTAAGCGCAACGTTCACCATGCGGTTTCTTGGCGCTGTGGAGGCAAATATAGCAGTAAAACAGAAGACTAATAAGATAAATGGGAAAAAAAGAACAAATTACATTGGGAAGGCTTGAGTAAAAAGAAGGGTCTTAAGATCTTTACGAAAAGAGGAATAGTGTGTGGCCAAACGCAAGTGATCGGGGAGGGAGTTCCAAAAGGAGGGTGCCAAGACAGAAAAGTTGGCTCCGCCCCATTTCTTGCGTCTATACCGAGGAACCTGGAGGAGTGATTGAGTAGATGACCGCAGCTCACGGGCAGGGATATACTCTTTTAATAGGGAAGAGATGAAGGCAGGGGCAGTCCCTTGGCGTGCCTGGAAGACCATACAACCAGTCTTAAAGAGAGATCGCTCCTTGACAGGTAGCCAATGTAGTGCTTTCAGTAAGGGGGTAGAGTGGTGAGAGCGGGGGAGGCCATAAATCAGTCTGGCCGCCTGGTTTTGGACCAGCTGGAGCTTCCGCAGACTATACGCCGGGATGCCGTTGTAGAGGGCATTAGCGTAGTCCAGCCGGGAGACAACCAGAGCGGACATGATTAACTTAAGTGCAGAAGGAGAAAAGAAACGAGAAACAGAGCGGATAGTTCGGAGTACAAAAAAACAGGAAGAGACCACCGAACTAATTTGTGAATGGAGGTTGAGTTGATTGTTAAGTTTGATGCCCAGAGTTTTAACTGAGGAAGAAGGTGTGGGAGGGGATCCCAAAGAAGAAGGCCAAAAAAGAGAGGTCGAGGGACTGGAGGAACCACCTGTAAGGACCAGTTCTGTTTTATCAGGGTTCAACTTCAGATGGTTGTGGTTCATTCAGTCCCTGATGAAGATCATGATAGACTGGAAATTAGACATAGAATGAGGGGAGGAGGACAGGTTAAAGATAAGCTGGAGGTCATCTGCATAATTAAACACAGTGACCTCCAGCTGTTGAAGGGCAAAAATCAAAGGATAGATGTAGAGATTAAACAGAAGGGGAGAAAGAGAAGAACCCTGAGGGACACCACAAGTGACTTTAAGTTGAGTGGCCAAGAAGTCCCCCAACCGAACCGCCTGGGTACGGTCCCTCAGGAAGGACGATAGCCAAACCAGGGCTGAGCCTTCGACCACCGCCGCTCCGACACGGGACAGTAAGATGGAATGGTCCACCGTGTCGAAGGCGGCGGAAAGATCGAGGAGCACCAGAGCCTGGTTGTTATTTTGGTCCATGCCTTCCCTGAGATGGTTCAGGACCGATACCACGACGGACTCGGTGGAGTGCCTGGGCCGAAAGCCAGCCTGGCGAGACGCAAGACCACCATTGGCTTCCACATGGGCACTGAGGACCGATGTTACGCGTCGCTCTAGCACCTTGCCTAAATAAGGCAGGAGGGAGATGGGACGATAATTGGCTGGGATGGAAGGGTCCGCGCCAGGCTTCTTAAGAATGGGGACTATGGTGGCAAATTTGAGAGCTGGAATTACCACCCCCTGAGCCAGCGAGCTGTTAAGGAAGGATATAGGTGGTTTGGGACAGACAGAGTAGATCTGTTGTAAGATGTAGGCTGGGCAGATGTCCGCCGGGGAACCAGATTTTATTTTGGGGAGTATTGTAAGGAATACTTCCTCAGTGAGCGGAGGGAAAAAAGAAAGAGAGCCGTGAGCAATCGGGGGAGAAGGCTCGAAAAAAGTGAGGGAAGGGGGTGGAATGTTGGCTCTAATGTTGACAATTTTTTCTAAAAAATAAGTGTTCAAGGACTCGCAGAGGGACAGGGAAGGGGGGTTTTGGGAGTGGCTCTGTCAGAATAAGCCAAGTCCTGGACAATGGAGAAAATCTCCCTAGATTTGTTTTCCGCTGCCAAAATTTTAGCTGAGAAGTATGTTGTTTTAGCACTCAGTATGGCTTTTTTATAGTCACTCAGCAAAGATAGATAACAAGTTTTTAATAGAGGGCAGTAGTCCGTTCTCCATTGCCTCTCGGCCTGCCGGAGGGTCAGCTTTTTTGTCTTCAAATCGTCACCAAACCACCGATTTGATTCCTTGGATCTTTGGGTGGATATCCGTCGTAGTGGGGCTACCGTGTCACAGCCTCCAGCAAGCCAAGTGTCAATAGCAGTAGCTTGAGAGATGGAAGATAGGCCCTCTAAATTGGGTGCAGAGTTCAGAAGAGAAGATGACAGGGCAGGAAGGTCTACCCTATTCCAGTTTCGTGCCCAGATGTTTTTGGCAGGCGGGATCTTTATAGCCGACTTAAGGTGGAGGGAAAAGGAAACCAGGGCATGGTCTGACCAGGGGCATGGGGACACGGTCATGGAGGAGACCAAGGCATTAAGAGACCAGACCTGGTCTAGTACATGACCGTGGGTGTGCGTAGGGGTGTGCAATGGAACAGCTATAAAATTTAATATGAGTGAAAAGAACTCTATGGATTGATGTTAATATTATGGACTAAAGATAAACCTACAATGAACTCTAAATAAACTGAACTTCGAATAAATAAATAAGGAGTCTTGTCTTTCAAGAACACAAAGGAGTGCCTATGATCAGGGATGTTACCACCAGTCCGGTGGTAACACTTTTCTTGTTACATTAAACTGACGTGCCAGGACGGACACGCCACCTGAAGGAGCACCCAACCCAAAAAACTTTTAATAAACTTGTATGAATCATTGAAAATAACAAAAGGAGTGCACCAACCATTCAACTAGCTTGTCGCATACAAATCACGCAATCAAGTAATATTAAATATATATGATGTAACTGAAAAACACGCAGCCTTCGCACACCGTATGCAGATCCTTCACAACTTTTCTAAAATGGCGGCTAGAATCCGCGCACCCACCGTGATGTGTACGCATCGGGTGCGCGACTCCGAACTTTTTTTTGAAAGAAAAGAAAATAATATAAATATATTAAAATAAAAAAAATACAAAATTAAACAATATTTCAGTTTGAATTTTTTTAGTTTTTTTGCAATTTTCAGAAAAATATATAATGTTATTTAATTAATAAAATATTTCTAAATAGTTAAAAAACTGTAGAAAATCAGTAAAAAAAAGATTAACTACTATTACATTTAAAAAAATACAGAATTGTTAAAAAAAATACAAAAGAAAAAAGAAGAAAAAAGTTCTTAAAAATTAGCATTTAATAAACCATTGAAATTCACTGACAAAACCATAGGTTTCAGAGACATTATAGTTAGCAATTAGCATTTTAAAAAGCTTTGCAATTAACTGAAAAAACCATAGGTTTCACAGACATTATAGTTAGAAATTAGCATTTAAAAAACCTTAAAAATTCACAGAAAAAAACATAGGTTTCAGGGGTGTTATAGTTAGCTGGACATTTCACTCGTACAGAACCATAGAAATTCCTCCGTTATAGTTAGTTCTGCTAACTATAACTTGCGCACCTGCAATGCACTGCTGCTGATGTCACATATTACATCATTCATGACATGGTCAGTGACATCACTGATGACATCACTGATGACATCTCAAATGACATCACTGATGACATCATCCAGTGAAAGTGGTTTAGTTTGAAATTGAAATATGTATTATATTCATACCAATCTGTATTGAAGATTGAGTGGATATATAACTGTCTGGATGGAGGATTTAGTAGCTGTCTGACTGTCTGTTTAAGTGAGTAATTAAAAGTGTCTCAAAGTTTGGATTGTAAGTGTCCCACGTGCTTGACATCCATGGAAAAATGTCCCCCTACGAGGGGCATTAAAATATTTCCGTGCCCCATGCTCCCATTGACATCTATAGGGTCTTGCGCTCAGCAAATGAGGGCTCACTCTGGAGACATAAATCATATGTCTTGCAACATCAAGCACTTGAAAAAATCAGATCCACCTGACCTGTTTCGGAATCAACATTCCTTAATCATAGGCATTGCTCAATTTTATTTGCGCTACTGGAAATAGTAAATTTAAATACATGCCCTCCAATGGGCTACTCCAATGAGTTTCCCAGAGCCTGCTGGGAAAAGTAGTGTCTCTCCACCTGCATTAAACCCCGATGGGAATGAGCCTTAATGTTAATTAAACAATGGCCCCCAAAGTTTGGCCGCCAAGTGTCCAATGTGCTTGACATCCATGTAAAAAAGTCACCCCACGAGGGGCATCAACATAATTTCATGCCCCGTGCCCACACTGACATCCATAGGGTGATGCGTCCTCCACGCCTGAAGCCGGCGTGAATAACATCAAAACACGTTTGCTCAGCAAATGAGGGCTCACTCTGGAGACATAAGTCATATGTCAGGCAACAACAAGCACTTGAAAAAATCAGATCCACCTGACCTGTTTCGGGATCAACATTCCTTAATCATAGGCATTGCTCAATTTTATTTGCGCTACTGGAGATAGTAAATTTAAATACATGCCCTCCAATGGGCTACTCCAATGAGTTTCCCAGAGCCTGCTGGGAAAAGTAGTGTCTCTCCACCTGCATTAAACCCTGATGGGAATGAGCCTTATTGTTAATTAAACAAGGGCCCCCAAAGTTTTGCCGCCAAGTGTCCAATGTGCTTGACAACCATGGAAAAAAGTCACCCCACGAGGGGCATCAACATAATTTCGTGCCCCGTGCCCACATTGACATCCATAGGGTGATGCGTCCTCCATGCCAGAAGCCGGCGTGAATAACATCAAAACACGTTTGCTCAGCAAATAAGGGCACACTCAGGAGACATAAATCATCCGTCAGGCAACAATGAGCACTTGAAACATTAGATCCGCCTGATGCATTTCGGAATCACCATTCCTTCATCATATGCTTTGCTCAATTTTATTTGCGCTGCTGGAGACACTAAATTTAAATACATGCCCTCCAATGGGCTACTCCAATGAGTTTCCCAGAGCCTGCTGGAAAATGTAGTGTCTCTTTGCCTGCATTAAACCCCAATGGGAGTGAGCCTTAATGTTAATTCAAAAATGGCCCCCAAAGTTTGGCCGCCAAGTGTCCAATGTGCTTGACATTCATGGAAAAAAGTGTCCCCACGATGGGGCATTGAAATATTTTCATGCCCCTTGCCCCCATTTACATCCGTAGGGTGGTGCACCTCCACTCCCGAAGCCAGCGTTAATAACATCAAAACACGTTTGCTCAGCAAATGAGGGCTCACTTTGGAGACATAAATCATCTGTCAGGCAACAACGAGCACTTGAAACATCAGATCCGCCTGACGCATTTCGTAATGAACATTTCCTCATCATAGGCTTTGCTCAATTTTATTTGTGCTGCTGGAGACACTAAATTTAAATACATGCCCTCCAATATGCTACTCCAATGAGTTTCCCAGAGCCTGCTGGGAAATGTAGTGTCTCTTTGCCTGCATTAAACCCCGATGGGAATGAGCCTTAATGTTATTTTAATACAGCCCCCAAAGTTTGTCCGCCAAGTGTCCAATGTGCTTGATATCCATGGAAAAAAGTCCCTCCACGGCACATGCCATGGCGGGGCACGAAATAATTCCGTGCCCCGTGACCCCATTGACATCCTTAGGGTGGTGCGCCCTCCTTGCCCAGAGCCGGCTTGAATAAAATCAAAACACGTTTGCTCAGCAAATGAGGGCTCACTCTGGAGACATAAATCATTTGTCAGGCAACAACGAGCACTTGAAACATCAGATCCACCTGACACGTTTCGGAATCAACATTCATTAATCACAGGCATTGCTCAATTTTATTTGCGCTACTGGAGATAGTAAATTAAAATACATGCCCTCCAATGGGCTTCTCCAATGAGTTTCCCAGAGCCTGCTGGGAAATGTAGTGTCTCTTTGCCTGCAATAAACCCCGATGAGAATGAGCCTTAATGTTATTTAGAAACGGCCCCCAAAGTTTGGCTGCCAAGTGTCCAATGTGCTTGGCATCCATGGAATAAAGTCCCTCCACGAAAGGCATCTACATAATTCCGTGCCCTGTGCCCCTATTGGCATCCGTAGGGTGGTGCGCCCTCCACACCCGAAGCCGGCGTGAATAACATCAAAACATGTTTGCTCAGCAAATGAGGGCTCACTCTGAAGACATAAATCCTCTGTCAGGCAACAACGAGTTCTTGAAACATCAGATCCGTCTGACGCGTTTCAGAATCACCATTCCTTAATCATAGGCTTTGCTCAATTTTATTTGCGCTGCTGGAGACACTAAATTTCAATACATGCCCTCCAATGGGCTACTCCAATGAGTCTCCCAGAGCCTGCTGGGTAAAGTAGTGTCTCTTCGCCTGCATTAAACCCCGATGAGAATGAGTCTTTTTTTTTTTTTTTTTTTTTTTGATCCTCATCTGCCCAACACACGTTCTTTAAATGCAAAAGAGGCAACCCAACCATCTCACTGCCATTGGGAGCAAGGCCCTGGAAATTGAGCCGCTACACACACCAGGCAGGAATTATTACGAGTTGGTAGGAGATTCAATGCACCTTATTAACGCTCCTCTAGGCAACTTCATGCCTTTAGGGCCAGTATATAAATAGCGAAGTCGGAGCAGGCCACAATACTAAGCCATGGAGTAGATAGGCATAATCATCGGATCTCTGGGGGAAAAAAAAAAAAAAAAAACCCAGAGAAGAGACAAAGCAAGAAAACTTTACTTCCAGTCCATCAAAGGTTTCCAAAAAGTGAGGCTCTGGGCGTTACAGGTTCTTTTCAAGTCTACCTTAGATGTTTCATAGAGTGAAGTAAGCCAAGCAGAATGAATTGGAGGAACAGTATCTGCCCAGTGCATACATATCTGACGTCTAGCCAGCAAAATGGCATAGAATAGGAAGGACCGTGCTGCCCCAGAGATGTTTTGGTCAAACCCAAAGATGACAAGTGATAGGGTTAAGGAGATATTACATTTGAGAATTGAATCTAATGTAATTTTGACCTCCTTCCAAAAGACAGATATGTGAGGACATTCCCAAAACATATGTATATCTGAGGCTGCTAGTAGTTGGCATTTGTTACAACATTGCCCGACCTGATATTTAGATAGACGTTGAGGGGAGAGGTATGCCCGATGTAATGTAAACAGATGATTTCGTCTAAGCCAGGCGGGTTTAACTAGTTTGTATAGAAGGGAAAAAGATTTTGTCCACAAATCCTCATCTGATAACCCAATTTCTCTTCCCCACAGTTCCATTGGGAGCTTGAAATCTCCGTCTGTCTCTTCCAATATAGACCAATACCAAAGAGCCACCTCCTTACCTCCTGCCTGTTTTTCTACTAGATGTTGTTCTAGGGGGCTCAGTCTCCCAATATTAGGATTTTTCCTAATTAGTTCTCTAGCCCAACTACTAATTTGTATGTATTTAAATTTTGACAAAGTTGGCCCTACTTTCTCCCTAAGTTCCTCCCACTCTATCAAGACACCTCCAGATATCAATTCTCCCCATCTTGAGAACCCAGCTATAATTAGAGGGGTAGCCAGGGAATCTTGCAGGCACAGAGGGAGCCCAGGAGAGTTCCATATCTGAGCATAATTAGAAAAATATGCCAGCCCCACTCTGCGTTTAATTTGCACCCATGACTTTAATAGTGTTAACAGAATCTTGAGCCTCACCTTTTTGAAGAACTTTCGATCTCCAAACTTAAATAAAAACCCATCTAGTGGAAGGTTTGCCCCTACCAGCATTGCCTTAAACAGTCTCCCATTTGAAGAGCGATCAGGTGTCTTCAGGAGCATTCTGGAATGGGAGAGTAGGAATGCCCAAGAGTAATATTGCAGGTCTGGGAGGGCCAAGCCACCCTTTTCCCTCCTCCTCCTTAATTTTTTCCAGGCCAGCCTAGTGGCTTTATTGCTCCATATGAAAGAGTTAATTTCTTGTTGGCATTTAACAAGTTGCTTGGAGTCAAAGGCCAAGGGAATAGAATTAAAAATAAAAGTCCATTTCGGCAGAATGGACATTTTAACTATGCTGACTTTCCCAAAAATTGATAATCGAAGACCCGCCCAGGATTTCAAAAGGGCCCTACATTCCCGGAAGACCAAATCTAAATTAACTTTTGCTAGTGTGTCGATATTTTGTGTGATTTTTACTCCTAGGTAGCGGATTGAAGGTGCCACCCCAACGCCCGGATTGGCGATATTCCACGTCATTAGCTCGGTCTTCTCTGCGTTGATGTCGTAGCCCTATATATTTCCAAATTCTTTGGCCCTTTCTACCACGACGGGGAAGGCATTAGCTGGGTCACTGGTGTAGATTATTATATCATCGGCGTAAAGCCCTACCTTTCTTTCCCAACTGCCGAATTCGAATGGCAGTATTCTTGGATCTTCCCTAAAGGATTGTGCAAGTGGTTCGATGTACATGTTAAAAAGTAGAGGGGACAGTGGACACCCTTGTCTTGTACCCCTGCTGATCTGAAAGGGCCGGGTACATGAACCATTAACCAAAATGCTTGCGCTAGGATTAGTATATAGCAGACCAATTGATCTCCGAAAATGTGGCCCAATTCCAAATTTCTTCATGACCTCAGCTAAGTACCCCCAATTTACTCGGTCAAACGCTTTGGTAGCGTCGAGAGTCATAATAGACAAAGGCAGGGAAAACATTGAGGCGATATCCACTGCCCCAATTAGATCATATGTGAGGTCTGAGAGCTGTCTACCCCGTATGAAGCCCTTCTGATCAGTGTGTATTATTGAGGCTACCTCTCGTCCCAACCGATTTGCCAATATTGCTGCAAAAAGTTTATAATCGCTGTTTAAAAGAGAAATTGGTCTATAAGAGCCACATTTGGCCGAATCTTTCCCGGGTTTCGGGATCAAAACAATATTTGCTTCCCCCCAGGATTTAGGTGGGGTAGCACCATTGAGTAAGATGTCATTGAAGAGCTTTGTAAGCACTGAGATGATTACGGGTGCCAGAACGCGAAGTAATTCGCCGGGAAGACCATCAGGGCCCGCTGCCCTGCCCCGCTTCACCTTTTTAATGGCTTCACTCACTTCTTCCTCTGAAATAGGTCTGTCAAGCCAATCTCTTTGTTCCGAGGTAAGAGTTGAAAGAGTAATCTTTTCTAACCATCGAAGCTTAGACCTCGAGTCATTCAAGTTCTCCTCCTTGTAGATTAGCTGAAAAAATTCCAGGAATGCTTCTCCGATATCTCCGATAGAAGATCTTACGTGAGTCTCCCCATCTACGCTGATCTGCTTTATGTGTTTTTTGGCCTGATCAGATTTGATTTTCCATGCGAGAACCTTACCTGCGGATTCACCATATTCAAAGTTTGAGAGCTTACTAACTGCCCATCTCTGTGCAACCCTCTCTTGAAGAATATTATCTAGCTTTTCCTTTAGCTCCCTCCGTTGTTGCTTCTCTTCATTAGTCCCGATTCCAGGGCCAATTCGTTGGTCCAAAAGGGTGATTTCCTTTTCAATGTCGGCGATCTTTGCCCTGTATAATTTCCCTCGATAGGAGGCCCTGTTAGTTATATGGCCTCGCAAATTCGCCTTATAGGCCTCCCATACTATACCTAAC
The DNA here is from genome assembly GCF_964261635.1 of Lissotriton helveticus. NCBI lineage: Eukaryota > Metazoa > Chordata > Amphibia > Caudata > Salamandridae > Lissotriton > Lissotriton helveticus. The sequence continues at coordinate 1,765,368,662 of NC_136059.1, forward strand.
TGAGTAGAGTTTATGTTGATGTCCATAAAAATTTTTGTTTCTTGAATTAGGAGATCCAGTTCCTCTTCCTCTAGAAGAATAGTACGATCAAATGACCAAGAAATGTGAGAGGGTTGCTGAACTAGTTGTAAAGAAAAAGATATGGCAGAATGGTCTGATAGGTGCGAGGGTAAATACACTAAATCTGTCAGGGATTCTCTTAATGAATAACTAAAAAGAGCGTAGTCGATTCTCGACTTATGGTTATATTTATGATTGTGGTATGATACGCCGAGTGCGTCGCCTGCTCTCTCCCTCCATGGATCCACCAATCCGAGCGTTGACATGACGACCCCCAGCTCCCGCCTAGATTTCTTATAAGTTAACGCCCTTGAATTAGGGGAATTGTCCAATTTTGGATTAAGTACTAAATTAAAATCTCCCATCCAAATTATTGGGTCATAAGTTGTTAAAAGGTGGGTCTGGATTTTATTCAAATAAGAAGGGTCATCCTGATTAGGTCCATAGTAACCTACCAAATTGTACGGTCTACCATCTAGACTTACTTTAACATATAGCCACCTACCACTAAAGTCTTCCTCCTGAGCAAGAATCTGGGCTCTAACTTGCCTTTTGAAAATGATGAGGATACCCCGGATATTGGCATTGTGGTTAGTACAAATGAAACAATCTAGCCATCTAATTTTCCTCAGCATATCCTCCACTTCTTGTTGGAGAAGATGCGTTTCCTGAATGACGATGACCTGGGCTGGAGAGTCCCTCAAATATTGTAGTATTTTATACCTCCTGCTCCTGACACGCAAGCCATTGACATTCCAGGACAGAGGGGGGAGAAATGAAAAAATTCATCGCTTCCTTGCTTAAAGAGTCTCTGAATTTGGAGGATTCTGTTGAAGACTTGGAAAAGGACATTCAACGCGCCCACAGGGATCCATTTCGGTTAAAGCAGGGGAGATCAAAACCGAGGAAGATTCTAGTCAACTTCCTAACCTATTCCACTAAGGAGAAGATACTGAACTTAGCGCTCAAAACTACAGCCTTAAAAACCTCAGACTTCTCATATGTTATTAGGTCTGACTTATCGAAAACAACTCTTGATCGACAATGGGAATTAGGTCAGAGAATGGAGAAGTTCAGGGCCTTGGGAGCTACAGTTCAGTTGAGGTTTCCTGCCTTCCTGAGGGTTATGTATAACAACAAAATGCACATCATCCATTCCCCTCTGGAGGCAGATGAGCTCCTGGCCTCCATTAGTCACCATCAACAGGAAGCCGGTTAGATAGTGGAATAGTGGAACCCCACAGACAGAAGATAAGGAGATAACGAGATATAAAAATATAGATATAGAGATAGATATTTCAGGTCCCTATAGCACCCTAACACCTTATATCTCCCTATATATCCTCCTCCTCTTGGGGACAACCACCTACATTGACTTTACCTGAAAGACCTGCATGGTAGGAACATATTAAAGATATGAAGAAAAAAAAAAAACATTAAAAAAAGGGAAAATAAAGGAAAAAAAAAGATCAAATAAAAAAAAAATAGGTGAAATGAGAATGTCCACGGAGGGTGTTTCAAAAAAAAAAAAAAAAAAAAAAAAAAATATATATATATATATATATATATATATATATATATATATATATATTACCTACTGGCGGTCGCCAGTAGGTATATATAGTTAGGATTTTTTCTCTATGGGTTTTTTGAAAATTCTATGTCTAATAACTTTGGCGTTTGTGGACGGAATTGGCTGAAATTTTCAGGAAAATGGCACATTTTGTTTCTGAGCAGCCCTTGAAAATTTGGGGGGGGTTCGTCCAGTGGGGGCCGAGAAAAAAGGGGGGTCCCAAAACGTGTTTTTAACATTGAGTTTTCCATAGGGCGGTTGGCCTCACTTTTAGCCCGAACGGCTGAATGGATTTGCACGAAACTTGGCAAAATTGTAGGGACTGGTAGCCCGATGTGCCTTTTGTAGGTCTCAATATATGTGCTCCAGTGGATTTTGAGAAATTAACGTTTAAAAAAAGATATATATCTGTAACAGCGGACCGGTTAGCGCTCTGGTTCGCGGACTTTTCGCGCAACGGAGCTTTGTGAAGCGAAGCTGATTGGTTCTCCGGCGTCTGTCAACATTCCAAACAGTCCGTAGCGGCCGCCATCTTGTCTCTCGGTAGGATCGAGAGACAAGAGGAGGTCAAAACAAAGGGGGAAATAACTATAAGGGGGCATAGTAGATCCTCGCTGACCCCCTAGGTTTGATGTGGAGGTTTTAAAAGGGCCCCGCGGGGCAAAAAAAAAAAATAAAAATAATAATTGAACGGCTGAATGGATTTGCACGAAACTTGGCAAAATATTAGGGACTGGTAGCCCGATGTGCCTTTGCTAGGTCTCAATATATGTGCTCCAGTGGATTTTGAGAAATTAACGTTCAAAAAAAGATATATATCTGTAACAGCGCTCCGCTTCGCGTAACGGAGGTTTGCGAAGCTGATTGGTCATTCTGTCACTGGGCTATAGTTGGGCTACATCTGGCTGATATTTGGGCTACATTTGTTTTTTTGTGTGTCTGGCGGCCATCTTTGGGCTACATTGGGCTACATTGGGCTTCATTGGGCTACATTCGGCTAATTAGCAAATAGCTCATCGCAAACTAGGAATGGTAAAGAATCGCTATTTATTCCTTAAAGTTCGCTATTTAGGAAATGCAAATAACTTTGATGATTCATATGGCGGTTCATCTCTAACAAGATAAGAAGCATAGGGATAGATTTATGATGACTGGCGCATCACCAGGGATGTGTTAGTCATTCTGTGCCGCTGTTCCGTCACCTATGGTGTGCTGCATTTACAATGCGGCGCATCATGGGGCAAAAACAGCACAGATGCGTGATGTATCTGTGCCGTAAAGGTGGCGCATTGCTGGAGTTGTATCGCAAGTGTGATGAAGCTCCAGCAAGGGTCGGGGGTGCCCCTGTCGCAGGGTTTCTGTTCTCACACAGAACTGTGGACAGAGGATTGGAACCTCGGCGAATTAGGGTGTCCCAAAACTCACGTTAGTAATCAAAAACTATTTAGCAAGCTAGGTACAGTGTCACATTGGATATAACAAACTCTCAATGTTTAGACAATCCAGAATATGAACTTATAGTACCTCAGGATACGTGGAACTCATGAACAGTCGGTCGTTATAGATTTCTTAGAAACCAGAACATGGAGTTAAGAAGAACAGATGTGTATTTGAAATGTTTATTTACTAATGCCGTCTTCTCAGGCGTAGTACCTTAGATAATAAAAGTACACATATTATCAGTAGCAAAATTACCAGCATAGTTACTAGTACATAAAAAGTGAATGGTGATAGTATGTTAACATGCTGTAAATGAATAAGAGTTAGCAACACTTATAAGCAGCCGCGGGCCGTGGAGGGAGTTACGGTGGGGCAGGGAGGCGGGGAGGGGGAGGGGCAAGGTAGAGAGGGCTCCACCCTGCTTCTCCCCCTCCCCGCCTCCCTGCCCCATCGTAACTCCCTCCACGGCCCGCGGCTGCTTATATCTCACCCTCCCTAATACACATATTATATTATTTGCTAAGAAGGTCTCTTTGTGTTGGTTTAGGGCGTGTCCATACTTTAGTGTCTTAGATTTGAAGAAATCACATCAGCATACACCAGCTCTCTCTTCATGTGAACCGCATCAACTGTTGTGTATGTGTGTTCGGCAAAGCAATATAAAACCCGCCTCATGCCCAGAATTGGCAGAAGTTGCACTTATGTTATGAGTATGAAGTCGTGGAGATCAGACCTCATAAAAATTCTGTATCGTGTTGTTCTTGAAACTTTAGCACTCGCTGTACAGATATAGTTTAACAAGTAAAGCAGATAGTAGACCAATAACATATTATTCTCATGTAAACCACGATGAACTACTAGGTGGAAAGCTAAAGCAACAACTAAGTGTCGTGTGCAGAAGTTGCAAAAAAGGAAAAATGGCGTTTAAACCGGTAATGAGCCCATGCTAACTTAACACGGTGTAAAGATATCCAGGACCTAGATGACACCTCCTCATGATCCGGAAACGAACTGAATAAGATAATAGAAGTGCCATCTCATGAGAGCAGATTGCAAGTTTGTATGTGGACGGTCCGCAAGGTAAAGCATTAAAAACTAGGAAAATTCAATGCTAAAGAAAAATAAAACAGCCAAGTACTTTATCGAGTCTTAAGCCAATAGGCAAGGTAAATAATAAGAACTTGACAAATAAGTCAATGAATTGTCAATGAAATGCTAGTACTCAGCATATCAAACATGAAAAAGGTCTATGACATAACTGTGTATGCAAAATAAGCTGCAACAGCCTCCAATAGGAAGTCACCGTCTTCATCCGAAAACAGTTCAGCCATCCAATTTAAAAGCGGAAAAGAACATACGTGCTCTCCCAGCACCGGATCCTCTATCACCATCAGAGGACAGCTCGGTGGGTTTTCAAGAAAGCTGTGTTCCAAGAAAGACTGTGCTGCCGCCAGTAAATTCCAGGGACCAAGTAGTCCATGCATCAATGCCACAGCCATAATCCTTTCGCCAGGACAAATCAACTCGTGAGTAATGATAGGAGTCATCAGCTGATTAAAGTCGACGTCAGGAGAAACCGGTCCGCAGAGACACAAATCAATGGCCCAATCGAAATCACAGGTCAGGCAGTGAAATACAGGCTGGACACAGGTGAAGTAGGAGAACCGAAAAGATAATCCATATGCCGTGCTTAATATCGCCAACGGCATTGTGCCATAATATTCTAGCATGCGATTGCGGAACAGTGTCAGCAGCTGCAGGGTCGGAGGTTGCATAGGAGGGACATCCATATTTAAAAATGTAAAAAAGCACAAGAGCGTCCGCTGGTAATGCAAGTAAAAATGCCAATCCACGAACCAGAGTGCAGAAAATACAATGAAAGGGAGCAGGGATGACTCCAAAGATTTTCTCAAATGAAGTCACGAGACCACTGGTAACAACTTTAAAAAAGTGTGCCAGGGATTTTGTGGAGGATGCGTTAAAGATAGTCGGAAACATGTTGCTGAAATTGAAAGGCAAACCTGTGTACGGGTGTTCGCTATGTGAAGTACGAAAGTTTCACGGGCCGAACTCAAGGCCACCTCTCTCTGAGACAAAAGAGCTCTTATTCTTGTCATGCCGTTGAAACGTGTCCCAAGGTTGGTATTTGTGGCCAGATTGAAAACTCCCTATGTTCATGTGTGGGAGGAAATAGAACATTTCTGCAGCAAATAACCCGTTCACTTACTGTTACGATAAAAGGAATACTTTTAATTAACTCAGAACAATCTTCATTATTGAGCATCAAATAACTACCATTTTCCAACAACTTGAACGTGGGGATGATAGCAGGAACTGGCGTGCCTTGCAACACGCAAGCCATATTTGGTCGGTGTTTGTTGCATGAATCGTGTAACTGTATGTGCCTACACATTAGTGAATGATCTGGCGTCTCAGTGCATTCCTCTCCATTCAGATAAACTTCTTGATCATCTTTGAAGCATCTGTATGTGTATGGAAGCGACCAGACCTCATGAACAAAAGCACTACCTAAAGGTTCATAAAGACCTATTGGTATATATTTCATACAATTTGAAAACTTATATAAAGCAAAAGGCAGCGTTATTAAACCGTGGATAAGGCATGTTGCCAAAAAACCCGCAATCCTCTGCTGATGATGTCACTGAGCATGTCATGAATGATGTAATATGTGACATCATCAGTAGTGGATTATGGGTAATAGTATCTCTAGTTTACTCCCCTATAGCTGTCTTTCTTTTAACATAAGTGTGTGTTTCCTTCCCTTATACTTACTGTTTTTGGTTCGCTTCCAGTTCGCGTACCAGCGAGCGAACTAGGAAGCGAACTAAGAGAAATAGAGGTTGGCACAGTTCCAAATATTGTACCAATTTTTTAATAACGGGGAGGTAGTTCTGAAAAGAACTTTTTTTTTTATTTTTCTGAACATTTTTTTACTGTTTTTGAATTTTTCGGAACAGTTTTATATTTTTTTGGGTTTTTCTTGGAGGGGGCAATGAAAACGATTCATTGTAAAGGGCTCAACAGGAGCAACAAAACAAAAAAAAGAAGTATTTATTATTTTGGGCGTTTCGGACAAACTTGCATATGATAGTCAATAGCTCTGTTGATCAGAGTGATGCTTCTTTCTCCGTAGGAAATGAATCCATCGCAAAATACGCAGGTGTGTTTTACTTCACCAAATCTCATTTGTATATTTGGCACCATCTCCCTGCCCTCTGGTCCCGTTACTTCCGGTACAACAGATCTTCTGGCCATAATAGGGAGATTATCTAGGTCGTTACGAAACTGTGCAGCACTGTAGTTGTTAGGATGCCACCTAGTCATATGGCGATGCATTGTATAGTTTCCGAAACTGTATTTTTTGTCGGTCCCTCTGGACAGTCTATCTTGACATATAAGGCAAGTTACGTATCTTGCATTTACTTTTTTCTGACCTTTGGGAATTTAAAAAAATTGCCAAATGAAGTTTTCTTTCCGGTGAGACGTCTTGGGCTGCTCAGGCAAAAACTGCCTCTCTTCGTGCTCGTCCTCCTGTTCCTCTTCTTCTTCTTCTTGTTGAATTACAACTTGAGCAGGTGGTCCACTCTTCCTTGGATGTGGTGGAGGTGGTGGGGAAGCACCAGCTGAAGCTACTAAAGAAGCCATTGCTCAGTGATCACAAAGGGTCTTTCTCTCACAATGATGAAAGTCAGAGTGAGGAAAGAAGGAGGGATTTTCATCATTTGGGAAAAACAAGAGTTCTCAACCAATCAAAAGTGTTCATTTTAGATTATATGACCTAGTCTTACATCATTAGGAAACCAAAAGTGAAATGAACCAATGAAAAGTGTTATTACCAAGTCACATGACTTGCTGTGTTTACGTTAAGCGCTTTGCAGGGCCTCCCGGTTTGCTTCCAGAAACCTGCGCTTTGGCACTCGCTTCGCGTACCAGTTCGCTAACGTAGCACGTCATATGACGTATCACGCGACAACGTGGAACGTCATGCGGACGGGAGGCGTCACGATGTTGTTTTCTAACGCGGCACTTGCGGTAAAGAAACGTTTACCGGCTCGCGGTCTATTTCGCGGCATCAAGGTCAGCTAACGGGAAGCTTCCCGATTCGCGAAGCGGGAACGAAGAAAAAAAAATATTTAAAAAAAAAATTATTCATAAACATATAAAATATATTTTTGGATTTAAAGAAGAATACATTTTACAGCTACAGATATTAGCTGTTAAAAAACCAATGAAATTCACAGAAAAAACCATAGGTTATAGACCATATATAGTTAGGAATTAGCATTTACAAAACCTTGAAAATTCACTGAAAAAACCATAGGTTATAGACCATATATAGTTAGGAATTAGCATTTAGAAAACCTTATTTTACTCACACAAAACCATTGAAATTCCATATATAGTTAGTTGCACTAACTATATATCGCGCACCCGCAATCCACTGCTGATGATGTCACATATTACATCATTCATGACATGGTCAGTGACATCACTGATGACATCACTGATGACATCTCAAATGACATCACTGATGACATCACTGATGACAACATCCAGTGACTGTATGCTTCTGTAAAGTTAAAATATGTCTTACATATTGAAGAATGAGTGGATGTATAAGTGTCTGGATGAAGGATTTAGTAGGTGCATGACTGACTGTATAAGTGAGTGATTAAATGTGTCTCACTGAGTGCATGGGTTAGTGACTAAACTGTTTTAAATTGTGCATCATTGTGTCTGTTGTTTTGTAATCTGATGCATGTGTTGATCATTAGCTATATGACTAACTATATGGGTTATTGATTAGTTGCCCAAGTATTTGTATGGGAGACTGAGTGTGTGTGTGGGTGTCTGGGAGGTGTATGACTCTGTGCATAGATGTGTGAGCAGTTGATTCACTAGATGTATGGGTTCAAAAGTGCATGTGGAAACATCTGTATGGGCGGTTGACTGTGTGCATGAGTGTATTGGTGAGTGAATGGATATCTCAGTGCTACATGTCAAAGTAAGTACATATGTAAAACACAGTACATGTGATAGTTGACATATATAAATAACTGTGCATAAGAGCCAGTGAATGTGTGAGTGGCTGTATGGATTATTGTGAACTTGTATCAGGGATTGTATAACAGAGTAAATATGTGTTATTATATGTTCCAATAAGTAAGGTGTGTATAACTATATAGTTGAGGAAATCGAGGTGTGATTGATTCTTTGCAAGACTGACTAGGTGTGTGAGTAACTCCATGGATGAGTGACAGTCTGTGAGTGTCTGTTTACACTGAGTGTATCTAAGGTTATATTAGAGTCTGAAGAGGTTCATTGTATCATCACATGAATGATGTCATCAGTGATGTGATCAGTAATGTCAAATGAGATGTCATCAGTGATGTCATCAGTGATGTCATTTGAGATGTCATCAGTGATGTCATCAGTGATGTCACTGACCATGTCATGAATGATGTAATATGTGACATCATCAGCAGTGGATTGCGGGTGCGCGATATATAGTTAGTGCAACTAACTATATATGGAATTTCAATGGTTTTGTGTGAGTAAAATAAGGTTTTCTAAATGCTAATTCCTAACTATATATGGTCTATAACCTATGGTTTTTTCAGTGAATATAGATATATATAAATAAAAAAAAAAGGGGGAACAAAGGGAAGGGAGAAAAGGAAAAAACAAAATAAAAAAAAATAAAAAAGAAAGAGAGAAGGAGAGAATGAAAAAAAAAAAGGAAAAAAAAAAAAAGGAGGAGGGGACAGGGGAAAGGGGAATGGATAAATAAAAAAAATAAAAAAAAAACTTGGATTGGAATTGGGGAATGGGTAAGGGAATAAAAATTACGGATAAAGAAAAAAAAAAAAGAAAAATGAAAAGGAAAAAGGGAAGAAAAAGGGGTGAACCTTGAGAATACCTCTAAGGGGTTTATCTAACTATATAATTACATCTCTCTGAATCCTCACACCCATGTTGTTTTCACCCTAACAGATATCATTCTTGATACTGCCGGAATACACCTTATACCAATGACACTTAACATGGCTGGGCGAGGGGGGGCTCCTCAGAGAGACGAATCTGGCATCAATGGCCAGGTCAAGTAAGAGGGGGTTTTCCAGGGAGGGGAGAGGGGGGGGAAGGGGCAAAATTGCAAAATATCCTCATTTGTCAGACACCGATTTATATTCACAAACCCTATTAATCACATTTCAGCTCTGTTTAATCTGCCTTGGGAGATGCTTTCACCACACTGACTTACTGAGCCGGCGCAGGAGTAAGGATACTAGATATTAGATGGAGGGAATACAATTTCTGTCCTGGAATGTCAATGGCTTGCTTGTCAGGAGCAGGATGAGAATGAGTCTTAATGTTATTTAAAAACGCCCCCCAAAGTTTGGCCGCCAAGTGTCCCATGTGCTTGGCTGGCATCCATGGTAAAAAGTCCCTCCACGAGGGGCATTGAAATATTTCTGTGCCCCATGCCCCCATTAACATCTGTAGGGTGGTGCACCCTCCACGCCCGAAGCCAGGATGAATAACATCAAAACACGTTTGCTCAGCAAATGAGGGCTCACTTTTGAGACATAAATCATCTTTCAGGCAACAACGAGCACTTGAAACATCAGATCCGCCTGACGCGTTCTGGAATCAACATTCCTTAATCATAGGCGTTGCTCAATTTTATTTGCGCTACTGGAGACACTAAATTTAAATACATGCCCTCCAATGGGCTACTTCGATGAGTTTCCCAAAGCCTGCTGGGAAATGTAGTGTCTCTTTGCCTGCATTAAACCCCAATGGGAATGAGCCTTAATGTTATTTAAAAAATGGCCCCCAAAGTTTGGCCACCAAGTGTCTAATGTGCTTGACATCCATGGAATAAAGTTACCCCACGAGGGGCATCAACATAATTCCCTGCCCCTTTCCACATTGACATCCATAGGGTGAAGCGCCCTCCATGCCTGAAGCCAGCGTGAATAACATCAAAACACGTTTGCTCAGCAAATGAGGGCGCACTCTGGAGACATAAATCATCCGTCAGGCAACAACGAGCACTTGAATAATCAGTTCCACCTGACGCGTTTCGGAACCACCATTCCTTAATCATAGGCTTTGCTCAATTTTATTTGTGCTGCTGGAGACACTAAATTTAAATACATGCCCTCCAATGGGCTACTTCAATGAGTTTTCCAGAGCCTGCTGGGAAATGTAGTGCCTCTTTGCCTGCATTAAACCCCAATGGGAATGAGCCTTAATGTTATTTAAAAACGCCCCCCAAAGTTTGGCCGCCAAGTGTCCCATGTGCTCCATGGAAAAAAGTCCCCCCACGAGGGGCTTGAAATATTTCCATGCCCTCATTGACATCCGTAGGGTGGGGCGTCCTCCACGCCCGAAGCCAGGATGAATAACATCAAAACACGTTTGCTCAGCAAATGAGGGCTCACTTTTGAGACATAAATCATCTTTCAGGAAACAACGAGCACTTGAGACATTAGATCCGCCTGACGCGTTCCGGAATCACCTTTGCTTAATCATAGGCTTTGCTCAATTTTATTTGCGCTGCTGGAGACACTAAATTTAAATACAGGCCCTGCAATGGGATTCTCCAATGAGTTTCCCAGAGCCTGCTGGGAAATGTAGTGTGTCTTCGCCTGCATTAAACCCCGATGGGAATGAGCCTTAATGTTATTTAAAAACGTCCCCCAAATGTTGGCTGCCAAGTGTCCAATGTGCTTGACATTCTTGGAAAAAAGTCCCCCCTCGAGGGCCATCGACATAATTCCGTGCCCTGTGCCCCCATTGACATCCGTAGGGTGGTGCGCCCTCCGCACCCAAAGCCAGTGTGAATAACATCAAAACATGTTTGCTCAGCAAATGAGGGCGCACTCTGGAGACATAAATCATCCGTCAGGCAACAACGAGCACATGAAACATCTGATCCTTCGGACGCGTTTCAGAATCCACATTCCTCATTTTGTCATTGGCTGAGCAAACGTGTTTTGATATATATATTCAGCCAATAACTTTCCAGACCACCTCCAGCTCTGCAAAACCCGGCGAAGAAGGAGAACAGACCACTTGCATACGGCAAGATGTTTTTCTTTATTTGCCAAGTTCCAACAGTGACGCGTTTCGAGCGCGAAAGCCCTTGACATATATATGACCTCCTGGCAGTCGCCAGTAGGTAGTTATAGTTAGGACCTTGTTTCTATTCAAAACAATGTTTTTTCTTTTCCTAATAACTTTGGCGCTGGTTGACAAATCTTCGCAAAATTTTCAAAACTAGTTGGGTGCTCCGGCCAGCTCCTATCTTGAAAGATTCGGGGTGATTTGGCAAGCGAGGGCAGAGAAAAAAGGGGGGTCCGAAAACGTGTTTTCTCCATGTTAATTTTCAAGAAAAACTTTAGACACGACTTCAGCCCAAACCGCTTAACGGAATTACACCAAATTTGGCAAAAAGGTAGCCCTTGATTCAGAAAGAACTCTTCTTGTTAAATGGTGTAAATACGTTCAGTAGTTCCTGAGAAATTCAAGAAGAAGAGGTGACAAAATCAATTTCCCATAGGAAACTTTAGACACGGCTACAGCTCGAACTGCTGAATGGAATTACACCAAATTTGACAAAAAGATAGTGCTTGGTTCAGAAGGCACTCTTTTTTTAAATGGTGTAAATCCGTTCAGTAGTTGCTGAGAGACTCAAAAAATAAAAATCTCGATATATTGAGGCCCCCCTCCTGGAGACTGTAATGTCCCTGGGGACCACCACACCCCAGTGCCGGCTCCTGTAGTGTCCCGGGGTGCCCACCCCTGGGACACGGCAGTTTTCTATGGCAGGCCCCCCAAGCCCCGGGGGCCACCACATCCCAGGGCTTTCATATAATATAATCACGGGGGCACACTGCCCCACCACAGGCCCAGGGACCGCCACCCCCCGGGGCTTCTTTTTAAAAAAGAATGCATACCTGATTTTCCCACACGCCCCCGGGACCGCCACTTTCCCGGGCACCAATATTTAAATGCAGGGGTTTGTAACGGACCCTCGAGCCCCGGGGACCACCACCCCCGGGGCTTTGTAATTGAAGGGAGGGGAGCCGCGCCCCCAGGGCCGGCTCCTACAGTGTCCCTGGGTGCCCAACCCCAGAACACTGCAATTTGCTATGGCAGGAAAGGAGCCGCGCGGCTCCCCCCCTATCATAGCAAACTCTGGTTTGGTTCCCTGCTCTCCCTTCCAAAAAACAAACCAGATTGCTTTTCCACACGCAGAGCTGCATCTTAGTAGTTGCGCATGTGGAAAAGCAATGCCGGCTCCCACAGGACGCAGGGAGCCAGCAGGGACCGTAGGGGCATTGGGCCTCCCCCCACAGTCCCCAAAGGAGAGGGCCTGCCCCGGGGGATGGGGTCCCCGGGACTAACAGAGGCCTCAGGAGGGGGGCCACGTGGCCCGCCTCTTAAAAAAAAAAAATATATATATGGCCATGCCCTGGGGATGGGGTCCCCGGGGCAGAAATCGGCCTCGGGGAGGAACTCTTTCCTTTTTTTCTGTAACAAAAAAAATAAAAATAGGGGTCAGGCCCTGGGGGATGGGGTCTCCAGGGCCCAAAAAAACGGAAAGGAATGGGGGCCACACAGCCCCCCTAAAATAAAATATATTTTTTTTAAAAGACGGCATCGCGTCCGAGGCCCCACACCCTTCCACCAACACTATGCAAACATACTGTGTGGTCTGTTTTACAATGGGGAATTAATTCCCCTTCAATACTGGGGGTCCCTGGAGCCAACTAGCCCACCAGGTACCTCCTGTAAGCGCCACAGGGCTGGGTTGCAGAGAGGGTACAGGACCCAGGGGACCCTCAGGATTCAAGGGGACTTAATCCCACAACTTAAAATGCACCATTCGCGCATTTGCACAGTGGTGAAGGGAGGCGGGGGGGCTGATGTCACATGTGAACAAACACGCCCTGTGGCGTGTTTTAAGTTGGGGAATTAATTCCCCTTCAATCCCGAGGGCCCCTGGGGGCCAGCTAGCTCACCAGATACCTCCAGTAAGTGCCAGAGGTCGTGCCCCTTTTTACACCTCTGTGCAACGCAGCTCTGTGGTGCTTACTGGAGGTACCTGGTGGGCTAGTTGGACCCCAGGGACCCTCAGGATTTAAGGGGACTTAATCCCCCAACTTAAAATGTGCCACAGGACGTGTTTCCACAGTGGTGAAGGGAGGGAGCTGGGCCTGAGGTGATGTGTGCAAACGCACCCCTGTGGCATGTTTTAAGTTGGGGAATTAATTCCCCTTCAATCCTGAGGGCCCCTGGTGGCCAACTAGCCCACCAGGTACCTCCAGTAAGTGCCAGAGGCCTGTGTTGCAGAGAGGTGGTCCAGACCATGCCCCTTTTTACACCTCTCTCCAATGCAGCTCTGTGACGCTTACTGGAGGTACCTGATTGGCTAGTTGGACCCCGGGGACTGTCAGGACTCAAGGGGACTTAATCTCCCTACTTAAAACGGCCACAGGCCATGTTTGCACACGTCACCTCAGGCCCCCCCTCCCTTAAGAAGTAGTTTTAATCCCCCTGCCCTATTATGTACAAGGGCCTTACAGAGGAGGTCATGCTAATCACAGGGGTACCCCAACTCATAGTGTTCCCTAGTGTATGTAGGTGTTTTCACTGTATTCTATGTGTCTTTTAGCATACCACTGGCTCTTGGTCTGGTTAGTCAGAGTCAGTTACCACCAGTACCTGGCTGCAAAAGTTGTGGACACAGGATGATTTTGTAACAAGGCCTCTTTCTGCTCCTCTGTTGGTTCTTTCTGCACATGTCTTGCTTCTTCCTGCACTTTTCTTCGTCTTTGTGGACTTCTGTTGCTTCTTTCTGCATTTCTTTTGCTTCTTTCTGTGCGTTTCTTCTTCTTTCTTCACATGCCCTACCTCTGTAGACATAGTTAGAAATTAGCATTTAAAAAACCTTTGAAATTCACTGGAAAAAAACATAGGTTGCAGGCACGTTATAGTTAGAAATTAGCATTTAGGAAACCTTAGAAATTGACAAAACCATAGGTTTCAGGGGTGATATAGTTAGCTGGACAATTCACTCGTATAAAACCATAGAAATTCCTCCGTTATATTTAGTTCTGCTAACTATAACTCGCGCCCCTGCAATGCACTGCTGATGACGTCACATATTACATCACTCATGACATGGACAGTGACATCTCTGATGACATCACTGATGACATCTCAAATGACATAACTGATGGCATCATCCATGTGATAAATTGATGCATCTTCTCACACCCTAATATAACCTTTGATACACCCTCTCTAAATTACAGACTACCATTCTCAAAACCATAGATACTCCAACAGCAATAATTAAATACACACTCACTGATTCTTTGGTTTATACACACATCCACTCACTCACCTGTACAGTCATTCATACTTATGGTCACTCAGCACAGGATTATCATATGCACTCATACACCTATATAAACACTCACACACCACCACTCATACATAGAGGTACTCACATACCTAGTCAGTCATGCAAATATTTAATCACACTGCCATTTACTCACCTATACAGTTATACACACACCAGCTCAATCACTCATACAACTACTAGCACATTCCTACACTCTTGTACAATCACTGATACAAGTACACACTCATCCACACAGCCACTCTCAGAATCACACACTCTCACTTATAGCCATTTATATACTCCAACACACATATATACTGCCTTTCACATATGTAGTTACTCACACATGTACCACTGAGATATACATTCACTCACTAACACACCCATACACACACTCACCCACCCGTACAGTCCATCATAGATGCACTCACTATTGAAACCATGCACCCAGTGAATCGCCCACTCACACATCAATGCACAGAGTCACAAATACCCCACCCACATAAACACTCGGGCACCGATACAGATACTCAGACAACCAATCTATAACACATATAGTAACTCAAGTAGCTATTCACAAACCCATGTAGCCGGTTACACACCAACAGACAGACTGATACAGACATTCACACAGTTTAGTCACTAAGATATGTTTAATCATTCACTTATAGAGTCAGTCACGCACCTTCTAAATCATCCATTAAGACACTTATACACCCACTCACTCTTCAATACGCCTTTCTTTATATATATTAAACATATTTAAACTTTACAGAAACACACAATCACTGGATGATGTCATCAGTGATGTCATTTGAGATGTCATCATTGATGTCATCAGTGATATCACTGACCATGTCATGAGTGATGTAATATGTGACGCCATCAGCAGTGCATTGCAGGGGCACGATTTATAGTTAGCAAAACTAACTATAACGAAGGACATTCTATGGTTTTGTACGAGTGAAATGTCCAGCTAACTATAACACCCCTGAAACCTATGTTTTTTTCGTGAATTTCTAAGGTTTTTTAAATGCTAATTTCTAACTATAACGTGCCTGAAACCTATGTTTTTTTCAGGGAATATATCTATATATATATATATATATATATATTACTTACTGGCGGTCGCCAGTAGGTAGTTATAGTTACAACGTAGTTTCCATAGGAAAGCATTTTTTTATTTGCTTAGAACTCTGGCGTCGTTTAATGAATCTTTATGAAATTTTCCAAAAAGTAGCACTTTCCAGGTTAGCCCCTGTCCTGAATGTTCGTCAAGGAGGGGCTGAGAAAAAAGGGGGGGTCCCAAAACATTAAATTTTGCGATGAGCTACAGGCCGAACTGCTGGACGGAATTACCCCAAATTTAGCAGAAAGGTAGAGTTTGATTCAGAACGCAACCATTTTTTAAATGTGTAATCTGTGTAAATCTGTTCAGTAGTTTTTGAGAAATTGAAAAAGTAAGAGTCAAAAAATCAATTTCCCATAGGAAAATATGTGCAAGGCTACAGCTGAAACTACTGAACGGAATTACCCCAAATTTGGCACAAAGGTAGTGTGTGGGTCAGAAAGCGACCTTTTTTTAAATGGTGTAAATACATTCAGTAGTTGCTGAGAAATTAGAAAAATAAAAGTTTGGATATCTGGGCGGAGCCTAAGTCCCGTGCACGCGCTTCACTGTGATTGGCTGTGAACACTCCAAATCAGGAAGTGTTGGCAGCCATCTTTTGGCTTGGTAGGAGCAAGTTGCTAGAAAACAGAGAAACAAAGGTAGAAAACAAGAGAAGGGGGCAGGGCCCCAAAAAATAATTAACAAAAAAATCGGAGTAATTTGCGCTGGGGTCGCGGGTTCCCGGGTGGACGAGATCTCAGGGGATTTAAAAAAAATAGCGGGGGCTCGCTGGGGCAGTGGGGGCCCGCTGGGGTCCAGATTTTGGGAGTGTTTCCAGCAAACGATTTTGCATTGGTTTTTTGCTTGCGTGTTTTCAGTGGGATGAGTAGCAGAGTGTTGGAGCTCCTGAGGTTCCTGGACTGGCCGGCCCTTTTGAGTTTGGTGGCCAGGTATTCCGGTTTGCCTGTGTGCAGGGCTTTGTTGGTGAGGCAGGGTGTTCTGAAGCTGGCTCGCAACTCAATTGGGAGCCATTTAAGTTCTCTGAGTGCGGGGGAGATGTGCTCACATTTCTTAGTTCAAGTGACCATTCTGGCAGCTGCATTAAAGGTTGTTTTCAGGGGGGCGAGGTGAGATTGTGCTGTCCCAATCAGGGCTGCAATTCCATAGCAATTCTGGAGCGCACCAGGGCTTGGGTGGCTTGTTGCAGGTCCTTGGGTGGGAGGAAGGGTTTTACTTTGTAAGTAATTTCAGATTGAGGAAGACACTTTTAGCGGATCTTGTAATGTGTTTTTTCATGACCAGTTTCAGGTCTAGGGTGATACCTAGAGATTTTACCGAATCCACCAGGGTGAGGTTACCATTCAGGGCGTCAATAGCTTTGAGACGTTCAGCAATTTGGGGGTTTTCGTCTTTGTTGGAGATGAGGAGTATTTCCATTTTCACATGATTGAGTTTCAGGTGAATGCTTGAAACACAATGTTGTACCTCTCTGAGCTTGGCGTTGAGTCTCTGGATGTCATCAATGGAGGTGGTTTCTAGATATAGCTGTGTTTCATCCGCATATAGGTGGAAAGAGATGTTGGATTTCCTGAGTAGAGTGGTAAGGGGTTCAATGTAAATGTTGAAAAGCTGAGGGGAGAGCACGGACCCTTGTGGAATACCCCTGTTGACGGGGTAGAGGTCGGACTTAAAGTTTTTAATTTGTATTCTTTGTGAGCGGTTCTGCAGAAAGGAAGAGAATCAGTAGATGACCGTCTCTTCAAGACTAGCTCTTTCTTATAGAACCTTGATGAGCAGTTTGTGATCGACTGTATCAAATGCAGCTGATAGGTCTAAGAGGATGAGAAGGCAGCATTTGTCCGAGTCAAGTTACTTGTGTAGATCGTCTATGACATTGAGGATTGCGGTTTCAGTGCTGCAGTTTTTTCTGAAGCCCGATTGATGGGGATCTAGAATATTGATGTTGTCCAAATGGTGGGTCAGCTGAGGAAGTGCACATCTTTCCAGGATTTTGGACAGAAGAGGTAAGTTTGATACAGGTCTAAAGTTATTCAGATCCTCAGTGTCTTCAGCAGTGGAGTGGCGTGACCAACTTTGAGGCAATCTGGAAGTGAGCTGTTAATGATGTTGCACCATAACAGGGCTAGGACGAGCTTCTGGTCCTTGTTCAGTTGAGGGGGTAGCTGATCTAGAGCGTGGGATGAGGGTTTAGCGTTGGAGATTAGTTTGACTATCTCTGCTTCCTGAATGGGAATGAAGGAAGACCAGTGTTTTGGGGGGGGTTCAAGGAAGCGCAATCATTTGATTCAGATGCCTGGATCTCGGAGGAGGCGATGAGATTTGAGCCAAGTGAGAGATCGATCTTGGCGATTTTGTCATTGAAAAAGATGGCAAAGTTTACACATCATTCTTTGGATGCCTGAGTTGAGGATGTCACTGGCTTAGAGGTTTGTTTCCTGATGATATTGAAGAGCTCTTTAGGTAGTTTTTTTGCGGAGTCTAGCGCAGAGCAGAAGAAAGATGACTTTTTGTTCTTAATGTGCTTTTTGTAGTTCCTCCGGGCTGCTTGGAGTTGATCGTGATGGAGGGCAGTGGGATTGTTCCTCCAGATTCTTTCTGAGGCTCTTAGATGTCTTCTTTCTTCATTGATGTCAGTGGCGAACCATGATCTGGGGCAAGATGATCTAGGGTGAGCGCCATATTAGAGTTGTAAAGAGAGGTGAGTTCAATAGTTGAGAGATGATCAGTGATGTTGAGGAGGATCGAGCTTATTCTTTCTTCTAGATCAGCTCGAGGGATCTGATCTGTGTTCCTAACCCATTTGGGGGGTCTTGCTTGGGGTGTTGAGTTAGGACCGCTTGGTTGATGCAGAAAAGGATGATGTGATAGTCAGACCAGTCTACGGGAAGGATGTGGTCGGTGGTGATTGCATTGCTTTCGGCAATAATTGAATCGAGGGTTGTTCATCTGTGGTGTGTTTCTACTGAGCAGTGTTGGGTCAGATTATTTTCTAGTAGGAGGTTGTTTAGGGTTTAAATAAGTGGGTTTTTTGTTTCATTCCATCTTAGATTGAGGTCACCCAGAATTATATTGTTTGAGTTACCGAGTGCACAATGGGCAATCAAGTCAGAAAGGTGTTCCCCAAATTCTGAGGAGTTGCCTGGGGGGTGGTAAAGGAGATGGCAAATTGATGGCCTGTTATCGTATGTCTTGATGTTGACTGAGAGACACTCAATGGAGCTATACAGGCAGGATGCAATTTCCGTGATGGAGATGTTATACTTGTGAATGATTGATATGCCCCCTTCCCTTTGCTCTTTTCTGTGTTTGTTGATAATTGTGAATCCAGGAGGCACTAGCTTGTCCATGCTGGGGTAAGAGAGATTGTGCAGCACTCAAGTTTAGTGATCTGAAAGATAGTATAGAATTAATAATTGCAGAGTACAGACAACTGCACATGCATGATTCTCTGTTTCGCTAATGCGCATTGAGGCTGGTGCACCCCATCCACTCCCACTGTGTGCTCTTGTGCGCCCAGACTGCTGCACACAATCCACTCCCCAAGTCTCTCTGCTCACCTTCTACCACCGTCGTGTGTGTAAGAGGGTCCATCACGTGCCGAAGCAACCTTCTCAGGGGTTGGGTACTCGCGTTAAAGCAGAGAGCACAATTCAGAGTGGGTGTTGATTGTCACGATGGCGACGCATCATCGCAGAGTTTTCATGTGTTCAGCTCTGGTGGTGTTGGTGGGGTGAACGTCGATTCGTGCTTCACAGCCTGTTAGATAAAAAGCAAGATAAGATTGTGTGTCATACATCCATTAAAGGAGAGAGGAAGAGATAGAGAAATAAAGAGTGAGCAGAAGACAGAGAGAAAGAGAGAAATAGTGAGAGGAAGAGAGAGAGAAAAGAAAGAAGGAAAGTGAGAGGAAGACAGAGCGAAAGAGTGAGATAGACGAAGAGAGTGAGAGAGAAACAGCGAGAGAGAGAGGAAGAGAGAGAGAAGGAGGGAAAGAGTGTGAGAAAGAGGAACAGAGCAACAGAGGAAGAGTGAGAGAGAGAAACAGAGAGAGAGGAAGAGAGAGAGAGAAAGAGACAAACAGTGTAAGAGGAAGAGGGAGATAGAAAGAGTGTGAGGGAGAGAAAACAAGAGATGAGGAGGGATACTGAGTGCCCACACTGTGTGCAAAACCATCACATCTTACTGTTACGCCACCGCTCTGTCTTCAACCACGTGCCGCGACCTAGTGGTACATTCAAGCTCCTCCATCTGAAAGATAGTACTGAATTAGTAATGGCAGAGCAGGGTTGGATTAGGATTCAAAATCGGCCTGGGCACGCAAAAAAAAAAAAGTGGCCCACATTTGAATATTGCCTTTGCTCAAAACACTGCTTCGGCGAAATTTTATTTAAAAAAGGGGGGGGAGGAGATACAAAAAAATGCACGGATTCGTTTACACTGGTAACTTAAAAACAAGTGAGGCCACTTTTGCTCAGGCCCCCTGCCCTGCTAGGTATGCATACATTAATGGGCCGGCCCTGCGAGAGAAAGAAAATTACACCTCTGCCTGCTGCTAAACGTGTGGTAATGATGCCCATCTACCTCCAGAAAGGCCATTTAGACACCCACTGGGCCACTGGCTGTATCCAGACAACAGTGACACCGCCCAAATCTGCCCCCCAGACTGTTCCAAAAATCAGCCCACAGTTGGAACTCAGCACTGGCCCTTCGGGCATTGCACCAGTGCTCGCGTTACCAATCTGACGCTGTGGCTTAGTACATACGAGTGCGTATGCCTAAATTGCTCTGCCTTCTTTCTGCATTCAGGCTGCTGTACCCCATCCAATCCCGCAACCTAGAGTTATCTGCCTGAAGCTGTGCACCAAGGCCTCACTGCTCATCTTTTCGCGAATCCTGCTCCCTTCACGTCATGCAGCTCCGTTATGCAAGGTAATAGGTCTCACATTTGGTACTGAGTCTTGATATCACCATGGCAGTGGACATACTAGTGCACCGATTATCATCGCAGGTTGTACATCCGCTCAGTGCTTGCGGTGCTACTAACTCAGTGAGAAGTGAGGCCACATACTCTAAACTCTAAAATGTGTAGAGCACGTGCACCCGGTCTTTTATATTAGCAGGGTCACGTGTCCTGTGATGCCTGTGCTGGATGGGTGTGGTGTGGGTGTATACCAGCAGTGAGGGAGTGGCTGTGGCATCAGTATTGCCAGAATGGGCTAGTTCACGCACAATTGGGCTATATTTTTCCTGTTGTATGGTAAAATTTTGGTTTGTGCTAGTTGCCAGATTATAAATATATATACAGCGCTCCAGCAAAGTAGTATGTTAGAGCGCTTTATTAGACAAATATTTACTTGGCATGGTGCTGCAACATCAATTCCAATGCATTCACCGCCTTCTTGATGTTGTCCATGCCCCTCCTTCCCTAAAGTAGCAATATTGGGCTAGTTTGGGCTACTTTTTGGTTTGCTTTGGGCTATAGAAAGCGTAAAAAATCTGACAACACTGGATGTGGGTGTCCGTGTTGGAGTGCTATCGTCACATGGGTAGCAAAAATCAAAGTGTCACTCTGTGAGCCAAGTCCAACAATATGGCCAACATGTAAGGTACGGGGAATCACTGGCCCTATATTCATCCATAATTTCACACAAGAAAGATGGTGGACATGAGACATCTGTGTGGATATGAATGTTTATTGCACATTCAGGGGAGTGTTGTAGCTGTAGCAATACAGGACCATGGAAAGTCGAAGTTTCCATTTTTGGCACATGGAGGGCAGTCAATTAGAAGCAAGCTCGTTGTCGGAGTGAAGGCTGCGCCAACATATGTACTTATACAATAACTACCATGATCCTCCTGCACTTATAAATTCACTATACACTCTGCTTGCAGTACTCTAATTATGCAGTCTCTACATACGTACTTGTACAATACCGAAACAAAGTTATGTAACTAAAGTTTTCCCCCACTGTCTAAGGTAAGATGGTTGCATACGCTGTCCAGAGCACCATCTAACGTTTTAGGGCCCATGGGCAGCATGTTGCATACATAATGAACACACAGATACAGATAGATAGTGGAACTGGGTCCGGGCACGTGCGTTCAACTCTTTTTTATTATCGGGGTCACATGTCCAGAGACGTCTGTGGTGGATGTCCAGCACATCACCGCTACACTTGATATTGCATTATTATTGATGGGTGATTTACGTCCTTCACACATACTTGCTTGCCATATCAGGCAACATTCAAATATTGTGTGGCTGAGGGACCATGCCATTTTTGGAAGGTCTGCTGTCTTGTTCTGCCCTGCTTCGGTGGTAGTAGGGAGGTGGGTGGTCCGGGGGGGGGGCGTCCTGTGGCTGGCAGCAGTCCGTTTTGTGGCCTTCATGGATGTTTGAGCTGCATCATAAGTAACTCTATGACATATGGTGCGCTTTAGATGTGATTCTGGGCTACGATCCCTTTCACATTGTAGATAGTCGTCCTGGTTTACACCAGTAAAATGCAGATGTTAGATTCCTACTGCAAACGTGGCTCATACCCTGTTTTTAGATCAAACCGCAGATTTGGCTGCTCGTTGAAAATATCGGGAACTGGTGCTTTTGTGTTAATTTTTGCACTCTTACGTCTATTCTGTATAATATTACCGTTAGTTGTTGTTCTCATTTGTGACAAATTTCTTTTGGTGGAAGCTATTGCTGGAAAATTGGAGATACTGGCTGTTTTCACTAAGTTGACAATGAAGTGATCATTTCAAATCACTGAAAAACCTATAGGTTTAAAGAAAAAAATAATTACAAATTAGCATTTAAAAAACCTTTGAAATTCACAGAAAAAACCATAGGTTTCCGGGATGTTATAGTTAGATGGACATTTCACTTATACAAAACCATAGAAATTCCGCCATTATAGTTAGTTGAGCTAACTATAACTCGCATCCCCGCAATGCACTGCTGATGACATCACATATTACATCATTAATCACATGGACAGTGACATCACTGATTACATCACTGATGACATCTCAAATGACATCACTGATGACATTATCCAGTGAATGTGTTTTTCTTTAAAATGTAAATATGCATTATATAAATAACAAGCTGTATTGAAGAATGAGTGGATGTATAAGTGTCTGGATGGAGGATTTAGTGGCTCATATTTTTAAGTTGCTGCAGTGGATATTCAGAGTGCGTCTCCAACTCGTCCAGGAGTCCTGGCAGGAAATGTGGTATTTAAAGAACGCAGGAGTTCGAGCATGTCATGTGATCAAGACCGGGGTAACCCGGTTGAAACGGGTCATGTTGGTGAGAAGAAAATAAATCTGCACTTTATTTGAACTAACCTGAGCTGTGGTCCGTTCCTGATTTGAAAACGCTGTTGTTGATGTGCTACAGTGTAGTGGTGTTTCACAGGACTTTGGAGTTTCACATATATATATATAGTTTAATTAGCTTAGCGCACTCCTTGGCAGCGCTTCGTTACTGGCAGCTCTTCCTAATTTTAATACTCCCGTTTTTTGTCTCTTTGTTATTTTGTGTTAGCGCAATTATTTACCCTGTTTTTAATATCGGTCGGCCACGCTTACCTGCACGCTGCCACTCCTACTTGCACAATAATTGGTGAAGCACCGCATTTCGCGGGTCCCTCGCCAGTGTCTTGACGGCGGCCATATTGGGTGAGGGGTGAGTTACAGCGCGGTCTAGTCCTCACTTAGGAGGCGCGACCACCATAAATTGGAGGCAAATCTTAGGCGCGGTCTTAATTCGCTTAGCGCACTCCTTGGCAGCGCTTCGTTACTGGCAGCTCTTCCTAATTTTAATACTCCCGTTTTTTGTCTCTTTGTTATTTTGTGTTAGCGCAATTATTTACCCTGTTTTTAATATCGGTCGGCCACGCTTACCTACACGCTGCCACTCCTACTTGCACAATAATTGGTGAAGCACCGCATTTCGCGGGTCCATCGCCAGTGTCTTGACGGCGGCCATATTGGGTGAGGGGTGAGTTACAGCGCGGTCTAGTCCTCACTTAGGAGGCGCGACCACCATAAATTGGAGGCAAATCTTAGGTGCGGTCTTAATTAGCTTAGCGCACTCCTTGGCAGCGCTTCGTTACTGGCAGCTCTTCCTAATTTTAATACTCCCGTTTTTTGTCTCTTTGTTATTTTGTGTTAGCGCAATTATTTACCCTGTTTTTAATATCGGTCGGCCACGCTTACCTGCACGCTGCCACTCATACTTGCACAATAATTGGTGAAGCACCGCATTTCGCGGGTCCCTCGCCAGTGTCTTGACGGCGGCCATATTGGGTGAGGGGTGAGTTACAGCGCGGTCTAGTACTCACTTAGGAGGCGCGACCACCATAAATTGGAGGCAAATCTTAGGCGCGGTCTTAATTAGCTTAGCGCACTCCTTGGCAGCGCTTCATTACTGGCAGCTCTTCCTAATTTTAATACTCCCGTTTTTTGTCTCTTTGTTATTTTGTGTTAGCGCAATTATTTACCCTGTTTTTAATATCGGTCAACCACGCTTACCTGCACGCTGCCACTCCTACTTGCACAATAATTGGTGAAGCACCGCATTTCGCGGGTCCCTCGCCAGTGTCTTGACGGTGGCCATATTGGGTGAGGGGTGAGTTACAGCGCGGTCTAGTCCTCACTTAGGAGGCGCGACACCATAAATTGAAGGCAAATCTTAGGCGCGGTTTTAATTAGCTTAGCGCACTCCTTGGCAGCGCTTCGTTACTGGCAGCTCCCTAATTTTAATACTCCCGGTTTTTGTCTCTTTGTTATTTTGTGTTAGCGCAATTATTTACCCTGTTTTTAATATCGGTCGGCCACGCTTACCTGCACGCTGCCACTCCTACTTGCACAATAATTGGTGAAGCACCGCATTTCGCGGGTCCCTCGCCAGTGTCTTGACGGCGGCCATATTGGGTGAGGGGTGAGTTACAGCGCGGTCTAGTCCTCACTTAGGAGGCGCGACCACCATAAATTGGAGGCAAATCTTAGGCGCGGTTTTAATTAGCTTAGCGCACTCCTTGGCAGCGCTTCGTTACTGGCAGCTCCCTAATTTTAATACTCCCGTTTTTTGTCTCTTTGTTATTTTGTGTTAGCGCAATTATTTACCCTGTTTTTAATATCGGTCGGCCACGCTTACCTGCACGCTGCCACTCCTACTTGCACAATAATTGGTGAAGCACCGCATTTCGCGGGTCCCTCGCCAGTGTCTTGACGGCGGCCATATTGGGTGAGGGGTGAGTTACAGCGCGGTCTAGTCCTCACTTAGGAGGCGCGACCACAATAAATTGGAGGCAAATCTTAGGCGCGGTCTTAATTAGCTTAGCGCACTCCTTGGCAGCGCTTCGTTACTGGAAGCTCTTCCTAATTTTAATACTCCCGTTTTTTGTCTCTTTGTTATTTTGTGTTAGCGCAATTATTTACCCTGTTTTTAATATCGTCGGCCACGCTTACCTGCACGCTGCCACTCCTACTTGCACAATAATTGGTGAAGCACCGCATTTCGCGGGTCCCTCGCCAGTGTCTTGACGGCGGCCATATTGGGTGAGGGGTGAGTTACAGCGCGGTCTAGTCCTCACTTAGGAGGCGCGACCAACATAAATTGCAGACATGCATACGCGCAGCGTAATCGCGCAGCGGGATCGCCGGACTTCCGCCGGAGTTACGCCTGAGTTCAGCCCGTCTGCGCCCGTCCGCGCTGAGGACGGGCTGCAGGTCGGGCTGGACCCGGCTTCCACCTCACTATCTTTCTCTGAGGCAAGTAGGCAATATTCTAAGGCTAATTTCCTCTCATTTAAACCATGTTCTCTATCCTGTTCACATCGCTTCTCGCCTGAGGGATACTGCACTCCCCGTGTTGTAGCGTGTGTTCCGCTTCTTTTAACTTTTTATCCAGCGATCCGATTATTTCTTTGCCCCCTCAAACACGACCAGTTACTTCTTCAAGAACGGGGTTTCTTATTAATGCACGCTCACTCATCAAGCACAACATGGCCTTCCACGACTTTGTGGATGCGCGACAGCCGGATTGGGTGTTCATTACGGAGACCTGGGCCTCTGATGCCTCCGGTCACGATCTGCTGATGGCCATTCCTGATGGCTATTCCCTGCATAGGCAGGATAGACTGCTCCGCAGAGGAGGAGGAATTGCTATTCTTTCTAAATCCTCCTTTCCATGCAACATTAAACTACTATCCATGCCTCAAGATCATTTTGAAGCTCTCTATTTCTGTATCACGTGTGCCCCATCGGCCTCTTTTACAGGGATCCTGATGTATAGGCATCCGGGTCCTAGATCTGGTTTCTCTTCGGATTTACTGAGAATTCTTAAACCCTATTTTGGTAAGCCCTGTCTTACCATCTTGGGCGATTTGAATTTTCATCTTGATGACACCAATTCAAAAGATACTTTATCTTTGGTTGAGTCACTTGGAGCTTGTGACATTCATCAACTTGTGAGCACTCCCACTCATACGGCTGGTCATATACTTGATGGGGTATTCTCTAATGACCCTAGACTCTCGAATGGCCCCCCTCTGCCATTGGTCTGGATGGACCACTTCGCAGTTCTGTTGGAATTTGTTCTTCCTGCCCCTTGTTCTGGTATCCAGACTATTTCCTCACGCACTCTTAGGAGAAACTTTAGGAACATTACTGATGAGGCTCTTGCCTCTCTTGTTTCTTCTACTGATTCTCTTGCCCGAAAAAATGCAGGTGAGGCAGCTCAGGATCTGATGGACTCCATCTCCAGTGCTGTTGACAAACTTGCCCCTGCTTCTCTACGTTATGTAGCCCGGCGGAAGCCTACTGCACCTTGGTTCTCCGACCAGCTGAGACTCTTGAGGCAGGGATGAAGGAGCACTGAGAGAAGTTGGAGGAAATCATGGGATTCCAGGGACCGAGAGGCTCATAAGTCTGCATTACGGGATTATAAACGGAGAGTGGTAATGGAGAAGCAGGAATACTTTTCCAATCTTACCAGCTCTCTTACATCTTCTAGGGAGCTGTTTAAAATCGCCGATTCACTATGCTCCCTCCAACTCCCTGATCCTGTAGTTAGTTCGCAGGAATTATGCAATAAGATCTCTGACTTCTTCCATAAGAAGATCTTTAATATCCATGTCTCTTTGGAAGCCGAGTGCCATTCATTGGATCAGAATATTCTTCCTGCCATATCCAATCTTGATTCCTTTTGTAAAGATCCTCCTAACTAATTTCTAACGGAGTTTCCCCCTTTGTCTCTGGAGGGAGTGAATCTTTTACTGGACAGGACTAAATCCGCTTCCCCCATGGATCCTCTACCTCTTAAAAAACTTAAAGAGTGTAGAAGTAGTCTTCTTCCTCCCATGCTCATGGCTATGAATAAATCTATTACCCAGGGCTCTTTTCCAACGGTATGGAAGAAGGCTATTGTGAAGCCCCTCCTCAAAAAACCGTCCCTCGACCCTGGCCTTCTTAAAAACTTTAGGCCTATTTCCCTTCTCCCTGCTCCTGCAAAAATTTTGGAGGCACATCTCAACCTCCACCTGTCCTCCTTTCTTGATCAGTCTGAATACCTAGACAATACACAACATGGATTCCGAAAACATCACAGCACAGAGTCCGCTCTCACTCTTGTGGCCGACAACATCCGGCGCAAAGTGGACTCTGGCCAAACTACTGTCTTGGTCCTGCTTGATCTCTCGGCTGCATTCGATACCCTGTCTCCCGCCATTTTAACATCTCGGCTTAGGGAGGCAGGGGTTGATGGATCAGCCCTGAGTCTTTTGAATTCTTTTCTTCTGGAAAGGGAGCAGAGAGTGATGCTTGGGAACTACCTCTCCCCTGCCAAGTCTATGCAATGTGGGGTGCCACAAGGGTCGGCCTTGAGCCCGACCCTGTTTAACATCTATGTGGCCCCCCTTGCTAGACTAGTAAGATCTCAGGGGATGGAGGTAGTGTCCTACGCTGATGACACCCAAATTATGGTGTCTCTGGCTCATTCCTCTGTTATGACATCCGCCTCCAGCTTTAGGGTATGCATGCAGTATGTGGCAGACTGGATGACTATTAATTCCCTGAAGCTCAACGGCGAAAAAACAGAGGTACTGGTCTTTGGAAAGAACCAGGACGTTTGGTCGAGTGAGTGGTGGCCTTCCTCTCTTGGCACCTGCCCCACTCCTTCCCAATCAGCCAGAAATCTTGGTGTTATATTTGACACCTTGCTCTCCATGTCCCTTCAAGTTAACAGGACCGTGGCCACCTGCTGGGGTGTGATTAGGACTCTTA
The DNA here is from genome assembly GCF_964261635.1 of Lissotriton helveticus. Lineage (NCBI taxonomy): Eukaryota > Metazoa > Chordata > Amphibia > Caudata > Salamandridae > Lissotriton > Lissotriton helveticus. The sequence continues at coordinate 1,765,396,598 of NC_136059.1, forward strand.
ATAGAATCCGCGGATATCTTTCTCCCCAGGCGCGTAAACAAGTTGCAGTCGCTCTTGTTGGCTCCAGGTTAGACTATTGTAACTCTTTGTATATGGAGTCTAACAAGAGCCAGATACATCGACTGCAAATTGTGCAGAATGCGGCTGCACGTTTTGTTTTGGCCCTTCCCAAGTCATCATCTGTCACCAAGGCCAGAAAAGACCTTCATTGGCTTCCGGTGCAGCATAGAATTTCTTTCAAAATCCTATGTATGACATATAGAGCACTGGCGGAGGGATCAACGAGTGCGATTAGTTCTTTACTCGCTCGTTATGTTCCAACTAGAGGCCTTCGATCCGCCGGGCTTCTCCAACTTGTTGTGCCTCGTGTTAGGCTGACTAGATGGGGAGCTAGGGCCTTTTCAGTTGTGGCCCCTCAGCTTTGGAATTCCATTCCAATTGAGATAAAAAGGTTGCCATCAATTGGTTTGTTTAAAAAGGAACTTAAAACCTGGTTCTTTAGGAGGGCCTACCTATGATTGAATGCTCCATGGGGTGACAAGCTGTTATTTTGATGTAGGCGCCTTGACGCCCATTGGGCAAAGTATGCGCATAATAAGAATATCTTCATTTATTCATTCATATATATATATATATTACCTACTGGCAGTCGCCAGTAGGTAGTTATAGTTAGGACCTAGTTTCCATAGGAAATCCATTCTATTTGGAATAACTTTGGCGCCAGTGGACGAATCTTCGCGAATTTCTCAAAGAAAATGGCCTGCTCGGTTCTGCTCCTTCCCTGAAAGATTGGGGGTGATTCATCAAGTGGGGGCCGAGAAAAAAGGGGGGTCCCAAAACGTGTTTTCCCCATGCAATTTTCCATAGGGACCTTTAGCCAGGGCTACAGCCCGAACGGCTGAATGGAATTACACCAAATTTGGCAGAGAGATAGAGTTTGGTTCGCAGATTGTGCTTTTTGTTAAATGGTGTAAATTCATTCAGTAGTTTCTGAGAAAATTACAAGAAAATCATTGCGATATCTAGAGACGGAGTACAGCACGCGTACGGAAATCCGTACAATTACGAGCACGAGCTGCATGCTGATTGGTTGTCAACTGTCTGTCAACACTCCAAACCAGGAAGTGTTGGCAGCCATCTTGTTCGTCGCTAAAACCGAGTCACAAGAAAACAGTAAAACAAAGTTGAGAAATGAGGAAAGGGGGCAGGGTAAAAACATCCTGACCCTCTAGGCTTGGTCAGGGGGTCGTACATGGATTTGTAGGCTCAATTTGTATTTTTTTTAAAATAAAAAATTGCGGCGTACCCATATGGTACTCGTACGCGGTGGAAAAGGGAAAAACAAACTAGAAGTCCGTTTTATTCATTAGGTCTCGGGGGGGCCAATTCCGGGGGCAATTTTTCTATGAATGTATGTAAAACTTTCCTTTTTTTTCTGCACCAGTTGTACTCTCAACGTATGCGCAGCCTCGTTTCCAAGCGCACATTTTTTTTCTTTTTCTTAAAGTTTGCCAAGCAAACCTCTTCTCATTTGAGGTATTAAATTTGCCGCTTTCTTTTCCCGGGTCTTGTGTGTCATCCGCTGCTATACTTTTGTAATATATTAATAAACATATTGTATCTATATTTATTTGAAATGTAGTGTTGAGGCGCCAAACGTTGATTACATACTCCGTCCTCCGCCATTTTAGTAGTTTTCCTCTGTTATTTTTACTATACCTGTTACTTTCATTTTACCCTCCACATATTTTGTCTGTGATCGGTGAGATTTCGTGCCACAGACACCACGGTGTTTGTCCTTGGCCTCCGATCTTATCAGACTTGGTCACATGTATACCTAGAAACTAATTTGAAGGACGTAAGCCACAGCCATTACAACGCGTGTTCGTCAACACAAAGACATTATTAAGATTATGCGTTTATCATGAGTGGTAAATGCATACTAGTTGTTAAAGAATGTGTGGTAAAGCGATATGCGTGCTAATGGTTTCGTGGTGACGATCACACGTGCTTATGAACTGGGTCTGGGCGTGGTGGACTCCAGGGCACCAGGCGGAGGGCCACGCAGCCCCTCTCATACAATATAGAAGTAATATAGGATTTTCGAAACTTGAAAAAAATTATTTCATAATTATCCTAGATAATGTCTTCTGTTAGTATGTTCATTAAATACATGAATATATGTTTTTAAACATTTAAAAATATTCACTTCTTTTGAGTATGGGGCGCCGTACATGACGTCACACGGAAGTTTTGATGCGATGCGTAACGTGAAAGCGTATTTGTAGCGTATGCTGAGAATGATTAGCAGTACAAACTATGGTGCGATCACTCTCTCACTGTCAAATCAGAGCACAGGGCGTGCTATGAGAATGGTTAGAAGTGGTCACTCATTGGAGATCCGATTCAGCTGTGTGGCTTATCCACGGTATCATAACGTTACTTTTTAACCTGTTTAAGTTTGAGGTTTGCATGAAATACTATGCTATAGGCAGATATGGATCTTTAGCCGGCGCTTATCTCCATGAAGCTTGGTTATTACCATTTACATATAGGTGCCTGAGGGAGGGAAAAGAAGTCTATCAGAATGGCGAGGATTGCACAATAGCACCAGATTCCTCCTTAATTTGTAGACACATACAATTGCATGGCTCTTGTAATGAAGATGCGCCTAATTTGGCCTGAGTTTTGAAAGGCACTCCGACACCTGCTATCATACCAACGTTTAGATTTTACTGGAAACGTGAGTTATTTAATTTGAAATAATGCAGATTGTTTTGCAATGTTAGCAGGCATCGGTTACATGATTACGGTAACTGAGCGTGTGGTTTGCTATAAAAAAGTTGTGTTTACTCCTCTGCATGGGAAGCTGGATGTTTCCATCTGGCCGTCGATTCCGACCTTGAAAGCAGAGTCAACCAAATGAGTTATATAAGAGCGCTATTGTCGCAAAGACAGGTCGCTCTTACATCTGCTAGAGAAACATTTGTCCTTCATGTAGCAAACGCCCACACAGAAAGGCATGCTTTATTAAATACAGATGTGCTTTTGAATTTTGGGGAGTTAATTTAGAGTATCTTTAATGCGTCCTTGACTACGGGGTTACCTTACTTTTTTAAAGTTAGAAGCAGTGGCCTTGTGACTTCTTTTCAAACTATATTTGGTGTCTTCTCTGCACTTTTTCATTCAATGTTTTCCAGCATCTTTGGTGGATTCCCCTTAATACTCGCATTAGTTGCCGGTGTGCTTCTATTGATTTGTTTACTTAAATATGGATGCACATCCTGCAGCACACGAGAATATGTCCCGGCTGTTGCTGGTCCGCAACCAAATGCTTAGTTATTACGGAGCGCTGCCTCTGGCTACATTGAGTGCAGCTTATGGATTATCGTTTTGATTCTCCTTTTTCACATGCGTTCAACCTGTCTTCCATTGCCTGAGCTGCGATTTTGACTGGGCCCTGGATTTGTGTCATCAGTGATGTCATGAGTGATGTCACTGACCATGTCATGAGTGATGTCATATGTGACATCATCAGCAGTGCATTGCAGGCGCTTGAGTTATAGTTAGCTGAACTAACTATAACGGGGGAATTTCAAAGGTTTTGTATGAGTGAAATGTCCAGCTAACTATAACATGTGTGAAACCTATGGTTTTTTCAGTGAATATATATATATATATCCATAGAAGCTCCGAAAATGCCCACCTGGCAAAGACGCACTCTCACACCCCCAAGCAGTAGATGGTCTTTAATTGGTAAATCCAGGAGCCACCAGCCAATGTGAAACTACAGCGTTCTGTCGCGTACGCCTGACGCGTTTCAATGCTTTCCGCATCTCTTCAGAGGTGCGACAGTCTCCTCCCTCTTTAACTATTTTTCCCTCCAATGGGCGGCTTTCATGAGCACACACGCATTCTGAGTTCTGTAGTGTGCTCAGCCAGTCATTAAGCTGTTACCAAAGTTCAAAGCCCACAGATGAGCCTCGGCAAGTGGGTCCTGTTTAATATCCTGTTGGGATGTGTCCATAGTGAAGCAATGTCGAATACAATGCTCCTGGCCCCCTGTTATGTGGGGGTGCGTCTTTCGCGGCCGGGCCGCCGCGTTAACATAGAAGCTCCGAAAATGCCCACCTGGCAAAGACGCACTCTCACACCCCGAAGCAGTAGATGCTCTTTAATTGGTAAATCCAGGAGCCACCAGCCAATGTGAAATTACAGCGTTCTGTCGTGTACGCCTGACGCGTTTCAATGCTTTCCGCATCTCTTCAGAGGCGCGACAGTCTCCTCCCACTTTAAATATTTTTCCCTCCAATGGGCGGCTTTCATGAGCACACACGCATTCTGGGTTCTGTAGTGTGCTCAGCCAGTCATTAAGCTGTTACCAAAGTTCAAAGCCCACAGATGAGCCTCGGCAAGTGGGTCCTGTTTAATAACCTGTTGGGATGTGTCCATAGTGAAGCAATGTCAACTACAATGCTCCTGGCCCCCTGTTATGTGGGGGTGCGTCTTTCGCAGCCGGGCTGCCGCGTTAACATAGAAGCTCCGAAAATGCCCACCTGGCAAAGACGCACTCTCACACCCCCAAGCAGTAGATGCTCTTTAATCGGTAAATCCAGGAGCCACCAGCCAATGTGAAATTACAGTGTTCTGTCGTGTACGGCTGACGCGTTTCAATGCTTTCCGCATCTCTTCAGAGGCGCGACAGACTCCTCCCGCTTTAATTATTTTTCCCTCCAATGGGCGGCTTTCATGAGCACACACGCATTCTGGGTTCTGTAGTGTGCTCGGCCAGTCATTAAGCTGTTACCAAAGTTCAAAGCCCACAGATGAGCCACGGCAAGTGGGTCCTGTTTAATATCCTGTTGGGATGTGTCCATAGTGAAGCAATGTCGAATACAATGCTCCTGGCCCCCTGTTATGTGGGGGTGCGTCTTTCGCAGCCGGGCCGCCGCGTTAACATAGAAGCTCCGAAAATGCCCACCTGGCAAAGACGCACTCTCACACCCCCAAGCTGTAGATGCTCTTTAATCAGTAAATCCAGGAGCCACCAGCCAATGTGAAATTACAGCGTTCTGTCGTGTACGCCTGACGCGTTTCAATGCTTTCCGCATCTCTTCAGAGGCGCGACAGTCTCCTCCCACTTTAACTATTTTTCCCTCCAATGGGCGGCTTTCATGAGCACACACGCATTCTGGGTTCTGTAGTGTGCTCAGCCAGTCATTAAGCTGTTACCAAAGTTCAAAGCCCACAGATGAGCCTCGGCAAGTGGGTCCTGTTTAATATCCTGTTGGGATGTCTCCATAGTGAAGCAATGTTGAATACAATGCTCCTGGCCCCCTGTTATGTGGGGGTGCGTCTTTCGCGGCCGGGCCGCCGCGTTAACATAGAAGCTCCGAAAATGCCCACCTGGAAAAGACGCACTCTCACACCCCCAAGCAGTAGATGCTCTTTAATCGGTAAATCCAGGAGCCACCAGCCAATGTGAAATTACAGCGTTCTGTCGTGTACGCCCGACGCGTTTCAATGCTTTCCGCATCTCTTCAGAGGCGCGACAGTCTCCTCCCACTTTAACTATTTTTCCCTCCAATGGGCGGCTTTCATGAGCACACACGCATTCTGGGTTCTGTAGTGTGCTCTGGCAGTCATTAAGCTGTTACCAAAGTTCAAAGCCCACAGATAAGCCTCGGCAAGTGGGTCCTGTTTAATATCATGTTGGGATGTGTCCATAGTGAAGCAATGTCGAATACAATGCTCCTGGCCCCCTGGTTTGTGGGGGTGCATCTTTCGCGGCCGGGCCGCCGCGTTAACATAGAAGCTCCGAAAATGCCCACCTGGCAAAGACGCACTCTCACACCCCCAAGCAGTAGATGCTCTTTAAATCCAGGAGCCACCAGCGAAGAGATGCGGAAAGCATTGAAATGCGTCAGGCGTACACGACAGAACGCTGTAATTTCACATTGGCTGGTGGCTCCTGGATTTACCGATTAAAGAGCATATACTGCTTGGGGGTGCGAGAGTGCGTCTTTGCCAGGTGGGCATTTTCGGAGCTTCTATGTTAACGCGGCGGCCCGGCCGCGAAAGACGCACCCCCACATAACAGGGGGCCAGGAGCATTGTATCCGACATTGCTTCACTATGGACACATCCCAACAGGATATTAAACAGGACCCACTTGCCGAGGCTCATCTGTGGGCTTTGAACTTTGGTAACAGCTTAATGACTGGCTGAGCACACTACAGAACCCAGAATGCCTGTGTGCTTATGAAAGCCGCCCATTGGAGGGAAAAATATTTAAAGTGGGAGGAGACTGTCGTGCCTCTGAAGAGATGCGGAAAGCATTGAAACGCGTCAGGCGTACACGACAGAACGCTGTAATTTCACATTGGCTGGTGGCTCCTGGATTTACCGATTAAAGAGCATCTACTGCTTGGGGGTGCGAGAGTGCGTATTTGCCAGGTGGGCATTTTCGGAGCTTCTATGTTAACGCGGCGGCCCGGCCGCGAAAGACGCACCCCCACATAACAGGGGGCCAGGAGCATTGTATCCGACATTGCTTCACTATGGACGCATCCCAACAGGATATTAAACAGGAGCTACTTGCCGAGGCTCATCTGTGGGCTTTGAACTTTGGTAACAGCTTAATGACTGGCTGAGCACACTACAGAACCCAGAATGCGTGTGTGCTCATGAAAGCCGCCCATTGGAGGGAAAAATATTTAAAGTGGGAGGAGACTGTCGCGCCTCTGAAGAGATGCGGAAAGCATTGAAACGCGTCAGGCGTACACGACAGAACGCTGTAATTTCACATTGGCTGGTGGCTCCTGGATTTACCGATTAAAGAGCATCTACTGCTTGGGGGTGCGAGAGTGCGTCTTTGCCAGGTGGGCGTTTTCGGAGCTTCTATATATATATCCATATATATATATTCAAACATAACCCAATATCTTTTTTTGAAGAATCGGACACCGACACAGGAGCACAATCAGCTATCCAGTTTAGGGTTCATTTTTTCAAAACAGCATGATGCGTTTCGGCACACCTGCCTTGTTCACATCATATATATATATATTTTTTTATTTTATATTTATATCCTTCAAACCGGTTCCCAGTTGTCAGGTTATGGCAGCGCTCATTATTGGAGCGAGACCCCACGGCAGAACCACGCTGCTTCTAATTACCATACAGCCAGGAAACAGGCGACAGATCAACGCATTTCAATACTTCACAATACCATGATCACGATCCTGACATAACGCTTGTGAAAGCTGGTAAAATACATTCAAAGTTCTTTACATCATTTCCTGTCTGATGTCACAAGCACCCCTGAGGATTATGGGAGATGTAGTGTCCTTCCATTTGTTTAATTTTTTAAGTGAATAAAGTGACTTGATTTAATTTCAAATATATACAAAAAATGGTTATAAAGTGTCATAAAGTGAGTTTCATTCCCACACAATTTTTAAGATTGCTTCAAGGTCCTTAAGTTCATTCTGTAACCTTTCTATTTTGTTTTTCACTTTCTTTGCAATTACCTCTATTATTCCCTCCATTGGGTTTCAACGTGTTCTGTTTTCGATCCCTCCAGTTTGATGGTCTTTTTGTAACTTAATTGGACCCATTCAAACCTTATTATTAGATTGATATTGATTTTTCTTTTCCAGTAGGGTTTTATTCTTGTGTCACTTTTTTGGGGGGTTAAACTCATCGTTTCTTTGCTCACCATGCCATCCATAGGAACAGTCCAGCCCAAACTGCCAGTCCAGGTCCTTCCTGGACCGAAAAACAAGAATCCTAGGACCTATTTCAGGGTATCACTTCTCATCAACCAGGCTAGCTTGAAACCCGTGTGATAGCAAGCATGAGACCCATGTTTTGGCATACCCTCTCCAAAGGAGGGTCAAGACTGATTTGCATATGGCTGGGTCCAAACTGGAATGTCATGATGAGCACAAAAACTATAGATTTAGGCCCATATCTCTGTACTGGGGTGAATGTTTGACAATGTTCAGCATTCTGTCCATCATCTTTTTGTGTTTCTATAGTAATCCTACGTGGGAAGAATATGCCCAGACGTGGGTCCCGTGCTCACTCTGCCATTGGATTCAAGCCATCCTGGTTGATGAGGGTTGATGCCCTGAACCCGGCCCCAGGATGCTTGTTTGCAGTCCAGGAAAGACCTGGCCTGGCAGTTCAGGTTGGACTGTTCCCATGGGATCAAGACTGACTTGCTAATGGCTGGGTCCAAACTGGATTGACATGGTGACCAAAGAAAATGGATTTAGGCCCAGATCTCTGTAATGGGGGCGTATGTTTGACAATGTTCAGCATTCCATCCATCATTTTTTTGTGTTGCTATAGTCGCCTAAGTGGGAAGAGTATGCCCAGACATGGGTCCCGTGCTCACTATGAGCACGGGACACATGTCTGGGCATACCAGACATACCCCGAAACCAGTCCCAAAGGCCTGTTCCAGGGATGATCTGGCCTGGATGTTCGGGCTGGACTGTTCCCGGGGGAGCAGGGTCAAGACTGATTTGCCTATGGCTGGGTCCAACCTGCAATAGTATGGTGAGCTAAAAAACACTGGATTTAGGACCAGATCTTGATCCTAGGGGTGAATGTTTGACAATGTTCAGCATTCCATCCTTTTTGTGTTGCTATAGTTGCCCTAAGTGGGAAGGCTATGCTAAGACGGGGGTCCAATAGTCGCTATTCCATTGCATTCAAGTTAGCCTGGCTGATGAGGGGTGATACCCCAGAATCGTCCTCAATCTGCTTGTTTGAGGTCCAGGGGGGACCTGATCTGGCGGTCTGGGTTGGACTGTTCCCATGGGGAGTAGGACCAAGACTGGATTGCATATGGATGGGTCCAAATGGAATGGCATGGTGAGCAAACAAATGATAGATTTAGGCCTAGACCTCTGTATTGGGGTGAATGATTGACAATGTTCAGGATTCCGTCGATCATCTTTTTGTGTTGCTAGCAAATACAGTACCACATGTATTACTCTCCTCAACAGGGGGATCCATACCAAGTGTAAGACACATAGTGAGAATTCTAATTGTATCCTGGGGTTCCGTATGGGGACACACTGCTTCAAGTGGATTTGGTTTTTGTGTAATCCAAAACTGGATTTCATCATGTTTGTTAGTGATTTTCACCATTATGGCATTAATAATAACTGGACTAATTGCAGGCACAGATAACTGTGCCTGCCCAGCTTGAGGAGCCCTTGCTGGAATAGTAGTTAATGTATGCATAATATACTGCATCAGATGTTGATACAGCGTAACCAAATGGTTCAAAATAACAAGCGGTGCATGCTGGTTTAATGTATTTTTATGCGGGTGAGGCATATAGCCTGCTAAGACCGGCCAGGTTGCCCCTTCATTACTGAGAGGGCCCAGTCTTACATTTCAAAATGTATGTGAGAGCATGCCTTGGAACCAATGGTGATGTTCCTGGTAAGTTAATGGCATTTCTAAATATTCATAAGGTCTATATGCAGCCGAAACTGCAGCCTCAGTGTATTTGTGAAATGTCTGTGAATTGGCATTGACTGTAGGAATATTAACCCAGGAATGATAACTTCACATTTATAAGCTTCGTGTGCCTCCATCATGAAGGTAACCCATATCCTGCCAAATGATTAGTGACAGCTTGTCTGCAATTAACAGCAATAATTAACCCTGGGCGTAGTTTGCGTAGTCATGCAACGTGAAGCTACATGAAGATGCCATTGCACTACGCAAGCTACGCATAGCTACGCGAACGTGCGTAATTGCTTGTGGCCGCCATTAGCGATGTGTTTTTTTTTCCGGGAGCGCATTGTGCGTGTTCGAGGCGCAGTTTGCGTGCTTGGGTAATAGTAGCTCGCAAACTTACCCATGCGGTCGCCTTTGGGCGCGGCCATCTTGTTTTTCATTTGCCCGCTCGCGCTCCCTTATTTCCTGTTCCGGGTCACGTAAAGCGTGTTCGCGATGCGCATGTCATGTTCGGGAACGCGTTTTACTTTTTCGCGAGGATTGTTGCATGCTCGCGGGGAAATATCGCGTGAACTTTGGGCGCGGCCATCTTGTTTATCACTCTATGCTATGGCTTTGGGCCTGCTTTTCTATCCTCCCTCAATCTTTGCAATCCCTAGTTTTTTACACTGTTTTTCAGACTTTTTTAATTTATCATCTATCTCTCTCTGTCCCTAAGTTTATATTTTGCATTTTATTTCTACTTTTACTGTGTTTTTTTTTACTTTTCTACTGTTTTATATTACTTCTTTCTTTAAGCTCCTACAACTTCCCCCTAACTTTATATTTTCCTTCTAACTTTTCCTCCCACACCCCAGAACCATGGCCAAGGGTAGCAGCACTGCCGGCTCCAAGGGCATGGGGCCTGCGCCCTAGAGCCGCCTGCCTTGCAGCAGAATGCACCCTGTAGGGGTGCAGGCCTGGCAGCTTTTTGGCGAGGCGGAGGTGGCCGCTTTTTTTTTTACCCGAAAAAACAACAAGGGTTTGGCTAAAGCGCAGCAAGGCCAAGCCGATATCAGTTCAAACAAAACAAAATGCCAGTACTGCACAAAACTTTAACAAATATCAGTGAACAATGAATCAAACAATTGTACCACTCTAGACCTCCAGTTCCGTCTGTATCAATCTATTAATTAAATTGTTTTTTAGAAGCATTCATTCAAGAAAATTTTTATTTTACAGTGGAAAAAATTAGATGTGCAATAATTTTTTTTTTTGGGGAACCTAACTATTATGTTTTTTCAGGAGAAGAAAAGGGAAAAGAAACCCAAAAGTTTTTTAAAGAAAGAAACGAGAGACAAAAAACTTCTTATTCCAAACATACAATCACATTAGCACATTCATTCCATGATACTTTCATACATATACTTGGATCATTCACTCAAGCCACATCTACGCATGAAATGAAAAAATGGGGAATAGGGAAAAAGTGAGTGGAGAGTAAAATGTGTACCTCACCTAGATTTTGCAGAAATCTATATTATTTGTACCGGTGGGGTACTATTAAATCTCTATTTTACAAAACATTGAATTAAATTCTCTACACAGGCCATCTATCAGAGTTATAAATATTTAGATTTTTAGAAGAAACAAAACAAAACAGATTGGCCACAACAAAACATGGTTGACACGTTTCGAAGCCCCTAGCTTGTGGGGATTCTCCTCAGGACCGCAGGGACCGAATCCTGAAAGAAATGAGACAACTCTTCTTACTATCCGATTACAATTGAGCAACCTTCAACTATTGTGCATGGGGGATTGTTACCTTATCTCTTCAGAGGAATGGAAAAAGTTCTTCCTTCCAGTGGAAAAGGCTGGGTATCTTTTCGTGAACTTTCACAATTTCTGTGGATGTTGTAAATGACACATATCAGCTCCTCTACTAAGTCCCAATATCTCATCATAGCATATAGATCTAGAGTGGATTCATTACCTCTTTTATACGGAGCCCCAATTGATCATCACGCTTGGTTATGTTCTTTTCCAAAAGTCGACCTGTCTGAATAAAAAGAGACCTTATAAAAATCGACAGTTTTAATTGTTTGTTGCTTCCATGGGTGCACATAGTCCAGTTTTCTATATGTGTTAAAGTCCTTGTGATGTATGTACTAAGATCATACATCTTTGTTATCATGGAGCAATGTTCTAACTGTCTGTGAATAATTACACCCCTAGCTGTTCTTTTTTTTCCCGAGATAATAAATCTCCCTATACCGTAGTGCTTCCTGACTTGGTACCCCTGTGCGTTGCCTGAGTAAGTTTTTAAAAAAAACATGAATAACAAACTTTGCTGGCTCTATTTTTGAAGCAGACGGTACCACTGAATAATTATATTTGGGTCCGTACCGGAGTCGGTTCCTCTCGTCTTGGGTGCCAGCGCTATCCCCTGCACTCTTATTCATCAAGCATGCTGATTTCCGAAGCGGGGCCTGCCCCTTCATAATCCCGACGTATCTTACCTTGATTACAAAGTGTGTCTCTCGGTGCTGCAACAGTTTGTCAGCGCGTCGCGTTCATTTAGACGCACTGGTGCCGCACGGCATTGTGGGTAATGCAGTTATCATTGCATGCCCTCTGGGAATTGTAGTTTGGTGACTAAGGTTCGTATGAAGTCTGCATTGGATGTTTCTTGAGGCATCTGCACCTCGCATGGAAGGACTCCTTTATGAGGAGTGCATATGATTGCGGATTTATAAAAAATTGCGGATTTATGAAAAATCCCTTTTTTTAAAAAAAAGTTTAAAAAACATGCCAATGTATTTCTAAAATGCATTTGATATGCTCACTACGTTTAGTTGCATTTCCGTTATGACTTCGTGGGGTATGATATGTATCCTTCCAAAGACGAAGTGCGTGATAGCTATGTGCTGTGTTCTTTATTGGGTACATTTCTAAATCAGAGGTGATATAATTCAGACATTTCGTTCAGTCAAGTTACCGCTGAATTATATTTCAAGATCAGAATCGCCTCTCTTTTTGCCAATTTGGCCTCCAGGTCTCCTCCTCTAGGGTCTGGCTCGATTTTGGAGATGATTGTCCATTTGACATCATTTTCCATATGAGCAGGCCAGGTTCCGGGTACCCTACCCAGGAGCGTCACCGTCGATGGGCAAAGGTGCGCCGGGCAGTGTTTCACTGCTCAGGGGTCCGGCGCACTCAGAACCAGCTGGCCCACTGGTGGGCAGACATCCTGGACCAGGAGCACGACCTGTTGGACCTGCTAGGTGCTGAGGTCGTGGGGCTTGGTGAGTATCTAATATATAGTAGTATAAGTATTGTGTATAATCTTTTGACGAATAACAAGATTACCAGGTGCTCTGTGCTACTCTCACTTGTTTGAAACTTTGCGCTATCTTGGGCTGATTAATGTAAGAGTTTACTTTAGAGAACTTAAGTTAGGTAATGCTATTGCTAGAGAGACTCTAGTCTTTCCATTGTCCACCTGTGAAATAGTGGTGGATGGATACTAGGTTTAGTTAGTATTTGTTCATAATTTTTTTATGGCCTGCATGAAGCCTCCTCTGTCACTGAATGCTGCTTACCCCAGTCCTCCGTAGAACCTTTTGTAGTTTGTTTAGTGAGTGGTAGGTTTAGCAGTGTCAGTCAGTAGCAGAACAACATCAGAAGCAACCAACCGACAATTTGGTGTATGCACAAATTCATGCATGTGTCCTCCATCTCATCTATGCATTTTTGAAGGCTAAAATAAATGGAAATGCAGACTTAGTGAACAATTGGCCAGTCTGGAAAAGGTGGACTAGGTCAGGTGGTACTTAGGCTTTGTTAGTATTCTGGAATCAGAATGATTATGGAAAACTGGATTGGTGTTCATAAATAAGTAGACGGTCCGTGAATCCTGCAAGCCAGTAGTAGATCTGGTTAGATTGGTCAATTTTATTGCAATTGTTGTTTCCTAAAATGTTTTTGGTGCCTTTTTTAAAATGATTTATTTGTTTCACAGCACTCATTAAGGTTCGTCTCTTTCTTTATTATATCTTACATGATCAACAGCACCCAGGGGCAAGAAGACGGGGTCCGAGTCGGCGGGACAACCAGAGGACTGTTCCTCCACCGAGGGCCCTGCTGCTGGCCCCAGGAAGTCCTCCAGTAGTTAATATTAACAATTATATTTCCCTAATTTTTACTGCACCTTATTTTTTCCAAATTATTAATTCTGTTTCGGCTTCCTAATTCTATTTTTTATAAAAAACTTTTTGACCTTGACTATCTGTTTCCAAATTCTGGTTATCCCTGCCTCTAAGTTCCTTCAAACTACCTCTGCTGTGACTCTCTGTACTACTACTATTAGTCTGTCTGTAGCTAAGCTTGCCCAGTTAGCCACTCTTTATTTAAAGTGTTCTTTTGAATAAAACTCAGATTGACCAATAGCTCTAGCCACTGGGTCCTGTCCTTTGGGTTGTCCTCTTCTAGTCTTCTTAATCTTGAGGCTTTGACAATTCCCACCAACAAAATGCCCAACCAGATATCTGACTAGTATTTTTGATAGGATAGTACATACTGTTGTGGGGATTTTGCACAGCCACATACAGAACTATGCACAAGAAAATAGGATGTTGGTGATGGGAGGTTGGACCTTACTCACACCTCAGTCAGAACCCACAATCCCCTGACCGACTAGCTATAGTGTCTCATTACTAGGTCCCGAACCCCCACACGAAGATACCCAATGATTACACAACCCAGAACATAAGACCCTTTTGCTCACTCACTCGTGTAAGTCCGCCTTACCAAACCAAATACCACAGAGTCTATGTGTAAGTTCAAAAGGTTTATTTTCAAATAACAAGCTCTGTATGTTGTTCTATGAAATTACTACAGCCAGCTCCAACAGCAAAATGCATACGATTAAAACAGTAAACATTTGTTACAAGTGCATGATAGAAGACAAAAGATCTGTGTGAATTCTGGGAGACCCCTCACCATAGAACGTAGAAATACTGGTTACCTGCATCAAAAACTCTGCAAATCTGTGGTTTGTAGAAGGTAATCTTCTGTCTATTATGAAAAGAATGGTGCGCGTTAGATAGTATAATACAATTATTCAAACATTTTGCAGTCATGCCAAAAAGTGTAACATGTTATGGATAAGCAATATGGACTAACTGAACTGGCTTGTTTTTCGACCTCTTCACTTGTACACAACACTCATGTGGCCTCAAAGGCGTCTTACTGCACAACAAGCTGCGAGGTAACATGCGCAAAAGACATGAATCTAAAATGGTTACATGGCTCAGGCTAACTTTCCAAAGAGTAGAGTAGGACTAGATGGCCCTAGGGACCATAACTTTTAAATGTCTACTGACTCTACTCTAGTACCCGATTTGGACTAGTGAGGATGTATGTTGTATATGTTGTATTCACTTTTTTTTCAATCTTCCTAGTGAAAACGAATAAAATAGGGGGAGGTGTACAGGCATCTAAAAATGTGTAATGTTTTTTCTAGGCGTACTACCAACCACCAGTGCCGGCCGGGCCAGCAGCGATGGCGATGCGGCCATTTTGGAGGGGGCAGGAGAAGATACGGCACCTGCAGGAGCTACAGGGGAAGATCCAGCAGCAGTGGCGGGCGGTGGTAAGTTATATTAATTACTTATTGACATTACTACTAGCTGGAAGGGTGTTCACTTCACTCACTGTACTGTGAGACTTAGTAAGTATGAAGTTGTAGTGAACATTATACAAGGGTTGAAGAAGGCACCCTTTACTTAGCATTAGCAATGCTTTAGCAACAGCATTAGCAGATTGAGTTGAGTAACTAATGGCCTCTTCTATCTGACTCCAACTCAGCTGTGAAAGTTTTATGGAGAAGACTAAAATAAAGATCAGATGACCTTGATGGATGTGTTGAACAAAAAGGGAGAGAAGGGTGGAAGGAGGAAGGACGGGCAAGATGCATGTAATGACTGGCAGAGAAGGATATGTTGGAAGCATGCACAGGTGGCTAATAGGAATCAGGTCAGATACATGGGTTGTTGAAGGATGGATGAAAGGTGAAAGAAGAAGCCTGCCTGGGTGGGCGACACAGTATGGGTGGATACTAGATAGCAAGAATCATCAGCGGTGTTTGGGTCAAACTCAAAGCCTAGGCAAGCAAGGAAGGAGCGGACGAATGGGTGGTTGTTGGTGAAACCAACTAAGGTTTGTTAAGAGATATATAAAAAAGAATGATAGACATTTACTTTTAACAGAAGGATACCTGGATGTATTCATCATAGACAGCATAGGTGGAGACTGTCACTGGATGCAGAGTCTTACTTTGAAGAGAATGTAAAAGAAACTGCACCAGAGTATCAAAGCGAAGGGGAATATAAGTAGTATTTTCAGAATACAGTTGACTCACAGTAGTTTGCAAGCACATCATATATATATATATTATCAAGCTCCTTCCTCCGACTCCGAGTCCCACTCCCTACCTATGTTAATTTATTTTGGATTGTGTCAGCCAGCCTGCAAAGGGCGGCCTATCTGTCGGTTACTCAATCAATGAAAACAAAGACCTTATGCAGTAGTGGTCTGTGGTGGGAGTGCTGGCGGGCAGTGAAGTGGGGAGGGGGAGGGCCAGGGAGGGGGTAGTAAACTATGGATTACGGCCTAATACAGGTAAGTAAACATAAAAATAAATAAAATGAATTTCATTGTGCGCGCTGCATTGCCAAATGCGATGCAGTGCGCTCATCGATTTTTAAAAATGTATTTATATGTTTACTTACCTGTTATTGGCTGTAATCCATAGTTTACTACACCCCACCCTGCCCCTCCCCCTCCCCACGTCACCGCCCGCCAGCACTCCCACCAGTGACCGCTACTGTACTGACCTTATGTCATCATTCCATATATAAGCAAGGATCATTGGATTAGTTATATAATTACTAATCTGCCTTTTTGTAGTAGCCAGGGCAGAGTGAAAGTGAAATTGAGCAATTGCCCCTCATGTAACAGAAAGAGTATTGCCAGTGCCACCTGTAATAGAAAAAAATGAGCTTCCCCACCTGCAGACAGTAGTAAATAAAAGTAACAGGAGTCTGCGTGACTGCATCATGACTCGTATGTTTGTCTTGGGTGCAAGCTTAGTTGACTGAGAAGGCATGTCAGCTACAACAAGGTAATGTAATTTAGCTAAACTAGAGATAAGAAAAAGGCTGGTGTTCTGTGTACTGGAGTCCATAGTGCTAGTATAATGCCTGAAAAACTCCAACAAATGTTAGAGGCCGAGGAAGTGGGAGGATAGATGCTTACCACAAATGTTATGTACTGCGCTTGCTAGTGCTACTGTGCCACTATGTGTTGAATTCATTTTATGTTACTGTTTTGCTAAGAGTATTGATTACAATTCTTTTTCTTTCTTGATATAGATCCTCCTTCACAAGAAAAACACACAAGGAAGGAGTTGGCAGCCAGAGCCCAGCACCAGAAACTGGAGGCCATCTGCCCAGAGTACCGTCGGCTGGTTGCTCAGGCAGAGGAGGAGGAGGTGGCAGCATCTGCAGCCTCCTCCAATGCCCCGGACCCCAGCCAGGCCTTGCCTCCAGTGGTACGGTGCTGCGGTCAGGCAGCCGCCCACCGCCGCACTTTTGCAAGCACTGCTGTCCTCACCCTGGATGCAACTGCAGGGCATTTCTTCGCAAGATTTCCTCCGGGTGGCACGGCTAGAGGAGCAGCTAGCGGAGCGGGTTAAGATCCTGGTGGACAAACACTTTAAAGCCCGCCGAATCTGGTGGGGTTTATGGGCATTATTTGGACTTTTTTGGTTTGGACATTGGTTGGGGTTAGGGAGAGGGGTGGGTCAGGTGTGGGCTAGTTTATTTTTGTTAGGGTAATACATCTAGTTATATATACTTACACATATGATGTTAATGTTTTATGGGGGGTTACTGTTTTACTAATTTATTTATGTCACATGGTTTCTTTGCTCCTGCAGGACAGCAGCCAGTGTTGAATTTAAATAATCTGCCAATTTTGTAAAACACAAACAGATAGATGCGGTACCCCTCACTGAGTTATTTGTCCTACTAGTACTGTCTGTCTCTCCTCCTAGTCCATTATACCTCCCACCAAACTTATCTTACCTGTGATTGATGATGATTAATTTCGGCACAGCGATGGCTGCATGGTTTGGTTTCCCAAGAGAATGAAGAAGATGCCATGGTTGTGGTGGTAGTGGTAGACACTGGCACTAGCATTTGCAAACAAAAAAAGAGACAGTCATTTGCATGAGAGAGACTGTGGGAGGAGTAAGCATGGGTGTAAAATCCGTTCCGCTCGTGGAAGTTGCGAATTTTTGATAAATTTGCCTTCCGCGAATTGCGCAAATTTGTCAAAAAATACGCAATTCGCAAGCTTGCGGATTTTTTTGCTTGTTCGCGAGACTTTTTGACCGCGAGCATGCAAAAACGGACGCGAACACGCAATTGCACAACGCGAGCATGCAACTAGCCCATGTACGACCGCATGGGTAACCTCACGGTAGCTGCGCTGAAAAAATCCCGCGAACACGCAAAAAGCCCCGCGAACACGCCAAAAGGCCCGCGAACACGCAAATTGCGAATTCGCAAATTTCGCCCATACTTAGGGAGGAGTAGTAGAATGAAATAAAGTACAGTACAGAAGAAGACTGCCAAACAAACAATATTGCAACTGCTAAAGTAAAATAAAACATAATGGTGGCGTGGACAGCCTATTACAAGAAGTTACAAACTGTTGTTGTGTCGAGTGAGTCACTTAACACAATCGTAATTCGTAAACTTTACTGCTGTGTGGTAGGATGTTGATGATGAATCCAATCAATGCCGACAATTAATTAATAATTATGATGTATTAGGTGGGTCCCTTTGGAAAAAAAAATGGCTTGTACATAGACTGAGCATTGATGGGCAAGCAAAAGAAGATCCTCGCCCTGCCTTGAAATTGAATTAGTGCTTCACCACATCTGCTCCAGCAAGCGTGTGATCAATTGTTGGTGTACATTTAATGTAGTCACATCACACCTCAATATAAATCACACATCCCGGGGGAAGCGGGTTAGGGTTTGATGAATGGATGGGAAGAGGGGTTTGGGGAAAGGTTTGACAAAGAAAAACAGTACGCATGGACACAACAAAAGTAAAACACAATCTTGAAAGATGACCATGATCCACTATTCAATAAATCTATAAAGGGAGAAAAAGGATGAAGATAACTTGATGGTTAATGAGTAGTACTTACTAACTACTACTACACAGTTAGACAGTACAGGGCAGAAGTATTATTAATATGAAATTTGCCTTGCCTGTATGCCCTCAGGGAGACCCAAATTACCTGCTGTACCAGGCTTACTTTTAAAGCTTGCAAAGAAAATTAAAAAATAGTTGTAGGGATCAATTAGCAAACAAACATTAACACACAGTCATAATTATTGAAGAGAACAAGGGAATCAAATTAATTAAAAGATGAATGATGAATGATACTAAAGTTACTGTATTATCCAGGTCCAATTGTGGAGTTGCATCTTGTCATTCATCTTGGTCCTCCCTTCCATGGACACTCTGCGCATCATTCTTGGTTGCCACTGCCTGCCTGATGTGGATTGGTAAGGTAAGTGTGAGTTGTTTCTCCCAGTATAGCACAGGCTAAAGGCCGGCCTGCAAGTGTAGGTGGAAAAACAAAAGGGGTATTGAAAAATAAATGAATAAATAAAAAGCATCAATTACAGTGGAGTGCAAGAAGACAAGACTCTTGAGAGAACACTTTCAGACAAAGGCGGCTTGGATACATTGTGTCTACTCTATTTACAGCATTAAGCTACAACAACAACAGGACAGGAGCAAGCACAGAACAGGCCCACGGCACCAGGCAGTGACCCAACCTCCATTTACCCTAAATTTTGACAGAGCCTGACAAAAGGCATATACAGCAACCTAGCATTTTCCAAATCAAGTGACTAAATCAATGCACCACTGTCAGTCAATCAAACCACTACACTCGACTCCACCATTACATGGACATGTAGCCTAGGTCTGCTGTGGTTCTTGTTGAATTGTTGTGTTTACCTTACATACCAGTTCATGAAATGCAGTTATTCCATCAATCATCTCCAATCCAACTGACTGACTGCGTGCAAAGATAGTATGGTCATCATCATGGTGTGGTATGTGTTGTCCAACACCAACTCAGTCTGTAGTGACTAGTGACTCCCATTAAGTCCATATTCCATATTAAAAAATTGCAACGGATATTGGCCTGCACCTGCAGTAGTAGGGGTACAATGTGGTTATTAAACAACAAGGAAACATTGACTGTCACTTGTGTCACTTTTACTTTGTAGATTAACTAGTATAGTTTGACTTCTTGCACATTCGCTTAGAGTCAGCAAGCATCCAATGCAATGCATGCCATCATTCATTAATCATTACCTGTCATGCTCTTCTCTTTGGCAGTCAGATCAGAAGCCTAGCCTTCTGACAGTGATGAGTTTACTTTTGGATGCCTGCTCAAGTTCTGACAGTGAAGAGTTGTGGATGCCTGCAGACAGAGGCGGTAGCCTTAGGACAGTGATGAGTTTCGGCTCGGAAACAAAACAGAAGATAGATATAGTCACGTTTCACTTCTTATGGAGGGACTGTTAGAAGCAACATTTATTGTACTATTCTCCATCTCCATCCAATGTCTGGCTTGATGTAAATGCATTTAGGGCAAGTCGGGAAGAGGGAGCAGGACTCTGAGGAGTGGAGTGGACAGTTAAATGCACAGAGGTGCAACTCCAATAGGGAAATAAAAATAGGAGACGGTGGTGATAGATTTTTTGTGATTTGATTTGAACCCGAAAGACAGATATACACACACAAATAAAGGAAGGAAGAAAGTAACAATTTGAAAGCCTAGTTGTCAGGGAAGAGGAGCTCGTCCTCAAACTCTGGTGATTTGGACAGAAGTAGGTCATGTAACCCAGTACTTATGTCATTGAATTCGCTCTCCTCTACCTGCTGTGATTCACGTATTTTGTACTCCGGTGGTATGAAGTGCGGATTCATTTTGATCATGGTTAACCTCTCCACGCTTTTGGGCGAGAGACTGGTCCATTTCAGAGTTACAATGGCACCATCAGCACTGAAAACATGCTCAAAAGAGACCCTTGCGACAGGGCAAGCCAGATAATTTATCGCCAGCCTGCTGAGCACTGGCCATTGGCTTCTTTTCCCATACCAATACACCAATGGGCTTTGCTCCATGAAGACCTCTGTTGTGTCATACAGATAGGCCTGGACCATCCGCTCGATGTTCAGGGGTGCTCCAATGTGCTTGGCCTCTTTTGCCTTTGCATCAGCAATGGACTTACCAAACCCTTTTCGTAGAAACCAATCAGTTGCCGTTTTTTTATGTGGCTGATGATCCTGTCGGTGCTGTTATTGCTGTTATTGGTAGTGTTGGTGACTGCTGGGAGGCAAACGCACTGCTCTCAGGCTCTGAAGTAGAACTTGACTCTGGATGCCCTGTAGTACTTGTTCTGTCCTGGGGTGGCGGGCCTCTAATTAAGAGCTGTTTGTTTTCAAAATCAGTGGCTTCCTCAGCTATCAAAGCTTGAAACTTGGCAACATCCACTTCTGAAAAAAGAATGACTGCATTACTGTTCAGAAATACTTTGTACCGTGGATCCAAAATTGTGGCAGTAATATAATGTTGATGTGACACAATGTTATTTTGAATCCTTGTATTTTCAAATAAGTGAACGGCTATGGTGTCCACCAAATAATATGCATCTATTTTGTCATCCACACCTGCGTACATTTCAGACACCTCCTTCAGCTCTTGCTCTAGCATGTACAACAATGGGATAGCTTGGCCCATATTACAGTCCTCCCTGCTGACTTCACGTGTGAAGACCTCAAAAGGAAGTAGCATCTCTGTCAGGCATTTAGCTAGGTCCCATTGGCCCATCTCAACGGTCATGACTTTCACAGTAGGATCCCATAATCTTTTCATGACATCAGCATTGCGTGGGATGTACTGCTCAAACAGACAATCAAGTATGTAATAAGTTGAGTTCCAATGTGTTGGCACCTCCTGGATGAGTGCTTTGACTGGCATTTTATGCTCATGTTGAATGACCCTCAGCTGCTTCCGGACTTTAAAAGAATGGTTGAAAAATGTGTATATTCTTCTGCAGGTGGTCAGTAAGTTGCTGACTTTCCTTTCATTTTTCAGAAAGTCTTGAACAACAATGTTAATGCAGTGTGCCAAACACGGGACCCTGAAAAAGCCACCATCTTTCATGGCCCTAACTACATTAATGCCATTGTCCGTGGCAACAAAACCAATGTTAAGCTCTCTTGGTCGCAGCCACTCAAAGACCTTGCTGTTAAACTCATCCAAAATGTTTTCAGCAGTATGAGATTTCTCCATAGCAAACATGGCTACAGTTGTATGTTTGAGAGTGTCATTAAAAATCTCAACAGTGTCAACACCTGCAGATATATTTTCTCTAACACCCGTAAAGAGATCCAGTGTGCAGTGATACACATGTAATCAGTGCCTTGGCAACTGGTACACATGTCTGTTGTCAGGTGGATACTCTGAACAGCACTCTGTTTTAAGGCTTTTCCAAACAATTCCAGCACGTCATGATGTAGTGCTGGAACAGCAACTCTGGCGAAATAGTAGCGGTTGTGAACCTTCCATTTTGGGCAGATGGTTGTCACAAATTTAAGAAAACCCACCCCTTCAACAAAAGAAAAAGGGAGAAGGTCCAGTGCTAACATTTTAGCTAGCTTCGCATTTTACAAATGTGCTATTGGGTGGTTGTGTTCGTACTGCCCCTCTGGCCTAGTAAACATGCTGAGAATGGTACGCTGCGTGGTATTCCTTTCTGTTAGGCTCAACGCCACACTTTTTTTCATTGCAGTACTCCTTGGTGTCTCAGGCTGACTCTTACCCTTGTGCTAATGAGATGATGCTGAGGATGTGGGCGGTACCACTGCAGTGCTGGGGACAGGGCTAGTTTGTGTGCCACTACCAGACAGGATTGTCTCCCTCTTCTTCTTCTTCCTGTTCCACCGTGAGCATACCTTCTACTTGTTTATCCCCACCAACAGCAATGGTTCCAGTTTTTATGCAACAAAGGTGGTCCTCCCAGTTGATTGTGTGGTGTTTTTTCAGTAGGGTCATTTGGCCTCCGGTACTATAGTTTGTACCAAGATTACCCCGACTAACAGAGGTATGACAAATGGAGCATATAGCAATGTTCTCCTTTTTGCTAACCGTAAAGAAGTCCCACACTGGGGAGCTTAACTTTTGTCTCCTGCTAGAGGTGCCACTTCCAATGCCAGATGAACTGGAGGGTGTGCGTTGAATTCGACTCTGTGCAGCACCACTACCTACTTCTGCTGAGGTGGTGCTAGTGCTGGATGTAGGACGCTACCGGCCCTTTGCTAATGTAAATATGGAGCTGGAGGCCGTGTTGGTGTTACCTGTGTTGGAGGTATATGTGCTACATGCAGCCATTCTGGATAGGGTAATAATGTTGGTCTCCATATCCTCGGGCCGGGAGTGATGTTCGTGATGACTGGCTCATCATCATTATCCTGCTGTTCTACATCGACCTCCATAAGTCTAAGGCTTTCTGGAACCTTCCTTTTCCCTAGCCTGGACTTGGGATGTGTCTCCCTCTCATGCTCAGGTTGTAGTGGCTCCCAAGTGACATCTAGTTCATTCAGAATGGATGCTTGGCGAAGAACTTGATGGATTAACCCTCCTTTTCCTTGCTGGGGATTTGGAAGAGAATGGATCTCCTGATGGAGTGACTTCCTCTTCTTCCTCTGCATGAGGCTCAATTTCCTGAACTGCCCCAACTTCGGGAGGAACAACAACTATTATTGTGGGCGGTGGTTGCGGCTGTTGTTGTTGACCACTTATCTGCTGTGTTTTCACCTGCATTGATTGTATACTACTTTGAGATACGATAAGTTTAGGTCAGGCTCAGCATCACTACTTTCCACCATTAGGCTGGCTACCTCTTCCACACTGATGTGCTTGGGCCTGGGTTGGTGGGTTGGGCCCACTGATGCGGAGGTGCTGCCCCCAGCTTGGTCCCTGGAAGAAACAACTGCAGGAGGCCTCATTTTTGGTGTCCCGAAAAAGGTTTTTAGCGGCACACCAGACTTAAGTGACACTTCCTTCTTTTGTGCCTTCTTCTCAATAGCAACTTTCTTGGTACTGGAGGACCTGGTACCTGCTTTCTTTGGGCCCATCTTCTTCAGCACTCAGTTGCACAAGTTGCAGAGATGTCTGGCCAGGTCACTCACACATCACGTCGTGTACAGCAGCAGGACGTCTGTCTGGCACCACAATGGGCGATGATGACACACCTCCTCCTCAGTCTTTGGTGCACCTAAACGCAAAAAAAACAGAAGAACATCAGTCAAACTATAGTACAATCAAACTAACTTCTTAGTGTGTGGTGGTCACAATTATTACCTTTTAGTAACTCAGTGAACAACAACAGTGTGGTCATTTATGAGACTTATACAACAAGGCCAGGGCTTTCCTCGTGTACTGTACTGTGTACACTCAGGAAGAATTAAAATAGGAAAGAACAAAAACATAAATGTAGTGGAGCCTGTTTTCCCTAAATTTGTGCATCACGTGGGATGGATGCAGCATCAGGGAGCAACAACAACACATACACATACAAAAAAGGCATTTATTTAACACACCCAAAAAGTGAAATATACCCCAGAAAAAAACCCACATTTTGCAATTCAATCCAATGCCATCCATGCCATACATGATGTTAAAATTCAACAGACAACGCAAAAACAGTTGTTTAACTTTCATGCACCCATGATGATTGTTGAGTAGTACCTCTGGGCCTACTGGCAGACTAGGCCACATGCTTGGAGGCCTATGGCAAAAGCACAGTAGCTGGTCCCACAAAATGGCCGCCACCACATGGACAGGCCACTCACAAAAAAAAAAGAAATGGAATACAAGACAGACAATGCAGGCCTATGGCAAAAGCACAATGCCTGGCTTCACAAAATGGCCGCCACCCACATGGTCAGGCCACCCACAATAACAAGAAAGTACATACAAAGGACAGGAACAGGAAGTTGGAATCTCTGGGGAACTTCCTTCCTCTTTTAAAAATTGTAAAAAAATAAAAATGACTCCATGCTCCAAAAACTACAGCCAAATGACAACCTGAGGAGTTTTTTTAGCAAAATCAACAAAATCATCTTTTTCGAGAAGGTTTTATGTTGCTCTTGAGATATTGTTCGCCAGATTGCAAATTCTGAGTGTTCGACATCGCGAACTGTAAAAAAAGTCGTTATCGCGAGCGCGAATACGCATATTGAGAGCGCGAAGAAGACAAAAACTGTAAGTCCGCGTTGTCGCGCTGTGCAGAGTTGCCAAAACTACGCGAGCTGAACTCCTAGGGTTACCTACTGTCTGAAAAGCCCTATTTAATTAACACACACCCAAAAACTGAAATTCCACTACAAAAAACACATTTTGCAATTCAATCCAATGCCATCCATGATGTTAAAATTCAACAGACAAGACAGAAACAGTTTTTATGCACCCATGATTTGATGATGACTACCTCTGGGCCTACTGGCAGACTAGGCCATAAGCTTGGAACTGAAGCCTATGGCAAACGCAAGCACACTGCCTGGATGGCTCCACAAAATGGCCACTAGCCACCCACAACAAAACGAAATGGAAGACAGACAATGCAAGCCTATGCCAAAAGCACACTGCCTGTCTTCACAAAATGGCCGCCACCCACATGGCCAGGCCACAACAACAACAAGCATAAGACAAAGGGAACAAACAAAGAAAAGACATGCAGGCTTATATGGAAAAAGAAGCACACTACTAAATTACCACCACAAAATGGCCCCAAGCCACATGGTCACTCACAGTCACAGCAGGTCTATATATGACCAGACAAAGGAGGCCTGCTAAACAACACACAGGCACATGCATCAAAGGAAAAACTGGTCGCAAACGGGCAGATTCTCAGAATCTGCCCCTTTGCGACCAGTATTTTTGCATTTGGGATGCATCATCCCAAATGTAAAAATCGCAATTTTAAGGAATCTCTAAATTGCGATTCCTTAAATTGCGATTGCATTTAAGGAATCCTAAATTGAGATTCCTTAAATGCAATGCATTAAAATTTTAAAAATTAGGTATTTCGCTAATAGAAGTAGCAAATTACCATGAAGTTGAACTTCATGGTAATTTGCAAAAACTTTGAAAAATGCACTTTTGTGTATTTTTCAAAGTTTTATGTTGCACACACACATGCATGCCCTTAGGGCATGTGTGTGTGCAACATATGTGCACAGATCAATTTCAGGGGTGCAACAGGGTGTCATTTTGACACCCTTGTACCCTTGAAATTGCATGAGCAATTTGCGAGTACTTACTGGTACTCGCAAATTGCTCATGCAATCTCCAATTCATTCCCATTCCTATGGGCGTGGAGGCCCATAGGAATGAATGGGACAGATTTGCTTAATTATGACTAGCAATTTGCGAGTAGCAATTAAGGAATGTGTAGGAATCGCTATTTTTATAGCGATTCCTACATGCATAGGCTTTTGCGATTCCTAAATAGCGATTCCTTAAAAATCGCTATTTAGGAATCGCAATTCCTTCTGTTGATGCATGTGGCAGACAGCTTTAGTACAAAAATGCAAAAACAAAAATCAACAGGGCTAGGAAAGAATTGGAAAGTTACACGTCAAGCATACACAAACATCAAACAAAGGTATTTAACACACACACCCAAACAGTGAAATACACCACAACCACATTTAGCAATTGAATCCTATGCAATCCATGCCCTACATGATATTTGAATTCAACAGACACCACAGAAACATGGACCCATGGGTACCTCTGGGTCTACTGACGGAAATGTCAAAGAAAAAAAACTAGGCCCTACTGAAAGCACAGGCCACCCACAACAATAATTTTTAAAAACGATGAAAAGCCCAGAAAACTGTAAGTAAAAAAAGCCCCAATCAAACAAACATGTACACCAATTCTCCAACTTACTTGTAAAATGAAATCTCAAATCCAAAAGTCCTCAAATAAATCCAATCCAATGATATGATGCAGCAGACAGACACAAAAAGTGATCCTTCCAGCTCCAAATCCAAATGAAAGTGTACAGCACATGGAAAAAGCACTGGGAGGAGCCTGCTGGACAGGAACAGGAAGTTGGAGACTCAGGGGCTCTTCCTTCCTCTTGAAAAAAAGAGTAAAAAAAATGACTCCTTGCACAAAAGACTACAGCCAAATCACAATCTGAGGAGTTTTTCTGAGCAAAATGATCATTTTCGAGAAGGTTTTATCGTGCTCGAGAGATATTCTTTGCCAGATTGTAGTTTCTGCGTGTTTGGGAATGTGATCTTACCAACACTGCCGCCGGAAGGAAGATATCGCGTCCGAATGACGTGTTCGCATTCGCACAGTCTCGCAGGATCATGCGGCCGGATTCCAAACCTTGTGGCGCACGCGAACGGATATTAAATCGAGTCACAGAATGCAGAATCACGGTACGTCGTTACCGCGCCTCAGAGAACGCATATTGAGCGTGCGAGGAAGAAAAACAACTACGCTACGCTGTAGATTGCGTAGTATTCGGTAACTTCGCGCTCTACGGGAACACAACATTGTAAACTCCGCAAGCGGAGCGTAGTTCACCACCCAGGGTTAGCAATAATCACAGCTTGCACCATATTTAATTAGTGGAATTCAAAGAAAGGAAACACAATATGGAGACAATTCTTTTAAAAGATAAAGCTTGATCAACCTATAGAGATAAAAAGGTGCTCCCTGTTAAAGCTGAGGAGGATACATCCTTATCACTATGGACATCTCTGTATTAAGGTGATAAAGGCGCCTTAGGCACATCTAAGAAAATACTCAGGAGAACCATTATATAGGTATCCAACTAGAACATTGGTGGAGCCAACTTTTACAGTCCCTACGTATTTAGTAGGTCTGTGTATTAGGTCAACAAAATATCACAATATGAAGACTAAGAGCTTCATTTATGGGGGTTTGACGTAGGGCGGTACAGCAAGCCACCTTGCTTTGCTGCTCTATGTCAAAGTGTAAGGGCAGGAATGCAATGTATTTATCTAATACGGTGCATCCCTGTCCTTTCCCCCCAGTGCTGGTGCTGTTTCAGCAGCCTAGCGCAAACTCAAGCACCAAAAGCAGGATTGTTTTTGTGCAGGAAATGGCACCTTCCTGCACAAAAACAATCCTGAGAGGCGTTTTCCTCTTTCCATGGCAGCACACATGGAAAGAGGAATAAACAAGGATAAATAAAGTTATTTCTCCCTGTTATGCCTCACCTCAGGAGGTGTAATGGTTTTGGTGCATCCCTAGGTTTACATGGTTTTGTAAATCTGGTGAAGTATCAAAATCCATGGGCGTTGCATGGGAACACCCACCGCAATACCCATGGAATGCCTCCCGAACACAGAGTAAGGCACCGCAGCAATTTGTGCTGCCTTGTCTTACCCCACATCTATGAGGCCATTCAAATCCACGCTCATAGATATGATTTTAAGGTTTGTGCTGACGTAGCAGAAGGGGCTCATACACATGCCCCTTAATCTACTCAAGTCAAATAAATCTTTATTCAGATTATAAAAATTCCTAAAAGACAAATAAAGAAAACAGAATACAAATTTGCATTACACCAAATATAAAATTTCATGATTGGAAATAAACACTAAAATGATTCAATGCATAGAATAAAAACAAGTATAAACATTGAATGGATACCAATAAAATAAAAGACATCCCAATAAAACATGGACACACAAAATAATAATCATTACAATATGGCACACAATCAATTTCTTTTTTCTCTCTTTCTTTAGAATATACAGATTCATGCATTTAAAAACATCATAAATAGCATAAATGTTCAAAATACGCAATCTCTACCTTTAAGGCAGTCTCTAAACAGGATTCGTATACAGGCATCCTTAATCAATATCATAAGCCAAGCTATAGCAAGTGATTTTCTTTTGCTGAAAGCACAGGTACTAAAAGTTGAAACGGCATGACAGATGTTATATTGCTCAAGAGTGCACATACCTTTATATATTTGCTGATGGTTGTATAAAACGCTTTCTCATATCACAATAAAACGTACAAAAGAGAATGAAATGCATTGTCGATTGGGTGGCTTTCCCATCACATGGCCACTTTGGCAGGTTTTTGGATCACACATCTCTTTGTGGAGATGCAACAAGTTGATTAATAATACCCATTCAAAATCTAGTAAGGTATAATCTCTTCTGTACATCAGTGACCTTCATCAGATACATAGGAACACCTAGCAATTAAGGCCCTTCCGAATACGAGATACGGATTTTTTTCCCATCTCTTTGTTCTCTTTCTCTAAATCACGTTTATTGTTAAAAATCAATTTGAGTTCGTTCTTACTGAACTCTAAGACTCTACTAGGACACTCAGTAGAAGCATTTTCATCAATTTCCTTAAGTAATCTGTTGACATATGCCAACCCGGATATCTTGTATTAGCAACATAGGGCAAGGCAATTGTTAATTAAATCCTTTGTAGATGTAGTACCAGCCTTGCTCCAAATGTTGTACCACCCAACTAAAACACATTGATCTAGTCTACTCATATCATCGGTAAATGTTGGTTCGGCTAGCTAACGGTACCACATCAAAACTCCTAACCTTCCAGAGTTATAGACATTGTCAGTAACCCCGAAAATGACCACTCTGTTTTCCCAAGGAATTTGTGGAAACAGATCTAAGCTTTCGTTTATCACCTTTGTATGCTCAAGGCATCACCTTCCTGCACAAAGACAATCCTAAGAGGCATTTTCCTATTTCTATGTGTGCTGCAGAATGCAGCACCCACTGAAAGAGAAAAAAACGGGGAGAAATAAACATATTTCTCTTTGTTACGACTCACCTCGGAAGGCGTATGGATTTGGCACTTTCCCAGGTTTATATCACTTTGTAAATCTGGGGCAGCATTAAATTCCATGAGTATTGCATGGAAACCCACCGCAACATCCATGGTATGCCTCCCGGGCACAGAGTAAGGTGACTCAGCAATTTGCACTGCATTGCCTTACTCATGATTTATGAGGCCATTCAAAGCCATGCAGGGTGTATTGCGCGGCTTCATAAATCTGTGTCATGCATGCACCAATTTATATGGTGTAAAAGTGACACAGGGCTCTCATAAATAGGCCTCTAAATGTACTCTATACAACAGGGTTATGTGACATATTATTTAAATTACAAAGTTGTTTACTCTACTGTTGTTCCTATGCCAAACAGCCACTGCTGATATATAACACGTATGTTTTCTGTAACCATCTATTGTCTCCAGTTTAACTTTTAAACTCATGTTAGAAAGTGGGAGTCTAGTTGGCAGTGCTATACACCCTGTCCAAGTAGGGACCCTTCTTTCTAGTCAGGATGAGTAAAGTACATACCTAAGTTTGCCCGTGCTCACCCTTTGGTAGCTTGGCACAGAGCAGTCAGGCTAAACTACAGAGGCAATGTGTAAAGCATTTGTACACAACCCACAGTAACACAGTAAAAACACCACAAATGGACACGGCACCAGTTTGTACAAATAAAGTATCTTTATCTAAACCAAACTAGACCTAAACAATAAAAATCCAACCAGATATCAAAATAACACTCATAAAAGGTTTCTAGCAAAGAAACAGGAATCAGAAGACAGTAGTTCCAAACAGGGCTATCTCGATGTCGAGACAGGTACAAATCCACAGTACGGTGCCGACCGTGAGGAGAGGGGGCATGCCACGGAGTCACACTGACCCCCAGAGAAACAGTACCTTTTGTGATGATCCAAACAACGGCATCGCATGGCATCAGGGAGGTCAATCAGTCAATACAAAGTTTACTGTGAAGATTACTTAAAACCATGACAATATAAAACATTTAAAAGACATGTTATACAAAGGACAAATAGAAAGCGGTGGGTTCTTGCAATATCCTCTAGTGTAACTGGCACGTAGTGCCTAAGAATAAAACTCAAAGTGTACAAGCAGTTTTAGTTAAGTTTAGGGAAGTTTGTCTATTTAAGATCTATTATAGGTGAACTGATTTGAGTTTTAATGCGAGAGAAGTAAAAATAGTTTAAAAATACTACAAAAGTGTTTACGGTTATGAAAAAAAAAATACTACAAAAGTGTTAAAATTCAATTGCAAAGAGGTCAGACTTTGCAATGTCTAATGTCTGTAGTACAGAAACTAAAAGTTGTCAATCCACAGTCATCTCTGTGCTTTGTTCTGTGTTTTTAAGAAGGTCTT
This sequence comes from Lissotriton helveticus, assembly GCF_964261635.1. Classification (NCBI taxonomy): domain Eukaryota; kingdom Metazoa; phylum Chordata; class Amphibia; order Caudata; family Salamandridae; genus Lissotriton; species Lissotriton helveticus. Next base: position 1,765,427,479 of record NC_136059.1, read on the forward strand.
GCACTGCTTTAAAAAATGTGCCTATTATTGCCAGTTCGAAAGGGAACCATGGTACTAAAAGTCCAGTCCACTGCATTATTGCATGTTCTTATACCATGAATTAAAACAAGTGGGTTTAATAGTGTTCACCGGGAATCAAGCAACGTCGTACAGCAGCAAAGTAAATGTAAAGAAGTTTCAGATTTATAGCCACAAAGTCTGCACTTGACAATCTTGGAGAGCAGTGGTCAATTAGGGTTGAAGTCTTTGATTTGTAATGCCAGCATCTGGAGGTGATGCGGTGCCTGTGCCTGGCGGCATTGGTTCCTTACTGCCAGAGGGGAGGTAAGGCGTTGGTTCCTTACTGCCACAGGGAAGGTGAGGTGTTGGTCCCTTACTGTTGCAGGGGAGGGAGGTGCCAGTTTCTTACTTTGCAGGGGAGGTGATGCAGCATCAGCGGTAGTGCTTTGGTTGTTTACATCGGTGCAGTGTTGGACAGTCACCCTTGTCGGGTATCGGCTCTGCGATGGTGTGTGGGAGGTGATGGGCATTGGTCGTGTCGGCTGGTGCATTGTGCACTCCAAGAGCAGTGCCCTTGGCCTTGGTGCAGGCAGCAGCCTCGATGATGTCATCAAAGTCGATGAAGAGATGGCATCAGCTGGCATCAGACTGCTGTGTCATCGCGGTTGGTGCTGCGCTCACACAGTGAGCGGTGACCGTGCAGCATCGGTGCAAGCAGCGACGTTGGAGACGGCATTGGAAAGCCTTTTCTAGGGGGTTACAGCCCCAGCAAACACCTCCAGTGGGCCAGAATGGGGGTTGGCACCACAAAGCAGGTCAGAACTCCCTGCAGTGGAGGTCAGGGAGGCTGCAAGCAAAGTCTGTGCTAACCTGAGACCTCTTAACAGAGGCAAACTCTAATTCAAGTCCTTGGAGATCTTCTCAAACAGGATTCACAGCAAAACTCAGTCTTTGTCCTCTTTCAGGCAGAAGCAGGCAACTGCAGGCCATCCCAGCAAAGCAACACACAGCAAAGGGGCAGTACTCTTCCTCACAGCTATTCAGCCCTTCTCCTTGGCAGGGGGTGCTCTTGATCCAGAAGTAATCTAAAGTTTTGGGGTTTTAGGTCTAATACTTATACCCCTTTTCTGTTTGAAGTCTTTGTTCAGAAAGTCTCTCTTGCTCAGCAAACCCAGCTCTGTCCTCCCTAGTCCAGCCACACTACAGGGGGTAGAGACAGCATTGTGCATGGCAGCTGCAGCCGATTCGCGTGATACTGACACCATTTCCCACCACTCTAGCCAAGGACGGCTCATCAGGATATGCAGGACACACCTCAGCTCCTTTTGTGTGAGTGTCTGGAATGAATGCACAAACAGCCCCTGTCAGTTCAAAACCGGACAGTGAATCCTTATGGAGGCAGAGGCACACAGGAGGGTTAAACAGGAAAATGGCCACTTTCTAAAATAGCCTAAACTCAAAATCTCTAGCTTTTTCCAATTAAAAGTTACACCTGTAAAATGTTACAAGGCAGCTCCAATGATAACCTATGGGAGAGCTAGTCCTTGCAATAGTAAAAAATTAAATGCACAATGTTACACAATTAGTGCATGTCAAACACACCAGCACATGTCCTACCTTTAACATACACTACACCCTACCCATGGGGGTACCTTGGGACTACCTTAGGGGTGACTTACATGTACTAAAAGGGAAGGCTGGGAACTGGTAAGTGGAAGTACAGGTTAATATGGCAGTTATAACTACTTGTGCAGATACACAGTGGCAGATATCAGACACATTTGAAAGGCTACTCGTGTGGGTAGCACAATATGTTCTGCAGGCCCACTAGTAGCATTTGATTTACAGGTTGTGAGACCCCCCAGTGCACTTTACTAGGGACTTACCAGAAAATCAAATATGTCAATCATAGATAACCAATCAGAATTAGAATTTGCATAGGGAGCCCTTGAATTTCGTCATTGATCAGCAGTGGCTAAGTGCCCAAAGTACCTAAGCGTAGGGAGTAAATAACATGGGGAGTAATCAATCATCTATATCAACACAGTGAGCATTCTAGATATTTATTATCATAATCAAAACATAATTAAACATTGCTATGTATTATCTAACGATTTTATTGGAGCCAGAGAGCAGGCATATTTATCTATAAGTCTTTCATCATTAAGGCAATATCAGATGCCAAACGTCTGCATATTAGGTTTAAAACTGATGATGGTCTATGAATGTTCCAACATCTTTTGTGAGCTGACAAAGAGAGTTCCACCACTGTGCAAATTGATGGAGATGAGCACTTTTTACTTGCATCGGTCATGGCAATTGAAATGAAAAGTTTAAACTGAGTCGCTTGAGGTTGGTTCAGGTCTTGACACCTTCACAATCTTACATGCTGATCATCTTGCTTGGTAAAGGGGAATCTATGACAGATATGTCCAACATAGGGCGAGGAGGTTGGATCCAAGATATATTTTAAAGATATTCACATAAGATGGATTTAAAAACAATAAAACTCGATGAAGCTAACTTACATATTCAGTAGTAATTCCAAATATATTTCAATTTTTTTTATTTATTTCATGTTTTTATATATAGGTCAGCTGCACTACTGCGAGTGCTTTATACAGAACAAAGGTAGGTTACAATTGTCATCAAACAAGGTAACATTGAGTGAAGCATGGTAAGCAAATAATGAAGGATGTACAGCAAGGCTCTGAAGAGCAGACTAGTTCATTCAGTTCTTCGATTCTGTCCCCTGTTGCCCATGTTAGGACACCCAAGCTATATAAGGAGGGCCGACTGAAGGATGTATTAAACCTTATGCCATCATTGTAAAAGTTGGGCAGGAGGTAACAAGTGTGGCAACTTGTTAACTGCTACAGATATTGACAGCATGAGTTATGGGCAAATCAAAGTAGTTACAAGGCAACAAGGAGTACACACTGCAGTGCAGGCACCTAGTGAGAATCAGAAACGAAGAGATGGAGACATATGTAATGGGTTTCCAAAAAATCCTCAGGTCTTTGTCTTAGAAGAACATCCCTAGGTCAGACTCCAAGCTTGTGATTGTAACCATTTTTGATTTTTGAACAAAAAAGAATGCATTATATATCTAAAATACTATGGTGAGATGATAAATAAACCTTTTGGCAAGGTCTTTGGAAATCATGTTAGTGGTATAAATTAAGGTAGTATTTTTTCTGTTCAGTCGGAAAGCTTAGAGGAACCATATGAGCATAACATGGGGCTGGTTATCATTCAAGGCTGCTGACATTTAGTCACTTTTATAACCTCACTGGTTTCTTTATGATAAAGGAATGAGAAAAATACCTAGATAGGTGTCAGGGCCATCTTATTTAAAAGTATTACCCATTGGGTATAGTGGTCACTGTATTCTGCATGGACGGGGAATAGAAAGATTGTGTGTACCCAGGGATGATAGCAGTGTAACTGTCTCAAGTAGCCAGAATAGGGTGCTCCCTTAGGCATGTATGACTCCCTGGAGAGTGGAGATGATTTCCATATTGACATGGAACATCATCTTTTCAGGATGGATTGGCAGCATATCTGGCCCACTGTCACAATCAATTCTGCACTGATCTGGGGTGAAGTGATCTTTGATGGAAACTCATCCACTTTGCAGCTGGAACTAACTGCAAAGTGGTGTCCACAGCAATGAAAACTCAGGGCTAGATGTACGAAGCCATTTAGTGGTTGCAAAGTCTGTGATTCACTAAAGTATAGGGTTTGGGACAGCTAAATTGCTTTTTACATGTACTAAATCAGTTTTGGAATTCGGTAAGAGGTTACTGGTTACTGAATTGCAAATTAGGTTTAGAAATGCTTTCTGAATCTTAGTTTCTAAGGAGCGTGTTTAGGGCATCCCCTCCAAATTGTGATTAGGAATGTTACGTATCAAGGGTTTGCAACCAGAATTGTGGTCACAACCAATGATAGGTTACCAAATCCCCAATCTTAATTTAACACCTTGGCTGCTATGGATTTTCCCCTCCTGTGCTGTTACTCCAGATTTCCCATTGTTCATGACGAGCTCAGCTCGTCATGAGCACATGACCAGTGTACTGCATGACGAGCTGAGCTCGTCATGAGCAGCGAAGGGGTTAAGGAAAATGGGCTTTATCAAAATAAATTACTTTATTCAAATGTGATCACAAACATGGTGGTCTGCTGATACCAAAAACCACAGCGGAGCCAATGCTGGTTCCACCAAGTTGCTCAGCGACAAAGACTATGAATCCAATGAATTAAATCTACTTTTATAATCTTCACTTTTATCCATATTTTTCTTTTCTATTCTTTTTTTCAACTAATCATTTAATTTGTTTTATTCATTTCTGCTACTTTGTATCACTATTCACAAATACTCAGGAGCACAAATAGGTTCCACATGTCTTGATTTATTAAAATGACCCAATGCAATTCAGGAAGACATTCCCTTTGTCAGGGGCATCTAAAAAATAAACACATATAATATATCCAACTCCATCAGCGTAATGATGCACTTCACATAATTTAGGATTGTGCTTCACATAAATTAAAAGAACAAAATCCATCTCTTATGCACGAGACCGATAGTCACCGTAAACAGAGAATTCAAGCGCTGCGATTTAATCTTACCAATACTCAAAGTATTATCACTAGAAAAACTAAAAAATTAGTACCGATCCCTACTACAACATCCATGCTGTTCTCAACAATTAAATTAATTTATGTTGCACCCTTGATAAAAAGGAATGAGAAATATGGAGTAAAGTGGACAACATAAATGAAGAAAATAATAAAAAATGGCACACAATTAATGATGACTGGCACAGGAGCTGGGTTTCCAGTAATGATAAATAGCATGGATATGTGCAGTTCACACGTAGTTGGACGAAGGGAATATCTTACCAAAATGCATTGGGTTGTTTTAATAAATCATGACATGTGGAACCTATTTGTGCTCCTGAATTTTTGGGCCATATGTATCATAGAAATTTGCATTCGCAAAGGCCGAAATTCACAGAATTTCGGCCTTTGCGAATGCGAATTTGCTAAATGGGATGTATGAATGAAAATCCGGTGCAAAGTAAGGAATCGCAAAATTTGCGATTCCTTAAGTGCAATGTATGAAGCTAAAAACAATTGCTAATTGTCCCTAAGGAGTTGCAAATTACCACCAACTTCAAGTTGCCCATTTTTGCATTTTTCAAAGTGCCATGTGACGCACATACATGCCCTTAGGGCATGTATGTGCACCACATGTGCACCCATGCTTATTTCAGGGGTGCAACAGGGTGTCCTTTGGACACCACTGCACCCTTGAAATTGTTCTCAATTTGCAATTAGCAAATTGCGAATCGCAAATTGAGAATAAATTCCCATCCCTTCGATATAAGGAATATCAAGAAATCGCAAAAAAATTGCGATTTTCTTGATACATACCAATTAGCGATTCTGAAATAGCGATTTCTTAAATATCGCTATTACAGAAATGCTAATTGGTACCTTGATACATATGGCCCTTTGTGAATAGCTATGCAAAGCAGCAGATATGAATGAAACAAATTGAATGATTAGTTGAAAAAAAGAAGAATAGAAAAGAAAACTATGGATAAAAGTGAAGATTATAAAAATGGACTTAATTAATTGGATTCATAGTGTTTGTGGCTGTGCAACTTGGTGGAACCAGCGATGGCTTCCCCAGTGGTTTGTGATTTTGCAGCTCAATGAGGCGAAGAGTGGAACAAGTATGCACGCCGAAAAAGTTTGAATTGTTTACATGGACAAGATGTGATGATACAGTGAGCATCTCACCGCCTCTCAAGGTCTGCTGATACCAACAGACTTTAGTTGGATACTTTTGAAGCGGATGTTTGCTATATCTTTAGTCGGAGTTAGGAATAACTTGATCAGTTTTGGTAAAAACCTCACGTATGTTCACACGGCTCTCAATAAAGCATTTTCAAACTTGGCACCATCAAGGAGGATTCCCTTTAACTTTTCGGGCATGCGCTTAAACTAGATTATGTCACAGAAGTCATGCATGCATTTAAATACTGACGGAGTAGCGGTTCAGTGTCATGACTGTATCAGGGAGGATTGTTTTTTAGGCAGAGTCACTAACGGTAAGCGGGGATAGACTTTGGCGGTTGGAGATTTAGGTTTTGGCTATGGCCGTTTGAGAGGTTTATGATTGTTTGTACCTTTTGCTTACAGATTCCTTACGCCAGTCAAGTTTGATCCAGAACCGTTTTCAAGTTTAATTCCCAGTCACAATCGGTAAGCGGGATATATGTAATATAATGCAGCTTAGGGGGTCTTGGCTGTACCATTCAGCGTTTTACATTGGTCTCTGTTCCCTGTTTACAGATTACGTTTGCTTCATTAGGACGGTCCAAATAAAGTCGGTTGCAGCACTAACGGCACAGGTTTAACCTGTCTATTTCATCAGTCAGTTTCACTCGGTGCAGTTTTTATGTTATGTTTCCCTTACTCACTTAAGGTGTTATGGTTTCTTGTTTAATGTACTAGTGTGATAGTGTTACCACAAAGGATGCGCTCCTTTAACGTGAAACTAGATAGTTTCTTCACTCCTATTGATAGAAGTATTCAAATAATCATCAGAAGATTGGCTTTGGTGTGGATGAGCGCTTTTTATTGAAACATTTTATGTCATCCTTTCCAAGATATTCAAAATTATAAGTTCAAAACATAAATTCTTAGGTGCGTTCCGTTATTCCCAATGCATTTCGGGTCAAACAAGTAACCCTTCGTCAGGGGTCTGTGGAGGAAATATACAGGACCTTAGCATTCAAGTACTATATATACGCAAACACAATGTACAGACTATTATGCAAAATCTTTCGACTGAAAAAACATTGACAAAACAATATAAAACATAGTGATAATTCATCGGTGCTATAATGACAACGCCTGTTATCTGTGGGAGGTGTATATACTATGGTGGGGTATGAAGTTGATCATACCGAATGTTCACATGTGGTGACTCATAGTTCAGAAAACTAAAGTGACTGGGGTCGAGTCGCTAGTGACAAATTAATAATAGCAGAGAATATCTGCAGGACAAACTTTCAAAAGGCCACGGTACACGGGGCCGCTAGAGCGGGTCGTGGTTAGTGACGGAAGGTCACACACCGGGAAAAAACGGACTTAAAGGTATGCTGAAATGTACTTACTCGTCGAAACGCGCTTCACTCGTTCATTTCCGGGTATTAGGTGAATGGACGTGAAGCCAATCAAGGGGCTTCTTCCACGATAGTGCCGAGTCACGTGCCGTCGCGTCACACGAACAATGTATGCATGATATAAGAAGGACAGACAAATTGTGTCCGTGTTCATAATAATAGACGGTTAACTCTATGAGAGTGCTGCGGTGATGAGTGTCAAATGTACATAACGCTATGATTAAAATACACGGGCCGGACGCTTTTGTGTTTTTATGTTTACGCGACTCCTAGTTTACAGGGAGCGGCGTTCTGATAGGGTAACTGTTACTGAGCTCCTATCACGTGGTGTCGCGTGTCGGGAAAAAGATAAAGACTGTAACATGGGTGAGTGTGAAAGCCACCTGACTGATCGGTATGTGGGGTATACAGTATAGGTGTCCTATGGTGGTGAATGAGTCTAGCAAAAAGGTTGTCAAAACTCTAGCACTTACAATAAATGATATCCTGTATACATCCAATATGCAAAATATATAAACAAAAATAAATGAACGAATACATCAGTTGAAAAGTTAATGTCTGAGTTGGAGTCGGAAGGGCCTGCAGCCATAGCTGTGCAGATGATACATAAGTAAAGGATCATAGAAAACATGCAAATTCGATCCTATCGTTCATCCCTATCGGCTGTAGGGAATTTCGTTTTTTGATCCAGAAGAATTCTGCTTGCAATCGCTGTTTGACGGGATCCATATCGTAGCGATGTGGGAGTATCTCCAGTATTGTGTATTTCAATTGCGAAATCTGATGGTTAGCTTCAAGCCAATGCATGGCTATAGTAGATTTGTTGTTCTTGGTTCGTATGTTGCTTTTATGTTCAGTTATTCTCACTTTAATTTTGCGTTCTGTTTGACCAACATATATTTTTCTGCAGGGGCATTTTATTGCATAAATCACGTTTTTAGAGTCACTTGTTCCTGAATAATGCAACTCTATTTTATGGCCTTTAGTTGGGTGCATAAAGATATTGCCAGTTATTGCGTTGTTGCAGTGAATGCAGTTAATTAAACATTATAGAGAAATCGAGGTGTGCACGGAGATAACACAAACTACGATGGTTTCTTGTTTATACAGGAATCTATTCATCTTGAAGGTTACATGGTTTCACCTCGTTATCCCATCAAGACAGTGCGAGGTATGATTTTACTTATAGGCTTGATAGAAACGTGAACATCACTGTAAGAACTGGGGTCACCAGTTCCACTGCGGTAGCTTGGCACGAGCGGGAAGGCACCCGAAAGCTAGGTGTAAAGTAGAAGTGCAGCACACACTCACACTGAGACAGGAAACGCACACAATAAAACGACACCACACAAGCTAGTCTTTTTAAAACAAGATGTTTTTATCTAGATTAGGCTCATTGCTGGTAAATAATACATTGAAACCATTTCAGCATTAACTCATCGGGCAACATTTCATTGTAGAAGTAAAGGTAAAACCATTCCTTTGAAACACAGGCAACATTTCATTATGTAGGCATAGCATCAACATTGGCCTAAGCAAATTCATTAAAAGAACAGCACTTCATGGGTCACTTCGTGATGGAACATTACCTTATACCATAGCTCAGGAATGGATCATTGAACCTCATGAACCCTTACTTGTATGGCACATCACATAAATCAGGTTTCTTGCATCAGCTGTAGTAACCATTCCCCTAGCCAGGGGTTAACCTATCATCAACAACTGTTAACCAGTACTTAATTCGGGCTCTTGCCCAGTCCAGGGGTCCTTATCAGTGTAACTGGGGCCTACTGGGTCCAACTACAGTTCTCCCGAGGGGAGAATTACCTGTTCCTTCAGCCTCTTGCAGGCTTGGGACCCCCCCTCGTGGTACTGTGGCCGGTCGGGCCTTGTGCTGATGATAGGGGAGGGCTCCTGCCCTCCGGTGACCCCCGGGCTGCTGTGGGACTGGTCCCAGGCCTCTTGATGGTTCCTCCGGCCCCGGGACTAGTCGGGACATGGCAGGGAAGGGCGCGGCCGCTTCGGCCAATCTCGGAGGCAGTATTGAAAGGTGCCGGGCCCCCGAGCCAATCCGCGTCTCTCTTCCCTGGGGCTCGGCCACGCTACCCAATCGATGCGCAGCGTTGGTGGGGCGTGGCCTATGATGCGGTCGACGCCCCCGTCACGTGCTGGTGGTTCCTGGCTTCACTGGGCACTGCGGCGGCCCTCTCCTGGCATCGGGGGCTGCAGCGAAGGTGAAGGCAGCAGCGGGGTCCTCCCCAGTGAAGCGCCTGGGCCGTGGCGGTGACGACAGGCCCCAGAATGCTCCCGGACGGCGCAGGGCAGCGCCAGCAACCCAGCGCCGCAGCGGTGATGACAGCAGTGCTCTCGGGGGCAGCTACGCTTCAAGGGGCACACGGATGAGGCTTGTGCTGCGGCAGTGAGTCAGATAATCAGCGCGATTCCGTTACAGCACTAGCGAGGGAGCAACAACGGTTTTCAGGGCCACAGTGCTTGGAGGGCACAACAGGTAGGCGCTTTGGGCATACAGCGCTTAACAGGTACAGCACTTTGGAGACAGAAGTTCTCTGATACCCAGGCAGTTTCTTGTGGGCACACTTCTGGGCAGAATAGCACCGAGAGGTTATAGCGCTTAGGAATGAGAGCACTTAGAGGGCAGTCAGTCCCAGCAGCAAGCAGTTCTGGCAGTTCAAGGCAAGATAGCTGAGGCAGGACAGACCAGGGGGCCACAGGTCGAGCAGGGAAGCGCCTGGATGATGCAGCACTGTTACCTGGTTGATCCCCCAGCAGTCCTCACTGTAGTTAGGTGCTTCCTTGCGGCGCTAGGTGGTTTCTGCGCCCTTCTTATGTGGTTTCTTGGGGGGAATAAGAAGGGGGGGTTGAATTGGTGGCACAGAGGCAGGATGGTTACCTTGGCTCACTGGAGGTTGTTCCCTGGGTTCCCCAATGCTGGGCCAGATCAGTGGGTTTGGTAGAGTCCCTCACTCAACTTAGAAGCAGTGCCTAGGCCCAGTCACTTCCAGTGGTGTAGGTTCCTCCCCTAGGCCCTACCACCAAAACTCATACAGAGGTTCGCCCAGGTCCAGTGATGCCCCAACTCATTAGCAGGTTTCCCTCCTTTCCCTAAATACCCCTAGGTCAGGTGACCACTCTTTCAAGGCGGCAAAGTGTAACCCCTCCCCTATTCCGGAAGGTTCCTGGAGTTTCCACAGTCTAGGCTATGGGCAGAAAAGGCGGGATGGCTTTGCTATTGTATCCTTATGTCCCAGCCTGCTCCTGATTACTGGTGTGGGTTTAAGAAGGCCACTCCGCTTTAGCAGGGGCCTGTGGCAGCCATGTTGGTAGGAGAGAGCACCTGCACCTTAGCACTGATTGGCAGTGGGAAGGCGCCCAGAGACCTAGGTCGAACGAAAAAGGTGGTGGAAAAAACAAGGCAAAGGGCGAAAAAACGGGGTAAGACCACCATAGGGGTGACAGGAGCACATAGGTTTTTATATTTTTCCACATTTGTATCTCTCATATCTTCATTATCATGTCGCACAGAGATCCTCTTTAACGGACTGCATGCATACGGGGCAGACGTTTTTCCTGTGATTTCATTCTCACGTTGTGTTTTATGCATACATTAAGGGGAGGCTTAATGTCCTCATTGCTAGCACGTTTCCACACCTTTCTTTTGATTTCAGCTTTACTTCGGTTCTAGGGCGCTTTGGTTTCAGCATGTTGTAGTTTTGTGTGTTTGGTTCTCTTTTTTTTCGTTTTTTTTCTTCACGTTTATACATGTCTGACTATAATTCCTTTGAATTCACCATGCATGGGTGATCGTGGTCGCAAGAACGGATTAGGTGTAATTTTGCCTGCAATGATTTTTACTTGTTCCCTTTTGTTCCAACCGGTGGCTACAAGAAAGAACGTGGAATTATGTGTTCAGAAAAAGTTTTGATTTTGTACTTTTATGCCCCTGATGAAGGGTTGTACCCGAAATGCATTGGGTCTTCTCTAAAATATGTTGGAAGTTCAAACATTTCAGATTGAGCATATGAGTTGTAAATGAACTGTATCAATTCTCATATTGTATTTTACATTGAGTCTGTGATTTGAAATTAAGATATTGCAGAATGACATGCAATTCAGCATAATGCGTTAAATAATCATGTTTCTGATTACATGAAAACGTTTTTTTGTATCTATTGCACTATCATATAATTTGGTTGAAGCCTTAGGGACTTCACAACAGTGGTCTGAGTGATATGTACGGAATTCTCCATACCTCATTTTGACATTGTAGTACCATAGGTCTATTTAGGCTGGACCTTTAGCACACAGTAGCACGCTTGGTATTGATTGATCACATTAGTTTACATATCGCATAACAGGAGAGCAGGTCAGTCCCCCATTTTTTGCATTATAAGATACCAACAGAACACCATTCCTGTGATGGCATCCAATCAGGGTAAGCCATTATTTACAACCTACCTCATGAATATTGATGAGATACGTGCGATTGCTCGCCACTCCGAATGGTGATTTTGCAAACTGACCCATTCATACATAGGTCAGTTCTCAAACTCAGACCTGATTTGCAAAAAGCCAGTCAGCAATTTCTGACCAATTTTGCAAACCAATTGTTCGTACATCCGACCTATTGTGCTATGGATGGCAGTGGTCGGCAAGCCAAACCCATAGCTGATTAAGGAATCCAAAAATAATTTTTCTGTAAAGTCTTGGAAAATCTTCATAAATACATCAAAAGAATATGTTGCTCTACTCTTTTGGGTCCTTTTAGGTAGTAGTCAAGAACAGTGCAAACAGCAGAGGCTCCTCAGGTAAGGAACAGGAGCGTTGCCCCACTGCTCTCTGAGCATTGCAAAACTGGAAAAATACAATGGTAATAATATGAAGTTATTGCAATTTTATCTTTCAGTGTGGAGCCAGGGAGGATGAGGCTGTGCTATACTGACAGACAGATGCAGTCAGCAGGGAAGAGGAGTGGTGGACACCATAAGTGTTTTGGCCAGCTGACTTAGTATTTCTCCACCTGGCTGTGTTGTACAGCTGGTTAGAGAACAGTCCCAAGCACTGTCTGAGAGGCAAACCAGGCTGCTCAGACCAATCACGATGCTATTACTACAGCAGTGTTGTGATTGGTTTAGGGGAGTCTGGAAACCTGTGAGCTGCCGGTAGGAGCAGAAGAAGCGAGAGGAGAAGCAGCAGCTGGCAGGTAAATGATCTTTTCTTTTAAAAATGTTTCCATCCCAGCCAAAATACTTCTGTTCAGCAGCAGCCGCCACTGCATTCAAAATCCTTCCGTAATAATGTAAGATGTAGTCTTAATGAAGAACAGTTTCCAAACCACGGGCCAGATTTACTAACTATTCACGCAAAGCAGTGCAGCCTGGCAAATTGCTGTCCTGTGTTGTGTGAAAATGAAAGATCAGAAATGCACCATATCTACTAAGCTGTAGCACACTTCTGCTCTGTCATAGCGCTTGCACGCTACAGGCAGTCTAGACCAAACGCACGCACCCTTGTACCATGGTGCAAGAGTGCCTGCAGTACAGGAACTGTTTTTGTGCAGGGGATACTTTCTGGCACTGAAACAACCTCTAAAGGCATTTTTCCCTTTCTGTGGGGCCTATTACCAAGCAGGTGGACTTTGTCCCCCCGTACCGGTAAACGGGACCTACCTCCAGAGGTGCGACTTTGCCGCTATGGCAATTAGGATGCCACCGCCACCCTGGTGGTCGCATCCCGCATATTCAACAATGTGGCGGGTGGTGCTGTGAGCAGCACCCGCCACAATGTTGAAAATGCATGTTGTGCATTGTCATGCACAATGTGACAGGCACCGAGTGGTGCCTGCCACCATGTGTATGCCAATGTAGGGGGGTACCATAGGTACCCCCCAAGTGCAGCCGCCTTATCCCCCCCACACTCCCCCCACCCCCAAGGGTCTGCAATGGGCCCCCAAAGTGAACTCCGCATGCCTTTCCATGGCGGAGTCTCCTCCAAGGAAAGGCATACTACTGCACTCATCGTAATATGGATGGCATGCCTGCAAGGCACCGCCACCATATTATGAGCCTTTTCCGCCCGGCAGGCAATCGTGATGATTACCTGCGGGTGGAAAAGTGGCGGACAGACTTTCCGTCTGCCGCGGTACCCCCGTCTGCCGCTGTACCCCCCGCCATGCTAATGTGGCAGGGGGTAAATGGCAATCCGGCGGTGCAATTTGGCGGGCGGATCGCCACCCCTGGTCGGGCGGTGGCAATCCGCCCGCCATGCTAATAGGCCTCTATGTGAGCTGCAGAGTGCACAATTCCAACTTTATTCACGTCCCTAGATCACACCGTGGAGAACATTTCCGTGAAGCCGACATCCTCATATCACATGACACAACACTCACTTCCATACACGTGACCCTTATTGATTTAAAATATCACGTGCCTTTCGTTACACGTAATAGCATTTGAAACGCGGAAACGTGGCGGAACTTGGTCTCTCTGTAAGTTTGTTTTTTCGTTTATTTAATGCCACTTTCTTTGGACTGGTATAGTTCTGGAGTCAAATTGGGGGTAAAATACTATTACGGCACTTGGACCGCATGAACGTTTTGCACATTCACGCCGTACACCGAGCTGCATTTAACATGTTGGCAGCCATAAAATCAGTTTCCATCGCTTTGAGTATGGTAGAGGTTTGGGGGTGTATTTCACTCGCTTTTTGCACCTATTCACATATGTTCTGAAAACAAACTTAGCATGTCATGATTGTTATGTTTAACGAGCTTCTATGTCTTTTGAGGGGTGTATTTCACTCGTTTTTTGCACCTATTCACATATGTTCTGAAAACAAACTCAGCAGGTCATGATTGTTACGTTTAACGAGCTTCTATGTCTTTTGATTCATTGTTTGATTTATGAGATGATATATATTAGAATGTGGAGTTCTAACTCTGGTCCTGTATCCTTTTAATTTATTTAGACCCCTGATGAAGGGTCGGTTTTGATAGACCCGAAATGCATTGGGTGACCATGAACGATTGGAATATATAAAATGTGCAACATAAGAAATGAATTATGAACGCATTTAACATTTGATGAATAAATGGACATTTGATTCAATTGAAAAGAAGTTGAAATATGTTTTTTGACTTATGCATCTAAGAATACGAAAAAACCAGGTGTTTCAACATAAACTGAGCGCGCATCTCTAGTGGGGAGGTCATCCTCTACCACACCACATGCTGCAGAGTGCAGCACACATTAAAAGAGGAAATAACAAGGAAAAAAAATAATTCTCTCCTCATCACACCATCCTCTGGGAGGCGTAGCAATTTCACGCAATCCAAGGTTTACAAACCTTTGTAAATCTGCCATTGTATGAAATCCATGGGTGGATGCACTGGAACACCCATGCTGCACCCATGGAACCCTTCCCAGAATGAAATATAATGCAAAGCAGTGCAAGCTGTTGCGGAGCTGTAAATTTTTTTACAAAGTCAGGCAAGGCAACAAAAATCGCCCCTTGTGTGGCTTTTCCAATATCTACCTCCATTTCACTTTGTCCTGTGCTACAAAATTGGATTAACCAAGATGCACATTTTTTGTAAATAAAGCCCCACATTTATTTGTCATTTCCGAATAGAAAATGCATTTCTCTTTAGCTTTTAACATCTACGGTAGGAACTGCTTAACCCAAGTCATGTAATTTGCAATACAAACATCCATATGTAACATTCAGAAGGCCTTCGGTGAAATTAAATCAGTGAAAGATACAAAACCATGTTTTCCTCTGCCAAATCGTTTAAATTCCACAATTAGAAAGATTAAAAATTGTTTTAATGCAGTCCTGACTACTCAAGATTCCATTTTAATAAGAGAACAGTTAATTAGTTCCAATTTCTTAAAATCCTTTATTTCTTAGCCATGAAAGTAAATTAGACTCCTGGATCGAAATCGAATATTTTTACATGAAATGAATTTTAAATCAAATAAATGAACTGCTAAAGGAAATCTAAATAACTAGCTCCCTTCAGATTGAACAGAATAGAATGCTCAATGATAATCCAAATTAATTATCTGTAATACTGATATGCTACATGAAGTCATGTGTGTGTGTGTGTGTGCACGTGTGTGTTTGCAATATTTGTGTGCACTATGCCCAGGATTTTTTCAATACTATAGTTCCATTAAAAATGGAAACAAACTGCTGGTGTGTTTCAACACAATCCTTTCCCTCTCGCCCTAGTTGGAAAAACAGGCTAATTCACAATTCCTGTCTTGGATGTAGTATCAGTTGATCCTCGAGAATAATTCTTTCTTAAACCGTTTAGTTGTGAATTTTTTGCTCAATATTAAAGATGCCATCACTAGACTACTTTTTCAACACTGCCACCTCCAAGAGTCCCTCACTCTCCCGAAAGAATATGATGGAACAGGTCGTTGGACTTTCATACAACCTTTCAAGTATTGACCTTTTCACGTTTTTCTGTGAATCATTAAACGAAAAGTATGTAAGCTATGGTTTACATTCAATTTTACATTTGGTGCCAAAGACAGTTTCAATCTTGTATTGTAATGTATTGTATGGCGTATTTGTAGAGTACACTGTGACCAGACTGGTATCCTGGCGATGGGGTCGATAAAGTTCTGGAAGGGGGGCAGAGCGGGGGTGGGGAATAGCTGTCATCTGATCGTTATTATTTTGGCAAAAGGTCTTCAGGTATTTCCTGAAATTAAGCAGGTCAGCCTGAGATCTTAGAGGAGACAGGAGCTTATCT
The DNA here is from genome assembly GCF_964261635.1 of Lissotriton helveticus. Classification (NCBI taxonomy): domain Eukaryota; kingdom Metazoa; phylum Chordata; class Amphibia; order Caudata; family Salamandridae; genus Lissotriton; species Lissotriton helveticus. Next base: position 1,765,443,466 of record NC_136059.1, read on the forward strand.
CAGACCTGAGCAGCGTTGATTGCGAAGGCGTGACCCCCTTGATGCACCCTGCAGAATCTGTGTTCTTGGGCAATGTTTGCTGTGGCTAAACGTAGAGATCTGCATGGCGCATATTTCCTCAGTGTGCCCTGCAGTGGCTTTTGGCCCTTATTTTGAAGTGCTTTAAATACAATACAGAGTGATTTGAAGAGGATTCTCATCCTTATGAGTAACTAATGAAGGCCCCTGAAAGGCACTGGAGGAGGAGAATCTCCACAGTCTGTTAAGGGTCAGTTTGGCTGTAGCAACCTGAGCTCTATGGAATTTCTTAATCAGATAGTTAGGAGCTCCTAGGAGGAGGGCATTACAGGAACCCAGTCTGCTAAGCCCCACACACTTGGCTACTAGAGCTTTGGCTTGGACAGGTAGCATTGGAAAAAGCTTTCTAAGACTTCGAAGGAGAGCAAAGCAAACCCTAGCTACTCCATTGACATGCTTTTCAAGAAAAAGATGATCGTGTAGAATAACTTTGAGGTTCCGAACCTTCTCCGAAAACAATGAGCAGAGTCCCCGTGGGGAGAGGCCAAAGATTGGAGGGCAGGGGCACTGGAACCTTATTGGGTGAGCAGCAGAGGAGCTCTGTTTTACCTCCATTTAGTTTCAGTGAGTTTGCACTCATCCAATTTGGAATGTCTGTTACACAGGCCTGAAAGTTGTTGGTAGTGTCAGACTGATTGTTATTGAGTGACAAAATCATCTGAGTGTCGTCTGCATAGTTGATTACAGTGATCTTAGAGGTTTTGATAAGTGAGATCAATGGCTTGATATAGACATTAAATTAGATTGGTTTGAGTGAAGAGTCTTGTGAGACTCCATGTTGAATTTTTCTGAAACTAGAGCAGAAGAGAGGTAAACCACGGCTTGGCAGTTGTCTTGTAGGTATGACTTTAACAATCTTAACACAAGACCACCAACACCTACTGAGGCTAATCCAGTGAGCAGGGTGTGGTAGTTCACCGTCTCAAAGGCCGCTGACAGGTTGAGGATGATAAGCATAACCGACTGACCATTGCCCACCATCCTACTAATATAATCAGTGGCACATAGTAAGGCAGTTTCTGTGCGGTGGCCTTGTCCAAAGCCAAATTGTCTCAAAGAACTTGTATCATAAAGAAAAGGTAAGACATTCAATAAAAAAAAATAAAGAGAGACTTAAAGCTAGGCAGTTCACCAAGTGCATTATAAAAGGGCAATTCACATTTTCAGGCCAAGGTAAGCATACATAGAGCACTGAAATGAATCACCTTCTGCCTTTATTTTGTTGGAAGTGTCATTAACATGTATCATCCAACAGGACGACCATTCAGGGCATATTTATGATCCCCTTGTGTTGCTATTGTGTCACATTTTGTGGCTCAATGGCAGCACAAACAACCAAATCATATGTATGAGAGGTGGCTGTGAATGGCCTCATAGATATGGAATAGAGCAAGGCAGCTCAAATCACTGCATTGCCGTACTCTGCACTAGTGAGGCATTCCATGGCAATTGTGGTCTGTGTTACTATGCAACACGCATGGATATTGATGCGTTCCTAGATTTACAAGACCATGTAAACCTGGGGAGGCTCCAAAAACCTATGCCGCCCAAGGGGAGGCATACTGAGGGGAAATAACTTTATTTCTCTTATTTTTTTCCTCTTCCTATCCGTGCTGCATTTTGCAGCACACTTAAGAGGAAAAAGCCTCCCAGGGTGCTTGCGTTGGATGCAAGGATTGCTTTTGTGCAGGAAGGGGCACCACCTTCCTGCACAAAAGCAAAGAGTGCCTGCAATGGCGCTAGGCTGCCGAAATGGCACCAGCTCAGGGGGAAAGGACAGGAATGTGCGGTAGGCCACCGATACAGCGCATTCCTGCCCTTTCACTTTGTTGCATGGTAGCACAGGTAGTTGACTTGCTAAGATGTCTCAGCCGAATATCCATAAATATGTCCATCAGTCTTTAGAGTGTCAGTGATCATGAGTGTTGGATATGTTCCCTATTTGCACCGGAGTTCTCATGTAGAGGAGAAAGTATCTTGAAGTAAAGGAGTCCATCTCAAGCCATCACAACAGCGCACCATACTGTGCCCCTCCAAGGGAGCTGTTGTGTGCGAACAGGTATTGAGACTGGAGACAAAACATCAAAAACCCGGGAGCGCAGCACACAGTGGGCTAAGAGGGCTCTAACCCCCTCCCCCTAGCGAGAGTCTGGGTAGGGCTGGCCAGGCTGGTACTGTCCTTCAGAAGGTCTTTAGTATTCTGCACGTCCTGACTAATGTCTTGCTCAACCCTGCAGTCCTTTTCTTTTTAATGTTTTCTGTGAAGTTGGTGACTTCTTGTCAATTCCTTTTGCTCAGAGATAACAGCAGTGCTTGTGAAGGAGGTGAACGGCGCAGTGGCAAATTTTGGGCTGTTTACTCTGTTGCCTTGTGTCACTGCGCCATTCACCTCCTTCACGAGCATAAATGTGCACACCTACCATTGGGTTACCTATGCATATATTGTAATGTAGTACTGATATAACTATTTGCATTCCTAATAGATTTAACCGTTTTTCACTCACTTTTGTGGTCTCCCTGTTTACCCTCTCTCTAATATGGATTTGTTTCTTTATTGTACCTGTCTTACTTAATGATTACTGGGTGAGACCTTGTTGCTTTGTTTATACACAATTACCCAGGTCTCAACTGGGTTAACGGGCTAACTTCTGTTTTTGTTTTTTGCTATGTTTGATTCTCAGCAGCGTATATCAGAAGCTCACCCTTCTGAGATTAATATAATAGATATCACTGAGCTGACAACACTTCCCATTTACAGAATTGTAAAACTAAAAATTGTGTTGGGGCAAGTACTTGGGAGAACACAAAATGATATATTTGTTAACTCAATAATCAAAAGCACATGCAGTTCAAGTTTGAAACAGGTATAGATTACAGCACCAACCAAAAGCCTCAAAAAGTACAAAAGCACATGAGTTAAAGTAATTTTATTACAAAAAATAAAATCAAAGCATTGTAACTCTTCCTAAATAATGCATTCGCACTATGTGATGGTCAGTCGGAATTAAAGGTTTTTGTAGTAATATGATGTGAGTATTAAAAAGCACCTTATTTGATTTACTGCAATACTTTTGCGACATATTTTTAGTATTATAGTTTACACTCTTAACTCCTGTTCTCTTGCGAGCCAAGCATCTGAAGCACCTATGCCTATAGAATTTGCTTTTCACCTGTGGCAGAGGCAACTACTTCTATACGCCTACCAATGTTCCAGGACAATATTATACCAGACTGCATGTAAGATCTTTTGCGGGTTGCTGTCCTGATATCTGTACATTCATTTCCATTGCCACAGGTCAGATGGAAACAGGTTCAGATGCAGATTACATCCACCACAGGCTCAAATACGCAATCAGTTTGCTTTGTTCTTACCCCTCTGATACTTGCAGGTAGAAACAGTCTTAAGTCCTTGCTCTCCATCAGCATGTTGCAGTTCCTCTGTCCTGATCTCAGGTGGTGCCCAGCATACTTGCATGTTGCTTCTGTAGGCGACTCAGAGGATGTCAGTCATAGCCTGCTACTTCAGCATGTGCAGCCTACTTTGAACAGACACGTGGAACTCCATGGGACCTCTTTGCAGTGGTCTGGCTTCTTCAGTAGTTAGAGCCCACTCCTTGGACGGTGCGGTGTGCTCTGATGCAAAGGCAGTTGCAACTTACCTACAGACTGGCACAGGCAGATCCCATGGCAAAGTAGTTACAGCCAACTTCTGGGCCAGTGTAGATGGATTCCAGAGGCAAGATAATTGCAGCCTGTTGGATTTGTCATGCTTGGCGTGGTTTTACTGCAATGTTTTGCCATCCATTTCCCTGTTTTTGCTGAATTTGTTTTACTGGCCTTAGGACTCTGCACACTTTTCCACTGCTAACCAGTCCTAAAGTGTTTGTGCTCTCTCCTTTATACACTATAAAACTGGCTTACACCCAATTGGCATATTTAATTTACTTGTAAGTCCTTAGTAAAGTAGTACTTCATGTATTCAGGGCCTGTAATTAATGCTATTAGGGGGCCTGCAGCACTAATTGTGCCACTCACCTAAGTAGCCTTTTTCAGGCTATGTCTCAGGCCTGCCATTGCAGCCTAAGTGTTCAGTTTTAAACTGGCATTTTGACCTGGCAAAATAATCCTTTGTTAGGCCTAAACCTTCCTTTTTATTAAATACAAGTCACCCCTGGTGTAGGCCCTAAATAGCCAATAGAGCAGGGTGCAGGATACTTAAAAAGTTGGACATTTACCTTTAACATTTATATGTCTCCGTACTGAAAAACTCTTAAATTCAATGTCACTACTGCAAGACCTACCACTCTGATAGGATAACATTTTTACATTTAAAAAGTTATAACTTTCAATAGGGAGCAAGCAGTAATTTCAAGTTTGATGTCTTAAGAATTGTAATTTAACGTCCTCTTTAATGGTGATGTTGGAATTTAAGACACGATTCTGAAAATGCCACTTTTAGAAAGTTGCAAACAAGGGGAGTTTTACCTATGCCTCTATATTTATTTTGACCATTTACTCAATTGTAAGGATGAACCAAACATCAATTAGTTATCCTGACATATTTTTATGTCATTTTATTTGAATATCATTAATTTTTTGTAGTTGATCGGAGAAAGAGCTATATCAACTGAACGTGTTGCCATACAATTTAGAAATTGAACACAAAATTAGACATTACAGTGAGATACACAAAAACATACTCAATATATACAGATTGTGAACGAAAAAATCAAACTTGATTCAGTTACCAAGGAGCAAATAAACAAAATCAATGTGCATTGGCAAATCAATGACCATTCACTATTAATTGTTAGGGGGCATAAAACACTTTTTAAACATATAGACGATGCCCCTGAGCTCTGAACGATATCACATTTAATTCAAATGAATCAGAGCATAGATGCCGAGTAAATCAGAGCGTGGATGCCGACGTGTTTCAAATCCTGCGTAATGAGTCACAGGATTCTCATAAGGGCTGGATGAGTCGATTCCATAGGAAACTGTTTATAACAAAAACGAGGAAATTTTTTTAGAAATAATTCCTCAACCCATTCATGTTCATTTAACTCCAAACATAAAACATCTGACGATGCAGCATACCTTATTTGAAACCAAGGTTGCACTTGTCTTAAAAATGCCGTATACGCGGTGGGTGTCACTCTGCAAAAAGAGTAAACCGGGTGTTTTAGTCCCAATATTAATTACATGGACTGAGCCCCAGCACCAATAAGCAAAAAGATTCTGTACCTTTGCGGTTTTGTATCAGCGGCTTGTTGTTTGGCCGGCGCGTGTTCAAATGGACTTCGAGTATTTATTCGAAAAGAATGCGTTTCTGTAACAATGCAGGGAAAACAAGGGGCCATGAGTTTGTGATAATCGTGTACGCGGGCTGTGTAAAGAGCCCTAGGGAACATGCAGTGAGGGAACTTACTTCATCCGGTGGACCGGGGAAGGCAGTATTGAATGCCGCTATTCGTCACTTCTACCGTGGTCTCTGGACCTACAATCGGCAAAAAAGTAATTACTCGCTCGCATGTGTGCGTCTCGAATAAAACATACGGCAGCCGCCGTCTTCAGCTCTCACCTTCTTGTTTGTCTATAACTAGCATCAAAGGTTGTGTTCCACTCGCACAATTGTTTGTTGCAGCGAGTTCGAACCTGCAGGGTGGTCTACTAAACCAAGGCGTTGTCAGATGGTCTGTTCACAGCCAATCAGGTGCTGTTGGTTTAGTGTAATGCATTCTGGGGTTCGTAGTTTTAACCCAAAACACAAGTCCTTTTCTGCAAATTGCAGAAGACGAAGAAAATTTTTTTCTATATCGAATTTGGCTATTAGAGTCTGTTGACTTCACTCATGGAATTTACAGCCTGATTCATGTACGGGCCGTTTTGCGTGTCCCTAATAGCGATTTATAGCGACTCGCTATAGAGGAAACGCAAAACGGCATTCATGTACTTTTCGGGGAAAAAATAGCGACTCGCACGCGGGCGCTAAAGCCGTTAGCGACCAACTAAAAACGCAGAAAAATCGCTATTCCCGGCTACCTGCGATCGGGATTGCGACTCGCAATCCCGTGCGATCGGGAATGCGACTCGCAATCCCGTGCGATCGGGAATGCGACTCGCAATCCCGTGCGATCGGGAATGCGACTCGCATTCTCGCGCGATCGGGAAGACGCATTCCGAGCACCGTGATGACATCACATCCAGGAAGCAGGCAGTTCCCACCCCCAAACACCACAGTGACGCTATCCTACGAGTGAGCACGTCGGAAAGCAGACGCCTAACCAGCGATAGCGACTCCAGAAACGCCTGAAATAGCGACCGCCATGTCTGAGGAACCTGTCCCTGGCCCCAGCAACAGCGCAGGACGAAAGCGAAAGCTCAAGTTCTCAGAGCAGGAGCTCGAGAACCTAATTGAAGGGGTGGTGGCCAACCATGACAGGCTGTTCGGCCTCAACTCCAGGAAGGTCCCAGAGCAGGACAAGCGGAGGATCTGGCTGGGAATAGCCTCCAGCGTAAACTCGGTGGGTGTGGCCGATAGGTCATTGGAGGAGCTAAAGAAGCGCTGGTATGACCTCCGAGGTCGTGCCAAGGAGAGGGTGGCGGAGCGCCTTGGTGAGGCATCGGGCACTGGAGGTGGCGGACCGACAGTCCCACCCAACACACCCCTGGAGGACCAGGTTGAGAACACCTTGGAGAGGGAGGCGTGCGTTGGCGTGACCCCTCTGGACTCCTCCCGCCCCACCCAAGACACCCAAGGTAAGTGGCATGCGACTGCGACCCTGTCCCCTATGACCGTCCCTGACCAAATAGGCTCACTCATTGGCCCTTAGTCATGCCTATGTTGTGCATCAGGAAATGCCCTGAAGCATTGTGGGAGATGTAGTATGTCCACAATGTAGTAGTACCACAATGCAGCCAGAAAGGTTCCAAAGTACGCAAATCCACAGCCATCCAGGGAATGTCACCCAGCATGCATGTAACATCTGCACGTCTGACAGTCACATGCAACTAATGAGTATCCACTTACCCTCACAGGTGGCGCAGATAGCAGTGACAGCGAGAGGCTGCAGATTGATGAGGAGGCCCAGGAGGAGGATTCACAACCCGAAACCCAGGCACCAGCCCCTGCCGCTGCACCAACACCAGCAGCCAGGCCCCCCACCGTACCTGCTCCTGCATCTGCCGCTGCACCAACACCAGCAGCCAGGCCCCCCACCGTTGTGGCCCCTGCATCTAGCATCCCACCGGCAGCCAAGGCCAGGCCCCCCACCGTAGCTGCATCTGGATCTGCTGCACCACCCGCAGCCAAGGCCAGGCCCCCCACCGTACCTGCTCCTGCATCTGCCGGCCCACCGGCTGCCAAGGCCAGGCCCCCCACCGTACCTGCTCCTGCATCTGCCGGCCCACCGGCAGCCAGAGCCAGGCACCCCACCAATGTGCCTCCAGTTCCTGCCGCACCAGCAACACCTGCTGCGACACCACCTGCAGCTCGTGCAACGAGATCTGGGCCTGCGACAGCGGCAACACAGCGGCCGATCAGCAGGAGGGGCAATGGGCATCTCCATGCCTGTATGAGCGTCGAGCGGCGCATGCTCAGAATCCACCAGCGCCAGTCGCAGCAGCAAGGAGCCATCCAGCTCCAGCTGCACAAAATTGGCCGCAATGTGGCGGGAGTTGGAGACAGGATGGACCGCATGACGGCGGCCATGGGCCGCATGACTGCAGCCATGGAGGAGAACACTGCTGCGCTCATCAAGCACCGCAGTGTAGCAAGCAGGCGCCACCACCAGCTAATGAGCCGGCTGTCGTCCTATAGTAGGTCAAATTACGTGGCAGCAAATGCCACCACCCAGTTGTCGCGGCGCTCTCTCACCCAGCAGCACCAACTGGTCCAGTGCTGCGAGGACATAACCAGGGTCCTGGAGCACCTAACCACCGCCGTGACGGCACTTCACACACCTGTGCTACCGGCCACTGTAGGGGGAGACGATGCCAGTGAGGGTGCCTCCAGCATGAGCAGCCAATCTGCCACGGAGGTCCCGCCACCTAGGCGCAGCACCAGGGCAACGCCTGGTACAGGTGCCCAGGATGAGGATGAGCCTCACAGGCGCCTGGGCATTACGCGCCGGAGGCGCCTTTGACACGGTCTGAGGGACACTGGCACAGGCTGACGCTAAGCCTGCCAAGAACCTTCACACTGCAGTATGCAGGAATACTGTAATTTGTAAATAGTTGAAACCATAACCTTTTTCTTGTGAATGAAACAAATACATTTATTTTGCTGCACACATTAGCCTTGTGTAATCATTACATTTTGCATGCAATTGTGATATGTGGGGTGGGGGAAGAGGGTGGGCTAGAAATTGTTCGCTGTGATGTGGTTGCGACGTCTGTGGCCTTCAGCTGGGTTCTCCCCGCGTGCATGGTGCGCATGTGCTGGTGGCCGGTCGCCTTTCTATACAGTTCCTTGTCCGGATGTGCGCAACATTGTAGCGCCGTTGCTGAGGTGTGGCAGGGTTGAGGTAAGGGGTCAGGAGGTATTCCCGTAGGGCGTAGCCACTGTCACCTGAATGAGAGGAGCAGATGTTGATTGCCTGTGCAGCGCAGTTACTTCATAGCAATGTGACATTGTCGACAAAGTGTACTTACCAAGTAGGTGTCCTTCCCCAAACTCTCCCCTGAGCAGTCGTGTGTGGAGTCCGCTGTGCCTGAATAAAGGAGTCATGGGTACTCCCTGGGTACTGGGCCACAATGTCAGTGATGATGGTCTTGGCATTGCAGACCATCTGTATGTTGAGGGAGTGGTAGGACTTCCTGTTGCGGTACATATACTCCGTGACAGCTGGTGGGCAGATGGCGACGTGGGTACAGTCTATGCAGCCGAGGACATGGGGAAAATGGGCGACATTGTAAAATTGTAGTTTTGTCAGGTCCAATTCCTGTTGGCTCGTGGGAAATGTGATGTGGCGGTGGAGCTGGCTGAGCATGGCGTCAACAAAAGTGTGGAGGCAGCGTGACATGGTGGGCTGGGATATCCCCCCAGCAGCGGCTACTAAGCCCTGGAAACTGCCGGAGGCCAGGAGGTGCAGGCTGCACAATACCTGCACATGTGTGGGCACAGAATTGTTTCGCCTTGTTGAGTGCTGCATGATGGGGTCGAGTTCTTGTATCAGCCAGGTGATCATTTCCCCATTCAGCCTGTATTTAGCATAAATCTGTTCTCTGGTTTGGCCCAGCAAGGTGACCCGCTGCCGGTAAATCCTTTCCTGCCTCATGCGTCTCCTCCGTGCTGCTCGCTGTAGCCTTCGCCGCCTCACCACCATGTACATCCCTGGCATTGTGGAACGCCTAATGCTGCTGCTGAATGTCCTTATGTGTGATTGGTCAGGCCTGGACCTGTTGGTGATTGGCCAAGAGTTTTTCAAATTTTACTTAATCATGGCTTTTATGGTTACCACCTGCTTTGAGTTGTCCTTAAATTGCGCCGCGCAAACGTGCGAATTTGCGCTTTTTCGCTATTGTATTTTTTTCATGAATGCCGATTGAGACAATATTGCGTTTCGCTATTCATTTCGCAGATTCCGTGGTTGGTCGCTATTTCCGTATCGCTAATGCTCGACTACCCGGAGTCTGCGACTATTATAGCGTAATCGCTATTTAAATCGCTATTCTGTGTTTGCGAATTCGCTATTTTGTACTTGAATGCCGATTCCGTGTTTTGCACCCGCAATTGCATTTTCGCAGCCATTGCGGGTGCAATTACGCTTCATGAATCAGGCTGTTAATCCTTTGTTCATGCTATCAAATTTCATGATAAGATATGCTTCTTTGCGCAATAACGCGCTCTCAATGCATGGCGATTGGTGCTTGGGATCAACCCATGTTAAAACAGTCCACTTGAAGTCATTTTCGCTGTGGTTTGTACTCAGAAAGTGCTCGACCATCGGTGCAGATAGAACCTTTTTCTTTATTCGGGACCGATGTTGGGTAATTCTGACATTAACAGATTGGCAAGTCTTGCCAATGTATATTCTGTTGCATGGACACACCACGGCATAGACAACATTTTTAGTTCTACAATTTGTAAACATGTCATGCTTCCATTTGACCCCATCATGATCAAAAACATTTCCTTCTAATGTGGTTGTACATGAGACACAGTTACCACATTTGCGATGCCCACAAATTGGTTTGAGGTTCCATTGTGCTAGCAAATCACCTTTTTGTTTCGGGATGTAGCTGTCTGCTCTTACAATTTGTTGCCCTATGCTTGGATTTTTACGCATGGCGAAAATGGGCTTGGGAATGGGATGCTCAAGTGTTTCCAACAGATGGCAATTTTTAAAAATGATGCGTTTAAATTGATTGGTGTGAGCCCCGAAGGTAGTCACACAAACCAACTTATCTAACTCATTCTTTTCTTTGATCTGAAGGAGATTTTCTCTAGGGGTAAATCTGGCCCGCCTCAAGGAGTATTTCAAAAGTTTCTTGGGGTAACCCCTCCTAGCCATTTCTTCACAAAAAGCCTTCCCGTGAGATTCAAAATCCGCTACATCTGTACAATTTCGCCTTATTCGCAAAAGTTGTCCATAAGGGAGATTCTCTTTTAAGCACTGTGGGTGGGAACTCCTATAGTGGAGGATAGTATTGCGGTCCGTTTCTTTTTTGTATATAGTAGTTGTCAGCGTTTTGTCGTAGACGCCTACTGTGACGTCAAGAAAGGTCATTTTGTTTTTACTGGATGTCATCGAAAGTTTTATATCCTTATGTCTGGAATTTAACCAGTCATGGAAATGATCAAGCTCAGCCTGGCTCCCCTGCCACAGGAGGCAGACGTCGTCAATGTATCTTAGCCACTGGCTTGTGCTTCCTGCGAATGGGTTGTTGTTGTATATGAATATTTCTTCATATTGTGCCATGTAGAGCACCGCCATCTCCGGCGCATAAGGGCATCCCATGGCAGTCCCTTTTATTTGGATAAAAAAATCATTCTCGAATTTGAAATAGTTACAGTGCAAGGTTATTTCTGCCAGACCTAAAATGAATGCGGTAGGTACCCTGTGTGGTCTTTCTCGTTTCTCAAGATAGAGTTCCATTACCTGAAGGGCCTCATCCTGGGGGATCTGGGTGTAAAGTGAGGCTACATCTAATGTAGCCATCACCTGCATCTCGTCATTAAATGGCAATCCTTCTATCTTCGTGATAAAATCCGTGGTGTCCCTGAGGTACGACTTGACCTCTGATAGGAAGGGTTTCAGAAAAAAATCAATATACTTTGAGACTGGCTCTAAGGCCGAATCGCAGCCTGAAACAATTGGTCTGCCTGGAGGTGCCTGCTCGTTTTTATGAATTTTAGGCAAAAAATATAGGACAGGCGTCCTCGGCAACTTCTTGTTCAGATATTCAAATTCTTTTGGGCCTAGAAATCCTTCATCCAGTGCAGCCCTTGTTATTCTGGCTATCTTGTCTTGGATTGCATGTACAGGATCTTCCTTCACTGGTCTATACCACTCACGATTGTTGACATGTGATTTTCCTTCTTCAAGATACATCGTGCGGGGCCATTCCACTACTGCTCCCCCCTTATCTGCTTGTTTTATGAGGATAGATGTGTCCGCTTTCAGGTCGTTAATGGCAGACGTAAGTCCTTTACTGATGTTATTCTGCACAAATCTCTTTGTTTTTTCCAATTTAGTCAGTGAAGATAAGACTACTTGTTCAAACGCGAGAATTTGTTTCGGTATGTTTTGTGTTGGAGTAAATTTCGATTTCATCCTGAGACCAGTGGTCTCATGGCTAGACGTCACCTCGGCACCTGCGAAAAAGGCCTTCAATCTTATTTTACGACAAAAATTGAATGCCTCTAGTTTAAGTTTCGTGAAGTCTGTTCTCTTTTGGGGGACAAACTTGAGGCCCAGGCTTAAAACCATTTCTTCATCTTTAGTTAACTCTTTCGTTGAAAGATTAACTATAGTTGACTTATCTAGCTCTTGTAGTATTTGTTGCGGGTTCGCATCTCCCATGGCTGCTTGAAGCGTACCCTTGTCTGTCTGCCTCTGTCTAAAAAAGACGAAGATGCTGCAGAAGCACCTCGTTTTTTAAAGGAGTCCTGCCTTGAGTCTGAGGAAGAGTCGGAGGAAGTTGTATCCGAAAATGTGAGGAATCTGTTTCTTGATCTACCTTGAAACGAGGTTAATGCGCTCCTAGATTCGCCTGAGGTGTAATAATCTTCCTTAAGGAAGGGATAAACTTGATCTAGTTTAAACAATTTAGAATCCCTCTCAAATTGAGCTGTTTTAATGTTAATAGTATTGTCTTTAAACAGCTGTATTTCTTTTTCTATTTTGTCCAAGAGGGCCTTCGCCTCTATGACTGTTTGAGTGTCTGTGATATTTTTAACAAGTTCCTCAATTTCTCTTTCTTCCTGGCTGCAAATACATTGAGCCGTCTCAATAGTATGCACCATTAGATCTCTACTGCACTTGGTGTTTATTTGGCTAAAGCCCTTTTTATAATCTGCGTCTTCAATAAAGATGACAGGAATGTTTTTTACCTGTAATCCCCAAGGAATTGTTCCCGCTATTAGATGTTTCAATAGGAAATGACCGTGTAATTCAGTCCGAATATGTTTCTTCTGAAGACGGGTCAATTTTTCTGCTTCATTCTGCTGTTTAGCAGAAGAGCTTAATGTTATGGAGGAGAATGGAGAGGAATCAATTAGATTCTTAATGTGGCTTTCCGTAAAGGACAAAGTATCTTTCTCAGACATGCTGAAGATTTAATCTATATTTAATCGATAAGGCAGACACACTGTGTCAATCCCTACCCACTCGGGTGACGACCCGCACTAGAATTTTGGAAAAGGGGGGGTTTGGGCCCTATGGGAAAGAGGGTAGGTTGGGCCTCTGTATCTGCAAACAAGGGGAGTTTTACCTATGCCTCTATATTTATTTTGACCATTTACTCAATTGTAAGGATGAACCAAACATCAATTAGTTATCCTGACATATTTTTATGTCATTTTATTTGAATATCATTAATTTTTTGTAGTTGATCGGAGAAATTGCAATATCAACTGAACGTGTTGCCATACAATTTAGAAATTGAACACAAAATTAGACATTACAGTGAGATACACAAAAACATACTCAATATATTCAGATTGTGAACGAAAAAATCAAACTTGATTCAGTTACCAAGGAGCAAATAAACAAAATCAATGTGCATTGGCAAATCAATGACCATTCACTATTAATTGTTAGGGGGCATAAAACACTTTTTAAACATATAGACGATGCCCCTGAGCTCTGAACGATATCACATTTAATTCAAATGAATCAGAGCATAGATGCCGAGTAAATCAGAGCGTGGATGCCGACGCGTTTCAAATCCTGCGTAATGAGTCACAGGATTCTCATCAGGGCTAGATGAGTCGATTCCATAGGAAACTGTTTATAACAAAAACGAGGACATTTTTTTAGAAATAATTCCTCAACCCATTCATGTTCATTTAACTCCAAACATAAAACATCTGACGATGCAGCATACCTTATTTGATACCAAGGTTGCACTTGTCTTAAAAATGCCGTATACGCGGTGGGTGTCACTCTGCAAAAAGAGTAAACTGGGTGTTTTAGTCCCAATATTAATTACATGGACTGAGCCCCAGCACCAATAAGCAAAAAGATTCTGTACCTTTGCGGTTTTGTATCAGCGGCTTGTTGTTTGGCCGGCGCGTGTTCAAATGGACTTCGAGTATTGGCCCCTTGTTTTCCCTGCATTGTTACAGAAACGCATTCTTTTCGAATAAATACTCGAAGTCCATTTGAACACGCGCCGGCCAAACAACAAGCCACTGATACAAAACCGCAAAGGTACAGAATCTTTTTGCTTATTGGTGCTGGGGCTCAGTCCATGTAATTAATATTGGGACTAAAACACCCGGTTTACTCTTTTTGCAGAGTGACACCCACCGCGTATACGGCATTTTTAAGACAAGTGCAACCTTGGTATCAAACAAGGTATGCTGCATCGTCAGATGTTTTATGTTTGGAGTTAAATGAACATGAATGGGTTGAGGAATTATTTCTAAAAAAAATTCCTCGTTTTTGTTATAAACAGTTTCCTATGGAATCGACTCATCCAGCCCTGATGAGAATCCTGTGACTCATTACGCAGGATTTGAAACGCGTCGGCATCCACGCTCTGATTTACTCGGCATCTATGCTCTGATTCATTTGAATTAAATGTGATATCGTTCAGAGCTCAGGGGCATCGTCCATATGTTTAAAAAGTGTTTTATGCCCCCTAACAATTAATAGTGAATGGTCATTGATTTGCCAATGCACATTGTGTTTGTTTATTTGCTCCTTGGTAACTGAATCAAGTTTGATTTTTTCGTTCACAATCTGTATATATTGAGTATGTTTTTGTGTATCTCACTGTAATGTCTAATTTTGTGTTCAATTTCTAAATTGTATGGCAACACGTTCAGTTGATATTGCTCTTTCTCCGATCAACTACAAAAAATTAATGATATTCAAATAAAATGACATAAAAATATGTCAGGATAACTAATTGATGTTTGGTTCATCCTTACAATTGAGTAAATGGTCAAAATAAATATAGAGGCATAGGTAAAACTCCCCTTGTTTGCAGATACAGAGGCCCAACCTACCCTCTTTCCCATAGGGCCCAAACCCCCCCTTTTCCAAAAAACTTTTAGAAAGTTGGCATTTTCTTGTCCTAAGCATTTGGTGCCTGCAACCTTTTTCCTGGGCCACATTATAAGGTGTAAAGGCAAGTGTGTTGGCACTATGGGCCATCTCTGACTTGAAGTGGAGGATCTGTCACCTATCGGTGCAAAGACAGGATATTGAGTTGTGATTATCGAAATACCATAATAATGAGTTGCAAATATCGTGATACAAGAATATCGACGTCCAGAATATCGACAGTAGGGTAAGAAATATTGTTTTTTTTAAATATAGAAGTTAGTAATATTGTTTGCAAAAATATTGTTGTTAATAATATCGAGTTTTATATTAGTGTGATGTATTTTGTTATGCATTTTAAAAGTATGTATTTTTTGTATAAGTATTGCTTTTTTAATGTATGTGTAACATTTTTAGTAGTGATTAATTTATGTCAATAAAATTTTACGTTCTTTAATTCAGTAGTGGGTTGTGGGTTTATAGGGGAATAGGGTGGGAAGTAATAAATTATAATAGGGTAATTAATAATATTTATTATTCTTAATTATCATTTTTTTTATTAATTGGGTATTCCTTTTTATTAATTCATTAATTGCTAATTATATTAATTGTGCTATTTTTTAGGAGCGGGGGCTTATAGGAGAATAGGGTGGGAAGTAATTTAATTATAATACAATAATTAATAATTTTCTATTTATTAGTATTTATAATATTTTTTAATTCATTATTAATTGTTCATTAAGTTTTATGAATTAATTAATTGATAATTAAGTTAATTGTGTTATTTTTTTAGGACCCGCTTGTGGGTTTAAAGGGGAATAGGGTAAGAAGTAAATTAATTTTGATAAAGTCATTAAAACATTATCTATTTGTATTTATTGTGTTTCTATTTTATAGTGTTGTTTGTGGTAATTCATTTATTATTATTTAATTATTAATTGTTCGATTATTATTAATTAATTGGTAATTATGTTAATTGTGTCAATTATGTAGGAGTGGTTTATGGGTTTATAGGGGAATAGAGCGTGATGTAATTTATCTAAAATAATTAATAGTTATTTGTTGATTATTGGAATTTATTTAATACAAAATTAAATATTGAAATTGCGTAATGTTTTTTAGAGATGTGAGTTGTGGGGTTTATAGTGGTAAAGGGTGGGAAGCAAATTATTTTAAAAACAACAGTTGATGGACAGAATGCAGAACAATGTCATACATTCACCCCAGTACAAAGATCTGGGTCTAAATCCGTCGTTTTTGCTCACCATGCCATTCCAATTTGAACCCAGCCATATGCCAATCAGTCTTGACCCTGTGCCCCATGGGAACAGTCCAGCCCGAACTGCCAAGCCAGGCCCTCCCTGGACTGGAAACAAGCATCCTAGAACCGGTTTTGGGCTTTCAGCCCTCTTCAGCCGGGATAGCTTGATTCCAGTGGCGTGGAGAACACGGGACTCACATCTGAGCATACCCGTCCCAGTCAGGGTGACAAATGCAAAAACAACAGTTGATGGACAGAATGCAGAACAATGTCATACATTTACCCCAGTACAGAGATCTGGGCCTAAATCCATTGTTTTTTTGCTCACCATGCCATTCCAGTTTGAACACAGCCAAATGCAAATCAGTCTTGACCATGTGCCCCATGGGAACAGTCCAGCCCGAACTGCCAAACCAGGTCCTCCCTGGACTGGAAACAAGCACCCTAGGACCGGTTTTGGGCTTTCAGCCCTCTTCAGCCGGGATAGCTTGATTCCAGTGGCGTGGAGAACACGGGACTCACATCTGAGCATACCCGTCCCAGTCAGGGTGAAAAATGCAAAAACAACAGTTGATGGACAGAATGCAGAACAATGTCATACATTTACCCCAGTACAGAGATCTGGGCCTAAATCCATTGTTTTTTTGCTCACCATGCCATTCCAGTTTGAACACAGCCAAATGCAAATTAGTCTTGACCCTGTGCCCCATGGGAAAAGTCCAGCCCGAACTGCCAAACCAGGTCCTCCCTGGACTGGAAACAAGCACCCTAGGACCGGTTTTGGGCTTTCAGGTCCTCATCCGCCAGGATAGCCTGATTCCCGTGGCATGGAGAAACGGGACTCACGTCTGAGCATACCTGTCCCACTCGGGGTGACAATTGCAAAAACAACAGTTGATGGACAGAATGTAGAACAATGTCATACATTCACCCCAATACAGAGATTTGGGCCTAAATCTATAGTTTTTTTGCTCACCATGCCATTCCAGTTTGAACCCAGCCATATGCAAATCAGTCTTGACCCTGTGCCCCATGGGAACAGTCCAGCCCGAACTGCAAAGCCAGGTCCTCCCTGGACTGGAAACAAGCATCCTAGGACCGGTTTCGGGCTTTCAGCCCTCATCAGCCAGGATGGCTTGATTCCAGTGGCATGGAGAGCACGGGACTCACGTCTGAGCATTCCCGTTTAACTCGGGGTGACAAATGCAAAAACAACAGTTGATGGACAGAATGCAGAACAATGTCATACATTCAGCCTAGTACAGAGATTGGGACTTAAATCCATCGCTTTTTTTGCTGACCATGCCATTCCAGTTTGAACCCAGCCATATGCAAATCAGTCTTGACCCTGTGCCCCATGGGAATAGTTCAGCCCGAACTGCCAAGCCAGGTCCTCCCTGGACTGGAAACAAGCACCCTACGACCGGTTTTGGGCTTTCAGCCCTCATCAGCCAGGATAGCTTGATTCCAGTGGCATGGAGAAACGGGACTCACGTCTGAGCATACCTGTCCCACATCTGCGCCTAAATCCATTGTTTTTTCGCTCACCGTGCCATTCCAGTTTGAACCCAGCCATATGCAATTCAGTCTTGACCCTGTGCCCCATGGGAACAGTCCAGCCTGAAGTGCCAAACCAGCTGGACTGTTCCCATGAGGCACAGGGTCAGACTGATTTGCATATGGCCATGTCTGAACTGGGGTGGTGGAGTGAGCTTTAGAATGATGTTGGATTAAACCTGATCAGTTGACTGGGGGTGAGTTCTTGCAATGTTTAACACTCCATCCATCATCCCCTTTGGTTTTGCTTCTTGGCCCTAAGTTGGCAGGGTATGTCCAGACGTGGGTACCTTGCTCATTTTGCCACTGGATTCAAGCTAGCCTGGCTGATGACGGCTGATTAGCCAGAAACTGGTCCCAGGATGCTTGTTTCCGGTCCAGAGAAGACATGGCTTGGCAGTTCAGGCCGGACTGTTCCCATAAGGCACAGACTCAGACTGATTTACATATGGCTATGTCTGAACTGGGGTGGCGGAGTGAGCTAAAGAATGATGATGATGGATTACACCCAGATCAGTTGACTGGGGGTGAGTTCTTGCAATGTTCAACACTCCGTCCATCATCCCCTTTGTTTTGCTTGTTCGCCCTAGGTTGCCAGAGTATGCCCAGACGTGGGTCCCTTGCTCACTTTGCCACTGGATTCAAGCTAGCCTGGCTGATGACAGCTGATTAGCCAGAAACCGTTCCCAGGATGCTTGTTTCAAGTCGAGGGAAGACATGGCTTGGCAGTTCGGGCTGGACTGTTCCCATGAGGCACAGACTCAGACTGATTTGCATATGGCCATGTCTGAACTGGGTTGGTGGAGTGAGCTAAAAAATGATGATGGATTAAATCCAGATCAGTTGACTGGAGGTGAGTGCTTGCAATGTTCAACACTCCGTCCATTATACCCTTTGGTTTTGCTTGTTCGCCCTAAGTTGCCAGGATATGCCCAGACATGGGTCCCTTTCTCACTTGGCCACTGGATTCACGCGGCCTGGCTGATGGCGGCTGATTAGCCAGAAACCGGTCGCAGGATGCTTGTTTCTGTTCCAGGGAATACATGGCTTGGCAGTTAGGGCTGGACTGTTCCCATGAGGATTCTACCACATATTATATCAATATATATGCACTCATGTGTGTGCTGCTATTTTTATTTGAAGAGTTTAGTCATACGTGAAAAATGGTGCAAAAGGATCAGAGCTCCTTCTCTCAATTTGTGGGAAGGGCAATGTTTCAAACATTTTTAAAATATCCCTCACACACTGAAACTTGATTCAGTGTCATGCTTCATCATTGGGGTCTTCCCGCCCCTCTACGGGACGGGGCGTGCTATGACTTACGCAGATGCAGGAGCACTTTATTCAGTGATAGGTGAGTATGTGTAGTGCGTGGGATCGTGAAAAGAAAATGTGAGATGGTTAAAAATGATCAAGCTAGAGGAACAAAAATACTTTATTGTCTTCCCTGGCTGAGAATAGTAAAAGTGGGGAGATGTAGGTGGAGTACTATAATGAGTCACCTCCTACAAGGTCAACATTTGTCAGAAGCCATCCCCTTGGCTTTTTATTTATTTATTAATTTTAAAGGTTTCATATAGCGCTGGCTAGACCCAGAGGTATCAGAGCGCTTTACATGAGTATCAGATCATAGTTACTGGTTACATCGTTACAAAGGTTACACAGTTATTAGAGCATGGCAACATAGTTACTTGTAAGGTCGAGATAAACAATAAGCACAAATACGTAAGGTGAAAAGCAAGCAAGGGGAAAGATTCAGGGGAGGGGGAAGGAGCTGGGGAAGTAGACAGGTAATGAAGGTGGGAAAGAGGAGGGGAGGGTGAAGGACACCGCATGGAAGAGGCGGGGAAGGGCGACTGCGACACAAACCGGTAGACAAGTCAAAGCAACGTCCAGCAAGCTGTGATCCCAGGGGAAGTGGTATCACTTCCCTATCTCAGTTGCGGGAGGCTCCCTTTACGCAGTGGACTCTCTCAGATGGGTCTCTGAGACTCCAAGGCCTATATACTGGATCCTTCCCAAAAAGGGGAGAGGGAGTGCTTTGGCAACGCTCTAAGTTCTTTAAAGTGGCTGTGGTATTCTTATTAAAAGAAGATTGCAATAATATTAGCCTCCGTGTCTTTAATAAAATCCTGATTTTCTGACCATCAAGGTTGGGTAAAATCTACATTACTCCCTTGCAAAAACTAAATTTACAAGCACTTATGCCTCCATCTTTCGCCAAATGTACGGTGGGGTGAAGGGTAACAGATGAATATATGGGATCAATTTCAGCTGATTACAAGGTACACTTTCCACTTTCCAAATAAAAAAGGCAGACAAGTCTCAAGTCAAGTCAAGCAAGCTTTATTCGACGATTGTCATAAAAGCATATTCCATATATATAAAAGTACATGTATAAAATTCAGTAGATAAAACCAGATTAAAATCCAGATTATAAAAATTCATAAAATACATAAATAAATCATTCAATTAACAATACAAATATGGGAGATTTTATTACACGATAATTAACAAGGATACTTGGCCTACGAGGTTAGCTAATATATTATGCTTTCAGCAGTCGGGCTCTAATCGTCCATGCCCAGCCTACAAATTTCGCCACCGCTATATACACAAACATATTAGAACTGGTGCAAATAATTCTGACTGCAATCATTCCTCTCCTCGTTCCCATTAACCTACACATCGGTCGTAACCACTTTCGACGGGGCGCCACATACATTGGGCACTCAAACAGAAGATGGCCAATGGTTTCAGGAACATCTGAGCAAGCCGGACAAGCCACCTTGCCCCCACTAGTCCATCTATTAGAGAATGCCCTTACCGGTAGGCTTCCCACTCTTAGCTGAAAGTAGAGCTTGCGGTCAAGGGGCTTCGTGATGACATCCCAGAATTCCTCAAGTTTGGGACAATCTTTAATTTCTAAAAATAAACCAACAAGAGAGTGTGAGGGGGTGGTACTGAAGACCTTTGTAGCCACCAAGTTCCAGTACAAGTTCTTAAGTACCTTCTTTGGTGGGATCCTGGCGTGCAATGGATCTTCCCACAATTCCCCTAGACCTAAATCATTTAAAAGATTCCGGATATGTCCCAACCATTTGACTTTCCGTGAACCGTCACTTTTGACTACGTCCAGCAGCCCCCTGGTATATGTATCCAATTCAGGTGTAGTCCAAATCCACCGCCAAAATAGGATTGGGCGCAAGGATGCAATTAGAGCCATTGGTGTTATGCCCAGGTCGTAGAATAGGGGATTCAGTGGGGTGCTCTGGGGTAACCTTATTAGTTTTCTAAGAAATGTATTTTCAGAAACAGTCATCCCCTTTAGTTTTTCGTTTCCCCACATTTCCACACCATACAGAGTAGAAATAACTACCTTGCCATTGTAAACCGATAACACCGGAGTTATTGGCATAGTCAAAGACCTGGAGTGCTCTAGGCTCAATGCTCCTGAGAGCTGACGATGCTTCAGAGTGTATATTCAACAACATAGGAGTGGCTGAAAAATCACACGAGTGAAAAAAGTGGAGTGATACGTGAAAAAACAAACAACATTTTTTTTTGTTTTTTTATAATACCCTCACTCACCCTTCTATTGGGTGATATGCTTCATCATTGGGTATTTTTCACCAGGCGGGTATAGGACCTACCTGGTGTGCTTCGACACCTGCAATTGCAGTGGAGCTGGATAAAGATAAAAACAGTGCAAAAAATGTGATGGTGATAAAGATTAAGAAGTGCGAACACTGACCAAAACCAAACTTTAATAAAGATCAATGTAAGCACACGGTTAAATGTTTTTGAAAGGACAGTCTTGACTATGAATTTGAGTCAAATTGTCCTATTCAGTAGGTCAAATGGTCGACATGTTTCTGCTCATTAAGGCCAATTCGGCCGAGCTTTCTTCAGGACCAGAAAAACAATTCAAACACTGGGCGGTGTGCGCACTCTAAGGCGTACCCTAACCTCAGTGTTCTTGTAAACAATACAAAACTCACGGTTCTTAATACCGGTTCACCCTGGTTTATCCAGGTTTTAAAATCTGTGGAGAGAAGGAGAGAAAAGAAGCACATACTGACAAACACTTTATCGAGAGTACTGTGTGTAATCTTTTTCAAACCAATACATTCTGGTATGAACCACAAATAAACGTGCACCCCACTTCACAAACCCTCATAGGTGTACAACTGTATATTCCATCAAGGGGTAAGTGAGCAGTAGTGACCAAAATTAGTAGCAGACTGTGATGGTCAATTATGAGGGGAGAAAAGGTAGGCTCATTATTCCGGGAGTTATCTGGGGAACAGGTTCTACATTCTAAGGCCAGCAAATCCTCCACTATCTTCGAGTTTTTTAGAACCACCTCAATGCAATCATCGGTATCGCCTGGTGATGTAATTCTTGTGGTTTTTACAATGTCCTCCCTGATAACAGACCTACACCCCCTAGTATGCCTAATCCAATGGATTACCTTATTCGTTAGGGAGTCCGGGGTCTCATAGCCTCGCCCCATAGGTATTTTTGGGACATTCACCATGTACACAGCCTGTGTGCGGTTTTGATGATCGTTACGGTGAAGATGGTACGGATTAAGGGAATATGATCTTGATTCTTGCCGGCAGCTTTTTTTTGTATTCTCGCCCATACTGACTCTAGCCACTGGCATAACATTTGGCTTTAAGGTCATTCTTTTGGGCGAATTTACCAAATTTTTCCCCTTTACATTCGAATTACCTATGGGTTGCGTGATCCCCCTTTCTTTCCTCACCAATGGACTGCATGTAGGTGGAGTGACAGTCGAAGGGGCAGATGGAACATATACTTTCCCTCCAACCACACTTTAGTTCATTGGGCCTGGCGGGAAAGCTTTTGCAAGATTAAGTGAACATTGCCCAGAATGATTTTTTAGGGTATTAACTGTGACAGTCAAAAGATCAACTTTAACTTGCAATGACTCAACCAAACCCCACAGTTGTTTAATAATTACCCACAGGGGGTTGGCTGTTAACTCAGGGGACATATGCACATCAATAGTTCCAGACAAAGACAGGGAATTTTCAATTGGGGGGGCAATCAACGAGGTTCCTACTGCATTGTCACTCTCCATCTGAGACAAAACAGAGAACCTGTTATTGCTAAATAAAGGTTCTAAGTCCTCAGCACTAACATCAAGTTCTACAGATGGATTCAACTGATCTATGCATAACTCCTTCTCATCAGTTGTTACATTATTTGTCCCTACCCCCACAGCAGGTTTACTTAAAAACATATCAGGAATTATCACCACCCCCTTATCCTGCCTTTTGCCTGTGCTGGTCCCCAATTTCACAGTATCCTCACATATTTGCTCAACAATTTTAAGAGTTTGGGTCAGTATGTCCCCACAGTCTTGTATCAGATCATCTATTCGATCCATGACACAATTGGCTCCTGCATGGGACAGCCGCTTGCCAGATGACTTAGTTTTGCATTTCCTGGCTTTTTCCCCAACTTTAGGCACTCCCCCTACTACTTCGCCAGAGTCTTCTGTCAGTTTCCGTTTCCCCATGCTTCCGGATAGCTAGACCGTGCTGGTAAATAATAATAAAGACGCAGAGTACCTTGGTTGTGGATGCAAGGGGATTGGCCCAGCCCTGCCACCTCCTGGCCCGGACTGTCACAGACTGTCCGCTCTTTGTCCGGGCTTCGTCCGGCGTTGGCCCCACGCTGCGTCCCGCGCTGCCTGACCCGGAAACTGATTATATTCTGTCAGTATTTAGGAGGCGGTCCTCCGCTCAGGTGGTCAGGTGGGCTACCACACGGACTCCTGGCTCCTGGAGTCCTGTGCGCTGATGGAATCACTAAGCCCCTGCGATAAGAAACAGCCTCGGGCACTGCGGACAAACAAAACTCCTCGTTACTCCCCCGCCTGGGGAGACAGCACCTCTGGACATGGTGAGCAGGAGCTCACGAAGCGGGACAAGTCTCAAAGATAGAAGGCTTAGAGTCATCAATAATATAGCATTAGAAACACCCACGTAGTAGCAGATAGTAAGTATTCTTAAATCACCCCAAGTTCCTAAAAGTGTTAAAAGAATAGACCTAGGTGCCAGATTATCTAAAAGCCATGAAATCGCTGCAGTTCCCGATGCACAAGAGACAAACTGACCCATAAAATCCAAAATTAATCCTTACTTTTTATTGTTGAGCGCGACCTAAAAGATAAAGAGAAGACAAGTGAGTAAAGGGTAGTTGTAAAAATTTTAAACTTGCACTGGGGATTTCTTGCCCCATATAAATTAAATCAACAGGCTATCTGACTTAGTAAGACACCCACTTCAAGTTTACAGGGAACATTTGAAAATAGAAATAGAAAAATGGTGAAAATAGACATTTTATTAAGACAACTTTGACCTATATTGGAGCGGGGGAGAGATCTCCAAACTACAAAGGGAGACTGTTTTAGATAAAGGTGACGTGAAATGCAAAAGTCTAAAATGTAATCTGAATAATAAACTTCTAATTGCCTTTTTGGGTTCCAATCATTATTAGCCCTGGGTCTGGGTGGTAAGATATCAGCAGTGATATTAAACAGAAGCAACTCAGTTTGGGATTAATTAATTTTGTAGCCTCTCCATTATAGTGTATCCCTATATAGTTTGCAATGCATTCTCAACGATACTGCTTTCAGTAAATAAAAAAAGAGAAGCCTCATTAGCATATATTTTCAATTTGGTGATGCCTGCTCTACGGGTGAAATCCCTCTTCAAAGTGAAAATTCCAGAATAAAAAATCACAGCTCACAAGGTCAAACACCTTTTCTGCATCCAATAAAACTATAGCCGCTCGAATATTGTCTGTCACAACCAGACCGATAAACTCTGCCAGGTAATGTGTGTTGGTACTCTTACTTCACCCCAAATAAAACTGTTCTAGTCAGAATAATTTAAGTTGTTAATAAAGACATTAATTCGGTTGGCTAAAATTTTTGTAAACATTTTATAAGGCTTTTCATGGAGTGTTCTTGGTCAATAATGAGATGATTCTGTTCACCCTTCCCTTTCTTTAAAAAGTTGTTTAACACACCCTTTAAAAAAAAAGGTGCAATGGATCCACCTGGTAAAACTGAACTAAAGAAAGTTGTTAAGGAGGCTACAAATAAAGTGCAAAAGCATTTATAAAATTCCTCTCCAAAGACATCTTCTACTGGGGTTTTGGGGCCTGGTAGTAATTTTATTGCATTCCTAAGTTCATTCCCACTAATGCAACATGCCAGGCAATCTGCCCCTTCAGTCTCTAGCTCAGATAATCACACCTCATGCAACAATTTCTGTTTTTGTGCTAACCTCGGGGTCAAAGACTCTCCCTTATACATAAAGGAGTAATTGTCCAGGAAGATATTCCCAATTCACTGCCTCTCCTTTATAATGGTGCAAGTGTTAGGGTCTCTAATCCCGTAACCAAGTTTTGATTTCATTTTTCTTCAGCTGTCAAGGCCAGAAAACACTCCTTTTTTCCCCGTCTTCATATAACAAATTGTTAAAAAGTGCTGCTATTTAAAACCTCCTTCTTTTTAAAAAGGTCTTTTAAAATGCCTCTCAGGTCAAGCCAGTTATGATATGTCTGCGTGATCTTCAAAAGCCTGTTAACATGCATTATTGAGGGCCAAGTGCAAGCTGTATTGCTCATCCCTATCCCTTTTCCAGTACTTTGTCAGAGAGTTCAAAAATCCCAGAATTGTAGTCTTAAAGACCTCACATACTATGGCTGCAATTGCTTTATTCTTGTTTGTTTTAAAGAACATACTCAATCTAAGTTGACAATATTTAAATATTAGCATTTTGGCTCAGCAAAGGTTTCTCCATAATCCATCTTCTCTCTTTTTTGGGGCCATACAGTGGAATTTTAAAATCACCACGGAGTGGTCAGATTAAGATCTGCATGATATTGCTGGGGAATTTTTGAGATAGTGAGAGAGAATAAAAATAGATCTATCCTTGGAGCTGTCCCATATCGCTGTGAAAAACAAGACAGGACTCTCCTGGTTGAGTTCAGTTGTTTCCAAACATATTGTGTTCCTACCGGGTACAAACTTCATCAAAGATCTGCTGCATCCACTTCCTGTGTTGAGTGGGGTTAGGCTTGGAATCCCAAGCATGTTACATAGTAGCCATTCTAAGAGGTTTACTATTATCATGCATGGGGGAATAATGCTAGCCAATGTTATATCTTTTATTGTGGATAAGTGCTGGGGCAATAACCCAAAACCCATCTTCATCAACTACAGGTGGCAAACCGTGGAGATCTACTTTTTGTCTGAAAATCACTGCAGTCCCGCCATGCAAAGTTCTGGCCAACAAATAGAAGCATTTTGTAACCCAGGAATAATTCAGTTTATTTCCTTCCCTCCCCCTGATAAAGGGATTTTCC
This sequence comes from Lissotriton helveticus, assembly GCF_964261635.1. Taxonomy (NCBI): domain Eukaryota; kingdom Metazoa; phylum Chordata; class Amphibia; order Caudata; family Salamandridae; genus Lissotriton; species Lissotriton helveticus. Next base: position 1,765,469,494 of record NC_136059.1, read on the forward strand.
TGTGAAAGTTTGATTGTGGGATTATACAGTTGCAATTTAAAAAGATCACATCCCTCTTTCATCTAATATTCAGACCATTAGCATTAAAACTAATAATAACTAATTCCATCTACTTTTTTTAATAGAAAAAATCTTAATCCCTGGACACTTATAAGGTGTGCATGATTAACATACAAAAAATGACAGTACAATCCTTACCATGCACTGATCATGTAGTGCAATTTCATTTAACTTTGCCCCAGCAATTTTCCTCCTTACGGTGATTCCATTAGCTCTCCACCTACCCCTAACCATTGCGCCTATCCACTCAACACCTCCCTTTCCCCTTTCCTCCTCACAGTCCCATCCTGATGTTTCTAGCCCCCGGAAGCTAAGAGCAGCTGCCATTCTATTTAGTTGGTGTACTGTCCTACACCAGTGATGGTCCAGAGCTATTCATTCTTACACCTCGGGCTACCGATCTGACTCAAACAAATGGATGCTTCAGAAGGTTCAGTAAAAAAGTGAAACTGTCCCCCCTACAAAACCTTCAGTAAGGTATGATTAAGCAGCTGAACCTGGGCTCCCTTCACCTTATATGGTTTAGATAAATGTTTCAGTTGCCAGAGAGATTTCATATGTAAAGTCTGGAAAAAATTTGAAGGAGATGTAAGTTCCCATTTTAATAGATTTTAGTTGAATTGCTTTCCTGAATATTTTCTTTCCGAAAGTTGAGTCCTAAAAAAAAGACCAAAATGGTCTGTGGCTTTGCAGCTGCCTTAGGTGGAGTGGGAGGAACCCTGTGGGCTCTTGCAATAAAGATATCTGTTCACTGGCCAGACAAAACCTATTCAGTTATTTTGTTGTTTCCTCAATTAGAGCCATACTTTGTGCAAAGTACTCCGGGACTCCCACCAGCCTTAGGTTTGCCTGTCGTTATCTGTTTTCTAGGACCTCCAGCTTATATTCGCATTCTGCATTTCCTTCAGAAGCTTAGATGTAGTTTTAGAGTGAGACCTTTATGTGTGAAATCCTTTGTTCAGCTTCCGCACATCTGGTGTTTCGACCATGCAGGCCCTTACACATGAAATATTGCTTGTTCCCAGTTTTACACACCATCATCTTATGGGCCATTTTCGTCTCCTGAAATTCTGCCAGGATTAGTTTGAGTAAAGCGTTATACTCTCTCAAGACACCCAGTGACTCATTCTTCTCATCATACAGGTCAATCAAATTAGCCTCAGGTTTTACTTGCTATTTTTCTCATTTGAATTATCCTGGGCTATAGCTACAGCTGCTTGTTCAACTGCAAGAGGGACAATTGATTACACCAATCTAAATTTTGACATTTCGCTTGTGGGTGTGGTTGATACTGTTTCAAGTCTAGGTACATCATGCCCATTCTGGCCTATATTGCTGTCTTCCACTAAAGGGAAATCACCATATTGTTGCACACCTCAAGATGCGTTTAATCCCAAGAGTGGATTTCTAGGAATAATTGGATATTGTGGCAGTCAGGTTCAGCTAATAGTAGCACTGACGAATGGAACTCAAGGAAGTGATTTTACTGTGGTAGGACCTCCGTGAGATTCTTTCCCGCCAAACAATGAATTGCGTCTGACACCCTCCTCACAATGATTCTCCAAGGCCAGCCCAATCTGCAGGTGATTAACCAACCCTGATTACCTGGTTTCATCTACATCACCAGAATGCCAGGGTGGCGCTGTTCCCCTTCTACTATAGACAGAGAGAATACATTTGATCTGTGGTGACGTTTCTATTTCCATGCAGTGTTCCACACCCTGTGTGACTTCTGGGCAAAGGGAAGGGAGTTAAACAACCCACTCCCACGCAGCAATTTCTCTTTTTGGTTAATCTCTAAGCTTCTTTTCCCCTTAATAGACATCATCACAGTCTTCTCTCGAATAGGGTTAGTATGTATTTCCAAATGGGCCTTTGCGCCTCGTAGTTCTTCTACCCTTCTCTCTGAGTAGGGCTTTGTTAATATCTGTACCATTAGGGTTTTGAAGTCTACAACACAATAGCTCAGATTTTCATCAAATAGAACCGCACCATGAGATAGTGCAGTAGTAAGGTCTTGGGAACTTTCTTGTTACTAATTCATCCAATGCATCCAAATTCCAGAGTTTTTATTTGCCTAAACAAAAGACACCCCACAAACAACCAGCCTTCTCAGCTACTGCTACCGGCTGTGACCTGTCTATCAAATGATACCTCTTTTAAATAATAATCTGCCAAGCAAGTAAGTCTGTCCCATTGGGAGCACAAGTACAGCTACTATGAAAACAAAAGGAAAAAAGAGGGAAGACTTTTCAGCCTTCATCCTTAGGCATCCAGTCCAGATTCACCATTTAAAAAGCTAGGCTTCAATGGCAACCACAGGCTCCCGACAGAGCCCAAACAACAATTCTCCATCTGCTGCAATCCCGCTCTGAAAAGCGCCTGTCTACCCAACTCACTCCATGGCTCCAAACGATGCACCAAAATGCTGTTGTCACATGAAGCCGGGGCAGCAGCCTGCCAGTATAGCAGGTGCAGCAGAGGTTCAGTCTAATGGCGTCCAACACCCCACCAAACTTAACTGCAACATCTCATTCCAGCTTTGAACTCTGCAAAAATATAGCAGCTGCAGACAGGAGCCACAGCTTCTCTCGCTCCACTTCAGGCCACCATGATGGGATCAGGCAGCATGGCTGCCAGTCAAAACTCCTATCATCCCAAAGACCCTTCTCAAGTACCTTGAGTGTCCAGTGTAGCAAAGTGGCCTACAATGGAACCCACAAGCAGATGTCTGCTGGATATTGCACCAGAGAATTCTACTCATATTTAATAAATGTCCACCATATGGCACAAAGAAGCCATTTGGATCAGAAATGCCCAAAAAGGGTCATTGCTTGTTTTCAAGATACCCGATGACAATGTAAATGAAATTCAGTTGGATTAAACACAAATAAATTCAAAGTATGTGGATGTCCTGAGTATTGGCCACAGTACCAGCCCCCCTAAGACCTTTATTTGATACCCCTGCTCTCGAGACACAAAACCAGGGGCAAGACAAGGAAGTTCAGGGAAAGCAGTTTGATGCTATGGTGGATGATTGTGAGTTCACATTATGCGGTGCTGATAATTACAAGGGCTGCTGAGCTTTCTTTATGAGAGGCAGCTCAGCGTCTCCAACAAGTAACACTCAAAGCAACTGACTGAGAGGGTCATTCAAGTGTCCTTGGCTTTTTGAGTCTATGTTGGAGAGCAGTCCAAGGCTTATTTCAAGTGAGGGTGTGTGTGCGGTGACTCCAGGTACATTGAAAACAGCAATCCAAGCAGCAATGAATTATACATTTCGAGATCAGAGGTGTACATGCACAACTCCTTTTCTAATAACTCATATATTTGGAAGTATTTATAGCATAAACAGTTACAGTCAAATGGAAAGTACATAAAACATAATACCGTGTACTATACCAAACGAATTACTACTTTACTACCATAGATCCCTTTCAATGTACTTCTAACCCACTTTTCTACTTCTTCTCCCTCCCTGCTCACAAACACTACTCCAACCTACCGCCCTTTCCAAAAACTTCTGGTTTCTTTTGTTGTTTCAGAAACACATTGTCTGGCAGAAACAAAAAACGGCAACATAAAAGATATTACAAACCATGCAATTATCATGATGGTCCCCATTCTTTCTGCAAAACTGAATTAATTTCCTTTTCCTTTTTGCATACTTGAATTAAATTACCAGTCACTTAATTATATGTATCTCTGAACGTAATTTGTTCTCCCTTGTTTTTCACAAATCCAATGCACTGATTTAATTAACTCCGTTGATTTCAATCAATAACATTACCTTAATTACATGCCCTGCTCCGGGCTCCTCTTTGGAGAGGCTATTTGTCCAACCAGTAAAACATCTCCCCTAAAACGAATGTACGCATCTATACGATCTGCAGCACTGCAGACAACATTTTCCTTAGTTGGTTTCAAAACATGCAGTTTGTGTCGGCGATTTGATTTTTATGTTGGTGAAATGTCCTTTCATATACTGTAGGATTTAACTGTGTTGCACGCGATGTTTATTAGCACGTAAAATATGTGAATGATTATTTCTGCTTTGGGCATCATAGGGAATCTAGTTCTGAATAACACATTTGCACACTGTAGCATTTTTCAAATCAGTTTAAGAGCTGACAGAACATTTACATTTTTATGATATGCCAGTGACAATGCATATGGTCCAATAAAGCATGTTATTAGAGCAAGTGTACTATTATGCATTCACACTCATATGACTTCAGGTTAAAGGTCAAATTCCGTGTTATTACCATAAGAAAGCACTCCTTACTTCCGCGCAGATCCCACATTAAAGTGACATTTGAATGGAATGAGCGAGACCACACCCAAAAGGGCTATTTGGACAAAATCCTAAACTTACTACCATTTTTGTATTCACAGAAGGCACTTACTCGTTTTGATATTCAGAGAAGACGCTTACTCATTTCGGTATTCACAGAAGTTAGGAGTCCTAACTTTAGGACTTCTACATGCCTTCTGTGAATACCGAAAGTCCTAAAGTTAGGATTTTTCTCAGTTTAGGAGTAGTAAAGTTAGGACTCCTAACTTTAGGACTCCTAAATGCCTTCTGTGAATACCGAAAGTCTTAATATTAGAATTTTTCTCAGTTTAGTAGAAGTAAAGTTGAGAAAAATCCTAATTTTAAGGCATTTAGGAGTCCTAAACTTAGGTCTCCTAACTTTTCTACTACCAAATTGAGAAAAATCCTAACTTTAAGACTTTCAGTATTCACAGAAGGCATTTAGAAGTCCTAAAGTTAGGACTCCTAACTTCTGTGAATACCGAAATGAGTAAGTGCCTTCTGTGAATACCAAAATGAGTAACAGCCAGATTCATGAAGCCAAAATCGGCTCGCAAAGGGCCAGATTGGCTTTGCAAGCGTTTTTTTTGCATTTGGGATTCATCAGCCCAAATGCAAAAAACGCAAAATTTGAAATCGCTAAATTGCGAAGAATTGCATTTAAGGAATCTCTATTTGAGATTCCTTAAATGCAATTCATGAACCATTTTAGAATTGTGGATTCGCAATATTGGTCTGACTTCGTGGTAAATAGCGAAAACTTAAAAAAATGCACTTTAGTGCATTTTTCCAATTTGGATGTTACACACACATGTCCTTTGGACATGTGTGTGCGCAACACCAGTGTAAATCACCATTTCAGGGGTGCTACAGGGTGTCCTTTGGACACCCTGGCACCCTTGAAATCGCTTCCCTTAGCGAATCGCAAATAAGGAATGACTCCCTATTCATTCCTTCAAGGCCCATAGGAAGGAATGGGGAGTCATTCCTTATTTGAGAATAGTAATTAGCGAATCGCAAATAAGGAAGCAGTAGAAATCGCTATAAATTTTGCGATTTCTACATGCATCCCGTTTTGCAAATCTTTAATAGCGATTCCTTAATAATAGCTATTAAGGACTCGCAAAAGAGGAGCATGATGAATCTGGGGGTTAGTGCCTTCTGAGAATACCAAAATGGTAGTAAGTTTAGGATTTTGTCTTGAGTTAGTTCTGTGAATCGGGCCCTTTGTATTTGACTGCATGTATTTAACCCACTGTGTTCTAGTAAAATAATTTTTCTTAAAACTCTGAGACATGAAAAAGCCACATTTCACAAACCATACATGTTCATCCACCAAGAGCTACAGAGTATTTATTACCATTGTTGAGGGAAGGAAATGTATCATGATGAGGGGTTTGCAAAGTTCCAAGTTAGTGGAATTGCAACTTCACAATTGTTTTTTTAAAATCTTCCCACACTTTGCGGGATGCAAACTGGCAAAATATCTGAAAACAAGAGGAACAGTTTCAGAGGACTTATTTTCAAAGGATATGGAAGGATGACTCCTGTCCCCAGTTAGAGCCTCCTGCATCAGTGTAACTCCTCCTCTACCACCACTCTCTCAACCAATACTGTCTTAGGCCACAACATTGTATCCCTTCCAAAACAAAGCTCCCAAATCCCTGTTGCCCTGCCTGGGTCCTCATGCTTAGGGACCCAGTGGAGGGACCCGTGGTGCCAGACCCGATACGAAAGTCTGAGTCTAAGCATTTACCTCTCACCATATCGTCTTTTTCACAGACCCTGTTAAGGGTGATATCCTATAGCTATGAAACTGCCCGCTTGATTGGGCCATGGACAATGAAACTTTACTTCAAAGAAGTTGGTCAGAAATGATAATCTTTACCGGCTTCGATGATGCCAAGTTTCCAACTTGTCAACATTCTTTGGCAAAGCCAAAATCTTAGCACACCTCTAAACATGTTCCACAGGCGTCTTCACCTTTTGTGATATAAGGGCCCTCACCACACTTACACGCAATATATCTCTACATAACATAAAACAACACAGAGGTAGAGGTGTAATTAGGGAGCCAGGAACAACACTGCCTCACTTCATCTACCTCAGGTGACCAGTAGCTAGTTCTCCCTCAGAAATGTTAGATATCAGCTACCACTACTAACCTTTGGGAATTTCTCCCTTATAAGAACAAACATTGGCAAATCCAATAGGTCGGGTCATTCGCATAGCTGCTGTATTTAAAGTGATTAGTAAATGTCTCTCTCAAATAAAAGGTAAGAGCTTGAAGTATTTAACAAGGCTTCAGCCCCTTAAGACTTTATGAGATGTTCCTCCCGAGTTAGAGCAACTGCTTAACAAGTCTATCACAAAGTTGTAGTACTTTAGGTTATTACTAAAAGCCCCTCTTGAGTCCAAGTCAACTGCTTGAAAAGTCTTTAACAAGTTTGCAGTGCCACAAGACATTACTAAATGTCACTCTTAAGTTGAATTCAACTGATTGAAGTTTCACAACTCTGCAGTATCCTAAGTTGTATCTACATGTCCATTTCATGTTAGATGCAATTGGTATGACAAAGTATGCTATTTGAGATGTCATAAGGGTTGTCATAAATGCTATTATTACCCCTGGTATAAGTGATGTGATACGAAAGGGTATGACCAGTGCATGGAAATGGTGCGGGTTATAGTTAATGTAGAGTGGCAAGAGAGGTGACAACACTTGAAACATAGGCGTGTGATTTATAGTAATTTGAAGGTGGTGCGTACTTTATAAATGTAAGTTATAACCATAACTTTAGAATTTCTAATGTTTGTGTAGTTCAATTTGGGATTGTAAAGAAAGAATAAAAAAAGTTCCTAATTATAAGTTATTGCAAATCTTTTTTTTGACTGAATATATATGTACATACACACACACACACACACCTCTCACACTAAGGGACAGGTAAAAAAACAGACTCACCTCCACACCATGTAAGAAAACTCCCATGATGTGGGTGTCATTAGTTTTCTTATTTTCAGAAACAAACTCCTGCTATAGGAGATTGTTTTTGAAAAAATGTAACATTTTGTAAAAGTTTGATGAAAGGCAGTCCTGTTTGACAGAGCTGTCCATCAAACCTTTACAGCATTAACACTCCTTGCCATCACAGCAGTTCCTGTCAATGTTAAGAGTTGTCTGCAGGGCTGTTGGACAACTCTAGATTTGGGGGTAGGGGTTCCATGAGATGGTAGGGGCAATGTCTTCCACCATCCCTACGGAGTATCCACTGTCTGCCAAAGTCGAAATAATCCCCTAAATTACATATGACATTACACTTACCATATTTACATTACACTTTTGCTACTTTAATGATTTGTGCTTGTTTTCTATAGGATAAATATTATTCCAATGCTGGTTTATGATAATAAGTCCCAGATAGCTAATCCCTGCTAAGCGATCAGCAATTAACACCTATTTACCCTTCCAGGGCCCCAAGGCAGGCCATTTCCCTCTGAGCCAAGGTTGTTAAATCTCCCAGCCAAGGATGTGTATTCCCCTTCTGGAGGTGTCATGAGTTGCAGATCTGGTTTTAACCCATTTCTACATCAGGCAGCCCAAAGCATATTTTTACACAGTTTCAGGATATTTCTGGCATGATTATTTTACTTGGAAATATTCTTTATCACATCATGATGAGCCTGCTGAAGCTGAATTATATTACTGTTAGTCCCTCATAAAGGATTTGACAGTTTTATTGCATGAGCACAGCAAACAGTAAACATTTGTGCAAAATACCATCATAAATTCAATGGATGGCCGGGAATCCATTTTTAAATGAGGATTAGGAATCCTAACTTCACTACTCCTAAATTGAGAAAAAATCCTAACTTTAAGACTTCTGTATTCACAGAAGGCATTTAGGAGTCCTAAAGTTAGGAGTCTTAACTTTACTACTCCTAAACTGAGAAAACCCCTAACTTTAAGACTTTCGGTATTCACAGAAGGCATGTAGGAGTCCTAAAGTTAGGACTCCTAACTTCTGTGAATACCAAAATGATTAAGTGGAATGGAATGGAATATGTTTTTGTAAAGCGCGATAGCTACCCGCAGGTGTCCCAAAATGAGTAAGTGCCTTCTGTGAATACCAAAATGGTAGTAAGTTTAGGATTTTGTCTTAAGTTAGTTCTGTGAATCGGGCCCAATACCATCATTTTGGGTCCTGGTTTTACTCCTTATTAATCTCAAACTGCCATCTCCTTTGCCTTTCCATAGCAATCAATACCTGAAATGGACTCTCCCATTCAATAAATCTAAATAGCAGCTAAATAATCAATTTCTGAAATCTTTCTATCACCACTGGGGCTTGACAATGAATCAGCTTGACCGTCATTGAAAAGTGATTGAAATGCAATGATGAAAATAATATCCAAGCATACAAGTAGCTTTATTAGCTACACTAGATTTCGCTTTTCGATCTCACTTGAATTGAACTGTTTAAGCCGCATGGCGTACACATATCTAGCACTTTTATGTATGCAGGCCCTACTCAATGCTGTTTCTCACTGTTATTGAACTACTCCAAGCACCAAGTCCTCATGGGAGCAGTGAGGGGGGAATTTGTGCATTACAAGGTGGAGGGTGAGGACTCTGCATCTAGCCACGCACTCTCAATGTGATTTGCAGCTGTTTCACCCAAATATAGCTTCCTCTCATTATTTCCTTGTTTCTGCTGAGGTGTTCCTGACCTATTGTCATCAGCTTAGCATTATAAAAGCAGAGTGAGAAGGGAGTGAACCCCATGCCACGACTGACTGTCCTCTGCCATGATCGCTATGGAGATTGCAGGATATTTAAAAAAAGGGGGTTACTGTTCCTAATAGATATAAGAAGAGTCTAGGTACTGAATAGATTATAAGGGACTTAACAAGACTGTTTCTTGTTGCCCTCACACATCTCGGGGATGTCATGTTTTATTATAGGGCGAATGCTCCTCATCGGACCAGCGTGGCAATACCCTATGGGGCAGAGATATTTTGGTTTTATCGCAGTTTGATGAGTGTGAGAGAGTCCTAAAGGGGTTTTGAATTGATGTGTGTGGAAAAGTGCGTTTAAAACTGGCTAGGGGATATCGCTTCTATGTTTAACGTGTGGACTCCCTTATCAGAATAAAAAACCTGGTAGGTTGGTGCTACTATAGGAGTTACAATGTCCCCTAGTAGCATATTGTGATTTCTTTAGTGAGAGAAAAATGGTGTCAACATGTTTTGTGCTCCTGTCGGTCTAGAAAGATCCCTTGTGGTTCTTCAGGACCAAAAAATCAAGGGAGGGTGACGTGCCTACCCAACATATAATTCAACAGTGAGTGGTCCCCCTCTAACAGGGAGGTACCGAATCCTGATTAACATCACTGGTTGTCCGACCTAGGCATAATTGAAATCAAGCCTCATTGGTTAATGCAGAAAAATACGCACATTCAGAGAGGTTTTGAAGAGTGCGTTGCTCTTTGTACCTACCCTTGCTTCTGCGTACCCAAATGGTGATAAAACCAAAACATCTTTGCTTGTCAAATTCTTTTTCACTGTCCCTTATAACCTGTACAGTACCTAGACTCTTCTTAGATCTATTAGGAACAGTGACCCCCCCTTTCTTGAAACATTTGTAGTTCTCAGGGCATGGTATTGGACCTTCATCAGCTCCTAGACCCCCCTCTTCCTTCTTTGAGATACAACTGCAAGATTTTAACAGAAGTTCATCTGCAGATCTAGTATTTGGTCTATGGAAATATAGACAAGGAAACTGATCACACAGTGAAGGTTGCCCCTGAGAACAGACGAAAGCAAGCTCTTCCGAAGGAAAAACTCAGAAATGGTTACTTCAAAGTGAAGAAAATACCTCAGTAATTCAATAGAATTGTTGCTCCAAATAAATGATGAACTCAAAAACTTTTCATAATCTTGCTTCCTTTATTCCATTATTGATTAAAGACCACAAATCTTTTTTACGAATCAGCCAACATGTGTTTCAAGGCTCCACCTATTTCGTCAAGGTATAGGCTCAATTTCAAATCTGTACACCGTTGTGAACCCTAGCGTTTCAAATGCTCTGTCTCCCCCCTTTCAATATGGTATGAGGCGTGTTCTGCTTCAATCATTAGAACAACGGGGTCTTGTGACAAACTTCCTAAATGGAAATTCATCACGAGAGCTCATTGTTTAGATGATTCAAGCAGGACACTCATAATTCCGCGACACTCACGTATCACCTACAGAAATCAGTTTTGATATCGCATTAAAGTGACTTCATTTTTAGCAACTGAAAAGGTATTTGAGAGTGTCATACCCCTCAGTAATTCCACTATAGAAGAGGTAGAGGAGCCACCAGGGACTGCAATAACAAATGCCAATTCTATAACAGAAAAAAAGAAAACGGATTCTCAAGCTGTTACTGTATGCCCAAAAGCAGAAGGTCCTTTCACAATCTCCCTTCAAGCTGATTCAAGATGATTATGATATATCTTATATCAAGGTAGTGTTTTCACCACATAAATCATCATCTTTAATACAGAATGTTTCTAGTCAATAGCACCTTACCACCTTTGGAGCCTCATATGATATTACATAGGAATGTATCTGCCTTTCCTTTATCTGTGATGAACCTTATACGATTCCTGTAAGAGAGCAAGAACTAAAATTTAAAGTAATGCATGTCTTATATTGCGTTCTCTATTCTATTCTCACATTTTTGGGGAAATACGTAGGTGGCATCAAGGTTACTGTCAACTATTCATCAAACACTAGTAGCAATTAAAGGATGAAATCATTAGCGTTATTAAATTGCCTTTTTTCTCTACTTGATGGAAAGATCTCAGAAATTGATTACTTAGCTGCCATTTAGATGTATTGAATGGGAGAGTCCATTTCAGTTATTGATTGCTATGGAAAGACAAAGGAGATGGCAGTTTGAGATTAAGAAGGAGTAAAACAAGGAACCAAAATGAGGGATATAGGATAGCTGTACGGTATAAAACGAATCAAATTACACACTGGAAATATTGCTGGACAGTTCAGATATATTTGATGAAAAGCTACTATGTACAAGTGCTATGGATACACGAACTGGAGATGTCCAGGTGCATGCGCTGGTGGCTTCTCAGAAACATTTGTCAATCCTGCATGGTAATGCCTTTAATAAGAAAACATACCCATAAGACCAAAATGAAAATTCAGCAAAGAAATCATGATATTCGTGTTATATACCCTCTTAAGATAAAATTTAGGGAACTAAAGCCCCAGGTTCCCCATGAATAACTTTTAGCATGCTCTCCACTCAAATAACAACGTATTACTCTTAAGCCAAATCCTGAACTGGGAAAAACGAAGAAGAATACCGGGCATAATATAATCAGAAAATAAGGATATAAAAACCATCATGCTGCTTTCAGACACAAGAGATAGGAATAATTACCTATATCCAGGCTGGATGACGTTTCCTCATTTACTCCTAAAGTAACAAATGTGTCTGATGACGTTGAACCCTCCATTCAATCGAACGCAGTTTTCTTCTTCTCAAAATGGCTCAAAACCCTTGGACCTTGAATATATATATATACCCCTTCAGCTCTCTATCCATTCAACCAGATGCAATAAAGCAGTTATCAAAAGTTGCAGAATGATCAATGATTCATGTTTCACCAATGTAAATTATTACAAATAAACGTAATCGAATATTTCCAGAGAATCGTTTTTGCAGTAATTATCGGACTCCGCTCTATCCCTTATTGACTATTAGGCCCTTTAAGATCTATTAAAATTTACAAGATTCAGATTTTCTTGGATTCTCCCCAGCATTATAAGCTTAATTAGTGTCACTATTAAGCTTACATTTGGTTTAAATCAATGTAGATCATCTGAGAATTAAGGACACTTATTATTATAACAATACAGAACATTATTCTCTAGAAATATGACCATTTTATTATAATCATTGTATTTTGTACAGATATTTACATTTACTGTGCTCATGTAATATAACTTCTAAATCCTGTATCAGGGAATAACAATATTATGGCATTGTCCTATTGCTAACAGCACTTACATTTTGAAAGGTTTGAACTCAGATGTCCTCTCTTGTGTCCACCATCCCATAGATAGAAACCTACTCTCTGAATCCATACATTTATCCCTGATACTTGACCAAAGTAAAAGAATAGTGAAAAGTAATGAATGATCCATCACCCATATTTGGACATCAGACAAATGAAACATATTATTGGCCATGCCATCCATCCATTCTAAATGGCCAGCATGAAAACTTGAGAATCAACTCAGCCTCTGGTCATAAAACGTACGGTAATCATAAACTGCAACCTTACAGGTATAGTCAACCTTGAGATGACCAGGAAATTTAAGAGCACCACAATTAAACAGTGGTACATCTAAAAGAAATCTGGCAATAGAATAAATTTAGCATGGAAGGGTATTATGTTATTTCAAGAATGGACGTTAAACCATAAGGGGACATGCACATGGAGCAGTGGCCAAACTTCTTCAAAAAGACTGTTCCTAGTCAACGTCTCTTGTGATCATGTACCTTTAGGGATTCATTCTGCCCAATTTGGAAAGGGAATGTGATGTTATATTTTAAATATTGCTTTGCAAGGTGTATGTCCCCATCACTACAGCCATCTACTTGTTGAAGTGTTACAAATAGTTAAGCTAATTTCTTTGGATAAGCACATCACCAACTTATATATAATGGGAGAACTTGATGGAAAGAATTCACAAATCTGGTAATATTGCACGATAATGTTGAACAGGAACATGCTTGATACATCGCTGAGAGAACAACTCTGAGCAAACCTTTGGTTCTGGAGGGAAAATGTGTGTTCACTGTTGCAAATCAGTTGTCTTACACTTAACAGTTAACTTAGTGGGGCTATCCCTGTTGGTAACAGTATGACATTGTTTCAGCTCAGCTAAGTGTTCCCTCTTTATTGCAGGCTATTTTATCTCTCTACATTCACTATGCCCTAAGGTGTAGTCTGAGGGATGGTGAGACACTGATTAGCATCTGGAAAAATAAGTATCTCCTGGTCACCCTAATTGTTAACCACTTTTGCTAATTTACTGCACACTAAATGTACATTTGTCAGGTTGACTATTCCAATTCTTCCCCTCAAATAATATCTTGAGCTGTGTATGAAAAACTGTCTAACGTAGGAAATTAGAAACATACTGTTAATGGACATTGTGCATTTAGGCCTGTGAATCCACACAAAAACATTGAGAGAGGTTTCGTTATAAATTCTAATATGTTAATACACTTATTCTCCGGTCCCAATTACTGAAAATAAAAATCAATCCCATTAACCAAAATGTTTTAGCATAAAGCCTGGAAGGAACGATGGAAGATGGAAGTTGTGGTGCACTCCAATTAAAGCATTCAGGGTGACAGCTCCCCTAGATTATGCAAATGTTTGGAAAGAAAACAACTGCTTTGAAGTGCCGAAGCAAGCAGTCCCAATCCCTGAAATACCTGGGCCCAACACTTTTCTCATCTGTATGGTGTGTCCACTAATCACTTACCAGTATAATTCATAAAAGGTGATCAATTCAGTCACTTCTCCTACAGTGGTAGAAATCATATTATATTTAAAAGATGTTCAGCAGCTCAGAGAACAGGTGCCTGGGTGCAGAGTTGCCCTGACTGTGCTGAACGGGAGCCTCAAGGGTGCTGCTTTTACTGCTTACACTGTGCTGCGGGACACAAGATGCAAAAACACACCAATGGGATTGTTGCTGATGTGGGCCAAAGGTCGGAAGAAGTTGGCAGAAGGTAAGCACAGCAGATGTATACTTCGATGTCCGGTGGTCTCAGGAAACACACTAGCTGCCTGTAACTTCGTGGACGGCTGGACTACAGTTCCCACAATGTACTAACCATCTAAATTTGGGTGATCCCTTGGAGGGAGCAATGGGCAGCGATTGTTTCGATCCAGAGTGTTGTTTTATCTGCAGTTTGCAGGGGATTAGTGCACTAGTCCAGGATAGTCTGAGACTGCTTCAGGCTCTTTCACAGGTCCCTCTGTCTGGCAGAACCAAGCTTTAGCCTAGGGGGAGTCTTGATCACACAATTCCAAAAGCGTTACCACAGGGACAGAATATCCCTATTTTGGTTTCCTTTGGGCAAAGTCCTGATGTCCCCGATACAGGTCTCTTATTTGTCCTCTTCAATGCAGGATGTTTTCAGAACTGAGGTTCTGGTGTCAGGGGTCCCTTAAATCCTAGTATTAGGAGAGTTAGGGGTGTGAGAGCAAGTAGCTAATGGACTGCTAGTCCCTCCAACTAATTTGCCTCTGAGATGACCATATTTGGAGGTGTGGGTCATTTTCCTCCAGTCTGGGTGCAAATGTGTCTGGGGTGGGGGAGGGTTGTTTCTTCCACTGGGAGTCAGCCTTGATGCATATCATAAGTGGTGAAGCCTTTGAAACGTACCTCCTTGATGTGACACTTCACTAGCCTTTAAGAGAAGGAGGAGGTGTGACCTCCTTCCTGCCCTGTCCATTGTTCCTGACAGCTGGGGGTGAACACACTACCTGGCAGGAGGACAGAATCTTGTATTGGTTGCAGCAAATGTGGGTTGCCAGACAGTGCACTGAGAAGCTGGGGCAATCAGGTGGGCAACCTCTAAAGTAACCACCTGAGTGCATACCACATCGTCCTTGACACAAGTTTCATAAAAGGGGTTAGGAGGCACGTTGTTTGATACCAAACACAACATATTTAAGTGGCACCATAATGGAGTTCTCAACCTCAGGTGTGCCTGGGCGCCAGCCCATAGTTTCCTATGGACATCTTATAACTTATAGTAATAGTAAAGTTACTATTAGGACCTATAAGCTTGCACTTACATTCCCACACCTTAAAAAATATATAAGGCACCCTGCCACCTGGGCTATGGAGGCCTTCCTTAGGGGTGACTGGCAAATATTAAAAGCAGTGCAATAACTTTGCCACCCATGGTGAGGGCAACGTCAAAATGGAGCAGTTTACACTGTTGCTGCTGTCTGCAATGGCAGCCCTGCAATCAGTAGTTTATTTGGGTCCCTCGGGGGGCACAAGCCGTTCTGCAGGTCCTGGGTACATGTTCACCACCCATGCCCTGAACATCACAGGTACCATATAGTAGGGACTTCTAAGGGGGGTAAAGTCCTTGTCAATTGGGGTAACCAAGCCAAACATAACAGTTTAGGGAGAGAGCACAGACACTAGAGTCGGGGGATCAGACTCCAGTGCACTATCAGAGTCATAACCATCAGCACTGGAACAAAAATTAGGGGTGAGGGGTTGACCATACAAAAAGGGCACTTTCCTACACAACTCATTTACATTAGCGTGCTGGAATGATGTACGACCTTTGTCCTCTATTTTTCTCTTCTTGCAAAGTACGGTAACAGGGGGAAATCGTTTTAAACCTTAACTATACATGCGCCTTCTAAAATGTACTATTGTTTGCCAACTTGATTGGGTAAACTGTATCTCAAAGGGTCCTGAATTACAATACAGTCTTAAATTACAGGAGAAATGTGACATTGGGTCCATTTTGAGCTTCAGAATCTTGCACAACATCACTGTAGGTGAAACAAAGGCATGAAGAGGCAGTACGGCTGAAAAAGTTACAAAGCATCATCAGTCCTCAGCAACGGGCATTGTTGGCACCTTTATATTGTACATTGATTGCGCAACCATTCACAGGGGACAGAGCTGTTGCCACTTCAGATGGAAGACGGGATTGTACTTCAAAACAATTCACCTCCAAAAGAATCCCACTCCAATCCACTCAATTAACATTTATGGAGGGTGAGTGCAGCCAATGGGCATTGGAAGATCTGTTTGGACTGGGGAATGGTAGGGAACCTCCCATAAAACACGTATTTAATGTTAGAACATGCATTTTCTCTAGGAACTTTAGAAGCTAAAAATAGACAGCGAAACTAACAAAATACAGTGTATCATTACACATATACCACTATCATTCACACTCAACGACTAACAAGGATTCTTTTTCACTGCCCTTTTGAAACTCACGTGTATATTGGTTTCTGTCTAACATCTCCTGGGAAGAAATTCCAGATCTGTGGATCGAGCACAGCAAAACTGTGGTCGTATTCCAATGAAGTTTTGTTTTTAGGATTCTCAGAAGTATCTGATTGCCTGACCTCACCAAGCAGGTTGCTGGTTACCACGCTCATTTTCATTACAAATAACGTTGGACGCATCTTTTAAGCATTTAAATTCTATACATGCAAGTTTAAACCTAACACATTTGGCTACTGGCAGCCAGTGAAGGGGAATTAGGCCAGACTTTATGCTGTAAAATCTTCCCAGCCTGGCTACTACATTTTCAATAAATCCGAACTGTGTGATCTTCCTTATAGGTAATCATGATTGTACTTCAATAACATAGTCTTCTGAATTTATAATAGTGACGTTTTGTATCCCAGCAACATAGAACTAGTTTCAGGTGCCACTGATAAAAGATGGTCTACCACATCACAGACCCTACCTGGGACAGTCTCAATTAAAACGTGAATCCCATACAATGCACAGGTCCTTGCTATTTTGGCAAAGAGGTTGTAAGTCGAAGAGAACCAAGGGATCAAAGTGTACTTATAAACCAAAGTTTAAATCCTGAACACTTGAAGAACAGCATCAAACTCTTCACTCGGGGCATTGAATTAACATTGACCTAAATGTGCCTGTACTTTATGAGGGCAATGGAAAAACTGGGTCAGAAACAACCTCATTTACCTTTGAGGCAAAAAGGCAAATGCAAATTGCAGGGGCTTAGGCCAATCCACAGATGGTGAGCCTTCCCGACTCCAATGCCACAGTAGTCGAAAACATTGCTGCTAGCAAGCAGCGTAGCCCACACACAATTGCCCAAAAATAGATACTCTAACATCAAGATATCATGCAGAACAGACTAGATACATTTGCTGAGCAGATGGATGGCGCTTAGAGGTGAATTTCAGATGTTGATGATGAACAAGGGACACTAAAGTGCACTAAAAACAAAGATTTGGAAGCACTATCACCCAGAAACAACATGAGCACCCTAGAAGTTCAGAAGTCCGTGAACACCGATCAGATGACATTTTATGTGGCGAAAAGTATCATGGATTACTTTGGAACAACTTAACACTTTATGGTGTTTACGATGGAGTGAGAGCATCATTCCTTAACTGTGTGTACTCCTCCGGTGACTGCGCCAAGGCTCATAAAGTTGTTAACTACTGGGATAGAGTCACTGGGCTAAGACTGACATGATAAAAAGGAGACATAAACTATGAGGAACCCACCTTCCAGTTTTTTCCAGACTTCACATTCTCAGTGAATGAAACACAAACGGAAAATATGTGATACTCAGCTCTATCATATAGTAAAAGGAGAGGATGGAGAGAGGATGTAGCCTTATGGCTAGAGCGGTCGACATCGAAGCTGGGGAACCGAATTCGAGCCTCAACAACGATGCCCAACATCCTGTGATCCTGGACAAATCACTTAATCTCCCCGTACCTAAAAAATTTGAATGTGTCCTTGTGTAACGAAATTGGCGCTATGTAAAGCGCTCTGATACCCGATATCTTCGGGTCTATTTCACGCCATATAAAACTCAAAAAGATGACTCAGACAACGTTGCAACACAGCTAACAAAAACAAATAATGAACATGAAGGGGCTATGAAAAAAATGATTGGTTAGCACAGAGAAACATAACATCAAATAGAATGACTGTAGACAAGAGTAACTCATTGAATTCACTGTGGTAAATAATGCTGGGAGGAGATACACAGGGGGGTTGGCCTGCATTTTTGATGATATTGAAATGATTTCGAGGATGTTTTGCTAATAGGTAGATGTAGAGTATCACCTAGCAACGAAGTAATGTATGTCTGTCATTGATTAAAGATTTTCAAATTTTTCTTATTCCTGAAAAGGGATGGGGATCACTGATAGCATGGTCAGCTTCTGATAATTCCTAGCCATGATTTCGCCCAGGGCTTTATTAAGGGAGGAACTGACCAGAACCAGTTTCAGAGTTAGACATAAAGATGTGCCTGACTCACAGGCTGGCACTGAGAATAAAAGTAACTTCCCTAGAACCTAAAATCAGAACACTCCTGGACCCGTGAAGACTCGGAAGAAGGGCTGCCCTGTTGTCCGTAGCATGAAGGAAGACTAGACCTGCTAGCCTTGAACTCAGGACCCCAAAAGTGACTCCAAGGGTCAGTTGGGTGACTTCCTATGTGAAGCACAGGGATACAACAAGCTATAGAGGCCATTCCCGCACCACAGCTGACAACACCCAACTGGACCTGACCAAGGGTCATATGTAGGAAGCCAAATTGAGATCGCAAATGCTGAAATTTGCAGACTTTCTGCATTTGCAATCGCAATTTGGGCAGTGTACTATGTAGCAGGCAAAAACCCACTCGCAAAATAAGGAATTGCAAAATTTGCGATTCCCTATTTTGCAAATGCATGTAAGGAATCCCAAATTGTGATTCCTGAAATGCAATGTAGGAAGCACCCAACTTGTGTGATTTTGACTTAAGGAATCGCAAATTACCACCAACTTCAGGGTGGTGGTAATTTGCGATTTCTTTAAAAAATTCACTTTTTTGCTCTTATACCTCAATAAAGCCTCAGGCCTACTTAGTAACCCATTTCAATGCTGAGTTAAAAAAGAGCTTCATAGATTCCTGGTTGGGCATGCTCGATTCGAAAGACCTACAGCCATCCTGGAAAAGAAATCAACAAACAGCACACTGCCGCCTATGTGGTTTTTTAAATGAAACACTAACTTACTGCTATGTGCATGCCCCACAGTCAAGGATTTGAGGAAATTGCTTTTAAACCCCATTTTTTATTAATTGAATATTCGCACATGTAGGCAAGCCGTCATATGCTGGTTGGAAGGGTCCTCCATAATCTTGGCCTGCCGGGGCGTAAAATTTCTGGCAAAGGTAAGGGAACTTCCACGGCAAGCCGACTTAGAGGAAGCTAAAAAAGTATGAATTAGGTTGGCATGGGTCCAGCCCAGGCATGGCAGCCCTTCACAAGTACACACAACAAACCAATCATGGGATAACTTGTACAATAGAAAAATGTTGTGGTTTGCATAAATTTTAATGTAAAGCTCCGCATTATTCTTTATGCACATTTTATTTTCACGGGACCTAGTTAACTCATTGTTTGGCCAAATTTAGTCGCCTGATTAACTTGAAAATTTAAATAATAGAACTTTCGTAGTTTGTTTAAATTCTTAGTTACTATTTTTGTGCATCGTTAATGTTGTTCAGATTTTAAAAATCGCATAACTAGTTGCTTTTGTCGAAATATTTCAAACTGTAAATTGTAACGATTTTAATTAATCATATACCATAAATCATTGACTTCACTTGACTTGCTTTTTTTTGCATTTTTCAAAGTGCCATGTGGCACATAAACATGCCCTTAGCGCATGTCTGTGCACCACATGTGCACACATGCTTATTTCAGGGGTGCAACAGGGTGTCCTGTCGACACCCTTACAACCTTGAAATTGCTTTCTCAATTCGCGATTCTCTAATTGGGAATCGCAAATTACGAATGTCTTCCCATTCATTCCTATGGGCCTTATAGCCCGTAGGAATGAATGGGAAGGTATTCCTTATTTGGGAAGCTCAATTTGAGATTCGCAAATAAGGAATATGTAGGATTCACAAAATATTTTGCAAATCCTACCTACATTGCGTTTTGCGATTCTCTAATTGCGAATCCCTAAAAATCACAATTTGAGAATCGCAAAAACTGTTTTACCTACATATGGGCCCAGGTTCCCTCTGCTGGCCTCTGTGGATGTGAGTCTTAACTCCTAAGTGCTGTCCTCCAGTTCCTGGTCCCTTGGATGGAGTTGCAGTGTAATTCTCTCTGCTTAACTGAAGCTTTCACTGGACCCTACACAGAGCAACACAGAGCAATGCACATCCTTGTGGAGCTATGCAGCTCCTAACTGAAAGGCTTCAATGGATCTGATGCAGAGCAATGCAAAGCCACACCATGCACCTCCTCACCAAAGGCTCTCAACGAGAAGCCTCACCAGATCCAACACAGAGTGATGCACAGTCCTGCAGAGCCGCACCATGCAGCTCCTCAATGAAGGGTTCACCAGATTCGACCACAAAAGACACAGACCCCCATACAGCCATGAAGCTCCCAACTGAAAGCCTCAGTGGATCCAATTCAAAGAGACCCAAAATCCCACAGAGCTGTGCTGCACCATCCTTACATCGAAGTCAGAAGCTCAAACTTACATCGGGATGGTTCTGGTCCTGAAACCAGCCCATGCTCCATTGTGGTTAGCTTGAACTTCTGAGTTTGTCCCAGTACAGTGTGATCAGAAACCCGCAGTTGGCACTTCATGTCTTTTGGTGCTATTTTTACCTAAGACTTTAAAAATTCATGAACACAACTGATTGGATTTTTGTCATTTTGTTGTCATTTTACATATAAAAGTGTACCCATTTTTCTAAATAGGTTTGGGATTTTTCTTGCGTTATGTTTCCACTTTATAACTTTACACATAGAAGGTTACGCACAGGTTTATGTAGTGACTTTTGGGGGCCGATTCCGATTCGGGAGAAAAATCTGTCGTACGATTCGTATTCGTAGCCGTTTCCGTGTAAATTAGAAAAGACCGTCCGAATAGCGAAGTACGATCTGATTTCCGAAAATACGTACAAATATTAGCGAACCATACGATTCACAATCGAATACCCGTACAAAATGTCATGGGAACTCCAACTGTACGATTTGTAAACATGCCGTAGGAACTAACAAGTACGATCCCGACCAGGGACCAAGTACGTGATTTGTACGGGAAACGTTGTCCCCCATGAAGCACGATTCGTACCGAAAACATCGCGTATGAGCAAGCTGCACTAACAAATATGAGGCCCACACCCCACAATCAAGCGTACACGTACCCCGGCCACGATAAACGAGACTAACTGCTAGATGCACTAACAAATACGAGGCGCACACCCACAATCAAGCGTACACGTACCCCGGCCACGATAAATGAGCCTAACTGTCAGACGCACTAACAAATATGAGGTGCACACCCCACAATCAAATGTACACGTAACCCGGCCACGATAAACGAGCCTAACTGCCAGACGCACTAACAAATACGAGGCGCACACCCCACAATCAAGAGTACACGTACCCCGGCCACGATAAACGAGACTAACTGCCAGACGCACTAACAAATACGAGGCGCACACCCCACAATCAAGCGTACACGTACCCCGGCCACGATAAACGAGCCTAACTGCCAGACCCACTAACAAATACGAGGCCTACACCCCACAATCAAGCGTACACGTACCCCGGCCACGATAAACGAGCCTAACTGCCAGACGCACTAACAAATACGAGGCGCACACCCAACAATCAAGCGTACACGTACCCCGGCCACGATAAACCAGACTAACTGCCAGACGCACTAACAAATACGAGGCGCACACCCCACAATCAAGCGTACACGTACCCCGGCCACGATAAACGAGACTAACTGCCAGACGCACTAACAAATACGAGGCGCACACCCCACAATCAAGCGTACACGAACTCCGGCCACGATAAACAAGACTAACTGCCAGACGCACTAACCAATACGAGGCGCACACCCCACAATCAAGCGTACACGTACCCCGGCCACGATAAACAAGAATAACTGCCAGACGCACTAACAAATATGAGGCGCACACCCCACAATCAAGCGTACACATACCCCGGCCACGATAAACGAGACTAACTGCCAGAAGCACTAACAAATACGACGCGCACACCCCACAATCAAGCGTACATGTACCCCGGCCACGATAAACGAGACTAACTGCCAGATGCACTAACAAATACGAGGCGCACACCCCACAATCAAGCGTACCCGTACCCCGGCCACGATAAACGAGACTAACTGCCAGACGCACTAACAAATATGAGGCGCACACCCCACAATCAAGCGTACACATACCCCGGCCACGATAAACGAGACTAACTGCCAGACGCACTAACAAATACGAGGCACACACCCCACAATCAAGCGTACACGTACCCCGGCCACGATAAACGAGACTAACTGCCAGACGCACTAACACATACGAGGCGCACACCCCACAATCAAGCGTACACGTACCCCGGCCACGATAAATGAGACTAACTGCCAGACGCACTAACAAATACGAGGTGCACACCCCACAATCAAGCGTACACGTACCCCGGCCACGATAAACGAGACTAACTGCCAGACGCACTAACAAATACGAGGCGCACAACCCACAATCAAGCGTACACGTACCCCGGCCACGATAAACGAGACTAACTGCCAGACGCACAACAAATACGAGGCGCACACCCCACAATCAAGCGTACACGTACCCCGGCCATAATAAACGAGACTAACTGCCAGACGCACTAACAAATACGACGCGCACACCCCACAATCAGCGTGCACGTACCCCGGCCACGATAAACGAGACTAACTGCCAGACGCCCTAACAAATACGAGGCGCACACCCCACAATCAAGCGTACACGTACCGCAGCCATGATAAACGAGCCTAACTGCCAGAAGCACTAACAAATATGAGGCGCACACTCCACAATCAAGCGTACACGTACCCAGGCCACGATAAATGAGCCTAACTGCCAGACGCACTAACAAATACGAGGCGCACACCCCACAATCAAGCGTACACGTACCCCGGCCACGATAAACGAGACTAACTGCCAGACGCACTAACAAATACGAGGCGCACACCCCACAATCAAGCGTACACGTATCCCGGCCACGATAAATGAGACTAACTGCCAGACGCACTAACAAATACGAGGTGCACACCCCACAATCAAGCGTACACGTACCCCGGCCACGATAAACGAGACTAACTGCCAGACGCACTAACAAATACGAGGCGCACAACCCACAATCAAGCGTACACGTACCCCGGCCACGATAAACGAGACTAACTGCCAGACGCACAACAAATACGAGGCGCACACCCCACAATCAAGCGTACACGTACCCCGGCCACGATAAACGAGACTAACTGCCAGACGCCCTAACAAATACGACGCGCACACCGCACAATCAAGCGTGCACGTACCCCGGCCACGATAAACGAGACTAACTGCCAGACGCCCTAACAAATACGAGGCGCACACCCCACAATCAAGCGTACACGTACCGCAGCCACGATAAACGAGCCTAACTGCCAGACGCACTAACAAATACGAGGCGCACACCCCACAATCAAGCGTACACGTACCCAGGCCACGATAAATGAGCCTAACTGCCAGACGCTCTAACAAATACGAGGCGCACACCCCACAATCAAGCGTACACGTACCCCGGCCACGATAAACGAGACTAACTGCCAGACGCAATACCAAATACGAGGCACACATCCCACAATCAAGCGTACACGTACCCCGGCCATGATAAACGAGACTAACTGCCCGACGCACTAACAAATACAACGCGCACACCCCACAATCAAGCGTACACGTACCCCGGCCACGATAAACGAGACTAACTGCCAGACGCACTAGCAAATACGACGCGCACAGCCCAATAAACAAGGCTACAGTCTTCACAGCATAGGAAAACAATGTCCTTGGCACATGCAAACAAACAAACAGAGGGCCCAAGTCACAACCACCCCTTATGACACACCCACAAAAAATTCAAAAAAAGCCACACCCACAAATGGTCCAATAAAAGGGCCCACACATACAACCCATCATCCTTTGCAACATACCTATTCTTGCTAAGACACTGACATCATACCAACAACTGCAGCCACACACCTTCACACATACACCCTATCTCATTCACACACACCACCCCCTTCACAATCAGACCCACAAAACCTCATCCATACACACCATCACCCCCCCAATCACATATACCCCACACCATGGCCACACCAAAGGGTCCAAAGTTCACTAACCCGGAGATAGAGATCCTTACAGATGAAGTCATCAGAGTCTATCCACAGCTGTTTGGTGCATTGGTCAGACAGACCAGCATAGCTGAAAAGACACGCTTGTGGGAGAGTAGGGTCGAGAAGGTGAATGCTGTTGCACCCATCAGGCGTACCAGGGCGGTTTGTCAGAACAGGTGGTATGATCTGCGGAGGATGGTCAAGCGCAAGATGGATGAGGACTACGCCAACGCTCATCACACTGGAGGTGGACCTCCCCGCAGACCTGCACAATACCACTCCTGGGAGGAGAAAGTCATGGCCATGCTACCACCGGTGGGAGTTCACAGAATCGAAGGAGCCGTTGAGCCTGGTGAGTATACAAACAACTCATGTAACATGGGGGGACTCCCAGCAGTGCCCAACAGTATGGGGTGGGGTGGCCATGACTCCCTGCAGTGCCCAACAGTATGGGGTGGGTGTCCATGACTCCCAGCAGTGCCCAACAGTATGGGGGGTGTAGGGGTGTGTGGCTATGACTCCCTGCAGTGCCCAACAGTATGGGGTGGGTGGCCATGACTCCCAGCAGTGCCCAACAGTATGGGGGGGGTGTAGGGGTGTGTGGCCATGACTCCCTGCAGTGCCCAACAGTATGGGGGGGGTGGGGGTGTAGGGGTGTGTGGCCATGACTCCCTGCAGTGCCCAACAGTATGGGTAGGTGTGGCCATGACTCCCTGCAGAACCCAACAGTATGGGGGAGGTGTGGGGGTGTGTGGGGGGTGTGGGCATGACTCCATGCAGTGTCCAACAGTATGGGGGTTGTGGGGGTGTGTGGCCATGACTCCCAGCAGTGCCCAACAGTATTGGGGGGTGTAGGGGTGTGTGGCCATGACTCCCTGCAGTGCCCAACAGTATGGGGGGGTGTGGGGGTAAGTGGGGTGGTGTGGGCATGACTCCCTGCAGTGTCCAACAGTATGGGGGGTGGCCATGACTCCCTGCAGTGCCCAACAGTATGGGGAGGTGTGGCCATGACTCCCAGCAGTGCCCACCAGTATGGGGGGGTGTGGGGGTAAGTGGGGTGGTATGGGCATGACTCCCTGCAGTGTCCAACAGTATGGGGGGTGGGGGGGTGGCCATGACTCCCTGCAGTGCCCAACAGTATGGGGAGGTGTGGCCATGACTCCCAGCAGTGCCCAACAGTATGGGGAGGTGTGGCCATGACTCCCAGCAGTGCCCAACAGTATGGGGGTGGGTGTGGGGGTGTGTGGGGGGTGTGGGCATGACTCCCTGCAGTGTCCAACAGTATGGGGGGGTGTGATGGGGTGTAGGGGGGTGTGGCCATGACTCCCAGCAGTGCCCAACAGTATAGGGGGGTGTAGGGGTGTGTGGCCATGACTCCCTGCAGTGCCCAACAGTTTAGGAGGGGTGGGGGTGTGTGGGGGGGTGGGCATGACTCCCTGCAGTGTCCAACAGTATGGGGGTGTGGGGGTGTGTGGCCATGACTCCCAGCAGTGCCCAACAGTATGGTGGGGGTGTGGCCATGAGTCCCTGCAGTGCACAACAGCATGGGGGGTGCAAGGGGAGTCGCAGAAGGCTGCAAGGGGGAGGGTGAGAGGGTGCAATGTGTATGGTAGGAGGCAGCACTCAACCCATATGGGCCAGGTACACACACATACACCCTGCTCAATGCACAGGGAGTGTGAAAGTACTGACAAGATAGCTGACACTGGGCCCTGGTGTAGGCAGCACATGGGCCTCCGGTGACCAGTGCAAACACTAACACCAGGACAAGTGCAGATATCTTGCACTGGAACTCACAACCACTATCATGGCAGCATGCTTCATGGGGGGGACTCACACACCACGAGGGACGCACACTTGCCAATCACACTCAAACTAATACCATGGCCTGTCACACACACCCCTTACAGAAACTGAGCCCCTGGGGACATACAATGGAGTGCACCACTGTCACAATCGTCATGTAACAAAACCTCTCAAATACTGATCTGATGACGTTTGCAAACAAATAAAGCACAGTGCAGAATCTCAAGTCCATTGTGCCTCTCACACAGTGCTGTTGCCACAGCCTGGTGATGCTGTGGATGCACTCAAGTAGCACCATGGACATGGGTATTGACAAGGTAATGCATCTTAGAGAAGTGCCACGTCCTAAAGCCCTGTGCCTGAAGAGGGTGTACTGCTCCTGGGGGGTTGGTAGTGGGTGACTGTCTTGGCCCTGCAAACCCTCTCTAAAGTAGCTTGATGAAATCAGCTAAATTCCACTCAGTCGCCATCATAAATATGCAGCATGAGAACCCTATGCATGCTTGCACCAGCAATAATCATTCAGACTGCATTGTGCAGATTGGGCCACACAGAGCACATCTGGAACTGTGTGGTGCTGGCCACACAAGCCACAGCAATGGCTGTGACATTCATCGAAAACAGTACCCAACATGTCAAGCACCCCTGATCACATGTCAATCCCAGCCCACAACATACACATACACAAGTGTACAATTTCAAAAATACAAAGCAGGGGAAACATTGATAACGACTATGTATATTACATTTGGATGTTGCATGATAGTGCATTAACAGTGTTTCTCTCTCACACCCACAGGGGAACATGTGGAAACTACCCCCAAACAGGGGGGAGAAGGATCCCAGTCCCAGGCTCAGCACTGCAATGACCCCACCGTAACCGAAGCCTCTCAACACACTGTGGATGACCCCAACCAACCAGGCCCCTCTGGATCCCAACCCCCAGCAGCAGCTGGAACAGATACATCTGTGCCAACCACCACACCCATTTCCGCCACGTCCCAGCAGATGCTCGGAGCCCTGCCCATAATACACAACAGAGCCTGTCTGACAATGAGGGACATCGTTCGCCGGGCACCCATGAGGTGGCAGACGACACCTCCACTGCCAGCACTCATGGGTCCTGTCGACATGATGTGCCCACAAGCGTCGGCCCGGCTCGTGTGGGCAGGGGTGGTGGGAGTGGCGCAAGGCGGAGGCGAGAACCTGACCAGCCAGCTGCAGGGCCCGGTATGTCCGAACTCCGAGACATCATGGATGAATACCGGCGGGACACCAGGGAGTTCAGCCTGGTAGTGGAGGCCCTCAACAAAATGACAGATCAGCAGGCCCAGCTACATGCCAGTCAAGAACAACACCAGGGACGGATGGAGGCAAGACTGGATGAGCTACTGACGGTGCATCGGGAAATTAACCAATCGCTCCGTCTGATCGTTGTCAACATGCAGCACCCTCCCTGTGTCACGAGGCCAGAAACATCTAGGCAAAGACCAACAACAGGCACAGGGAGGGAGGAGGAGGCGGAATTGTCAGACGGAGAATCCCATGCATCATCAAGGCCTGCACGTGAGGGTCCCCCAAGGAAGGTGGGTCGTCCACGGTCAAGACGTTGAGAGGCAGAGGGCCATGAACAACTGCCAGGTCACCTGGTCTGGCATCTTGCCTTCGTGGACAACAGCATCACCCTATTGACTTTCAGACTCTCCCACATGGACTTGCTGGTCGCAGTGTGCCCAATGATGCCAAGCACTGTGGCCTGGACTCTGTTGACTCATACTGTAAGGCATCACATCTCCCGCTGTGAACTTTGGATTCCCCCTTCTTGTACAACACCTACTCACATTACACGCACAAGAGTAAAAAATAAATCTAACTTGCACTAAAAGCATTGATGTATTTGTATGTACCCAGATTCTAATACATTTGTGAGGTGAAATGTCTTCAAATGCCACCGTCTCCTGCAAACTCTAGCCATCTACACACAGGGATTTTAGTCCAGCAGTGGAAATACATAGATCACAAGATAGCCTAAATTCCATACATGGATAGCTATACTCACCCGTGATGGTTACTAACTGCAGAAGATGGGGTTTGCTTGAAATACTGCAATGACAGACAGTCATACAAGAGTGTGTGAGGTGTCAAGTGCATGGCAAATATGCTAGGTGTCCACGGAGGGAGCACCAGGATCTGTGTAATGAGGTATGAGAACTATCAGCCACATGCTGTTGTACTGTGGATGTGAAGATTGATGGCCTGGACGAGGGTGCCAACAGGGACTGTGGGCAATAGGGTGTTAGATGTTAGACGTCCATATCATTTATTTAGCCTGGGTCTGTGGAGTGCCGACTGAGTGTGGCTGATGAGTATGAAGGTGAACCTGCATTTGACTGTGGGACCATTGTAGGTATCTCAGGCGGATGGTCATGTGGCAGCAGCAGGGGATGTTGAGGGTGAGGTGTGTGCATACACCCTGGATTTCCACAAGTACTCCGTAAGTCACGTTCTTGTTCCTGTGTAGAGGTAGTTGCTGTAGTAGGGCTGGCTGGTGTTGTGGACGGTAACCAGGCTGAACACCACCTTGCTTACAGACATCACCATAGACATACCTGAAGGAAATGACAAATCCCGCTAACACCACACCAACAGAGTGGTAGGAGGAATTCCCATCATCCACATTAACACTCCCAGAGTCACTACCAACAACAACGACACACTCCACATCGCTTAACACATGCAATTACTGATCCACACCTACACGGACTACATCCTCCTTGGGGAAATTTACTTTCACTGTAATTACAACTATGATGTAAACTCCACCGCCCTGATGGACAACCTTGCCAACCTTGGATTACAACAACAAGTGACAACCCACACCCACAACGCTAGACACACACAGGACCCCATCTTTGCAGGAATTCCACACATCTCATCCAACAACAACACCTCACAACACTGAAGAGACCACAGAAGCCTACACTTCACCTTCAGGAAACCAAACACAATCCCCCTGCACACAGACCATGCCACGCAGCTGCTGGTGCAAGCTCAACAAGGACTAACTGACAGCCACCCTTACCCTGGGCCCACAAGCCTACACCACCTACCCCCACACCGCTGCCATCTTCCTCAAACAGTGGATCACCGACTGCGCAGACACCTTCATCCCAATCAAGTCCTCCGCCACCTAACACAACAACCACATTGCCACATGGTTCACCAAAGACCCCTGGACCTCCAAGTCCACCTCTTGTAAGCTGTAGAGGAGCACGCACTGCAAACAATCACCAGATAGCTACAACGTACACCAGAGTGCCCCCCGCATACACCACCAACACTTCATGACTGACAACAGGACACCCATCAAGGACCGGCTACACAGCAACGCACACACCAGCAAATAGCACATCAACACCGCTAATCAACTCTCTAAAGCCAAATATAGCGCCAACCACATTCCACCATCACAAGACCTGTGTGACTCACTGGCCAACTGCGCTCACGGTAAGATCAACGACATCCACAAAAGTTTCTACTCCACTAGCCCCACATCCACAACCGAGACCACGCCCCCTGCGACAAACACCCACAAAATTCACCTTATTGCCTGCTACAACGTCCGCACTGAAGATACCATCATGAGCAAGGACTACATTCACTCTGGATCCCCATCTGACCCATCCACATTTCCTATCAAGCCAGATAAGCCATCTCACCCCTTCTCCGTAAAAATATCCTACTTCTCCTTCAAGACAACAACCTTCACAGGGAGTTTGGAGAATGTTGTGTTCACTGCCTTACTGAATAAACCTAAGGTGGACCACAAATACATCTCGAAATTCCTGCACATCTCCCTGCTCCCCTTCCCTGAACAAGTCATATTGAAGATCATCAACAGACAGCTGACCCACAACCTCAAAGACAAAAACATCATAGAACCAACACAGTCTGGATCCTACATCAACCAGAGCATGGACCCCGCCCTCATACCCCAACACCAACAACATCTGCATACTCATGGACAAAGGAGAAACAGACGCCCACATCCATCAGGACCTATCAGCAGACTTCCACACGGTCGCCCACGGCACCCTAACAGTACACATCCATGACGCAGGAATCAAAGCGAGTGCCCTGGCTGGACCACATCCTTTCCCACCGGCACAACCTCGAGCATCTACCTCCCACAGTACTGTTCCAATACCACTGACACCATCCGCAGCGTCACACAGGGATCATCCCACAGCCCAACTGACTTAAATATCCACATGGCACAACTCACCCATGTGGCACAACAACAGAGCCTCAATATCATGTACTATGCCAATTACACCCATTTGATCATATCCCTCACCAAGGACCCACACACTGGCAACATCTACCTCCACAGAGGAATCACGGCTGTAGCAAAATGGAGTAAGGACAGCAGGTTGATGCAGAATAAAAAAAAATCTGAGGAACACATCCTCTGCCCAACTAGCTCAGCCTGTGACGACTCATAGTGGCCAACATCGCTAGGACCAGCACCATAACCCACCAAACACGCACACTACCTGGGGGCCATCCTGGACTACTCACTCCCCATGACCAAGCAGGACAACGCCATCTCTGCTTTCACCTTCAACACCCTCTGAATGGCCCGCAGGATCTTATAATGGATCAGCTCAAATACACAAAATACAGTCACCCAGCCCCTCTCCAACAGCTGACTTGAGTATGTGAACGCCATCTACGCAGCTACAACAACCAAACTCCTGAGCCTGCTGCAACGCATCTGGATCACATCGGCACGTCTGATCCTCATTTGCCACAACCCCGCCACATCACACAACACCCAAGAGGCCTGCACTGGCTCCCTGTCAACAACAGAATAAGCTTCCAAATCCACATCCACGCACACAAATCTCTACACCACGCAGGACCAGCATACCACAACCACAGAATCACCATCTACACACCCACCCCCATCCTCTGCTCTACCAACCATGCTCTTGCAACTGTCCCTCAAATCCGGAATAACACGGACAGTGACAGATCATTCTCCTACCTCGTCTCCAAGACCTGGAACACCCTCCCTACAAGTCAACTACAGACCCAGGACCTGCTGCCCTTCATAATACTTCTCAAGGCCAGTGTGTTTAGATAAGTACCAGCACCCCTCAGCGCATTGAGACCGTCACGGGTAGGTAGTGCATTAAACTAATGAATCAACTGATTGATAGATGGCTTAGGCACATTTTGTGTGTAGTGTAGGAGAGCTGTAGATGATAGTTACAATTATGCTGCTCAGGATGCTGGTGTGAAACAGGCTGTGCAGATGTTTGACAATGCAGAGTGTGTCCATGGTGTTCGATGTGACTCAGAGGGTGTAGGCCGTTAAGTCTGACCAATCATAATCCTGGATTGGGTGTGTGATCCCTGTGGGATTTTGACAATCCGCCTGTGATGTCCTGGCATAAGTGGTGTTCTGAGGTTGCGTACTACCACTAAGCATGGGCGTAAAATCCGCTCCGATCGCGGATTTTTCGGATTTTCGGCAAATTCGCAATCCGCGAACTCTCGCGAATTTGTCGAAAATCCGTGAATCCGCTCGCGGCGGATTTTTTGCTTGGTTGCGGCGCGCGGCGTGGTGCACGGCGTTCACTTTCCGTCATTTTAGCGTTTGCCGAGTTGTTTTTCTTTGCGAGTGACGCGCCATTTTAGATCTTGCTGCGTGTTCCCGCGGGAGTTTGTCGCCCGCGAATACGTACTCGCGGCTTGCCACCTTGCACAGCACACCTCGCGAGAGTTCGCAATTGCGAACATGTAGTTGCGGCGGAAAGGAACAATCTCGCACTTGCGAAATAGAGATTTTGCAATTTCGCACAAGAAAATCACCAGCAAACAGGATAAACCTTCAGAAAATTATGATTTTTATCAGAATCACTCCTCAGGTTGACATTTGCATGGCCTTTTTTTTTGCAAGGAGTCCATTTTGGGGGGGGGGGAGGAAGGAAGTGCCCCACAGTCTCCAACTTCCTGTTCCTGTCCAGCATGCTCCTCCCAGTGCTTTGTCCATCTCCTGGTCACTTTCATTTGGATCTGGAGCTGGAAGGATTACTTTTTGTGGGTGCTGCTGGATATTTGGATTTGAGGCCTTTTTGATTGTCTTTGGATCACTTTTGGATTAGAAATCAACTTTCACAAGTAAGTTTGTTTGGGGCATTACAGTTGCTGCAAGTACAATTTTGGAACTTTTTCAGAAAATTAAATAAATTATATTGTGGGTAGCCACAGTATCCAGTAGGACCAGGGTTGGTTATGGGTGCATGATACAACTGTTTTGTTGAATTTAAACACCATTGAGGCCATGGATGGGCTGGGATTGTGCAGATTTTATTGTTTTTTGTCGTTTTTTTGGGCCTGCTGGTGTGGCCCTTTGCCCAGGGGTGGTGAGTGTTGCATGGGCCTAGTCTTTCTGTGGGGTGTCTTCTTGAATTTAAACATAATTGAGGCCATGGATGGGCTGGGATTGTGCTTATTTTATTGTTTTTTGTCGTTTTTGGGGGGCTGCTGGTGTGGCCTTTTGCTTGCCCAGGGGTGGTGGTGGTGCATGGACTGAGTGTGCCTGTGGTGTGGTCTCACTCTCTTTGATGTAAACATCATGGATGGCATTGGATTGTGGTGATTTCTGGCTGTTTTTCTGTTTTTTGGGGGTGTACTGTTGATGTGGTCTGGCCATGTGGGTGGTGGTGGTGGCCATCTTGAGTGCTGGCTGGTACAGGCAACATGTGCTTGGGGTGTAAGGGGGCCATTTTGAGGAGAGGCAGTGTCTGAGGCCTGCACTTATTTTGCCTACTTTTCATCCCTTATGCCCAGGGGTAGTGAGTGTTGCATGGGCCTAGTGTTTCTGAGGGGTGTCTTCTTGAATTTAAACACCATTGAGGCCATGGATGGGCTGGGATTGTGCAGATTTTATTGTTTTTTGTCGTTTTTTTGGGCCTGCTGGTGTGGCCCTTTGCCCAGGGGTGGTGAGTGTTGCATGGGCCTAGTCTTTCTGTGGGGTGTCTTCTTGAATTTAAACACCATTGAGGCCATGGATGGGCTGGGATTGTGCAGATTTTATTGGTTTTTGTCGTTTTTTTGGGCCTGCTGGTGTGGCCCTTTGCCCAGGGGTGGTGAGTGTTGCATGGGCCTAGTCTTTCTGTGGGGTGTCTTCTTGAATTTAAACATAATTGAGGCCATGGATGGGCTGGGATTGTGCTAATTTTATTGTTTTTTGTCGTTTTTGGGGGGCTGCTGGTGTGGCCTTTTGCTTGCCCAGGGGTGGTGGTGGTGCATGGACTGAGTGTGCCTGTGGTGTGGTCTCACTCTCTTTGATGTACACATCATGGATGGCATTGGATTGTGGTGATTTCTGGCTGTTTTTCTGTTTTTTGGGGGTGTACTGTTGATGTGGACTGGCCATGTGGGTGGTGGTGGTGGCCATCTTGAGTGCTGGCTGGTACAGGCAACATGTGCTTGGGGTATAAGGGGGCCATTTTGAGGAGAGGCAGTGTCTGAGGCCTGCACTTATTTTGCCTACTTTTCATCCCTTATGCCCAGGGGTAGTGAGTGTTGCATGGGCCTAGTGTTTCTGAGGGGTGTCTTCTTGAATTTAAACACCATTGAGGCCATGGATGGGCTGGGATTGTGCAGATTTTATTGTTTTTAGTCGTTTTTCTGGGCCTGCTGGTGTGGCCCTTTGCCCAGGGGTGGTGAGTGTTGCATGGGCCTAGTCTTTCTGTGGGGTGTCTTCTTGAATTTAAACATAATTGAGGCCATGGATGGGTTGGGATTGTGCTTATTTTATTGTTTTTTGTCGTTTTTGGGGGGCTGCTGGTGTGGCCTTTTGCTTGCCCAGGGGTGGTGGTGGTGCATGGACTGAGTGTGCCTGTGGTGTGGTCTCACTCTCTTTGATGTAAACATCATGGATGGCATTGGATTGTGGTGATTTCTGGCTGTTTTTCTGTTTTTTGGGGGTGTACTGTTGATGTGGACTGGCCATGTGGGTGGTGGTGGTGGCCATCTTGAGTGCTGGCTGGTACAGGCAACATGTGCTTGGGGTGTAAGGGGGCCATTTTGAGGAGAGGCAGTGTCTGAGGCCTGCACTTATTTTGCCTACTTTTCATCCCTTATGCCCAGGGGTAGTGAGTGTTGCATGGGCCTAGTGTTTCTGAGGGGTGTCTTCTTGAATTTAAACACCATTGAGGCCATGGATGGGCTGGGATTGTGCAGATTTTATTGTTTTTTGTCGTTTTTTTTGGCCTGCTGGTGTGGCCCTTTGCCCAGGGGTGGTGAGTGTTGCATGGGCCTAGTCTTTCTGTGGGGTGTCTTCTTGAATTTAAACACCATTGAGGCCATGGATGGGCTGGGATTGTGCAGATTTTATTGGTTTTTGTCGTTTTTTTGGGCCTGCTGGTGTGGCCCTTTGCCCAGGGGTGGTGAGTGTTGCATGGGCCTAGTCTTTCTGTGGGGTGTCTTCTTGAATTTAAACATAATTGAGGCCATGGATGGGCTGGGATTGTGCTTATTTTATTGTTTTTTGTCGTTTTTGGGGGGCTGCTGGTGTGGCCTTTTGCTTGCCCAGGGGTGGTGGTGGTGCATGGACTGAGTGTGCCTGTGGTGTGGTCTCACTCTCTTTGATGTAAACATCATGGATGGCATTGGATTGTGGTGATTTCTGGCTGTTTTTCTGTTTTTTGGGGGTGTACTGTTGATGTGGACTGGCCATGTGGGTGGTGGTGGTGGCCATCTTGAGTGCTGGCTGGTACAGGCAACATGTGCTTGGGGTGTAAGGGGGCCATTTTGAGGAGAGGCAGTGTCTGAGGCCTGCACTTATTTTGCCTACTTTTCATCCCTTATGCCCAGGGGTAGTGAGTGTTGCATACTTGCATGTCCCTAGTCTTTCTGTGGGGTGTCTTCAATGTAAACATCATGGATGGCATGGGATTGTGCTCATTTTTCTGTGTTTTGTCGATTTTTTGGGGTGTATAACTGAACTGATGTTCCTCTGTCTTCCATTGCTTTTAGGTGCACAAGAAGACTCAATAGAACCACCAGTGCCAGGAAGAAGTCCTGCAGCGGTGTGTGCAGCATAACGTCACGCGACGTCACGTCACTCTGGACACAGAACCCTCTGCAACTCGTGCAACTGCTGCCTGCTGACCTGCTCTGAAGAAGATGGCCCCAAAAAAAGTAACCCGTAGCTCCTCTAGCAAGAAAGGTGCCAGTAAGGAGCAGAAGAAGCAAGTTACCAAGGACACTGGTGTGCCGCCCGCCCCTTTTTTTGGGAGTAAAAAAAAAAGTATGCCTGCAGCAGCTGCAGCGGGATCTGCTGGGGACCAAGCTGGCAGCAGCACCCCCGCTCCATTGGGCTCAGTGCCACCACCACCACCACGCCAACTTAAGTCCAAGCCCTTGAGTGCTGCAGAGGCAGCCAGTATACTTCTTCAATCACCATCGACCAGTGATGTTGGCTCATCGCAAGAAAGCAGCAGCAATGTCCCTCAATCAACACAGGTTGTTGTAGCTCATCTGACGAGTGTTGAACAACCACAGCCGCAACAACAATCACATGTGCAAGTACAAGCCCAAGTACATGTGGAAGGAGAGGCAGCGCAAGGAGATGCGCAAGCAGAGGTGCATGGAGGGTCACAACAAGTGCCCACAATAGTTGTTCCTCCCGAAGTAGGGGCACATCAGGAAATCGACAATCAAGGCGAGGTATCATTTGAGGAAGCCACTCCTCCTGATGATCCTTCATTGTCTTCCACACCCCTAGCAAGGAAGAGATCAAGGGTGGTGTCTACATCCTCTTCAAGCACACCTCCTTCTGATGATACGGATCAAACTTGGGAACAAACAAAGGTAGTTAAGCGTAAAAGGAAGCTCGTCCAAAGTCTCAGAGTTATGGAGTGTGATGAGTCTCAACAAGAAGTGGCGGATACTGCTGCTGATGAAGACTCTGCCAACGACGACCCAGTCATCATAAAGGTCACTGCAGCCCCAGCGGGCATGCAGCAAACAGACATTTTGACCCTAGCCCGAAGAGCTGCTGAGCGTGATGATGATGTTGTCGATGAGGAGGCAGTGGAAACACCACAATCATTGGAGTTAAGTAGTACACCAACTCGTCCCGCTTCCATATTTCTTTCTGGCAAGAAGAGACCTCCGTCAATCTCGACCTTAATTAGTGGCGGTGAAAGTGCAAAACGTACAAAAGTTGGGCAATCCACATCCTCCACTTCATCTGGCATTAGCTTCATGACCACCACCACCAGTATCGCCGCCTCCTCCATGTCCCACAGACACTTCAAGTCCCCAGTTTGGGACTTCTTTACTGTTTGTCCAAAAAATCCAAAGTTTGCCATTTGTACCATTTGTAAGCAAGCAGTTAGTCGTGGTAAGCCAGGTACCAACTATGGTACCGGAGGCCAGAGAGGTCATCTTAGGAGACAGCACACTGTCAAATGGTTTGCGCACCTAGATGCGATCAAGAAAGGCCAAATTCAAGGAAACGTTGATGTTTCATCTGATGATGACGAGCAGGAAGAAGACGTGTCAAACACTTCCCTTACACCCAGTACCCCTGTCAGCAGCACACCCAATGTGAGGCACACTAAGAGTGTTGGAGCGAGTGAGACACCAACGCACAAAAGTTCACCAGCGAGCAAAATTGGGTCAACGAAGTCATTATCAGCCCGTAAATGCTTGGTCCAGGGCAACATTAGAACAATGCTTACTTCAGACGTGCCATATGAATGCAACCACCCACTGACGCGTCTGTATAACACTAAGCTGGCTAAAATGCTAGCTGTGGACCTTCTACCTTTTTCTTTTGTAGAAGCGGTAGGTTTTCTTGAATTAGTGGCAACGCTCTGCCCTAAATGGAAGGTTCCGAGCCGGTTCTATTTTGCCAGAGTTGCGGTTCCAGCACTACATGAAGATGTGCTGCAGGCGATTGGGGCAGCTTTGCAGAAGAGTGCTGTTCACACAATACATCTGACAACAGACATGTGGACCAGTGGCCCAGGCGATGATTACATGTGCATCACTGCACACTGGGTCTCTTTTTCAGGTGTTATAGCAAAGCTAAACGCAGGTGTTGACCCGGACCAAGTTTTCAAAGCTGCTCGGAAACATGCAACACTAGCCATGTTTGGCTTGGAGAAAAGTCACACAGCAGAAAACCTTTTGGAAGAGTTTGACAAAAAGGTCTTGACAATGCTATCCCCCCTAAAACGCAAGATTGGTTATGTTTCCACGGATAATGGCGCCAATGTAGTTAAGGCCATGTTGAAGGGTGACCATGTTAGAGTGCCGTGTTTGGCGCACTGTATCAACCTGGTAGTTCAAAAATTCTTGAGTGATAAAGAGAGTCCAGCGTTCGAGGTAATGGCCACCTGCCGCAAAATGTGCAACCATTTCAGCCATTCTTTTAAGGCCCGGAAGCATCTGCGGAGACTGCTACTTGAACGTGGAATGCCAGTGAAAGCACTCATCCAGGAGGTGGCAACACGTTGGAACTCAACCTTCTACATGCTTGAGCGTCTGTATGAGCAGTATACGGTACTCGATCACTATTTCTTGACAGAGGCTACATCTCAGAAGGAGGACCTGCGGATGAGTAAGGCGCAATGGGCCATAGTTAAAAGCCTGACAGACATGCTTCGTCCTTTTGAGTTCTTCACGCGTGCAGTCAGCCAGGAGGACTGTAATTTGGGAAAAGCTATCCCATTGTTGTGCATACTGGAGCACCAACTGATGGCGGTTTCTTCTGAGTTTCAAAAAGATGAAAAAAAAAAAACCCATTTCATTTTGTCTGAGAAATTATTACATCGCCTACGTGGTGATGAACGTCTTAAAAACATCAACTCAGATCAGCATTACATTTGTGCTACTATTCTGGATCCACGCTACAAAAAGGCGCTGGCAGACAACACATTCTTTCCTTTCGCTGATGCAGATGTTCAAAAGTACAAACATTGGTTAGCCTGGTCAGCCAAGAGGTTTGAAAAAGAACGGCAGGTTATTGAAGGAGTAGCCAGTACATCAGCATCAGCATCAGCAGGCCATCCGCAGTCACAAGAATCCACTTCTGCACCTGTGGCTGGGGCACAAGTGACCTCTCAGCCGTTAAAGACACCGGCAACTGGATCATCTACACCACACACAATGACAACACTAACAGTGGCTGGGGAGGAGGATTGGCTAAGTTTGATGGGGTATGGTTCTCGAAAAAATGTCACAGGCACAGCAAAAAGTAAGCAAAGTGGAGGAACAGTTGATGACCTTGAGTCGATGGTGCAGGACTATCTGAATGACTCAACAGTGGTCTTTCTTAATGAGGAGCCATTGCAGTATTGGCATGGCAAAAAACAATTGTGGCCACAGCTCTACAACCTGGCTATAAACTATTTGTCTTGCCCACTCGCAAGTGTGTCTTCTGAACGTGTTTTCAGTGCTGCTGGTGGCATTGTAACTCCCAAACGGAGCCGCCTCTCGCCCAAAAATGTGGAGCGGCTGACAATGATCAAGATGAATCAGCACCTCATACCACCAGATTACAAAGTACGAGAAAGCACGCCGCATGAAGACGAGGAGGACAGCAACGTAGATGAGGGGATTTTTTCTCTGTTCGGTGCCACTGACCTCATCCAGCCTGAATTCGCAGAGTATGATGACGAAATCTTGTTCTTATTCCCTGACACCGAGCCCTGAAAATGAGACAATCAATCAAGAACTTTCTTTTTCGTCCTTATTCACTTTTATTCCTGTGTGCTTTGTGTCTCTCTTTCTTTGTTTTGCACAGTTAATTTAATTCAAACTTTAATCACCTAATCCCAAAAACAAGACCATCATCAGAACTGTCTTCACTTGTTTGCTTATTGATTTGAAGGTGCCGCAGTCTACATTCCTCAGGTTCACAAGTTCTGAAGAACATGCTCCTCTATCCTCCTCCTCCAGACTGCGATTTCCCTCCAAGCAGAGTGCTGGATTACGCACAATGAAGAAAGACTCAGCACTTGTGGGGGTGTTGTACTTCTTTGCGGGTGAGTTGACGGTTTTGGGCCCATTGCTGTGAAGCTCTAATAATGGACAAAAGTGTTTTGGACCAAATATGAGGTGGAAATTTCTTGCCGTTTTTGCTGACTTGCTTGCCTTTGAGGTGCTCTTTGGCGGGGTTCCGGGGGTTTGTGTGTAATTTTTGGTGTCTGTCGAAGCACTGCTGCGACAGTCTAATCTTGATTGCATTTGCTTTTCAGGAAATCCGTGGTGGAAAACAGGAGTTATGATGATTGATGATGATGACGACCTAGCTGCACAGCGCCGCGTTTGGACCGAAGGCCGAGAGACATTGTAAGTATGAGATTTAGCTTTTCCGCTGTTTGGGGGTGTTGTGTCGGGTGTTTTTTTGCGGGTGGGTTGGCGGGTCTTGCCTGGGGCATTCCTGGGAAGGTCTAATACCGGATACAAGTGTTTTGGACAAAATCCATAAGGAACAGCCTTTTTTTTGCCATTTCTTCAGACATCTTGCTCAATGTAGCGTTTTGGGGGGCTTCCTGCTGTTCGTGGGTGGGTTGCGGCCGGGGTCTCTGTCGAAGCACTGCTGCGACAGTCTAATCTTGATTGCATTTGCTTTTCAGGAAATCCGTGGTGGAAAACAGGAGTTATGATGATTGATGATGACCTAGCTGCACAGCGCGTTACTTTGGACCGAAGGCCGAGAGATATTGTAAGTATGAGATTTAGCTTTTTCGCTGTTTGGGGGTGTTGTCGCGTGTTTTTTTGCGGGTGGGTTGGCGGGTCTTGGCTGGGGCATTCCTGGGAAGGTCTAATGCCGGATAGAAGTGTTTTGGACAAAATCCTTAAGGAAAAGCCTTTTTTTTGCCATTTCTTCAGACATCTTGCTCAATGTAGCGTTTTGGGGGGCTTCCTGCTGTTCGTGGGTGGGTTGCGGCCGGGGTCTCTGTCGAAGCACTGCTGCGACAGTCTAATCTTGATTGCATTTGCTTTTCAGGAAATCCGTGGTGGAAAACAGGAGTTATGATGATTGATGATGATGACGACCTAGCTGCACAGCGCCGCGTTTGGACCGAAGGCCGAGAGACATTGTAAGTATGAGATTTAGCTTTTTCGCTGTTTGGTGGTGTTGTGTCGGGTGTTTTTTTGCGGGTGGGTTGGCGGGTCTTGCCTGGGGCATTCCTGGGAAGGTCTAATACCGGCTAGAAGTTTGTTGGACAAAATCCATAAGGAAACACCAGTTTTGGCACTTTTTGTAAGTTAGGGTTCGTTAGGGTTAGCCCTAGCAGCAGGATTGCATGTGTTTAGGGGGGTTCTATTGCAACGCGGTTCTGTTGTTGTAGAGCACTGTTGGAGCGATGCTGGCTATGGATACTTTTGCTTGCAGGCAAGTGGTTTGAATACAATCCACGGTCTGTATTTGGGTCTACTGTTACTTTCAAAGTACGTTTTGTAACCATTTTTCTGCTAGGCATCGTTTTTGGAGATATGATTGGGTTCTTCTACATTTTTGCGACTGGCTTTAGTAAGGGTCTTGGTGGGAGCATTGCTGGGAAGGTCAAATTTTGTTCTAAAACACAGTAGTACACCCACCTTGAGGGGAAAGATCCGCTATAATATTTTGGCCATACTTATTGATCCTTAAAAAGGTGACTCAGACAGAGCACGCAATTTCAAAAATATTGTACTGTCTATTAGGGAAATCAAAGTGTCACTTTTTGAACCACACAGCGTACATACCTTTTATTTATTTATCAGTGGTATTGTAATAGCACTTCCTGTTTTCCGTTCAATAATTACAGGCCGGGTTTCAGTCAACATCCGCCAGGCAGGCAGTGGACAGGGTGTCTCTTCTGTCAGTGGTCACCACCACATTGATGGACGAAGCGTCAGCTGGAATGGAGGAGTGCCGCCAATAAGAGGAATTGTTTGCTGCATGCAACTTACTTACCAATTTCAACAGGACAACTCCAACAACATACGCAATACAGATACAGTATCCATTGTTGTCTTTTATTCTATGAGTGTGACTGCATGTGCTTACCTTTAGTTTGTAACCAAAGATTGTCTGTAAACTCTGTATCTTCAATTATTGTTTGTCCATGCTCTGCTTTTTTTTTCTTCTCTCAACAAAACCTACCCAAAAAGAAACCCCCATTCCCATCCATTTTACAAACCCTAACCCTCTTCCCCCGGGCTGTGTTGTTTTGCTTGATGTCTGACTAAAATGACATCAATAATTCCACACACTTGCTGGGGAGGATAAGGTGATAGCAGCAACAGGCTGGTGAAGGAATACGAGGATATCTTCTAGACTTACTCAGCTTCAGTACTATATCTTCTAGTAGTAGTAGCCAATGTCAAATAAATTCAACGCAAGTACTAGTTATACTTGCAATACTTTACCATTTGTTAGGCTACATTATGGCACTGTTCTAGTGTACTGTCACCTGCTATTTTCTCGATCGTACCGTAACCGTTGTAATGCTACAGTAAGGAGTACAAACAAGGTTTCGTTTTCTTTTTTTCCATAGGCATGCAACTGCCACTGTGTCACACCACTAGTACCACCGCAATGAGGAAATGTCACCCGCCCAGGAATGACAACGTTAATCCCCATTTCACCTGGAGCCAGCCCTGGGCCTAGCCCTAATTTCTAACACAAATTACAGGTAAGATAAGCGTTTGGTGGGAGGTAGTATAATGGAGTATTATTTCGGAGTAGACAAGAGATTGACGGTTGTACTACTAAAGTCCTACGACTGTTCAGGAAAACAAAGTTACTGTTACACCCCCGCCCCCCACCCACCAGACTGAAAAGCAGTAAAAAACAGGTATGGTCAGATAAAGTTGAAAAATATATTTATTTATCCCTAACAAAATAATCTCCCTCACCCACCCTAACCCCAACGATTGTCTCTGAAACGTCCCAAAACGATCCCAACTCCCAAATCCCACCCCCCAAAAGTCTATAAAAAAAGGGCAAGGGACACTCCACTACTGGAGGGTGCTGGTGCATGATGCGGCATGGGCATCATACTCCTTGCGGAGGGTGGCAAGCTCGGAGCGGAGGCCCTTAACCAAGGTCTTATACCTCAGGACCTCCTGCTCCAGGTTGGACATGCGGACTCGTAGGCGGCGTTGGCGTTCCTTGCAGCTCCTGTGGGGGGCAGCTGGTATTTCGGTTGCTTGGCGGTGGCGGTCGGCTTTCTTAGCCCGGCTCGGTCCCGCTGGCTTAGTCACGGAGGAGGATGCAGTGGTCACAGTCGAAGATGTTGCCCCGCTCGACTGCGTGTCCTCCTCCTCCTCCAGGGCCACCAGCCGCCGATACTCGGCGACTGTGGCCTCCAGCCTCCGTTGCCGGGCCAATCTAGCCTGCTCCCTCCTTGTTGTTGATTTGGAAGGAGCAACTATATGAAGAAAGAAAGACATAGTCTGTAACCAATGCTCCTTATTAATAACACAAAGTGATTGAGCCGAAAGTTGGGTCACAGAGTACAAGTAGCAAATTG
Source organism: Lissotriton helveticus (assembly GCF_964261635.1). Lineage (NCBI taxonomy): Eukaryota > Metazoa > Chordata > Amphibia > Caudata > Salamandridae > Lissotriton > Lissotriton helveticus. Next base: position 1,765,512,271 of record NC_136059.1, read on the forward strand.
AAAGCACAGTACATAACTATTGAGGACAGTATCTATGTAACCTCCCACTTCTGCATCCTTGCTCTAACAGTAGTGGTAGTTTAATGAACTAATTCTACGACCACTATGGACTTCCATTACAGTCGACTATGACAGTACACCAGTCTTATTCTTCTTCTTCTCTCTTGTTTAGGGAAATGGGTACATTATCTTATGCAAGCCGGCAGAATGACATGGACACAGCACAGTGAAGTTGCACCCGAGAAAAAAAGTTGCACACCATGATGATGGAGACAGACTTGCGTTACTGTACCGGTCCAGTACATGCAGGTGGTGAAGCTATTACTTTTCTATTACGGGTGGCACTGAGAATACTCTGTTACAAGGGCTACTGCTTAATTAATTTACCTTTCACCCTACAGTGCAAATGAGTACTAGAAAAGGAAACTGAAGAAGCTAACTAATTTGATTATCTATCACTTCACATGGGACGTATTTAATGACAGATGAGATGACTTTAGGTGCTTTGCTTAATATTGAGTGAACAGTGATACACCCACACATGAATGACGTACTACAAGTAAACTAAAGTTATTAAGAGAGGTACGGAGTGTCCACCGTAATAACCAGATATATGCTGTGAATGCAAACGCAATACAAAGTACTGCTACTATTCATGGTAGTATTGGACACATTTACAATTTCTTTTCCTTGCCTTCCCTGCACTGGGACGGACGTGCGGGTGCGGTGGTACATGCTCTTCAAGGTAACACTTACTTCACCTGGCGACCATCTACTCTCTCTAGATACACATGTGCTATGTAAGAGTCAGAGAATACCATGCTCCAGGCATCCATTCAGTCAAAGTATACGCACACATACAGTTTCTGTTTCACCCACCCAGGCTGCTGTCCTTCCACCCATCCTTGCTTCATCATTGACCCAGCCATGCACCATACCATATTCTTTCCTTCCCAGCCACCTCTGGGTCCAAGCAAACACATATCGTTCTTCTTTGCCAGCCATCATACAAGTTCGCGTCCCACTTACTTACACCCTTCTTTCGCTTTTCGTTCATCCCATCCATCACGTTCGTCTAAGAACTTATTGGGATTCTTCTCACCAAAAACTTCACAGCTAAGTCGAAGTACATTTCGAGGAGGCTACTACCTGGTTGATTTGTAATTGTAATACACCCGTGCAGAAAGCACACTATGCAGTCTTCAATCTCAATAAGTAAGGAATATATAGCTTACCTGTTTCCGCCACCACCGTTTGATCCCCCACAGGAACGGCCACCAGCTCTTCTAACGCCGCCTCCTCCCCAGAGGCCTCCGAGTCCAAGTCCAACACAGCCACCTCCGCGCTGGCCCCGTCACCAGATGTTACACCTACAAAGTACATTTAAGAATGTTAGAATACACCACTCACTACTATATAATATTTGGTCTAGGAGAAATGTTAAAAAAACAGAATACAATGTAATAATTTGTGACTGTCTACTCCATAGTAAAAATGTCCCATTTTCCAGGGAAGGCTGTTGTCTTGCTGCACTTTTATGCACAACTGATGAATGCTTGCTTTTGATTTTTAACACGCACCACTTTTTCTCCTAACAGACAGAAGCTTGACTCCTGAGTCCTAAGAACACGACCAGGATCAAGTTCAAACTAGGTGAGAGTTCGGCTCGACCACAAGAAATGTGTCCAATTAATCGTCAGCACTAACCACTTTTCCGTTTACAGTTAAATAGTTTTATGACAAAGTAGATTTTAATAAATGTGTTTACTTTTAATAAAGCTTTTACACTTAAATAGACTCTGTGGTTTTTGTTCCTCTAGACTAGAGTGGATGAGCTAAAGGTTTTGGAATTTTTGCAAGCATGAGTGCCTCTGACACTTCTTGACTGTGCTGTGACTCCGTAGTACTACTCTCTTGTCCTGCGTACGATAATCTAGAGATCATTGGGGATCTATAATCGGTGACTTCGGGAGCTGAATGACTCTGCCACACTATCTAGTCAGTAAGGAGACAGTGCATAGAGGTATTGCTGAATATAATGGGAGTCCAATGGAATTGCCAAATGTCCAATCTTAGTTAGCTACACAGACAGACTAATAAGAATAGTCTAGTAATACCACAGGGAGTCATATTCGAGGCAGGATAAGAATTTATATCCAGTCTACAAGAAGATCAAAGACGATTTAGAAAAAATCGAATGAGGAACGCTAGGAAAAAATATGTACTGTTTATTAAAATGTAAACTTACTGGGGCCAGCAAAGGAGCCCTCGCCTGCCCGATCCTGGCCTGCATCCTCAGCACCCTCCTCCTGTGTCCTCTTGCCCTTGGGGGGAGCTGATGTACAACATGAAAGAAAGAAAAACCAGAAAACATGGATGAGATTTTTCAACCAAATCAAACATTTCAAAAGAACAATAACAACATATTTTGGAAAAATAGCAAATAGATAGACAACTATTCCACGGGATCTATCTCATGTGGTATACTACGTTATTCGTATTGCCTGATTTGCGGAACGTTGACTTAGAAAGTTCCTATGTAACTCAATAAACAGACTACTAAAGAGGTTTGCCTAGGCCTGGCACTGCAGGCAGCAGTGCGCAACACGTGACAGACAAAGTCCATCCTGCTTGCAGATCAGTGAATACTCAAACTATCAATCCACCCGCCACCACCGCCACTATTTCTTCTGATAGCCATGTGACTGTCTAAAGGAAGGACTGGACTTCAGTCTGTTGGGGCTGATTTATAAGTCCCTTGCGGAAGTTGCGGCTGATTTTCCTCCATTGTTGCGTGCCTTTTCTGACGCAGCGGCAGAACAAAAGACTCGCCATGGTGTTGGTGCGGCGTATATATTAAAAAAAAAAACACATATGGGCATATGGGCGATGCATCACGTTGTAAAGCCCTGCGCCATCAGGGGGCGTTCCGGCGCAAGGGAGGGCGTACCTGCGCAGGAACGAATCCTAAAAGTGGCTGAGGGAAATCTACAAGATGTCAATCAGTCATTTTTAGGACAATGATGCATGACTCAAACCCTGCGCGCTTGAAGCCGACGTACGGCTTGATGCAGCATTGGGGAGATAGGGTACCCCAGAGCATTGCTGGAGCTGCGCCATCGTTGGCACGCAACTCCAGCAATGCGCTGCCTTTACGGCACAGATGCGTAAGGCTTCTGTGACGTTTTGGGCCAATGGGTGGTGGTGGCATGGCACACAATTACTGCCGCATCCCTGCTACTTTGCAGGGATGCGCCGGTAATTGAAAATATGACCCTTACTGTCTAGCATTACGCAGTTCTTTTCTTTACAGTACACTCATACATAATTTCTCAGGCCAATGAAATGCTTCTGAACACAACATACAAAACAAAGAAGCATAGTAGCAAGCAAGGCTACTGAGAAGGAGAGCAGTGCACCTGAAAATGAAATGCATAGAAGATTTTGAAATATAATTTACCTCAATGTAATCGGCAGCATTATTGCTCTTGGTAAAGAACAAAGATTTGCAAATAACAGAGCAGGATAAAACAGAGTAGTAAATGTACTACTACTACTACTCACCAAGCCCGGGGACCTCTACGCCGAGCGCGTCCAGCAAGTCCCGCTCCCGGTCCATGACATCGGTCCAGCGGTGGGTGGCCTGGTTATATGTGCGCCGGACCCCAGAGATCTTGTACATGGCCCGGCACACCTTCTCCCACCGCTGGCGGCGCTCCCGGATGCCATAGCCGGTCGCGATCTTGCCGCCTCCCAGGATCGTCTTGGGGAGGCGGCGCTGGACGTGGAAGATCAGTGCCGCCACTTCCTCCGCGCTGAAGATCTCCCTCGGGACCACTTGCTCCCCCCTTAAACGCCCGCACGGGAGCCGGGCACGGGGTGCGGGACCCTTCCCCTTCTCAGGGTGCTTCCCGGCTCCCTTTACCATGGTCTGGGCAGAAATAAACTTAAATGATAAAGAAGAAATAGAATAGTGAAGAAGAAAAGAAAAGAGTTTAAAAAAGTAGTTTAAAAGTAAATAAAAGCTGCAGAAAACACAAAAATATAGAGCTAGAAAAATAGAGGGTTAGATAATAAGTAAAATTAGATCAAAAAAACTTCAAACAAGCAAAGGATGGCAGAGATTGAGAGAGGATACAGAAAGCATGCCCAGAACCATAGCAATGAATGAGAAACAAGATGGCCGCGCCCGTTCACGACCGCGTGGGTAAGTTCGCGCGAGATTTTCCTTGCGAGTACGCGCGAAATTGTACTAGCGAGCAGCACACTTTGCGAGATTACACATAGCGGGCGGAAACGGAATTACGTCACGGCAACAAGATGGCCGCGCCCGTGTACGACCGATAGGGTAACTTGGCAAACGAATAGCTAGAAGCGCCTCGCGAACACGCGCAAGATCACGCGAACATACACGTCGCAACAAAAACAATTTTGTATTTGCACGTATTCGCGGCTTCCGAAATCGATCTCGCACGGATTCGCGCCCCAAAAAACGCGCGAAATTGCAAAAAAAACGATTTTAGCTAAAATGAAAGCAATGAGCAGGTGCAAAAGTTCAAACTTAACATTAGTAACATTCAAGGTAGTGCTTCCTGATGGGCCCTCCAGAGTTTGCAACTATTCTATGACCCTGCTATGACCCAAACAGCAGGCTCATAGAATAGCACCATAAAGGTCCTGTAAAAAAAAAATGTCACTGCAACAAAAAGCAAATTACAGATAAGGAAGGAAGCAGGTGCCAGCCAGACTGGAACTTTCAAAATTACTGACACATTAATGAAACACAAATTAATTGATGGCAGTTGAAGAAGGGCAGGTGTGCTTGCTTTTTTCAACCACCATAATCTACAGTGATAAATAAACCTAATAGGTGCCAGTGAGGATGTACTAGAGGGTGGCATGGGTGTCCCAGAGGGTGGCAGTGGTGAAACAGAGGGTGCTGTGAACCTGTGATGATAAACCAGACGTAGAAACAACATAGTCGCGGCCGTTGCAAGCCGAAAAGTAAGTTCGCAATTGCGAACTTGTCCCAAAATCGGCGCGAACACGCGCCAACACAAAAAACGGAAAAATCCGCAAATCCGCTAGAGTTCGCGGATCTTCGCAGATTGCGAATCCGTAAATCCGCAATTTCGCGTACGCGAGATCCGCTAGATCCGCCCATGTGACAGCATTTGAGGCGATGTGTGGTGGTGTCGTGTCAACGAGGTAATACACCACAATGTGGTGCTGCTGGAAGTAGTGTGTGTGCAGTACAAGGCACATGACCTGGTTTTACGTACACGCACTGTTAAGTGTGTCTGCGTCGAGTTGTCAGTATGAGTTGCACACACAGCCTGAGAGGCTGTCATGGGTGTGTTTGTGGTAGCGTGTTCCCTGGTGGATGATTGTCTGCTATTCACTGTGTGGAGGTTGTCTGGGGCATGAGTCTGTTGTGTCACATCTGTCATTCAATCAAAGGGAGTCTAAGTGGATACCAATGGAAAATGCGGCACCCCATTCAGACACTGTTCAACAACAAACAGGCCTAACCCAACTCTCAACAAATTCCTTACAACCAATGGCAGAGTTACATGGCCAATTCAAAATACTGCCTCAGAGGTGTACCTTTACACTAATCCATAGGGTAATGGTGTGTTTCACGTTTACATCAAATTGACACCAAGGTCTGATCCCACTCACAAAATTAAAAATGAAGGGAGCTAAGAGAGAGTGCCTCACAGTAGCAACACCCGAGGGGGTTCCTGACAGACAATTGCCAGTTTACCCACTTCTCATCATCGGCCACTCTGTCTTCGTCTGAGTAAAGAACAAAGAGGTAAATACAAACAGTGATTCCCTAACTAATAATAATATGGTGCTAAAATAAACAACCACTATGTCCCCTCATGTCAATTATGGTGAAACTGATGTGTGTGTGCACCTGGTACCCCTATGAGAGCAAAGGACAATCGTCCACCACTAATAAAAAGGGGAGGGACTTGCTAGCTAAACAGCTTCCTACTGATGCAGTCACATGTGTCATCAAATGAGCTGAGTGTCTAGCAGTGTGCATGTTGCAGGTGCTGACGGACCTGCCTTTGTCATGGCGGTTGTGCAACAGTGGCACAGACAAGCAGCGGCATGCTTCAAAGATGGATGGATGGATGTATGGATGAGTATCTCATAGGTGTGTGTTGCTGGATTGGGGCATGCGGTGCAGCGGGTATACACCTGTTACAACGCATTTTTTACTCCGCACTACCATTACAACGCGACCATTACTCCGCATACCATTACAACGCATTGCGCTGGGGGGCGCTCTAGGATAGGTAATAAGTATAATTTACTATCCAACACCTTCCCTAGGGTCCACGGGGACTGGAGTTAGAATAGTAAATTATACTTACCACTATCCAGCGCCCCAAGGCGCTATGCGTTGTAACGGTATGCGGAGTAAAAGTCGCGTTGTAATGGTCTGCGGAGTAAAAGTATGCGTTGTAACGTCATACATCCGGTGCAGCGTTGTGGCTGGGGATGCTGTAGCCGGGAGGATTGAACACATGACGGCAGAAGGGGTGATAGAACATGCCAAACAGCCACACAACACAAGGATTCTTGCTAGCCAAAAATTGACATGTGTATGTGAGCCTGGAGTGGCTGGTTAACCATGGGTCAGTCCCAGCAAATGTGTGAACATTGAATAAACATCACGGCCACAGGACCAGTCACCATAATGCCAAGCGGGGCATAGGACACACTGCGTCGACAGCTGTAGCCTGCACGTTGTGTGTAGCAAGCAACAGAACACATACACAACCATGTACATCATGCACAATATGGTCCATTAGCCATTACGAACAGCATGCTTGTTGTCAGTGTACACATAACCACATATGATCAATCATTGTAAAGAATGCCATTTTGAACGCATGCAGTCTGCAAAGATACCGGGGATGACAGCAATGAGGCACAATGTACAGTGTGAAACACAGTTCCTACACAATAGTATGAACTTAGTTGCAAGGCCATGCTGCATCAGCCAAATTACATGGCCAGTGGCATTGCTCAGACGACTATAACACTCATGCAATGATGTTACCTGCTGGTGATACACTCTCCACACAACTGCCAGGGACTGTCCGTACCTGTGAACATCAGAGTGGTGTGATGCTGGAAGGTTTCCATCTCCTAATATCCCCTTGGTCTGACTACTAATGACAGACACATTAGGGCGATCAGGCGAGGGAAGGTGAGGATGGGAACTGCAGGGAGGGAGATCTGAAAAAAGCAAAACAAGCATGAGGATTCCATACTTTCAGTTACAGATTCACAGATTATATTGGCACCTACACTGTACCACTCACACCTGTGTAGTGTAACCACTGCCACTGTGTCTTATTAGTGATCACAGATCTTGCAATGGGCCAAGATCAGATCCTTCAACATGGACACATGAGAGTTGATAGGGGTTGTCACCAAAATGGAGCATGTATGACGCTCACTAGGCTGCTACAATGCAATGAGATCCATGCAGTCATGAACGACGTCACAGTGAATGATTGATGCTGGCTATCTCAGTAATTGTGTCGTATAGCAGTGCAAATGACACAAAGCCAACCATACGTACTCAGCCCTGTGAATAAGTGAGGGTCATGAAGGGAAAGTTGACATCACCCGCAAGAGCCGTATGCAGCTCCTCAAATGAGGAAGGAAATAACCTAAACAACATGAAGCCCCATAGGGGCCACTCATTACCTCTTGAAACTGTGCCTTACTATGCTAGACAGGACAAGCATGTGTAAACAAACTCAACTGCAAGTACATAGGAACAATGCTAAAAGATACAACCCTACAGTGACCAGGATATGCTGCATGGCAGAAGAGATTTCAGACATTTACCTCAACGGACTGTTGCCACGTAAGTGTGAACATTAGCTACAGGCCAACGTTGTGATGTAATCAGCGCAACATACCTGGCATCATGAGAAAGGAAAGTTAACATCAACTTACTGAGAAGGCAAGCGAAGCAATGTTGTCCACCGGCACTGAGGTAACGATGTGACAGTGACATGACATACTGCCACAATGGGCAATGTATCCATGCAAACAGACTCACAGGACAATTGACAGAACATGTGGGACATACACTGGCCCACACCGGCACAACATGGTTCACAGGAAATCAAACTGTACTGGCCCACAAGGTTGAGTGGATGATTCGGACACATCCTGCTGCACACAGTGAGGCGCCAATTCTCCAAGTGTCTGTGTTTGTGATGTCACACACAATGGCAACCCCTGCCATCCGCAATGTGTCAGGGTCAATGTTAACACACATTGATGCATTCACCAAATTCAAAACTCGACTACAGATGACTGTCAAGTAAGGTGACTGTCTTGTCATGGGAGTGGCGTTACATGCAATTTGATACATGGCAATGTGACATGTATGTATGGGCCTACAACATGCGCACAAACAGTTTCTACACAATAACAAACCTTTACAACAATGAACTGCCTGTTTGGAATCCTTACCCAAAATGAAATTTCCACATGTCTGTGCAGGGTACGCTGATTCACCCGATGTTGCTACCATCAAGAGGAATTGCAGGAGGGCCAAGATGACACAAACAGACAACAGCCCGGGCAACCTGGAAAGGACAGGCACACAAGAGGTCACGTACTGTATAGATTCATTTAGACATGGTCACGTACAATACACTAACAACATAGTACACTTGTACACTCGAACTTCAATCATTGTGCTCATGTGTGTGGCATGACATCGTCACTTGTGTGACACAGCACCACAAACATCAAAGTGATATTGTGTACAGTCTGCTGGACACACATTATGCTACACATGTCACTCTATGGTGGTAGATTGCACACTATTATACAGGTACTCACCATTATGAGAAGAAGTTGCGTATGAGTTGACTCCGGATATCACCATCCTCCTCCTCATCGCTAGCATCCTGGCCAAGGCCTTCGTCCTCAACGGGCGGATGGTCCTCTTCATCAGGATCCAGGATGAGTGGCACCTCCCCCTCCACTGCCATGTTGTGCAGCATGCAGCACACGGTGAAGATGTCACACACCTTGAGCGGGGAGTATGGTAGTGATACACCTGTCTTGTCGAGACACCTGAACCGGCTCTTCAGGAGTCCAAACGTACGCTCAATCACACGCCGTGTCTGGCCATGTGCATTATTGTAACGCTGGTCTGCGGCAGTTCTGGTGTTGCGTAGTGGAGTCAAGAGCCACGGCATGTTCGGATATCCGGTGTCTCCTACAACAATACATCATGTCAATGAGTGTGCAATGAGTAGCCATGAGAGAGATAATTTACATTGAGACATACATGAAATGAAATGAAATGAAAAATTACATTTCTATAGCGCATAACTACCCGGAGGCCTCGCAGCGCTTTAGACTGATTACTGTGTCGGACCTACGGGTAGTTAGTACGCTTTTGCAAACAGGTGGGTCTTTAAGGCCTTCCTGAAGGATTGTAAGTTACTATCTTCTCTCAAGGTCACAGGCAGAGAGTTCCAGAGCCTTGACGCTGTATGGCTGAAAGAGCGGCCGCCCCATCTGGCCCTCTTGACTCTGGACGAAGTTGCCAGATGCAGTGTTCCAGAGCGAAGGGCTCTGGAGGGGATGTAGGGTGATACTAGAGGATGTAGAATGGCCGGGCCTGTTCGATGAAGAGATTTATGTAAAATACACATGGCTTTAAACTGTGCTCGGGCAGCCACCGGGAGCCAGTGGAGATCTTTTAGCGCCTTCCTGGCGGACTGCCAGCGCGGGATGTTAAACAGCAATCGTGCGGCACAGTTTTGGGTGACCTGGAGCCTGTTGACCACTGCCGCAGGGGCTCCCAGATATAGCACATTCCCATAATCCAAGCGGGAGAGTACAAGGGCCTGCACCATGACCCTCCTCGCCTGGATTGGGAGCAAAGGGAGCACTTTGCGGAGCATTTTCATCAGCCCCACGCAGGTGGAGGCAGTTTTGCTGGCTTGAGCTGAAAAGTCCAGTGCTTTATCGAGCCAAATTCCCAGGCTTTTTATCAGGGGCTTAGGGGGGGGGGGGACACCGAGACATGAGGGCCAGATGGAAATTAAGTTGGTCAGAGGAGAATTGCCCAGTAACATGATCTCGGTTTTCTCCCCATTAAGCTTGAGGTGGGAAGAGTGCATCCACTTAGCAACAGCCTCTAGACAGGGGCCTAGATTGTTAGAGGAGCCCTCCGCGTGGTCCAGGGAGACCACCAGTTGGGTGTCGTCAGCGTATGTAATAATACGCACACCGAACGGGTGGACTATCCCTTCTAGAGGCTGCATATAAATGTTAAAAAGGGTGCATGAGTACATGAGTAACAGTGTATACCCACCAACAAGACATGCCCGATGGTTGCGCAGCTGCAGCATCATCTGTGGTACCCTGCTCCGCCTCATGATGAATGCATCGTGGCATGATCCTGGAAAACGTGCACAAACATGGGAAATCATCATGTTAGCAAGACACACCACCAGGGCATTTATGGAGTGGTAATGTTTCCGGTTGCGGACGGCCTGCTCCTGAGCCTGTGGTGGCACCAGTCCAACATGTGTCCCATCAATGGACCCAATTACATGTGGCATGTGTCCCAGAGCATAGAATGCACCCTTGACATTGTTCAACTCTTGTGGAGTGGGGAACTTAATGAATTTATCAATGTGCTGCAACATAGCAGCTAAGACATCACGGAGGACACGGCTGAACATAGTCTGGGACATCCCCCCCCACATCACCTATGGTGAATTGAAACATACCTGTGGCAAAGAAATGTAGGGCTGCCATCACCTTTACCTTGGGTGTCAGCGCAGTTGGATACCTGTGTCGCGGTTGTAGATGTGGTTCCAGCCTGTCCGTCAAATTCTGAATCAACTCCTGTGGAAATCTGTAGCGGCGGATGCCATCCCGTTCCCTCATGGCATCCAAGTCAGGCAACGGTCTTGGCAGAGGGGGGCCCTGCACTACATGTGTGGGTAAAAATGTGTACAACTATCAGCCAAAACATTTTACAATGTACATAGCACAATCAACACTGATTACACACATGAAATCAATTATGAACCTGCCGTGGGCTATACATCATGGACAGTTATGCAAGCTACTTGGCACTCTTACCACAAAACTGATTCCCCTGTTGTCTGTGAAATGTACATGACATGCACACAAAAGAAAATCTGGGCATGTCAGAGTTGGCAGACCAATGTATGGCGTCAGTGACACACGTCACGTGACCTGCATGAGAAGGTGGTCAACACATCCAGACAGCTGACTGGACGGAACACACCCTCGTCACATGTGCTCTATATTTCGCATTTCAGTGATATTGTGCATGAGTTTAGCATTTTTCAATACTACACCACAGCCATCCTCTGAATGCACATCTGTATGTCTGTGGCCAAATGCTCTATGATGCCATCACACACATGAGCTGCTGAAATGCTCCTGTGGCATGGTGTGCGTAAATGTGAGACACTTGCTATCATGACACAGACCCATCATAGATGCACCTATAGAGGATGACGTTTACCCAATACAAACTGCATGTCCAATCTATTACACGGCACACACATTACATTGTCACACAGGGTCATGCCTATCCTAAATTGGTACAGTGAGACAGTGCCCCTGTCCCTGGCATCATGTGACAGATGTCCGTAATGAAGAGTGTGCCATCACAGTGTTCATGTGAATGACTACATGTACATTATGTTACTCATGTGCCAAGTGTCAAGGTAATGTAAACCACATAGTGGCCCGTCACAAATGTCATGTCTCCACAGCCCATCACACATCAACAGTGCCACTAGTTCACATGCCCTCTGCTATATGACTGTGTGCTACACCAGGGGCCTGCTAATGTAGGTCTGCCATGCAAATACATACAAGGACATCCTCATGATGAACTCACAACCACATCCCAGCTATGTGTTTTCCTGTTGTCACTATAGTAATGGTGCCATGCGTGAGCTTGTGGAACGCACTGTACACATGCATTCACTGGAGCATGTGATACGCACAGTACCCCACTGGTGCCTGCGGGTGTACGGGTCATCTCACCTATGCATTGTGTCCATACGCGATACAAGTCTGGAGTGTACCCCACTGGTGCGTGCGGTTGTACGGGTCATCTCACCAATGCATTGTGCCCATTCGCGTGTGGAGCATACCCCACTGGTGCGTGCGGGTGTATGGGTTGTCTCACCAATGCATTGTGCCCATACGCGTGTGGAGCGTACCCCACTGGTGCGTGCGGGTGTACGGGTCATCTCACCAATGCATTGTGCCCATACGCGATACAAGTCTGGAGCGTACCCCACTGGTGCGTGCGGGTGTACGGGTCATCTCACCAATGCATTGTGCGCATACACAATACAAGTCTGGAGCATACCCCACTGGTGCGTGCGGGTGTACGGGTCGTATCACCAATGCATTGTGCCCATACGCGTGTGGAGCGTACCCCACTGGTGCGTGCGGGTGTACGGGTCGTCTCACCAATGCATTGTGCCCATACGCGATACAAGTCTGGAGTGTACCCCATTGGTGCGTGCGGGTGTACGGGTCGTCTCACCAATGCATTGTGCACATACGCGATACAAGTCTGGAGCGTACCCCACTTGTGCGTGCGGCTGTACGGGTCGTCTCACCAATGTATTGTGCACATACGCGATACAAGTCTGGGGCGTACCCCACTGGTGCGTGCGGGTGTACGGGTCGTATCACCAATGCATTGTGCCCATACACGTGTGGAGCGTACCCAAATGGTGCGTGCGGGTGTACGGGTCGTCTCACCAATGCATTGTGCACATATGCGATACAAGTCTGGAGCGTACCCCACTGGTGCGTGCGGGTGTACGGGTCATATCACCAATGCATTGTGCCCATACGCTTGTGGAGCGTACCCCACTGGTGCGTGCCTGTGTACGGGTCGTCTCACCAATGCATTGTGCCCATACTCGATACAACTCTGGAGCTTACCCCAGTGGTGCGTGCGGGTGTACGGGTCATCTCACCAATGCATTGTGCCCTTACGCGATACAAGTCTGAAGGGTACCCCACTGGTGCGCGCGGGTGTACGGGTCGTCTCACCAATGCATTGTGCCCATACACGATACAAGTCTGGAGCGTACCCCACTGGTGCGTGCGGGTGTACGGGTCGTATCACCAATGCATTGTGCCCATACGCGTGTGGAGCGTACCACACTGGTGCGTGCGGGTGTACGGGTCGCCTCACCAATGCATTGTGCATATACGCGATACAAGTCTGGAGCATACCCCACTGGTGCGTGCGGGTGTACGGGTCGTATCACCAATGCATTGTGCCCATACGCGTGTGGAGCGTACCCCACTGGTGCGTGCGGGTGTACGGGTCGTCTCACCAATGCATTGTGCCCATACGCGATACAAGTCTGGAGCGTACCCCACTGGTGCATGCGGGTGTACGGGTCGTCTCACCAATGCATTGTGCCCATACGCGATACAAGTCTGGAGCGTACCCCACTGGTGCGTGCGGGTGTACAGGTCGTATCACTATCGAAACAAGGCGTTTGCAACGATTCACGCACCGTACTTGTGTGTGGATGCCTGTAAATACATAGGGAACACCTAGGGGACGAGTTGGATGCACTGAATGCAGGCTGGTTGTCAAGGAAACAGAGATTTGAGTGTGCTACAGGTGTCCTGCAAAATTCAGTTGGCCAAAAGTATACAATGTTGCAATGTTTGTTGTGTAGCTAGAGCTAAAATTTCAAACCATGCAAATGTGTGTCAGGGCCTTATGTGGAATGGGATTGGATGAAACATAGGATGCAAAGTAATGTGCCCTATCACACTGTATGACAGCCCCTCAGCAGCACAGATTTAAGGCTGCATGTGGCTGTGAGAGGGCACTTGCCTGCACAACATTGGAGTGGACAACACTGCTGCTGTCTCTGCATTCCCTGGACCCTGATTTTGCTGAGCATGGAGAGGGCACCTGCATTCAGTGAGGAGGAGAACCAGGCACGGCTGGATGCCCTCCTACCCAACTACAGCAAGCTGTATGGGAAACCAGGGGATCAGGTGAGTGCTTAATGTGTGAGTGTCACTACAGCCACTGTGTATTTATGGGACAGAGAGATGCAATGTACTTTGGAGTGAGTGCCTGATGTGTACATTAAGATATGTACCATGCAGTGAAAGGTGTAGTGAAATTGTGTTTACTGCTTACCGGCATTATGCTAAGTGCATTCACTTGAGCATGTGCGGTCTGCTTTCAGTTCTTAGGTGTAGTGGGATATGTGCCAGCATGTCATGTGCTGTACACCACCTTGCTGAAGCATACCTTGTTCAGTATTAGCCATGCTCAGTGAGTGGCTTTAAAGCCCTAGGGCATCTGTTGCCTTGCACAGTACATTGTTGTTTGCTCACAGGCCACATTCACATGAATAATGATACTACTCCTGTCTGCATCCTCTGCCCTGTTGTTATCATCAATGTGCGGCGAGTGTGTGTCTTTGGGACATGGAGCACGTGTACTGATGTACTTTCACTTTTTTTATGACAGGTATCTGCCCATGAGAAGGAGGACATCTGGCTGGATATTGCCAGGGCTGTCAGGGATGTCGGGTCTGAGGGGGGACCTTTCCGCAGGGTCCAGAACATCCGCAAGAGGTAGCAGGACATCCGGTGCTCGACCCGCCGTATCGCCCGGGTGCAGCTCAAGCTTGAGGCTCCACGCCGGCATGGAGGCCCACGCCACCTCACCCCCAACCTGCTCCGGGTCCTGGCCGTCGTTTTCCCTGACCTCCATAGGCAGATGCAGGAGAGACAGCTGCAAGGAGGGGGTAGGTACATGTCTGTTTGCTGTCATGTGTGTCACATGCTACCTGCAGTGTTTGGAAGCCTGGTTACATTCCCACAGTTGGGGTGGTGTGGTCAGACAGGCACTTTATGCATTGTCATTTCAATGCCCCTTTTTAAGCTATTGCTCTTTTGCATCCCTTTCCCTCCTCCACATTTGGCCCATGGTTTTTCTATTTCATATTAGTGCATGTCCTCCTAGGGAAGAAAGGTATTGGTATGCAGATTGATTATCACATCATCATGTTGGAGGGGGGTCTGTGACACTTGTTGGTACCTTGACTGTTCAACAACCTGTGCACTGTGGTTGCCCTTCATGATACCTTGGCACTGATCATGAGTCTTAACAAGGAGTTCTGCACGGGTCTGCATCAGTGGCCTTTGTCCTTGGTATGCTTTGTATTTCTCATGTGTTAGCTACATGTGCACACTGTCCATGTATCCTAATTTTGCATTGTGCATACTCACACGGGGCAGTGCGTGTGTGCATATTCACAAGAAATGTATCAGTTTCTTTGGGACTAATATTGATGTGCAGCAAAACTATGTGACCTTGGCTTACTTTATATAGGTTTCCAGTTATTGAGAGCCAGAATCCTTATTTTCTACCACTTGAGCAGTATTACTCACATTGACGGAGTGCTTGGGATGTTGTGGATGGGAGGTGTGATGGGACCAACTGTTTAGCCTTGTCAGTGGTGTGCTGAGGATGTCAAATCTGATGTGGACTTGTCACTATGCACTTAGGCAGTGCTGCTGGAGAATGTAGTCATTGTAGGATTTACAGGAATTGTTATAGGCTCCCAGAGATGATTGCTTAACACCTCTCCTGTTGACAGGCAGTGGCTCATCATTGTGACTGTAATCCAAGTTGTGGCCTGGTTTGTGACTTTGATCTGTGTATACAATGAGCGTTGTGTCTTTTACAATTGCGCATTACTAGACTTATATATGTGCTGAGTTATGTGGCATGTGACTCATGATGCATGCCATGATTAGAAATGTCCCCACAATTTTTCTTGCTGATATGTATGATGTGGAGAGGTGACTGATATATTGTTCTTTTTCTCGTTGCCAACAGCATCATCACCACAACCTGGAGGAGACACAGACACAGAACGAACAGAGGGACCCAGCAACAGTGCCACCTGCTTCGAGGAGTTGGAGGGAGGCAGTGGCACAGAGGGTGAGGGGAGTCAGGCAGCCGGACATCATGAGCACGACACCTCCTACCATGCAGACGGCTCGGATTCTGACTCCCAGGAAGAGGGGAAATTTGCAGCAATGCCATCAACTGCAACTATGTCTGTCCCCTCCTCCTCCAGACCCATCTCCACCCTCCCAGTTGTTAGGGGCCCTAGAGTACGTTATACCCCCTGTGTCTCCTTTGTCCCCGGCACCGCAGCCCCTACCCCTGTCTCCCCTGCTGCCCTCAGTGCTAAGTCTGTTGACCTACTCTGGCTGATTCAGGTTGGTCAAGCGTCAATGCTGACTGTCCTCATTGGCCAAACAAAAATAATGACTCAGTTGTTGTCATTCATGGAGGGCATGTCAGCTGACATGTCTGATCAACGTCGGAGTTTGGCATCCATGGACTCAACACTGATGGCAGCACTTGCCATCCTGCAGCGTCAAGCCCCCCCCACTCCTTCTGACCCATCCACATCCCCCTCTCCCATCCCTGTCCACCATACACGCAGACGCACAAGATCACACACCCCAACAGAGACACCCAGCACACCCACACGTAAGTCTAAGCGCAGACCTCCATTCACCCAATCTCAGGGGGATGTACGCACACTCACAGGGACAGGGGACACACCTCACCCACCCACCCACAGGCACCATACACCTGACTCACAGCCCTCTACCTCCACTCCCATTGTGTCCCCGGGTTCAGGTGATAGCCTGTCTGAACTGGCAGCAGTGTGCAGCGCTGAATATGTTGCAACCTTTTGCGCTGACCCTGCCACTGTAGAGGGATCCTCCCCACCTGCGCCCACTACACATACCCTTCCCTCTCCTGTCCCCGCGGTGCCAGACCCAGACTCAGATAATGCCCCCCATGGGTCCACGGACCTCTAAGTCCAACCTGTGCAGGCAAGTTTTGTGGTGACAGCCTCCACAAAGTCACCACTGTAATGGACTTGATTTTGGACTGGCCATTGGCCTTCTGTGAGCCTGGACTCATTTCATTTCTTTTTTTTACAGATTGGCGCTGAATAAAGCATTTTATTTTTCTGTCTGAGCTATTGCATTTCAGGGAATTTCTTTAGGTGCTCTGTGCCTACAAGTTTGTGTGATGTTAATGTTTGGTATTGTGAAAGATGTCTATTTTTCAGATGGGAATGAGGAGGACCATGGTATCTCTGTGCTATCCCAATGTTTCTGATAATTATCTAGATTTGTGTGTGTGCACTTTGCATACAGACATTATCCAAAACAGTGTCCCTTCCTCTGTGACACATGAGATATTCACACACAATTGTTGTGGTGACTTCAGTATAGTTTCCCATTTTTTAGTGCATTCACTTGCGCAATGGCCATGTCTGCTCACAAATGCTATCTGACAATTGGTCATTGCCATCCATGCTACTCACTGTGCTGGGGTTTGTGGTGTGTATTAATGCCTTCAAGGAGTCCATCATAATTTTCCACACTATGCATGACAATGTTATCCGCCTTGACCTCATGATTCTGATAGTCACATTTAAGATATGTGTTAAAAATACACATTTGGGTGCTTTGTATCTAGGGCTTTCCTACCCTGTTCCTTCCATGAGGGAGTACATGTTTCACTACATGGACAGTCACATCATGTCCGGGATGTACATGAGTCTTCCTAATTCCATTTGTGCTTCATTTGTTGAGTGGTGTGTTGCATAACTGCACACTATTGAGTCATGCTGGAGGGGGGGGGGGTGTGCAAGCAAACTACATGGGTGGATCTGGCTGTGGGATCTTCCAAAACAACCACATGTGGTGTGTCACTCAGTGTGTGACAGGAGACCATTCTCCATGGAGTAGGTCACTGCTGTGAGTGATGTGTTGATATGCAACTATCATGAGTGTCTGGGCACTGCTGGGGGTCCTCTGCACCCACCCCCTATACTGTTGGGCACAGCTGGGCACTGCTGGGGGTCCTCAGCACCCACCCCCTCTACTGTTGGGCACTGCTGGGGGTCCTCTGCACCCACCCCCCATACTGTTGGGCACTGATGGGCACTGCTGGGGGTCCTCTGCACCCACCCCCTATACTGTTGGGCACTGCTGGGGGTCCCCTGCACCCACCCCCTATACTGTTGGGCACTGCTGGGGGTCCTCTGCACCCACCCCCTATACTGTTGGGCACTGCTGGGCACTGCTGGGGGTCCTCTGCACCCACCCCTATACTGTTGGGCACTGCTGGGGGTCCTCGGCACCCACCCCCTATACTGTTGGGCACTGCTGGGCACTGCTGGGGGTCCTCGGCACCCACCCCCTCTACTGTTGGGCACTGCTGGGGGTCCTCTGCACCCACCCCTATACTGTGGGTCACTGCTGGGCACTGCTGGGGGTCCCCTGCACCCACCCCTATACTGTTGGGCACTGCTGGGCACTGCTGGGGGGATATATGACGTTAAAACGCATACTTTTACAACGCATACCGTTACAACGGGACTTTTACAACGCAAATACTATTACAACGCATGTATTTACAACGCATTTTTTTACAACGCAGGTACCTTTACAACGCATACCATTACAACGTAAGTATTGGTAAGTATATATATTTTTTTTAATTGTATATTATTTAAAATTAATATAATTTAATGTAATTGTATTTATTTTAATTTAATTTAATTTCATTTAATTAATTTAATTTAAATTTAATTTTATTTTATTTTTACCCTGTACCCCTTTACCCAAAAACCCAAAACTGACCCTGAACCCTAAAAATACCCCTTTACCCAAAAACTGAAAACTGACCCTGAACCCTAAAAATACCCCTTTACCCAAAAACTGAAAACTGACCCTGAACCCTAAAAATACCCCTTTACCCAAAAACCCAAAACTGACCCTGAACCCTAAAAATACCCTTTTACCCAAAAACCCAAAACTGACCCTGAACCCAAAAAATACCCCTTTACCCAAAAACTGAAAACTGACCCTAAACCCTAAAAATACCCCTTTACCCAAAAACTAAAAACTGACCCTGAACCCTAAAAATACCCCTTTACCCAAAAACTGAAAACTGACCCTGAACCCTAAAAATACCCCTTTACCCAAAAACTGAAAACTGACCCTAAACCCTAAAAATACCCCTTTACCCAAAAACTGAAAACTGACCCTAAACCCTAAAAATACCCCTTTACCCAAAAACTGAAAACTGACCCTGAACCCTAAAAATACCCCTTTACCCAAAAACCCAAAACTGACCCTGAACCCTAAAAATACCCCTTTACCCAAAAACCCAAAACTGACCCTGAACCCTAAAAATACCCCTTTACCCAAAAACCCAAAACTGACCCTGAACCCTAAAAATACCCCTTTACCCAAAAACCCAAAACTGACCCTGAACCCTAAAAATACCCCTTTAAAAAAAACCTAACATATAACATTTTAAATATAATTATATACTTACCAATACTTACGTTGTAATGGTATGCGTTGTAAAAGTACCTGCGTTGTAAAAACATGCGTTGTAAATAAATGCGTTGTAATAGTATTTGCGTTGTAAAAGTTCCGTTGTAATGGTAGTGCGTTGTAAAAAATGCGTTGTAATGGGTGTATACCCTGCTGGGGGTCCTCTGCACCCACCCCCTATACTGTTGGGCACTGCTGGGGGTCCTCTGCACCCACCCCCTAAACTGTTGGGCACTGCTGGGCACTGCTGGGGGTCCTCGGCACCTACCCCCTCTACTGTTGGGCACTGCTGGGCACTGCTGTGGGTCCTCTGCACCCTCCCCCTCTACTGTTGGGCACTGCTGGGCACTGCTGGGGGTCCTCTGAACCCACCCCCTATACTGTTGGGCACTGCCGGGGGTCTTCTGCACCCACCCCCTATACTGTTGGGCACTGCTGGGGGTCCTCTGCACCCACCCCCTATACTGTTGGGCACTGCTGGGCACTGCTGGGGGTCCTCGGCACCCACCCCCTCTACTGTTGGGCACTGCTGGGCACTGCTGGGGGTCCTCTGCACCCACCCCCTATACTGTTGGGCACTGCTGGGGGTCCTCGGCACCCACCCCCTATACTGTTGGGCACTGCTGGGCACTGCTGGGTGTCCTCGGCACCCACCCCCTCTACTGTTGGGCACTGCTGGGCACTGCTGGGGGTCCTCTGCACCCACCCCTATAATGTGGGTCACTGCTGGGCACTGCTGGGGGTCCCCTGCACCCACCCCTATACTGTTGGGCACTGCTGGGCACTGCTGGGGGTCCTCTGCACCCACCCCCTATACTGTTGGGCACTGCTGGGGGTCCTCTGCACCCACCCCCTAAACTGTTGGGCACTGCTGGGCACTGCTGGGGGTCCTCGGCACCCACCCCCTCTACTGTTGGGCACTGCAGGGCACTGCTGTGGGTCCTCTGCACCCTCCCCCTCTACTGTTGGGCACTGCTGGGGGTCCTCTGAACCCACCCCCTATACTGTTGGGCACTGCCGGGGGTCTTCTGCACCCACCCCCTATACTGTTGGGCACTGCCGGGGGTCCTCTGCACCCACCCCCTATACTGTTGGGCACTGCTGGGCACTGCTGGGGGTCCTCGGCACCCACCCCCTCTACTGTTGGGCACTGCTGGGCACTGCTGGGGGTCCTCTGCACCCTCCCCCTCTACTGTTAGGCACTGCTGGGGGTCCTCTGCACCCACCCCCTATACTGTTGGGCACTGCTGGGGGTCCTCTGCACCCACCCCCTATACTGTTGGGCACTGCTGGGGGTCCTCTGCACCCACCCCCTATACTGTTGGGCACTGCTGGGCACTGCTGGGGGTCCTCGGCACCCACCCCCTCTACTGTTGGGCACTGCTGGGCACTGCTGGGGGTCCTCTGCACCCACCCCCTATACTGTTGGGCACTGCTGGGCACTGCTGGGGGTCCTCTGCACCCACCCCCTATACTGTTGGGCACTGCTGGGCACTGCTGAGGGTCCTCTGCACCCACCCCCTATACTGTTGGGCACTGCTGGGGGTCCTCTGCACCCACCCCCTATACTGTTGGGCACTGCTGGGCACTGCTGGGGGTCCTCGGCACCCACCCCTTCTACTGTTGGGCACTGCTGGGGGTCCTCTGCACCCACTCCCTCTACTGTTGGGCACTGCTGGGCACTGTTGGGGGTCCTCTGCACCCACCCCCTATACTGTTGGGCACTGCTGGGGGTCCTCTGCACCCACCCCCTATACTGTTGGGCACTGCTGGGGGTCCTCGGCACTCACCCCCTATACTGTTGGGCACTGCTGGGCACTGCTGGGGGTCCTCGGCACCCACCCCCTATACTGTTAGGCACTGCTGGGGGTCCTCTGCACCCACCCCCATACTGTTGGGCACTGCAGGGCACTGCTTGGGGTCCTCTGCAACCACCCCCTCTGCTGTTGGGCACTACTGGGCACTGCTGGGGGTCCTCTGCACCCACCCCCTATACTGTTGGGCACTGCTGGGGGTCCTCTGCACCCACCCCCTCTACTGTTGGGCACTTCTGGGCACGGCTGGGGGTCCTCTGCACCCACCCCCTATACTGGTGGGCACTGCTGGGCACTGCTGGGGGTCTTCTGTACCCACCCCCTCTACTGTTGGGCACTGCTGGGCACTGCTGATGGTCCTCTGCACCCACCCCCTCTACTGTTGGGCACTGCTGGGCACTGCTGGGCACTGCTGGGGGTCCTCTGTACCCACCCCATATACTGTTGGGCACTACTGGGGGTCCTCTGCACCCACCCCCTCTACTGTTGGGCACTGCTGGGCACTGATGGGGGTCCTCGGCACCCACCCCCTATACTGTTGGGCACTGCTGAGCACTGCTGGGGGTCCTCGGCACCCACCCCCTATACTGTTGGGCACTGCTGGGGGTCCTCTGCACCCACCCCCTATACTCTTGGGCACTGCTGGGCACTGCTTGGGGTCCCCTGCACCCACCCCCTCTACTGTTGGGCACTGCTGGGCACTGCTGGGGGTCCTCTGCACCCACCCCATATACTGTTGGGCACTGCTGGACACTGCTGGGGGTCCTCTGCACCCCCCTTTACTGTTGGGCACTGCTGGGCACTGCTGGTGTCCTCTGCACCCACCCCTATACTGTTGGGCACTGCTGGGCACTGCTGGGGGTCCTCTGCACCCACCCCCTCTACTGTTGGGCACTGCTGGGGGTCCTCTGCACCCACCCCCTATACTGTTGGACACCGCTGGGGGTCCTCTGCACCCACCCCCTATACTGTTGGGCACTGTTGGGCACTGCTGGGGGTCCACTGCACCCACCCCCTATACTGTTGGGCACTGCTGGGCACTGCTGGGGGTCCTCTGCACCCACCCCCTCTACTGTTGGGCACTGCTGGGTACGGCTGGGGGTCCTCTGCACCCACCCCCTCTACTGTTGGGCACTGCTGGGCACTGCTGGGGTCCTCTGCACCCACCCCTATACTGTTGGGCACTGCTGGGCACTGCTGTGGGTCCTCTGCACCCACCCCCTCTACTGTTGGGCACTGCTGGGCACTGCTGGGGGTCCTCAGCACCCACCCCCATACTGTTGGGCACTGCTGGGCACTGCTTGGGGTCCTCTGCACCCACCCCCTCTGCTGTTGGGCACTACTGGGCACTGCTGGGGGTCCTCTGCACCCACCCCTATACTGTTGGCCACTGCTGGGCACTGCTGGGGGTCCTCTGCACCCACCCCCTCTACTGTTGGGCACTGCTGGCCACGGCTGGGGGTCCTCTGCACCCACCCCCTATACTGTTGGGCACTGCTGGGCACTGTTGGGGGTCCTCTGCACCCACCCCCTCTACTGTTGGGCACTGCTGGGCACTGCTGATGGTCCTCTGCACCCACCCCCTCTACTGTTGGGCACTGCTGGGCACTGCTGGGGGTCCTCTGTACCCACCCCATATACTGTTGGGCACTACTGGGGGTCCTCTGCACCCACCCCCTCTACTGTTGGGCACTGCTGGGCACTGCTGGGGGTCCTCTGCACCCACCCCCTATACTGTTGGGCACTGCTGAGCACTGCTGGGGGTCCTCGGCACCCACCCGCTATACTGTTGGGCACTGCTGGGGGTCCTCTGCACCCACCCCCTATACTCTTGGGCACTGCTGGGCACTGCTTGGGGTCCCCTGCACCCACCCCCTCTACTGTTGGGCACTGCTGGGCACTGCTGGGGGTCCTCTGCACCCACCCCCTATACTGTTGGGCACTGCTGGACACTGCTGGGGGTCCTCTGCACCCCCCTCTACTGTTGGGCACTGCTGGGCACTGCTGGGGTCCTCTGCACCCACCCCTATACTGTTGGGCACTGCTGGGCACTGCTGGGGGTCCTCTGCACCCACCCCCTCTACTGTTGGGCACTGCTGGGGGTCCTCTGCACCCACCCCCTATACTGTTGGGCACTGCTGGGGGTCCTCTGCACCCACCCCCTATACTGTTGGGCACTGCTGGGCACTGCTGGGGGTCCTCTGCACCCACCCCCTATACTGTTGGGCACTGCTGGGCACTGCTGGGGGTCCTCTGCACCCACCCCCTCTACTGTTGGGCACTGCTGGGCACTGCTGGGGGTCCTCTGCACCCACCCCCTCTACTGTTGGGCACTGCTGGGCACTGCTGGGGGTCTTTTCCAACCACCACTCACATGTGACGAACCGTACTCCCATTTTCGGCGTGTGTGCGGCACGTATCACTATTGCAATGGTGATATGCACTAGCGTGTGACGCACCGCACCCCGAGCTTTCTGACGTGTGTGCGGCGCGTATCACTATTGCAATGGTGATATGCGCTGGCGTGTGACGCACCGTACCCCGAGATTTATGACGTGTGTGCGGCACGTATCCCTATTGAAATGGTGATATGCGCTGGCGTGTGACGCACCGTACCTCGAGATTTATGACGTGTGTGCGGCACGTATCCCTATTGAAATGGTGATATGCGCTGGCGTGTGGGCAACCGTACAGGTATACTTCCGTTGTTGCGGTGGGTTGTACTCACCGTCTGTGCCGTCGACGGTTTCTATGTACCAGGTCGTAGGCGTACAGGGCTCGGATGACACGGTCAATGGGGTTCATGTTGTGTATGTCGCGTACCGGGGTGCAGTTCGTGGCGGACTCTGGTTTTACGGCAGTTTCCAGCTCTCGTAGCAAAAGGGCCGTACGGAGTGTCGTCAACACGGATCGTACTTCCTGGTTCGGAAATGGCTGCATATTTATGTACGGACGTGGCGTACAGCGTCGGACGGAGTGAATCTTTATGTACTTTGTTGTTGTACGGTGTTTGGTACGAGTCGTACGGAGTGGCGCTTTGGGTTAGGTTCGTACTTGCTAGTTCGTACGGGGACGTTGTAGGTGTACGATTCGTACGGGAAAAAGGCTCCGTACAGCTAATCGGAGCGCTTTTTCCCGGATCGGAATCGACCCCATGGTGTTTCACCCTGATGAGGATTAAGATTATTATTTGGGGAGTGTACTCCCCCTCTTCAAACAATAATCCAATTTCTTACAGTTACCAATAAGTTAAATGGGAGGGATAATCCACTGTTTATTGGAATTGGCAGTGTGAGTGGGGGGATGATTTTAGCAAAATACACTCACTGAGAATATGCACTGAGTAGAGGTTTGCTAAGCAGAATTATAAGCATGTTGCATTCTCAAAGCAATCGCCAACTCTCACTGTCAGAAGGCATACAGACCCAAGCAAGCACAAAACCTAACATCATGGCAATCATAAAACTGATAATGTGAAATGTAAGGAGCTAAACTCCTCAAAAAAGCTAGGCAAACTTTAGCACACTTGCAAAGACATAATATTGAATTAGCGTAGTAGCAAAAGACTCATGTGTCACAACAAGTGTAACAACGTTTGCAGTAGACTGGGGCTCTCATAGATATTTGTCATTTTATAGCACATGCTCATGAAATGGCAATATTCATGCAACATCTAGTTGAATTCCGACTTATGAACACAATTGTTGATACTGAAGGGAGGTATAGCCAAGTTCCTGGTATCATTGTTGGTGAAGGAGTTACATTAATTAACACTTACAGCCCTAACATTGATACAATCATGTACGGGAAAAAATTAGCTTGTTCCACAATTTTTTGAGGCAGTTATTTGAATACCATTTTAAATGTACAAAAAGACCAGTCCTCTAAGACATTTTGATCCTTATCTAGTGTAGCTCAAAATCTCCTTAAAATATTGCAAGATCAATTTCTAACTGATGTTTGGCACCGTAACAATCCGGATCAACAGGATTACACTTTCTAGTCGTCTTTACACGATGCCCAATCATGAATAGCCTATTGGCTGACAACCAGGGACATGTGAAGCGGGGTATGCAGTCATAATATCGATATTTTTTATCGACCTACACTAATATTGAGTTTTAAAATATCGCTGACCAGAATATCGAAATTAAGGTAAGTAATATTGTTTTTTTATATTGAAGTAAGTAATATCGAAGTAATTAATATCTTTAGCAAAAATATCATTGTTAATAAGATCGATATTTATATTAGTGCTATGTATTTTTGTATATATTTTATATGTATGTGTTTAGCATTTTTGGTAATGTTATTTCATTATTTTTAAATATATGTATTACATGTTTACAAATTAGTAATGATTTTTAATTAAATTTTGTGTTTTAGTATCAGAGTGGGTTGTGGGGTTATAGGGGAATAGAGTGGGAAGTGATTCAATTATAATTAATTAATTAATATTTTATTTATTTTTGAAAGATTATTAATGTATTGTTAATTAATTAATAATTGGTAATTACTTTTTATTGATTGATTAATTTATAATTATATTAAATATAATGAATTTATTATTTTTTGTATTGTTATTGTTAATTATTTTATAGTTAATTAATTATTAATTGGTAATTATTTTTTTATTAACTGATTAATTGATAATTACATTAAATGTGTTCTTTTTTATGAGTAGTTGGTTGTGAGTTTATAGGGGAATAGGGTGAGAAGTAAATTATTATAAATAACTACATTTAAATTTTTATCAATTGATTAATTTATAATTAAATTAATTGTGTTATTTTTTATGTGAAGCGGGATGTGGGTTTATAGGGGAATAGGGTGGAAAGTAATTTATTATAATTAGGTACATTTACATTTTTATTAATTGGTATTGATCATTAATGTATTGTTATTTAATTATTAATTTGTAATTAATTTGTATTAATGGTAAATGATAATTTAAATAATGTTGTTATCTTTTTTGTGTAGCGGGTTGTGTGTTTATAGGGGAATAGGGTGGGAAGTAATTTAATGTTATTTAACCCGTTCACCGCGGGGGACGTTCTGCCGCGATGCGGGCGTTCTACTGAGTGGGCGGGGCTGCGTCGGCCAACGGTCGTTCACAGCTCCCACGAGCATGGAAGGGGTTAGGTAAATATTTATTTATTTTATTGGTATTTATTATTGCTACTTTTGTTAAATAATTATTATATGTTATTTACTTTTTTATAAAATATTTAAATAATGGGTACGTTTATTTAACCCCTATGCTGCCTACATTTTCCACAGTGCTACACTCACTGGAGTTGGAATTGTAATTTTAACCCTTATGCTATCCAACACTTTCCCTACTGTTGCACTCCCTGGAGTGGGAATAGTAATTTTTTTCCATACGCTATCCAATCAATCAATCAATCATGCCATTTGTATAGCGCACTACTCACCCGGGAGGGTCTCAAGGTGCTTGGGGGGAGGGGTATGCTACTGCTCGAACAGCCAGGTCTTGAGTTGTTTCCTGAAGGCGAGATGGTCCTGGGTCAGCCGAAGGTGGATGGGGAGGGAGTTCCAAGTCTTGGCAGCCAGGTAAGAGAAGGATCTTCCTCCGGCGGTGGCTCTTCGGATGCGTGGTACGGCTGTGAGGGCGAGGCTGGTGGACCGTAGCTGGCGGGTGGGCGTGTAGAAGGTCAGGCGGTCTTTGAGGTACTTGGGGCCCAGGTCGTGGAGAGGCTTGTGTGCGTGGGTGAGGAGCCGGAACGTGATCCTCTTGTTGACGGGGAGCCAGTGCAGGTTCCTCAGGTGGCTGGAGATGTGGCTGCGTCGGGGGACATCCAGGATGAGTCGGGCGGAGGCGTTCTTTCCCTACTGTTGCACTCACTGGAATGGGAAAAGTAATTTTAACCCCTACGCTATCCAACACTTATCCTACTGTTGCACTCAATGGAGTGGGAATAGTAATTTTAACCCCTACGCTATTCAACCCTTTCC
Source organism: Lissotriton helveticus (assembly GCF_964261635.1). Classification (NCBI taxonomy): domain Eukaryota; kingdom Metazoa; phylum Chordata; class Amphibia; order Caudata; family Salamandridae; genus Lissotriton; species Lissotriton helveticus. The sequence continues at coordinate 1,765,539,570 of NC_136059.1, forward strand.
CTACTGTTGCACTCACGGGAGTGGGAATAGTAATTTTTACCCCTACGTTATCCAACACTTTCCCTACTGTTGCACTCACTGGAGTGTGAATAGTAATTTAACCCCTAAGCTATCCAACACTTTCCCACTGTGGCACTCACTGGAGTTGGAATAGTAGTTTTTACCCCTACGCTCTCCAACACTTTCCCTACTGTTGCACTCACTGGAGTGGGAATAGTAATTTTTACCCCTATGCTATCCAACATTTTCCTTACGGTTGCACTGTTTGGAGTTGGAATAAAAAGTTTATTCCCTCCGCTATCTAATAATTTTTTTATTATTTTAGTTAATGTAGTTTATAATTAATTTTAAAAGTATTGAAAATAATTGTCACTTTTTAAATTTGTTATATATAAGTATTTAATTTTTATTTATATTATTGTTTTATGTGTAGAGAAGTATTTGTAATTTATAAGATACTTTTTAACATTTATAAGTTAATAAAATATTTATTAAAAAATAATATTAAGTATATATATTTGTTATATGTAAATGTTTAATTTATTTTTACATGATATATATTAGTTATAATTTTAAAACATTTTAAAATATTTTTAACTATGTTTATTTTGATTATATGTATTATTTACTTTATTTTACATTATTTTTGTAACTTAAAAAACCCGATCATTTTAACTACATTTTTGACATCGATATTATTTTTCTATATTTTTGTACTTACCTTAATGTAGATAGGATGTCGATATTTTTGACTTCGATTTTCTGGCTGTCGATATTCTGTAACACAATTGTGTAGCGGAGGCAGCTAAGTGCCAGTTCATCAAGAGGGCGCTATCTGATCACTCTGTGTAGTCCTGGGACTCTCTAGATCCACAGCTGACAAAGAGTACAGGCAATGGATGTTCCCATCTAATGCACTGCTGGGCAATTCCTCTAGAGAAGTAATCAGGCTAGGTATACAGGAATAATTTAGCTTTAATGTGAGCTCAGTAATTAGGCACTCCATGCTCTGGGAGGCATTTAATCCTTTATTAGAGGGCTAAGTGTATCTAAGCACTATGGCATACTGAAGTCTATACAAAATACCCCACACAATATAAAACAAAAACTGAAGGTGCTGGAAATGAGTTACGCACAAACACATGAAACTAACAGTAAGGTTCTGTTAGACTAATGAATTGTGGTTGGTTTGTGTTAGAAATGAGGTCTCTGGCAGTGGCTTGCACCCTGTACAAGTAGGGACACTTATTCTAGTCATGGTAAGGGTATTCACAGCTAGGATAATTCCCGTTCACCCCTTTGGAAGCTTGGTTGAGCAGTCAGACTTATCTCAGAGGCAATGTGTAAAGCATTTGTACATACACACACAGTAACACAGTGAAAAACCTATAAATGAACACCACACCAGTTTAGAAAAATAACCAACATTTATCGGAAAAAAACATGACCAAAATGACAAATATCCATTATACACAAATCAAAATATCACTTTTAAAGGGTTCAAAATAGTTCAGTACGTAGGAAACTATGGATGCATCACACTTTTATCACAAAGTACCTAACATGCATGAAAATCAAAGACGAAAACAGGCGCAGGGGAGGTGAGGTGCTGGAAAAGCAAAGCAATGTGTCATTTCCTTACTCCTATTGGAGGTGGTGAGTCGGCTCCTTACTGCCAGGGGAAATGATGAGTCGGTTCCTTACTGTCAGGGAGGTGATGCGTTGGTTCCTTGCTGTGAGGGGAGGTGATGGTTGACCTCTGGACATGTGCCCTCAGTTCTCTACTGCAGGGCAACGTTGATGAAGACCTTGGTGCACATGTGCGATGCTTCAAAATCCAGATGCGTTAGGTCGAAGCTGTGGCAGCAATACAGGTGCTGCATTGATTTCCTAGCCACCAAGCAGATGATGCGCTGATTTCTTCAGCCGCACAGCAGGGCCTGCGTCAGAGTTAGATTGTTTTTAACAAGTGATTCATTACCTCCACTGGTTGACTTTATGATTAGAAGACTGGTTGGAAAAGTTCCTTTTCTTTTTAAAAAAATACACACATGAAAATGTTTAAAGTATTTGTTTCTTTCACTTTTTTCTTTGAACATTTGTTACAGTAGGTTATGTTATATGTATGTCATAAGTTTGCGAGTAAGAAATAAAAAAGGTGGTCCACCTATGACATGTTATGAATTTTAATATTGCTTCAAATGAATTATGAAATGTCAGTTAATAAACACAAGGGTCAAGATAATTAATTTATACGACCCTGCTTTAGAAATTATTCATTTTTTAAAAGAGATGGCTAGAACAAACTGTTGTTTTACACTTTCTAAAAGTGGTATTTGCAAACATGCAATTTAAAAACCACCTACACTAAAATATTTATTTTTAAACTGTGAGTTCAGGGACCCCAAACTTAAAATCTTTATCTCTTTCCAATTGAAAGTTACACCTGTAAGAAGTTACAATGCATCTCCAATGATAACCTATAGGAGACATAGTCCTTGAAATAGCGAAAAACTAAATTAGAAGTATTTCACTATAGGGACATATAAAACACACCAGTACATGTCCTACCTGCACCCTGCCTATGGGGCTGCCTTGGGCCTACCTCAGAAGTGCCTTACTTATGATAAAAGGGTCGCTTTGGGCCTGGCAAGTGAGTGCATTTGCCAGGCCAACATGGGAGTTCAAACCTGCACACACACCCACTTCAGGGGCAGGTCTGAGAGACATGGCTGAAGGGCTATCCATGTGGTTGGCAGAAACAGTGCTGCAGGCCAACTAGTAGCATTTGAATTGCAGGCCCTGGGCACACACAGTTTAGCTTACTGGGGACCTACCAGTAAATCAACTATACCAAGCATGTATAATCAATCATAATCACAATTTAAACAGGGAGCACGTGCACTTTAGCACTGATCAGCAGTGGCAAAGTGCAGAGAGTTCTAAAACCAGCAACAGCGAAATGCAGCACACAGTCATAAACAGGAGGTCATAAGAAATAAATTACAGGGGAAAACACTCCAAAGAGGCCAGGTCTAACAGTTTGCTTCACTTTTGTGATACAAACATGGTGCAAAGAGTTAGCATGAGATTTACTATCCAATGCAAATGCATTGGATAGTGTCCAAAAATAATGCATGGTTGCACTATCCTCTACTTTTTGTGACTTTGAAGCATTCATTACGTGGTGCATGACCAAACCCATGCAACCACCCATGGGTTTTGATGCAAATTACTATCTACAAACATAAGTAAACAAGGATTTTCAACAAGATCTAAGGTATCCTCGAGCAAACCAGCCGTAACAAAGAGAAATGTTTTCATTTCTCTTTGTTTTTCCAACTTTGCATGTGTGGTGCATTGTGCAGCCCACATACTAAGTGGGAAAAGTCTTAAAACATAAGTATTATACTGGAGGGTTTTGTACCCTACCTGTACAAAAAGAATGCTGAAGAGAACACACACATTCTTACAATATGGCGCAATGATGTGTGCGTTGGTGCATGGTTGCTAAAAGTGTGCCAATGCTGGAGGAGGAAAACAAAGCACAATATATTTTTTCTCTCTCTCCCTTTAATACAAGACAGGGAGCAACTTTGGTGCCTTGTGTCAAAGAATATGAACTCTAGGCCAATGTCTCAAATCCAGTTTAAGTTACTTGAATTAAGAGAAGCAGAATGAAAAATCAATTTCCTGAGAAAAACAGCTTGAGCCAGGTATATAGTGTAAAGGAGCGACCTAGTCACACACTGGCCAGATTATTGAACCTATTTGGACCTCGAGAGACATATTACCTGAAGAAGAAATAAAGGAAGTAATCAAATCCTTCGCTGGAGTCTGAGTCAATAGACTGGATGGAATAACTGCAGGTTTCTACAAGGAATTTGCAGTCCTACAGGCCAGTAAACTATCATAGGTTTATGGTAAAATTCGCGAAAGTGGGAATTTGCTGTCCACACCGCGAGAAGCAGTAACAACTGTATTATTAAAACCTGGGAAGCCACTTGAAGAGTGCTCATACTGACTGTAAAGAGTCAAGACGCTTCACAAGGAATTCAATTAAAAAAGTGTCTTTATTTAAGAATCCAACAGATCAATAGTGTAGTGTAGTTCCTATATTCCCAATAGGCTCTGCGCATTGGAATAACATAAACGATAGTTTAGACGTAGGACTGAGGTCGACTAGGTCTCTATTGAATATGTTAGACTTAATTATGAATGCCAGCTAGCTCAGAGGTCACTAGAAACTTTCTCGAGTACACAAGAAGGGATTATTTTCTGACAACCGCATAAACATGACACCTTTGCTCCCCAAGAATAAGGAGTATATCTCCAGAGTCGCGGACACAATAGATAGCTATTTCACTCAGTCAAGCGTGCATGCTTAGTTTCACCAGGAGTGCAGAGAAATAGAGAGACGGGCGTTTTCAATAAAAGTGGTTATTTATTGAGCAGTCTTCTTTCTCATGCAAGAGAAGTGAATTGCCACAATTGCAATACTTCTCATAAAGTAAAGTGCATACAGTAAAAGGAGTATTATGAAATAATACTGTAAAAGCATTTATATGGTTTCTAAGCCATAAGATACTTAAAACGGATAAAATACATACAATGATTAAAGTTGACTAAACGTACTCAACTGGTGCTTCTAAGATACTCCTACCCCGGTGTACCTAACCTAAGCCTAGTACATGGGAAGGAGTAAATGAGTTTGTAGTTTGAGTTAAGATAGTTTCTGCCAAGAATCTGAATCAAGAATTCTATTAGCTCCGTACCTTGGTTATAGAATGAAGGAGGTCTTGTATCTCTCTCTCAGGACTCGATCTCCCAGCAACCCGCAAGGGTGACAGGGAAACACTGGAGCTGGATTTCTCGGCAGGAGAAAAGACAGCCTCTCTCTCAGTGCATCAATGGGAGGGTCGGCTTCCTTTGGCACTCGCTTCAGTAGGGCGTCGGGCAAGTAGATAGCCGATCTGCTCCAAACCACCGTGTGTTTTGCTAGGGCAGATGCTGGTATATTTATACCTGGAAGGTGCAGAGTTTGACGAAAGGTTGGACATAAGACGTCACTAAGAACTCGCAGTTCTTTCAGGACTCCAGGAGTTCTAGGACAAATCAATACAGAAGCAGGGGGGATTCCCGGGCTGCTGGAGGCTTGGTTTGTTTAAGAACGCGTTGTGCTTTCTAGGAGTCTATGGGAGTAGCCTTGCCGTATTTGCACTGCATTGGCTATGACTTAATATGGGTATGATTCTTATGCCTTTATAAGGACATAATTTGATATAACCACATAAGGTCATGAATCAGGAATAATTAAATAGGGTCCTAGATCCGTTTACAACACCCACTCCACGTATAATGTCCATCATTACTAAATACTAAGCAATTTTAAAGATTTCTATGCATGTGTTTTCCATCCCACCCCAGAATACATAAAATGCATTTGAAATGGTATATACACGAAAAATTAGTATTATACTGTACGTTTTCAAGCAGTGGTATCATTCAGAAAATGCATATATAGTACATTGAAATATTGGCTGAATGAAGCATGAAATTTACATTTATGAAATGGCTCTTAATACAGAAGAGAAGGTCATTCATCACATATTTATACAAGACTGTACATGTGCTAGAGGATAAGTCAAAATATTGTCTCTAGAGTTTCAAAAGTAGAAATCTTGTTCTCTAAGAATAGTTCTACTTTAAGCAGAGTATCATGTAACAAAAAAAGTAAATATTTTGGGAACGGGGAACAAATAATTTCGCTTTCAGAGAAAAAAATAGTTCCAAAGTTTTTCAGAAGTTCTGTTTATCAAAACTGAAGGCCGAATTCAGAGTTCAGAGAATGCTGTGTGCTCGTCTTTTCAAAAGTTATTCTCGTTGTTAGGAGAGAACATTAACTCAGATAGGCCGAAAAAGTAGAAATAGTGCATATGTGAGAAGCATTGCCGTCATCGGTGTCTAGATCAGCAATGGTCACAGAAGGTTGTACCTGTGTGCCGCTTTCATCTCGTACCTCACCGCCGCCTAATTGTAATGGTGAGGTCTCAACAAATGCCGTCATCAGAATAGGTAGCCAACACGTTGCATGAGCCGTTACCGAACCAAGCAAAGTATTGATATCCATAGGTACTGCTGATGGGAGTGTGAGACAGACGTCTAACACGCATTCTTCTCCGCAGAGCAGGCATCGTAGAACAGGTAGGATGCAATCTTGCCAGATTGGTCTGAATGAAAGAAACCAGGTCGTATTCAGATCTCTTAGCCGAGCCAAGTCGAGGACTTTAGTAATCTGCTCTCAGGATCGCAGTGCTAGGATCGTGTCTTCCATTGTAGCCTGAGTTTTGTCTGTGACTTGAGTTGCCATATCGGAGCAGAAGGAACAAAAATAAGATTCCTGCTACGAGTCCCAAGATGAGAGGCAAGCCGCCGAACACAGAGTACACGAAATTCAGGAAGATGCTCAGGACTGCTTCAAAGGGTGCTAACAGTCCAGAACAAATTGTCTTAAATACATGTGAGATGCCACTGGTATCTGACATGTTTAAGATTTGACTTAACATTTCTACGAAATGCACGGGGCAATAGGTTGATAATAATGCATGTATCTCTGCTGCTGTCCCTGCAACTTGCAGATCATACGTTTCTCTAGACGAGGTTAAAGGCACAGTTGTTTGTAAAAGAATAGACTTCATTCTGCTTAAAGTATCAATTCCAATAGAAGAGATATTCAGAGAAGGCCATATTGCGGCCTCCTTGTCTGGTTTGCTGTTTGGATACAATACTTGCATACAGCAAGTGACCCTGGAAGTAACACTCACGAGATAGGCCGTTCCTGGCACCATGCCACAACAGCTGTTGTCATTTATTATAACGTAACTGCAGTTGGAAAGTTGTCTGGAAAAAGGCTCTATCTGTGTAGCAGGGGTGCCGTGCAGGTGACATGAAAGGTTATTTGATGAACCTTCGCAGGCTCCATGCAAGTTAATACCTTGACACAGAAGTGTACCGCTTAGTGAATTGTTACAGTTGTTACCACTAAGCAATACCTCTTTTTTCCCTTCACTATAACATCTATGTGTATAAGGTAAATTCCAGGTTGACTTGATGTATCCTTTACCCAACCTTTCATACTGGCCCGCTGGTATATGCTTTTGGCAATATTGAAACTGAAAAGTCGTTATCGGAATGGTAATGGTGCCATGTATTATCCATTCAATGACAGGTCTTTCGGAGATTGTCAATGGCAGTCTTTCTAGCTTTTCAATGCTCAGCACCGTATAGTCTGCTCCTTTTTGTGCCAAAGAGATTTGTTTATCTGTAAGGTTAAAGATAGAAAATAATGACGTTGTGTTGATTAGACGCCATGGCACGTAGCCTGAACAGAGATTTTGTAACGTCCAGCCTAACTGTACAATAGAACGTAATTGGGACTGGCCATGTTGTAACATGAGCATATCCTGTTCTATTATATCAATAGCAGATGATACAATGCTCTCTAGTGAATAAATTCTGGAGGACAGAGTCGTTAACCCATTGTCCACTACAGACAGTGATTTTTCCAAATTAATACGATCAATTTCTCGTATTTTTTCAGCAGTTTCAATTTGCGTTACTTTCCAAGCTTCATTGTAAGCAGCATATATACCGGCGTATATGAAACGTTTTTGACGCTGTTTGCGAGGTCCCATTAAGAAATCTCGCAAGTCAGCACCTTCCTTAAGTAAAGTCACGTTTTGCTTAATTTCAGGTAGTGTGGATTTCTGTAGCCATTCGAGGCATAGTTTTCCTACACTGTATGTTGTTATTATTCCTGGATGTTGTCTCTGGGAATATCTTGGGTCTGTCCTGTTCTGTTTGAACCCCTGTATTTTGTTCAGGAATCTATCTTGACAGTTACTAGTGTCTGTGGGCCAGATCAACCATTTTTTCCAATCAGGATTTGTTCTGTTTTGGTGTAAAATATGGGATACATCTATCTCCACATCTGTAGTGTTATTACCATCAGGTATGGGCTTTGGAATAGACGGCTTGTTTAAGTCTTTTATCTTGGCTAGGCCAAGACAGGTTGTTTGTTGAAAGGTGTCATTCAGGAACATTATTTGTTCTGGGATCATGCAGGCTCTGAATAATGATTCTAAACCTTGTACCTGCCAGTCTTTTGTACCCCAGACTGTTTTAGTCTCAATGTTGTTTTTCCAAAATTCAAAACCAAATGTAGACATTTTTTCATAAAAAATTTCTGAATAAATCAGTTTAGTATTTGTCAACATGTTTTTCATTCCTGTCTTATTCATAATTTTAAAATAAAACGTTTCTGGATCAGTGTTATTAAACCCTGAAAAGTATGGGAATTTTTCATAAAATGTTTTCGAACTGCCTTTTGGCGGTGTTGCACAATGCTCCCATTGATTATAAGTAAAAACATTTCTAGGATTAGCAGATTTATGCAAATAGTGATGCCCATAATGATTAAAGCAATACATTTCTTCATAAACTGATGAACCTTCTAAATAATCATGTTCTGTACATTTTGCTGACATTTCTAAATCTGACATCATATTGTTAATATTTTTATAGTCCCAATCATCAGAGAAAGTGCTAGGTGATACAAAGTCACTTAAAGAAACCTTGAACTGATGTGGATATTTCAAGAGTTCAACCGGGCCATACACGTCGTAATCAGTTGCGTCCCATGCTACACCACCAGGTATAGGAATGGCTGTGATGTTCACTGATGACAGTTCTCTTTTTTCGATGTGAGAAGATCTGTGAGGTTTTAGAACCAAGTTGATGCTCTGACTTGATGTGTCCATTGTACTGTATTTTCCATCAATCATTCTTCCCAAGCTTAAAACCAAAATGAGCCAGGGCAGGAGGTAAAGTACACCTAACACAATCCACAATTCAATCCATGGTGAAATCAGATATGTTTCTCCAAGTTGAGGAAAGAGTTCTGTAATTTTGTCTTTGAAAGTTTTGTTTGCTGGCATGTCTTCATGTTCACTTGGATCATCAGAAAAGTCATCAAAATTGATGAAGTAGCCAGATGCAGTTCTGTCAATTTTTGGAATGGCTTCCGGATTTTCATTAATCTTTGGATTTGTATGGTCAGAGGCTACATCATTGTAGACAGGTGTTTCTTGATGAACTGTTGCAATTTGCGTTTCAAGAGGCACAAGTTCCATGGCATTGTTGCATAGTCCTTTTTTATTCACTGCAGGTTTATCAAATGTGATTAGTCTCTCAGTTTGAACCTCTTGTATTGTAGCAAGGTTTGGTCTTCTGCTACTTCTTGGGAGTCCACTGGGCCTACTACTTATTATTGGCCACATGATTGTGGTTTTACCAGGTCGATTGATACAACTCTGTTCTCCTTTTTACCAGCAAGGGGCGGTAGTACTACTGATCTTGTTCCGCTGATTGCCAAGATAGGTACTGCTTTTCTGTAAGAAGGCCCAAATTCCTTCTTCACAGCGATCTTTTCTCTGACCAGATCCCCAATCTTTGGAATCCAGACAGGTGTTGCTGGGACAGGTGGTTTTTCTTCAGTGGCCGTTGGCTTTAGCTTTGTGTTACTTAGACTTCTTGTTTCATTTAAGTCCTGTAAAACAGCCAAACGATCTTTGATATCAAAGGTTTTTTATTCCACCACTGAAGTCTGACAATCGAGATCTTCGATTATCATTCTTGTACCAAACAAAAGTTCATACGGAGTGATTCCACCCAGAGAATTTCTTGGCAGATTATTAAGACTACGTTGGACACTTATTAGATGTTTGACCCACCCATCACCCGAACCTAATACCCTCGCTGTTATGGATTGCTTTATGTCACGGTTTTTTCTCTCCACTACCACATTTCCCTCAGGATGGAATGGACTAGAGTACAGCAATGCAATGCCCAAGCTGGCCATGGCCTCCTTGTAATCTCGAGAGCTAAACGCAGGACTCTGGTCAGAATGTAGCATGCCAATTGCGTATGTGCCGATAAAGACTCACAAATCTTTTATAACAGTTCTGGCGTCAGCCGAGCGCTGGGGCCACATCCAAATGAATTTCGTCTTAAAATATATGGGATTGCTTCTTTCCGTGTGGATGTCTGCGTGTAGATAGCCTAATGCTGTCTAACAGATGTGTCTGGGCTGGTGTCTGGTCTGGTTCACAACTGCGATCTCTGTTGCAGTCCTGACAATCTAATGCAAAGTTATAAACAATGGCGCTCATCCCCGGCCACCAGTATTGTGATTGCAATTCTATTAGAGATTTCAAGATCTCTTGGTGCCTCAGACCCATTCCCATGTTGCTTCTTGAATCAAGTAAGCCCTCCGGTTCGTGTTTGGAATTACTCTGTCCCCCACTCCAGGGATTCGAGCAAAAGGAACGGAGTTCGCATCAATTATGTATGTATTATTGAGTGGATAATTTAGAGGTAATGCCGCATAGTCGCCTTTTAATGAGGCTTTTACTGCCAGCATGGTTTCTCAATCTATTTGTTTTTTAGAACGCTTTTTGTAGCTACGGAAGCCGGTTGAACAGCTGCCTTTGTGGCTCTGTTAGCCAATGAATTCCCTGCAACGTGAACGCCATCACGTCGAAGACTCTGCGTATGTATCACGTGAGTCTTTCGTAGTTCTTTCTGTAAAAGAACTACTTGTTCCCTTAGTTTTTTATGCTTTATTGTGACACCTGTCTCATCTTTGTAACCGTTTTCAATCCAGGTCTGCATGAAATTATTGTAAGACTGGACGCAGAAATGTGAGTCCCACACTATTAGTGTGGGGAATTCGCGATCAGCATTCTCAAGCGCTATCTTTCAAGCTTTTAGTTCAGCTCGCTGAGCTGTACAGTTTCTGAGTGATTCAGTTTTAGTGACCATTGGTCTGAATTTACCTATGCGCCAGCGACCTTTAACAATCGCGCATGCTGCATTGTAAACTTGTTGATCCAGAACGTAGTGTTGTGCACATGCGTCTGTGTAGATTACACAGGTGTACTGTTCGAGATGCAGAATTTCGATCGGCAGAGGACATTCATGTTCGTATTCTAGATGTTCTAGTGTTTTCATTTTGGGATCAAATTCATGTATCACGTCTGTTGCAGCAAGAGAATTAACCCATTGGATCCATTCTGGATCTAATGCCACAGCATTTGGAATGCTCGGTCTTGTTACTGCCTCAAGGGCTGATACTGCTGTTAAGACAGATATGCTCTTCCCTTGAGCTAGGGCTTTTTCTTTTGCTACAGCAGTTTGAACCGCAGTCAGAATTTTTTCAGTAGAACTGAATTTCATTTCAGCTTGTGTGTACAAGTGTGATTTATAAGCTATTGGTTCCGTTTCTCCCTCATTAGAGGTCAGGTACGTGAATCCGCATCTTCCTGGGATGACTCGGATTACAAGGTTGCGTTCGTTTGCGCGTGTTTGCAGTTTTGTTTTAGTTAACATGTCTGTTTGTAATGATCGTAACATTTTTGTGTGTTTCTGAGTCCAATTAATTGGTTTGATATCAGGTTTTAGTAATTCGTAGAGAGGTTTAACCCTCTCCGCATATTTTAGAATGTAAGTTCTTCCGAAATTCAGGAAACCTAGAATTGATTGTAAGTTTTTCAGTGTTTTTGGAGCTTGGAATACTGCACACTTCTCTAAGAAGTTGTCTGCTAGGCTTTTGCCTTCACTTGATAATTCATATCCTAAAAATAGGTCAGTTAGGTGGGCAATTAGTGATTTTTTAAAGTTGAATTTGCACCCTTCAGATGCGAAACCAAGTATAATGGTGTTAAATCTTTTCAAGTGTGTCTCCAGGTCATCGTCTGTAAGATAGATGTCATCGACATAAGATAATGCCTCATCATCATACATTTGTAGTACCTCTGTTACCCTGGCTGAAAATAATCCTGGGCTGTTCTTGAATCCTTGTGGGAGACGAAAAAATTTGCCTGGGCCCCCATGCTTGAGAAAGCGGTCAAATACCTGCTTTCTGGTGCAATGTTTTGACAGAAGAAACCATTTGAAATATCTAATGTTGTTTTATATTTTTTGCGCACGATGTTATTCATGAGTGCTGCACTGTGTGAATTTTGTACTGCAAATGTTTTGCAACAAGAGTTTAAGTGTCTGTAGTCCAAAACCAGACGATATGAATCGTCTGGTTTGGAGACAGGAAACAAAGGATTGTTCATTTGTGAGGTGCATGTTTCAATCACCCCCTGGTATTCAAGTTGATCTACGATCTCCCTGACTTGTTTTATAGCTTCTTGCTTAACAGGATACTGCCTCTGTGCAGTAGGTTGATTTTTTAACTGAATTTTATGGTGAGGAGAATCCTCATCCCATCCTACATGATTTTTATATAATGCAGGGGCTTGGGCCACTGCCCATTTTCTAGCATATGTGTATTTTTTATGAATTGAAATGTGATTTGAGAAGGCAGGCATAATTCTTTTTTCGCCATGTGGGCATTCCCTGACAAACTCTGGTGGCCAGTCTTTTTCTGCTAGAAGGATATCATAGCCTTTAGATAGATTCTCCCAAAAGAGACCTCTTATTTTACTAGTTTTGTCCCCCTCTATATGTAATGTTATTTCATATAATTTATGGGGTACACTAACTCTGGTGTCTGCAGTTTCCACTTGAATGTATTCATTCGTGTCCACTGTCTCCAGAAGATTCATCAGGATCTTGCGAGCCATGGTCACTTCTGCTGCGCTGTCTTGCATTGTTTGGGCCCCTTCTCCGTTCTTGAGTTGTGTCCTCAGAATCCTCGGCATGTTTTATTTTAATACTAGCTACCTTCTTTTTGGGAAATTGTAATTTTTTACTTTGATGAGCAGGTTCCTTGTCTTTGGACTTGACGCGCTCTTCTTTATGTTCTGACCGTCCTCTTCTTTCCGATTTCTGTGAGGAAGTCTGAAAAGATCGAGAGGGACGTGTATCAATATCTTGATATCTGTCAGGTTTTCTTAAATTGTCCCTATTTCTAAGGTTGTATCTTTTTTCAGAGGGCTCCCTTTGTGGAGACCTGCCCCCCCCCCGTTCTGGAGATCTATCTCTCCGTTGAGGAGACTTTCCTCTGGATTGAAACTGGTTTTCTCTGGGGGTAGTTTGTTTATTACCCTCCCACTTCTTTTTTGCAGTATTGAGATTATTCTTAATAGAGGTTTTCTCAGGATTTTCCGTTAGTTGTGGTTTTAGTGGTTTCCCACCCAAACTATCTCTACCTAGTTCTTCATAGGATTTTTCAATTATTCTGGCAAGTTCAAAAGGTTGTTCTGCTATATTTGTTTCTTTCAATTTTTGGCGTATCGCCACAGATGTAGCTTCTCCTTTTATGTTGGCTAGTAGTATCGCCGAGACTTGCTTAAAATCTTTTAGTAACTTCATACCTAGATTTAAAGCAGGCTCTGGACCGTATTCATTTTGAATCTGTCTTAGTACGTCTGGTATAACCGCCATAGATGGAACACCATGTGTTTTTGTGTATTTTGAAGCAAAGACTGTTCCCCAAGTGTCACAGTCCTCCACATGTGGTGCGATCCCCATTGGTAGACAGGTTGTCAGAATTCTGTGTTTTTCATGAGGTGTACTATCAGGAAATACAGCCTCTATTTGAGTAATTTCCTGAGCTAACCAGAACGGAATTTGTTCCCGTTTTGCGGGTAATTTGCCAATGACTGATTGTATAGTCTCTGGTGTAATTTTATTTGTGTTCCCCTGGTGAGGGGCGTGCTGTGGAATTTGTATTGCTGGTTGGACTGTTAAAGTCCGCATGACATATTGGACCAATTGTCTATGTATTTTAATTAATTGTTTTAGCTGAACTAAAAGTTCTCTGCTTGACATTCCTTCAATGTCAGGATGTGGTGTATAGCTGGCTAGAACCGGCCATGTGGCTCCTGGTCTACCTAGTGGACCGAGCCTGGTAATGTCGCGTGTGTCACAGCATTTGCTGCTGGAAAATTTATCCACGAATAGAATACCTCTGTCTGCCAATATTCATGTGCCTCTACCACAAATATTACTGTACCACCTCTTGGTGATACTCCATTTTCCATAAGTTTCATAGTTAAGGTTTTCCTTATATTTACCGGGATGAGTAGTGTCTTCCGCTAAAAGTTGAGCTGCCAAAGCATCTCTTCCGTCTTCACTTCCCGTAATTTTTCTGACTGAGAGTTTGCAGAACAAGTTTCAAGGAAACAAAGATTAGGTGCACAATATTTTGGAACACTGTATCCTTCAACGTGACTAAACCAAAAACTAATACATAGGAATCTCTTCCTACTAAGTTCTGGCTGATATTAACCTTTTACCCACTCCAGACGTCTATTGGAGTTTTTACGGGAAAAGATGTCTGTGTGAAAATCACGACTGAGTTACTCTAGTATCTAGCGTTAAATTATCGCCTTACCAAACGTTAGGCGCCATGTAGTGTAGTTCCTATATTCCCAATAGGCTCTGCACATTGGAATAACATAAACGATAGTTTAGACGTAGGACTGAGGTCGACTAGCTCTCTATTGAATATGTTAGACTTAATTATGAATGCCAGCTAGCTCAGAGGTCACTAGAAACTTTCTTGAGTACACAAGAAGGGACTAGTTTCTGACAACCGCATAAACATGACAACTTTGCTCCCCAAGAATAGGGAGTATAACTCCAGAGTCGCGGAAACAATAGATAGCTATTTCACTCAGTCAATCGTGCATGCTTAGTTTCCCCAGGAGGGCAGAGAAATAGAGAGACGGGCGTTTTCAATAAAAGTGGTTATTTATTGAGCAGTCTTCTTTCTCATGCAAGAGAAGTGAATTGCCACAATTGCAATACTTGTCATAAAGTAAAGTGCGTACAGTAAAAGGAGTATTATGAAATAATACTGTAAAAGCATTTATATGGTTTCTAAGCCATAAGATACTTAAAGCGGATAAAATACATGCAATGATAAAAGTTGACTAAACTCAACTGGTGCTTCTAACATACGCCTACCCCGGTGTACCTAACCTAAGCCTAGTACATGGGAAGGAGTAAATGAGTTTGTAGTTTGAGTTAAGATAGTTTCTGCCAAGAATCTGAAACAAGAATTCTCTAAGGGTCTAATCAGCTCCGTACCTTGGTTATAGTATGAAGGAGGTCTTGTATCTCTCTCTCAGGACTCGATCTCCCAGCAACCCACAAGGGTGACAGGGTAACAATGGAGCTGGATTTCTCGGCAGGAGAAAAGACAGCGTCACTCTCAGTGCATCAATCGGAGGGTCGGCTTCCTTCGGCACTCGCTTCAGCAGGGCGTCGGGCAAGTAGATAGCCGATCTGCTCCAAACCAACGTGTGTTTTGCTAGGGCAGATGCTGGTATATTTATACCTGGAAGGTGCCGAGTTTGACGTAAGGTTGGACATAAGACGTCACTAAGAACTCGCAGTTCTTTCAGGACTCCAGGAGTTCTAGGACAAATCAATACAGAAGCAGGGGGTATTCCCGGGCTGCTGGAGGCTTGGTTTGTTTAAGAACGCGCTGTGCTTTCCAGGAGTCTCTGGGAGTAGCCTTGCCGTATTTGGACTGCATTGGCTATGACTTAATATGGATATGATTCTTATGCCTTTATAAGGAAATAATTTGATATAACCACATAAGGGCATAAATCAGGAATAATTAAATAGGGTCCTAGATACGTTTACAACAATAGAAGAAGGCCAGGTCGCAGGGAAAGCAGAGCACATCAGCTAAGCTCTGTCATCAGCTGTCATCTCACAACATTCTGGTATGCCAGCTGATAACTCGAGACCGCACAGATGCTACAGTACCTGAAAGAGGACACGCATCCAGTAAATCACAACACATCTTCCCCATTACAACAGGATAACTGGAACGGAAAAAAAATAACAGGTGAAGCGATGATAAATAATAAAACTACATACAAATACAAGTAACAAACAATGATATTACATAAGTCATGTATAAGACAAAAAACCTACACAAAGATATATGCACAATGTAGGTTTCAGTTGTACACATAAGAATACTAATATGTAGAATTATGTGAAAGACTAAAACTATTCAAAAATTATATCACCGGAGTATAAAATATGTGGAATGAAAAACTTACAGATATAATAAGATAACTCTTGGGCTCCACACACTTACTCACAGATATAATCAGATAACCTCTTGGGCAACACGACTGGGCGCCCAACTCTACTGGTTTTGGAGTTTGTAGAAACCCCTACTCCCACAGGAGTACCGACACTAGACTCTTGAAAAGATTGCCGATTGACCTCTGACTCCATCCCACCAGTATGCCCACACTCATCCTCCAACAACCAACTCTTATTCAGTGAGGATAGACCATAGCCATTTGCATTGACAGAGGTTTCTACATGCTCTTTGTATTTGCACAAGGCCATAGAGGAGGAATTCCACACCTTGCCATCACTCAGCAAAGCTGAATTGCAAAATACCTTGCTGACAGTAAGAGGTGGAGAAAACCTGTTCTGACCCTTACCAATATGACCACTTTTTCTAACCCTTAGAACATCTCCAACCTTAAGTAGATAGTAATAGTGTTTAGAGTCATATATATATATATATATATATATATATATATATATATATATATATATATATATATATATATATATATATATATATATATATATATATATATATATATATATATATATATATATATATATATATATATATATATTAAGATTTTGGGCTTTCTCTAAATTTTTCTTGATATCTGTAACAGATCAATTCACGCTTCTGGCAGCATCTAACCACCCCACATTGTCCTTTGACATGACGGTTCTTCCTCTCATGAGATCAAAAGGGCACACACTGGTACTGCCTTATGGGGTGATTCGGAATGCCCACAAAGTTTTGAAGACCTCAACTTTCCATGCAAGGTTATTGTTACACGCCAACTGAACTACACCCTTGAAGACATGGTTGAATCATTCCATGGCACCATTACTTGAGGGTGATAGACAGACGTGGTCTTATGTGAATTCGCCATTCCTGACTAGGTAAGATTTGAAGGTGTCCGAAGTGAACTGGGGACTGTTATCAGTAACAATACACTTAGGTAAACCTTCCCTGATGAAACCATCATCCAAAAACCTTACAAGGATGTTGGCATCAGCTTGCCAAACAATCCCTATCTCAGGCCATTTAGAACAATTGTCAAATAGAACTATGATTAAGGCTTATTCAACACCCTCCTGGATGGGACCCATTGTATGAATGCCCACCCTCTGCCATGGCATACTGGGAGACTCTAAAGGATGAAGGGTGGGCCTGAATGTGACTTGAGTCTTGTCAGCATTATCACACAGTACACAATCTCTAACTATCTGCTCAATCTCAATGTTCATTCCAGGCCACCAAAACCAACAATTCACTCTACTCTTCGTCATGCTGAAACCCAAATGCCCCTCATAGCAAATCTCCAGAATTTTTGGTTCTCAACTTAGAAGGAGGGATAACCCTGCCGCTTCTCAACAACAAACAAGGTTCAATGGATGTCTTGCTTCACCTCCCAAAACGGATGTCACTCCTTAGGGGTGCTACTCTTTATAGGCCACCCACTAGCAACCATCTCAAGAAACCTGTATAACAAAGTATCCTTGCTTAACTCCAATTTACACTCCTCAGTGGGAATAGCCTACAACTCCTCGTGTATGTTAGCCACACAGAAATCCTCTTCCAGTGTACCATTGCAATCATTGACCAGAACCGGCATGCGACTTAGAAAATCAGCCACCATGTTTCTAACACCAGGCACATACTGCGCTTTGTAATGCAAATCAAGTAAACTTATAGACATGCGTGCCAATTTGGGAGAGGCGGCATACAGCCCTT
Source organism: Lissotriton helveticus (assembly GCF_964261635.1). Lineage (NCBI taxonomy): Eukaryota > Metazoa > Chordata > Amphibia > Caudata > Salamandridae > Lissotriton > Lissotriton helveticus. The sequence goes on from NC_136059.1 coordinate 1,765,557,424, forward strand.
TGGTAGTCAAACCCCTTAGTAGTGGTCTGTGATCGCTGCATAAAATAACCCTTTCCCCCCCCCCAAACAAACTGACGGAAATGCCAAAGACCCCATGTACACACCAAGGTTTCCTGCTCTATAACAGTGGTAACGTTCTTCAGTAGGTGTTAAAGAATGGGAAGCGAAAGCAATGGTATGATCCTTGCCCAAATCATCCTTCTGGGAAAAAACAGCTCAAAGGCCTTTCCCGCCAGTATCCGTTGTGACAATATTGCATAAAGTAGGATAAAAACCTTGCAAAGGTGGAGCAGCACATATATCATCCTTCAATTTACAAAATGCATTACAACATGGCTCAGACCATGCAAATTTGTTCTTAGCCTTAAGCAGTTGTCTCAAGTCATATTTTGCTAGAAAACTTTTAATGAATTTGGCAACATACTCTACCAAACCCAGGAAAGAACGTTACTCACCCGATTCATGGGTTTGGGTGCATTGCTAATGGCATCAAGCAGTTCTTTTTTAAGCAAAATGCCCACTTCAGTAACTAAATGACTCAAATAAGTCACCTCCTGACACACAAATTTACACTTGCGGTGTTCAGCCATAAGGCCCTTGCCTTCAAGAATACTTAACACCTGAAACAGCTTTTTATCGTGGTCATCCCTGGTTTTTCCCATAATCAAGATGTCGTCCTAAAACAGGAATATATTCTCAAGTCCCGTGAAAATCTTGTGCATCAATCTCTGAAACATAGCAGTAGCCGAATCAAGGCCAAATGGAACTCTTCGAAACCTGTTACACCTAAACAGTGTGACGAATGTAGTCAAATGCCTACAGGAGTGGTGTAAGGACACCTGATGGTGAGCAGATCGGAGGGTGTTAGTAGAAAATAACTTGATGCCCCTAGTAAGAACCAGAAATTCACTGATGCGTGGCAAGGGAAACTGGTGCACAAATATGTTATTGTTGACAACTCACAAGTCTATGCAAAGCCTCAACTTGCCATTAGGCCATTTAACCACAACCAAAGGAGCCACCGCAGTCTCCATTGCTCTATAACCCCCTCTCTAAGCAGATTATCCAACTGTTCTTTGACTTAATTCCTGATAGCAAAAGGAATGTTTCTGACTTTGTGAACGGTAGGAATGGTACCCTGTTTAATGCAATTTTTGTGTTGGAAACCAATTAACTTGCCATTACAGCCTGAAAACACCTTGGGAAATGTTGTCAAAATCTGTTTGGCAAACTTCTTCTCAGGCCGAACTATAAGAACAGGTTCTGGACTGTTAGGGTCCAAAATGATTCCGAGACTGCCCTGATCAATCCGCCCAAAACAGAAGGTCCTGTTTTAGACCAATACAACTTCCCGAAGGTTTCTCTGTCCTTGAAATTGAACACAAGCTTTCTGTAACCACATACATCAATGGAATCACCTGTGAAACTTTTGATCATGATATCCGGGATTTCAAGTTGACCCCCCAAAATCAGTGCAAACTTAACATCCCATACTTGTTTGTTAACAATGGTGTATGGTGAGCTGGAATCAGCTACAATTGAAATACCAACACCTCCCATAAACTTTTCACACACAGGATTCATCTTCTTGGGATGCTGTGAAACATCAACTTGTAACAACATATCTTCTTCCATGCCAAACACACATATTCAAATCATCCTCATCAGACGAGTTTAGAGCAGCATCACCTTCCACCTCAATACACTGCTACACTGCACCTTCTTCTTCAGCTTCGACTGAGCTTTGTTGTGTCAAATCACAGCTACAATGCACTCCTCTCTCTTATCGATGCCTTCTGCGAGAACAGCTTTAGCAAATCTACCAGTCATTTCGACTCTCTTCACAACATCAATAACACTCGGCAAAGGACTTTCCCCTTTAGACTACAGATGCTCACGAATGCTTGAATTAGACGCCTGCGTTACATTTTGGTCTCTAATGAATTCGTTGTGACAATTGCCAAACCGACAGGTGAGTGCAAGGTTCTTAAGGGATGAAATATATTCTTCAATAGGCTCCTCCTTCCCTTGTTTTCTGTGGAAGAATTTGTATCTATCAACAGCTGCACAAACGGTGGGTTTATAATACGCATTTAAATCCTCCAACGTGTTTGTATAACAGTCACCTTGATCCGCAACCCTGGGCTTTGTATTAATTCTGTTATAAACTCTAAGGCCCCTAGCACCAAGACAGTGTAGAAGGATCCTTAGCTTTGTCTCTGGAGTAAAACCTTCATCACCCTCAAAGGTTCTTATGTAATTTGAGAAATGCTCTCTCCATTTCTCCCATTTGAGCAAAGGCTCTCCACTGGCAGGAGGAAAAGGTTGAGGAGGAGTTAGATTAATGAAATACACAGAGGCCATGGCATGGGATGAGTGTACACCACGACAAAGTGGAATGGCGACAGAATAGCATGAATGGTAGTAGCTAGAAGGAGCAAAACCTTTAGAAAAAACATAGAACTTGCACACAGTTAAGAGCTCTGCCCGTCAGCGTGAGAATCCTGACAGGCGGTTGCTATAAATAGTCGCAATTGTCACAGGAAACAACTCTGTACATACTAGTATGGACGACTTCACCAATAAAATTGAATGCAAAACCTGATACTGCAAAGATTGGCAGATGTAGCTGTGCCAATCAGCAAAGGCTCCAACGTGGATTAAGCCAGTGCGGAGACAAACCTGATGAAAATGTGCCTCACCGCAAGGTACATAAGGACGCGGGCAGGAGAAACGCTTCCTTAAACACAATGCGTATACATAGTACGTCCCGCAGCCGCTCCTGTGTAGTTCCTGAGTAGAAAATAAAAAGCCAACCGCAAGATGGCGGCACACACATACAGGTGATAGCGCTGACAAATAGAGAGATGAGTAGCACATAGAACACCTCAAAGCACTGATGTCACAAGAGCAGACCCAGAAGGCAGTGCGGGCTGGATCAGTCGGTAGTAGCGCAAGGCTCAGCAGAGGATAGCACATCACACAGAAGATCCCAGTTTGAGGAGGAAACGTTGGCAGGCAAGAAGCACGCGACAGTAGGCAGTTCAACTGTCAGTTGAGTTGCTTCGGAAAAGTGCGCATAGCCTGGCAGCATAGAGCAAAACTGGACCTGACCTGACCTTCTCAGTAATTTGTGGCTGCAGGCTGTTAATTTAAATCAGTAAGCACAAAAAAACAATGTTACTGAACAACGTAAACCAAGTAGCCTTGGCTGAAGTGGCCCAGATGGGTCCGTGGAGATGTGTAGGAGCTTGTCGCCACTTTGTAAAGACGCTCCACGCGGAATTCAATTAGAAGAGTGTCTTTATTTAAGAATCCTACACATCAAAAGAAGAAGGCCAGGTCACAGAGAAAGCAGAGCACGTCAGCTATGCCCGGTAATCAGCTGTCATCTCACAACATTCTAGAATGCCAGCAGATGACTTGAGACCGCACAGATGCTACGGTGTCCTAAAGAGGACCACAGTCAGTAAATCACAACATTGACCACTCATTACCCCTCTTAAACTTAGACACAAACATACCTACGAAGGTACTAGCGACACTGCTACATTTGCACATGAGAAGCTGGTAATATCTGAGCAATTGCGAGATGTACCAGGAAGATCAGCATCAGATTTCTTATGGACATTCTTTACTCTTTTCCAGCATTTTGATCCTGATCTCCCCTTGGCTGTGGCCTTGCTGGTTGCTCATAAGACATTTGATTCTGTCTCTTGGAAATATATGTTTGAAGTGCTTGGTTGTGTCGGACTGGATAAGGGATTTCTGGGGTGGGTAAGATTGTTATACATGGAGCTACAGCTAGTTTGCTTGTAAATGGTAATCTCTCAGCACTCTTCCCAATAGTGTAACATACCCACTAAGGGTGTCATTGATCACCACTTCCATTTGCGATAATCAGCATATCATTAATTAGTATTTTCAAAGATAGACACTTACACTGCATCCCATGGATAGCAGATAAGAATTATTTGGTGTCGCTCTACTCAGATTACATTATTCTGTATGTCAAACACGCATCCTGCAACCTCTCTTCTGTACAGCAGGAGATTGTTCAATTAGGAGGCTGCTCCAGATTTGAAATAAACTGGAGCAAATCTCAAAACAATCCTATTAAATCCCAATATTGCCCAGCCATCCACTGAGTTTCACCATTTGTGGGCGACCAGACAGTTAGATATTTGGGAGTTATGGCACACTGGAATCCAGATCTGGTAATTTGTCTGAATTATGACACTGGCCCTGCCTCCCCTTATTCTTAGCAGGGTGCATAGAGGTTTTAAAAATGATTTATACGCAGAATTCTCTGTTTATTCAGTAATGTTCTCATACTGCTATCTAAGGCCTTCTTTAACACGCTCAAATCGCTATTGCTATGATATGTGTGGTCAAGACTTAAACCAAGGGTGGGATACTCTGACACTTCCTTATGCATGAGAAGGGCTATCAGCCCTTAATTCTGAATATATTTATTTGGTGGCCCCATGCAAAATATATGTCTCATTGCATACATCATGAACACTAACTGCCTTCATTCATAATAAAACAGGATATTGTCATGAACGCTCCCTATCTATTACCATAGCCAGAGTGTCTTGCCTTTGACCACACTCAGATGCTGTAACGTGCCCTATATACGCGTGGCGTTGGTTAACAGCAGCCTAAGAGACTCGTTGGTTTTCGCGGCAATGCTTACTGGCATTCAAGAATTCACTGATCACTGCATCATATGTGCCGATTGTACAGAAACACCTACGAAACATGAAATTGCTCACTCTTGGAGATCTCTTTGTCGAAGGGGAATTTATTTCACTGGAGCCTTTTAAACGAAGAGATGGAATTCACTGCTAGACAGGTACTTGTTCTGTAGACTTCAGCATATACCTAGAGAACCCACCCCAATCTTCATTAAGATGCCCCCAACTGCCACGGTGTTACTATGATACACACTTGTACATCCTCCACTAGGAATAATAACCAGAATATTCAATACAAGATCCGAGGAGAGGATGATGAAAGAAGCTAATGCAGAAAAGAAATGGGAAAGAGATTTGGGAACAACTATTGACCTTAAAATTTGGCAATATTGCTGTTTTGCAAATTAAGACACTGTTATTGAACAGCAGACACCATGTAATATACTTCAAACGTATACACAGTGTGTACTATTCTCCAGCTGGTTTTCAGTCCATAGGGTTCACTGTCGACCCGAAGTGTACCATGTGTAACAACCACTCAAGGGCAGATTCTTATTTGGCATGGAGCTGTCTGATAGTATACTCATACTGCGAAGACGTATTTCGTACTTTATCAAAAATGATACACAAGCAGGTGTCCTCAGATCCCCAATGGCCATTTCTTGGTTATGTTATGGATCTACTTAAATCCACAAGAAAATTTTAATCAATTTCTTGTGTATTGGCAAAGATAATGGTGGCCAAGCAATAAGGAAGCAGGGGCAGCTAATCTATTTGAGAGGAGGAGCTCCGCCCCCTACAATCCCTAGAGGGGAAAAATAAAACTGTAATAAAGTTTATTTATTACCATTTTATTTTTCAGCAACCTGTCCTGAACTAAGTTTCAGGATGGGGAGGGGCCAGCAGTGCCAAGTTACAGCAGCAGGGAGCTGTGCGCTTTATAATTCACATGTCTCTTTTGGCTGGCCGTCTTGGGACGGCCAGTCAGACATGTGCATTTTAAAGTTCTCTAACCCAGCTGTCTTAGACAGCTGGGTTAGAGAAAGCGCAGGGCTCCAGTGCTCTTAGTAGCGTTGATAGAGCCTGGTCTGTACAACCCTGGAGCTGCTTTCATGTTGTGAAAACAGAGCCAGGATTGGGTAGTGCAGTTGCCTACATCTGGAGCTTCCTAGAAGACACCAGAGGGAGGAGGACGTTGCACTGCGAAGGTAAGTGAATTAATTTTTATATTTTTTTTGGTGCCCGTCCACCACCTTCAGAACAAGTAAGCCGCCACTGTGAGGAAGGGTCCCTGTTCTGACAGAGAAAGACTGGATTTCAGATCTAATTCATTCTAATGATACACTGGATGTTTATGTGACAGTCTTACTGCTGAAATCACCACCTAGGGACATGTGGGCCCCATTGCGTGAATGTCTTATACACCTTCACCTTGATGGCCAACCTTAGCGTCATGAGGAGTCCACTATACAGAATCTGAGATGACTAAGAGCAAAACATGACAATGCGCTCATCAAAATAGATCAATGTGGCTTGCCTTTTACATAGAAGAATACAGCGAACTGGAACAATTGTATGGTGATTTTTAGTAGTATATGAACATATGTGGAAACTGCTTTGAACGTTGTCATAATATATTTCAGAATAATTAATGAGGATTTTGTTTTTCAAATATTGGGACTGATCTGCAATGAGTGGAATGTAAACTCCTGCTTTGGAACTGTTATTGCTTGACGAAAACTAGAAATAAAAATGTTTAAAAACAGCAGTTTTGAAATTCTTGAAATAGTCCTTTCAAACTAGTGAATGCATCTGAACAGTACCAAGTAATTGTTTTTCCATTGTATTTCATAGCACTATAGTGATATACTGTTTTTTAAACTTTATTTTCCATTTTCACAATGATACTGATTACTCATTGCAACAGTACATACAGTACATTTTCTTGAAAAATGGTCTAATACATAACGCACAACATAGTCCGGGGCGACATACACATTTTTTCCACTTAAACAACGATTAGTCCACCTGTAAATGTCCCTTCATGCCGAGGTTGGCCGACCCCGACCTGCTTTCTAGAGGTGCGCACTTGTATCAGAGTCAGCAGCAGAGTTCTACCCAGGCCCGGACTGGCTGTAGTGGGCACGGGGCAATCCCCCGGTGCGCCGGACGGGTGGGGGCGGTTTTGGGCCCCTGGGGGCCGTTTTTGTTACAGGGCCGTTTTTGCAGCATAGCTGCAAAATCGGCCCTTTAACAAAATCGGCCGAAAACCGGCCCTGGCAAAGAGTGCGGCAGTATCCCTAACCCCGGGGCGGAAGGGGGGGCACTTTGCCAGGGCCGGTGGTGGTTCTCAGTCCGGCCCTGGTTCTACCCTACCACGGCTGGTACAATTCCTGCAGGCTGCTGTGAAGTTGGGGCAGAGTCACTTACAAATGACTCTTGAGTGGGCTCCAGATGCCCCGTGGTCTGGTTGCCAAAGGTTGGGTCATAGCGCACAGTTCCCTATTCGTATTACAATATACTAGACTGTTGAGCCAAGCTTTTGCAGTAGGGTTGGCTTTGCATCCCCAATGTAGCGCTATCTCTCTTTTTGCCAATAACAACGCAATAGAAGTGACTAAAGTGACATACTTTATCTGGATCTAAATAGAAATTGTGTTAGGTTAATAGCTATATTTAATAATCAACATTGAGTAGTTATTTGATAGAAAAGAAGAGACTGGGCGCTTAAATAATAGACACAATGACTAGTTTTCAGGTGAACTTCATGAAAAAGCACCCTTTACTGCACTTCATTTCCTGAACCCGGTACTACTTATGGTACACTCATCACTCTTCAAGGACTACTGAAACTGCTTCGTTGCTTAGTGTGTCTCCTTTGATTCAGCAGTATTCTGCACAATTCTCACAATGGGCCAGCACTGTGGTTTCGGCTGGTTTAAATTCATGAAGAGTGGGGTAGGCAGTGACAGCAGGAGATAGGAGATTCCAGTGACAGGCCCACAGAAATAAGACAATGAGGGCCAGATGTAGGAAGCCTAATTCCGGTCAGCAACGGCCGAAATTACCGAATTTCGGCCGTTACCGAGCGGAATTAGGCTTTTCAGATGTAGGTGGCCAAATTGTAGGATTCGGTATTTTACCAAATCGATAACTTAAGGAATCTGTAAATTACCGAATTCTTAACATACTGGAAATTACAATCGGTAAATTACTGAATCCTTAATGTAGAGAGCACTCAAGTGAGTGCTTTTTACATTTAAGGATTCGTTATTTACCACCAACTACTAGTTGGTGGTAAATTCCGAATGCCTTTTAAAAAGCAATTTTGCGCTTTTTATTCAGTGGCATATGGCAGACATACATACCCTTAGGGAATGTATGTGTGCCACATGTGCACCCATGCACTATTCAGGGGTGTAACAGGGTGTCAATGTGACATCCTGCCACCCTTGAAAGGGTTCCTCCTATTACAGATTCGGTATTTACCGATTCGGTATTTACCGAATTTGTAAATACTGAATCGGTAATTCCCATTCATTCCTATGGGCCTCCAGGCCCTGGGAATGAATGAAAATTACTGAATCGGTATCGGTAAATACCGAATCGGTATTAACGAATCTTACTGATTCGGTAATTGTTACCGAAAAATTATCTACATCCCATTTACCTATTCTTAATTACCGAATCAGTAAAATTTGGTATTTAAGAATAGGTCAATTGAGATTACCTACATCTGGCCCTGAATGTGGAAGCAAGACACAATGGCTTTGGTGTGACCAGTTAGTTCGGTATGAGGAATGCAGGCTCTTGGAGGGTGTGTAGCATGTCCTGAAGTCAGCGAGGTAGTAAGTGAAAGTACCATGAGGATCTCATACATTCAAAATTCTTACACTCATTCATACAAAGTTACAATAGGGTAGTGGACATTTTTGCTACCCAGTGTGCTATAGAATGATGTCTATCATCTATATTTGCAAAAATGAGTTGAAATTCTCAATTTGCAAACACGTTTTTTCTTGCTCTCTACTTCATTTTTCACCATTTAATCATTTTACTGTTTAACGTGATTTTGAGATTTTGAAGGTCTAATTCTGAGTAAAGTATCTGTCTGGCGTACATAACCTGACATCACACTCCATGTTACAGAAGTTGCCCAGGGGCGCAGTGGGCATTTGCACCCTCTTTGTGAGTCCCCGTGGCCCTTATGTATTACAGAAGATGCAGCATATGCCCATGCAGCCTTTTCTGCAATACCGATAGCACTGGCGCACAGGTTGCACCAGCGCAGTCACAAGAGGGGGGTTCCCTTATTGGCATGGGGCATTGCCCCATACAAATGAGGGAATCTCTTTACCTCTGTGCCTATGCCATATTTGGGATACAGGGGCAGAGGTAAAGAAGCTGACAGGAGGCGCACTGACAGTGCTCCACAGAAAGGTGGTGCACTGTCAGTGTGCCCCTATTGGCAGCCCTCTGGAAGTGGCCAAGTAGGTCCTATGGACACCCTGCATCACCTTGCAGGCGGGTGCAGTAACTCACTGCACCCACCTGCAAAGGGTTCTCTCTCCTCTTTTCAAAGTGCTTGTGGGTGTCGTCTGCACCATAAAACACAGAGCAGCTTTGAAGCAGCCACTCTGTATTTCCATTGAATGTGCTGCCCTCACTGCAGCACGAGTTCGCTGCTGCCCTGGGGGCAACTCATTCAACCTAATAGGGTGCACTTTCCCTGTTTGTGCACTGCACACCTGTGTGAAGGTGCGCCATGGCGCAAACAAGGAAAGTAACCCTATACTTAATAGGACCTCAGGAGATGCATTACACAAAGTGCCTATGGGGACGGAGTGGGCGTTTGTGTCCACTTTCTGTGCAGTGGGGCACTTTGGTATTACAGAAAGGGCCGCAGATGCTTTTGCAGCTGGAGGGATAGATGGGTGGCAACAAAAAAATCTATCTTACATTTCTTTACAATCTGTAACATGTTTATTGCAAAAATGTATAACTCATGAATCATAGACACCACCATCTAAAGGATTCCTTGTACCTCACCAATGGAGCTAGCCTCCCCGAGTGAAGGCAAGACCAAAATATTCACTCTGCTGCAAAGCGGTTCCAGTGTACGTCACATGGCTACAATTTCACCAAGAGTGGAAGCAGGTGCCCTGCTCAGCTTATGAGAATTAGTAGTTGACCTTCATGTGTAACAAAAATGTAAACAGTCTCAGCTGTGCAAGCTCGTTTGTAAATTTCATGTCTGAGGTGCCTTTTAAGCCTCAGAGAAGGGCACATCTGGTAGGCAAAGTGGGCGTGAGCAAGAAAATATGGCTGCAGCAGGTAAAAGTTACAGTCAAGTAGAGCAATTTAATTAAACTTATCCATTCAAATGCTTCATTGCCCTTCCCGTTCATAATTTCTTAAACACTTCGGGGCATTTTATCAAGGGTGTTATTGTCGTTTTTTCGGCACATAGCTCGGAAAAAGCAGCAATATTTGTATCACTCTATCAACAAGGACACGCTAGCATTCGTTAGCGCATGTTTCCTTGCTACTTTGCATGTCAGCGAACAATATCGCTAATGACATGCAAAGTAGGCGTTCCCGTCCATAACTCCATGTCAATTCACACTGACACGACTTCGCGCTATTTACAACCCTGCAGCAGACCCGCGTAAGCATTAAAAAAAGGTGCTAACCGCGTTTATCACTGGAATTTAACGTCTGCTTTTTATTTGACTTAGCTATACTAATAATGGGAGGTGGATTGTATGTGTAGGTCCACACTCCCCTTTCAGCAAGCAGCCCCATCGCGCTGTGAAATCTTCACTGAATTTCACACGCTATTTCTCATTTTCGTACTCTATCGCTGGAATTACATCGCCTGTTAGCAAAGCGTTGATAATACGCTGCTAACACGGCCATGTAATCCGGCGATATACAGAAACCCGCTAAATGCACTTAGCGATGTTTATCGCTATTCTTTGATGATATGCCGCTTCATGCTTCCTTCTGGGCATACGTTGACATGTACCTCACAACTTACCTCAGCAAATAATGGGCGATAACAGGGGCATATTATCAAGCCGGGCGAAATGAAATTATCTCCGCTTTAGCGGCCGTTTTCGGCCGCTAAGCGGTGATAATTTCATGGCCCTATTAGCAAGCTGTCGCTAACATCAGTTAGCGATAGCTTTTAGGTGATAGCGAGCGGTTTGGGGCCCGCTTTGCAGGTCAGCGATATTTATCGCTAATGGCATGCAAAGTGGGCGTACCCAACCTGGTAGCGACTAAAAACAGTCGCTAACATCGCTATCGCCTATTATCAACACAGGCGTAGCGATGGAAATATTCGGGCTAAGTGCGAATATCTCCAAAATCTAACGCCTGCTCAGACCAGTTCTTAGCCATTATATCCAATGGGAGGTGGATATTATGGCTAAGACCCTATTGGCGTTAATGCGTGAATATCGCTGTATTCTCAGAGATATTCACGCATTTTGCCGCTATCGCCTGATATTTTATCGCTTTAGAGATAAACGTTGCTAATCGCACGTTATCTCTGCGATAATATCCGGCGATGCTTGGCGATAAAAAAAACTCGCTAAGCCCATTTAGCGATAAATATCGCTAGTTGTTGGTAATATGCCCCTCAGTTCTTGTAAAGCTCCAGATCAAACAGCCATCAGTGTTACTGTTGTTCGCATTTTTCAGGTGCCTCCGCGATACAATTTTGCTGCGAAATACCACAATGTGGCAAAATGGTATAATTTAATACACTTCACACAATAAACATAACACAACATTTCCAAAATTCCGCAAGTTGCTCTGGCGTAATTTAAATTTCGCCAGGACCTACTTTTCCTCTGAATTGGCTATCATGGGGATTTTTCAGCACTCAGGGCTCATCTCCTGAATCACTTAATTTGTCTTCTTTTAAGTTTAGAGGGTAAAACATCCTCTAGGACATGCAAACCACTCAGTTTCCATTTCTTTCCACCCTCTTCAGTTCCTAATGATTTGCGACTAAACTTATATTATTAATGAGTTTTCTTCGAGGCAATCAATGCCAGTTTATTACGGTTTTCCTTTAACTTCCTCTCTAGCTTTCCGTCAAAGCCGCGCATCATGGGTAATTATCGTGTGCTGTTGATTATTCATAAGGCCATTAACTACAAAGTAATGCACTTAATGTGCGATGTATGGTAATCATTTAAAGCAAAAACTAGTTCAGAAACATAATGCGTGTCTTCCAGAGACATGCGTTTAACATCTTGCCACTTTTCTGCGCCAGTTTGGCAAAAAGTAAGACGGGAATTACAAAAAAAACGAAGACAGCAAAACAACAAAACAACTGTCAGGGCATCATTCCCTTTGGTGTAAGACAAGAAATGGCGAATACTTTGAAAATTACCATACATAATGAATACTATATTGTCAGTATCGCCACAGTCGAGTGCCAGGCCAGCCCCTGCAATGCTGTTCATGCGGGTGTTTATTTGGAAAGACTGAATAATGCATCGAGCTCTCTGCTAAGACAGTTTCTACTTCACTGTTTCAGGATTAGCACAGGGCGAGATGGATTTCACTGGGCAAACAACAAGATTGCTTTCTAGATCTCTCGGCAAACATTGTTAACAGACGTTTATTGGTTTAAAGTGCAGGAGGAACGCCTCAGCCAGACTGAATATTCCGCTGTCCTTTAAAAACGAAAACAACCTAGTTCACCCAAAATAATATATACATTTTTTCTGATTAGGGGCATGTCGCCTAAATTCTGCATGCTAAAAATATGTAATATTATTATTGTTATTTAGGGGCATATTATTAAGAACAGGCGATAAAATTATCGCCGCTTTATCGACAGGAAACTGCCGCTAAAGCGGCGATAATGGGCTTGATAATATGCCCTTGTGAATTCCCATAGCAGCCCAGGTTAACACCAGAACCTGGGCTGCTATGGGAATTTACAAGGACATATTATCAAGGCCATTATTGCCGCTTTAGCGGCTGTTTCCTGCCAATAAAGCGGCGATCATTTTATCGCCTGTTCTTGATAATATGGCCCTAAGTTATTTGAATGTCTTGAGAATATAGCAACCGAATGAGAGTTGCATACATCACAACTGCAGCGGGTAAAAGAGCTCTGAAAACCCGCACTGCATCTTTGGGTTTTACTCCAGGAGGTTTTACCTTTTTACCGGTTTTCGCACTCAGGGGCATATCAACATGGCGGCGTTAAAAAATTATCGGCACTTTTGCGGACGTTTTCGGCCGAAAAGCTGCGATAATTTTCACGCCCTATTAACAAGGACACGCTCACGCGTGAATCCATGCTTCTTCACACTTTCCCTCAACGCCCAGCTTTGCATCTCTAATGAGATGCAAAGTGGGCGTTCCTCCCCAGGATAACGGGAGAAATGTTGCTAAGCCTCACGCAAAGCAGCATAGTGACAGGAGAAGTAGCGATAACCTCCGTTATTGCTACTTTCCATATGCCTGCTTTGAAACTGACTTAGCCGTGATATCCTATGGAAGGTGGATATCATGGCTAAGTATGTGTAGTCCTATCAGCAAGCTATCCCCTAAAGTTGTGCGATTATCACTGGATTTCCAGCGATAATCACACAGTTAGGCAGCTTGCGCTCTGAATTTTATCGCTTGGAGATAAGTGTTGCTGACAGCATGCTATCTTCGCGATAAAATTCAGAGTTGGGTGGCGATAATTATCCTAGCGCTAAGTGCGCTTAGCAATAATTATCGCCCCCCCTCTTGATGAAATGCCCTCAATGTTCTGTAGGTCGGCTTCAGTTTTATCGCAGTCACTGTAAAATCAAATGGTTTCCCTCATTCCAACATATTTACTTAGGCAAATGACACCAGGTAATAGCTGGAGGATTTTTGAAAAATGGCATAGTGAGATATTTTTTCTGATGAGCGGTATTTGCGTCTGATCCTAATATTTCCACTGAGAAAGAGACAGTGGAGTAGTAAAGTGAAGCTCAACTTTGGATAGTATTCTAGAGGTCTCAGGATCTAGTGATTTATGTTACAATTGTACATTTGCACACGCAAATGACTGTATTTATAAGCTCAAAGTGCTCAGCTGTAATGTTACCCCAAATGGTCTAATACTGCGCATTAGTAAATCAAAGCCCCGGAATGGGGTGTGGGCATAACAGAATGGGGTGCGCTGGAAAGTTTGAGAGACCCACATATACATGAATTTGCTGGGACTCCCATAGTTTGTGCTACACTTTCTAACTCTGCGATTGGTTGGATGAGTATTCCTTTCAACGGAAAGCATACATTCCTTTCCGGGGATGGGAATAGATACGAAACTCTCCCACAATCCTGGGAATCAGTCAATCCACTGTGAAAATATGTTCTTGATGGGGAAAAAGAATTAAGGGGCCAATTCACACTGCCATGTCATTTGCCCTTTCATAATTGTGCAGCCTGTAGAATTGCGCATGCTGAAATGCCTCCATGTAGTGACAAGGACACATTCACAAAAAGCATTCCAGGAGTATGACTGGACACCTGCAACTGTTTCAGGTTGAGAGGCAGAGGCTGCTCACAGTGGACATATAGAAAATCCCTGAGAGAAGTTTTGGCATAACGCAACACTCATCCAAATATGCTGTGTCTTTGGATCCAGGTTCTTTCTTGCCATAAGGTATATGCCAAGCAAAATCCAACATGATACACTTACCCCAATAAAATTAAAAAAAGAAACCAACAAGAAGAGAAAATAATGCTTCTACATTCAACTCCTTCATGTGATGGGACTTGTAAATGATCTTTACCAAATCTCAGCTACTCAACACATTGGCACGCCTCACCCAATATAAAAAAAGTGCCAACCACAAACTCTGGTCCTGTAGATGGTGCAAGGTGTGGAAAAAAGTCCTGCACCTTTGAAATGTGTAATATCAATGCTGTAGTGTTAGTGGTGTGTTACTTTTGATGACCAGCAGCCAAAAATTAAGACCAGAGAAGCCATGCGGTTACAAAATGTGCACTGGATGTCAGGAGATTAGAAAGGCTTTTATCCTGGCATTCCTTGGTTTAGGAATAATTTACCTTCTCATCAAGTCATATGGTAAAGCTATGCTCAAGTTGGAGACCTACAAAAACAACCACCCCAAGGATACAGCAAGTACCTTTTGTGTCCCTAGAGCAGGACAGAATTATACTTGTCCGCTAGTAAGCAAAGTAACCACGTATATAGACAGAACTGAAACCGCACCGAACTGCCATTCAGTAGAGGATATCTGGATTTTATTACATTCTAAGATCAGATGTCCCTCACCTCTGTAAACACAGAGGGGCTGCTGCACACGGGAGGCACAATAGTCATGCATGGTATCCATCCATAATATTGAATCAAACCTCTGCCACACTGTTAGGTTTCACTTCCAGCGGAATTATATCAGTTCAGTACTTCCAACGTCCTTAAGGGGAATAGTCCTAATCCTTGGTGTATTGATGCATATGAGATTGACTGTTGTGCGCAGAGGCTTGGACCCTGTGAACCTGATAGGAGAGTATGTGGTGCTATGGCCAGAGCTGCAGACTTCGGAACTGGGGAACCAGGTTTGAGTCTCGACGTCTGCTCAATATTCTGTGAGTCTTGGCAAAGTAAGCTCCACATGCCTAAAAAATAAATGAATGCGACCTTTTGTAATGTACCTGGTGCTCATGTAAAGAGTTATGGTACCTCTGGATCGTGTTTCTGCTGTAAAAAACAGCAAGAACAAAAGTCTGCTGTATGATGGTGAGCAGAAATATATTTGCTCAACAGCTGGTAATCCTGTCTCCACTGATTGTGTTTCCAAGCCTCAGACATAAGGACACCCCAGTAGTTGCCTACAAGCGCATGTGCTGTCAGGTTCAAGAGAGCATAGAGATTGTCACCCGCATACAGAGACTGGGGTGGCTCTTGACACCCCCTAAATTATATATTTTCTTTTTGTAGCCTTTGGATATTTTGAAAAACAATTAATTTCTTGTTACTCTCTGGCCGTTCTTGTTAGCCATGACAAGCAATCTTTCTAATTTACTAATTCAAATGGGACAATTTTGAATTGCATGAAGGCGTACCATGAGGTGAGTGAGTCTGTCCAAGTAGCGTGTTACTTATCGTAATCATAGAGAAATGTGTCCCACTTCTCTTGATGCTTATGTCCTCATCCTGCTGGAAAGTAGCTTGTATTTGATTCTGGACAATCAGATCTGAGATCAAGATCTATAAGCAGGTATTCTGGATTGGAAAATCTCAGCTGGCATTTAAAAAAAATAGTTCAGAACTCTTGAGCAATTGATATAAAGCAATTCCTCCATTATGTCCTTGTAGTGTCCTAATAGGATATTTGCTGGATTCCTGCAAAGCTGGAAATCTATGTCCTGAATCTACAAAATCATTATTTGTGTTGGTTGCACTATATCCAATAGGCCCTGCGACTACTGAAATCAGAGTTTTGAGGTCAGGTGCAATAGTAAGAGGGTGCCAATGTGAGGTATAGGTTAAATGGTTGAAACCACTCGGTATTGCAATTGCAACCATGATTTGGAAGTTCTCTGATCAATTAGCGTGTGAGCCCCATTGGGATATGCAACTGCCCAGGATCACCACCCACTAAATGTCGTGAAACCAAATGGGCTTCCATCCACCACAATACACAATAAAAAATTAACAACCAGGATGTCAGTCACTAGTGCATTCTTTGACACCTGGAATGCCTCCCACTAAGCTTCAGAGCAATACCACCCTACTCATGACTGTAGGAGGAAGTCAGCAGCTCTATCAGTGTTGAT
Organism: Lissotriton helveticus; assembly: GCF_964261635.1. Classification (NCBI taxonomy): domain Eukaryota; kingdom Metazoa; phylum Chordata; class Amphibia; order Caudata; family Salamandridae; genus Lissotriton; species Lissotriton helveticus. The sequence continues at coordinate 1,765,573,938 of NC_136059.1, forward strand.
AGATCCATATTAATACTATAAAGAGAGAGCCCAAACCTTTGAGGCGGGTAATCTCAGTAACCACAGCACCAACCACAACACCCAATACAGCGTTGGAAAGAGCAGTTGCATCAGAAGGACATAGGCTATGCGGACGGCCACCATATACATTTAAAAGGTAAAAAAAAGTGCCAGCAAAGTAGTCCCTTGTGGGCGTGTCTGCGTTCTGCTGTGGGCGTGTGCTGGGGTCGTGACAAACGCTGGGGGCGTGTGGTACGTTCTCCCCTTCATGCCATGTGAGTCGTAATTGCGCCGCATCAAGGGGCACGTTGGGGCGTGACACGCTGGGGCCGCGACAAACGCTGTGGGCGTGTGTCCGCGCTGTAGGCGCGTGTCCGCCCTTCATGCCATGTGAAGCGCCAATTACGCAATTGCACCGCATCAAGGGGCACGCTGGGGGCGTGACAAATGCTGGGGGCGTGTGCTACGTTCCGCACTTCATGCCATCTGGGTCATACATTAATCAGATCGTCTGCTGTGGCCGTGTGCTCGGGGCGTCACAAAGGCGTCCACCTCGAAGCGTGGTAAGTAACCATTCGCAAGACTCCCTTGGGGGACTGCCCGTTGTCTCACACATACTGGGGGTGCTGAATGCAGTGCGTGCCTTGGCCTGGGTGCACCTTAAAGGGCCGAACACAGTGTGTGGCTTGGCCTGGGTGCGTCTAAAAAGCACTCGGGCCGAAGAGCGTCGGTGTGGGTCATACAAAAATAAGGTTCACTAGCAGAGAAGCCTGTTCAATCCAAATAAAAGCTGAAGATGAAACATTTCTCATCTCCACAGTGCTTTGTGGAGAAATATCAATAAAGAAACAGTCGAAATGAAGAGCAACACTTTAGAATATGACTGTGCCAGGGCTCCTGTTAATGGGAACATTGTTCATCGTCATGACCAAAGCAAAGTTCTGTAGCCTGAAATCAAACCCCAAATACAACTCAATGATGGCAAGGACATATTCTTTTGTTGGGCCAAGTCTATTCACACTGATTGTCCTGTTTGACATATCAGTCTCTCATCATGATGTCACAATAAGTGCCACATTCTGCTCAGCTCTGTGTTGTATAAGTTCTTGAAATCATACATGTATCTTTCCGCCAGCACATAAACCATGCTTAGAACATTTTTGATAGCATAAATACCTTTCACCGAGATAGGGTTCCTCAAAGTCTGGCAGCTGATTCTGCACATAGACCACATGTATTAATCTATTATTCTGAATCTTTCCAAAATACTCTTTACGTGTAGAAGAAAGTGGAGAAAGATCTGAGGATGCTTGTGGCTTAAGACATTTTCAAGAAAATACAGGGCCATTTCCCACGGGATCACAGATGGTGATCACCCAAATGTTTTGAAAAAACAGACCAGGTTAGTATTTGTGATGATTTGTGCATGTCAAACAGGTGCATGGAATAGAGTGCCATCCAATACTGACACTGAGTGGCATCACAGCTGACTTAACTGGTGCCTGTGTTTTCTGACGCAGAATAACTTTTTGCTACCCAGTGTAGCTTCTTCCAATACATAGCCGTTGGTAGCTGGGATGACCTAGAACATCATAAGATAACTAATGACAGGATTACTAGGTGAACCTAGGTATACCTAAGGCAAACCATAGTAGCCTAAGCCTTAATAAGTCAAGGTGGATGCAAGTGCAGTCAACTCTGAATGTCTTTAGGTATGCCTCCAGTCTAAGGCATAAAAGGTGATCCACCGAATTGCACATGCATTCAAAATGCTTGGGGGGTGGGGTAAAATTATAAACTTTGCCTGCAAAGGCTGATAACAATCTCCTTTGCAAAGGCAGGCTACGTTTATCACTTTGCATGATTTTAAAGGAGGCAACGTTTTACTTCAACCAGTCATTGATTTCCTGTTGCTGGATTGATGTCTGCAAGGAATCAAGATATTGTCAAAGAGGGAGCTATATACATGGGGCAGCCAGCATGAGTAGTGGAGCAGGCACACAGATGCACACAGATGCGCACTGTCTTCTCATCCTCTCACAAAAGCACATAATCACACCCATCGGCTTGAACACTCACTAACACTCATCCATTCACAAGTATACACACACATATAGCCACCATTCACATGCACACACGTGCAAACACCCATTCACGACACACATGTGCAGATACACATATATTCATATATACACACATGCATCCAACATTCAAGAAACACTTACTGGGCAACGGTGGTGACATTGGTTGTAGGAGGTAGAAACAGAAAGGACTTGGTGGTTCCTGGAGTCTTTGGATTAGGAAGTGATGGACTAAAGATCACACCGCCTCCTCTCATTGGCTGACCTTCTCATGGGTCAGCCAATGAGAGGAGGACCTTCCCTAATTCCTCACAGAGTGGGTGGAGTCAGTGAGACTTGCTGGCCCCACCTCACTCTATGAGGAGGGGTTATTGATAGACAGTCAGCCCTAGTGACTTCAGACCTTAAATCTGAAGTGCTCAGGTCTGAATCTGTCAGTGCAGTGATGCTCCCCCTCGTCATGAGGGGGATGACCTTGATGGGCTGATGGTGTCATGCCCACAGGGGTGTGAAATCTTCAGCCCAGCTAACCTTGGCTCAGCCTGGCAAGCGTCAGTGCATTCGCTCCTGCAAAGTGTCTGGCAGCCTTACCTTGATATGGAGAATGTCTTTTAGGCTGACCTTTGCTCATCATGCTTTGGAAAAGGGAAGATGGCAGATCTCCGGAACCCTTAATGACAGCTGCCCCTGCACCATCTTACTCTCCATCTGTGAAGGTCTTTCCAAGTTCAAGCATCCACACTCAACTTTAACTTGCAGCTTGGAGAACACTTTTTGTGTGCTATGTTTACTGCATCATAGCCAAAGGTGATGCCTTGGCTTTTAAACACTTTGACTGGATATATTCCTGTTTGAACAAATAATAGAGCAGAAGGGATTGTCTCCTTGGTCTTTCATGGTGGAAACCTAATGCTCTAGTTGGGTTCCAGTGGTCTATGTGCTAGAATTGTGTTTTGGACAGTGGTGCCTGCAGATACGAGGACCCCCACACACTTTGCATGGGGTCAAAGGTCCTTGCATGCAGAGTAACACCCAACATAATCCTAAAGAACTAGTCCCTTAGTTGCAATATATTTATCTGTGGCGCGCGCAACAGTCGCCATGATGTTCTATCGCCTTGCTTAAGCACAAAGTGGAAAAACAGAGGACATTTACAAAATATATGTTTTTGGCACACGTGTAATGCACACATGCCTTGTAAGCATGACACCATATCAGCAGAGTTGGGTACCACTGTGGTTTCTGCCCTCAGTCAGATGCACACGTCAGAATTCATTACGTACTACTCTTGGAAATATTTGCACCATGCTCTGGCCTGTTCCTTTACACATCACCCACAACCCCAACACACATTAACATCAGGTATAAAGTGACATATTAAATTAACCTAGGTTGCATAGTTTCTTTGGTGTACGGAAGGGACAGTGCATTCGTTAATAGCAGACAATCTACTGAATGTCCTGTATGATGGGTTTTAAGAATGAGTTCATTATTGCAATTAAATAATGTAAGTTATCTTTTGTGTGCATGCTTTATCTGCATGTTTGGTAATGTAATGTGCATTACAAGCCTTGACACATATTAACATGACACATTTAGTGTAGTGAAAGGGTTAAAATGCATGAATTAGACTGAAGCAGACCTTAGCTAACCTGAGCTGTGCAGCTTCAGTTCTGATGTAGCTAATCATTTTTTTATATATATGCTAAATTGTCACTTGTTTTCGACAATTTTCTACTGCTAATGAAAATCAGAGAATGTATTTTTCTGTTCTCTGCTGTGCTGGGGATAAAGGATGTGCTGGCAGATGTGACCTTGTATACGTTCTGTGGTGAAAGAACTAAAAGATACAACAGCAGGTTCCCTATGTTTCCTAGAAAAGGACAAAGACATCGTCTTTTATCTTGCATGGGAAATACTAAAATCCCACCCCTGCTTTATAAGCATCAATGTAAGAAAATTGTACAAAAGACGCTAGAACAGGTCAGGATCTGCAATCTGGATGGTTGCTGGGAAAAGATACTGCACAACAAGGTTCTAAATTCGAGGCCTGCTGCCATATGGGTCGGCAGAGCCTTCATATCACTTAGCGAAAATGCTAAATTAATATACTCTGCTGCAAGCTAGCTGAAAATACCAGAGATAGGTAATTAGACTAATGTAATTGGACTGTGTAATCAACTTGAAGAATGTTTGAGGAGTATCTAGACTTGTTGTTTACAATAATAAAATAATACATTTTAGTTCAAAGAAAAGTTTATTAAGCGAAACAAGTAGTGGCAGTACAATAAATAAAGAGAATACAGCAGGTAATGTATGAATAAGAACTGAGCACATCATTAAAAATCGTGATAAGGTAAAATGGGGGAAAGGGCCAAGAAAGAAAGGAAGGACAGGAAAAAGAAAAAGGGAAGGGAGAGAGCTATGAGGCTAAAACTCTAAAAATTACAATCATTGAGGCTATACAACAGTAGAAGCAATGCGCAAATATGCAGATAAATAAACATTAGTGAATAAGAAGGAACAAAAGGTTATTCAAGGGGGTTTCGAAACTTCTTGTTGAATTGGGGATAGAGGAAAGGAGCGCTTGGCACAAGCATCTAGGTAAAGGGTGATGGGAAGCCATAACGCAAGTCTTTTCGGTGCTAGGGAAGTGGGATAAACAAATGCAGTATCTAATCTATGATTGTAACATACATTGAACCACCAAGCTTTAAAAGTAATGCCCTTGGAGTCTTTCCAGTTAACAGTAATCTGCTGAAACGCAACAGCCAATAACAAATCAACGATATGAACATTTGCTTCAACATCAATCCAAGAAGAGGAAAGTGAACCAAGGAAAATGTCAGTGATAGAAAAGGGGATGGAGGTTTGGAAAATAGAATTGATTTGAGTCCAGACTTTAGTCCAGAAAGCATGCGTGAGAGGACATGTGAAAATCATATGAAAAAGTGTAGCATTAGGGTTGGAGCAAGACCAGCAGAGGTCCGGAGTCAGGGGAAAACGTTGGTGGAGGAGAGATGGTGTGTAAAGAAGTCGATTGTAAAGGAAAAAAAGTGTTTGCGTGAGAGAGGCTGCTCTGGAAGATTTGCGAATTTTAGTCCATATCTTGTCCCAAAGAGACGTGGACCAGGAGACATTTAGATCAGATTCCCATTGCTCCTCAACTTTGGATTTAGGCCTAGGTGATGGAGGATTGTAAAAGGAATGGTATATGGAAGACGCTGATGGATTGGAGCATAGACGGGTGTGCAGAGAAGAGACGGGAGTATTCGTGGTTACAATCGAATTAGAGGTAGAGAGAGAATCATAGGCAGACATAACTGCATTTTTGAGTAGGGTGTACTTGTGAGCAAAGGAGGCAGGAAGAGAGAAGAGGCGACTAAGAATTGGAAAAGGTATGAAGGCAGATCCAGTGAAAAGTTGGGAGACCCAGATTAAGCCACGCTGTCGCCAAGTTTTCCAATAAAAGGGTTTCAATTTAATAAGAATGCTGTTATTATACCAAATCGTGGTAGCAAGAAGCTCTGGAATAGAAGAGGGAGGAGACGGAGTAATGGCTAAAAGTAATTTCGCAGTATATTTGTGAAGTGGACTGGACAGGAATTGGGGCTTGCGAGAGAAAGATAAGTACTCAGCAAAGGTAAAAGGAGAAAGAGAAAGACGCTCGAGTTCAGCCCATAGAGGAAGAGGATCAACAGGATCTGTAAGCCAAACGGCTGCTTGCTTCAGGAGGAAGGCTTTATGGTAGGCAGGAAAATTTGGGAAGTTAACCCCGCCCTCCGATTTGGGGAAGCGAAGGCGTGATAAGGACATACGCGGTTTCTTTCCAGACCATAAAAATACGGAGAGTATGGAGTTAATTTTAGTGAAAAATTTGGTAGGGATGGAAATCGGTAAATTAGAAATTGTGTATAGGACGATTGGGGATAGCATCATCTTAATGGTGTCGAGACGGCCCCACCAAGAAAGGTATAGGGGGTGCCATCTAGAAGTAAGGTCAGACAGTTTTTGAGAGCATTTAGTAAGGCATAACGAGACAGTATCTGAAACGGAAGGAGTAATGTATAAACCGAGATATTTGATATGAACCGGACTCCAAGTGAAATTGGATGCAGCAAAATCGGGCTTAAAGGTGAATTTGGTGAGAGGCAGGATTTCGCACTTATCGCTATTAAGTTTATAACCAGAGAGGTGGGAATAGGTATGAACTTCATCGAGGAAAGCAGGAACGGAGACAGACGGATTTGAAAGGAAAAGTAAAATGTCATCTGCATAAGCAGCGACTTTAATTTGCGAGTGAGCAAGAGGGAATCCATGAATGCTCGGGTTTTGACGTATTCTGGATAAGAAAGGTTCCAGGGCAAGATTAAAGAGAAATGGGGAGAGAGGACAGCCTTGTCGAACGCCTCTACCGAGGCGAAAAAATGAAGAAATGAGACCATTAGCACAAACCGCTGCTCTAGGATTTGCATAAAGGAGGGAGATGAGGGAGATGAAATGAGGGCCAAATCCAAACCATTTTAGCACGGAAAAAAGAAATGGCCATTCTACCCTGTCAAATGCCTTCTCGGCGTCCAAGGCAATGGCAGCCAAGGAGCTATTGAATCGTGAGGACTTAGATAGAACATTGAAGAGGAGTCTGGTATTGTCGGAAATGAAACGACCCTTAACAAATCCAGATTGTTCGGGGCCAAGGAGATCTGGGAGAAAAGGATGGAGCCTAATGGCTAAGGATTTAGCATATATTTTGTAGTCAATGTTAACAAGGGAAATTGGTCTGTAATTCTTGCAATGTTGAGGATCCTTACCCTCTTTCGGTATGATGCAGATGTAAGCATCCGAAAAAGTACCTAAGGAGGCATCGTTGGTCTGGAAGGAATCAAGAAGGCGGAACAATTTGGGTAGTAAAAGGTTGGCAAAGTGTTGGTAAAATTCGACGGTGAAGCCATCTGGACCGGGAGCCTTATCTTTTTTAAGTGAATGGAGTGCAGTGCGAAGTTCGTGAATGGTAAGGGGAGTCTCAAGGGAGGACAAATCAACAGGAAAGGAGGGAGGAGGATGTATGCTGGATAAGAAATTGGAAATAGAGTGGTCAGAAGGTTGAGTGCCAGAAGAGTAAAGCGTAGAGTAGAAGTGAGAAAATACCTCCAGGATGTCAGCATCTTTATGTTGCAATATTGAATTGACATCAAAAACAGACTCAACATTCAACTTATTTTGTTTGACTTTTAAATAATTGGCAAGAATTTTCCCCGCCTTATTTTTCCCACCATAAAATTTCGAACTGGATTTCAGGAGGTATAGGGAGGCATCATCAGTGGATTGTTTATTATAGTTCATTTTCGCAGTAATAAGAGCTGTCAAAGTCTCCTGAGTATGAGAGGTATAGTAGGAGTGCTCAAGGGTTTTAATCTGAGATAAAAGATCATGAGTGCGTTGGCGAGCAAGTTTACGTTTTGCCGCAACATGTCTGAGGATAAAGTCTCTGGCTGCTGCTTTGAAAGCGTCCCAGACAGTGTGAGTAGGCAAGGATGGAGTCTCATTAATAACAAAAAATTCATTAGTAAATTCAATAAAGGAGGCGGTAAATTTGGGATCAGTGAGGAGGGTATTATTGAAGCGCCACCTTTTAGGACCATTGGATTTAGGTAAAAAATCAACATTGATGACGACATGGGCGTGATCGGAGAATACAATGGGACCAATCTCAGCTTGGGTGAGGGATTGGGAAATATGGTGAGAAAGAAATATGTAGTCAAGACGGGATTGGGAGTGATGGACCGGGGAGTAGAACGTAAATTCTTTGTCTGTTGGGTGACAAAGTCGCCATGCATCAATTAATTTGTGTTGGGAGATGGCGTGGGTAAAAAGCTTATGGGATTTATTAGGAACAAAGGAAGATTTGGAGCGTCTATCCAAAAAGGGGTCTAATGGTAGATTACAATCACCTGCTAAAATGAAATTATCATCAATACAATCAGTGATACGAGAGGCAAACGCATTCCAAAATATAGGACTTCCACCTGCAGGGGCATAGACATTAAGCAAAGAAAAAGGGACACCTTTAGAAGAAAGTTTGACAAATAACCATCTGCCCTCAGGGTCAAAGTCAGAATGTAGCACTGAATGAGTGAAAGATTTCCTAATTAACAAAACAACACCATTTCTTTTGCCATCGCCAGGGGCGGAAAAAACCTTACCCACCCATCCTCTTTGGAGCTTAGCAGCCTCACTATCAGATAGATGGGTTTCCTGTAAAAAGGCAATGTCAACATTGAATTTAGCTAAATGAGAAAGTATCTTTTGCCTCTTAATGGGCGAATGTAAACCTTTAACGTTCCAAGAAACAATACGGACTGACATCAAGAAGAAGGGAAAAGGGATAGTGCAGAACAAAGGTGAGAGTAAGCCTCATAAAATGCGTGAGGAGAAAAATGAAAAAAGGAGTAGAAGGAGGATGGTGTAAGGAAGAAAATAGTCAGAGAAGTGCTAAAAGGGGATAGCATGAGATAGAAAAATTCAAGGAGGAGACAAGAGAATCGTATCGGGAAAGCAGGAAAAAATTGTGCATAAGAGGAAACAGTAAAGGGAGGAGTTGGCATGGTAGAAGTTATAGATAGGATGTAAAAATGGCCTAAAAAGGAGCATAAAGGAAATAGAGATGGTGTCTGAAGGAAAATGAGAAAGAAGGATAGAAAAAGAAGAAGAATGAGAAAAGACAATCGGCTAATAGGAGAGGAAACTGAGAAGAAAAATGAAAAGCAAAGCAGAAGCGATCTAAAGAAGATTAATCTCAGAAGAACCAGTAATAACAGATAAACAGTGAAGACAAAAGCTAGCTGAAAAGTAGGGATCATGTCAACAATGGAGGAAGAAAACATGGGGTAGTACTTACAAAAAATGATGAGGGATGGGTGTTCAAGAGCAGGAAACAGAAGGGAAGGAGTGAAGACGAGAGGAGGGGGGAAAGGCCAACCAACGGAGGACAAGCAAACGGGGTCACGGGACGTCCCACCGGAGAGACATGACGGCACACAACGAGATGATCTGTGAGAAAAAGAAAACAGTGAGATTAGAACAAGCAAACGACTAAATAACAGGAAAAAAGCGTTAGATTAAACAATTGGAGAACAAGAATAAGCCAGCACGAGCTGAGACCGATAAGGTCATGTAATAACTGAGGAATCTGTGGAAGAAATATCATAACGTTAGAAGAACAACAAAATATCATAAATAGCAGGAAAGACCAGAAATACTAGCAACAGAGTCATGGCGGAAAGGAAGAAGAAGGACCAGAGAATTCCATATCAGCTGGACCACAGGAATTGAGGAAACTGCGGAGTCGGAGAGGATCTTCAAAAGTCATTGTCTTGTTGTTATAAGTAACTTTGACTAAACAAGGGTGAAAAAGTCCATATTTGGCTCCAATGGACCGCAGTTCTGCTCTCATGTCAAGAAATGCTTTGCGACGAGAGGCAGTAGCTTTGGCGTAATCCTGGGCAATAAACAAGGTGGAATCCGACCATTTCAAATGAGGTATTGCTTTAGCCGCGAAAAGAACCTTCAGCAGATCTGTATACTCAAGAAAGTACATTATGACGCCTCTTGGCTTTGTCTCAGGAGAAGTATTGGAAGGAGCTCTACCAAGCCTGTATGCGCGTTGAATGTTAAGAGAGGTGCCTTCAGGAAGATGGAGGAGCTTGGGCAAGAAGGACTTGAAAAAGGCAATGGCATCATTCCCCTCGCAACCTTCCTTCAGGCCGTAAAGACGCAGGTTATTGCGCCTATTCCTGTTTTCAAGGTCCTCCACCTGCTTCTGGAGAGTGGAGAGCCTCACATCCATATGTACTGATTTGGTAGCGGCTTCCTGGAGAGAGGACACAGTCTTTTCCACATTAGAGACCCTGGTATCCATTAACGACCAATTGTCAGTTAGTACTTGCAGCTTTGAGTTGGTCTCCTCCATAAATGGGCGCAGTGCTCGTATTTCCTCAAGAAGGAGTTCCATGGAGATAGCTGTCGGTGACTTTGGGGGCGACGGAGGATTATGTTTCACCCTCTTAGGAGTGGTTTTCTCTCCTGGCAGGGGGAGGGTGTCCATGTTGAGAGAAGAGTCGCAACTGGAGGGGCCTGCAGAGGCTTCTAATTGAGCAAACGCAGTAAATAACTTTGAGTTTTTAACGAAGTTGCGTTTAGGGGTCTTGCCAGGACCCTCCGCCATGGAAGCGACAATGAAAGGAAACCTCCAATAATGAATAGAGCAGATATACAGCACAAGAATGGGAAAAACCCAGCAGAGTCAGTTATAGGAGGAGGTGGAGTGAAATCCAACACAAGTCAAGAACAATTGAGAAGAAACGGTCGCATTCCGAGCAATATTAAGTGAATAGCAGAGGTGGCAGATCAACAAAGCAGTAGAAAGTTCAAAATGGCCGCCAAAGCTGAGGAGAGTGCTGGAAATCGAATAAAAATGAAAAAAAATGATTCCAGAAGAAAAAGAAAGTCACCTGGCTATGTATTCATGAAGCGCCGTCATTTCCTGCAATTATGGGATGTTTCCATGAGCTGTGCTCGTTGCTACAGATGACGACGTGTCAGGCGCGCTCCTGAGACAGGCGCCGGCTGAGGCATCAAGATGGCGGTCGCGGCAGTGGCAGAGCCGCGACCGAAGCAAAACGGAAGCTGCCGGGCAGGGATGAGGAGCCGGTTAGCAGCGTGTGGCTATTCAGGCGTGCGAGGTATTCCGCTATCGTTTGCAGGTAGGCATGTCGGCAGGGGAAGGCTGGAACCGCCAAATATCCCCGGTGGAGACGGAGCCTCACCCCGATGCGGCCATCCGTCACGGGCGCTTAGCCACGCCCTACCAATAATACATTTTAATGCCGTATAAAATGCCATTATTTATGTGTGCACAAATTCTGGAGCTTGAGGCGGATACCACTTGCACGTGAATGGGATTCTCCGAAAGGTGTGTTGGACTTTGCTATGTCTAAATTAAAGTTTGAGAGGTGGGGGAGAGCTGCCAGTTTTCGTCTCCTACAAAAAGGTCGTAATTTTCTTTTGGGGTTCAGGAAATATACTGGGTGTGACCCCAATGATTTCAGGGTACAAGACAAGGTGCACTGCAATGGTGGATTATTGTTTGCTAAACAGTATGTCAAGGGGTACACATCCATTTGTATGTAAAAGACTTACAGATATTCAGTGGAATAGTCTTCCTAAAATAGGACGTTTTGTAGTTTGGAAGGTTAATTTAGTTTCTAATCCAGCCAATGAGTTGCTGATGTTGTTAGATGAAATAGATGGGGCAAATGTTTCTAATTTTTCCCTGTTTTATTTCATTCAAATGGCATTATTACATCATCTTAATGTGGTTGTGGGAGTGCTTTATATTGCATTCCTGTAGGAGAACATTTAAATGCCACAGTGGAGGATTTCTGGGTTCCTTCACTTCCTCAGTTCTGCATTCGAACACCTCCTGACTGCTTCCTCTAATGCACTGGAAACAAGGATTGAACGGGTAATCCAAGAAGAACTCACTGATGATAGTTTGGTATTACTCCTTTAGCTCAATTGGTGATGGCATCGTAATTGTCTCCCTTTAGGTGGAGTTTTAATATCAGCAAAATAATGACATTGTATTTCAAGCAGGGTCAGAATGCAGCAGTGTTGAACTTGGCCCTCCCAAACTGTTTGCCTTCACCCCTCATGTTTTCTGGAAATGTTTTTCTTGACTTTTAGGATTCGGTGCCCTTGACCACTACTAATCAGTGCGAATGTGCTTGTTCTCTCTCCTTTAAACATGATAAAACTAGCTTACAACCAATTAGCACATTTCATGCACTTGTGAGTCCCTGATAAAGTGGTACTACTTGTACGGGGGCCTGTTAATTAAATGCTACTGGTGGGCCTGCAGCACTGAACGTGCCACCTGCTTAAGTTACCTATATAACCATGTCTCAGGTCTGCCATTGCAGCCTATGCGTGCAGTTTTAAATTGCCATTTTGACCTGGCCAAATTGTTCTAAACACATACGGTTGGGCATACTATGATGCTCTTGCTATAATTCTTTTATACATACCACATATTAAAGAAAGAAGATTAGCAACATGGTATATATATATATATATATATTCACTGAAAAAACCATAGGTTATAGACCATATATAGTTAGGAATTAGCATTTACAAAACCTTGAAAATTCACTGAAAAAACCATAGGTTATACACCATATATAGTTAGGAATTAGCATTTACAAAACCTTATTTTACTCACACAAAACCATTGAAATTCGCATATATAGTTAGCTGCACTAACTATATATCGCGCACCCGCAATCCACTGCTGATCATGTCACATATTACATCATTCATGACATGGTCAGTGACATCACTGATGACATCACTGATGACATCTCAAATGACATCACTGATGACATCACTGATGACAACTCAAATGACATCACTGATGACATCACTGATGACATCTCAAATGACATCACTGATGACATCACTGATGACTACATCCAGTGACTGTATTTTTCTGTAAAATTAAAATATGTCTTACATATTGAAGAATGAGTGGATGTATAAGTGTCTGGATGAAGGATTTAGTAGGTGCATGACTGACTGTATGAGTGAGTGATTAAATGTGTCTCACTGAGTGCATGGGTTAGTGACAAACTGTCTTAATTTGTGCATCATTATGTCTGTTGTTCTGTAAACTGCTGCATGTGTTGATCAGTAGCTATATGAGTAACTATATGGGTTATTAATTGGTTGCCCAAGTATTTGTATGGGAGACTGAGTGTGTGTGTGGGTGGCTGGGAGGTGTATGACTCTGTGCATAGATGTGTGAGCAGATGATTGACTAGATGTATGGGTTCAAAAGTGCATGTGGAAACAGCTGTATGGGCGGTTGACTGTGTGCATGAGTGTATTGGTGAGTGAATGGATATCTCAGTGCTTCATGTCAAAGTAAGTACATATGTAAAACACAGTACATGTGAGAGTTGACATATATAAATAACTGTGCATAAGAGCCAGTGAATGTGTGAGTGGCTGTATGGATCATTGTGAACTTGTATCCAGGATTTTATAAGAGAGTAAATATGTTTTAGTATATGTTTGAATAAGTAAGGTGTGTATAACTGTATAGTTGAGAAAATGGAGATGTGATTGATTGTTTGCATGACTGACGAGGTGTGTGTGTAACTTCATGGATGAGTGACAATCTGTGAGTCTGTGTTTACACTGAGTATATCCAAGGTTATATTAGAGTCTGAAGAGGTTCATCGTATTATCACATGAATGATGTCATCAGTGATGTGATCAGTAATGTCAAATGAGATGTCATCAGTGATGTCATCAGTGATGTCATTTGAGATGTCATCAGTGATGTCATCAGTGATGTCATTTGAGTTGTCATCAGTGATGTCATCAGTGATGTCATTTGAGATGTCATCAGTGATGTCATCAGTGATGTCACTGACCATGTCATGAATGATGTAATATGTGACATGATCAGCAGTGGATTGCGGGTGCGCGATATATAGTTAGTGCAGCTAACTATATATGCGAATTTCAATGGTTTTGTGTGAGTAAAATAAGGTTTTGTAAATGCTAATTCCTAACTATATATGGTGTATAACCTATGGTTTTTTCAGTGAATTTTCAAGGTTTTGTAAATGCTAATTCCTAACTATATATGGTCTATAACCTATGGTTTTTTCAGTGAATTTTTAAGGTTTTGTAAATGCTAATTCCTAACTATATATGGTCTATAACCTATGTTTTTTTCAGTGAATTTCAATGGTTTTTTAATAGCAAATATCAAAAGATTTAAAAAAATATTCTTCATTAAATCGAAAAATATATTTTATATGTTTTTAATACAATTTTTTTATGTATTTTTTTTTTTATTTTTTTTGTTTCGCTCCCGGTCCACGAACCGGGTAGCTTCCCGTTAGCTCAATTTGTTGCCGCGACTCGGTCCACGAACCGGTAAACGTTCCGTTTGCGCAACTGCCGCGTTAGAAAACAACATCGTGACGCGTCGCGTAAGCGCGACGTATCGCGTTGTCGCGTAATGCGTCATATGACGCGCCGCGTTAGCGCACCCGGAAGTGCTCCGGTACGCGAAGCGAGGCGCGAAGCGCAGCTTCCCGGAAGCGATCCGGGGCGCGGAGCGCGTAACGTAAGCATAACAGGTAATGTGACTTGTTAATAACACTTTTCATTGGTTCATTCCACTTTTGGTTTCTTAATGATGTAAGGCTAGGTCATGTGACCTAAAAATAACACTTTTCATTGGTTTAGAACTATTTTTTTTCCCAAATGATGAAAACCCCTCCTTGCTTCCTCACTCTGACTTTCATCTTTGTGAGAGGAAGACCTTTTTTCATTACTTAGCAATGGCAAGTGTTGTAGCTGCAGCTGGTGCACCCCCACCACCACCACCACCTCCTAGGAAGAGAGGACCACCTCCTCAGGTTATCGTTCAGCAAGAGGAGGAAGAAGAGGAAGAAGAGGAAGAGGAGGAAGAGAGGCAGTTTTTGCCTGAAGAGCCTAGGAGGTCCCGTGTCAAAGAGAGTTTCATTTGGCAATTTTTCAAATATCCCCGGGGCCAAAAAAAAGTGAATGCCCGCTATGTAACTTGCCTTATCTGCAAAAAAGATCTGTCCAGAGGGACAGATAAAAAATATAGTTATGGCAATTATACCATGCATCGCCATATGGACAGGTGGCACCCTATCAATTATAGTGCTGCACAGGTACGTGACCTGCAGGATAACCCCCGTCCTGTGGCCAGTACATCATATCAAGAGGCAGTGACGGGACCAGAGGCGAGGGAGACGGTCCCAAATATTCAGCTGAAGTTTGGGGAAGTGAAACATGTATGCATTTATTGCGGACAATTGATTTGCTACAGGGAGAGTAGCATAAATTTAATCAATGCTGCTATTGACAATCACAAATGTCCAAAACGCCCCAGAAAATAAATTATCTTTTTTTTTTGTTGCTCCTGTTGAGCCCTTTATAATGAATCATTTTTGTTTCCCCCCCAAAAAAAACAAAAAAATATAAAACCGTTCAAAAAATACAAAAAAAGTAAAAAAAAAATCAGAAAAAAAATAAAAAAAATATAAAAGAACAAAAACAATAAAAAAAGTTCTTATCAGAACTACCTCCCCTTTTTTAAAAAATTGCTAGAATGTTTAGCACTCTGGCAACCTCTATTTCTTTTGGTTCGCTTCCCAGTTCGCGCGCCGGTACGCGAACGGTAGCGAACCAGAAAAAAAAATTAAAGAAAAGAAAGTATAAGGGAAGGAAACAGAGAGTAATATTAAAAGAAAGACAGCTAGAGGGAGTAACACAGAGATACTGTTTAATAGATCTATTTACCGAAGAAAAGATGTAAGAGGGTATAATTATGAAAAACAAAATAGATAAGGAAGTGAAAAAAAAAGGAGAGTAGAAGAATAATAAACAAGAGTTTCTTGGAGAATGTGAGTGAATGTTTAAATTAAGAAGAAAAACAGTAAAGGATGTGGAATGAGAGGTAGGCATAGAACCGGACTAAAAGAACAACCCTGAGGGAAAGTGTTAAGAAAACAGTGAGCAAAAGTAAATAGGAATAAAACAAGATGTATGACAGTGACTAAGGTTAAAACATGTGGAATAACAGAAAGAAAAAACCAGAAAGCAGAAAAGAAGAAGTGACATAAAAGGAATGATTGAAACAGCAAAGAAATGTAAATAACATAGGGGCATATTATCAACACAGGCGATAAAATTATCGCTGCTTTTATCGGCAGAAAACTGCCGCTAAAGCCGCTTTTGCGGAAGAAAACTGCCGCTAAAGCCGCTTTTGCGGCAGTTTTTTGCCGATAAAAGCAGTGATAATTTTATCGCCTGTGTTGATAATATGCCCCTTAGTGTGTTTGAACTACAGGGAGAAAGCGTAATGAACAAGTAGTGAAAGAGTGATGAGTCAGAGATAGTGAGAGTAATAGAGACGGAGTGAGTGAACAGGAGTGAGGAACTATGAGAACAGAGGGACTGAGAAAAGGAGTGGAAGGAGTAGAGTAAGTAAGTAATAGAAAAAGGAATGAGGGAAGTAGCAAAGGCAGGAAACTGACGGTTAAAGAAATGAAGCAGTGGAACTAATAGAAGTTAAATGTGATAGAAATGTAACGAAAAGAGTACAAAACACTTACCTTATAATTGTCGTTAACTTAGTCACTTGTTATTTTTATACTTTCAATCTGTGAAAGAAACAACAAAAATTTGAAAAATATTAAAACATGTATTTAAAAATTAGAAAAGACAAGGGAAAAGATTGACAATCATCCAATTTTACAAAGAAATAAAGTTAGAGATAAACATGCAGAAAAAAAAGAGAAAGAAACGGTGATAGACAGTCAGAGACAAAAAGAAATTGAAATAGAGTAAATTACTAAGAGAAAAAAAAGGAAGATACTTTCAGTGACAGAAAAGAAGGATAGAAGAGAAAACTAAATTGAAGTTGTGTAAGCTAGTAAAAGAAAGTGAGTAAGGTAAACTATATAAGGAAAGGGTGAATAAGGAAAACAGAGTGAGGGAGAGAGGAGACAGAGGAAGTGAAGGAAAGAGTGTCAGATACAGACTGAGTGAGGCATCTACACAATGTGATCCGTAATGTTAGGAAACACAGGTAATGTAATTGAAAAACGTGCAATTATTTTTGCTCATTCCACAATCACATCACTTGTGTTTCCTTTGCTTAGGTATCTCATTGTGCAGAAGTAGTCTAGCATATGAAAGAGTACGCAGAAGGTGAGCACTGTATGCAACAACTTTGACACTTACAGAAGCCTCAGCTTCTCCATGCCCCCTACACAGTCCTAAATATATACAGTTTAAACTGACGGTATCTTGTTGCAGATGAAGTGAGGCGTATCTTGCAACATGGTGTATCTTTTGCGCTGCTGCTGCGTCACAAAAGTGACGCAACGGCGGCGCAAAAGAGGCGCACGGCCATCATAAATCTGCCCCATACATTTTAAATGATTGTTTCAGGATGCCGATAAGGTGTGGCCTATCCAGAGATTTGTTTGAGGTGAGGCCTACTCAGAGTTACAGATTAAATGTAGGCTTGTTGAAGAGTACAGAGGAGATAATACATGTGCAGGCCTACCAACGAAGTGAGTCATGTCCACTGCACTCTTGAACAAAGGCCAGACCTCCTCTGTCTCCCTGGACAGGCCTAAACCTCATCTGCACAATGCGATTCGTAATGTTAGGAAACACAGGTGATATAATTGAAAAACGTGCAAATATTTTTGCTCATTTAACAATCACATCACCTGTATTTCCTCAGCTTAGGTATCTCATTGTACAGATGTAGTCTAGCATATCCAAGAGTACGCAGAAGGTGAGGACTGTATGCAACAGAGCAATGTACATTACTCACCTCCCTTGACACTTACAGAAGCCTCAGTTTCTCCATGCCTCCTACACAGTTCTAAATGTATATCATAAATACAAAAAGTACAGAATTAATTATACATATTAAATGGTTTATTTTTGCTGTTCTCAGAATATATCAAATTTCACTTAAAACAGTGACTTGAAGGTATTCATCATATAACAGCGGGGAAAAAAAAACACAATCAAAATGATTGTGTTTAAAAAACCCATATAACATAACCAATCAGAAATCAGAACTCCTTAAAAGTAACTTACTTTCCATGACGTCGAAGGATGTCCTATGAACAGCTTATACTCTGTTGTGCTGTTATTATTTTCAGCCCGCCACTTTCTGAAAGAAAAGCTCCATCGTTTTGACAAATATGTTACATACAATAAATGATTTCTCGCTCTCTACCGCACGTCTCCTCAAGGCCAAATCGTGTAAGAGCCATTTATAACTCTTGGAATTCTTCTAAGCAAATCCCGTCATTTTCTTTTTCCGTAACTTTCAGAAAGAAAACGTTCAAGATCACTTTCACAATCCTGTACTAGTAATATTTTACCCTTCTTGCTCACTCATGTTCCACATTTCCTATGACACTGATACTGCTTACTACGAGGCACACTTACACTACCTCTATGACTACTACAATTATTTAATTCTCTACATCATTTTTAATCACAAAGCAATCTAAAACAGTACATAAAATTATATCAACTCCTAGAATCATTATAGGCCAGTTACCTACCCAAAATTCTTTCTTCTGAAAACAGAAAGTAAGAATATTTTTAAGTCAAAAGGCAACATTGTTTCATAGTCAAATGTGAATCATTTCCGAAACATCAGCTTTTTTTACATTTTCAATAAGCTGTGTAATAAGTGGATGTTGTCAAAGGACCATCATGTCATATAATAGCTGTAGTTAGAAATGTTCTTCCTAAAATCAACGACTGTGTAGCCACAACATTTGTAATTAAAGTTGAAAACTTACTTTCATCAGGTTTATATGGTTGGAATTTTTATATGACATTATAACCAAAAGTTTGTTAAAAAAAATGTAGACAGTGTTGCAGACTTACATTACCTCTACTCCATGTTTTGATTGCCTGCTTGAATTAGCTTATTAAAATAAACAGTTTTTCTGAACTCATTCAAAGTGCAGTTATTTTTCCATAACGTCAAGTGTTATGGTAAGAATACCATTTGCATTGGGAAATACTCTGTTGTCCTTTAACTAATCCGTGCCCACCACTTTCTGTAAGAAAACCTTCTTTTTTTTCAGGAACTACTTAAAACTCAAAAATAACTTTTTACTCTGTACTACACTTATCCTCAAGGCCAAATAGTGTAGGAGCCATTAGAACCTTTTGAAATTCCTCAGAGCAAATCCCGAGATTCTTCCTCTAAAATTTTGGTTGTAAAAACACCAGGTAAGAATTTTTAAGGTCAAAAGGCAATTTTTTTTTTAAAGTTAAAACAGAATCATTGCAGAATGACCAGCCGTTTCTAGACTTCAAATCAGCTGTGTAATGTCCTGATGTTGTTGAAGGACCGTCATGATATATAATTGCTGCAGTTACAAAAGTCCTTCCTGATATTGACAACTGCGAAGCCACAAAATTTTTAATTAAAGTTGTCAATTTTGTTCCATCAGGCCTGCATCGTTGGAACATTAAAATGACATACTGGCCATATGTTCGTATAAATAATGTGGACAACATTGCAGACTTACATTGGCTACACTCCATGTTGTGATCAGCTGCTTTTACTAGCTTACTAAAGGACACTGATTTACTGTCTGGCAAAGTTAAATATATAAATCTTTCAGACTCTACACTAGTAGTACTTGATACCCTACAGTTCTCGCAGTCATGCTGCCATTGATAAGAAAGGCCAAACAGATGATCTACATCTACACCTTCATCTTGCAAAACATCAAGAATATACATTAAAAACTCCTGACAATCTTGCTGAATATTTTGAGAGAATTGCGTTTCACCTGAACATTTGTCTAACAGATTTCGAATTTCAGACACACTTTCTATTTTTGTTCTATCAGTGCTACATTTCTCTAACACAGAGTTCAGTAAACAGCAAAAACTTTGATCCGAATTGATCACAATCTGTTGTTTTAAAGTTTCTAGAGAAAAGACAACATTAACCACTACATTAGCATAGCAGTTGACACCAGAACTATTTTCAAATTGAAAACCAACAACATCTTCAACAGAATCCATTTTCTTTCTGCTTATAATTTTGAGTTCATCGACTTTTCGTCTTTTTGCTACAACCTCCCTACTATTGGTCACATTTCTTCGTTTCCGGCCTACAACACGTTTCTCAAACAAAGGATATTGAGGCAAATGTGGGGCATACTCTCTTCTTAACCTATTGTATTCCTTAACACAATCTAGATCCGCACAAATGTTTGTGACATCACACTCAATCAAGTACAATCCCGATAAAGTTCTGACTCGTGACAATGCCACATATGCCATACCCTCCTTGAACACAGAACTGCCAATATTCACCAATGCACTGTCTACACTTAAACCTTGCGATTTATGGATTGTCACCGCATATGCCAAGCAAACAGGAAACTGCTTATGGCGAACATATAAGTATTTTACAAGCAGAAACCTAGCAGAGCAACGACCAATTAGCTGTACTTCCTCAATGCCATCAAATTTAATTTTTAAAAATTCAATTCCATCTCTATTTCTGTATTTCTCAAAATCAACAACATTACCCATTGATCCATTTACCAGACCTCTTTCAACATGTAAATTCCTTCTTAAAATGATACGGCAATTTAAGCACACATTCAGAGTCTTTTCAAAACCAGCAGTTTTAGATATAGTCTTCTCTAATGAATCCAATTTAGATTTCAAATTCTCAGACAAAATAATTGTTGCTCCCATATGCTCTATTCTGTCAATAGCTTCCAGTTTCACAATCTCTTGGTTTTCTAAATTCAACATTTTATTGTTGAAGATGGCACATTCTGCAAGAGTTGGCATCAAACATATTCCAGATTTCTTCTCAGTAATTTTCCGAAAAATATTCTCTGGCAGAACGTCTTCTTCTGGATACAAATTTGACAGTAATCGTGCATGTAAAGCTTCTTTCCCATGCTCGGTCACTTTTCCGATTCTAACATCTTGTAGAATATTCTTATAATCTTCATCCTTCGCTTGACGCATATTTTCACGCAGTTCAGCATAATTGAAGTTTAACCATATATTGACGTTGCCAATGCTCCCTAGGCACTTCCTGGTATCTTCATGTGTGAGCATTTTGAACACAGGTTGTCCTTTCACTGGTGTCAGCTGCAGAAGATCACCGAAAACAATGATGTGTTTGCCACCAAATAACACATCATACTCTGTTTTGAGAACTTCTTGCATTCTCAAATGCACAAAGGCAAGCATGACATTGGAAACCATGCTTACTTCGTCAATGATAAGAAGTTTCATTTTCCTCAAGACTCTTGAAACTTCACAACAAGCATCTCCAGATAACTTGTGGTATTGTAATTTGTTATCATGCTCCACTGGCAGCATCAGTAGACGATGCAAAGTAATACCTTTAATGTTATGTGCTGCCAGTCCAGTTGGAGCGGTGACAACACAAGACAGCGATGACTCAGTCCTTTTCTGCAAATAACATGAAATTGCTTTAATGAGGAAACTTTTTCCAGTTCCTGCTTCTCCACTCACGTACAGTCGGACAGGCTTCAACGACGTACATGAGCACTCTTTCTTCTCATGACTTAATCCATGATCAATTTGGTTGGTAACTTCGTCATATATTTTCCTCTGCTCAACGTTGAGTTGTCTTTCCAAATCTTCTAAGTTAACCGCATCCTCCTGAGCATGTGCCATGGCTCTTTCCACTTCAATCATGGCAGTGGCAGCTTCATTTTCGATAACTGGTCCTCCTAGTGGATCCTGACTCAATGAAACAGAACTCTGACTGTCCTGAGAGCTGTCTCTAGCAATCTCGGCTACAATTGTTGCTTCCTGCTCGATTTCCACATTCAACATTTCTAGATATTTTAGAAAAACAGGACATTCTATGGTCTCCTTGGCGGCATTGAAAGAGTCTTCGTAACAGAGGAAATCTCCAAGCAGTTCCTCTTCTGCACGCCAAGGCTTGAAAAGTTGCAAAAGTGCTAAATAGAAAAAAAAATTCTTTCAAGAGATTCGCCACTCAATTTTCGATGGTTTACCAAGTGGCATTTTTTTTGCTTGACCAGACATCCCTCACTTCCAATTACAGCATACACTCCTTTATCAATATCTTCTTTGATGTTCCTCTTGAATATGTAATTTTGTAGAACCTCATACAGACAAACATTCTCGAGGTGACTGCTTCGATTTGGATAATATGTATCCAACATGTTGGTCTTCAAAATATCGGTACTGTTTGGCTCCTTTTCCGCCAAATACTCAATTTCCCGCACAGGTTTCAGAACTCGATTACGCGTTGCAGCAAGACCAAGACTCGCCCAAATGATACTCCTAGATTTGGCATAGAGAGTTGCTGAAGACAACCGGTCAGAACATTCGTAAGCTCCGATTTCTCGATGCGACAACATCTTCAAACTGAAACTGTACAACTTGTTACTGAGGCTCTTTTCATGGGAAATATCCTCCCACATATCCTTCAATTCTGTCTTTTCTTTTTTGGTGATGTAAGATGTCACATACCGAGCCACAGCCATACAGTTATCAGCCACAAACTGTATATCCATGTTAGCATTCCATATGGACAAAATCACTGGGTTGTAGTCGTTGATGTACTTGGACTCTTCGTTCCTTTTCAAAATGTATGTATTTTTGGGTGATTTCCTCGTCACATTATGTCGCAGCGAAGACATCAAACTGTTCACACTTCCTTTAGAAATCACCGGTCGTGGAAAGGCGAAACGACATTTTGTGTAGAACTTGTCCTTGTTTCTGAATTTACGACGACAGTACTTTCCACAACGATGGCTTTGGAAGCGTAAAACTTGTTCTCTTAGGCTTTTGTCTTCCTTTGTGTTTGGAACAGCACATGTAGAATACTGTTCTATGAAACTCATCACTAAGTCATCCAGATCTGTTCCTAATTTGGGTGCATCTTTGATCCATAGCAGCATATGTATATGAGGAGCACCTCTTGCTTGGTACTCCTTTCTCCAGAAGAAATCCAACACCTCTCCAAGAGGTGGATTTTTCTTGTTCATGATGAAAGACATCATAGCTTCAAATCTATGATTGAAGTACCTGCATACATTCACTGGATCCAAAGAGCACAGTTCTCCGGGTGTCTTGAATTCGATATTTTCAATGTTTCCATTTGCCTCTGGTAGAAATTCAAGTAAGTCTTCCCAGCCATACTCGGCACAGCTGAGAGTGAGGAACCATGTGGCAGTTCCTAAGTTCCTCAGCATACATTTTAAATCTCCATGTCGACGGTACCAGTACTCATTAGTACCACGCTGACATGCCATGAGATTAATCAGGTGAGAATCCAAAATACTGTCTTGCACATCGACTTTATCCATAAAGTCCCTTGCTGAGATATTTTGCATCTGTATACCACTTTTCAAGATGTGATTCACTGCATATGACAGTCCAGACAGATCGCTTTCAAACAGTAGATGAAACAAATAGGGAATGCATTGACGAAACCTAGGATCTTCTGCATACAATCGTAAAGTCCGGTATTCAGAAGCAGGAATTTGATCAGGTCACTCATCATATCTTCCTCCTTGACCTGTTGGAAATAGTTGTGGGAAACACCGAGCTTCCAAACTTTCCTCCCAAACACTAATGGGACTCCCTTTGGCTTGTTTCATTTGAAACAACTCAATAGCATTCCCCATGACTTCCTTGGAATGCAAAGGATGAACACTATAATGTTCATATATTTCTTCATTTTTAGAGGCTTCTACTTTCCCAATTTGTCCAGCACACAAATCGCTGTCCTCTTCTTCACTTACTTCTTCTTCTGCAACATATACATTCTTGTAGTACTTATTGTTTTTCTTCAAATACAATGTTGCCTTTTTGACTTTCCTAACATCCACTAAATCTTGCCAGATTTTCTTACTCTTTGTCGGAACCCCATTAACTAGGATAACCAGAGGTTCCTCTTCCACTTTCTCTACTCCAATTGTATTAATGTTTTTCTTCAAATCTAGAGGCAAATAAACAACTCTTCCCTTTAATCCTCTCTGTAAATCTGATGGAGGCAATTTCCCTGTCTTTGGCTCCATTCGTACAATAGCCTGAAAGGGATGGACACTTTGAATCAAAATAGATTCATAAGTATTTAAATCCTTCAATTCAGAAGGAATCTCAACCAATTCCAGATTATTATGAACCTCTCTAGCAGGCATCTGGTTTTGATTTAATTTGTTACAACAATAAGTACACACACGTTGATCCGATCCCAAATCAAAAAAAAATTCTACTATCAAGTATGTTGCGAAATCCTTCCATTCACTATTATTTTCCCTTTCACTTTTTGCATATAAATCCACTAACTTAGTCTGATTCTTATAATAAGTGCGTCGACAACACACACAAGTGAAATTAGGCCTCTCACTTGATTTCACCTGAAACGTGGCAATTTCCTTCTGAAAATTATCTGTACTGGAAACCTGTACACTCTCTTCCACATTACCTTCTTCTTCTGGGTCAATTTCAACATTCTTCTCTTTACTTGCAAAGTAACAAAACTCAATTTCTTCACAAATATTCTTTACATCTACTTCAGAACCATGCAAAAGAGCAGTGCATAATTGTTTAAGCATAATTGCTGAACTCTTAGCATAATACAACATTCTAACTAATTTCCTCACTTTATTATGATGCACTGCTAGCATCCTGAAATGATGAAAAACACTCTGGCATACTCTCCTGGAAAGACAAGCCAGTGAATGACCATGCAAACCTGTCATTTCTCTCACTCTGCAAGGATCTAATTCTTGCAACAACTTCATTTTCTGTTTTAAAGTTTTCTTATTAAATGTCCGTACAAAATCACAAAGCAAATTGATGGAATCCTGTCGCACACTGCAAATACTACTACACTTCCAGGTGTACACTGATCCCTTAGGACGTCTTCCCAAAACCTCATTACTTAACACCTCTTCTGCGTCTGTTGACACAAGTTTTTCTTTTTCAACCAGACAACCATCTTTCACCTCATATGCTCGACCGCTGGTGTCAACTGCATGCACCAAATCATTATCCTGGAAATAACTCTCCTCATTAAAAAATGCCTCACAACTTGAACTATGCATCCATTCTCCTGAAAAAACTTCACAAAAATTACTACGATTAACTGTTCTCTTCCATCTACTATTTGTTTTGAAATCATAAATTACCTTGTTTAGTTTCCTAATTCTATTGATTATCAAAATAAATAACTTTCGCTTAATTTCGAATGCCTGATCAATCATTTTCTCAATGTTTCTCTTTCTCTTATAAAAAGCCACTTTCTGTTGACGTTTCTTAACATTTTTTAACAAATTGCCAATTATCCTGTTGCGGAACATTCATCTACGAATGTCCCTAAACTGATTTTTCCTTCTACTACCATGCACAGAGTTATCTCCTGCTCTAGCAGTAACATTTTTGATTGGCCTTTCCTTTCCGTTTAAATTGGCTCTCTTTTTCTGGACTAAAACATGTTCTGCAGTGATACTTTTTTTTCTGCAAATGTTTCTTAGGAATGATTTCGTTGTCTTACCCGGAGGTTTCTTGGTGACTTGACGAGTTTTTATTGTAGAGGACTGCTGCAAGCATGTAGTAAGCTGCTGTCTTTGACGTTTTGTAGCCTTTCGGCTTCTTTGCTTCGATGGCATAGTGTAGTTTTGAAATGATCTGCAGTTGAATCTGTGGTAAAATATAATAAAAAAATGTTATTAACCACTATTACCAAACAGTAAATCAATAACAGTCGTCAAAAAATTAACACACTACTTGTCAATTCTACATACAATAATTTTGAGTGCATTGGCAAATTTAAAAATGACAAATAGTAGCAAAGAAATAGAATGCTTCTACATTTGACCTGTGCTCTTTTATATGTGAATCTGAACTAATTTTATTAGCATATTTCACTATTTTATTAAACACACTTCACACAAGCTGTTTTTAAAGTTGTGTTTAATTTTAAATGAAATGGTTAACATGGTTACTTTTCATTTCCAGTAACTTTTAAAAATAACTCTTTATAGTTCCATAGGCTCGAGCAGGTCAGCTTCCCACCCTATGTCATACAATTCTGACAAATCGGCATACTCATCATGTTCTTCATCATCCTCAGGATTTAAACTTCCACTGATGTTTCAATGACAAGTTCAATGATAATATCGAGATCAACAGTTTGCTCATTATCACTCATGCTTGATGTTGTCGTTATCTTTAAAAAAAGAGAACAACAATGAGATGTTGCAGAGTAAGAGACAAATCTCAGAGACTGTAATAGTAAAATTGTTTAACAAGAGTAACATTTTGCAGATATTATTTAACCATGTCCAGCGATGCTGAGGAGGTGAGGCCTATGTCCAAGTTTTCAGTGAACAGGACTCATCTCTTCTTAACCTTGGATAAGCCTCACCGACTCTGTGTCCCCTGCTCATACTTAAATGTAAAGGGGCAGATTTATGTTAACTGGCGCATCCCCAGGGATGCAACAGTTAACGTGCGCTGCTGCTCTGCCACCCATGATGTGCCGCATTTACAATGTGGAGCACCATTGAGCAAAAATAGCACAGATGCGTCATGCATCTGTGCCGCAAAAGCGGCACATTGCAGGAATCACGTCGTAAGCGCGACATGTCTACTACAATGCACAGAGGCAAGCCACACATTGCATGGTGCATCACTCCTTATGCCTGTTTCAAACAGGCGTAAGGATTTGATTCAGCAATGCCATAAAGCTGACTCAGTGAAATCTTCTAAATTTCACCGTGTTAGTTTTACAGGGCTTTCATACAAATGAATGCCCACCCTGCAACAAAACGCCCACATGAAACCTGACGCAGGTTTCATGTGGCACAGGACTTTACACCGTGACACATCTGCCTAGATGCATCAAGTTGTAAATATGTCTCAACATAGCGCATCTTTTGCGCCGCCGCTGCGTCACAAAAGTGACGCAACAGCGGCGCAAAACAGGCAAACGGCCATCATAAATCTGCCCCTAACATTTGAAATGATTGGTTCAGGATGCCGATAAGGTGTGGCCTATCCAGGGGTTTGTTTGACGTGAGGCCTACTCAGGGTTACAGATGAAATTTATGTTTGTTGAAGAGTACAGAGGAGATAATACATGTGCATGCCTACCAATGAAGTGAGTCATGTCTACTGCATTCTTTAACAAAGGCCAGACCTCCTCTGTCTCCCTGGACAGGCCTAAACCTGATCTCCACAATGTGATTCGTAATGTTAGGAAACAAAGGATGATGTAATTGAAAAACGTGCAATTTTTTTTGCTCATTTCACAATCACATCACTTGTGTTTCCTTTGCTTAGGTATCTCATTGTGCAGATGTAGTCTAGCATATCAAAGAGTACGCAGAAGGTGAGCACTGTATGCAACAATTTTGACACTTACAGAAGATTCAGCTTCTCCATGCCCCCTACACAGTCCTAAATGTATACAGTTTAAAGTGACGGTATTTTGTTGCAGATGAAGTGAGGCCTATCTTGCAACATGGTGCATCTTTTGCACCACTGCTGCGTCACAAAAGTGACGCAACAGCGGCGCAAAAGAGGCGCACGGCCATCATAAATTTGCCCCTAACATTTTAAATGATTGATTCAGGATGACGATAAGGTGTGGCCTATCCAGAGGTTTGTTTGAGGTGAGGCCTAATCAGGGTTGCAGATGGAATTTAGGCTTGTTGAAGAGTACAGAGGAGATAACACATGTGCAGGCCTACCAATGAAGTGAGTCATGTCCACTGCACTCTTGAACAAAGGCCAGACCTCCTCTGTCTCCCTGGACAGACCTAAACCTCATCTGCACAATGTGATTCGTAATGTTAGAAAACACAGGTGATGTAATTGAAAAACGTGCAAATATTTATGCTCAATTCACAATCACATCACCTGTGTTTCCTCAGCTTAGGTATCTCATTGTGCAGATGTAGTCTAGCATATCCAAGAGTACGCAGAAGATGAGGACTGTATGCAACAGAGCAATGTACATTACTCACAATAAAGCATTTCTTTTTTTTAAAAAACGATTTTCTGCTCAGAATTTGAAAACACAACACAGCTCCTATGTAGAATCACACCCTGTCAGTACTTAAATTTGCCAAGCACACATGGGTGCGTATTTACAAGGACCTTGCACCACGGGGAAATGACTTAAATTAAAATGGGGAAAATAACATCAAAGTGACTCAAAGGCCTTGTAAATATGCCCCAAGCAGCCTATGAAACTCTAGCAGTACATATCAAGAAACCTAATTGACTTCAAGAAGTGTACACGGCCATCATAAATCTGCCCCTAACATTTTAAATGATTGGTTCAGGATGCCGATAAGGTGTGGCCTATCCAGGGGTTTGTTTGACGTGAGGCCTACTCAGGGTTACAGATGAAATTTAGGCTTGTTGAAGAGTACAGAGGAGATAATACATGTGCATGCCTACCAATGAAGTGAGTCATGTCCACTGCACTCTTTAACAAAGGCCAGACCTCCTCTGTCTCCCTGGACAGGCCTAAACCTGATCTGCACAATGTGATTCGTAATGTTAGGAAACACAGGTGATGTAATTGAAAAACGTGCAATTTTTTTTGCTCATTTCACAATCACATCACTTGTGTTTCCTTTGCTTAGGTATCTCATTGTGAAGATGTAGTCTAGCATATCAAAGAGTACGCAGAAGGTGAGCACTGTATGCAACAATTTTGACACTTACAGAAGATTCAGCTTCTCCATGCCCACTACACAGTCCTAAATGTATACAGTTTAAAGTGACGGTATCTTGTTGCAGATGAAGTAAGGCCTATCTTGCAACATGGTGCATCTTTTGCACCACTGCTGCGTCACAAAACTGACGCAACAGCGGCGCAAAAGAGGCGCACGGCCATCTTAAATTTGCCCCTAACATTTTAAATGATTGATTCAGGATGACGATAAGGTGTGGCCTATCCAGAGGTTTGTTTGAGGTGAGGCCTACTCAGGGTTGCAGATGAAATTTAGGCTTGTTGAAGAGTACAGAGGAGATAATACATGTGCAGGCCTACCAATGAAGTGAGACATATCCACTGCACTCTTGAACAAAGGCCAGACCTCCTCTGTCTCCCTGGACAGACCTAAACCTCATCTGCACAATGTGATTCGTAATGTTAGAAAACACAGGTGATGTAATTGAAAAACGTGTAAATATTTATGCTCAATTCACAATCACATCACCTGTGTTTCCTCAGCTTAGGTATCTCATTGTGCAGATGTAGTCTAGCATATCCAAGAGTACGCAGAAGAAGAGGACTGTATGCAACAGAGCAATGTACATTACTCACAATAAAGCATTTCTTTTTTTTTTAAAACGATTTTCTGGTCATAATTTGAAAACACAACACAGGTCCTATGTAGAAGCACACCCTGTCAGTACTTAAATTTGCCAAGCACACATGGGGGCGTATTTACAAGGACCTTGCACCACGGGGAAATGACTTAAATTAAAATGGGGAAAATTACGTCAAAGTGACTCAAAGGCCTTGTAAATATGCCCCAAGCAGCCTATGAAACTCTAGCAGTACATTTCAAGAAACCTAATTAACTTCAAGAAACGTTTTTAAACACATGAAGTAAACTATTTATTAATTTAATGTTGATCTTTGGACACCAATACTTTTAAACATTTTTAACAGTCTACCACATGTAGCCATGCCCGCCACCTGGACTACAAGTATTATTGTCCCCATCTACAAAAAGGGAGACAGATCTGACCCAGTAAACTATCGTCCTATCTCCCTCCTGGATAATACTCTAAAAATACTAGGACGAATAATCTATAACAGGGTACTGGAATGGGCGTCTGATTCTGATCTTTTAGACCCCTGCCAGATGGGGTTTAGGAGTGGGGTAGGAACTGTCGAGCAATGCCTAAACTTAAAATTGATAATAGATAAATACTGCATTGCTCGCTCATCCCCCGTTTACCTAGCTTTTATGGATCTTTCATCCGCATTCGATCTTGTGAACAGATCCAAGCTATGGTTAACCCTCCTGTCAAACGGTCTCGATGCCGCTCTTGTTTACTTCTTAGCCTATCTCCACACTGACTCGAAAGCTCGGGTACGTGTTGGGATGGGCGGAGAGGTGTCGGGAGCCATCAAGATAGGGAGGGGGGTGAGACAGGGGTGCGTTTTAGCACCCCTGCTGTTTATTATCTATATTAATGGCTTGTCCAACTGTTTAAAGAAAGCTACCCCTGATGTCCCAACTATTTTAGGAAATCCCTTGCCCGCACTTTTATATGCAGACGACGCTGTCCTTATGGCACGTACACCTAATGCTCTACGTCTGCTTGTACATAGTTTTGTAAATTTTATGGAGGGACTGGATTTGAAAGTTAATTTTAAAAAGTCTTTTATCATGTCCTGTGGGCCGGGCAAAAGGAAACTCGGTACTATCCAAATTGGAACAGATAAACTGGAATCTGTCCATAAGTTCCCTTATCTGGGGTTGGTTTTCGCTGCGAACGGCTCTTGGAGTGGGCATGTGGCCCACGCCACGAGCAAGTTCTCGAAAGCCAACAACTCTGTCCTGAGTCTCCCCCGCCCAAAGAAAATCGGTGCCACTAAAGCTATTGTTAAAATTTTTAAACTACAGTGTTCCCCTGTTGCTACGTATGGAGCCGAAGTGTGGGGATTGGCCAGCAGCATTGGTATTCAAAGAGAGGAAAACCGTTTCTGCAGGAAATTGTTGGGAGCACCAATTTCCTCTTCCAATTTTATCTGTCATAACGAACTTAACCTCCCTTTTATAAACGACTTTATTAAAGCAAGACCAGCACTCTTCTGGATCAGAATCTGGAGGAATGAGGCTGCTGCCCTTACGCAAAACATCATTAGGGATTGCCTTAATAGTGAAAATGGCATGCAGATCCCCTGGTTTAAAGAAGTTTTTAAAATATTTAATGAAATTGGTAGAGGTATTTTGTTTACTGAGCCAACGGTTATTGAATCAAAGGACAAATATGAGGTCCAAAAGGCACTGTATGCACTTTACCGTAATGAACGGCTTGGAATTGAATTACAGAAATCAGGGGTTAAAAAATACATCGGTAATGGTCTTTGTATGCAAATCATGCCACCCTATTTATCACTGCCTATGTCAAATTGGGAACGATCTCTACTATTTCGTCTAAGGGCAGGAACTGTGAAATTTTTGCTTTCTTTTCCTCTGGGGTATCAACACCATACTGATTTTACCCCCTGCCCTTGTGACGGTACAAGTACTCAAGACGATTTGCACTTTTTGTTTTTTTGCAAATTTTATTTGAGATATACCAAATGGCTTTTAACCCCATATTTTAGAAAACTTAGACCTCTCACACTTCAGGATTCCTATTTGCTGCTGCTCACCCTGGACAATGATGAAGTGACATTTCGCACTAGCACTTTTCTAAGACTAGCCATACGTGCACGCAAGACTATGGAAAGTCCTTGAAATCAGACTTAGTCAAAAATACTACTGCTAAAACCTTTTAACTCAATGAAATTTATTGTCTAATTGCTGTATGATTTGCTTTGTTATTATGAAATGTAAATTATTTAACTGTTTTGTATTATGTGAATGTATATGTTCTTTGATGTGTTCGGTACTTTTATGAATTTTAACAAATTCGAATAAAGGTCTTTTGAAACTTGAAACTTGAAACTATTTATTCACCCACATTCATGGGGAAGTGACTTAAAATGCCCTAACACACATGAAAGCGTATTTTTAAGGCCCTTGCACCATTTTTGCGTCACTTTTAACATGGCTATGTAACTCTAAGAAACAAAGTCTAAATTTGCCAAGCACACATGGGGGCGTATTTACAAGGACCTTGCACCACGGGAAAATGACTTAAATTAAAATGGGGAAGATAACGTCAAAGTGACTCAAAGGCCTTGTAAATATGCCCCAAGCAGCCTATGAAACTCTAGCAGTACATTTCAAGAAACCTAATTGACTTCAAGAAACGTTTTTAAACACATGAAGTAAACTATTTATTCACCCACATTCATGGGGAAGTGACTTAAAATGCCCTAACACACATGAAAGCGTATTTTTAAGGCCCTTGCACCATTTTTGCGTCACTTTTAACATGGCTATGTAACTCAAAGAAACAAAGTCTAAATTTGCCAAGCACACATGGGGGCGTATTTACAAGGACCTTGCACCACGGGAAAATTACTTAAATTAAAATGGGGAAGATAACGTCAAAGTGACTCAAAGGCCTTGTAAATATGCCCCAAGCAGCCTATAAAACTCTAGCAGTACATTTCAAGAAACCTAATTGACTTCAAGAAACGTTTTTAAACACATGAAGTAAACTATTTATTCACCCACATTCATTGGGGAAGTGACTTAAAATGCCCTAACACACATGAAAGCGTATTTTTAAGGCCCTTGCACCATTTTTGCGTCACTTTTAATATGGCTATGTAACTCAAAGAAACAAAGTCTAAATTTGCCAAGCACACATGGGGGCGTATTTACAAGGACTTTGCACCACGGGGAAATGTCTTAAATTAAAATGTGGAAAATAACATCAAAGTGACTCAAAGGCCTTGTAAATATGCCTCAAGCAGCCTATGAAACTCTAGCAGTACATATCAAGAAACCTAATTGATTTCAAAAAACGTTTTTAAACACATGAAGTAACCCATTTATTCACCCACATTCATGGGGAAGTGACTTAAAATGCCCTAACACACATGAAAGCGTATTTTTAAGGCCCTTGCACCATTTTTGCGTCACTTTTAACATGGCTATGTAACTCAAAGAAACAAAGTCTAAATTTGCCAAGCACACATGGGGGCGTATTTACAAGGACCTTGCACCACGGGAAAATTACTTAAATTAAAATGGGGAAGATAACGTCAAAGTGACTCAAAGGCCTTGTAAATATGCCCCAAGTAGCCTATGAAACTCTAGCAGTACATTTCAAGAAACCTAATTGACTTCAAGAAACGTTTTTAAACACATGAAGTAAACTATTTATTCACCCACATTCATTGGGGAAGTGACTTAAAATGCCCTAACACACATGAAAGCGTATTTTTAAGGCCCTTGCACCATTTTTGCGTCACTTTTAATATGGCTATGTAACTCAAAGAAACAAAGTCTAAATTTGCCAAGCACACATGGGGGCGTATTTACAAGGACTTTGCACCACGGGGAAATGTCTTAAATTAAAATGTGGAAAATAACATCAAAGTGACTCAAAGGCCTTGTAAATATGCCTCAAGCAGCCTATGAAACTCTAGCAGTACATATCAAGAAACCTAATTGATTTCAAAAAACGTTTTTAAACACATCAAAAAAAACAATTATTTTCCCACATTCATGAGGAAGTGACTTAAAATGCCCTAACACACATGAAAGCGTATTTTTAAGGCCCTTCCACCACTTTTGCGTCACTTTTAACATGGCTATGTAACTCAAAGAAGCAAAATCTAAATTTGCCAAGCACACATGGGGGCGTATTTACAAGGACTTTGCACCACGGGGAAATGTCTTAAATTAAAATGGGGAAAATAACATCAAAGTGACTCAAAGGCCTTGTAAATATGCCTCAAGCAGCCTATGAAACTCTAGCAGTACATATCAAGAAACCTAATTGATTTCAAAAAACGTTTTTAAACACATGAAGTAAACCATTTATTCACCCACATTCATGGGGAAGTGACTTAAAATGCCCTAACACACATGAAAGCGTATTTTTAAGGCCCTTGCAGCATTTTTGCGTCACTTTTAACATGGCTATGTAACTCAAAGAAACAAAGTCTAAATTTGCCAAGCACACATGGGGGCGTATTTACAAGGACTTTGCACCACGGGGAAATGTCTTAAATTAAAATGTGGAAAATAACATCAAAGTGACTCAAAGGCCTTGTAAATATGCCTCAAGCAGCCTATGAAACTCTAGCAGTACATATCAAGAAACCTAATTGATTTCAAAAAACGTTTTTAAACACATGAAGTAAACCATTTATTCACCCACATTCATGGGGAAGTGACTTAAAATGCCCTAACACACATGAAAGCGTATTTTTAAGGCCCTTGCACCATTTTTGCGTCACTTTTAACATGGCTATGTAACTCAAAGAAACAAAGTCTAAATTTGCCAAGCACACATGGGGGCGTATTTACAAGGACCTTGCACCACGGGAAAATTACTTAAATTAAAATGGGGAAGATAACGTCAAAGTGACTCAAAGGCCTTGTAAATATGCCCCAAGCAGCCTATGAAACTCTAGCAGTACATTTCAAGAAACCTAATTGACTTCAAGAAACGTTTTTAAACACATGAAGTAAACTATTTATTCACCCACATTCATTGGGGAAGTGACTTAAAATGCCCTAACACACATGAAAGCGTATTTTAAGGCCCTTGCACCATTTTTGCGTCACTTTTAATATGGCTATGTAACTCAAAGAAACAAAGTCTAAATTTGCCAAGCACACATGGGGGCGTATTTACAAGGACTTTGCACCACGGGGAAATGTCTTAAATTAAAATGTGGAAAATAACATCAAAGTGACTCAAAGGCCTTGTAAATATGCCTCAAGCAGCCTATGAAACTCTAGCAGTACATATCAAGAAACCTAATTGATTTCAAAAAACGTTTTTAAACACATCAAAAAAACCAATTATTTTCCCACATTCATGAGGAAGTGACTTAAAATGCCCTAACACACATGAAAGCGTATTTTTAAGGCCCTTCCACCACTTTTGCGTCACTTTTAACATGGCTATGTAACTCAAAGAAGCAAAATCTAAATTTGCCAAGCACACATGAGGGCGTATTTACAAGGACTTTGCACCACGGGGAAATGTCTTAAATTAAAATGGGGAAAATAACATCAAAGTGACTCAAAGGCCTTGTAAATATGCCTCAAGCAGCCTATGAAACTCTAGCAGTACATATCAAGAAACCTAATTGATTTCAAAAAAC
Source organism: Lissotriton helveticus (assembly GCF_964261635.1). Taxonomy (NCBI): domain Eukaryota; kingdom Metazoa; phylum Chordata; class Amphibia; order Caudata; family Salamandridae; genus Lissotriton; species Lissotriton helveticus. The sequence continues at coordinate 1,765,608,666 of NC_136059.1, forward strand.
GTTTTTAAACACATCAAAAAAACCAATTATTTTCCCACATTCATGAGGAAGTGACTTAAAATGCCCTAACACACATGAAAGCGTATTTTTAAGGCCCTTCCACCACTTTTGCGTCACTTTTAACATGGCTATGTAACTCAAAGAAGCAAAATCTAAATTTGCCACGCACACATGGGGGCGTATTTACAAGGACTTTGCACCACGGGGAAATGTCTTAAATTAAAATGGGGAAAATAACATCAAATTGACTCAAAGGCCTTGTAAATATGCCTCAAGCAGCCTATGAAACTCTAGCAGTACATATCAAGAAACCTAATTGATTTCAAAAAACGTTTTTAAACACATCAAGTAAATCACTTATTTACCCACATTCATGGGGAAGTGACTTAAAATGTCCTAACACACATGAAAGCGTATTTTTAAGGCCCTTCCACCACTTTTGCGTCACTTTTATCATGGCTATGAAACTCAAAGAAACTAAATCTATTTGTAAAACACTTGACACAAAGCAACATTTTAAATACACAACTTTCTTCATAAATTTATCCCTAAAGCATACTATTCTCTATCTAAATTAAATGAATCTTTTCTCACCTTAGCAAATACTTTTTGAGTTTCAAAACAGTCTCAGACACACACCAATTTTTCTGTAGCACAGCAAAGGGTATGCACTCCAGAGGCTGCAACCAACAATGGCACAGAAATGCTGTAATTCATCACACATATCTCTCATGTCACCCAATCAAAACTCTTCCCTCACTTTTTTCAAATCAACACCCTTCCTCCCTCTGCCCTTTCTGCCTTTTTCCATAGCAACCACCTCCTGAAAGACCTCTCATGTTTGCAAGTTCACACAACAATGTTTCAATTGAACTCTGAACTCTCAGTACACCTGCGTATCCAGTGCAATCTTTCATAAAATGATTTTTTCTTGACCATTCAAATTACATCTTTCAAAGAACTCATCCATGCACCCTAACTTTCTGTTTCCAGCAATCAAAATCCACCAATCACTGCTACTGATTCATTAGCACAGAAAATCCAATTTTTTTTTCATTACATACTCCTACTGTTTCAACTGCCATTTCATTACCACACTTCATCTGACTGCAGCAGAACCTCCTCTCACTATGTTTTCTGTCTGGATTGTTGGACATAGTTACATCCATTGGGCTCAAAGGTATGCTGATGACAGAAATGTACACAACAGAAATTTACAAAATGTGGAGATCAACTGGATTGGCTACAGAGGATTAAGATGTCACCAATTGATACCATTGGTGAAAACCTTTTTGCATTTGCCAAAACCTGACCTGTTAATTGTGCACTGTGGAGGAAATGACTTGGGCACTTTGACTGGGGTAGGTCTGGAAATGCTTTTAAAGGACACCTTTGAGAAATTGATGGCACTATTTCCTCAAACTGCCTTGGTATATTCAAATATATGCCAAAGACAGAAATGGAGGTGGTCAAACGAATTTTGTCCACAAATTGAGAAATCGAGGAAGCATGTAAATAAGTCTGTTTCAGCTTACATGAGAGACCATGGAATGGGCTCCATCTACAACAATAACTTGCGTTACTACATGCAAGATATCTACAGAGAAGATGGAGTTCACTTCTCAGATGAGGGGAACAGAGTTTTCATCCTGAATTTAAGACTATGTATTGGTACCTACTTATAAGTACCTAAATCTACCACAGACCCAAAAGCTCTTCTCAGAGCTACCCTAACTATGATCACTATAAACAAATTTTAAATGTAACTTTTTTTTTACTAATTTTCACAATTTACGCTTTCCGGAGCGCTGCCCGGTACGCGCACCGGACGCTAACCGCGCGAAAATTTTTTAAAAAATGTTTTTTTTCCCGCACATATGGGCCTCCTCAGCCACCCTCAGAAAACCTAGGGGGTCAGGATACATCTACCGTGCCCCCTTCTACACATTCTGAACATTATTTGCCCTCCATCTTGTATCTCAATTCTACCGAAACACAAAATGGAGGACTCCCGTAACGCTGCCGGTTCGCGTACCGGGGCGCGCACCGGGAAGCGCTCGCTGAAAAAAGGTGGCAAAGTAATTCACAGAAAAACCACTGGAGACACTTTCACCAAATATAGATTAGCTCATACTCCATACCAATCCCTACCATTTTCACAAATTTGATTGGAATTCCATTTAGCCATTTAGCCTGTAGACCTCTCTAAATACCCTGAGGTAAATTACTTCACAAAACACATCTGAAGTGTTGGAATTGACAACCAATTAAAATGTTACTTTCATTTTCTACTTTTTTTACCTGACATTTGATTGGTTATGTACCTGAATATATATAAAGAAAGAGAGAGAAACACAGCCATTTTGACTACTACTTCTTGAAGTACATTGCAAGAGCATTTTCACTGACAACTTAAACTTGTTTTTAAAAGGTAAGATGTCATTTTGAAAACTAAAGTATATTGTGCACTTTAAGTTAATATGGACAACTTTTTCTGATAGTTATATACTATCCCTCTGTAATAGTTATAGATTTAGATAGACTTTTCTGTTATAGTTATGGATGGATTTAGGCTTGCCTTGTATAATTATGAATTTAGTAAGGTTTCATCACATAAACATTTTTATATTTCTACTACCAGTCTGATACCATACACTGCCCAAAGATAAATTCACTGTTAAATTAATCCCAACAGTGCCCTATCTCTACTGATATATATATATTTTTATGCAAATTTCAGGCAAAATGGAAGGAGAACAAAAAGTGTCATTTGAAATTGTCCTTGAAGAGACCAATTAAGAAAACATTGAACCAAATGACATTGAATTCATGGATGAATCACAGGACCATGAACTACTACAATGTGTACAATCTGTAGATTTCCTCCTTCAAAATGAGGACATTTCAGACACTCAAATGTTGCAAGTTATGTTCACTCAGTCAAAATACACTTTATTCGATTTTATGTTCACTCAAAATGAGGACATTTCGGACACTCAAATGATGGAAGTTATGTTCACTGAAAATGACGACATTTCGGACAGTCAAATGTTAGACGTTCTATTAAATTTTGAAAAACAATCACAAAAATAAAAAAAATTAAAAAAAAACAACAAAACGAACAATCAATAAACATACAATATTTGAAAAGTCTATCATTCTTTTTTCCTCATAGTACGCTCCCCGGACTGCTTACTGGTGCGCGTACCGGGCGCTCCCCACGCAAAAAAAACGATTTTTTTTTTTTTTTGCCCCGCGGGGCCCTTTTAAAGCCTCCACATCAAACCTAGGGGGTCAGGTAGGATCTACTATGCCCCCTTATGGGCATTTCCCTCTTTGTTTTGGCCTCCTCTTGTCTCTCGATCCTACCGAGAGACAAGATGGCGGCCGCTCCGGACTGTTTAGAATGTTGACAGACACCGGAGAGCCAATCAGCGAACCGGGGCGCTAATCGGGGCGCGCTTACAGATATATATATTTTTTTGAACGTTAATTTATCAAAATCCACTGGAGCACGTATATTGAGACCTAGCAAAGGCACATCGGGCAAACAATATCTACAATTTTGCCAAGTTTCGTGGTGATGTCATCAGTGATGTAATTTGAGATGTCATCAGTGATGTCATCAGTGATGCCATTTGAGATGTCATCAGTGATGTCATCAGTGATGTCACTGACCATGTCATGAATGATGTAATATGTGACATCATCAGCAGTGGATTGCGGGCGCGCAAGTTATAGTGAGTCCAACTAACTATAACGTGGGAATTTCAATGGTTTTGTATGAGTAAAATGTTCAGCTAACTATAACTGGTGTGAAACCTATGGTTTTTTCAGTGAATTTGAAAGGTTTTTTAAATGCTAATTCCTAACTATAACGAGTGTGAAACCTATGGTTTTTTTCAGTGAATTTCAAAGGTTTTTTAAATGCTAATTCCTAACTATTACGATTGTGAAACCTATGGTTTTTTCAGTATATTTGAAAGGTTTTTTAAATGCTAATTCCTAACTATAACGAGTGTGAAACCTATGGTTTTTTCAGTGAGTTTCATAGTTTTTTTAAAAGTTAATTCCTTTGTATATCGACTTTGTTACCTACGATTTTTGTATTTTTTTTATTAGCTGTTTTTTATAACTAATAATTATAATTATTTTTTTTTTAAAATTATTTGTTCACTGTATTTTTCTTTTTTTTATCATTTTCTCTTGGTGCGCTCAGGGTGCGCGCACCGGTAAGCTTACCCGTATCATTTTGACTTGGAGCGCTCAGGGTGCGCGCACCGGTAAGCTCTCCTGAGAGCGCAGCGAGAGCGCTATTTCTGCGTTCGTTAAAAAAATATGTAAGAAAACTAAATAATAATACAAGACATTCAGTACCATACTTATAAAAGCAGTATTTTTGATTTACGTAATGAAAATGATTTTGCATTTCCGTAAAGCTACCAAAACGTCACTCAGGCGCGCCGCGTAAGCGCCCCCGGAAGCGCCTGCGTTCGCACCGCGGAAGCGCCCCGGAAGCGGTCCGGTGCGCGCAGCGTAAGCGTGTCAAGTCATGTCACCTTAAAATAACACTTTTCATTGGTTGCTAACAGTTTTTTTTTTACAAAGAATGAAATCCCCACCCATTTCCTTCACTTCTTCTTTCACTTTTGTGACTGCAAGATCTGTCTTTTTCCTGCTTAATCTTTTTTGGATTATCATGGCTGCCAGAGCATCCAGCAGCAGTGATGACTCATGATGGATTCATAGATGAAGAGCCTCCTCAGCCGAAGGTGAAAGAACATTTCATATGGAAATTTTTTGATATACCTGAGGGACGTAAAAAAGTAAATGCTCCAACGGTGGAGTGTAAGATCTGCCATACTGTTCTTTCCCGAGGAGACCCCACAAGGAAGTACAGTTTTGGTAATTCTACCATGATTCGCCACGTCCAGAGAAGGCATCCCCCAGAACTATGCCCGGGAGAGTGTCAGGGCTCTGGCATGAGAGGCTCCAAGAGATGGTGCCTCTACTTCAACTGGAGGAGCAACTGCATCGGTGAGGGGGCGACCAGAGCAGCTCATCCCAAATATTCAACCTATTTTTAATGAGGCCTCCATCAAATGCAAGCATTGTGATGCTCTGCTTTGTTACGGGGAACAAAGTATTTTTATCATTGCTCGAGCATTAGAGAACCACCGCTGCCGCCCCCAGCCCTAATTTTTATTTTTTATTTTGCTCCAGTTGAGCAGTTTGCCATTCCCTGTTTTTGGTTTTGTTGTAAAAAAAGAAAAAAAAAATTCTTTTCAGAACTACCTCCAATTCTCAAAAAAGAGAGTAACTGAAGTGGAGTGCAGTGAGAGAGGAGAGGAAAATGAGTGACAAAGCAAAGAAAGGGACAAGAGGGGAAGGGAAGTGAAGTAGGGGGACTGAAAGAAGGTGAGTATGGGGAAGGTGAGTGAGGAGAAGGAGAGTGAACATGGGGAATGAGGATAAGTGAAAAACATGTAGTAAAGGAATGGGGGTGTGGAAGGGAAATACTGATGTATCTGTAACTCCTTGCGAGAGTGGAGATAGAGACAGGATAAAGAAAAGTGAGTGTGAGACAAGGTGAGTAAGGGAGTGAAGAGACAGAGAAAGGGGAAAGAAAAACTGAGAGTAGAAGACTGAAGGCCTCATTTATGAGGCCATGCATCACTTTTACGCCGACGGTGCATCACTTTTTGTGATGCACCAGTGGTGTAAAAAATGCACCTTGTTGAGTCATATTTACAAAGTGACGCATCTAGGTAGATACGTCACTTTGTAAACCCCTGCACCACATTATACCTGCGCCAGGTGTAATGTATGCAAAGGGGCGTATTGACGCAAGGAAGGGTCGTAGATGTGACGCAGTGAAATCTATGAGATTTCGCTGCGTCACTTTTAGGACGCCGTTGCGTCAAAATCTTGCGCCTGCCTCACAGCAGGCGTAAGACTGACGCAGGCCCTTTCACATGGGGTTGGCCCCATGTGAAAGGATGCATTGCTGGAGTTGCGTCATTTTTGTGACACACTCCAGCAATGCATCACTTTCCTCTAAACACTCTACTTTATTTTTTTACTCTATTTTTTTACACTGTTTTTCCCTGTGGTGCGCTCAGGGTGCGCGTACCGGAGAGCGTACCCGGGAATGCACCCAGCGCTTACCCCGCAAAAATGTAAAAAAAAAAAGGTTTTTTGCCCTTCAGGGTCCTTCTAGGCGCCCTCACAAAACCTAGGGGTTCAGGGGGTGTCTACCCTGCCCCCTTTTAATAATTTCCCCCTTTCTTTTTCACCTCTTTTGTCTCGATTCTCGACTCTCCAGACTGTTTAGAATGTTGACAGACACCCGATAGCCAATCAGCTTTCCGCTCGCGCACTCCCGTAGCTCGCCAGGTGCGCTCCCCGATACGCGCACCTGTGAGCGCTCGGAGCGCGCCTATAGATATATATGTGTTTTTGAAGTTAATTTTGAAGTAAAAAAACACTGGAGCAATTTTCACCAAATATAGCAAAGGCACATCTGCGTACCAGTCCCTACAATTTTGCAAAGTTTGGGGTAATTCCGTTCAGCGGTTCGGGCTGTAGACTTGTCAGACCGTCCTATGGAAATTAACATGGGGAAAACACATTTTGGGACCCCCCTTTTTTCTCAGCCCCTACTTCACGAATCCCCCCGAAACTTCCAGGGAAGGAGCGGAGCGGAGCTGGCGAAAAGTTTGGAAAATTACACACAAATTCCTCAATCGGCGCCAGAGTTATTCCCAATAGAATGTTGTGGATTTCCTATGGTAGCCAATCCTAACTATAACTACCTACTGGCGACCGCCAGTAGGTAATATATATATATCCATACTAATATTATAAAGAGAGAGCCCAAACCTTTGAGGCGGGTAATCTCAGTAACCACAGCACCAATCACAACACCCAATACAGCGTTGGAAAGGGCAGTTGCAGCAGAAAGACATAGGCTATGCAGACGGATAAAAAAATTTATAAAAAAAATTGCAAAAAACTACACCATCCAAAAGGCCGAGGGCCAAAATAACATCAAACAGGAAATGATGTAATAATGTGACTCACTATATTGAGACTGAGAGCCTGAAGCCAAATTGATCGTGAACAAGGGATATTCTATCCCGAAACGCGTAGATTTGTGCCTGCCTGCTTGAGAAACTCCATGCTGTGAGGATTAAATAAAAAAGCACATAGGTGAAGACAAACGCAAGATCGACCCGTTTTTCTCCCAGCTGGGGGAATTGGTTGTGGATTTAAATGCAGCGTGGTTCTGCCGCTGGGATTTACAAACCGGCGAGGCGGGTAATCTCAGTAACCACAGCACCAATCACAACACCCAATACAGCGTTGGAAAGGGCAGTTGCAGCAGAAGGACATAGGCTATGCAGACGGCCACCATATACATTTAAAAGGTAAAAGAACCATGCCAGCAAAGTAGTCCCTTGTGGGCGTGTCTGCGTTCTGCTGTGGGAGTGTGCTGGGGGCGTGACAAACACTGGGGGCGTGTGGTATGTTCCGCCCTCATGCCGTGTGAGTTGTAATTGTGCCGCATCAAGCGCTGGGGGCGTGACACGCTGGGGGCGTGACACGCTGGGGCCGTGACAAACTCTGTGGGAGTGTGTCCGTCCTTCATGCCATGTGAAGCGCCAATCACGCAATTGCACTGCATCAAGGGGCACGCTGGGGGCGTGACAAACGCTGGGGGCGTGTGCTACGTTCCGCACTTCATGCCATCTGGGTCGTACATTAATCAGATTGTCTGCTGTGGCCGTGTGCTGGGGGCGTCACAAAGGCGTTCACCACGAAGCGTGGTAAGTAACCATTCGCAAGACTCCTTGGGGGACTGCCCATTGTCTCACACATACTGGGGGGGCCGAATGCAGTGTGTGCCTTGGCCTGGGTGCGTCTGAAAGGGCTGAACGCAGTGTGTGGTTTGGCTTGGGTGCGTCTAAAAAGCACTCGGGCCGAAGAGCGTCAGTCTGGGTCATAAAAAAATAAGAACAGTGGGAAAAAATCATTCAAGACTCACACAATTCTAATTGTTAGACGGTCGCCGCTGGCCCTCAAGCAGGGGCACATGTGACTGAGCGTGTCTGCGGGGACAATTAATGCAGCCTCTCATGCACGCTGTTACTGAACTATCACATTAAACCAAATTACACGCGCCTGCTAACATCAGCCAGGGCTGTAGCCAGGATCAGGCGGCGGATCACTACACTAATTACATGCACCTGCTAACATGAACCAGGGCTGCAGCTGGGCCTCAAGCGGGGGGACACACACCTGCTAACATCAACCAGGGCTGCAGCTGGGCCTCAAGCGGGGGAACACGCGAATGACCGTATCTGAATACACACATTACACACATTCTATTTCATACCCGGACAATGTCGGGACAGGCTGCTAGTATATATATATATATATATATATATATACATACATATCAAGCATCAGCACACGTGACATGATTTATTATATATTATTCTTTACCATGTCTAATCACATACACATTAAATAATATGCTTAGGGTTTATTGTTGCCATGAGTATCAAATAAAAAGATCCAAAATTACATCCTTAATTGCCCTCTTTTATAATTTAACTTGTTATAATAATGTTCTTATCCATTGAAATTCTCCATGATTTTATTTCAGAAGTTTGATATTCTCCATGATTTGATATCATGCATATTGAAGGTGCCTCGTTTGGCTGAACCCTATCCTATGTGCCTTTATAAATGGGGTTACTCTCTAAAGTGTTGATGTAGTTGGCAGTTGGCATTTGTGTATTCCTCACAGACAGTATCACAATAGAGGGTGTGGGTGTTGGCAGGATAGGCCATCCTGACTTGACAGCAGGTTGAAGGGGTATCACCTACCACTCTTGCACTTTGAAGGCGCTGGCCCAGCTCACGCACAAAGGACTTCACATTAGCTTATTGTGCCCCCGGACAGATTGGGACCAGTGCAGGGAGGTTGGAAACTCCAGACACTTCTTAAGGGTGGAAACTTCACGTGTTTGTTCCACTTCAAAGGGGGCACCAGGTATGAAGATAGGACCCTCAGACCCACTCTTCAGTACACTCCTGGAACTGTGGATATTACAGAAGAAGGACTGTTGGGTTTGTCATCCCTGGTGTGGTTTCTCCCTAAACTTTTTACCTTCAGACCTCCTGTTTTTGATGACTTCATTTTACCCTGACCTTTGGACTCTGCGCACTTTACCACTGCTAACCAGTGCTAACATGTTTGTGCTCCTTCCCTAAAACATGGCAACACTGGCTTATACCAAATTGGCATATTTAATTTACTTGTAAGTCCCTCGTAAGGTGGCACTACCTGTGCCCAGGGCCTATAGGATAAATGCTACTAGTATGTGTGCAGCACTGATTGTGCCACCCTCTTAAGTTGCACTTTAGGCATGTCTCAGGGCTGCCGATGCAGTACGTGTGTGTGCAGTTTTAAATTACCATTTTGACCTGGCAAAATTTTGCCAGGCCCAAACCTTTCATTTTATAACATACAAGCCACCCCTAAGGTAGGCCTTGAACAGCCCAGATGGACATGTACTTAAAAGTTTTACATGTCCTTGGAGTGCAGTAACGTAGCTTTTCACTACTGCAAGACCTACCTTCCCCATAGGATAACATTAAAGTAGCCTTATTACATTTCATAAGTGTAATTTCTAAATGGGAATGGATGAGCAGTTCATGTTTGGTATCTCTTGAAACACAATTTCAAATCCTGACTTATGGTGAAGTCAGATTTTAAATTGCAATTCTGAAAATGACAAGTTGGCATTTTTTTACCTTTGTCAATTTGGTGCTTGCAGCCTGTCTCTGAGTCACATGACTGGGTGTGGGTGACAGTTGGGCTTTGTGCATTTCTCAGAGACAGCCACACACAATGGCGAGATTATGTGTGACATGATGGGCCATCACTGGCATAATGGAAGGAGATAGATCCAAGCCAGCTTACCTTTGAATAGTCTGTGTCCTGTCTCGACACAAAGTGCCACATACCCCCAACAGTTAGTTTGGAGCTAAGGCCAGGAAGATAGGGCCCTTGTGCTCTGCAAAGCCATGCCTCTAGTAGCTTCTCCCCACTTCACAGGCACAACTGGGTATAAACACTGAGCCTCAGGCACCACCACTTCAGTACACTTCTGGACCTGTAGATACTCTGCCAGGAGGAAGGAATGCTGTGTTGCTGAAAGGACTGCCTTTCTGCCAGACTGCTGCTCTGAAGGAACTGCTGCCCTCTGTGCTGACCCTGCTGCCCTCTTTACTGGATGAGAAGAACTGGAACTGCATCTCTTGTACCCAGAGCCCAGAGTGACTCCAAGGGCTAGTTGGCTGGCCTTCTGAACTAAAGCCTCAAGGACATAACAGGCTTACAACAACCTTGCATCTGCACCTGGACTCTGCCATCTGTGAGTGTACTCTGCCACGTGGTGCCACCCCAGTCCTCGACCCTTTGGCTTCAGGTGCTCTGCCATCCAATGTAGATCCAGCGTTTCTGATGCCTCTCCTCTTCTGGGCGGCGCAAACACAAGCAGAAGTGATGCATCTTTCCTGCTGTGATTGGATATTTGCAAAGACCTACATCGCCTCACAGCTCCTTGAAACCATTGCTCCCTGACTGCGCAACGCATACTCACCACAGGCCCTCTCATCCCTTGTCGAAAGCAGACTTCACAATGGACTCCAAATCGCAACCTTACACCTCTTTGGAACGGAGACATTGCCCCAACTCTGCACCACATCCTGTACACTGGAGTTCGTATCCCAAGCCCTGTCAACAGGACCCTCAACGACGAAGCCACATCTTTGAACCGATGCATCGCTTCAGCTGTGCAATGTATCTCCGACATGCATCCTTGCAACTCTCTGCAAACGAAGATTTAAGGTTCATTGTTCAGTGGCCACAATCTTTTGAATCTGAGTTTGAATTAGTCGCTATACCGAATGAGCCAGGCAATGAAGAGTCAAATCTACTTTGACGAAGAGTGCAAGATGCTCATCTGAGATGCATGATCTAAGAGTCACAGACGCCATCAAGCAGCCTTCCACTGGGTATAAATGACCTGGAAGTACAATTACAGAATGCAAGTAGAACAATGGTGTGTAGACTTTGAGCTGAGTAATATTAGGGTGCAGACGATTCACCAAGTCTACATCGAGATTTTAGGATTTCTTGGAGTTGCAGAAGATGGATAGTCAGTTATTCAAGATGAAATGTAGAATTCAGCATACTGAGGCCAATTCAATATTCTCATTTTTACCCATGTTATTTTTTGTTTTTTTATGGGCCTGAATACCTGGTGTTTCTGACCTCTGTTGCAAGTGAGACTGAATGCTTTAAACGCCTGCACTACTTAATTATAGCTACATAAACTACTTATTTTAAACTGTGGCTTAGGAAAATATAGGAACAGAATGGTTGTGGCTCTTAACATTAATGAACATAAACAAGCACTAATAAAAATGTTTTTTAATTTATTATGCATCAAGAATTATTTTAAAAAGCCCTCATATTCCTGCCATTAAGTAAACCAGTTTAAACGTAGTCGTTTTAATCTCATAGGGGCACTTTAACAAGGGCTGGCGAAAACTTTTATCGCCGCTTTAGCGCCCGTTCCCAGCGCACCTAACTTTGCATCGCTAATGAGATGCAAAGTAGGCGTGCCTCAAAAAAGCTCCATGTATAAATATCGCGAAGGCAGCTTTGCGATATTTACAACAATGGCCCGGCCGGCGTAGCGATGTACAAAATCACGCTAGCTGGCCATTATCACCGGATTTGAACGTCTAATAAAATCCAGACTTATGTATCCATAACGTTGGGGGTGGATTAGGGTGATACGACCACAGGGTCGTATCACCAAGGCTATCGCCGTTTTGAGTGCAACATGGCTGGTGTGGCCCATTTCCCTGGATATATCTGGTATATTATCGCCCTGGAGTAACGCGTTGTTAATAACGCTGTAACCGGGCAATACATTTCAGCGATCGACGGCGATAAATATAAAAGCGCTAAGCGCGGTTTGCGATATTTATCGCCGTCTGTTGCTGATATGCCCCATAGCCTGTCTGGGTTTGCTGCAGTGCAGCAGTAAATAGTCCCTCTCATAACTTCCTTTAGTCCTTAGATTTAAATCTACTACATATCTAAACCTGTCACTGTACACAGCACACCAGCCCCCTCTTGTTTGACATCCATTTGTCAGACACTGCTGGCCCTGATCAAGTATCTTCTGAGGGATAGAACTGCCTTGTTGTCAGTTCCTTCTATTTCAGTCACCCCATGCCTAGAGAGGTTTGATACCCATTAATGTTCTTCTGGAGATACTGGTGTTCTACTTCGTCCTCCTTTCTTGTCAAGGGATACATTTGCCTAAGTTGAATCTGTGCCCAGGAACTAATCAATTGCAATTTCATATTGACTAGTTGGGCGGAGAGTATCAGCCCCCTCGTTTCTGAAGACATCCCTGACATCTCTATGTGCTTCTGATAAAATGGTCTTTAGTAACTACAATATTTCAGATGTGTTTATTAGAATGAAGCAAGTTAATGGCTGCATCTCCTCATGAACTGTGGCAAACAGTGGCTTTCATACGGGGGAAATGAAAATATAATAGAAGTCCCTTGCCAATTCAACTAATTGTAATGTCTCCAGAACCTAGTGGTTCCTCGAATGACAGGGAAGGCGGGTGCATCAAAAGAATCAACGAGAATAGTTTCCACATTTCCATTTGGGGTGGTCATAACTATAACAAAAGTCTTCCTCTTTACCAGCCCTGAAATTTGAGGCACTCGATCAATGTTTTTAAACTCCTGAGTGGCTGTCTTTTCCTTAGTTGGAAGAATCCTCTTAATATTAAATACACGGTCTATAAAAAAACTCGAAATTTCAGAGTCCACCAAGGTGAAGACAGTGATTGGCCCCTCCTGTCCAGTTAATCACTCTCAAATATAGAAATGCATATTTGTTGTGACAGACGGATGGGACTCTTGTATGCTCACCCTCGGCCTGTCATCTAGGGAAGAGACTGTCTAGGGATTTCACAATATGAATAAAGCCCAGGGCCGGACTGGTAAGTCCAGGCACCGGGCAATACCCCGGTAGGCTGGATGGGGTGGGGGCCGGTTTTGGAACAGAGGGACGGTTCTGTTGTGCTCGGGCCGATTCGGCTGTGTCGGACCGACCGTCAAAGACAGTAACCTCACCAACACACAATATTTGTACAACAATAAGATCTCAATCTCTCTGCATGCTGGTGCAGTGTCTGTGATGTGAGCACTGCCAGGCAGTGACCCACCGGCGATATCAATTTCATTTAGGCAGCAGGCAGGGCCTGAGTGACTCACTCATTATAATTTTAACCACCTGACCATCATGATGCAGCACGCAGATGTCTCCGCCTCCACGTCTGCGCGCCGGGGTTTTACAGTTAGTTTTACCTTAGGGTGGGGGTCTGCGTCTGCTGCCTGGTGATGCTAATGACATCCCCATTGGAGCTCGCGCATTAACAAGTGCGCGTTACTCTGAGGCGAGGACGGTCGAGGGGCAGGCATCTCAGAGGCCAGAGACAGGACTGGGAAAGAGGCAACCCAGAATTTAATTCCTCTGTCTCTCTGCCGCCTGCAGGTGAGGTGAGTCTATTTATATTTACGACTGGATGTTTAAATTGCATGCATGCAATCTGATCCTCCAGGCCTGATCCGATTCATCATGGGTGTTGGCATTGGCACTGTCTGGGGCGTCGCGACTGCCCAGGCCAGAATTAAAAGCGGCCTAAGTTGCATTTCTCTTCCACGAGTCATCAAGTGCCTCGCTGGCATAAAGCCCTGAAGTTAGCAAATTGTGAGCCATAGCCATAGTCAACAGATGCTCACATTTGGATATGCAAGGCAAAGTGGAAATAGACTTTTTTTAGAACGTGTTCGTGTCTCTCTTTATTTGCCTCACAAGACAATGTGCAATACAATGCTTCCCGTCTTCATTTTCATTTATGTGTCTACAGAAGCATTTGTCTGTTTGAGATACACTATTTGCAATGCATTTATGATTCCGAAGCAGTGGTCGAAGTGGGCGGGATCGGAACGGCACGGCGTCCCCCTACGTCTTTTATTAAAAAAAATCCGTTCCCCTACTTTATTTTTTCAAAACTGTGTCCCATGACGGCAGAAATAGAAAAGGCATCCAGATAAGGCTGGGCTTGCTTTTGTGAACGTTCGGGGACGGGCAGAGATGGAAAAGGACCCTGTCTCTTCCTTACTGCCCAGAGAAGACACGGACAATGTCCTCTTCTTTTCTGTGCTGGCAGCTGCCCTCCCTCTCTTCTTATTATTCCCTCTCTTTCTGTCTAGCTCCTCATTTACTGAAAACCGTGACTTGAAGAAACGGTTCACAATCTCTCTTTCCTTGTTTCATTTAGTTGCTTCCCTGTGAAATGGGTCCAAAAAAGAAAAACACTCTTGCGGGTAATGCCCTTTTTCTGAAATCTTTCTATTCCAAAGTGCAGCCTCGGTATGGAGAGAACTAAAAGGTTTTAAATATGAAAAATGAATACATAACCAAATAAAGCAAGACAGAATGGTTGCAAAGTGGCCAGATTGGTTTTATTCACATCCAAACACATCAGCCTCATTTTACAGACTTTGCAGTGAAGCGCTACTTTTGTTTTGTCATCTTTCATGAACAGCATTGTTTTCCCCGGATGGGGAAGCGCACCATTCCTGGATGTATTGCAATACCTGGTTGATGTGTGGATTGGAAAACAAACATGTTTACCATGGCCCTGTGGTCTTTTTTAAACCATACAGCTTACCTTTTGTAAGGATAGAAGCACTGGGCAATAAAACGGGTCCCTTCTGGGCCCTGTAATCATGTCCTTACCTTTTCAGGTAAAACCTCTTGCTGATTTCTGAATAGTGAGTGAGAGATCTTTAAGGTAACCATGTTGTTTCTACTTATATTTCACATGCTTTACTTAATCTTGCATTCCCTATGAGTGTTTGCTTTTACTTTTTTTTTAGGCTACATATTACTCTTTTCAAGCGAATAATTTGAATTGAGCCACATACATATAGCGGGCAGAACTAGGTTGTAGCTGAAGGCAGTGCGAGTTTCTCTCAGTGGGGTAGTATGGTGCTCAGTGGGGAAAAGGATGTGGCACTATGGCCAGAGCTGTCGAATTAGGAACTGGGGAACCGGGTTCAGCCTTCATGACCAGTCCACCAGACCACTCTACTGAGGGAGCATATTCCCATGCTAGACCTTAGAAGGCCCCACTAGACCTTAGAAGGCCTGATGTCTTAGCACAAGAAGGTGTACCCTAGTGGTGTCAATTGTGGGTTAACCTTGAAGGCCTGTCCACCACAATCCATACTGAAGTTCATCTCCAGTCTTTCGGGCAGGCCTACGAAGCAGGGCACCCTAGAGCACAGTCACTGTGACTCTGTCACTGTGGTCACATGAACCTTGAGCAGGTTAGGGCGGTGCGAACGGTGTGACCACACTGGGTATCTATTTCTGGTGGGTGCGTAGTGTTTGCAAGTATATTACGGTTTTAAAAAAAACGTGCTTCCTCCTTCCTGACCTCCAGCAATTTTCAGCAACAATAAAAATGTCATGATAACTTCGGTGATTAATGTGCTTCCTAGAGAGAGATCTGAGTTTTGTCTAGTGTAAAGGTTGACTCCTGGAAAGGTAGCACAGAGGGTTAATGTGCCTGCTGCAAAGAACATGTACCATGCAGATCACAAAATGCACATAATGTTGACTAGGTTAGTAGGTTACTGCTTTTGTCAGAGAGATCCTTTTGTTAATTGCAGTTTATAGGTTAAAATCCTAACATTGAACAGCGAGCTATTAAACTATACTGCCTACTAGTATGGTTGTCATGTGGCTTCTACACCTTGTAGTCCTTTGTCTTATGTAACATTTCCTATACAGTGATTTACACACGTATAAATGATTGTCTCTGTGTAGTGTGCGTGTGATGTAAAGTGCTCAGACACCGTACACTGGTATGAGTGGCGCTGTAAATCAAATTAAATGCATCTAAGAAATAGTGTGGTTATGTAGACTTGAGGGGGACTGTTAATTGGTGGTCCAAGGCGTATGTGATCATTGGGGGCACCAACAAACATTGTTGCACAGGGCGCTACCAGCACTAAAGCCGGCCCTGCCATCGAGGCCAGTCTGCCTCACCTATTGGTACCTCCACTGGAAATATGCAGAAATGGGGACAAAATGATGCCGCAATGTTGACTACAAAAAAAAGGCTGCAGCGTAAATGCAATATATTTTCTTATACTTTATAATTTAGACATTTTTAGACATGTTAAGTCTCTACAAAGATTCTGCCTCATTAGTATCAGTATAACATACAAATGCAGCAGTGAGAAAGGTGACCAGTCAACCTTTGCAAAGGGCCGTCCACTATGCAGCAACTAAAATCATGTTTTTAGTAACTTTTTATCTGTTTGAGCTACAAACATTATTAGTTAAAACTGTAAGATTATGCAGTGGATGATGTTTTATGTGACAAATATTGCAGAGCCATAATTATATAGAAAACATTTGCAAACTAGGATATTTTGCCATTCATGTTTGAACTGTTCTTGTGGAAGAAGTGAGGAGAAGTGCTAATGAGAGAAATTACATGGCTCGGAAACAAATGGCTTGTGATTCCACTTTTAAGCATATTCGGGACATTGTGGGATTGGAAATATATCCCACTTTGTGAATGTATTTAAATGCCAATAACTCCTATTAAACCTTAAATAATCAAGTGAATCCATTGGTTGAATTAAAGAACACAATAAGCTGTAACTTCTCAGTGAAATGCCAAACAAATACCAAAAATTGGGATGTTTGGCACATTCTGGCCACACCTCTGACTCCGCCCACTGATCCAATCCTGGGTTATCCCCACCCTCAGAGTCTACGCCCACAGTTCCCAAACTTTTTTTCCCCCACTTCGATCTCTGTTCTAGAGGCACGTGTTCTGCTGTGTGTGTGAGGGATTCTGTCCAGAAAGTCTGGCTGACCAGGGAAAAGGGGCAGCAGGACTAGGCCACGGCCCGGTTCTGCAGCGCAGTGGCTTTTGTATGTTGTGAGCAGGGGCAGAGTGAGAGAGGTGGTGGCTGGCCTCAGGCTCAGCCTGGCTGATAAAAAAATGCCTCAGCCCACACACAGCATTGCTGCACACGGGTTAACAAATGTTTAAAATAAATAAAGTGGGTGCTCTGCTCACTGTCCCTTATTTGCTGCACTCTCCTCAGAAATGGAGTCACTGACCTTACACAATTATTACACCCTGACAGTGACGTGCTCCACCAAGAAAGGAAATCCGTCCTCTTTAGAAGTGTTACTTTCGGTCGCACTAAATAGTAGCAACTCTTTGCAAAAGTGTTGGTACCACAAGGGTTGAAACGTGGAAATCAAGAACAAATAAAAGAAATGATAATATGAATAAATACTTTAGTAACTGTAGGTGAGAAGTACTAGAACTGCCCGAAGGACAGGAGCCCCTTTTCAGAACTATATCAGTCAGAAAGAAATCCTCGATCGAGATGTGTGCCAAGACATTTTAGATCACAGTGAACACAGGCCACAAATCCAGCTCCTCTGACTCGATCCATCAGGAACCCTTTAAAAGACAATGATACAAATGCTGATCATTGGTGGTTCAGGGCTCCCACATCCCTGGGCTCAACTAAACTATGTTTGTTTCAGGAGACTTGAAAATGGAGCAGTACAGATTGGCCTGTGACTGGGCATCTCACCCAGCAAGGCGTGCAACAGTACTCTGTTGTGCCACCACACAAGGGTGTAGCACAGGCATGCGCAGCGCAGTTGGCTCCCATTCAGCCCTCAGGTCTATAAATATTTGTGAAGTGCGGGAGAGTCAAAGACCCCTCACGACATCCTGCAGGGGTTCCCCATCATCTTTTGCTACTGACACCAATCACTGCGCCGTGGCCACGCAAACACCTGACCCGCTACAACACTTACATTTAACAAAAGTAAATAAATGAACAAGTTTGTGCAAAACCTTGGGACGTTTTGTCTCATTATTTGAGAAACATTGACCAGGTTTTGTTAAAGAACCTACAAAATTAAGCCCAATGCACCTAGAAGGTGGGAGAGTTGGGCATTCTGAGCAAAAGGTGCAGTTATGGTGTATATTATGAAATTATTTCAAAGCCATGGAGTGTTCAATCAGAACAAGGAGCAGAGCCTGCAGAGAGCACTGTGGTCTTAGCTCTAGAATGTGCCCTCTGCTCCCTCGAATGGGTCTATGTCAGTACTGCACTGAGCTCAAAGGGCTTTGGCTAGTTTTGAACATACAAACAGTTTTTGGCTTTGGACTGCAGAACTAAGGCAGTGTCTTCTGCCCAAGATGACTTCCTCAAGATGCCACACTGGGATGAAAGTAAGTCTACTTAACTGCATTCTGTGATACTGGGTTTGTTCTGACTCCCTCTATTCCCTAGCAGTATTGATGCTGGATGTCAGTCAAGTCTGTGCATTCTTTTTTGTACTTTCTTCAACCCACCGAAAGTCTCTGCGTCTCTAGGTTAGCTATTACGACTTCCAATAATCTGTACATTCCGGATTATTTACCTTTGTATATTCTACATTTTGTGTCATTCTCGAACCTTGATTATTTGTGTAATCTAAATCCAGCCAGTCTGTCTATATACAGCATATGTTACGCATATTTGTATATTCCATAATATGTAAATATGTATATTCTAGATTCCACAATAGCCCCCACCCCCTCTGTGCCTTGCATACCTGCTGTCCCAGGTGGGGCAGACTCTGGGCTCAGGGACCCGTTACATATGCCGAGCGATCGTAACAGACAAGTCCTACACATACTTTACTCGCCACTCTCACTCAGCTCAAGAATGGCCTCGATTCTATTGAGAAACAATTTTAATAGATGGACTGACTTCTCTTCTCCACACATTGCTCTGCTTGTCAGATCCTTGTTCAAAGCCAGACAGTCTTTCATGTCTGTCTTCTTTCATGTCTACTGTAAACCATTCGTGGCCTCCCATTTATCTGGAAGCCGAGCATCTTTGGTGCATCAGTCATGTGTAACCTGCACATGTACTATCCCTCCGAGTATGAAATCTCTCTCCTTGTAGTAGCTCTGCTGAAAGCTGCTATTCACGGGGGCGCAGCCAGATGTTTGCTCCACTGTCAGATTTCCACAGTGAACACTGAAGCACCTGCACGCTTGAGTGACAACAGCACTTAAATCTGCCACAAAACACTTCTAAAGCAGCGCACATTTGGTACTTTCATTGCTGCTAGTGATGGAGTATAGTGCAGGGTGTGAATGACGTCCCAGCAGAAGCAGATTGAGCTACATGCAGTATGAGGTGGATCTGTGAACTCTGGTGTTGCCACTGGTGCCCCCTCCTGCTCCTTCTGTCTTTACAGGTTATTAATATTAAACAATCAGTCGCATGGGTCCGGTGCTATTGTGTAGATCAGTTGTTTTGGTGAAGTTTCATCCAAGGAAGACAGGATTTTGCTAAATGCGAAATCTATTTTAATATACATGGAAGACCCTGAACGATCTTTGCCCAGATATGCATATATTGGATATATGTGGGGACATGTCTGAATTCTTAGTTAAATGGGAGAAAACGATGTATATGCTGATAGCAGGTGACCATATAGACATAGAGGAAGTGTCTACCCTTCTAAGGGCAAATAATCATTTTAAATACCTTGGCAATGTGACAATCATCATAATTAAAAATGTTTGCGCGCAGGCATTGTGTCCGCCCTAACAAGAAGTGGAGATGGCTGGGGGCGTGGCTTGCGCGCCGCTGGAACATGGCGTGCCGCGCTTGAGCTCTTAAGCGAGCGGGGGCTGTCGGAGATTATCAGCCGCTTCCCGAATGCCCTTTTTCACTAGAATGACATTTTCCGGGTGTCGGAAGGTGACGTGAGTTGACGGATACCTTTTTCAGCGATTTCTGCCGGACGGCTGCATGTTTTTCCCCGGTCAGCTGCACTGACGCTGGATCTCCTCACGGGTGGCCGCCATCTTACCGCTGGTGACGGAGCCGGCGCCCTATCATCAAATGTGCTGTTTTGCTACACTATTGCCGATGTGGGGGTACTCTGGCAACTATTCCTAACGGCGCTGAACTGGTAACATCTTTTTTTTTTTCCCTTTTTATGCTCTTTGTGCTACGTGGCTAGATACTGTGTTGCAGGCTCTCTCTTTCTTCAGCACTGCTCTCTGTGACTGGAACTGCTTTTTCCTCACAATGTTCTTGCTGTGACCTCTTGATTTATAAGAGGCTCTGCCATTCATTTTCATGCCTGCTCGCCATATAAGTCCGCCAATGTCCTTGATTTAGCGCTCCTTTCGTCTGGCGTGTTGTATTTCTTTTTTGAGGGTGCAACTACGCAGTTTTTTTTTCTCAAGTGGCTGTGTATTTTTTTTTTTCACAGAATCTGTCTCTCATGGCTGCAAGTATGGGCCGGTCCACAACTCATAAGGACCCAAAGGATGCTGGCGCTTCGCTTAAACGCCTTAAGTCATTGTCCCCTTCACCTGAGACTGTTCAGTCAGACACCACATCTACTCTTGACGCGATATTAGCGCGCCTTAATGAGGTGCATGATATTGCCCAATCTACAAAGACTAATACGGACTTACTGCAAGTAGAGGTGTCCGCCATTAGGAATGACTTCAAAGCCCTTTCTCTTCGAGTGTCGGCCACTGAGTCACGTATAAGTTCCTCTGAGGATACTATACAGAAGCAAACCAAGTCTCTCAGCCACTTGGAGCGTTCAATGGCGGCTTTGCGTAAAGATCTCACTGAGCAGGAGGACCGTAATCGTAGATCTAACCTACGCATTTTTGGCCTGCCGGAAGATGCAGAGAAATCATCTTCCTCTATGATTGAGTTTTTGTACCATTGGCTTCCTGATACTTTACAAATCTCATTTCAGAGAGACTTTGAGATAGAAAGAGCACATCGTGTTCCTACTTTTCGTTCTAAGTCTGCCACCCAGCCGAGAGCAATAATTTTTAAGCCACTGCGTCATCAACATACGGAACAAATTCTTGCTCACATGCGCAAGACTAAAAATGTCGTTTGGGAAGGTCATCGGATTTCAATCTCTCAAGACTTTGCCAGGGACACAGTCATAAGAAGGAAGGGCTTCCTTAATCTGAGAAAACGTCTCTCTGAGAGGAACATTCCCTTTTCCTTTGCTGGTCCTTCCAAATTCCGCATCTCCTACAAAGGACGTTCCAGAATCTTCGATGAGCCGACGGACTTAGCTACCTTCCTGGATAATCAGATGGAGATACAGATGGAGATTCAGAGGGCGACTTCACAGGATCCTGGTGCCTCGGGCACTTGAACTGTCTCCTTCGGTTTCCTTTAGGGTGGCTTTCTATATTCTTATGTTTTTCTCTTTCTGTTCTTCCTGATAGTCTAATGTTATATTGACTTTTACGAGATAGAGATGGAAATCCAAAGAGCAACTTCGCAGACTCCTGGTTCTTTGGGAACTTGAGCTGTTTATTGTTTGTTTCTGGTTGTATTTTTCTGACTGCCTGCTTTCTAATCTCTCTCCAGCTGGCTTCTTTGCCGGTCTCTCCTTCTTGCTTTGTTCGTGCTACCTCTGTTCTTCTTTTTCTTCATGTTGCTCTCGGTTTTATCTCTCTTCTCCGTATGTTTTTCTTTTTCTGTGTGAACGCTTTTTGTCTCTCCACTGTTTTCTTCTCCTGTATTCTACTCCTATCCACTTTCTCGCTCTGTTAGTTCTTAGCTGTCGTCCTTTTCTGTTCCTCTTACTCACTTCTCTAACCTTTCTTTCTTTTTTCTAGTACGGGTTTTTTTCTCTTTCTTTTTATATACCATTTCCCCTCTTTCTCTCCATATATGCTCCCTTACATTTCTACTTTCTTCCTTCTATATCTGACTTTCTTCTTCTTATCCTATACAGGTATGCCTTTTCCTCATTTATGATGTTATCTTTTACTATGAGTATATTATATGCCTTGCATTTATCTACTGTTTAGGATGTACCTTATATATTTACTGTGTTATTACTTATTTTACTAATCTTATTCATTATACATATATCTACTGCTAAGATATTGGTATATTATATTTGGTGTAGTTTTCTTCAGTATTAGGTTTGATATTTATTTCTCTTGTTCCTCTATTTCTATTCTCTCTCTCTTTTATTCATTTACGGTGCTGTTTTTTGACAGTTCCTTTCTCATACATCGCTATTTTCTTACTTCTATAATTCAACTTCATAGTACTGACGTATGCTGTTAGAGTTTGTTCTTTAAATATGTGGTTAGCTTTTACGATATATATTTTATTCACTTCAATTTTATATACTGTTTAGGCTTTTTCTCATATGAGTTTTTGTTGTTATTTATTCTATTATTGTGACGTATTCTAGTTAGCTCGTTCGCTAGGTGGTGTTTTTTACCTACACTGCAATGTAGCACTCTTTCATTATCAATTTTATTCTTTACATTGTAACGATGTCTTCCGATAGTACTTGTTCCTTGTTACCAGTTCTGTTTTTCCTACTATCAGCTGTTATATTTTAGAATTGGGCTACTGTTTTTACCCACTGTTGCTCCTTGTACGGGTCCCTTGCTCGCTTTCTCCACGTTCTCCCTTGCATGATATGGGTCTTTTTTAGACCTTCCCTCCTACTTCTTTTCTTTCTCCTTTCTATTCTCTTGTCATCTCTTCTTTCTCTTTTTTTCTCCTGGTTCTCCCACATGCACGCTCCCACCGTATTTCTTTTGTTTCATGGTTGGTCCCTTGTCTTTATGGCGTATTTTCTTTTTCTACTATCAGTGTCATCTTCTGTTTACCCCTCTCTTTCTACATGCCAGGCTTAAATGTGTTATCCCTCAATGTTAAGGGGTTGAATCATCCGGTGAAGAGGTAAAAAATGTTGGATTATTGTAAGTCTCTCTCTGCAGATTTGGTTCTTTTTCAAGAGTCCAAGATCACTAATAGCGAAGCCTTGTTTTTGAAGAAGGATTGGGTGTCGGATGTTGCTTGTTCTGATGCCTCTGGCAAACGGAATGGGGTTGTTACTTTAATCTCGAGGAACTCTGGTTTATCAATAATGTCTTCTAATCATGATTCTGAGGGTCGGTGGCTGTTATCTAAATTGTCGGATGGTCAGCACGATTTATATGTTATGAATATCTATGCTCCGAACGCTGATGACCCCACTTTTTGGAAATCCATTACCACCACATTGAATAACACCCCACATGCTGGTAATCTCATTGTTGGTGGCGATTTTAATTTACCAATGGACCCTCTCTTAGATAGGAATTCTTCATTTAAGTTTCGTCCTCCAAAATCCCACAAACAAATGCTTAACATGTGTTCCATCTCCCATCTTCAGGATATCTGGCGTCTTCATAATCCTACTGGTAGTGATTTTTCTTTCTTCTCTTCGCCTCACTCTTCCTTCTCTCGTATTGACTATCTCCTAGTTCACTCCTCTCTTGTCTCATCTTCTTCCGCTCCGCTTATACACCCTATAGTGGTCTCTGATCATGCTGCGGTCAGTTTCACGCTATCATCCTTTGCCCCTAAACCACGTTCTCGTTCATGGAGACTAAATACTGAAGTACTACATGACTCGTCCCAGGTTGCTGAATTTTCTACAGCTATAGATACTTTTTTCCGTGAAAATGAGGGTTCTGTCTCTTCCCCGATCGTTTCATGGGACTCTTTTAAATGCACGTTCCGGGGGCAGGTTATCAAATGTATGTCCAAGCGTAACTAATCGATTAAAAAAGAACTTACAGATTTATCTTCTGAAATCAAAACTCTTGAAGCCTCCTTCCGGCATACTAAGGATCCGTCTTGTTTACAACAATTAAAATGCCTAAAGTACAAATATAATACAATTGTTACTAAAAGGGCTCATATTGGTGTCCAAACACAAAAGTCCAAGAAGCTACTATTAAAGAATAGGGCTGGGAAACTTCTGGCTGCTACCTTAAAGTTTCAAGATTGTTCTTTTAAATCCTCGCAAATCTCTTCTATTACGGACCACACCGGCTCTAAAAAATTCCAAACAGAAGACATCCTTGAAGTTTTTCGCGACTTCTATAATAAATTATATACTCCTTCTAACCAATCCTCTTTTGACTAATGTCAAGATTTTTTAAAATCAATTCCGATTCAGTCAGTCTCTGAGGAAGATCGCTCTATTCTAAATGACCCTATCTCTTCTGAAGAAATAGTGGCTGCGATTAAGGCCACACGTTCTGGTAAAGCCCCTGGCCCTGATGGCTATCCAATATTATTTTATAAAACATTTCTCCCTTCGCTTGTCCCTAAGTTACAATCGGTCTTTAATTCTTTTGTTCAGGATGGATCTGTTTCTGGTTCGGCTGCTGAAGCCACTATTGTTGTAATTCCGAAGGAGGGGAAAGATCATTCGGATCCTAAAAACTTCCGTCCTATTTCCCTCCTAATCATGGAAGCAAAGATTTTTTGCTAAAATCCTAGCTAAAAGGTTAGAATCCTTTATTCCCCATCTGGTGCATCCCTCCCAAACTGGTTTTGTAAAAGGTCGTCTTGCAAGGGATAATATACGCACTTTTTGTCATATTATCGGTGCTGCCAAGCGATCGCATCTCCCTGCTGCGGCCTTGGCCCTTGATGCGGAAAAGGCCTTCGACAAGGTTTCTTGGCCATTCCTCCGAGCTGTCTTATGCGCGCATAACCTCGGAGACTCTTTCATTAATATGGTAATGTCCCTATATTCCCAACCTAAAGCTAATATTAGAGTTAATGGTGCTACGTCTTCGTTTTTTAATCTTCGTCAGGGTACGAGACAAGGATGTCCCTTGTCCCCTCTCTTATTTTCATTATCTATTGATCCTCTTCTTCGGTTAATTGACTTACACCCTGATATAAAAGGTTTTTCTTTTGGCCCTCATTGTCTTAAAACTGCCGCTTACGCGGACGATGTTCTAATTTTCTCGGACGATATCGCCTTGGCCATACCTGCTATCTCTGACACCATCTCCTTGTTTTCAACGGTCTCGGGTTACACCCTCAATAAGGATAAGACGGAGATGTTCCCTTTAAATGCCTATTGTTTTCCTGCTCATATGGGTTTGGCTGGTTTTAAGTGGCAATATAAACATCTCAAATATCTGGGAATTTATTTCTGTTCTACTCTTCATGCTACTGTGGCTTATAATGAATCTCAGACTCTCCTCAAAGTGCGTAGTCTTTTGGATACATGGTCTCCAAAACATATCTCATGGTGGGGTCGCCTACAAACTCTAAAAATGATGATCACGCCGATTATTAATTTTGTTTCCTCCATGCTCCCACTTAAATTGTCTGATTCCTTCTTTCGAGAAATGGATGCTCTAACATCTAAATTCCTATGGAATGGCAAACGAGCTCGTTTAGCATACAAATATTTGCGTGGACCCTGTGATATGGGAGGATGTAACTTTCCTGATTGGGAGAAGTACCAAACAGCTTTCTTGGCCTCTCAGGGTGCGTTGTGGTTCGCGCCTCCACCTCGTCATATTCCCTCTTGGTTGCTCATAGAACAGGATTTGGCATCACCTTTACCTATTGCCTCTTTTTGTACTACATCGTCTTTGCATATTCTGTTCTCCCGCTCTATTATTATTGATACAATTGCTGCGGTCAAGAAATTAGATAGGAAGGCGGCCATTCCTCTGCATAAAACTAGATGGTCTTCTATTTGGAGAAACTCCAAAATCAAGCTTAATATTTTTCCCACCCTCATGGCATATTGGGCAGCAAAGGGTATCTCTCTTGTTCAACATCTGTATAGTGACTCTGGTGACCCCTTACCGTTCTCTTCCTTGGCTCACAAACACTCTTTGACAAATATCGACTTTTATACCTTTCTTAAAATCAAGGTTGCCGTCTCTAAAGTCCGTCTTCACCCCTCCTCCTCCACCATTTCGCTTTTCCACATCTGGATCAAATCTGGTCATGTTGCCTCTAAAATATATACATTTCTGTCCTCTACTTCGCTTCCTGATCAGACGGTTGTACAACAAAAATGGTCCCGTCATTTTGATCATAACATCACGGACCATATCTCATCCGAAGCTTGGCAATCCATTGGTAAATTAGCTCTCCGTAATAAAATAGCTCCTTCCCTTATGCAATCCAAGTTTTTCTCGATCAATCTCCTCCATTGGACGCCTGTACGTCTTCATTCGCTCAACCTTAAAGATGATGATCTCTGCTGGAGTTGCGGTTTGGTGGCTGGTGATTTTCCCCATATGTTTTATCACTGCTCCTTACTTAAACCTTTTTGGGACCTCATTCAGAAACACTTATCTCTTATTTTTAACATTGAGCTTCATCTCTCCTTTCCCTTAGTATTATTAGGTCCCTTGGCTTCTCCTACCCCTCTCCCTTTGGACCCTTTGGAATTACAGTTACTAGATCTTCTCTTGACTGTTGCGGTTAAAATCATTCTTATGGAATGGAAATCCTTTTCGTCTGTCTCTTACCATAAGTGGTGGGCGTGGATATCCTTTTTACGCAGTGCCCACACCTCGGTCGATCTAGCACACCTTACGCCTTCCATTTCTAAAGGGGTTTGGACAGCCTTGGATGATTATATGGAGCTCTCCTCGAAAGGGTTGGTCCCTCAGTTCCCTGTTGATTTGTCTGTCTAATTATTATCTGTTCTTTGTTCTAGATTGGTTTAGTTCTGTGGGAATCCTTCTTTTTCTTCTCTCTGCTTTCCTGTCCTCTCTTCCCTTTCATCATTTCTGCTACTATCTCCTCTGCTTTTCTACTTATCTTTCTCTTCTTCTGTTTCCTCCCTTGTCCCCATTTTCAAATCAGAAAGTGATACGGTTTGCTTTTACTTGCGGAAGGCCTATATTGGTTCAGATCCTCTATTTCTCATCGATTTCTTTTTTTAATCTTATTCACAGATATTTTTTTTCACTTCCCAAGTTGAGCTCCTGTTTGTATTTTTTCAACTTGTGGCCGAATGTATCACTTATATTGTATTTGGTTTTACTATTTGTATAACTTTTTTTTCTCAATAAAATCCTCTTGAACTTAAAAAAAAAAAGAAGTGGAGATGGCTACTACGTTTTTCTTTTGGCTTTGTACGGGTGGGAGATGGAACAGATCTGCCGGATTGTAAACCCTGAGATTTTAATTGAATGCATTAACACAATGTGTGCATAGGCCGTGCGATTATAATATATAATGGTGCACTGTTTGTATTTTGAACCTGCAAGGACTTTAACTTAGATATACTGTTGGGCCAAACTCTTACAATGTCCTTTGGATACATCTTTGTCCTCTCATCAAAGCTCATCCATCCATCCATCTATCCATTCATTCATCCATCCATCCATTTAAATGGGATTACTCTCCGTAGTCCCCTCCAGGTCCTTTAGAGATTCAAAAGCCTGCAAACATGCGATGCACATGTAAAGCGCATGCCTGTCATGAAGTGTCCTACAAGTTGTCACACAAGTGATTTGTCACATGAGTGCCCTTGAGGACAACCTATGCTTCATGTTCACGGTTGGGCTAAATGGTTGGTGGGGTCTGTAACTATTTGCTGCTGATACAATGGCAGTGGGATATGCCAATTATTAACTCCTCAAAGTAAATGGACATACGTATCTGCTAATCTGCTTCACATAACACTCAGAATACTTTAAAAGAACTTTAAAGAATATGCATCCGTAAACTCTCTCCTGTGTTAAACATTCAAAATTATACTGGAACTTCATGGGGAGATTCTCTTATAGGATGGTAGCACTAGTCTTTCACAGGCCTCCCTTGTGAAGTGTTTTTAGATACACATTGTTCATACTGACTGCTCAGACATGGTTAGATAAGTCCTGTCTGCCTCAGATTCCCCCAAATTAAATTCAGGTTTGATCTGCTATATTACATCAAAAGCCATATTTGTTGGCTCTTAGGGCTCAGTGCACTTTACCACCGCTAACCAGTGCAAAAGTGCTTGCGCTCTTAAACATGGTAAAATTGGCTTATACCGAATTGGCAAGTTTTATTTACTTGTAAGTCCCTAGAAATGTGATTCTACATGTACCCAGGGACTGTAAATTAAATGCTGCTAGTGGGCCTGCAAAACGTACTGTGGCACCCACGTAGGTAGCCTATTTAAACATGTGTCATGGTCAGAGCCTGTCATTGGAGTCTGCCTGTGCAGTTGTAAAAAGGTTCCTTTTGCCAGGCCTAAAAATATTCCCTTTTACTACATATCTCAGCAGGATGTCACCACCAGCGCAAGTTTACAAAACCAAGGATATAAAAATCATTTAATGTTTGCACATTGTCTTGTAAACCTTTTACTCTGAACCTTTGCACAATTGTTTGAAGTTAAGTGCGGTTTTAAATGTCTTAATGCTATTTTATATGAAGAATACATTGGTTATGTTTAAATTCATGTTTCGTGCTCGACATTTCCTTTTTTTAGTGTTCTCTGTAGGAATGTCTGTGATTTATGACTGGGCATCCTGGTGCTCCATAAGGTAATCAGTTACCATGCTTTAAAAGTTAATACAATCTAGTATGTAATGTAAATGTGTTGAAAAATGCTTTGTTTTGGCCTTTCTGTTGCCAACATTTTCTTGGGGGGGACAACCTGTCCAAACTCTCCCTAGTAGTGGTTGCTCACTGCGCTTGCTCGCTACACACCATGTGGGGGCTGGTCTCACTTTTACTTTGGTCTCTCTGATTCACTACTTGTCTATTTTTGGTGCTCTTTGAAAGAATACCTATGGGTACATATGACTGGGTGGGTAACCTGGTGCTCTTTAAGGTCATCATCTACTATTTACTGTGCTTTGAAAGTTGAGGCAATTGAATATATAATGAAAAAAGTGCTGTAGAATTCACCATTTTGGTCTGTCTTTTTCCAAATTTTTCTTGGGAGAAGAACCCATCCCAAACCACCCCCCCCAGTAGCTGTCGGGCTACGCGCTGGATGGGTGCTGGTCTAGCATAATTTGCCAGGGCTGATTTCAGTTCCCAGTCCGGCCCTGATAAAGCCCCACTTAACTCATTCTCTCTTTCTCTTCCTGTATGGGGGTCTTAAGTACTCCTCCTAACTTTATGGGCTCTCTCCCATTAAGAGTTGCTTCTGAGGTTTCTACTAGTGGAGCATTCCACACACATTACAGATACCATCTTTTCACAGATTTACAAAGCCTTTATTGTGTGTTGACCTGAAGAGTTCATCCTATTAACACAATAGTCATAGTAGTCGATTCACAAACAGAGTTATAGCATATTTTCGCTCTTCTCTTAGCCCATGGAAGCTGCAACAATAGCCCCATCAGTCCAGGCAGCCTCTATATTCAACTGCTAAAAGTAGCTGTATGCAATAGCAACACGTCTTGTCTTGTCGAAGTGTGAGAAGTCCTGCATGCACAATCTGTATGGTGTGTTGCTTGCTAAAGATATTCTCAAAATGAGCAAAGAATTCATCCTAATTTGATAACTATGGGCATCGATTCAGAATAACGGTCATCACCAAACCCATAGATTCCTTAGTTAGATATGATAAAAGGAACACCACTTTTGCAGTATCCCTTGAGAAAATTCTGAGGTTGAGACATATAATTTAGCTGATAGTATGCAAGAAATTGGTGGATTCACAGAGGATCGTTTGAATATTGGTCAGATGGCTCTAAAGCCATCTGCCCTACACGTGCTGGTGTAAAGCCACAGTTAGGGGAGTAGTTTGGTTCCCGCCTCTTAGTGCACTAGTAAACTTGTGTGCCTGCTAAGAAGGCAATGACCATCCAGGAAGCTTATGGTCCTGTATCAGAAGTAGGGGATACAAGCTGATTAATTTGATCAAGTAATTATGTTCTCTCTTGATGGGTGGTGTCCAGCTCCTCTTTAATCTTATTAATTGCTAGTATCATAAAAACAAGGGGATTCTCCTACAGATCCATGAGGGATAGTGTTGTGTTGCTTCTATAGAAATAATTAGACTAACACCTGAAATCAATGATATGTGTGCTTGAGACCTGACAAAGGTGGTATCAAACTCTGCTGTAACAGCTTAACTTGCATATTCATTTCGAAACTATTTTCAAGGTCCTGCAAACCATCATATCAATCTCCATAAACTCACATCAGTCAGTGAACAGGTACACATTCCTCCCATAGCAGTCAGTTTACAAGGCTTTCTATAACACACTAATGTTAGATAGAAAGTGGCAACAGAGGAGAACACGGATCTGAAGGTCAGCCTGATTTAAAAGCTTTTCATTTCGCTTGTAGTCAGCAGTCATCTCAATGACATCACAGCTCTTCTACCTGGCTACAGACTTGAAGTTCTCTGAGAAATCAAACCAAGAGATTGCCTGGTACAATCATGAGACATAGGGGCTGATTTATATATTGGTGTTAAGGATACTCCATCACAGTGGTGACAGAGTATCTTTATGGCCAACATAATGGTCCACCTGCCCTATTAAAATGCTGGTGGAACTTTAGTTTAACCACAGCTGAGATTGCGTGGTCTCTGTCATGGTTACACCTCTCAGATAGCCCAATGAAATAGGGATCGTTGAAGGTTGACCTCTATGTCTGCCCACCTCATTTAGATGGGTAGACACACAGGTCAGTTTTCACTGCCCGTCACCGCCAGGAAAACCCTGGTAGCACGGGACACTGAAAACTGTCTAATGCCATGCTCGCCATGGCTCCCTGGTGAGGGGAATTACGTTTTTTTTATTTTTAAATAGAAAATTCATGTTTGACAGAGCCACACATCAGAGTTACAATGCATTCACACGAACCACCTTGATGGTGGTTCCCGTGAATGCTAGAAATGTCTGTTGGCCCAACAACATTTCTAAATTTGGCAATCGAGAATACTGCCAGGGCAATCAAGTACTTTACTCCGTCACCCTGGCAGACGTTGGCCCGCCAGCCAAAATTTCAATCAGGCCATTTATTCTGAAGCCACTACCCAATCACCCCCAAAGTCCATCAACAAACCAACCACATGTGCTTTTATGATAAAGTGATGTACTAACAGTACTAGGAGAGTATGATGTGGTTGGAAAACCCAAAGGGCTGTTGTGGAGAAAAAAAAATGAACAAGTGTCTATGGAGCAACGCACTTTACAAGTCAAAAGAAATCATCCTATTTGCTTATCAAATCACTTTCTAGGAAACAGATGCATTATACAATTTCCTGGCAAATACTGCCAGTAATATTGCCTATTTAAGATTTACTTAGTGTCTCTCTCTTTCCATCCCAGATCAGTAACCTTAATGGCTTTCCCAAGGTCTTCCTAGAAGTGACCAAGTTGTCCTCTCTGAGCATTTGAATTTTTTGATTGTTTCCTCTACTAAACAAAATAGTGAATTCACTTTAATCTTTCCTGAGGTGGGAAATAAGGCAGCTTTTTGTCCTCTCCAGTTACATAAACAATAAGAAATATCCAAAACCCATCCTTTAATTTGGTGTCCCCATTTCGAAATACAGATCTATGCACATGTGAAATATCCCCAAAAGAAGCCATTATACAAGTATTGATTACATTTACAATTACCAGTTACCTTAATGGATGTGGTGACTGCAATGTAAGATGCACATGTTGCAGACACGAGCACCATTCTCTCTACTTTGTGGGCCTCCGTGGACGCTCATCTTCAATCTTAATACCTGGCACAGGGGCATTTACAGCTCACACTCTTCAAATAGCAGATAAAGGATAACTGCTTTGTAGTCAAGGTCCATTCATTTGTGTGAGCTGATAAATGCTTCCACTGAGGACACCTTTCATTTTATTTAAACTCTGAACGTTATACAAAGGCTGGAAAGGAAAATGAGCGTGGCTGGTTTAAACAATCTTGCTAGGTAAAATCACCTTTAGATGTTTTCATTTTTTATTACCACAGTGAGATTTCCCGGATGCTTTGCAATAGTGATGTTTCTCCTTAAAGCAGTTTCTCTGTATGGAGAAAATGTATTCTCATGTCTTCCCTTTTGCACAGGAGCTCTTTTCACTCATTTTATATGATAAGAAATGCTCATTTAGGCT
Source organism: Lissotriton helveticus (assembly GCF_964261635.1). Classification (NCBI taxonomy): domain Eukaryota; kingdom Metazoa; phylum Chordata; class Amphibia; order Caudata; family Salamandridae; genus Lissotriton; species Lissotriton helveticus. The sequence goes on from NC_136059.1 coordinate 1,765,640,813, forward strand.
TTTTGAAAGTCAAGAAATAAACTGAAGAAAAAGAGGTTACTGATAAGAAGGGAGACGGTTCCAGCCCAGCCACCTAAGGAGATTGGGTTGTGTTGCGTCCAGTGGTTATATATATAAATATATCTACATATGACTATCTCCTTCTCCCTCTGTCTCTCTGTGTCTGTGTGTCTGCCTCTATCTCTCTCTATCTCTCTCTCTCTCTCTCTCTCTCTCTCTCTCTCTCTCTCTCTCTATATATATATATATATATATATATATATATATATATATATATATATATATATATATATATATATATATATTTCTTTTTTTATCCACTGAAAGACATAGGTTAAAGTAATGTTATAGTTAGCTGAATGTCAGTGACAACATCAAGGTTATGAACTAAAAAACTACAGAAATTCATCAGTTTTAGTTAGCAGAGCTAACTATACCTTGGGCCCCTGCCATGCACTGCTTATGACCTCACATATTACTTCACTCATGTCATGTTCTATGTCATCATTTATGACATCGCTGATACTATTTCAAAAGGCATCACTGATGACTTCATCTAAGTTTATTTTGTATGCATTGCTCTATAAACAGTATAGCATTAGAGCTCAAAAAGTATGTAGTAAATAGCTCAAAAGAATATGAAGCATAATTAATGTAATCACAGAAATAACTCCCTTAGGTGTAGAATGCATGGGTTATGTGCCATATTGACCATATGCTATACACTTCACGGGTAGCATAGTTCACATTAACAATCATCCACAGTTATATGGGAAACTCTTGTTCCATGTGGTGTTTAATCTGAATACAAATGTGCAGAGAAAGCCAGGTTCCTAGCAATACTGAACGTCTGTTCTAAAGTGAATGCCCTACTACAAACAGCTTTTATTTGTATCAAACCCCTGACAATCACTGAACCTACATTGAGTGATGAAGTTGATATGAGTAGAGTAGTGGGTTCATCCTATGGAGATAGTTTACTATGTAGCACACTGTTTGCAACCAAAGCACCCACCATATACTAGTTGGGGACTAAAAGGGGAGCCCCAAGCCCCCCCACCGACCCCAGCCAACTCCCGGCATGCAGAAGGAGCTGGCCATGCTCCTGCCTGAAGGGAGCAGCTACTAATGTCGCTCCCTCTGAAGGGGGCACATTTTGATCTGTTTCCCTGCCCGCATCAGTGCGGGCAGGGAAACAGGTCCAAAAAAGTCTGATCCTTGCAGGCAGGAGCATTTTCAAAGCTGAGAGCAGACTTCATGTTTACTCCAGCTTGGAGGGGAGTTTTAAAAATGCTCCCGCCAAGCAAGAGCAAACACTGGTTTCCTTTTGTGTGGTGGGGTGGTCAGGGAAATGGATATGTCCGGGGTGAGCTCCTCCGGACATAGCTTCTGAGCTAGCCCCTCCCTATATAAAGTTATTTAGGTCCAAATTGGGGCTCCATGGAACCGAATACAGGCATAAGCTTCATAAATGCAGCCTTGCCGCCATCTTTTTTTTCGATCAGGCAGGAGTCCCATGGGATTGTGGCAATTTTTGTTCTTTTTTTTCTTTTGTTTTGGCCCCAGAGGTATCCCTTTGGCTTCCCCCATTAGGCCCGGGTGATTAGGGTATTCCTACCATGTACCCTTATGCGCAAAATGTTTCTCATGTGTTGGCAGCCAATCAAATGCTCGCTCCCATGGGATTCTGACTCCCATGGGAGTGAGATGGGCAAAGGGCATTGGAGATAACAGGAGGGGTAGTTGGCTCCAAAAGACGTCCGTGGGGGCCAACTACCCCTACTATCAACTCCAGTAAGTCCCACATAGCAGAATTGCTGAGACCTGATAGCAGGCCTTGCCCCTTTCCCCACCATTCTGCGAACACGCCTCCTGGCACACTACTAGTTGGGGGATGAGGTCCACTTGGCACTTGAGAGTCCTTAGGGGCCAACTACCCCTGTGGTACCTCCAGGAAGACACACACTGGTAGAATATTGGGAGGTAATCAAAGGCCATGCCCCCTTTCTCCACTACAAACACTCCTCCTGGTGCACTACTTGTTGAGGGAAGATGTCAACTTTAGTCCTGTGGCCCTTAGGAGGCAAGTGAACCTCATATCCCCCCCAGCAGTGCACTGAGAGGCGCGTTTGCAGAGTGGTGGAGAAAGGGGCTGTGGCCTCCGCACACATCTCTGCAATCCGACTGTGTGGGGCTTACTAGAGGTAGCAAGAGGTCCTGTTGACACCTAGAGACCCTCAGAAGCCAAGGGGGTTTCATCACCCAACCAGGAGTGTGCCAGGAGGTGTGTTTGCAGAGTAGTGGAGAAAGGGGGCAGGCCCTCCGGGAGTTGCCTGCTTTTTTTTCTTTTTGCTTTTTAGGGAGGGATGCAGCCCCCCCTTTGCTGCACCATTTTGGGCACCGGGGACCCGATCCGTCAGGGCCTGGCCTTTTTTAATTCTTTTAATTACAAAAAAAGGGGAGGGGGCCACCTCCTCCTGGGCTGATTTCGGCCCCAGTGACCCCATTCCCCGGGGCCTGACCTTTATTTCTTTTTTTCTTTTTTTTTTAAAGAGAGATAGGGGTTGCGTGGCACCCCTCCCGAGCCAATTTTGTCCCTGGAGACCCCACCCCTTAGGGCCTGCCCTTTATTTTATTTAATTTTTAGATTGGAGGGGGTTGTGTGCCACATTTCCAGATGGCAATTTCTGTCCCAGGGACCCCATTCCCCGGGGCCAGGCTTTTATATCTTTTTTTTAAAGGGGGGAAGGGCCACACAGCCCCCTCCCTGAGTGAACTTCAGTCCTGGGGACCGCGGGGGAGCCTGAAGGCTCCTACGATGCATGCTGGCTCCCTACCTCCTGTGGGAGAAGGCATTGCTTTGAGACCCAGGCAGCTTCTAACACACAGCTCCCTGGATCCCAGTGCAATGTCTGTTTTCCTGCTTGTTTCACAGATGGCATGGGATGAGAAATGCTCTGCTTTCAGCATACAAGAGCAATTTCTGCGAGGCCCCATCATATTATTGAAATTAGCCTGGGGAGGTGGCGGTCCCCAAGGAAGGTGGGATCCACAAGGCCCCTCATTTCATATTAATTAGCTCTGGGGAGGTGGTGGTCCCCTGGGCAGGGGGGTTCTGTGAGTTCTCCATATAATTAGAATTAGCCTTGGGGAGGTGGTGGTCCCCGGGGTTGAGGTGGGGCCCAGTGGGCCTGCCCGCATTCATAAATAAAAGTGCCCCGGGTAAGTGGCGGTCCCCAGGGCTTTCATTAGCCCAAGGAAAGGGGACCCTCTGTGCCCCTCTTATATTTAGCATATGCCCCCCCAGACCTGGCCCACCCGTGGGTTATTGTAAAGCAGGCACGGGAGCCCTCGATTGCTTTGTTTGCCACAAATTCACACTTTTTGCAATTTCGCAGCAAAATATTTTCTTTAAAAAATGCTTTTACACCATGGCGGGGTCCCAGGGCTTGGAGATCAGGGTATTCCTACCGGGCATCCCAAGCTGGCTGCCAACACTTCCTGGTTGAAATGTTGACAGCCAATCAGAGTGATGCATTTTCCTGCGCAAGCTTGTTTTTTTTCACAAGTGCTTCGTGACCAGAAATATCACTATAATTTTCAACTTAAATTTCTGAAACCTAATGCATGGATTTACACCAAATAACAAAAAGTGCAATCTGCGTAACAACATCTAACTTTCAGCCAAATTTGGTGTAATTCCTTCCAGCAGTTCAGGCTGTAAGTTCGACAGTGTGTTCTTGTGGGAATTAACATTAGAAACCCACCCTTATTTTGCACCCCTATTTCTCGGTCCCCACTGCAGGGATCACCAACAAACTATCCATGACACAGAACCTACTGTGACACTTTTTTGGGAAAATTTCTTGAGATTGGTAAAACGACGCCAAAGATATAGGCAAGTCAAAAAATTACTATGGAAACTAGGTCCTAACTATAACAACCTACTAGCAACCACCAGTAGGTAATATATTTAGGACCTAGTTTCCATAGGAAAATCGTTTTTTACTTACCTATAATTTTTGCGCTGTTTGACGTATCGTCAAATAATTTTTCAGAAAAGTATCCTTCTGATTCTAGGTTTGAATGGAAAATTTTGGGCTAATCTGTCATGCGTAGTCTGAGAAAAAGGAGAGTCAAAAAAAGTGTGTCCCATGTTAATTCCCTTAGGGATCTTAGACACGACTACAGTCAGTCAGTCAAATTCACTTTATTCAGTTAATTAGAACTATAAAAGCATACTACAAAAAATACATAAAATATTACAATTACCCAATATCAACACAATACAAAGGAAGAAATAATGTAAACATATAAAAAACACATCCTAAAAACGTTAAAAATATCTCAAAGTAAAAAATGATCTATTTCATTGTAATCCTTTAAATCCTTATTCTGACCCCCGCTGTTAGAAAACTGGCCATATTAGAAATTTCCCACACATTCGACAGCATCTGTAAATACAGAAAAGCAGGTTTAGCCTGTAAAAATCCTTTGCCCCTTAAAATAGGTCAAATAAAACGTCTCCGAATATAGATAAAATGATCAAAGAATAAGGTAAAGTGCATTGAGTCCTGGGTCGAAAAACAATTACATGAACATACTCCCAGATCCTCAATATTTTTCCATCCCTTTTGTTCGGCCAGCAGAAAATGTAATTGATTAAATCTAAATCGTACTAAAAGGAAGCTGTGATGCTGGTTTGTAACTAGATTTAAATAGGGTTCCATTGTACTTGAAGTGGACAATAGTTTATGTATCCGCACCAGCGGCTTTTTGATCTCACTAGCTTCCCTCTCAATCTATGCAACCTGCAAAAACCTAATTTTTGCCCAGAACAAATCTGCTTTAATCAAATTTTCGGGAGATATAAACATTTCTGGCCTTCCTAGAATAGTAGCAAGTTTATTAACATGGTTCAGCCAAGGGATACTACTTGCATGATCGAGTGTTAAACAGTCACTGATAACTTCCCGATTCATCCCTAACTCAGGGTTTGTCCAGATGCCGATCCACTTTGATAAGGGTGCCATCCTGATTAGGTCAGATACAAAGCCTATCCTAATTTCTTGATGAATAATGAAAGAGGATGTCGACTGGGGGACAGAAAACAGGTTTCTAAGAAAATTATTTTCAATTATTTGAATGTCCCCCGAATCCCTGTATCCTCATATGTCAGATTCATAACATGCTATGGTGATACATTTGGCCCTATAGATGTTTAACATTGCTTGCATTGGCTTTGCCCCCAATCTGCAGGCGAAGTTAAGAACAGCTAAGGTGGATCTGGCCATAACATTTCTTTTAGCTTTCATTTGTGGAATCCACGATTCCCTTTCATCAAATAAAACCACTAAATAGGTGAACAAGTTAACCCATGATATCACATTAATTTCACAAACAAGAGTCTTTTATTTCCTTGGTTTACGTCCTAAAATCATTGTGTTCGATTTAGAAAAATTAACATCCAAGTCTAATGACTTCATAAAATCGGCAAAGAAACTTAAGAGATGCTCGAGGCCAATTGCAGTTCTAGCTATCAAGGCAGCATCGACTGTATATAAGAGACCCGGGATTAACCGCTCTCCAACACGTGGTATGTCCTTGCCTGCTCCTATTAACACTGTCTCCAAGTTTTTAATATATAAAGTTAATTGGAGCGGTGCAAGAATGCATCCCTGTCTCACACCTTTAACAATACTGATGCTGATGGTAAGATGGCCTTTTTGGTCTATCGAAAGCAGAAGAAAGGTCTATGAAGGCTAGATAGAGTGAACCTTTCTTCGCGATCGTATATTTCCCGGCCAGAAAAGATAGATTTAGATACTTATCCATGGTTCCTCTTTCTTTCCTAAACCCATACTGTAGGTTTGAGAGGATATTACAATTATTTAACCAATCTGTGAGTTTACCAAGAATAACTCTACCTAAAACTTTCACAGCAGAGTCTATCAACGAGATAGGCCTATAACACCAAGGATCAAGTTTATTTCCCTTTTTAAAAACCGGGACTATAATTGACCGAGACCATGATTGTGGTAGACCTAACTTATATGCCGCAGAAAAATCATTAGCATAGATGTAAGACCATAAAGAAACATTAGTTTTAAAAAGATCCGCCGGGACCCCGTCCGGGCAAGGTGCTTTATTACTTGACATCTGGTAAATAGCCGCAGTTACCTCCATAGCAGTAAACACTGGGGTGTACTTCTCCATGACATTAGGTGTACTTTGGGGCTCCTTATCCCTTTGATCCCCGTAGATGTATTTAAAATGGGTAAGCCACTCAACTTCTGGGATGTTACAGTCCAGCAAGCCGGTCTTATTATTTGAAAAGAACGGCTTGTTGACAACATGCCCGAACTTTGCACTATTTTTGATTACATCTATGGAAAGCAATTCCATCCATGCTTCCTTTTTAATTTCTGTTTTACGTGTATATACCACTAGTTTATAGTTTTTCCTATGGTTGACTATCATTAGTTTATCATGTGGTTTATGTTTCAAGGCAACCATCAACTTTTGGTGAGCGGTGGAGCACTCATGGTCAAACCATTTCTCACCTCTACTAAGGTATTCCTTACAGGAGGACGTTAAAGCTCCAGCCACATGGTTACGTATTTTTACATAGGCCATAAGGATCTTATCATCCTTATCATCCAGAGTCCTAGAATCACGCATAGCTCTAACTCCAATCCTACTTTAACCTCTAGCTCATTACAAAACTCATCAGGGATCACTTTGCACCATTTGAGTCTACGACCCTGGTCTTTAGATTTAATAAGCAGATTAGAAACACATCTATCAAACTCAGAATTAAGCCTGATTCCCCCACCCAAAATCAAGTGGAACAGGTTATGGTCACTTAACTGTGACCATATAGCAGTAAAATCCTTGACATAAGGTGCCAAAGAGGAACAAATAAAAATATAGTCAATAGCCAAAATGTCCTCAAGAAGTTCACCCTGAAGCTTATGTTCAAAATGGGTATCCCTATATTTCCCCGGGCCTAAACTATCTGTAACCTGGCAATTTTTATGACAAAAATGAATATTAAAATCACCCAAAATTATTACCCAAGAAAGTGTGACCTGTTCTCCTTGTATGATTCCAAACACAATTTAAGACTAGATAGATGCTCTATAGCAATGGATCTATCAAATGAGTTATAAAAGTTCACAATTGAAATCCTAGTTGCTGTAGTGGGAACAATTTCAACTGCTAGACAGTTCGATAAACCAAGATTCAATTTGGGATGGCTACCTGCAACATTTAATGATATCATAGTTATAAGATCACTTTCGGATCTGCCTGCTAAGGGGGTCTAGCTGTCTCAAAATATGTTACAAAACCATCCAACCAAAAAATATTATAATAATATAAGTTTCTTGAAGCCCGATAACATCATAATCCCTTAAAAAATCGTTACGTAAGGGGTCATCCTTTTTATTTCCTAATCCAGCTATGTTCCAGCCCAGTACTTTAACTTGATTTGGCACTTTTGGCCCATCTCTATTGGGCAAGGTATTAGGGTCCACCCACTGAGTTTCTGCAACTTTCCCCTGTATGGGGGAGCCACCCACCAGTCAATCATTGCTGTCCATCTGGCTCAGTGGGGAGAATCTATTTGTTAATTATGGCCTGTGAGTAACAGAGCTTACCCCTAAATCACTCCCTGGGATTAGGGGCGCAGCAGGATTTCCACCCGATCCAATCTGAAAGTGATGATTACCCCTAGGCCTAGAGCTAGTAACCAGTTCATGCCTATGATTGTCTTATTGCCAGTTAGACCGGGGTATAAGATTGTATGGCTGCTCAGCCATTTTGGGCGGGTAAAAAAAACATAAGGGGAATGCAGTAATACCCTCTTTGCCCCCAAGATATTTACCTTGAAAAAGCAAACCCGCAATATCCCTCTGGTCTGAATTAATAACAACACAATCACCCTCCTTCTGTTTGAGGCAGGGACCTATGCACCCGACCCGTCTAGCCATGATAATATGTTGGGATCCTTTAAATCCTCCTTTGGAGTGCGAAGCACACCAAAATTTAACTTTATGGATTAACTCGTCTGTTGTGTCCACCATAATTTCTTTCAGTGGGGGTACCTCTGTTAGAACTGCCACTAAAGGGGTAGCCTCAGGTTGTAGATGAAGCCTAACCTGGTTAACCCCCCCCCCGCTGAGTTACACAGTTCCACCTTTCTTCTTATTTCCGGCCTCCTAGATATCCAAGCCTGATTCTCACTCATTTCAGCTTCTCGGGGCGACTTCCCAGATGTAATCCCAGCATAGGGCACAGTAGTGACACCCCCCCCCCACTGGAGTCGCCTTGGTTACATGTAGAGTGTTCTTATTGCAGAGCATTTTGCTACATTGTGTATTGCCATTCGGCTCCCTAGTAGTAACTTGCAAACATGTTACACCCTCCAGTTTCCTTTCCAGAGAAGTGAGTTTCTTCATAATCCCCTCAGTCCCAAATTTCATACAATTTATTATGCACGTACCATTTCTTTCTTGATGCTCTCCCATTTAGTATCAAACAAGAGGGATCTGACATACTTTACAATGTCTCATTGATTTCAATTCATTAAACATTTATATCCTCCTTTAGTAAATACTATCAGAGAAAAATGATTTTCAACACGATAAAATCCAACTTCACGCTCATAGATATGTAAATGTAAATGTAAATGTAATTTGCACTTGTATAGCGCCTATCACCCAGGGGTCTCTAAGCGCTGTACGAATACCGCTATGGTACGTGCATAATAATGCTTAGAGGGGAGTCTATTTTCTGATGGTTGTGGTAAATCAATGTAACCATAGTCTTTTGCCAATATATACTGTGTGTCAATCACATGGTTATGGGGTTTAAAGGATCGCGATGAATCACAGCCCGTTCATGTGATCAAGGCCATTTGTTAGCAGCCGAAATGCGGCAGGGACATACACTTGCACTAAAGAAGAGAAAAATATAAATCCGCCGCGTTTGAACCTCGTCATATATACACGTCATCACAAATGGCTAATTGAAGGTCAGGCAGGGTGTGTCATTACCAGGCCAGGCCGTCTGGCTCACATTGCGTCCTGTAACCGTGGAGATCTCTTATGCAAGGTGACATTACACTCAATTATATTTTAAAACGCCATGCATTCAACTTTGAAACCTTTAAACATTAGGCATGAAATGCTTGTGCACAATCTCACATGATGCCTAAATTGTATCTATCGGCTCGCTTATTCTAGCACTCGTCAGTTAGACATTTCGACATTTTATCAAGACATTTTACAGAACACTTAATTATGCCCTGAATGGGCCGGCACTGTCGCATTTATCAATTATCCCAAAATTGCGCGCCTGGTGGTTTCCTGATCCTATATTGTTTATTTTCATGGCCAAACTAGCCTATGGCTGGTTTGCCCTTGAAAAAAAACGCCACTAAAGAAACTTCGTTATGGTAGTGTATTCCTTTCAGAATGGAGCGCATGTTCTGCAGACTTCTGCAATCTGGTGACTTTGGTATTGAAGGGGTTTTCCTCTAACCCCGACATGCACCGGGCTGCTGTTCGCTGGAAAACTTGAGTACTGTGGAACTGAATATATATATACATATATATGTATATAATGCTCAAATTTAAGTTTGCACTTGATCTGCACAAAGAAAACCGCACTCCGGGCAGCTTGAAATGCAAGTTCTTTTTTATTATTTACAGCAACAGACGCGTTTCGGCGGAAGTGCCTTTTTCGATGTTACCGGCACTAATGTGAAACACCATGTTTTATTTCCATTCACATTGTCAAAATTGAGGAAGGACTCGCGTTCCACTTCTAACGTGGGCGCCATTTTGTAACATGTTGTAATTTATGTACAAATTATCAATTATTTGACAATTTATCATCTGAAAGGTGTTTCATGATTCATTATTTCATTAAATAACGTTTATGAATCAGAGATAAGCAACAATAGTTGACTACATCATTTTATACCATATATTGCTATATTTCAGCATAGATGAAAACTTTGCTAATAGAGCCGTGGATCGGCTAATATCCTTCCATATACTATCCTAATCACACCTTGGATCAGGATAGGTTGTAACTAATCATGAACAATTGGAATCCATGAACATATTGCTGTATAATTATACAAAAATTCATCTAGGTGCATGTCAAAACAAGGCAAAACATCAAATATCGAATATCCAATATTGGTACATTAGTATATTTCTCAATTCATTGATACTATATACAAATCAGGACCCTTAGAAAAAAAAACCAAAGACAATAATTCATTCATCTAAGATGCTCTAGTCAAAACCTATCTTTGGACACCCCGTTTTCATGTTTTATAGTTCTATTATGAAACATGGTGTAAAACCAGTGATAAAAGTTCAAAATGAGACATCCAGTGTCCAAAGCCCCCTATACTGTGATTTTACCTCAGTTTTTAGCCTATGTGGACTGTCAGTTCCTCCCCACAGTTTAAACCATACGGGTGTTTGGTGTGCAGGTCGATGATGTAACGTGATTCTAACCTGCGCAACTTCTTCAGTCTATCTCCACCCCTTGGACTCTGAGCTACAGAGTCCAAACCAAAATATTGTAGCTGGTTGCGCTCTCTACTGTGTTTATCTGCAAAATGGCGCGCAACAGGGTATGCCTGATCATTTTTATCGATGGACCGCATATGTTCTAACACCCGCATTTTTACTGGGTTGACGGTACTCCCAATGTATCGGAGACCGCACGGGCACAACAAACAATATACAACGAAGGGTGTTGTGCAGGTGATAAACTTCATTATCTTTTTGGTGTTAATTCCTGCATCTGGTATTTTGTATGTCAACACCCTCCAACTGTTTGCGCAGGCCTTGCATTTACTGCATGGGAAGAAGCCCATCATCTGTTTTAGCCCACTTGTTTTCCCAGGCAGTTTGTCAAGATGACTTTTGACCAAGATATCCCGCAGAGATCTCGCTCTTTTAAAAGTGACCAGCGGTTGAGGTGGAACGTCCATACCAATCATAGTATCTGCTAGGAGGATGGGCCAGTTTTTTCGTAGCATTTTCTTGAGATAACTCTCCTCAGCTGAGTAGGGAGTTACCATCCGGAACTTACCCACATCATCTGAGGCCCTCTTGCTGCCAGTGAGCAATTGCTTTCTGTGTACTCCTCTCACTTTATGTAATGTAGTGTCAAGGGTAGCTGAATCATATCCCCTGACTCTAAATCTTGCAATGCTTGCAGCTGCAGCTTTCTCAAATTCATGGTCTTTTGAACAGTTTCTTCTCAGCCTAAGCAATTCCCCATAGGGAATGCTTTGGATGAGTTTAGGTGGATGGCTGCTGCTGGCAAAGAGTATCGAGTTGCCTGCCATTGATTTGCGGAAAAGAGTGGTTTGTAAGGTCATCTCCTCAACATAGATCCTCAGGTCCAGGTAGCCCACTGCCACTGGACTAACTGTGCCTCGAGAATCTAAGGTTGACTTGATTGTTGTTGAGGAGATCGATATATCGATTAGCTGACTCTATATTTCCCTGCCAGATGATGAATAAATCATCGATATACCGATACCACTTTATGACCTGTCCTGAGTTGAATTCGCTGTGGTAGGTTCTGGGCACCCGCTCCTCCCACCAGCCAACGAACAAGTTCGCATAGCTGGGGGCAAAGCAGGTGCCCATCGCCGTCCCAGTAAGTTGCCTGTAGTATTGGTCTCTGAATAGAAAGATGTTATGGGTTAGGCAAAACTCGATATACTCAATGAGCATGGTAGTATGTGCTGAGTACCTCAATTGTCGTCTTTCTAAAAAAGACATTACCGCTGTTATACCATCCTCATGCTTTATGCATGTATATAGACTGGCAATGTCTAAAACCATAAGTTGATAACTAGGGTCCCATTCGATGTTCTCTATTTGGTTTAGAAAGTCTTGAGTATCCCTAATGTAAGAGTCCAGTTGAAGTACCCATGTAGATGAAAAGTGATCGATGAACATAGACAGGTGCTCGGTTAATCCGTTCATGGAAGAAACAATAGGCCTGCCAGGCGGATGTTTGTCGTCCTTATGCAGTTTAGGTATGTGATAAAAGGTTGGTGTTACCGGGTTCGAACTTCGTAAAAACAAGTGCTCTTTCGGACCTAACATGTTTTCACTATACCACTTGGCAATCAGAATGTCATACTCCAAGATGCTGATCTGATACTCCTTGGCTGTGACTTTTAAATAACAATCTGTATTCAATTGGCGAAGTGCTTTCTCACAATATGCCTCCCTTGTTTGTAGTACTACATTACCCCCCTTATCTGAGGGTTTTATGACGATCTTTTGGTCTTGTACTAATTGCTGTAATGCTTGTTTCTCCATTTTCGCTAGATTGCCCGAGCATAGATGTTGTTTGGGTCTCCTTCTGAACTTGAGGAGGTCATTGGTCATCGCATCAGAAAAAATGTCAATTGCATCGGGTGGCATTTGCGGGTTGAACAGAGACTTAGGTTTAAATGGACTTTCTTCTCTGTCCTGTTCCACACCTACATTTGCCGCTCTCATTGGAAAGTCTGGAAATCCGTGCACTGGTTCACCGGCAGTTTCAGATCTCAATTCTCCCAGGCACTCCATTGCGGGCAAATCTCTCCGAGTGAGGGCGTCATCCGCATGGTGTTCCCCTTACGTTCTTTCAAATGTGATCTGGTTTTGAAATATTTGTGGAGCTTAAGCTTCCGCACAAAGCTAAATAGGTCTATGCGTACTTGTGTATACTCCAATCGATTGCTGGGACAGAATGTTAATCCCATTGTGAGTATCTTGTGTTCCACTTCAGTAGGGGTCCTTTCCGTGAGGTTGACTACTGTCAAATTAGACGCCATTATTGCCTGTTCATGTTCTTCTTGCGATTCGCCCAGCTTCGGGTTCGGCCCCTTCCTCTGCCTGCCTCCCCCGCCTCTACGGGTTTTTCTGCGCCTCCTTCCAGGGGTTTGTTTTTGCCCCCCCGGAGCCACGACTGTCGGATAATCTTGAATTCGTTGTGAAAAGGAGTAGGTGTTTTACTCCCTTCAGCTTTTGTGCCTGACCCAACATCTCCCGACTCATTCTCGGTATCTTCCGATTCAGAGGTTTCCACTCTAGTAGTGATTTGTTTGGATTGTTGATTTACTTCCTTTCTGGGTCCATCAAACTTGCGGGCGAAGGTGAGAACTCTTCCCTGCAAGTAATCATTTTCGTCACGTGCAAATTTTTCTTGTTTTCGTGACTTGATATTTTGTTCATATTTGGTTAATCGTGATTTCATTTGGCCCATCATGTCATCCAAGAGTTTCTTGTCTAGATCTTCCTTAGACAAATCTCCTTCTAGTTCTTGCCCTAGTTCTGAAAAAAATCTCCTTCTAGTTCTTAAATTTCCTGAAGGGCTTTATCTCTATCACTCCACGCATACTTCACCAGTATGCCAAGTGCTCCTCTACAGTATTGCACAGTGTGTTCTGCCCAATCAGTTAATAGCTGTGGGTCCGGATTTTCATAAGAAGGCACAGTATATACCCTCAGCCCTCTGGGGACACGTTGCTCATATGTATATATAACTTATTTTCCATAGGAAATATGCAACATTCTATTCCCAATAACGTTGGCACCGGTTGAGGAATCTTCACGAAATTTTTTAAACTTGTGGGACGCTCCGGTCCACTCTTATCCTGAAAGTCTCGGGTGATTCGTCAAGCGGGGTCGAGAAAAAAGATGAGTCCCAAAACATGTTTTCCCCGAGCGATCACAAACAAGGACCAGAATTATCCAGTTGCTAGACAATTTCAAATAGCACACCATAGTGACCCCTAATTTCTTCGATACTATGCCATAGAGTCAATTCCCCCATTGAAGAGAGGAGGGAACAGAGAGGCCAGTCTCCGTAGATTGGAAACAAACTATATACTTGAGTTTGACTCTAAGTGGCCGGGGGGGGCTCAATGCAACTGAGTACCTTCATACCTTTTTATGAGAAGTCAATTGTGGTATTAAAGTCCATTTACTTGTAACATGGTCCTAGTTCTCATCAAATTCTGAATCTGCTTCTCAAATTGATCCAACAATGAAATGAATGTTGTTGTTTTTTTTAAAAAGGTCTTATACATTAGGATTGCCGGATATTAAGATTAGTATGAGAACAAACTATTTATGCACAGACTTTCCCGGGATGCTGTTTTTAATGATTGGTTTTAGGATGTCATGGGTAGTTTTTATCAATGCTTCTTTTTATTGATCGTTTTAAATATGTTACTGGGTTTAGATCTGTGCATATTGACTTTATATGAGTATTTATTGCTTTTTGATCTTGTTCTATGATTAATTGTCTTTGTATCATAACTCTTCGAATATATATTAACCTTTCCATGCATATACTGTACAGGCACTAGTCACTTTAAAATTTAGCACTAAGGCACCAGTCACTTTAAAAATATGTAGTACTGTAGCACCGAAGCACTTTATTCAATGAATTTTAAATTGAATGTTTTTCCAACTTTAATCTGTTTACAATTTTGACTGATTTAATGAGGAATAAGGGGGCATTGAAATGAAATTTTGTTACTGTAATCTCATTAAGAAAATGTGCTTAAAGTTTGGTTTGGAGTAAAAAATGAGAAAAAATGTAAAAATTGAACAGATGCATTGCTTACTACATATGAAACTAATTAGGTGACTGGAGGAAGTTTTTGAAGTTTTTTATAACCACTTTTTAGTTATCAATTTTCCGAGATATATACATGTATATTTTCTCAGAAAATTTACGGTGAGCACACAGTTGTAAGGATGAAGTTGTGCATCTAGGCTAGAAAAAGTGAAATGCAAAGCATTTATGCAGTAATTTTTTGCTATAATTGGCAAAATGTTGATAGGTTTGTAAATTTCTGATTTGCATTTAAGCAGTTATGAAATATAACCTTAACCAATTTTTTCTATATATATGTGAAGAAATGTATTTATACAGTCATGAGTATGTCTTCTGTGTCTATTTCTATACATGATGCACTGGCACTTTAAATTGGGTAATGTTCTATGCACAGTCAGGTGACCAAGGCCGCTTGGACGGCCGAAACGCGTCCTGACGATTTTTGAGAGAGAATAAAATAATGCTGCACAAAAGTTTGGTCTGCGCCCCTGATCCCGCGTTCCAAGCGGGTTGGATTACGAGTTGGTGCTTATATATATATATATATATATATATATATATATATATATATATATATATATATATATATATATATATAACGTATTTTCCATAGGAAATACGGAACATTCTATTCCCAATAACGTTGGCACCGGTTGACGAATCTTCACGAAATTTTTTAAATTTGTGGGACGCTCCGGTCCACCCTTATCCTGAAAGTCTCGGGTGATTCGTCAAGCGGGGTCGAGAAAAAAGGGGGTCCCAAAACATGTTTTCCCCGGGCAATTTTCCATAGGAACATTTAGTCGCAGCTACAGCCCGCACTGCTGAACGGAATTACACCAAATTTGGCAAAAAGGTAGCCCTTGGTTCAGAGTCATGCCTTTTGGTTAAATGGTGTAAATCCGTTCAGTAGTTCCTCAGATATTAAAGGAAAAACATATATATATATATCTGGGCGGAGCCTAACCACACATCTCATTGTGAGAGCTGATTGGCTGTCAGCACTTCATCCAAGAAGTGTTGGCAGCCATCTTGGGACCAATATACATGATAGCACCTCATTATAAAGCATTGCAGTTAATAGAAGGTTTAAGACTGTAGTTACATTATAAATCATTTGTTGATGGTAGCATACTCATTTTAGGAACTGTGGTATGTTCTAAGGTGATTTTACAATGTGAAAAAGCCTTCTGCTGGAATATCATGAATCCTGTTTGAGTGAAAACTATTTTCTCATGCTTTTTCACAAAGGTTTGGAAGGTGATCTCTAAGCTAAACTGAGAGCATATTTTCTGTAAATTCATATTATCTTTCTCAGTCATGTGAGAATGAAGGCTAACATTCTCAGTAAAACATGTACATCCAACAAGGGCAGAGAATGTCAGTTGATTCCTTTATGTTCTACTGCAGCTTTCTAGAGTGTTCTAAAGCTCAACTAGAGTGCTAACAGCCTTACTTATGATAAAAGTATAGCACACCTGAAACCATCTTGATTGGAATAAAGTGGTAACTCCTAAAACATTTAATTTAAAAAGGAACAAAATGAAGGAGTTCATTTTGCCATAGAAAGTATGATTAGTGCTGCAGAAAGAAAAATTAGGGCACATTTTGAGTGACCATTAAATCAATGGGGTATCACCCACAAAATCAAAGGACCTGGGTATAAATTAATATAAGAAAAACAATAGTCCTTGAGTTTCAATCCAATCAACCTTGTATGGATATCATTTCTAATTAGGTAATGCGATTAAATCTGCATATTTCGACTCAAGCAAAAATGGGAGAGATATGTTCGATTTAACATTAGTTATGTACACATTACATGTAAGGAAAAAGCAGTACCCATGAGTGATAAGTGTAGCCTAAAGCTGGAATGAAAAAAGTATTGTACCCAAACTTCAAGTATTTATATTATCAAAGTATTACACATTTATTTACAGTTTCATAAAACAATTCTACTTGTAAACGGCGCAGAGACTATAAGGTTATAGTCAAGTGAAGAGAAAGGGTGCTCAAGTGATTAGAAGGAAAAAGGGAAAGCAATTGTAATGTACAGTTCTGGTATTTACAAATAACACAAGGCGGCAATTCTTCCGCTATTGTATAAGCCTGTCCAAACTATTCAAGGGGGGAAGGGGACAAAAAAGGGGGGTACAGGCACACAAGTTGAAAAGCGTCGACGTTTCGACCCTAATGCTCTCGGGAATTTTGCATCCTCAGCTGCGGGTCTTCTTCAGGACATGGGGCAGGGGTTGGATTGAAGGGGAGGCTTGGCCGTGATCAAACTTGTGGTCAAGGTCGAGCACCAATGAAGCTGGTCAGGTGGGAACTCCGTCCAAGCTTCCAAGGGGTCACCTAATAACTTGTTGGTGATCCTATGTGTGGTCTGTAGGATGTTCAGCTTGATTGTTGGGCATAGACCACTGTTTGTAGATCGATTGAGGGGTCCTACCGGCGCCCCCGCGGGCACTCCGGTGGTGATGGAATTGTAAACAAAAAAAAAAATATATATATATATAAATGCATATATATGCCTATATATGTGCATATGTGTGTGTGTAGCGAGAGGTAGAGAGGCTAGAGGTGTAGAGGTAGAGGTGTAGAGGTAGAGAGGTAGAGGTAGAATGTAGTAGAGAGAGAGGTAGAGAGAGGTAGAGAGGTAGAGAATAGAGAGTGAGTAATAGAGAGTAGAGAGTGAGTTGTAGGGCGTAGTAGAGAGTAGTAGAGAGTGAGTAGTAGAGAGTGAGTAGTAGAGAGTGAGTAGTAGAGAGTAGTAGGGAGTGAGTAGTAGAGAGTGAGTAGCAGAGACAGAATAGAAGAGAGGGAGTAGTAGAGAGAGAGTAGTAGAGAGTGAGTAGTAGAGAGTAGTAGAGAGTGAGTAGTAGAGTGAGTAGTAGAGTAAGAAGTAGAGAGTGAGTAGTAGAGAGTAGTAGAGACAGAATAGTAGACAGTAGTAGAGAGTGAGTAGTAGAGAGTGAGTAGTAGAGAGAGAGCAATAGAGAGTGAGTAGTAGTGGAGCAGAGAGTAACTAGTAGAGAGTAGTAGAGAGTGATTAGTAGAGAGTGAGTAGTAGAGGGAGAGTAGTAGAGAGTAGTAGAGTAGTGGAGAGTGAGTAGTAGAGAGTAGTGGAGTAGAGAGTGAGTAGTAGAGAGTAGCAGAGAGTTAGTAGTAGAGAGAGTAGTAGAGTAGTAGAGAGTGAGTAGAAGAGTGAGTAGTAGAGAGTGAGTACTAGAGAGTGAGTAGCAGAGAGGGAGTAGAAGAGAGTGAGTATTAGAGTGAGTAGTAGAGAGAGAGTAGTAGAGAGTGAGTAGTAGAGAGTGAACAGTAGAGTGAGTAGTAGAGAATGAGTAGTAGAGAGAGAGCAGAAGAGAGTGAGCAGTAGACAGTAGTAGAGAGTGAGTAGTAGAGAGTGAGTAGTAGAGAGAGAGTAATACAGGGTGAGTAGTAGTGTAGTAGAGAGTAAGTAGTAGAGAGTAGTAGAGAGTGAGTAGTAGAGAGTGAGTAGTAGAGAGAGAGTAGTAGAGTAGTAGAGAGTGAGTAGTAGATAGTGAGTGGTAGAGAGTAGTAGAGAATGAGTAACACAGTGAGTAGTAGAGAGTAGTAGAAAGTGAGTAGTAGACAGCAAGTAGTAGAGAGTGAGTAGTAGAGAGTAGAAGAGAGTGAGTACTAGAGAGAGTAGTAGAGTAGTAGAGAGTGAGTAAAAGAGTGAGTATTAGAGAGTAGTAGAGAGAGAGTAGTAGAGAGTGAGTAGTGGAGAGTGAGTAGTAGAGAGTAGTAGAGGGCGAGTAGTAATGAGTGAGTAGTAGAGAGTAGTAGAGAGTGAGTAGTAGAGAGTAGTAGAGTAAGTAGTAGAGAGTGAGTAGTAGAGAGAGAGGAGTAGAGAGTAGTAGAGTAGTAGAGAGTGAGTGGTAGAGAGTAGTAGAGAGTAGTAGAGTGAGTAGTAGAGCGTAGTAGAGAGTAGTAGAGTGAGTAGTAGAGAGTAGTAGTAGGTGAATATTAGGGAGAGTAGTAGGGAGTAGTAGAGTAGTAGAGAGTGAGTAGTAGAGTGAGTAGCAGAGTGAGTAGTAGAGAGTAGTAGAAAGTGAGTAGTAGAGAGCAAGTAGTAGAGAGTGAGTAGTAGAGAGTAGCAGAGAGTGAGTAGTAGAGAGAGTACTAGAGTAGTAGAGAGTGAGTAGAAGACTGAGTAGTAGAGAGTGAGTAGTAGAGCGTGAGTAGCAGAGAGAAAGTAGAAGAGAGTAGTAGAGAGTGAGTAGTAGAGAGTGAACAGTAGAGTGAGTAGTAGAGAATGAGTAGTAGAGAGGGAGCAGTAGAGAGTGAGTAGTAGACAGTAGTAGAGAGTGAGTAGTAGAGAGTTAGTAGTAGAGAGAGAGTAATAGAGAGTGAGTAGTAGTGTAGTAGAGAGTAAGTAGTAGAGAGTAGTAGAGAGTGAGTAGTAGAGAGTGAGTAGTAGAGAGAGAGTAGTAGAGAGTAGCAGAGTAGTAGAGAGTGAGTAGTAGATAGTGAGTAGTAGAGAGTAGTAGAGAGAGAGTAGTAGAGTAGTAGAGAGTGAGTAAAAGAGTGAGTAGTAGAGAGTAGTAGGGAGCGAGTAGTAGAGAGTAGTAGAGAGTGAGTAGTAGAGAGTAGTAGAGTAAGTAGTAGAGAGTGAGTAGTAGAGAGAGAGGAGTAGAGAGTAGTAGTGAGTGAGTGGTAGGGAGTAGTAGAGAGTAGTAGAGTGAGTAGTAGAGAGTAGTAGAGTGAGAAGTAGAGAATAGTAGTAGGTGAATATTAGGGAGAGTAGTAGAGAGTAGCAGAGTAGTAAAGAGTGAGTAGTAGAAAGTGAGTAGTAGAGAGAGTAGTAGAGAGTAGTAGACTAGTAGAGAGTAGTAGAGAGCAAGTAGTAGAGAGTAAGTAGTGGAGAGTGAGTAGTAGAGAGCGAGTAGTAGAAAGTGAATAGTATAGAGTGAGTAGTAGAGAGAGTAGTAGAGAGTGAGTAGCAGAGAGAAAGTAGAAGAGAGTAGTAGAGAGTGAGTAGTAGAGAGTGAACAGTAGAGTGAGTAGTAGAGAATGAGTAGTAGAGAGGGAGCAGTAGAGAGTGAGTAGTAGACAGTAGTAGAGAGTGAGTAGTAGAGAGTGAGTAGTAGAGAGAGAGTAACAGAGAGTGAGTAGTAGTGTAGTAGAGAGTAAGTAGTAGAGAGTAGTAGAGAGTGAGTAGTAGAGAGTGAGTAGTAGAGAGAGAGTAGTAGAGAGAGTAATAGAGAGTGAGTAGTAGTGTAGTAGAGAGTAAGTAGTAGCAGAGTAGTAGAGAGTGAGTAGTAGATAGTGAGTAGTAGAGAGTAGTAGAGAGAGAGTAGTAGAGTAGTAGAGAGTGAGTAAAAGAGTGAGTAGTAGAGAGTAGTAGGGAGCGAGTAGTAGAGAGTGAGTAGTGG
Organism: Lissotriton helveticus; assembly: GCF_964261635.1. NCBI lineage: Eukaryota > Metazoa > Chordata > Amphibia > Caudata > Salamandridae > Lissotriton > Lissotriton helveticus. The sequence continues at coordinate 1,765,660,882 of NC_136059.1, forward strand.
AGAGTGAGTAGTAGAGAGTAGTAGAGAGCGAGTAGTAATGAGTGAGTAGTAGAGAGTAGTAGAGAGTGAGTAGTAGAGTAAGTAGTAGAGAGTGAGTAGTAGAGTGAGAGGAGTAGAGAGTAGTAGTGAGTGAGTGGTAGGGAGTAGTAGAGAGTAGTAGAGTGAGTAGTAGAGAGTAGTAGAGAGTAGTAGAGTGAGTAGTAGAGAGCAGTAGTAGGTGAATATTAGGGAGAGTAGTAGAGAGTAGTAGAGTAGTAAAGAGTGAGTAGAGAGCAAGTAGTAGAGAGTAAGTAGTGGAGAGTGAGTGGTAGAGAGCGAGTAGTAGAAAGTGAATAGTAGAGATTGAGTAGTAGAGAGAGTAGTAGAGAGTGAGTAGCAGAGAGAAAGTAGAAGAGAGTAGTAGAGAGTGAGTAGTAGAGAGTGAACAGTAGAGTGAGTAGTAGAGAATGAGTAGTAGAGAGGGAGCAGTAGAGAGTGAGTAGTAGACAGTAGTAGAGAGTGAGTAGTAGAGAGTGAGTAGTAGAGAGAGAGTAATAGAGAGTGAGTAGTAGTGTAGTAGAGAGTAAGTAGTAGAGAGTAGTGGAGAGTGAGTAGTAGAGAGTGAGTAGTAGAGAGAGAGTAGTAGAGAGTAGCAGAGTAGTAGAGAGTGAGTAGTAGATAGTGAGTAGAAGAGAGTAGTAGAGAGAGAGTAGTAGAGTAGTAGAGAGTGAGTAAAAGAGTGAGTAGTAGAGAGTAGTAGAGAGCGAGTAGTAGAGAGTGAGTAGTGGAGAGTAGTAGAGTAAGTAGTAGAGAGTGAGTAGTAGAGAGAGAGGAGTAGAGAGTAGTAGAGAGTGAGTGGTAGGGAGTAGTAGAGAGTAGTAGAGTGAGTAGTAGAGAGTAGTAGAGAGTAGTAGAGTGAGTAGTAGAGAGTAGTAGTAGGTGAATATTAGGGAAAGTAGTCGAGATTAGTAGAGTAGTAAAGAGTGAGTAGTAGAAAGTGAGTAGTAGAGAGAGTAGTAGAGAGTAGAAGTAGTAGTAGTAGAAAAGCTTTATTTCGATATATACACATATCTTGAAAAGCATTACAATACAGTAAAATTAATTTATAAAAACACTCATTACATTAAGTGCAAACATTTCAAACCTTTAAAACAATCGATTTGTGCATTAACTTATTCCATAAAGAAATTTCTGACAAGATCATTAACCTAGAAGAACGAATCCGCCAAACCCAACCCAGAAATTTGACAAGGCAACATGCAAAAAAGGGACAGGGGTCAGATCTTAGAATTCTTAGTAGAGAGTAGTAGACTAGTAGAGAGTGAGTAGTAGAGAGTAGTAGAGAGCAAGTAGTAGAGAGTAAGTAGTGTAGAGTGAGTAGTAGAGAACGAGTAGTAGAAAGTGAATAGTAGAGAGTGAGTAGTAGAGAGAGTAGTAGAGAGTGAGTAGTAGAGGGTAGTAGAGTGAGTAGTAGTGAGTGAGTAATAGAGAGTAGGAGAGAGTGAGTGGTAGAGAGTAGTAGAGAGTTGTAGAGAGAGTAGTAGTGAGTGAGTAGTAGAGAGTGATTAGTAGAGAGTTGTAGAGTGTGAGTAGTAGATAGTGAGTAGTAGAGAGTAGTAGCGAGTGAGTAGTAGAGAGAGAGTAGTAGAGAGTGAATAGTAGAGAGCAGTAGAGAGTGTGTAGTAGAGAGATAGTAGTAGAGAGTATTAGAGAGTGAGTAGTAGAGAGTGAGTAGTAGAGAGTGAGTAGTAGAGTAGTAGAGAGCAGTCAGTCAGTATCAGTCAGTGTCAGTGGTTCAATGTTGGTCCGTGTCAGTCAGTCAGTGTCAGTCAGTCAGTCAGTGTCAGTCAGTGTCAGTCAATCAGTGTCAGTCAGTCAGTGTCAATCATTCAGTGTCAGTCAGTGTCAATCAGTCAGTGTCAGTCAGTCAGTGTCAGTCACTCAGTGTCAGCTAGAGCAGCTCTGCGGACCTGGTTCTCTAGCTCTAAAGAAGCTCTTCTGACCTGGTTCTCTCCCTCTAAAGCAGCTCTGCTGACCTGGTTTCTCTGGCTCTACAGCAGGTCTGCTGACCTGGTTCTCTGGCTCTAGAACAGCTCTGCTGACCTAATTCTTAGGCATCAGAGCAGCTCTGCTGATGTGGTTCTCTGGCTCAACAACTGCTCTGCTAACCTGGTTCTCTTGCTCCAAAGGTGCTCTGCTGGCCCGGTTCTATGGCTCTAAAGCAGTTCTGCTGACATGGTTCTCTGGCTCTAGAGCAGCTCTGCTGACCTGGTTCTCTGGCTCTAGAGCAGCTCTGCTGACCTGGTTCTATGGCTCTAGAGCAGCTCTGCTCACCTGGTTCTCTGGCTCTAAAGCAGCTCTGCTGGCCTGGTTCTATGGCTCTAAAGCAGCTCTGCTGACTTGGTTCTCTGGCTCTACAACAGCTCTGCTGACCTGGTTCTCTAGCTCTAAAGCAGCTCTGTTGACCTGGTTCTCTGGCTCTAAAGCAGCTCTGCTGGCCTGGTTCTTTGGCTCTGAAGTAGCTCTGCTTACCTGGTTCTCTCCCTCTAAAGCAGCTCTGCTGACCTGGTTTCTCTGGCTCTACAGCAGCTGTGCTGACCTAGTTCTCTGGCTCTACAACAGCTCTGCAGACCTGGTTCTCTCCCTCTAAAGCAGCTTTGCTGACCTGGTTCTCTTGCTCTAAAGCAGCTCTAATGACCTGGTCCTATGGCTCTAGAGCAGCTCTGCTGACCTGGTTCTCTGGCTCTAGAGCAGCTCTGCTGACCTGGTTCTCTGGCTCTAAAGCAGCTCTGCTGACCTGGTTCTCTCCCTCTAAAGCAGCTCTGCTGACCTGGTTTCTCTGGCTCTATAGCAGCTCTGCTGACCTGGTTCTCTGGCTCTAAAGCAGCTCTTCTGGCCTGGTTCTCTCCCTCTAAAGCAGGTCTGCTGACCTGGTTCTCTGCCTCTCGAGCAGCTTTTCTGACCTGGTTCTCTGGCTTTAAAGCAGCTCTGCTGACCTGGTTCTATGGCTCTAAAGCAGCTCTTCTTGTTGTAAATTGGCAGCGATCATTGTTAGCATTTAGCTGAAGCCATCTTGGTTCCGGCAGCCATCTTGTCTACCATGTGCTCACCATGTGCTCTGTCCTTCTTTACTGTCGTTTATCCTTGTGCTCTGCTCATGGACTGACTATATTTAGGCTTTGCTATTCCGCACTTGCGCAGAGGACACTGCAACTGTTCGTACACATGTTTTAGTCTGTAACTGTCAGGATATTTTTACCAGAGTTAGCAAACTGCTAAGCTCCGCCCTACCGTTGACTGTGCATTTCTGTATGACCTTGTATGTATGTAACCTTCTCCTGTATACTTGTACCGCCTTCTTTTGAGCCCCTGTGTGGGTATAAAAGGTCCATGTTCCTTCTATTCAGTGTGCTACTTCATACACTACCGAAGAGTGTTGTGTAAATGTAGTTCCACCTAATGAGGGTTAATAAATGACTGTTTTATATTCCAGTTTCCATGTCAACTTCTATTCTATTGGTCTGAGGACTTGTGCACAGAAGGGTGAACCCCTAGCACTGGTAGGCCTGGCTGAAACCCACCACGACACATTGGCACCCAACCAGTGGGGCTCATCGGCGACTCGGATGCCCGAAGGAGTGGTCGAAACGAAGGATTGGAATCTTGCAGCAGACGATCAATGCCCGAGGAGACCCGCGTCTTGGCACCCACGGCGTTTTTCCTCTCTTTCTAATCTGACCCTCCAGGTGGTGCCGGTCCTCAACTGAGATCTCTTTTGTTGTACGCCGTGCAGTGACCATTTGGTCGATTCAGGACTTGGCAGTTAGAATCTGGAGACTTGTGATTGGTAAGGTCTTTTGCACTCATTTGGAATTGTCTATGCATTGGCCAATGATTTGGATTTAGAATTTGGAAATATATAAATTGCAATTTATATAGGCAGGTAATGAGGAGAATTTTCTCTACTTTGTATAAGATTTGAACAGCACATCATGACCTAAGTGCTACTTTGCGTATACTACTGCATATATGGCACTATTTTTGGCGTGCCTGTTTTTAGCACACTTCGTATAATGTGTTGCTTTTGTAATGGTACCTGTTTGAAACTCGATAGGACTCAACCGGCTCCCCCGGAGGGGACGCCTAATAGGGATATGTATATTAAACATGGTATTTCTTCTATAATGTACAGCACGTTATGGAATAAATATACTAGCAAGTATCCTGAGTTGCGTTGGCCTACGCATGGGTCATTTGATCTTCGAAAGGTTCAGTATGTGGAACAATGTATGTTTAAGCGAAAGGCTAGGCAAGATATGTTTGACTGGGTACGAATGTGGGAGAAAAAAGTGCGTGAACGAATTAAATGAGAACAAGCTTTGCTCAATAAGGAACAACAAAAAAGTATTCATGCGAAAGCATTAGAATTGAAAAATAAAGAAATGAAGGAAATAAAAGAGAGAGAGAATAGGGAGCGTCATTTACAGGTAACTGGCCAATACCCTGTTCGGTGGCCCCTCTATCCTATCCTTAATAAACCACAGGATGATTCCCTTTCGCTAGACCTTTCTCCGCCTCCATATACTTTCCCCTCTGCTCCTATTCATGATTCGGATGAGGATTCTTCTACAGAGCAGGAGAAGGCACGGGAAACTCACTCTATGTTGACGGCTGATTTTCGGCTGGCCTTAGATCCTCTGCTCGCAAAGCCGTTCGTAGTACTACTTCTGCTTCCGAACTTATAGATAACGTACAAAAATGTCAGGACAGAGAGCAATTACATTTCACCGAGGTATTTGCCACAGAGGTAATTGAAGAGTTTCGAAAGCATTCTGAAGAATTAGAACCTGATGATATAGCTGCAGATTGTACACAGTTGCCTGATGGTCTTCTTCTTCTCTCTCAGGTGGCTGACTTAATCAGACGTTTGGTTTAACTGCGTGCTGAAGCAGTCCGTTTGCGAGAGGAGAAAAAGGCAGCTGGTGCAGCTGCACAAACATCGCAGACCAGCATGACACATGCATCTACTTCCGAAACAGATAGGAATGTGGTAGTTCATGCGAAACCTATGCGGGAAGCTGCACCTATGTAAGCCCCTCCTAAAGGTACGGTAACGGATGATGATAAGACTTCCACTGACGCAAAGGGTTATTTTATTTAAAATTGGGTTTACACTCCCTGGAATAGAGCGGATGTTATGAACCTTAAAGCTGCTTTGCCCAATCCACGGAAAAATCCAGCCGCTTTTTATGAGGAAGTTAAGGGAGCCGTAAGCTCTTTTACCATGACTCTGCCTGATATTGACATGTTTTTCGGGTTGATATTACCACCTGATATGTGGAGAACTGTTCGTAGAGTTGATGATCATGCGACTTTTGGGGAGATATGGAAAGACTTAGAGCAGATGGATGTAGAAAGGGAACCCGCAAAGAAACCATGCCAACTAATTTTAGACCTTCTGACAGCTATATTGGTTAAGTTGAAGACAATTATTCCTCCTAAAAAGATAGACTGGACTGTGTTAGCATCTTGTAAGCAAAAGACAGATGAATGAGTTGCTGACTTCTTCACACGTTTTGAGGAGGTATTCCACGACTTTAGTGGCCAGTCATTGAGAGATGACACGGGCAGACATCTGTTCGTCGACAAATTTGTCGCAAACATGTTGCCAGGAATAGCTAGTCACCTAAAGGCCAGTGAGAGTTCATGGACTAGTTCTTCCCCAGTCTCTCTTTTGACTATAGCCCAGTATTATGAACTGCAGGAATTAGAAGCTAAGGGTAATGAGGATGAAAAGACTAAGGACTTAAAAACAAAGGTTATGTTAGCTCTGGCTTATGGCCCACCTTCTAGAGGTAGTGACAGAGGTGGACGTGTGTCTTATGGCCTGTCTTTTCCTCCTTATGCTCGTCCGAATTTTGGGTTCTGACCAGTGTGCGTATTATAGGAAATTTGGACATTGGGCTGTCAATTGCCCAGCATTGCGTGTTCAGTACTATACGCGGGGACGATGTCAAATGAGAAATCTTTCAGGATATTCAGGGCCTAGAGGAAGCACAGACGACCGTGCTAAGTTTGATACTAATACGAATAGACAGAATGGTTTTAATACTTTTGATAGACGGAACAAATATCAAATGTCTGATTATTTGCCATCCGATTTGAAAGATTCTGCTTATGCATAGGACTGCCTAGGATGGGGTAAGGAATCAGTTGAAGTTCTGGTAGATCAGAAGAGTCCCTATGTTACAGCACATGTTTTGGGTTCTACTGATCAGTTTCTGGTTGATACAGGAGCAACTCGTAGCGCCTTATCTAAACAATTAGTTCCAAGGGCTCCCCTGTCTGGCTCAACCATTACATCGATACGTTTCGATGGAACACCTTCCCTTAGCTCACTGTCACAACCACTTGCATTTCATGTTGATAAATTCACTGCTCAATGTCCATTTTTGCTTTCCCCTAACACACCTGACAATATTGTGGGTCTTGATATGCTCAAGTACTTCAGGGCTACGATACGTTGTTCTCCAGAAGGTGTGCGTGTTATTTTGAATGACAACTATCCAGGGATTGAGAGATCTTGTCTTGTTAAAAAGGACATTGCATTAGCTTCACTCCCTAGTATTTTGTGGGCCACTTTGGACACCGATGTAGGGCAAAGGGTTATTCCACCAGTACACATTAGTGTCAAGGAGGGCGCTTTTTTGCCACACTTGCCTCAATATAACATTTCTCAAGAAGGTGAAGAGGCGCTTGTGCGTATTGTTCATGATTTAATCAAAGTGGGGGTTGTGGAACAAGTTCCTTACAATATTTGCAATAGTCCTATTCTTCCTATTCTGGAAAAAGATACTGATACTAGGATTTAAGGGTTTATCATTGATTTGCGAGAAGTTAACAAGATTGTAGTACCACATTACCCGGTAGTTTCTGACATTACAATACTTCTTACTTTGGGTCCTCCAACAGCGACTGCCTTCACTGTGATTGATTTGAAGAATGCCTTCTTTTCAATCCCTATTCATCCAGATAGCCGATATTTGTTAGGCTTCACTTTGAATAATCGATCATTAGATTTTGTAGAATTCCTCAGGGGTATACCGAGAGTCCTAGTATTTACTGCCAAGCATTGAAAAACCAGCTTGATTCTTTCACTTTGCCTCAAGGGGTGGCTCTCATAAAATATGTCGATGATATTTTGTTGGCAGCTGATACATCAGACCAGTGTGAAAAATGTACTTTGTCTTTGCTTTCCTTTCTTGCATTGCACCATCACAAAGTGTCACAGAAGAAATTACAATATTGTAGACCGAAGATTACCTACTTAGGTCACCTTATGTCTAAGGAGGGGCGTGCACTTATACCAAATCGCATTCAAGCAATTTTAGACACACCAGTGCCTTGTACTCAGAAAGATGTCCGTGCATTCATTGGTCTTACTCCCTTTTGTGGGCAATGGATATTAGGCTATTCACACATTGTTAAACCCTTGTTGGCACTTCTGACCAAAGACACTCCAATGCCCCTTCCATGGACGACTGAATGCCAGACTGCTTTTCACCAGTTACGTCAAGCTCTTTGCTGTGCACCAGTGTTAGGCACTCCAGATTATACGAAGGCTTTTACACTCTATGTACACGAGAAAGAGGGGTGTGCATTGTCAGTTTTAGTACAGACACACGGTGACAAGCAGCATCCCTGTGCATATTTTCAGCTGTTCTTGATCCCGTTGCTCATGCATTGCCTGGGTACTTCCGTTCAGTTGCAGCAGCAGCTGTGTCCATACGTCAGAGTGAAGGGATAGTTCTTTCACATAAATTGTATGTGCTAGTACCCCATGCAGTCGATGCCCTTTTGAACCCAACTAAAACGCAGCACTCAACTAGTGCTCGCTTGAGAGGATACGAATTGACACTGTTGGCTCCTCACATTACTTTAAAGAGATCTTCGACTTTGAAACCAGCTACTTTGTTGCCATATCCAGCGACTCAACCTCAGTCACAGGAGTCTCATGATTGTATATTCCTTACTGAGGAACAGACAAAGGGTTGTGTCGATTTGCAAGATACGCCCCTTTCGGAGGTAGATGGGGAATTGTGGGTTGATGGGTCTTGTTTGAAGTTACCATATGGCACGACCTCAGCTGCATATGCAAATGCGACACTTCAGACGGTAGTGGAGACAGCTCATATACCACAGAAGTCAGCTCAAGCAGCTGAGTTAATAGCTTTGACACAAGCGTGTGAACTTAGTACTGACTTGTGTGTGAACATCTATACAGATAGCTCATGATTTTGGCCTACTCTGGAAGGAAAGAGGCTTTTTTACATCCCACGGGATGCAAATAATGCATAGAGAATTAGTGCATAATCTTTTGACTCCCCTAACATACCCGAAAAAAATAGCTATTGTTAAGTGTAGCACACACAAGAAAGTGACTGATAAGACAGGACAAGGCAACGCCTTTGCAGATCATATAGCCCGTGAGACTGTGACGCAACAATGCACTACATCTATGTACGTAGTGAAGTCACAGGCTGAATGTTGGCATGATGCTAGACAAGAAGTGCTAGACATACAGAGATCTGCTTCTGTGGAAGAACTTGAGCAATGGTTTAAACAAGGATTATTGGATGATGAGGGCTGTTGGTTCATATGGCACATGGGACAGCACATAGTGAAGCCTCCGCAATAACGAAATTGTTCACGCAAGTTTGGGAGCATCCATAAATTGCCGGCACAGCTAAAAAGACAGTACAGTCCTGTATGATGTGTTTGCACTACAATCCTGGTAAAGCGATATGGACTCCTACAGGAGGGTTTGCTACACCAACCGCACCTTTTGAAGTTTTGCAAATGGATTATATCCAACTTGAACGCTGTACCAACTTGAAGCATGGTTTAGTGGTGGTATATGCCTTCAGTAAATGGATAGGGGCATACCCTACGAAGGATAATACGGCTCTCACCACAGCAAAGGTGCTTTTGAAAGAATTCTTCCACAGATTTGGTGTTTGCAAACTTTTATGATGTGACAATGGACCCCATTTCATTCGGCAAGTTGTCAAGGATGTCCTGAAAGAATTAGGGATCAAACAGAAGATTCATGCAGTCTTTCATCCACAATCAGCAGGGTTAGTGGATAGATACAATGCTACCCTAAAGCTGAAACTAGCAAAAAAACAGGCTTCCACGTCTTTGAAATGGCCGGATGTGCTGCCCTTGGCATTGTTGTTCATTAGATCAGTACCACACTCACGATCTGAGGTTACACCATATGAGGTAGTATTTGGGAAACCTATGAACATTTGGGAAGTTCCTAAGCCACGCCCCATACATGATGTACCATGCGTTCTGATGAGTGACTACTCATCACAGTTGACTGACAGTTTGATTTCTATTCATCAACAGGTTCGAGAAGCTCTTCTTGACAGGTCCACAGTTGAGGCTCATGAACTCCGGCCCGGCGACCAGTTGATGGTCAAGGTCTTCGAGAGGGGGAGCAGCTTGGAGCCCAGGTGGCGAGGACCGGAGCAGGTGCTCCTAGCCACGAGGACTGCAGTTCGAGTGACAAACAGAAAGTACTGGGTGCAGCACCCATTGCAAGAAAGTGCCGTCTACCTTGGTGGAACCTGCTGCACTGACCGATCATCAACAGATTCTGGATACACAGAAAGGCCAAGCCATATCACCTGACGAATCTGAGGAAGTCTTCCCGGACCACACAATCCCTGGAGTATCTCGATACCAACTGAGACCCCGGAAAGAGCGTGCATTGTTGAAAAAGACTGGTTGAGCTACCGTCCTGGGTTTGTGAAAGGGAGCTGATGTGGCAAGGGGGGAATCAGTCCTACATAGTGACACCCGTCTTGACCCTCAGTGAAGAAACCACTGGCTGTCCAGGACTTTAGAGCTCCAACGATTGATTCAACGACGAAACGATTATGTCTTCAGGAAAATCAACTGTTGCTAAGATCTGTAACAAAAAGACCATATGGGTTGTAGGATTTGGTATCGCTATGGTTGCAATAGCAGTGACAACTTGGGTTGTTGAGGAAGTGGCTCCTGCTCGGCAACTGCTGATCGCCACTACCCCAGTACCAGCTGAACATCATTACTTCACTCTTCCATACCATGAGCAAAAGCATTGACAATCCTATTTAAACAACACGTTTATTCAGATGTTGCATCACACTCACAATGCCACAAACACTACTGACTGTTGGGTGTGTGGTATGATATCTGCTCACCAGAAGAAGGGCGAAACGTCTTTAATTTCTCTTCCCTTCTCCAACAACGGTTCTTGTTAAGCCTGGTTTGCGCTTTTAATTGCTTCTGGAAAGGCTAACATTACTAGTATGACTGTAGGACGAATAAATGAAAACCTCAATAAAGTATGTTATCCAGATGAAGGAGGTTATCCCCGAGCTGAAGGAACTAAATGGAAATGGGAGGAGTATCGACCTGAAATATTTCTACACCTTATGTCTTCCCAAATATGCAAACTATTAAGAATAATGGACCATTTGTAATTTCTACTACTAGAGCCAAAGCAGACTCGTGTATAAGCAGTGCTGGGAAAATTCCAGTAGGAACAAGTGAGTGTACTCTGGTTCTGACCATTGAGGGTGCCAATAACAGCAGTTTCATATCTTCGCATCATACCTACTTTTTCTGTGGTAACAAGGGATATTACCATCTACCTGTTGGATGGTCCGGAGTTTGCCATATGTCCTTTCTGTTGCCCCCTGTGTTCTTGGCACCTGCATTGTATCACAAGGACTACAAACTGTTTAATGATATCTCCAAGACAGATTAAGGAGGACAACAAGAAAGTGGACCAGACTAAAACACATAAGATGATGGACGAAATGTTGCACAAAGGCAAAACATTCACCACCAGTCACAGATCTGAGTTTAATCCATCGTTATTTTGCTCACCAAGCCATCCCAGTTCAGGCATGGCCATATGCAAATCAGTCATGACCCTGTCCCTCATGGGAACAGTCCAGCCCGAACTGCCAAGCCATGTGTTTCCGGACCGTAATCAAGCATCCTAGGACCAGTTTCGGGCTATCAGCCGTCTTCAGCCAGGATAGCTTGACTCCAGTGGCATAGTGAGCAAGGGACCCACATCTGGGCATACCCTTCCCACATAGGGTGAACAGCAAAACACACAAGATGATGGACGGAATGTTGCACAATGGCAAAACATTCACCCGCAGTCACAGATCTGGGTATAATCCATTGTTATTTTGCTCACCAAGCCACCCCAGGATCAAGACTGATTTGCATATGGCTGGGTTCAAACTGGAATGGCATGGTGAGCAAAAAACGATGGATTTAAGCCCAGATCTCTTTACTGGGGTGAATGTATGACATTGTTCTGCATTCTATCCATCATACTGTTGTTTTTGCATTTGTCATCCCGAGTGGGACGGGTATGCTCAGACGTGAGTCCCGTTTTCTCCATGCCACTGGAATCTAGCAATCCAGGCTGATGAGGGCTGAAAGCCCAAAACCGGTCCTTGGATGCTTGTTTCCAGTCCAGGGGGGACCTGGCTTGGCAGTTCGGGCTGGACTGTTCCCATGGGGCACAGGGTCAAGACTGATTTGCATATGGCTGGGTTCAAACTGGAATGACATGGTGAGCAAAAAACGATGGATTTAGGCCCAGATCTCTGTACTGGGGTGAATGTATGACATTGTTCTGCATTTTGTCCATCAACTGTTGTTTTTGCATTTGTCACCCTGAGTGGGACAGGTATGCTCAGACGTGAGTCCCGTGATCTCCATGCCACTGGAATCAAGCTATCCAGGCTGATGAGGGCTGAAAGCCCGAAACCGGTCCTTGGATGCTTGTTTCCAGTCCAGGTAGGACCTGGCTTGGCAGTTCGGGATGGACTGTTCCCATGGGGCACAGGGTCAAGACTGATTTGCATATGGCTGGGTTCAAACTGGAATGGCATGGTGAGCAATAAAACGATGGATTTAGGCCCAGATCTCTGTACTGGGGTGAATGTATGACATTGTTCTGCATTATGTCCATCAACTGTTGTTTTTGCATTTGTTACCCTGAGTGTGACGGGTATGCTCAGAAGTGAGTCCCGTGCTCTCCATGCCACTGGAATCAAGCTATCCAGGCTGATGAGGTCTGAAAGCCCGAAACCGATCCTTGGATGCTTGTTTCCAGTCCAGGGAGGACCTGGCTTGGCAGTTCGGGTTGGACTGTTCCGATGGGGCACAGGGTCAAGACTGATTTGCATATGGCTGGGTTCAAACTGGAATCGCATGGTGAGCAAAAAAACGATGGATTTAGGCCCAGATCTCTGTCCTGGGAGGAATGTATGACATTGTTCTGCATTCTGTGCATCAACTGTTGTTTTGAAGCGGACCAGACTGACACTACATTGCAACAATATATTGATTTCAATTTGGGCTTGTTCTTCTTTGTGGGTGCTGCACTAAATAGCAGGAAAATAAGACGATTGACTCGTTTTGTGGAAGCTGTTACCAGCCAGACAGCTATGGCACTTGGGATCATTACAGAAGAACTGCAAATTGCAAGGATTGTAGCGCTCCAAAACCGTATGGCTCTAGATGTGATTTTGGCTGATCGAGGTGGTGCATGTCGCATCATCGGGAGTAGTTGTTGTGTCTACATTCCAGATCACTCTACTTCAGTGTTTGATGCAATCTCCAAACTGCATAAGAGTGCTGCTGAAATTCCCCCAGATACTGGCACATGGTGTTCTACAGGTGTCAAAGCGCAGAGATACTCCAATGTGAGTTGATTCCAGCGCTATACAAACCAATAAATAAATAAATGGACTTTCTCCAACTGGTTTTGGACATTGTTTGTCACTTGGGGCTGGAAGCTATTGATCATCCTGTGTGTAATATTTGTAATCTTATTTACATGCTGTGTATTTATACAATGTGGTCCAATGCTTTGCTCCGTTTGTATCGCTGCTTGTACACCTGCTAAACGAAATGTTGCAGAAATAAATGCTCAACATATGCTGAATAAAGAGATTAATGAGATGATGCGAATAAATATACAGGATTTGTATTCAGATTATCCTAAATAAACGAATGTCTTCAGATAATGCTAAAAGGGTCGTCTGTTGTAAATTGGCAGCGATCAACGTTAGCATTTAGCTGAAGCCATCTTGGTTCCGGCAGCCATCTTGTCTGCCATGTGCTCACCATGTGCTCTGTCCTTCTTTACTGGTGCTCTGCTCATGGACTGACTATATTCAGGCTTTGCTATTCCGCACTTGCGCCGAAGATACTGTAACTGTTCGTACACATGTTTTAGTCTGTAACTGTCAGGATATTTTTACCGGAATTAGCAAACTGCTAAGCTCCTCCCTACTGTTGACTGTGCATTTCTGTATGACCTTGTATGTATGTAAACCTTCTTCTGTATACTTGTACCGCCTTCTTTTGAGCCCCTGTGTGGTTATAAAAGGTCCATGTTCCTTCTATTCAGTGTGCTACTTCATACACTACCGAAGGCTGTTGTGTGAATGTAGTTCCACCTCATGAGGGTTAATAAATGACTTTGTTTTATATTCCAGTTTCCATGCCAACTTCTATTCTATTGGTCTGAGGACTTGTGCAGAGAAGGGCGAACCCCTAGCACTGGTAGGCCTGGCTGAGGCCCACCACGACATGCTGACCTGGTTCTCTGGCTCTTGAGCAGCTCTGCTTACCTGGTTCTCCGGCTCTAAAGCAGCTCTGCTGACCTGGTTTCTCTGGCTCTACAGCAGCTCTGCTGACCTGGTCCTTGGCCTCTAGATCAGCTCTGCTGACCTGGTCCTTGGCCTCTCGAGCAGTTCTGCTGACCTGGGTCTCTGGCTCTAGAGCAGCTCTGCTGACCCGGGTCTCTTGCCCTACAACGGCTCTGCTGACCTGGTTCTCTGGCTCTAAAGCAGCTCTGCTGACCTGGTTTCTCTGGCTTTACAGCAGCTCTGGTGACCTGGTACTATGGCTCTAAAGCAGCTCTGCTGACCTGGTTCTCTGGCTCTACAGCAGCTCTTCTGACATGGATCTCTGTTTCTACAACAGCTCTGCTTACCTAGTTCTCTGGCTCTAAAGCAGCTCTGCTGACCTGTTCAATGGTTCTAAAGCAGCTCTCTCCACTCCTACAATCATCCTGACAGAAACATGTCCTTATCTAATCATTCTGCTGAAACATAAGTGACTTATACACATATTCTGCTGTCAACTACTAGCACTCTAGGAACACAGTCACTGTCTATGCACTTGCAGAATGACTCAGGCATTGAGACAAGCAGTGGTACAGTCAAATGTGCAAAATATATGTGGTCCCTTAAACCTTTGCAGACTACTGAGTCAGTCCTGCAAAAGTCCAGGTAATAGTCATGCTTGTCTGGAATCACGCTGTGAGTCTGTGTCCACTCCTACAATCGTCCGGACAGAAGTATGTCCTTATCTAATCCCTCTGCTGAAACATAAGTCCTTATAAACCTATCCTGTTGTCAACCACTAGCACTCTAGGAACCTATTCATGTGTAAGCACTTGAAGAATGACTCAGGCATTGAGACCAGCAGTGTTACAGTCAAATGTGCAATCACTCTGCTGAAACATAAGCGTGTATAAACTAATCCTGCTGTCAAACACTAGCACTCTAGGAACCCAGTCACTGTCTATGCACTTGCAGAATGACTGAGGCATTGAGACAAGCAGTGGTACAGTCAAATGTGCACAATGTATGCAGTCCCTTAACCCCTTGCCGACTACTGAGTCAGTCCTGCAAAAGTCCAGGTAATAGTCATGCTTGTCTGGAATCACACTGTGAGTCTGTGTCCACTCCTAAAATCATCCTGACAGAAGTATGTCCTTATCTAATCACTCTGCTGAAACATATGTCCTTATAAACTTATCCTGCTGTCAACTACTAGCACTCTAGGAACCTATTCACTGTCTATGCACTTGCAGAATGAATCAGGCATTGAGACAAGCAGTGTAACAGTAAAATGTGCACAATGTATGTGGTCCCTTATATTTATTTATTTTTAATTTTATTTATAAAGTTTTATATAGCACTAACTTAATCCGAAGGATATCAGAGAGCGTTACAAATTAAGGGAATGAGGTAACATCAGTACGAGAGTCAAATAGGGAATATACATAGGCAATGCAAAAATCGTGCACAAGAAAAGACCCGATATAGGCCCTGGCTAGGCGTATGATGTGTTAGGCATTGAAAACATAACGGCAAGGGGAGCAAAAGCAATAGAAAAATACCAGAATTACATCCATTCTTGAAGAGTGTCCGATGAGCTAAGAGCTGACAATCGCTCTTCTTATGAAGGTAGGAATTTGTCCATGAGGAATCTTTTTGTTTCCAGTTTGAAAGCAACCTAGGAGGAGATTTTCCGGATTTCCGGTGGAAGAGAGTTCCAAATTTTTTGGTGCAGATCCTGCGAACGCTCGTTGGCAAGTTTTCTTTTTGCGGAAGATCTGGGGTTTCAGAAGGAAGGAATTAGCACTCCTTGACGGTCTCCCCCCTCCGGATAGTTCTAATTTCTGCACCAGGTAATTAGGGTTTTTGAAGTGGAGGGCTTTGTGCGATAAACATGCAATCTTTAGTTGAATTCTAGCTTCGTAGGGCAGCCAGTTTAGAGATTTTAGGACTGGGGAGATGTGGGCATTTCGCTTGGTGCCCGTAATCAGTCTGGCCACAGCGTTCAATGAAGCCTTTAGCGGAGCCAGAGTGTATTTGGGGAGGCCGCATAGCATAGCACTGCCATAGTCAAGCCTCGGAAGAACAAGCGCTTGGACCACCTGCTTGAAGTCGGATTGAGGTAAGAAAGGTTTGAGGTTCCTGAGAGTTCTCAGAAGGTGGTTAGCTCCCTTGCTTACGTTGCTGATATGGGTCTTCATATTCAGATGTTTGTCCAATGTGATTCCTAGCGATTTCGCTGAGTCAATATTGCGGGGGGAGCAGTTGAAGGCTGTGAGTTGGTTCTAAGCATGGGCTCAAAATCCGTTCGGCTCTCGTAATTTGCGAATTTTTGGCAATTTCGCGGTCCGCGAATTGCGCAAAATTGTCAAAGAATTCACAATTCGCGAGTTGGCGCATTTTTTTGCTTGGTCGCGCTTCAAAAATACAATCTCGCACACGTGGCATTGACTTACCGTGATTTTGAGTTCGCCGAGTTGTTTTTCTCCCGGTTTGCGTGCGCTGCGCCATTTTCGATCTTGCTGCGTGATCGCGCAAGACTTTTCGACCGCGAGTACGTCATGCTGTGATCGCCCGAGACTTTTCGACTGCTAGTAAGTCATAGCATCCCCCCATCTTGCACTGCGAGACTTTCAGAACGCGGATACGTCATAAGGGCCCGCGATCAAGCATCGCAAGAGTAAACAATTGCGAACACGTAGATGCGGCGCGCAGCTGCCATCCGGCAAGAGATTTGAACATCTCGCTTTCCCAAATTTCCAAAATTGCAATTCAGCACAAGAAATCTATCGCTGGCAGCATAAACCTTCTGAAATTGATCATTTGGATCAGAATAACTCCTCAGATTGACATTTGGCTGCACTTTTTTGTGCAAGGACTGCATTTTTGGGGGGTTGGGAGGAAAGAAGTGCCCCAGAGTCTCCAACTTCCTGTTCCTGTCCAGCAGGCCCCTCCAACTGCTTTGTCCATGTCTTGGTCACTTTTCATTTGGATCTGGAGCTGGAAGGATTACTCTTTGTGGCTGCTGCTGGATATTTGTATTTGAGGACTTTTTGTTTGGATCACTTTTGGAGTTGAGATTTTACAAGTAAGTTGGTGTTGTTTGTTTGGGGCATTGCAGTTGCTGCAACTACAATTTATAAACTTTTTCAGAACTTTAAAAAAAAAAATTAAAATATATTGTGGGTAGCAACAGTATCTAGTAGGCCCAGTGTTAGTCATGGGTGCATGATACAACTGTTTCTGTGAGTTTTTTTGAACTTAAATATCATTTACGGCATGGATGGCATGGAATTGAATAGCTCACTGTTATTATATCTATGTGGGTGTTTTTTGTAATTTTGGGGTGCGTGTTAAAGCCACACTGGCCAGTAGGCCCAGGGGTAGTCAGTGGTGCATGGGCCAAGTCTTTCTGTGTGTTCTCTTGATTTTAAACATCATTTAGGGCATGGATGCCATTGGATTGGGGTGTTTCTTCTGTATATTTTGATTTTTGGGTGTTGTTGGGGCCTGGTCCAGGGTCTGGCCATGTGGTTGGGGGCCATTTTGAGGCCTGGTCCAGGGCCTGGCCTTGTGGGTGGGGGTCTAGGGGCCATTTTTGAAGCCAGGCAGTGTGCTTTGTGCCATAGGCCTGCACCCAGTCTGCCTTGCTTTCATCCATTATTCCCATGGGTAGTCAGTGATGCATGGGCCAAGTCTTTCCGTGTGTTCTCTTGATTTTAAACATCTTTCAGGGCATGGATGCCATTGGATTGGAGTGATTTTTATGTGTATTTCAATTTTTTGGGTGTTGTTGGGGACTGGTCCAGGGCCTGGCCATGTGGGAGTGAGCCATTTTTGAGGCCTGGTCCAGGACATGGCCATGTGGGTGGGGGTCTAGGGGCCATTTTGAAGCCAGGCAGTGTGCTTTGTGCCATAGGCCTGCACCCATTCTGCCTTGCTTTCATCCATTATGCCCAGGGGTAGTCAGTGATGCGTGGGCCAAGTCTTTCTGTGTGCTCTCTTGATTTTAAACATCATTCAGGGCATGGATGCCATTGGATTGGGGTGGTTTTCGTGTGTATTTTGATTTTTTGGGGCGTTGTTGGGGCCTGGTCCAGGGCCTGGCCATGTGGGTGGGGGCCTTTTGAGGCCTGGTCCAGGGCCTGGCCATGTGGGTGGGGGTCTAGGGGGCATTTTGAAGCCAGGCAGTGTGCTTTGTGCCATAGGCCTGCACCCAGTCTGCCTTGCTTTCATCCATTATGCCCAGGGGTAGTCAGTGGTGCATGGTCCAAGTCTTTCTGTGTGTTCTCTTGATTTTAAACATCATTTAGGGCATGGATGCCATTGGATTGGGGTGTTTTTTGTGTGTATTTCGATTTTTTGGGTGTTGTTGGAGCCTGGTCCAGGGCCTGGCCATGTGGGTGGGGATCTAGGGGCCATTTTGAAGCCAGGCAGTGTGCTTTGTGCCATAGGCCTGCAACCAGTCTGCCTTGCTTTCATCCATTATGCCCAGGGGTACTCAGTGGTGCATGAAGTGGGGGCACATCAGGAAATCGAGATTCATGCGGAGCTATCAGCCGAGCAAGCCACTCTTCCTGATGGTCCATTGTCTTCCAGATCCCCAGCAAGGAAAAGGTCTGGGGGGCTAGTACAAGTTCTTCTTCAAGCCCCCCTCCTTCTGATGATCTAGATCTTGATTGGCAGCCACTAATGCAGTCTGAGAGGGAGGCACGCATGAGCCGACAAAGCTAGGTAAAAGGAAGGTTCCCGCAAGGCTTTCAGTTATGGGTGATGACGAAGAAGAAGTAGAAGTGGTGTATTCTGCTGCTGATGAACAGTCTGACAATGACGACCCAGTCATCACAGTCATCACTCCAGCCCCAGTGGGCAAGCAGCAGACAGACATTTTTACCCTATCTAAAAATGCTGCTGTGCAGGATGTGTGCGGCGTGGCACCACTGGTACCACCACCAACACAGGTAACTGCTACACCAACACGACCTACAGCTTCCATATTTTCTCATAAGAAGGGCCGGCAGGGACCTCCATCCAGCTCGACCTCCATTACCTCAAGTAGTGGTGCTGTAAGTGCACAACAGAGTCAAATTCCGCCACGCCCATCCTCCACTTCATCTGGCATTGAAACTGAAAGTAGCACCTCCACCACCACCAGAAAGCTCCAGTCCCCAGTTTGGGACTTCTTTAGTGTTAGCAAAAAGGCGGAAAACCTAGTCATTTGTTCGATTTGTAAACAAGTAGTTAGTCGGGGTAAGCTTGGTACCAACTATGGTACCGGAGGCCAGAGAGGTCATCTAAAAAAACACCACATTATCCAGTGGGAGGCGCACCTCAAGAAAGTCAAAAGTACAAATCCAAAGGTATCCATTGATATTGCATCTGATGACGAGGTGCTGATCGTGCAGGGGGGAGGTGAAGAACCAAGAGACATTTTTTCTGGTACACACAGTACCCCTAGTAGCAGCACTGCAGTGGTAGCGCCCACACTCTCCTCTACCCCAGCAACATCTAGGAGGCACAGTAGTATGGTAGAGACACCAATGTGAAAAAGTACATCAATGAGCCTAACTGGGTTGAAGAAGTCTGGATCGTCATCACATATGAAAACGGTCCAGACCACCATTAAAGCATGTTTTGGTCAGAGGCACCATTTGAAACGCAACCATCCAACGGCACGTCTGTATAATGCAATGCTGGCTAAAATGTTAGCACTCGACCTTCTCCCTTTTTCTTTCATGGAAGGGGTGGGTTTGAATGATGAGATGGCATGCAGTGGACAACACTGACTGTCTGGCTCTGATGAAAGCAATTGCTGTTTGTTTGTTGTGCGTGAAATTAATCATATGTGTTCTGTTATTATTTAATCTTTTACACACTAAATGTAACTCAAGTCTACTCTGTTTTTACCTTGTTTAATGCAGATTGTACTTCTACTGCAGGGGCCACTACGTTGCATTTTTTAATATGGAAAATGTCCTTGGAATCACTGTGTGTAGACTGTGACTGCATGAACAACATTGAGTCTGCCAATACCATGATGATGATGAGTCTTGATGATCAAATTTACATAATATCTTTACAGTCACACACTGGGATGGATGGATCATCATCGTCGGTTTACGGAAGAACTATGGCCATTTCGTGAGTGGCAAACAGGTAAACAAGTCAACAACAACCACAGCAGAACTACATGTCTATCTAGTCAAGTTCAAGTTCAAGTTCAATAATTTATATAGCGCACTACTCACCTAGCCAGGTTTTAAGTTATTTTCTGGTATGGAGTGGTCGAGCCAGTGTAGTGTTGTTATGCCAGAGTCCAGACAGCAGTTCCTGTACAATTGCGGCTATGTGGCTTGCTGCATAAAATTAGATCTGCTTTGTCTGTCTGTGTCAAAGAGGTATGCTACATGGAGGTTGGTTCACTCAGAGGTGCCTGCCTTGACCGTCTGCATGGCCCCTGCCTGCTGTGTGCTAATTACTATCCTTAAAAAGGAGACTCAGAGTTTGCACTTTAGAAATGATGCTTGTATGTAATACTGTCG
Organism: Lissotriton helveticus; assembly: GCF_964261635.1. Classification (NCBI taxonomy): domain Eukaryota; kingdom Metazoa; phylum Chordata; class Amphibia; order Caudata; family Salamandridae; genus Lissotriton; species Lissotriton helveticus. The sequence goes on from NC_136059.1 coordinate 1,765,681,121, forward strand.
CCTCTGAAAGTAAAGTGGTATTTTTGCACTACACGCCATACCTTATATTTTTTCTCCGTGGTGTTTTAATATCCCTTCCTGTTTTTCCATCGACAATTACAGGCCGGCTTTTACCCTGTGCGATGGGAATAACATTAACTTAGGCTTACCATAGCAATCCGCAATTCCGCATCCGCCAAGCAAGCGGTGGACAGTGTGTCTGGACACCAAGATTGATCGACGGAGCGCCAGATGGAATGGAGGAGTACCGCGAATAAGAGGAATGGCTGGATGCATGCAACTTCCCAAATTGAACAGGACAACTACGACATACAGTTACAGAATCCTCTTCACTTCTTCTTATCTTTTAAATAATGTTATTGTTGTGAACTTCTATGAGTGCGACTCTGTGCGTTTGCTCTCTGCTACAAATTCATCTCTACAGCTATTTGATAAGTTTCTTTGCTATTTTTAAAACTAATTTAATGTACTAATAAGTGTTTATTCTCTGTGAGGGCAGATAGGCAAGTGAAATTGCGTAATTACTGCAGCCCTGTACTGTCAAATTGTTTATTCATAGTTAGTAAGTTGTAGTAAGTACTACTTTTCAGTAACCTAACCATCCATTTAGGAAACAACTTCATGCATGCAGTGCACTTCTTTTATGTCCCTTAAAAGATTTATGGATATCTTCGTATCCAAAGATTTGTTTTTCTTCATTTGTTGTTTGTCCATGCTGGGTTTTTTTCCTCTCTCCACAAAACCTTCCCAAAAACCCCCATTCCCATCCAATTTTCACACCCTAACCCTCTTCCACCGGGCTGTGTGGTTTTCATTGAGGTGTGACTAAATGACAACAATAATTCCACACACTTGCTGGGGAGGATACGGTCAAAGCAACAGAAAACCAATTTCAAGGCTGGTGAAGGAATCTGAGGATATATTCTTATTCTTATTCTGCTTGACACACACCCATGAGTATTTGCAAATCAAATCAGAATTTCATGTGCGCCATCGAGTGGATTCATCATCAACAACATCCTCCTCCTACACGTGACGAATGCTTACGCTGCTGTGTCCTTCACCTTCAGTACTATTTCTTGTAGTAGCCATACTCCACGCAACTAGTAGTTATATTTTGAATACTTTAGCATTGCTTAGACTACAATTTATGGCACTCTTCTTGTGTACTGTACTATCTATCGTACTGTTATAATGCTCCGCTCAGGCCACTCAATGTTTCATTTCCTTTTTTTTCATATGCTGCTACTGCCAGTGTGTAACACTACTCCTACCACCATAACGATGACAATTCATCCGTCCAGGATTCCATAGCCAACCTTAATTGTCATTTGCCATGCAGCCAGCCCTGTGCCTAGCCCTATTCTCAAACACGAATCACAGGTAAGATGAACATTTTGGGGGAGGAAGAATAATGGAGTAAGAGGAGAGGAGAGACTGACGTAGTACTAGTAAAGTAGAAGGACAATTGAATTCACTAACTCTGTCAGTGGCTCTTTTGTACAAATTTGGGCGATTAGAAAATTTGAATTAACCAGCCAGTTAAGTTTCAGGAAAACAAACATACAGTTAAGTTAACCCCCCCCCTGCCTCCCCACAAAACATTTAAAAAACACGTATGCTATGTTTAAGTTGAAATAAATAATTATTTTACCCTAACAAAAATAAACTATCCCACAAGAAGACCCGACCCACCCCGCTCCCTAACCCCAACCAATGTCCATGAAATCAAATGTCCCCAAAAGTCCAAAAATCCCAACGCCCAATTCCCACCCCCTCAAAAGTCTTTTAAAAAGGGGCAAGGGACAGTCTCTCTACTTTCGCCTGCAGTGTCCTCCTGTGGCCAGGTGGTCACGCAGCTCTCTCCGGAGGTCCTTGAGCAGGGCTTTCTGCCTCGCCACCTCCTGCTCAAGGTAGCCCACTTGCAGGGTCAATCGGCGCACACGAGCCTTGCACTTGCAGGTACTGAGGGGGCAGCTGTTGTTTTTGCTGCTCAGCGGCGGCGGGTGGCTGCTGGACCACGGCTCCATACCGCTGGAGTTTTGCTCTGACTGTATGACCCAGGGGCAGCGGAGGAGGATGCAGTTGTCGTGGATGTTGTTAACTGTGACTGCGAGTCATCCTCCTCCTCCTGGGCCACCAGCCGCTGATATTCAGCGACAATTGCATCCAGCTTCGGTAGCCGGGCCTGTATAGCCAACTCCTTCCTTGTTAGTTTAGAAGGAGTATCTAAATGAAAAAAGAAAAACACACTGTAACCAATGTTCTTTAAGATTAACACAAAATTATTAGGCAGAAAGTTGTGTCACAGTAGCACTAGCAACTTGCAAGCACAGTACATACCATTTGTGGCATGCATCTATCTAACCTCCCACTTCATCGGCCTCTGCTCTAACATTAGTGGGAGTTTCAGGAATTCTACTAGCACTATATGGACTCACTACATTAGACTCAGACAGTACACCAGTCTTCTTTTCTCTCTTGTTTAGCGAAATTGGTACATAAACTTGTGGAAGCCGGCCTAATGCCAGCGCAGTCAACTTGCACCCGAGTAAAACAGACGCAAGCCATGATGACACAGACTTGCGTTACTGTTACCAGTCCAGTGGTGCACAGACATAATATCGACTCCAAAATATCGTCTGGACAGAATATCGAGTTTTAAATATCGTTTGGAGAAAATATCGACTAGACAGAATATCGACAGCCAAAATATCGTTTTTAAGGTAAGTGAAGTAATATCGACTGTAAATAATATAGACAGTGAAAATATCCAAGTATATAATCTAGATAGTAAAAAATATAGTTTTTTAAATAATATTTAATTATTTATAGTGTGTTTATGTTATAATATGTGTGAAAAGTGTCAATTTATTATTATTTTTTTTTAATTAATTATTTTTTTAATTATTGTGTAATTTAATTCTGTAGCGGGTTGTGGGTTTATAGGGGAATAGGGTGGGAAGTAATTTAATTATAATTAATTAAATATGTAAATTTATTAATTGGTAGTAATAATTAATTAATTGGTAATTAAATAATATATGTTAATTATTTAAAATTTAATTGGTAATTAATTTTATTTAATTGATTAATTGCTAATTATGTCAATTAAAATAATTTATTTTCTCTAGCGGGTTGTGGGTTTATAGGGGAATAGGGTGGGAAGTAATTTAATTATAATTAATTAAATATGTAAATTTATTAATTGGTAGTAATAATTAATTAATTGGTAATTAAATAATATATGTTAATTATTTAAAATTTAATTGGTAATTAATTTTATTTAATTGATTAATTGCTAATTATGTCAATTAAAATAATTTATTTTCTCTAGCGGGTTGTGGGTTTATAGGGGAATAGGGTGGGAAGTAATTTCATTATAATTAATTAAATATGTAAATTTATTAATTGGTAGTAATAATTAATTAATTGGTAATTAAATAATATATGTTAATTATTTAAAATTTAATTGGTAATTAATTTTATTTAATTGATTAATTGCTAATTATGTCAATTAAACTAATTTATTTTCTCTAGCGGGTTGTGGGTTTATAGGGGAATAGGGTGGGAAGTAATTTAATTATAATTTATTAAATATGTTAATTTAATAATTGGTAGTAATATTTAATTAATTGTTAATTAAAAAATGTTGGTTAATTAATTAAAATGTAATTGGTAATTAATTTTATTTAATTGATTAATTGCTAATTATGTTAAATGAAAGGGGTATTTTTAGGGTTCAGGGTCAGTTTTTAGTTTTTGGGTAAAGGGGTATTTTTAGGGTTCAGAGTCAGTTTTCAGTTTTTGGGTAAAGGGGTATTTTTAGGGTTCAGGGTCAGTTTTCAGTTTTTGGGTAAAGGGGTATTTTTAGGGTTCAGGGTCAGTTTTTAGTTTTTGGGTAAAGGGGTATTTTTAGGGTTCAGGGTCAGTTTTCAGTTTTTGGGTCAAGGGGTATTTTTAGGGTTCAGGGTCAGTTTTCAGTTTTTGGGTAAAGGGGTATTTTTAGGGTTCAGGGTCAGTTTTCAGTTTTTGGGTAAAGGGGTATTTTTAGGGTTCAGGGTCAGTTTTTAGTTTTTGGGTAAAGGGGTATTTTTAGGGTTCAGGGTCAGTTTTGGGTTTTTGGGGTACATATACAATATTGCCTATTATTTAATTAAATGTTGTTACTATATATATATGTTTTAAGAAATATGATTAAAAATATTTTTTTTTTTACTTTCAATAAATATTTAATTATTAAAAGTTATTTTAAGTATTGTTAATTATATTTTAGTAATTAATTTTTTATATTAATGTAATTAAACATTGTTTTTAGTAAAGTCGATATTTTTTACAACGATATTTTTGTAAACGATATTTTGTAGTCGATATTTTTGTACTTACCTGTTTGTACATACAAACTCGATATTTTTGTAGTAGATATTTTCACCTCGATATTTTGGGTACTCGATATTGTGGTAGTCGATATTCTTTCAGTGATCCCAGTCCAGTACATGCAGGTGGTGAACCTCTTACTTTTCTATCATGCGTGGCACTGGCCATACTCTGTTACAACGGCTACTGCTTAATTAATTTAACTTTCACCCTGCCCTGCCCCTGACTACTACAAAAGGAAAATAAAGAAGATAAATAATATGACCATCTATACTTTCACAGGATATTTGCTTACATATGGGATGACTTTAGGTACTTTGTTTTTGATTGAGTGAACACCGATAGGCCACACTGACAGAGTTGTAAAATAATTATTAACAGAGGTAGTGAGTGGTCCCCGTAATCGCCGGAGGAGGGCACTTGTGAGTTCTGACTTACTTGACTTGATAATGTGAACTATACAATATAGATACACAATAATATATGCTGGGCTTGCAAACTATTGTTAATCATGGTAGTATTCTGAAAAATTAAATTACAACTTCTACTTTCCTTGGCTTTGCTACTCTGGCACGGACGTGCAGTGTTACATGCTCTTCAAAGTAACACTCTTCATCCAGTGACCGTCCACTCTGTCTACATACACCTATGCTATCTATGAGGAAGGTACCATCCAGGCATCCATCCATTCAAAGTAAATGTCAATCATTCTTCTTAATGTCTCAACTGGACAAACCTTACTTTTTCTCACCGAAAAACAACCTGTTTATTTTATTTTGTAAACCTCCAGCCATGCATCCGTGCTTGACTTGCATTTGAATGTGAACCAAAGGATATATTGGGCACACATCCAGTTTCTGTTTCACCCACCCAGGCAGTCCTCTTTTCTTTCTCCTTCGACCCATCCTTGCTTCAGCCTTCAACCGGCCATGCATCAGGTTCCCAGCTACCTCGGGCAGCATTCAAAAACACGTATCATTCTTTGCCAGTCATTAATTTTAACTCGCCCGTCCTTCCTTACACCCTTTGTTCCCTTTTCGTTCATCCATCAAGTTCATCTCTGATCTGACTTGGCTTCTTGATAAAACTTTCACAGCTGAGCTGAAGTTAAATTTAGAGGAGGCCATTGGTTACTCGTCAACTCCCGCCGCTAATGCTATTGCTAATGCGAAGTCAAGGGTGACTGTCTTCTACCTGGTTGACAAAAACTTAGTTCTAAATTTGTAAGTCTTCTTAACAGTAAAGTGTACTTGTACTGTACAACATATACACCCTTGCAGCGAGCCTACTCTGCAATCTCAATAAGTAAGGTATATAATAGCTTACCACTGCCAGCCACTAGCGTGGCATCCCCCACAGCAGTTCCTGCTGGCTGTGGCACCGCATCCGCCCCTGGAGTGACCACCTTCGCGCAGGCCCCGGCAATGGTGGTGGGCTGTGCCGCTGGTGTTACGCCTAGAAAATACATTTAATATTTTTAGATGCCATATACACCACTCCCTATTTTGTCTAGGAATGAAAAAAATATGTTACTAGTACTACATAAACAAATTTAATAATTTGTGACTCTCTAGTCTAAACTAAAAATGTCCCTTTCTTAAGGGAAGGGTGTTTTTAATTTATGCTTAGCCATAACATGTGATGCTACACTTTTTGGCACAACTGATGAATGCTTGCTTTTTAACATGCACCATTTTTCTCATAACAGACAGAAACGTTCCTTCTACGAACAAGACCAATATCATATGTTAGTCGGAGTCGTCATCATCACCACCAAGACTTTAGGTTCCAACCAGGTGAGGGCTCTCCCACATTTAATGTGTGAAATCAGCCACTTTTCAGTTTTCAAGCGTTCACCGTTTATGAAGTTGATTTTAATAAATGTTTTTATATAATGCACAATTGAAATGTAATATACAGAGTACAAACAGAGCTAGTTGTTTTACTTTTAATAAAGTTTTAAAACGTACATAGACTCTGTGGTTTTTGGTCATGAGTGAGTGAGCGAAAGGGTTTGCAATTTGCAAGCATGAGTCCGTGACTCTGAGAGGTCGGGACTCTGACTCCGTAGTCTTATGTTCTGGGTTGTATAATCATTGGGGATCATCGCTGCATTCAGGAGCTAAATAATGACTCTGACACACTAGCTAGTCAGTAAGGAGATTGGGGGTTCAACTTCTGTCATGACTGAGGTATGTGGAAAGTCTAACTACGCATATTATCACCAATGCCCTATTTCTTGTCCATAGTTCTGTATGTGCAGAATAGTCCCTGCAACAGTAGTAGTATGTCCTCCTATCCAATCAAAAAGTAAACTAGTATCTTATTCTTGGTGGCCATTGACATTTTATTGTTGGGAATTGTCAAAGCATAAACATTAAGAAGACTTCAATAGACATTATGGACAACCCAGAGGACTGCACTCAGTGCCTAGAGCTATTGCTGAATAGGAGTTTTCTTTAACACCTTTTGCCAACTGTGCAAGCTTAGCTAGCTACACAGGCAGACTAATAAAATAGTAGTAGCATAGAGAGTCATAGTAGAGGCAGGATAAGAATTTAGAAACAGTACAAGAAGATCAAAGACGAGTTAGGAAAAAATAGAATTATGATGAATGTTTGGAATAAATAGGTGCTGTAAAAGTTAGGGAAGCATAATTATTAATATTAACAGGAAAACTTACTGGGGCCAGCAGAGGAGCCCTCGGCGGACCGATCCTGGCCTTCCTGCTCCGCCGGCGCCGCCACTGCCACCTCTGTACTCATACCCCTGGGGGGAGCTGATGTACATGAAAGAAAGACACAAACATGGATGATTGTTGTCAACCAAATCAAACTTTTCAAAACAACAATAACAAATTATTTCAGGGAAATAGGTCAATAAATGTAGTGCAATTGTTGTCTATCTGATGTGGTCTACTAGGATATTAGTATTGCTGGATTCGCGGACCGTCTACTTGGAAAGGTATATAACTCACTAAACCAAGGTTCTACTAGGACTGGCAGGCAGCACTCCGCAGCACGCGAAGTGACAGACACAGTCCGCCATGATTGCAGACCACTAAAAAGTTTCCTACTAAATAACCAGTCATAATATGCTCAAACTATCAATCCACCACCACTATCTCTTCTTAGTGGCAGGAGTACAAGGAAGCACTGGACTTGAGTCTCTAGTGTCTAGCATTACACAGTTCTGTAAAGTACACTCATGCATAATCACTCAGGCCAAATGAGCACAAAATTGAAAACAAGTAAGCATAGTAGCACTGCCAGTGAGCAGGCGAGCACCTGCAGTCACAGAAGCTTTTGAAACATAATTTACCTGCAATGTAATCTCTAGTGTCTAGCATTACACAGTTCTGTAAAGTACACTCATACATAATCACTCAGGCCAAATGAGTACAAAATTGAAAACAAGTAAGCATAGTAGCACCGCCAGTGAGCAGGCAAGCACCTGCAATCACAGAAGCTTTTGAAACATAATTTACCTGCAATGTAATCGGCAGCATTCTTGCTCTTCGCAAAAAAAATATATTTGCAATATCATAACACAGAGCAGAAAACAACAAAGTAGTGATTAAATAGGTACTAGTACTCACCAAGCCCAGGGATCTCCATGCCAAGCAGGTCGAGCAGGTCGTGTTCCCGGTCCAGTATGTCCGACCACCGGTGCGTCACCTGGTTGTAGGTGCGCCAGACCCCAGACTCCCGATACATGGCCTGCACACCTTACCCCATAGCTGGCGACGCTCCCGGAGGCCGTACCAGGTACCGGGCCTAAAGCCTGCCACGACGGTCTTGGGGAGGTGGCGCTGCACGAAGAAGACCAGTGCAGACCTTGACTAGGTCACCATCCACAAACGTCGTCTGGATCTGGTTATCAACTGCAAACTCTGCCCTGATTGAACAATGAACTAACAGCCAAAAGACTGGAATGAAAAAGTATAAAAGGCTTGTAAGCTGCGGAGTAAAGCAGCAGCCTCCTCTGTCTTGTCTCTGACTAGCTTGGGACTCTGTTCCATTACCTGGGCTATTGAATAAATCTGGGTTCCTCCTGCAGACGAAGGCTCCTGTGTCTCCTTTTACTAAGTATGGAAGGCATGGAAGACTTGGGCGGTTGTCCCGCTGCCGAGACCCAGTAAGTGGGTTATTCCGGTTCTTCATGTTTGATCTTCGAATATCTACTTACCTTCCTTTTAATGATATTTTGGTCTTCTATATTTTTGCTATCAATATTTTGTAGTGTACAGTATGTAAAGTCAATATTTGTGTCCTCAATATTTTTGGGTGATTTTCTTTTGCAATATGTTTGTTGCTGTTATTCTGATATCCAATGATTTGCTCCAGTCCAAGGACTCAGTGGCTCACTTTGGTGTGAGAGGTCTCGTTTGTGGGCCATACATGAAACACCTCAGATAAAACAGATTCTCTTTTACTTAGGCTGATAGCCAGTGTAAGCTATTGTGGTCCTACAAGCTATGAGATGCACTGAGGGTAGGGTCTGAAGCCTCATTCTGCAGGAACGTACAACACCTCTCACTTAAATCAACCATTCTAAAGATCAGACACTTATCACTGGGAAAAGTCAATAAAGATAAACACTTACTTGGTCACCAAAAACGTCAAGGTCTGGAACACAGTACACACCCTCTCCCTATGCCATGAATGAGTTTGCCAATGGTAGGAATCCATTTCATAAGTCAAAACTGCGTATGAAGTCTTGGGCAAGCCAAACGTGCCATCTACAGCACCCATCTCAGGGAGTTCCCAATGAAGAACAAGTGGCACCTGGCCCACTGGTCTCACTGTTGATCAACGTGCTTTTTTTTCTTCATTTTTCTATGAGGTTCTCAAGTCTCCTACCATTATTATGGACTTCGGAGGGGTCATCTAAGCTCTATCACTCTAAAGCCCCAGCACAAAATCGAGCAATTAATTCCAATGGATGCATTCCACTAAGAGACATTAGTGACAGCTATTCTCCTCCGGGCAACCACACAACCTCAACATTACATGTGAAATTAAGCCCTCTGGTTCTTTCTGTCCGGTCGGGCTGTGCAGTAATGTCATCAAAGGCACACTGTTTTTATGGTCATAGTTCTTGGGGATTCACCACCCGATGAGGAAGCATGCCACCTTGGTGAGCGAGGGTCAGTGCATCTTGAGGACCATATCCTTCAACCTATAACTCAGTGTTTCAAAGGAAGATTGTAATTTGAGTACTGCCTTCGCAATGCCATTCCTTTTTTGAGCTCTGGGTCAATCTTTGTTTGCATAGGTTAGGCAGTGTTGCATATTAACGTCTCTTCTTTTCAACATCTTTAATAATAATCTTCGTAAATTCCACTCCATCTTAGTATTAAACAACTTGATGATACCAAGCATAATGCCCGCACTGCTTAATAATGATGGCCCATTAATATTACATTAGACCATGCAAAGGGAACTTAAAACCCTCCGCAAGGGCCCTCAACACATCTCCTGTATGAAGAGTTCAGCTTCACAGGTGTCAGATCAATTAATAAGCATAAGTGTTATAAAATGAAGTAATAAGGCGGTACACCATCGTCGTGTTGATCAGGGTTATTTATTAGGTTGCGACGTAGAAAACCCAACCAACGTGAACGGGACCAAACGGGCAACTGCCAACCGTTGGATCGAACACAGGACATGTCACCAAGTCGGGCAGCGCGAGCACAGCACGCGACCTGGGCGGTGACGCAGAGCACAGGGCGAACATAACACATCTCTTTTCCTTAAACAGATAATGAAACACAACAGCATCGAACACATTACTTACTCTTGAGAATGCAGGACAAGGTAAAACATTTCATCCAACCCCACACCCTCCCTTAAACGGATGAAATCACACATAATCTTTCAAATAAGCAGGAGCAACCTTACAGCGAAGAGGTCTGCAAACACTATCAGCAACCACATTCTTAGAAGTTTGAGCTGAAGGAACAGACTTAACCCTTTTTTGGTAAAGTGCTACCCTGCGGAGGTTCCACGTTTGACCATTTTGCAACTTAACATAATTGCCAACTACGGACCTTACCTGGTAGGGTCCCCTAAATTTGTTGAACATCCTCTGATTACCTCCTGGTTTTACTTTTACCAGGTCCCCATCAGCTATTTTGGAAGAGACAGCCTTTCCCGGGATGTTGCCTCCCACCTTGTTTTTTTTCCCATGTAGCCAAGTAGGAATGAGTTTAGTGCCTGGCACCCTCCCCCTCATGAGCTCAAAATGTGTTACCGACATGTTGCTATGAACAGCTGTGCGGTATGCCCACAGCATTTCTTTAATCTCCTTCTGCACGGGGCGACCTGACGCTAAAGCGAGCTGCATAGTACCCTTAACAAGCCTGTTTATTCGCTCACAAAGTCCATTCCCTTGTGGGTTGTAGAGCGATGTACGCAAGTGCTTTAATCCAAGAAAATTAAAATAATCCTCCATAATGGCAGAGGTAAGCTGCGTGCCATTATCCGTTAACACCATAGAGGGAATACCTTCACGTCGAAATACCTCATCAAGGACCTTGATAGTGGATTCAGCAGTGATGCTTTTCATGAAGGCAACCTCAACCCACCTCGAAGTTGAATCTACCAATACCAAGGCGAATTTCTCTGCGTCTGTTAGATCATGAAAGGGACCTATGAAGTCAATGCAGACCTTCTGCCATACATCATCGTCAGAAATAATTTTCCCCATGCTATCTTTACTTGCACAAACCTGTAACCTCTTTTCAGACTCCTTGCACGGCTGGCATTGCTCAACCCAACTCTTCACCTGTGCATCTACCCCTGGCCACCAAAAATCAGCTTTGACACGTTTGCCAGTAAGGGTTTGGCCTAGGTGGCCCTCATGTGCCAGGGCAATGATACGGGGTCTAAGGGATACTGGAGGTATATATTTCTCACCCCGCACAAGGATATGCTCGCCCTGTAAAGAAATCTCATCCTGTAACTGAACATAAGGCCGAAGAGCAGGTGAGACCGTACTTTGCCTTGACACCCCTTCTTTGCACATCCTGATTAAGCCAGTTATAACAGGATCTTTCCCCATTTCCTCAATCCAATCCCTCCTAGATATAGAGCTGGGTAAATCACCTTCTAAGTCATCTAAAAATGCGACCACACTTTCAGTTACTAACTCCTTAGGCGGCTCTTTAGTGTCAGGTAATCTAGATAGGCAGTCCGCAACACTGTTGCACCAACCAGGCAAGTATTCTACATTACACGTGAATTCTTGTACACTAACAGCAAGTCTCGCTAACCTCCCAGAGCAATTCCTAATCCCCCCAGGGGCTAAAACTTTCAACAGGGGCTTGTGGTCTGTTCTGAGTGTGAAGGTGATTCCCCACAAATACACCCTGAAATACCGAGTTGCCCACGCAGCCGCCAGAGCTTCACGCTCTATGACCGAGTAATTCCTTTCGGTCTCAGTCAGAGAACGCGACGCAAAAGCAACGGTGTTCTGTTTGCCACCCCCTTTTTGTGTTAGGACCGCACCAATCCCAACAGAACTTGCGTCAACAGTGAGGATGGTGTGATAAGACTGCACAAAACTTGAAAGAATGTTAGCATCTAATATGTTTTGTTTGATCAATAAAAAAGCATTCCTCTGATCTGCACCCCAAGTGAAACCTTTCCCTTTCCGCATGATAATCCGCAAGGGTTCTACCTTTTCTGCAAAGTTCTTTACGAATTTCGCATAGTATTCAACCATGCCCATAAAAGACCTTAGTTTGTCTTTGTCATTAGGTTCAGACACGTTACATATAGCACTTACAAGGTCTTTTTTGGGTTGTATACCAAGGCCAGATACGTGGTACCCCAGGTAATCTACTTCCTCAACAGCGAACACACATTTTTCCCTGCGCAATGTTAAACCAGCTCTTGAAAGAGCAGTGAGAACTTTATCCAGGATAACATCATGGTCACCAACATCCAAACCATGAATCAGGATGTCATCCTGGAAAATTACTACCCTTTCAATGTCTTTGAGTACATCTGTAATGATCCTTTGGAAAGCACTTGCTGCAGAGCAGAGGCCGAAAGGAAGTCTTTTGAATTGATAAGTACCCTCCGGAGTGATGAACGATGTAAATTGCTTTGAGTCCGGATGAAGTTTTACCTGGTGGTATGCGCTGCGAAGGTCCAATTTTGAAAATATCTTACTTCCACCCAAACTCAGGACTATTTCATTTATGTTCGGAAGCGGAAAGTTATCCATTATCACGGCTTTGTTAAGGCTCCGCATGTCCACACAGAAGCGCAAGGATTTGTCCGGTTTCTGTGTGATTACCACTGGACTCAACCACTGTGTGGCCTCCACAGGCTCAATTATATCATCCTCTAATAATTGCTTGATGATTTTCCTAACCTCAACTCTTGCAGATAGAGGTATCTTCCTTGCAGTGTGTTTCACAGGTGTTACACTTTTTTTTGTTTTGATGACGTGTTGGTAACCAATGGCCTCCCCCAACTTTTCATTGAAAATATTTTCATGCTTTTTAAGAATAACTTCTAAGTTCTCTTGAACTATATTACATGCACTTTCAACCTCAACACACATTACAGGTGGATCAGCTCTTGGGTTCACCCTTATATTAAGCTCATATTGGTGTAACCACCCTAAAATAGCAGGGCCATGTGGGGACACATAAACCTTCCCCTGAGTGGCTCTCCCTTTAAACTTAATATTTGCCTCAAAGTATCCAAGGACACCAATGCTTACACCTTGGTAACCTCTTAGTGTGATGTCAGATTTCACTAAAGTTGATTCAGTGCAAGATGAATTATACAACTTCTTAGGGATGATCGTGTAAAGCGACCCTGTGTCCACCATTAAATTGACAACAACACCATTCAATTCAAAATCTGCTTTAGGCCGAGACAGGACAACACCCTCTGTTGACTCTAGGCTGCCAGCAGACGTAATCATCATTACTTCTGCTTCGTCATCAGTAACTTCACCCTCAACCATAGCAACCTTTTTTGAGCCAACTGTTCTACACATTCGTGCATAATGCCCTTTTTTCCCACATTTTAAACAGTCTCTGGACAAAGCCGTACAATTCTTGGAATCAGCTAAATGAAAAGGGCTTCCACACCTATTACAAGACCGTGTGATCGGTTTAAACTTGCTTGTCCCACTTTTATTAAAAGAGGTTGTGGGTTTCCCCCCTTTATTTGTTTGTCTCCCTTGTATTAAAGCTATGCTTTCTGAAGCATCTGCCTGTAGGCTTGCAACTTCCTGACAACTAGTGTGTCCCAGTTGTATTCTTTTAAGTTCCTTCATACACCTATCGCTTTCTTCAGCGACCTTAGCAATGGTAATTGCCTCAGTAAGGGTGGGGTTTTTAGCTGCCCACAACTTTTCCTGTGTTTTTTTGCTAAAGCATTGTACGATTAATTGATCCCGAATCATCTCATCCTGTATGTTCCCAAACTGACATTTCACAGAGAGTTCCCTCAGCCTAGAGACAAATTCATCAATTGTTTCATTTTCTCTTTGAGGGGCAGTGTAGAATTTGTGCCTGCGCATTACAACATTTTCCTGCTTAGCAAACCTAGTATAAAGTCTAAACAGAGCATCTTTGTAAACATCATCAATGTCAAGAGGCGGATTTGGCAAGTATTTAAACACCCTTTGTCCCTCCTTCCCTAGGGCACCCAGTAACAAAGCTTTCTTCCTGATGGCAGAAAATTTTGTACCGTCCAAGGCTATGATATAGTTCTCAAATGCCTCGCACCAGTCATCCCATTCCATTGAGGGTTCACCAGGGGTACTGAGAAAAGGGACAGGCGCTTGAATAGCATTGTTCACATTCATAGTGAACACCCCAGAGTAATACACAAATCACGAAAGGAGATAAGTTAAACAGCAAAATTTAAAATACTCAGTAATGTTAGTAATGTCCTAATTTAAAGTGTGTGTCACTGATGTTTATGTTGAAAGAAAATGAGTAACACACTGTCTCGAGGTCGATTTTAAAGTGAGTGTGTCACTGTAAACTTTCTTTCCTTCAAAGACGGTGGTCTTTAATGACAAACGTCTTAGTGGCTGCGTGACACACAGAGGCGAAATTGTTTAGAAGTGAGTGTTTCACTGTAGGCAGGATTTCTGTGATATTTGTTTAGAAACGCTTTCCCTTTAGTTGTGCGTTTCCCTTTTAAGTCGTTCCGCCCTCTGAGCAGTGGGGCTCACTGGTACTGCCTTTCTTTTTAAATACGATTTCCCTTTTAAGAGTATTTGCACTGAGGGGCGCTGTCGCCTGCGTCGACGGGCCAAGGAGCAACAGTTAACGCTCCGTTACGCTTGGGGTGAAGACAGCCTTAATCACAGTTCCTTTCACGGTAAGCGATTTTGTGACATACCTTCCGTTGAGGCTTACGTTACACTTTTAATCCGCTTTCTTTTCTCCGTTCTCCGTGAGGATTTCCTCTGGTCGGGTTTTCTTTCTCGCGTCGTCTTTTCCTTTCTCGCGTTATCCTCCGCCTCTAGTCGTAGTCGCCAAAAATGTTATAAACTGAAGTAATAAGGCGGTACACCATCGTCGCGTTGATCAGGGTTATTTATTAGGTTGCGACGTAGAAAACCCAACCAACGTGAACGGGACCAAACGGGCAACTGCCAACCGTTGGATCGAACACAGGACATGTCACCAAGTCGGGCAGCGCGAGCACAGCACGCGACCTGGGCGGTGACGCAGAGCACAGGGCGAACATAACAATAAGGTATAGGTTTTAACAGAATTTAAAATTCAGAGTATTCCCTTCAATCAGATATTGACATGAAAGCTATTCTACATCATCAAGAAAGTCACCATGAGTGTTTTAGAAAGTCACCTATTACGATTTAACAAATTTGTGTACGCACATTGATAAAGACCTCTATTGATCAATGGCTGTCAGGTGTGTTTTCCTGTTGTACGTAAGCTATTGACCTTTCACAAGGCCTCGTGTGGAGTCGCCTTCTTGGCCTGAGGCTGGGAAGACACCTAAAGGTTATTAGACTCAAACTATACTTGATTATAAGTTCAGGAAAAATGCTACAGACCATCCCAAAATGATATTTTGTTATTTCTCTGGGACTTTCCAAACACGTAAAAGGATGGATTTGAAGCACCTTGTTCATTCTGAGGTAACAGTGTTATAAAGATTATGCCAAATTTGTTAAGAGTTGCTTAAACATGATTGGAACCAGATAGGTAATCTAAAATCAATCCTTGGGCATACCAAGATTTAAAGTAAATTGTCACCTCCCTGATATCTCGGGATTGAGACAGGAATAAGAAACACAACAAGGTAAAGGTATATTGCTATGTTCTTGTTTAATGACCACAAGTACACATAGGTAAAAGAACTCAATGAACAATGCGATGTATAGTCTCGCTAAAGAAAAGTACTTCATACGATACCCCTCAGTCGTTTGCCCATCCTACAGTAGGGCCAGGTACCAACCGTCCTCTGCATGAATACCGGTCCCGGTATTTATCCAACAGAGGACACTGTGCTAAACAACGGCCGACAATGCAGTTCGAGGACGACTGATGGGGTAAGAACAACTGTTGCGTCCGTGCGCTGTTTCCTGACTCACGTCTCAGGAACACCCAGCCGGGCGCTCTACCGAGGGGTCAGCTGTTATAAACAATTCCCAAAACAGAGACGCGGAAAACACCTCCCTCGGTGTGCGTCTCTGTTCCAGTCCGTCCAGGGAGCGTAGAAACAAACGCTCCACCCGGACTCCAAATCACTGTGGTTACACGAGCAGCCGCTCGCTTCCTATGACGGGTCTGTGATACCTGTAAAGCGGACCGCTTCTTGTTCCGCTGCTCCGTTCGGTGTCCCCGGAATCCTCTGAACAGCTAGACACTCCCAAACGTCCTGCCGGCAAGAATTCAAAATATCCGACACTGAGCCCGGTGATTGATGCGTCTTATGTACGCATTTCCGTGTGCGCGCGGGTCGCGCTAGGCATTCTGGACATTGTGGTCTCTTGATCTCTCCGAATGCGGCGATCGGCATTTTGACCCGACAGTTCCTCTCTTGGTGTCCCTCCGCGTCCCGGGAAACCTGACATAAATGAACCAACTAGAAATTGTTCAAGGGTTGTTCATTCGAGTTCATTGAACCTTCAGCAAATATCAAGCCTTCCTATCAAAGTTCTAGTATGGTCTATAAGCTAGAACACTCAGCTGATATGTTTGATACTTTCTCCACGTCTGCATTGTGCCTGCCCTTTATGCAGATGAGATTCAATCGTACGCCCTTCATGCCAGGTATACTTGTGTTAAGGAACACAAAGCTATGCATACCTGTGGATTTTGTGGTAATGGCTTGGACTCACTCAGCCACGTTATGTTTTATAGCGATGGTTTGACTGTATTGTGCGCTAGGCATTTTGTATATGATGAAATTGATTTTAAGAAAAGTAGCAAAGCTGAACATTTGCAAATGTTGATGAGAGTGGAACCACAATCTATTTGTAAACTCGTACTGTCGTTTATTGGATTTTAGGCAAATATGTTAATTATTTGAAGTATATAAATCAACAGTATGTATAGTTTATTTAAATCTTAATAAACATAATATTGAAACTAGAACATATATACAGGATAGCTGTATTTGAATCTTTGGCTTTAGTGATGATTAGGATATTCTTAGGCAGGTCTTCTTTGTGCAAGTTTGGATTTTTTTAATTATTAAGGGAAATCATGTTCACATTTCTGTGCTGCCAAAAACTAAAGCTTTGCTCAAGTGGTCTGTTTACCTTTAGAAACCGAAACGGATCCAAGGATTAATTTCTTTATAACAGTGTGGCTCAAATTTGTACTTAATTGTGTTGAGAATATTTTCTACGTCTGCTGGCAAATAGATTGGAATATGTTTAAACCAGGCTTGCAAAGTCTCAATTCACTCAATCATTTTGCAAAATCGTTGAATAAATCTACCATGACTATAATATATCTTCGCCTTTTACCAAATAGGTTATCAAGAGGAAAAGCCACGGAACAGGCTTCAAAGTTGCCCTTTTCGAGCTAGATTCTGAGAAGTGTTATTTTTTCAAAAGCGCAAACGGCTTCAAACACACATGAAATAAAATGTTGCCTGCGTTGCAAGTTCGAATGTAAGTTCTTGATTTGACCTGTCAGATCTGTACCAAAAGCAAAGTCAGCAACACAGCCAGTGTCTTCCTTGACAGAGATGTCCATTGCATTCTCTTAAAGGGATATTTTTATTTCATCTCCTAAAGCAAACCATCGATTGAAAGCACCAACGTCTCTGGCTATGGCTGTGATAGACAATATACCTACACAAATTGTATGAAGTGAAATCCGCCAACCTTTGACCTTCACGATGACTGCACCTTTTCTTCAAACAGCTTTTGTTGAAAACTAGAGAGTTGATCATTCTAATAAAAGGTGATTCATAACAAAAACACGCTGATAGAAAAACTATCAAAAACTGAGAGCAGACTTATCCTTGAACAATTTGTAATCACAAGGGCTACAAAACATACTACAGGGGTTACAATCAACAAGCAGGCAATGTGCAAAGAATTCGTCACTCCAAACAAAACTGTATTTTGAAGCTGGTGCCAGTACTTAATATGTGCTGGTGTTGACTGTTGGTTGTCACCATCAGTTAGAACTGGGATCAGGTCTCTTGCCGGATAGCTCTGCAGGCCACAGTCCTGATTCTAAATAAATGAAACTGTTCCAGGATGCTGGTCCATTCTGTCTGTGCATCAGTACTTGATGTGGTGACACACACTGACAGAGTTCACACACACACACACATGCTAGTCTAACGCAGCCACTCTGCTTGCTTATGACTGACGGTACAAAAGGGGGTGGTCAAAAGATCTGGGTTGCATCCATCACCGTTATTTAGCCCACTCTGCCACCCCAGTTCAGAAATGGCTATATGCAAATCAGTCTGACCCTGTGCCTCTTGGGAACAGTTCAGCCCGAACTGCCAAGCCATGTCTTCCTTGGACCGGAAACAAGCTTCCGTGGACCGGTTTCTGGCATTCCAGCCGTCTTCAGCCCGGCTTGCTTGAATCCAGTGGCAAAGTGTGCAAGGGACTCATGTCTGAGCATACCCTGCCACACTTATGGCAGCCAAAAGCGGTACAAAAAGGGGTGGTGATGGACGGAGCATCTGAATCAATCAAACACTCACACACCATAAGTGTGGCAGAGTATGCTCAGACGTGAGTCCCTTGCTCACTTTGCCACTGGATTCAAGCAAGCCGGGCTGAAGACGGCTGGAATGCCAGAAACCGGTCCTCGGAAGCTTGTTTCCGGTCCAAGGAAGACATGGCTTGGCAGTTCGGGCTGGACTTTCCCATGAGGCACAGGGTCAGACTGATTTGCATATAGCCATGTCTGAACTGGGGTGGCAGAGTGGGCTAAAGAACGGTGATGGATGCAACCCAGATCTTTTGACTGGGTGTGAGTGTTTGATTGATTCAGATTCTCCGTCCATCACCACCCCCTTTTGTACCGCTTTTGGCCGCCATAAGTGTGGCAGGGTATGCTCAGATGTGAGTCCCTTGCTCACTTTGCCACTGGATTCAAGCAAGCCGGGCTGAAGACGGCTGGAATGCCAGAAACCGGTCCACGGAAGCTTGTTTCCGGTCCAAGGAAGACATGGCTTGGCAGTTCGGGCTGGACTGTTCCCAAGAGGCTCAGGGTCAGACTGATTTGCATATAGCCATGTCTGAACTGGGGTGGCAGAGTGGGCTAAAGAACGGTGATGGATGCAACCGAGATCTTTTGAATGGGTGTGAGTGTTTGATTGATTCAGATGCTCTGTCCATCACCACCCCCTTTTGTACTGCTTATGACTGAGCTGGCTCTGCTGTGACAAAGCTGTGGCTTGTGGCCCTCAGGTGCTGCACTCACTCCACTGTGTCTTAGTTGTATGGGGTGGGCCTTGCCCTGGCCTAACTCCACTGGGACTGAGTGTGATGTTGAAGGCGTTGTGCCAGGCCAGTTATGCTCTGACTCTTATGTGTAATACAGACAGTATCCGGGAAGGGACAATGCTGTTCAGCTTTTTGGATAAGCACCTAAGCCTTGTTCATGTCCAAAGTAGATCATGTCTGCGGGATGGGTGATGGGGACAGCGATGGATAGAGGCCTGATGGATGGTTGTTTACCCGGTGGAGTGGCACATATAAACACCGTAAGTAATATCTATGGGCCTCGGACCATCTCTATTGCAAAAAGTCACCAATGGCACTTGTACCAGCTTTGGACATTTAACCGGACTTCATTCACGTCTATTGTGTACCTCAGTTTCTAAGCTTGTGCTTTCAGCACGGTTGACCTGGGCATTGACGCTGCCCTGCAGACCTGGCAGTACACGGGGTCCCTAAGGTGCTCAGATCCCTGATTCAGCTCAAGGTCAGTGAATGGCTGTGAGATATGGTAGACTCAAGGGCGGCTCATTACACCCTGCAGCAGGGACCCATCATTTTGCATTATGCCACTTCCAGCTTCCTGGGGGTTTGCGGAGGAGAGATACTGAATGTGGGGATGAAAAGGCAGATTATCTATCAGTAACAGATGGTTAAACTGGCTAGGGACACCCTACAGGCAGGTTTTTCTCAATCTGGTACTTAGGGAGAATCATATTTCTTAGTTGAGAAGATGACACTCACTGTTATTATCTCTGGATTTCAGCACTTCCTGTGCTGGGCAGCAGAGGGTTTAGCACAGTCAAGCTAATTGGATTGGCTTCTACTTAGTAAACACCCAGCCCTCACAATTGTTACAAAGCATGCTAAAGTAAAGAGAAATTAAGCAGTTCAGGCTGCTAAAACACGATTCATTGACTATAGCTAACTTGGTACATGGTCCTAACCTATTCATTCACATTGACAGCTGTCACTGTGCCGTATGATATCAACAGAAGGAGAGCTTTCAGAAGTGCTACTGAGAAAGGGGCATAGGCTATGCCCACATTGTTGATAACCTCAAGCAAAGATTTGTATTGCGTAGAAGTTGTGAGCTTCCAAAGAAATAGAGGGGCAGATTTACAAGCCCCTTGCTCCTCTTTTACGCCGCCGTTGCGTCACTTTTGTGACGCAGCTGCGGCGCAAAAGATGCGCCATGGTGCGAGGTATTTACAACGTGACGCATCTGAGAGATGCGTCACGTTGTGAAGCCCTGCGCCACATGAAACCTGCGTCAGGTTTCATGTGGGCGTTTCCACGAAGGGGGGGGGGGCGTTCCATCGCAGGAACGCCCCTGGAAAGTGACTCTGTGAAATCTACAAGATTTCACTGAGTCACTTTACTAACGCTGATGCGTCAAAACACTGCGCCTGCTTGAAGCAGGCGTAAGTCTTGACGCACCATGTTAACAGATAGGGAAAGTTGGAAAAGTGCTGGAGTTGCGTGCCGCATGCAACACAACTTCAGCACTGCGCCAACTTCACTCCCTAGATGCGACACGCATCTGTTTATTCCTGTGCCATGGTGCACCGCATTGTAAATGCGGCGCATCATGGGTGGCGCAAGAATAAACTTGCCTGCCGTATCTTTCCTGGCGCATCTCTGCTGATTTGCAGAGATGCGTCAGGCAACATAAATCTGCCCCAGAGTGTTTGTATTGTACTTTGCCTTGTGGGTAAACTTATGCTCAATAGAGCAGGGCTGTGTTGGTTATGATGACAAGCTGATATGCCTGAAACTATGATAGTGATAGCAGGCTTGACATGTTTATTGTGAAAAGTATATGTTAAAGTCAATAGGCATTTCAATGTCGATTGTTGTTACTCTGTATTAAAGCCTGCAAAGATGTATGTTACATTGAGTCTCAGAGATTATGTAATAGGCAAGAATTATGTTGTTGGTTACACCCTTTGACAAAACTTGGGTATAAAAGATTTGCACTGTAATAATCCTTGTTAGGGCTTCTTAACAAGAGTTTCACATAAGTATTTGCAGTTTTACGATGGTATGCCTAATGGTTGCTGTGTGGGAAAGCATACACTCAATACAGTAGGCCTGAGTGGGTTATAGTGGCATTTTGGTTTTGGTTGCCACTCTGACAAACTTTGAGGGTAGAACATTTTCACTGCTATAATCATTGTATTATTCCCTTTCCAGAATGGTTGTATATTGTTTTGTGCACTGTTATTTTGTACATATGTATCATTTTATAACTGTATATGACATATGCACTCATCAAGAGGCCTCTGCTTGCTCTAGTGTCAAGCCAAAGGCTGTAGGCATTTCGATTTTAAAAAGGTTTTGTCAAATTCCATAGGTTTGATCAGTTTATTATGACATGTTATGACAAAGCCAGTAGATAAGACTTACTTACAGCGAACATTATGTGTTAAAGGCAATAGGCTTATAAGAGTTGATTGTTAACACTGTGCAAAAATCTGTAGGCAGGTATTTTGTTATAGGGAATCTCATAGATTGCCATTGTAGGCATGGGTATTGATGTTTATGACCCACTCAAGCAAAACGTGGGGAAAGACAATTTGCACTACGATAATTCTTATTAGACTCTGTTCGGATGGATTTAAAATTGTTTGGACATCAGTAATTCTGGACATAATTGTAATTTTACAATGGTCTTCCTGATGATAGCCTTATGAGAAAGCTTATGGTCCATATGGTAGGTCTGAGATGGTTAGGGTGGCAAGTCAGTAATTCAGGCCATAAACCTGATTGGTTTATTGGAAAAGGTTATTTCAAATACCATAGTTCTGATGTATTTATTATGAAATGTAACAACAAAGGCAGCAGACTTGATTTACTTTTTAAGATATGCATACGTTAAATTCATAGGCCTTTCATGGTGGGTTGTTGTTGCACCATCTTAAAGTCTGCAGGCATGAATTGTTTACATGGAATATCACAGATTAGCTTGGTGGGCAAGTATTTTTGTGTTGATTACATCCTTTGAGCAACTCTATGGACAGAAGGTTTGCACTAATAATCCTTCTTAGAATCCCTTTGTAAGGCCTCACAGGCTTAGATGTATGCTAGTCTCCTGCAATGAAAAATTGAATTAGAAATGACATAATTCACGCATACATGCATACATATATAAATACAAACATGCATACATCTACATAAATATATTTATATACAAATATATTCATATGCATCTGTAAAGGGGCTTTAGTTCAACCTACTTTGGGCATTGGTCATATTGTTGTCATTAATACTCTGCTTCCATCCATACCAGCACAGCATGGGGCAGTGCCCAATTCAGCCACTGACACTACAGCGTTGTGAGTGATGTCATGTGCCTGATCTCATGTCCAGCTCCACCTGAAAAGCGTGTGCTTTAGTATGAAGGCTGATGGGCCAGTCTTGCAATTTTAAATTTTCTCTTTCGACCGGTCCCCTTTCTTTTTTTCCTTCTCTTGCTATTCTCATGTTTTAGAGCACACTACAGCTCCAGCGACAGTGTTAACGAGCTGCTTGCCTGTCGCTGATTTCATCTGCTATGCCCCACATCCTGCACAGCCACTGCCTATAAATCAGGTGACCATCATGTAAATATTGTGTCATTGATTTATCATTCCAAATGGCCAGTACATTGGTTCCATATGCGGCAGCCATGCTGAAACTTTCAAATAATTCTGCATTATGTACAATATCGTTTCAAGACAGCCAACCATTAGCTATGTTTAAGTTATTTGCTAATACAAGCATATTATTAAGATGTTTACGTGGGAGCATGCTTTCTTTTTTTCTACTTTTAATCTTTAAATTTATCTTACATTTGCTGTTGATTTTGTCTGTGTGTTTTATAGTGGCTGGGTAAGTAAGTGAATGGGAGGATGAGTCAATGGGTAGATGAATGGTTGCAAGAGTGCAATGATGAGTGACGGAGTACATGTATGAAGAATGATTGAGTACTAAACCCATCACTGACAACTGAAGATGCCCTTTCATTTATAGGCCAGACCTGTTGTCACTGCCAATGCTTGTTTCGTTTATTGTACTGTAACTTATGTAGAATTTAAACATCTTGGTTAGCACATATGACCAGGTCATATTACGTACTGAGCTGATACTTGGGGGATAAGTAAGCTCCTGACCTACTGTGACCAAATTTAGAAACGGATGGGAACTGTTTTAAGACTCTTGCTTATGTATCCAAAACAGACCTACATTTTGTATCTTTTTATAGGTTTGAGAAATCCTATCCTGAAGTCATTTCAGGTAGAGAATGAAATATCTTCCCTTCTCTCAAGTGCATAACGTGCATAAGGGGGTAGGATAGCTCAAGGCTACAATTCGTAGGTCAGGAAATTGAATGCCATTTTATCATTTCATTTGATATTAGTACCAAGTGAAATTTTCAGCAGCTAACAAAAAGTGCAGCATGATATATATAAAAAGGTATTGTTATTTACTAAGCTATTGCACAAGTAGGACTATAAAAATCCCTCTTCCTTTTCTTCACCCAGAGCAATTTATTCTTTCTGATGCTGCTGTTCCCACAGGTCTGGCTCATGAAGGTCTTCCTGAGACATGACTGTGGGGTGTGTTCATTGACCAAGTCGTCTATTTTTCATTTCGAGATGTTGTTTAGTTATTCGCTCTTTCTATATTTACTGTTTTCTGTGGCCATCTTACTTTCTTTTCTCTACAGTACAGTACAATACAAGTTTACTACTTTTCACATCCATAGCCCGGCTCTCTTATCTTCCTCTATTCTTTCATTATCCTATTTAGGGGAACATTTAACATTGAGTTGTGTCTCCCTTGCACCACGCAAGGGGGAGCGAGGGCGAAGTAACTACTAATTCAGATTTACCAAACCAAGCAAGGCCACCTTGCGTAGCCCTGCATGGCTTGATAACACTAGTGTACATTGAAGATCTAATTAAAATCCAACCACTTATGCTTTGGAGGCGAGTCTGGCTGTCGGAAAAAAATAATTTGTCCAAAAGCATCTTACAGGATACTATGGGTTTGGACCACGCCAACAAAATAGCTTGGCTCTCCTATGTAAGACACTTTTTTACCGACTTGGGGTTACCACAATATTACCATGAACCAGAAAACCTAAAAAACATATCTAAGAAAGATCTGAAGCAAACTGCTTTGAGCCACCTGGACTCCCTGAGACTGTCTTCATCGATTGCAAAAAAATCTGTCATGCATGCAATTATGACGCAGCAGTCTCTGAAGATGCAGCTATATTTGACTTTAGAGATTTCGACATACGAAAAGATGCTCCTTACCAGGTTCAGAATGAACCTTTTTTTCAGACTAGTGACATTCCCGGAAAAAACAACTGGAACACTCAGATGGATCCATGTCCATGTGATGGCTTTTCCATACAGTCCACCATCCACACAATACTGTTCTGCAAGTTTTTTCACCCCCATCGAAAAACATGGCTTATTCCTCTATTAAAAAAATGGGGCCACAGACAATGCCGTCCAGCTATGCTGGCACTACAATACTTGGACTCTGAATCCACCGTGTACCATGTACTAAATTTCCTTAAGTGCATCATAAGGCACAGAAACAACCTTTAAAATGTAGGGCCTATCCATATTTTATGTAAATTGTTGGCATTTTTATCTTCATTTTTAATTGTATAATATATTGCATTTCTTAACGTGAATGTTTGTATTTTATGACATCTTTTATGGTTTTCGCAAATGCTAAAAAACCGAATAAAGATTACATTATTATTATTAACACTAGTGTAACACAAAGCAGAGCAATAGCTGCATTGCGTTTCTCTGCCCTAGGGAGGCATTCCATGAGTGGAGCGTGGGTGTTCCTATGCAGCCACCCATGTATTTTGATGAATTCCGAAATTTATCATTACTAGTAGACTTGGGAATGCGTCAAAATGCCATGCCTCATCAGGTGAGACGTAACGAAGAGAAATAACTTTATTTCACATTATTTCTTCCTCTTTTTCTGTGTGCTGCTTTCTACATCACACAGAGAAAGAGGAAAATGCCTCAGAGGATTGTTTTTGTGTTGGAGGGGATACCCTCTTAAAACCTGCTTACAACCCGGGCACCCTTCCAACATGGTGCACAGGTGCCTGCATTGGAACTGGAAAAAGGCAGGAACGCACCGTATAATGTTGAATACCGTGCATCCCTGCCCTTTTCCTGGCACTCATGGCAGTGCAGCAAGGTGGCTTGTGGCACTGTACTGCATCACATAATGAGAAAAATGGCCTGTAGTCGATGAAGTGAATTCAACTAACCAGATATTTCTCTGAGTTTGTGCTTTGTTTTTACACAGCACAGCTCAAAAACAGAAAGAGGCAAACCTTGCTCACTGTGAGCTCTTCGGTCTGAAAATAAAACACTAACTTAGAGAAATATTTGGTTTAAAAGAATTCACTTTTAGCACTACAGGCACATTGAACAGGCACTTGGCTCTGCCCTGAGGTAGCAAAGGCCATCATGATATGGCTCCTGTACCGAAACACATTGCACATGATAATAAAAATCTCATTCACAGGACTGAGATAAATATTCAGGCTGATGGCACCCTTCATACTTGTAATGCATTAAAGCAAAGAGAAAGAGTCCCAAACACTATACTACAGAACCCACCAATGGTTGTCAGAGTAAGGTTAACGCCCATGATCTCTCTTGTTAGAAATGGGGGTCTCTAGTTGGCAGAGAGAGGTACCTTTGTCCAAATAGGGACCCCTACTTCTAGTCCTAATAAGGGGTATACACACCCCTGCTCACCCCCTGGGTAGCTTGGCATGAGCAGACACTCTTATCCCAAAGGCAATGTGTAAAGTATTTGTACTTAAAACACACAGTAATACAGTGATAACACCAAACCAGTTTAGAATAAAAAAAAGTATCTGTATCTAAACTCAACAAGACCACAATTACAAAAATCCCACATACATGTAATAAGAATATGACATTTAAAAAGTTTCAAGTAACTGGGTCCATAGAAAACTATGGATGTGTGATTTCTCATCAAGTACCTGTAGCAGTAAAGCATTCCTATCCAGCCTTGACTCTTTCTGTGCATGAATATTTATGAAATATATGCAGTGCTATCTCATTGTGTGGCTTTACGGCCAGAGCTGCTGACTTTGGAGCTGGGAAACCAGGTTGGAGTCTCGGGTTGGCTCAACATTCTGTGTTTCTGTGCAAATCACTTAATCTCCCTGTGCCTACCAAAAGTGAATGTGTTCTTGTTTAATGTACTTGGTGCTCGTGTAAAGCCTCCAATACCTTGGGTCAAGTTCGTGCTTACTATATAAAACTGCAAAAAAATTGAAAGCCTTTCAGACTCTAACAGATCGTTTACAACAGAGAGGTATCTGCACAGCTATCTTACCCATAATAGAACAGCACAAGAAATTCCTCTCTGGTGTGTCTTTTGACTCCTAGTCTCCTATGCCAATGACACCCAGCTCATCCTCTCCCTCACCAAGGACCCTACCATCACCAGACTCAACTTCCAGGAAGAAATGTAGGATGTTGCAGCCTGGATGAGCAACAGCTGCCTCAAATTCAACTTGGATAAGACAGAAGTCCTTGTCCTCAGAACCACCCCTTCGGCATGGAACAACACCTGGTGGCCCACCGCCCTCGGCAGTCCCCCGACCCCCACGGACCACGCCAAGAACCTCGGCATCATACTCGACTCCTCCCTCTCCATGAACCGACAGGTCAACGCCATCACCTCCAGTTGTTTCAACACCCTCTGCATCCTCCGTAATACCTTCAAATGGATCCCCACCGAGGCAAGGAAGACAGTTAACCACGCACTCATTATCAGCAGGCTGGACTTCAGTAATGTCCTCTACGCTATCATCAACAAATCTCTACTCTGCAAGCTCCAAACAATACAGAACACTGTCGCCAGACTCGTGCTCGGGGCCATTCGACAGAAACACATTAGCCAACACCTATGCGAGCTCCACTGGCTCCCGTCGAGAAAAGAGTCACCTTCAAGATACTCACCTACACCTACAAATATCTACACAACACCGGACCCTAATACCTCAACAACAGAATCACCCTCCACGTACCCAAACAAAACCTCCACTCCAGGGGGCATGGCTAGCGGCCGAGGGATATGGCCGCAGCTTGAGAGAGCTCTGCCCGTCCTGTGGCCCATTCTCCTACTATAACCTATGGATCGGGAGAAATTCGAGTCATAGTGCCCGATAATGATACCTGGCACCTACTCCCCCAGCAGAAGTGAGCGCGCTCCCGGATGGCCCGGGAGCTGCAGCGCCCAAGATGGCGGCTTCGGGGTGCTGATCGAGGTGGAGACGCGGACTGTTTCCAGCGGGACCCCTCCTCTCTTCAATTGCTGGCTCCTTGTCACCCGGACTCCTGGGCTTGGGGGTGCCGCGACGGAGGGCAGCGGAGACGGACCTCCTCCGGCTCCCGTTTTGGGGTGTGTGCGGATGTCAGCCTGGGGACGGGACATTAATAGAGGCCCCGGCTCTGGGGCCTAGCGGCGGCAAGTGCCCGGCATTACGGAGCTGGCGAGGCCCTGCCCCTGCTGATGGACGCCGTAATATTGCGGGGCCTGGGGTGGCATTGACTGGTGGCGGCCCCGGTTTGCGGGCCACCTGCGCAACCCCCCCGGGGATGCGGGGGGCCTGGGTGCTCTCTGGTGCGCAGCTGAGGTGCGCTCTGATGACGGTGTTGCATCCGCCTCCCCGGGCCACACGACTACCCACTGAGGATGGTCTTTGGCTGCATCCTCGCTGAAGGTGGGGACTGGGGGCATATTACCCCCCTACATGTTGTGGCACCGATTGCTGTCTCCCCTCCCCCCTCCAGAATAAGACCTGATTGCTTCAAGGTACTCCTGACCTCATTTCTCCACCGCGACCGCGCCAGTGGGCCAGGGAGTGGACTTGCGGCCTGAACTGTGGTGCCTGTGTACTGTGTAGCTAGCGCAGCTTTTGTGATCGGCTGCATCTGGTGGGCGCGGCCCGGTTCAGAGGTGCGGCGAACCCGGTGACAAGATCCCCAGAGGCTTGTTGGGGTGAATCCTGGCCCCACCAGAGGGTTCTCAGAACTAGTGGAGGATACGGAGGAGTCGGGGCTGCTGTCGCTGTACATATCCCGGGCACGCTTCTCATGCCGATGAGAAAAATGGCGACGGGGGGCAGAGGTTCAAGGAGTAACCCAGGCACAACTTTCCAAATTTACGTGGACCAAAGGTGGAGATAAGGGCGTCTCACCGAGAGCGGACAAAGAAGGCACAGAAACGTCGTCCTCCCCGGCTAAGGAACCTACACTACATGACGTCCTGACGGCCATAGGGGGAATGCGTACCTCAATGGACTCAGTCACGGCGGAAGTTTCCCTGCTCCGTGCGGACTTTCAACAGAAGAACGAGAAGGTGAGGGAGCTCAAGGTGGTGACGGCGGCACTACAGGAGGACACTTCTGAACTGCAACGTCAAATGTCTGACATGGAAAAGAAACAGTCTCGAATGGCGCAACAACTGGATGACTATGAAGGGAGGGCCAGCCGGAATAACATAAGAATCCTTGGTGTTCCGGAAAAAACGGAAGGGCCTGCTGCGGACTTTTACGTGGAGGAACTGGTCACAAAACATCTAAAGCCTAAGACGCTCTCTGCGTATTTCTCCACTGAACGAGCCCATAGGGTGCCGGGCGGGCTGCCCAAGCCTGGGGCTCCACCGCGACCCCTAATTGCAAGAGTCTTCAATTTCCGGGACAGGGATAATAGCTTGCAGGCCTCCAGAGCGGGCCCTCCGTTGAAGATTGACAACTATCAGGTTTCCTTTTTCCCGGACTTCACGGCGAGGGTCCAGGCCCAGAGACGCATCTTCCAAGCAATTAAGCAGGAACTTCACAGCAGGGAAATCAAATACGCAATGCTTTTTCCGGCCAAACTAGGAGTCGAATGAGACGGTAAACCATGGTTTTTTGACTCACCTGATGTGGCATGGGAATGGCTGGAGGGATGGACAAAGGTCGGCGACGCGAATGGCACCCGCCGCGACAGGAGAGACCGGAGGAATGGTGGAGGGCCTGCCGCCCTGGTGCCAGGGGCCGAGATGGAAGCAAGTGGCCTAGCCAAACAGGACTGAGTGCCCTTCGCTGTCTCTTGTCGGACTTGTTCATGAAGACATCTGCAAGTATTGGCGGGGAAGTGTGGGTGGGGGGTGTCCAGCGGGGGAGCGACTATATGAAGGTGCCGGGGTTTGAAGATTTTGAGTTTGTAACATGCAAGATTTGCGATTATCTAGATATGTTATGATACTTATCTAAGGGTTATATTCAAGATTGAAGGCTGTATTTTATTGTAGACACTGTAGATTGCCACGGGATGGGGGCTCTCTTACCCCTGTGTGATGAGCAAGGGTTTGGGGAGTACAGGCACTCTGCCATGTTGGGGGGTGGGCAGTTTGAGGTCCACAGGCAGGGGAGCAGTGTGGGGGTGGAGGGGAGTACGGGGGATGTTCGAAGGAAGAGGGGGGGGTGGTAGTACTGTTTGCTATGACAAGGCACAAATTGTGGCCGTAGCTGCGAAGGGGGGGTTGTTGAGTTTTGTTTTTAGTTTTAGTTTTCGGCTGCATTTCAAAGTTCTACCTGCTAAGATACATGCCGCGGGGGAAACATCCTTTACAACGCAACTTTTACCATGCAGTGCCTTTACGACACAACTATTACAATGCATGTCATTACCACGCATTGTGCTGGGGGCGCTCTAGGATAGGGAATAGATTTAATTTACTATCCAACACCTGGACTGGAGTTGGAATAGTAAATTAAACTATTCACTATCCAGCGCCCCTAAGCGCTATGCGTTGTAACAGCATGCGTTGTAAAAACTGCGTTGTAAAGGCATGCATGGTAAAAGCATGTGTTGTAATGTCATACATCCATGTCGCGGAGGTTGGTCCACAAGGATGTCCTAATTGTGATGGAAGACTCAGAACTGACAGGCACTGCGATAGATGTTAGCACCCCACTGATGGCCCCGGTATCTCCTATTACCTTACTTACTTGGAATGTTCACGGGCTGGGGGATAAGATTAAACGGCGATTGGTATTACAGTATGTATGCCGCGCAGCACCGGCACTTGTATTGCTTCAAGAGACGAATCTGGTGGGATCGACCTGTAAAGCTATGGATCGCTGGAGGTACACAATGGTAGTGCACTCAGAGTTCTCAACTGGCTCCAGAGGGGTGGGCATATTGGTACGCAAACGCTTCCCATTAATTGTTCAACAGGTTTGGAAGGACACACAGGGTCAATTTGCTGCCGTCTCCTGTCTGTGGGAGGGGAGGAAATTCAATGTGGTAACAGTATATATTCCGCAGGCCCTTCATAGTGTAGCGCTTCCCGCCCTTAGTGCCTTTTTATTGACGCTGACGGAGGGAGAGCTTATAATAGGGGGCGATTTCAATGTAGTTCTGAACGATGAATTGGACCGCCACCCCAGCAGGACACTGGGGATGAGTAAGTCCCGGCTGACTGGTTTTATAGATGCACTAGGCCTTACGGATGGGTGGAGGTTCAAACATCCCGGGAGCCGTGCGTACACTTTTTATTCAGGGGTACACAATAGTCTCTCCCGCATTGATTACTTTTTCCTTTCCGCTGATAGTTTACCCCATTTAACAGAGGCACTAATAGGCCCAAGAGGCATTTCTGATCACTCCCCAGTCTCTACGACCTATACCTCTATTCTTAAAGCCCGGAGACGTATTTTTCCAATTTCCCCCAGCTATTTACAGAACCCAAAGATTAGGAAAGAGTTGATTGCAGTTACAAAGCACTACTTCCAAGAAAATGCGGATTCGGTTCGCTCACCAGAGGGTCTGTGGGAGGCATACAAAACAGTGCTAAGGGGACAAGCGATAGCATCGATAACAGGTGATAGGCGGGCAGCGAGCGCCGACCTACAGGCGATCGAAGCTGACCTGGCCGTGCTACAGTCACGACACGAGGACGATCCTACTGAGGAGGCAGCACAGCAACTGCGCCTCAAACAGGCTGAATTCACTGAACATCAGCGGAAATGGGTATGACAGCGACTCCAACGCACGCAGCACACTATTTATGAAGTGGGGGATAAGGCGGGAAGGCTACTGGCCTGGTTGGATAGGAAGGAAAGGGCCCAGAGAACGATAGCACAACTCCGCACCCTAGAGGGGGTGGTGGTCACCACCCCAACGGACATCGCAGATGCCCTAGCCGACTATTACAAAAAAGTCTATATCCCCAACTCCCATATGTCCACAGAAGAAGCACAAACCTATATGAAGGATATAAAAATGCCTTCCTTGTCAGAGGACGAGGCCTCGCTCCTGGAATCCGAGTTCACGAAGGACGAGGTCCTTGCTGCGGTTCACTCTTTACAGTCGGGCAAAGCCTTGGGTCCCAACGGGATCCCTATAGAATTTTACAAGCGAGTATCTGGCTTAACGGTGCCGCACCTTTTGAAGATGTTTTAGATGGCTTAAGTAAGGGGGAATTGCCACGAGACCAGCGGATGGCTACAATCATTGCCATCCCGAAACCTGGCAAAGCCCCCGGACATGTGCACATCCTACCGTGCAATCTCCTTATTGAATGCGGAAGCAAAGATATTGGCCAAAATTATTGCTACTCGGTTGACCCCACAATTAGAGACGCTGATCCACCCGGACCAATCTGGGTTCATGCCGAACAGAAATACCGCTCTTAATTTACAACGGGTCCACGCGGTGATGGTGCAGATACCCAGTCTTTCGGAACCTGCGGTGATCCTTTCATTGGACGCCCGAATGGCTTTCGATATGGTTGAATGGCCTTATCGTTTTGCGGTTCTCCGGCATCTAGGCTTCGGCCCCAATTTCTGTGCGTGGGTAAAGCTACTTTATACTAAGCCACTAGCGCATGTAGTGGCGAATGGCCATATTTCCAGGGATTTTCAACTCGGCAGAGGCACACGTCAGGGGTGCCCGCTGTCGCCCCTGCTTTTTGCCCTGATCCTTGAGTCTTTGGCAGCATGGATACGGTGGGACCCCATGATAAGAGGACTGAGCTGGACAGAGACGTGGGAGGACCGCATATCATTATATGCTGATGATATCATCCTCTATCTGACCCTGCCCAGACGCTCGATTATAGTACTCCTTAACATCTGTGAAATTTTTGGGCAGACCTCAGGGTACACCATTAATTGGTCCAAGTCTGTTTTATTCGTTCTTAAGGGACCCCCACCGCGGCTTCCGGCTGACTGTCAATTGGTGATTACTGACGGACCCTTTAAATATTTGGGGATTTGGGTGACTCTAACCAGGAGGCCTTCTTTCAGCATAATTTGGCAACCCCACCTTGAACGTATTCGTAGTGATGTAAAACATTGGCACACCTTACCACTGACCCTTCTGGTGAAAGTGGCACTATTTAAAATGATGACTTTGCCCCGACTGCTTTATCTCCTTGAGAATACTCCATTTCTTGTGCCTCTTAAATACTTTACGTCTTTAAACGCACTGGTCTTGGATCTCCTTTGGGGGGACAAACCAGCACGCATTTCCCCATATAAACTAGTTAGGGGTTGGTTTGATGGAGGCATAGCCCTCCCTGATATTCAACTATACTATTGGGCGGCCCAGTTAAAGATCATAAATCATTGGCTGCACGCCCCACAGACTGAGCCGGCATATAAAGCGGACAGGTATGACCTCAGAAGCGGCGGTGTGATGGCCGCACTCTACGACACAAAAAGTGCCGCGGTCTTGATTGGCTCTACGGCCCATACGGTGCGGGTGTGGTATTTGGCATCGGCTAGCCTTCAATGTAAAGACACACTCACGCACATAACGCCGCTTTGGTCATCATGTCGACTGGGCCATCTATGTAATAGTAAGGGCTTCAAAGCCTGGGACTTGATTGGTATCTCTACGGTTGGAGACCTTTGGAGGCGTGGGGCAGTCCTTTCCTTCGAACAACTTATGGAACAATATGACCTAGCCCACACTGAGCGATTCCGATATTTGTAGATTACTCACGCCCTGAGGTCACTGGTCCAACCCGGTGAGGAGCTACCTGAATTTACCCCATTAGAAGATAGGCTTCTCACGGAGCACCTGCCCAATATGGCGACCTCCCTTGTTTACCGCAAAATCGTTAATAATCTGCCTGACCCTACTTTGAAGTTAAGGACAGCATGGGCTGCGGAGATGGGTGAGTTCGATGAGTTGGACTGGCAGGCTGTGCTCTCCTCACCGCGGGAAGTTGCTGTACCAGCTAGGCTCCAATTAATACAGTTAAAAATGTTGCACCATGTCTATTACACTAGAGTTACTCTTCATAAGATAAGGAAAGCTGCACATAAGTATTGTCTCCGGGGATTCGGTGAAGAGGGAACATTCTTTCATACCATCTGGGACTGTCCTCAGATTGCCGGCTTTTGGGTGAAGGTTATGCGGACTATATCACAAGTGGTGAAAGACTCACTGGTCCCGGAACTGCGCTGCTGCTTATTAAACATTTGGGAACCAAACTACCTTAATCACTCCATGCAGGACTGGGCCACACTGAGTATCATGTATGCTAAAAGGAATATAGCCAGGTTCTGGGGATCCCCTCTGGTGCCGGCATTCAGGGAATGGTGTTCGGATTTAGACTCTGCAATGGTGGCTGAAAGGGCAGTGTATCTGAACCGAAAATGTCCGCATGAATGGGCTGGGATCTGGGGCGCATGGAATGAGTATAGAGGGTTCCTATGTGAGCCACCACAGCTACATAGCGATAGTGATTCCGAGTGGGGGGGGATGAAGATCCGGGGAGGGGGGAGGACCGACGTCATGACACAATCATATTGTTTATTAAAATGTGCCGATGTGATGGATTCCTTGATCTGCCACTCTCTCTGTATGCATGTACTGTTTTGCAACTGCCCATTGTTTGTTTCTTTGAATCAATAAAATTGTTTTATAAAAAAAAAACTCCACTCCACCAACCTCCTCCTCGCTGAAACCCCATGCATCCACAGAGCCAGAGCAGGGGGAAGATCATTCTCCTACATTGCGGCCAATACCTGGAACTAGCTCCCCAGATGTCGATCAGACATGCCCCCTCCCTGAACATCTTCAGGAATGCTCTGAAGAGCTGGCTCTTCAACTGAAAAGGAACTGTTGCCCCCCCCCAGCAACTTGAGACCCTCACGGGTAAGTAGATTGCTTATAATTCCCCTGATTGATTGATTGATTGTGTCATCTGCAGCCTCTGGATCTTCATTAATGGCATGCAGATGGATTCTGATGAGATCTAGAGAGTTGATAGTACATAGAAGTAACTTTTAATGATTATCCATTTTCTAGAACAACACTGTTTGGTTCGCAAACGGAGAAAATGTTGAAGAACTCTACTGAAGATCTAAAACTAATGGCACCATCATTTTGATAATTGTTTAAGGGCTGTGGTTCTGGTCCTAGAGAAGATTTTAGTATATCGACAACTTCTATAGTGCAGAGCCAGAGATTTTGAGAGGGGTCGAATGTGAAGGACTTCTACCTCTGGGCAGCTGTAATTATCCTGACAGCGAGTAAGACGGTATTCCCCTACAGACATTTTTGAGAAACGGGAGATCCCGATCTAATCCAGATACCGCTGCAGATTAACAAAGACTTGAACACTAGTAACTTCAGGAAAAACTCTTCCTTTTGAAAATCTTGGAACGGTGTAACAATCTCCCGGTTAAAAGAACTAAACAGGAAATAATTCTAACTGTACAGTTCCTGTGACTTTCAACAGAGAACAGGATAAAAAGAGCAGCAAAGGCTGTTACCTATAACACCAGCCACCCGAAAGACTAGGGAAGATCTGAATGAATCCCTTGGTGTGACAGAAAATAAGAAAGTCTTGAAAAAAGTGGTAATTACCATTATAATCCACCGAAACGCGTCAACGCTACTCTGGGTACAATTCAAGACTCTAACATCGATGTTGACGTACAGATACTGTAGTAGCATAATATGGATGGAAATATAATTGAGTCCGAATGTATAACTTGTATTTAACAACTTTTATGTTTTACTGTTTCTGTCTCTAATCTCAATTGTGCAGGCCATAATTGATCATTCTGTATCATTTTTATGTATTTTAGATTAGGGCACTAGATTAGTTAGCCCAATATTTTCGTTTTTATGCTCAATGTATTCACAATAAATGATTTTTAATTTTCTAAGATTTTCTGTGTATTATATATTTGGAGGAATGTGTTTATAAACCTGTATTTACTGTGTCTCAAGGGAATTTTTGACATTTTAGACTTCACTTTATTAGACGCACTAGTTGTGCAGTGTGCCTGCCCACATTTACAAGGCCATGTAAAGTCACCCTGAGTGACTTTTCATGGCCTTGTAAATATGGGCCCCTTTCACGCATTACTATGAGTGAGAGGGACGTTCCATATGGGTGTTGCTGTGGGTGTTCCTACACAACATCTATGAAACCTGACACATTTCCAGATTTACAAAGTGTCATAAACCTGGGACTGCATCAGAATCCTATGCCTCCCCAGGTTTGTATGGGTGATGCAATAAGGCGAAATACTTGTATTTCTCCTTTTATTTGCTCTATGAGTGCTGCTTTCTGCAGCACACATAGGGGTCGATTGTGATGCCATTTGGAAAAGCTCTGAATTGGATTCGGGTCTGCCGAATTGGATTCGGAAGCCTTGTTTTTGACCGATTCTTAAACCTTTCCGAACTATTAATTACCATGTTTGGACTTTCGAAATCGATTCCGAATCCAAACCGGACAGCATTCAGAAAGTGCGGGTAGTTTGGATCCGAATTGTGTATGTCTATGGGCTGCATTTCCGAAAGACCCGGAAGATCTCCGACCGAGCGATTATGATGTCAGATTCAGACAGCCTTTCCCAATCAGTTGTTCCGACTCGGGTCAACTGTCGGAATGTCACTTTGGGGTCCCGTAGCCAGGGCCTTCCATATTGGTCCCGTGGGGGTACGCAAGGGATCCCCTGTCCAACCATGCACAATGTGGCAGGCACCATGGGGTGCTCACCTCAGGGTGCACGATTTTCCATAGCCACCCCTTTCTTCAATGGGAGCCTGTGTATTCGGTCGCAACACAGGCTCCCATTGAAGTCAATCAGAGTCTGACCGAATCGTATCCGGAAGCATATGGATGCGTCATAATCGGTCAATCCGACTCCCCGGATCCGATTCAGTCGGAAAACATTCAGAGACCAATTCGGTCAGAATGCTTTCTAAATGGCATTGTAATCAGCCCCATAAAAGGTGCAAAACACGATTCATGACATGTTTTGTGCAGGAAGGTGTCCCTTCCTGCCCAACAACAATCATCCCTGCAACGCAGGCACCCTGGCACCATGACGCAAGGTTGTCTGCGTTGGCGCAAGGCTGCTGTTTGTGTGCCAGTGCAGGGGAGACTGACAAGAATGGCCATATCTTGCAGATATGGTGCATTCCTGCCCATTTATTTTGACGCATGGTAGCGCAGCAGAAAGACTTGCTGCACAGGGCCGGATTGGCTTCCAGGCAGTTTGGAATGCTGCTGAGCTGGGGGC
This sequence comes from Lissotriton helveticus, assembly GCF_964261635.1. NCBI lineage: Eukaryota > Metazoa > Chordata > Amphibia > Caudata > Salamandridae > Lissotriton > Lissotriton helveticus. The sequence goes on from NC_136059.1 coordinate 1,765,718,052, forward strand.
TGATTTCATTCATGGAGATCTGCGTGTGCTAAACGAAATTAGTTTTCCTTTAATTATTTCGAACCACACGCATGTCTCCATGAACGAAATCAGTCCCCACCGCAGTGAAATCAGCCCCCAGCTCAGCAGCATTCCAAACTGCCCGGCAGTCAGTCCAGCCCTATTGCTGCTCTGCCTTGTGTCAAAATATAGTAAATGAGGCCCTGAATATCAGTGAACTATGAGTTGTGCTATAAAAAATGAAATGTACGTAGGTCAGAGAGAGGCTATGAGGAGATGAGGTGCAATGTTGGAGTGTGACAGTGAGGGAATTCATGGTAGAGAAGGAGGTTATGGGGAGGAGAGTGCCAAAAAAGACTATTAGAATAGCCGCCAGCAGGCCCTGGCTGGCAGTCTTAACAACCCCCCCCCCACCTCCCTCCCCTGCCAAAGTTCGGGTCTGGTTGCGCCCCAGTCTAAGCTCATATGGTAAAGTCTGGATTGAGAAATATGGATGAGGAGGTAATCACCCAGTTACTTACTTGTAATTGCTGTTTGGAGCCAAGCCACGCCACTCACCACGGACCTCCATTGAATCAGCCTGCTGAACCGCTGCTGCTCGCCGGACCCGCTGCGCGGGTCCCGCTTCGCGGTGACAGCGGCTGTTTGTTTGTCTGCAAGGGGTATCAGCTGGTGACCGGCAGGGCTGCGAGGAAACAGCGGGTGGACTCCACGGACCAGGAGACCCCGCGCGCCCGTTTCCAGCTGGGCTCCTCTCCCTGCCGGCCCCGCCCCCATCCACCGCAACCATTTAGAGGCTCTCTGCCCTTCCCTCGGCGGATTTGCTGTTTGGAGCCAAGCCACGCCACTCACCACGGACCTCCATTGAATCAGCCTGCTGAACCGCTGCTGCTCGCCGGACCCGCTGCGCGAGTCCCGCTTCGCGGTGACAGCGGCTGTTTGTTTGTCTGCAAGGGGTATCAGCTGGTGACCGGCAGGGCTGCGAGGAAACAGCGGGTGGACTCCACGGACCAGGAGTCCCCGCGCGCCCGTTTCCAGCTGGGCTCCTCTCCCTGCCGGCCCCGCCCCCTTGGTAACCTGAGGTCACCTATAAAGAGGAGTGGACATACCCGCAGCGCGGGAGCGCGCGGGAGAGCGCCGGGAGAAGCCCGGGACAAGGGCGGGACCGTCTGTGGCCGTCAGAGGCCAGAGGAGGCCGGGCTGGGCTAGGGTATTTACATTTTGTTTATTGTTGGCAGAGCTATAGTACAGTATTCTTATATTGTGGTTAGTTAGCAGTGGTCTTTAGATATTACACCGGCCATTCATACTAATCTATCCCCCCTGATCATGAGCCATTCTGCTCCGCCTGGTGTGAGTGTCTCTGTTCTAGGTCCCCTGGATAAATTCTTTAAGAAATCTGTTAAGGAAGTAGATATGGATTTACTCCTTGCCGAAAAAAGAGCCGAGCGCAGACGCTCCATTGAGCAGTTAAAGAAAAACTCCCTACCACTTTTTAATACTACCAAAGAAATTCCCGACCAAGGTCTGAGCGTTATTGATGCTGACGCGACTGACCTCAATCTTACCCCTAGTATATTTAGGTTTCCTGCTATTTCCCCCCCCCCTGTAGTAGTGCCACCAGCGGAGGTCAGCTTGATTGTCCTCCTATTGATCACTCAAGCATTATTGAAACAAACTTTCCCGAGACCTCCATTAGGGAAGTAGAACCAACCCCCTTGCTATCCAATTTATCTCTGGTATGTATTGACTTAGGCGAGATTAATCCTGTGACGAGTGGACCAAAACCAGGAACTATGTCTGTAAAAGCTACAAGGGCTGTTCACTCCCCACCTAGGAAGAAAAGGAGAAAGGGAGGGGTTAAAAGGAAAGGACGTAGCTGTCCCACTCCACCACCACCCCCATTAAATTCAAATATTGAGCCAGGTCCACCTCCAGTCACACGTGATCATGTTACCCCAGAGTTGGTAACTGTAGGGGTAAGTGAGGTGCCCTTTGATATTTTGGAGAAGCTTATCAAATCCTACATGCTTCCCTTGTTAGAACGTGTGAGGGTTATGGGTGAAAAACTGGATCACCTTGTGGCGACCATTGAATCTACACACTCCACGGGCCTGGATAAGAACAGGGGCCCCTCTACCCAACCTGCTGGTTCATCTCTTGTTGCTGGCAAACCATCTAGAAGTACCAGCCAACTTACCACTAATACCACTAAAGCAGTCACCATCTCAAATCAAGCACCGACAGTGGTGGCGAAACCCACTACAACGCTACCCTCCGTGACAGCCAATCCCAGTGTGGTAGTCAGTAATTCATTGGCCATGGGATTAGCATCGCAGGCAAAGAAAGGGATGGGTAAACCTGCAGGCGCAAATGGTAAAAAGAAAATACCATTCTCATCAAAGAGAAATGTTGAGTTGCCGCCAGACTCACTAAATTTTGTTATTGTCATGACAGGTGTCCCACCACTTCACGAAGGGGAAAGAGAAAATGACGAAAGTCTAAAAAACAAAGTCATTTTCTGGCTAAAAACAAACAGACCCCTTCCACCTAACCTTAACGGGGATATTGTCACTGTCAGAAGATGTCAGTGGGTTGGGGTGCGCCCCAAGGACATTGAGGGGGACATTGTTATTATTAACTTCAGGGACCACCGGGTTGTATCTCATCTTACAGATTGGTATGTGGGTAACAACGAGGGAGGGATTTCCACAAGGAATCTAAGTTATTTCTACCCCGAAACTTTGTTTAACGTTAAGAATCAATCTTCTGGTAGAGCTAACAAAAACACTAAAAGCCTCCTTAAATGGTCCAACTTCACACCAAGTTTCCATGTTCCCCACTTTAATCCTGAGGCGCTATATCGCTCTTATATTCAATCCACTTACAACTGCCCAGTACAAACGCCGGGGTGGGCAAAGCCTTATATCCAGCCATCTGGTCCCCCATCACTTCTGGAATTTCCATTTGCAAATAAACCCCCGTTCCCCTTGGCTCCACCAACGCCCGCCTTTACACAGCTACAGCAGCCTTCCAGTTTATTTCCAGTAAATCCTTACACTATTAGGCATCCTCACCCCAAAGACCTTTGGAACATCCCACTGAGAAACCTGTATGATCCTCTCTCTGGGCTGTCATCTAATGATTGACAAACAAGTGAGAATAGTAACGAAGACCTGTATAACTCGTATGTGGGAGGTGATTCGGGAATCCTCCCATGTATTGTTGTAAGTTCTAATGGCCCTCTGCGCTGTTGTGAGGAGGGTAATTTAGTTCAATTAAGTGAGCTGGTTTCCCTAACACAGTCTCCTGCCACACTGCATCCTCAGGTTGCTTCTCCTATAGGTTCTCCTGCAGTGTCAGCATTACGGGATGGGTTAATAAGCACGATAAGGAAAGGGGTGTTCAATGAGGTCTCTCCATTCGCTGAATCTTCCCTGCAACCCTGTGAACAACTCCCTACTGATACAATAGTCCCGTGTGTTCAAGCTCGTGTTAAGGGTACTACTTTGGGATGTTGGAATGTGGCGGGCATAGAATCCTGTTTATGTATACCTGACTGGGCTGACTTCATCAGTTATGGTGATATTTGGTCTTTTCAGGAGACATGGTCAACCCATCCAGTTTTTTTTCAAGGTTTTCTGAGCTTTAACAAACCCGCAGTTAAAGGCCAAAGAGGTAGAGCTATGGGGGGCCTCACTGTTTGGGTTCGTCAAACTGTAGGGGTCTCTGTGAAGGAAATTTGTATTGACTGTCCTGATATCCTTATAGTTAATTTGAAATTTGATAGTGGGTTGGATATCTTGCTGTTTAATGTATATGCCAGAGGAACCCCGGGTGGTCGTGTATCTTCCACCCTAACACGTCTAGATGAATTCCTTGGTTCTACTAATTCAGTGGGTCAGGTGGTTGTAATGGGTGATTTTAATACTTGCTTTGAACCTTTAAGTGGGGAAGACGAGATGTTAACTGAGGCCGAGGACATGATGTGGGGTATTCCTCAACTTGAGCTTCCTCCCATTGCTAAGTGGTCCCAATGTGCTACTTTTGTCAAAGGCCTATGTCTGAATTGGGGGCTGCGCGCCCTAAATGGTCGTACAAGATCGGATAGATTGGGCAGCCCAACATTTTTCAACGGCAGGCATAGTAGTCGAATTGATTATATCTTAGTCGATATGTCCCTGTGGCCCTTGGTGACGGACATGGCAATTAGACCACGTCCTGAAAGTGATCACGAACCACTCATTGCTGAACTGAAGGACTTTAGTTTTGCCGGGCCTATTGTGCGACACTCTAAACCTGTTCAAGAGGCCGTGGCACTAACTAATGATATGAGGAGGGTTCGATGGCCAAGGGTTGCTGTAGATGGGAGTGCACGTAGCAAAATTAGAACACTGGTTTCAAGTTCGCTACGGGAACTAGAGAAGTGTGATGATCCGAACCAGACATATCCCAAAATCTTAGACGTTCATGCCAGCCTGTTTGCATCCTTAAAGAGACTATTTGTTAAAATTGTAGCTAAAAAGGGCTTAGGTAAGACGAGGAAGCCTGCGAACTGGTTTGATGAAAATTGTGTCAATTCCCATTCAAACTTGTTTAAAGCACTAAAATCCAGGAACCCAGCCCTTATTAAATCCAGCAGGAAGGCTTATAACGAAGCTAAACGGAGGGCCAAAGTCGCATGGGATGATGAGCGCTGGGCTCTCCTCGTTGATGCCTGCGGCTCTAGGAACCTCACGCAATTTTGGCATCTCCTCAAATGGGGACAGTCCCAGGACGATCGTCCTAGTCCTGCTTCTGTTGACCAACTTACTTGGGTGTCACACTTTGAGGAACAGTTTAGGTGTGTTAGGGAGGGGGATGCTCCCATTGGCTGGCCACTGACCTGTGATATCCTTGTGTTTTCTGCCAAAGAGGTTGAAAACGTTCTGAATGCCATCCCTAGGGGCAAAGCGCCCGGCCCGGACTGCATCCCAGCAGATATCTTCCAGCAGGACCAAGACTTATGGGTTCCTTATCTTCTGTATCTGGCAAACTCTATGGCTAGGGGTGCAAAGGTTCCTGATTCATGGGCTGGTGCCGAGATTCTGCCCATCTTCAAGAAGGGTGATCGGTCGGTTCCCTCCAATTACCGGCCGATCAGCCTTATTGACGCAGTACAGAAGATAGTTTCTCGTCTCGTCCTTTCCAGGGTCCAGGCATGGATTGAGGAATTTAATGTACTCACTCCTCTCCAAGCAGGGTTTAGACCTCACGTAAGCACCCTGGATCAGGCTTTTCGCTTCATGCTTTTACACTGGAAGACGGTCACCCTGGGTAAAGGAAACTTATTTGCGGCATTCGTAGACCTTCGGTCTGCGTTTGACCTTGTCCCGAGGGCTGGGCTCTGGAATAGCCTTCTAGAAATGGGTATGCCTCCCTCTTTGGTCCGCATTATAGTTAATCTCCACGCAGAGACCTATGCCTTTGTAAGATGGGGCAAACCTGGTGAGGTGACTAAGAAATTCCCTGTGTCGAAAGGTGTCAGGCAGGGATGCGTTTTGGCACCAACCTTGTTTTCTCTATACATTAATAGAGTCACCAAGTATTTCGACGGATTTCCCACTGATGCTCCGAGTTTGGCTGGCATGAAAATCCCCCTGCTCATGTTCGCTGACGACACTCTCCTGATTTCACGAACCAGACAGGGCCTCCAGCATGCACTGTCGAGGTTTGAGAGTTTCTGCAGCGAACATGAGCTCGAGGTGAACGTAGCCAAAACCAAATTCATGGTGATGAGGGGGCACAAGCAGGTCAAGGCTAGGGTTGTTATGGGGGACACCCCCCTGGAGCAGACCAGGCACTTCACCTATTTGGGCGTTACTTTCAGTGACACCCTTAGCTGGACCCATCAGATTGAGCTCATGACCCTGAAACATCAGCAGTTGGGCGGAGCCTTGATTAAGGAACATAAGGGGTCATTCACGAAGCCCATGTCACCGCTGATGAAGATCTATGGAGGGAAGGTACTGTCAGCGGTGTTATATGGAGCAGAGCTCTGGGGTGGAAGTAATCTGGAATCCCTGAAACATGCCCAAAACAAGTTTATAAGGATGGCAACAGGTCTGCCCCAGTCAACTCCTTTAATCCCTTTACTATTTGATTTGGGCTGCCACTCGGTGGTCGATTATGCCAAATATCGACCCTTATCATTCTGGCGACGCCTGTGGACAACGCCAGATCTACACCACTATGCGGAAGCATGCCTGGAAGTAAAAAATAGTCCTGGAGCCACCAAAATTGGTTGGCTTAAAGATCTTAGGGCTACCCTACTATCTTTGGGCCTCAACGAGTTGTGGTTTTCGCCCGAGACAGCCAAATTTCCATCAAAAAATGAGCTCAAAAAATGCTATTGGGATTGGGTGACGCACAACATTTTCTTAAATACGAGTACGAGCAGTCTCTCTGGCCAATTTATGGTTCATAAGGATTCACCTAGGTTAGAAAGGTATTGGGAAACTATCACCAAACCTTTGGACCGTAAACTTTTCTTTCAATTTAGATGTGGTACTCTTCCCCTGGGGGATTTCACTAAAAAGTGGGGAATGGGCAATTTGGGGCTCTGTGCTAACTGTCAGGGCACAGGGGAAAGTCTTTCTCACTTTTTGTACGTGTGCCCACTATATTCAGCCCCTAGAACCAAGTGGCTCAAACCAATATGTAGACTACTAGGTACCAGATCAGCTGCTGAAGCCCTGAGACTGTTAAAAACTAATCTGGATCCATTTATTGTTGTGGGGGTTGCTAAGTTTCTTGGGTGGGCATGGGTGATTAGATGCAGGTTTATCAAACACATTATAGCGGAGATTGCCTAAAACTTTTTATATGTATTGTGATAATATGGTCATGCACAACACTATTTTAAATTTTTGTATAGTTCTGTATGAAGTCAACTCGATGGTGATTATTTAATATTGGTTTTATATGTTCTTGTGTAATTGTATTTATGTCTTTTATGATGAATCAATCGAATAAAGACTTCTTGAACTTGAACTTGTAATTGGTAGTTCTTGTTTTTTTTTGTTCACTTTATTTGAGGAAATGAAGCTCTGTCTGGGACCTGGGCAGACTGTGAGGAGGAAAACTCGGACTCAGAGAAATGAAGATTACAGGTAAGTAACCTGGTGATTTTTACATCTGCACAACAGAAGGCAGCCCAGTCAACCTACCCTTTAATTGTTAGCCCTGATAACATCAGATTGTCTACGTGCAACACCGTAATCCTCTTCCCCGGACTGATTGCCACTTCTACCAGCTTGTCGGGCCCTCTGTAACAGTAATGAACCCGCCAAGCAGAGTTTTGTTTTCGAATCTTGCTGCTCAGCCCGAAGAGCTGGCTTTACAACATGTACCTCCGTTGGCCGATTCCTCTCATTAAACATCTCTGATAGGAAAACATCTGAGCGAGCTTATCATGTCCACCATCCGCTAATGCCAGGCGGGCCGTCGCGCGCAGCTAAGCAGCCGTGTACCCGCTTTATCGCCAGCGTAATGTGATTGATACTGCCAGGTCCACTGAAGGCCGGGCGATTGCTCTGCGAGGGCCGTGGCGAAAATGGAAGCCGCTCTAAATGCGAGGTGACAGTTCACTCGAATCGCAGCGCGTGCTTGTGTTCTGCTCGGCGCCCTCGGATTCCCAACAGGATATTAGACCTGACGCACTGTGCATGCGTGTTTCTAAACTGCAGGTGAATTGCTGGGAAATGTTATTTGGTTTCGGTGTCAGCAGCGTTCAGGTTGTAGGTGTACCAATCTGCCCACATGACGCCGAATCATGGCAGGCAGGGGCGACGGCCGGGGCCTATTGTGATAGATTACCGTCAACCTACCAGACAGAGGCTGCGCCATATTATAAATAGCAAGCTTATTTGCAAATAGTTTACATACGGCGACATCCATTTTGCAAAGTGATGAGGTAAATAAGGTCTCGCATCTGGCGATAATATCCCAATCTAGTTAAACGAATCCCTGGGTATTAATTAGAGATCAAATGCTTGTGTCCCTAAACGAGCTTGCAGGCACTCGAGCATAGCTCGCGCTATTTGGCGCCTTTCGGAAGAGAAGCGTGGTGTTATATTTTTGTACTCTCCCTGTCCCTCTGTGCCGTGTTGGACTGGTGTATGCAACGAATTATAAAAATTCCCCAAAACCGTGCATGCTCTGCTTTCCCTCTTTAAATTAGAATTTCATTTGAGATCTGTCTACCATGCCGTGCTAAGTAATATGTTAAAGTAAATAGTTCACATCATTTCTGTATTTAGCCTCTCATACGTCATGTTTTAAAAAGGGTGAAAGACACATCTGTTGTGCATATGAAAATAATTTATCTTCATTCACACCATCTGGCTTGTTGTGGTGCTACACACTAATCCGCTACAAGGAAATACAATCATTGGAAAATGATGTGCTGTTATTGAATCATTTTTATCCACTGATACATAATGTTCAGCTAATATTGTTTCATCAGCTATCGGGCTATCATGGAAGATTACAGGATAAGATGACATTCATTAGGTATTATAGATTCCAATTGCCGTTCTTCTCAAAGATGCAAATCAACCTGATCTCTTACGGATTGTTTGGTCTGGATCGTATTTATAGATAGCACAATAATTTTTGGACACATAGGATGGATTCACAATGAATCATTCACAGTAGAAAATATATGCACTATGAGTTTACTCTTAAATTGCCTGCTTTCAGATTTTTAGGACATTCACAAAAAATCCCAGGAGTGCTCGTGGAAAGTTATGCAAATATTACATGGCAAGCACACTGCAACAGCCACATATTTACACCTGTGGAGTGCACATAAGAATAAATGTTGCTGACAAAGGTGTTAAAAGTTACGTTTGTTTTCCTGCACCTAGAAAATACTTTTCCAGGTGGAGGTTCACCTGGAGATTTTCTCTGTGTGAACAATTAGCCTAAATGAGAAATTACTGGCGTAGCAGACCCAGAATTACTGATTCCCTCAGTCATTCCTAATTTCACAGTGGACCCTTAGGGTCTGAAGTTTTTTGGTGGAGCGGTGGCGTGGCGGTTGAAACCACCACGCCACCACTCTGACGAAAGATGCTTTGGGCACTGTGCCACTGCTAATCAGTGCCACAGTGCAAGTGCTCCCTATGTTAAATTGATGTACTAATTGGTGATTCCATGAATGGGTTATTTGATTTACCTGTCAGCCCCTAGTACAGTGCATCATGTGCCCAGGGTTTGTAAATCAAATGCTGCTGGTGGGCTTGCAGCACTGGTTGTGCCACCCACAGAAGCAGCTTGTAAAGTATGTCTCAGGCCTGCCATTGCAAGGCCTGTGTGCAGTCTAGTATTGCCATGTCGACTTGGCAAGTGCACCCACTTGCCAGTCCCTAAACCTTCCCTTTGCTTCATATTAGACACCCCTATGGTAGGCCCATGGGCAGGGTGCATTGTAAGTATAAGGTAGGATATACTCTGATGTATGTAGCATGTACTAATAGTGAATTACAGCCATTTTCGTTTTTCACTATTGCCAGGCTATCTGTTCTCCATAGGCTAGAATGGGCAGTTAGATTATGAATGAATGAATGAATGAATGTGGTTTTTATAGAGCGCATAGTAACCCGGAAGAATCCCAGCGTTAAACCAAGACAGCAGATTCGGTGGGGTGACCCGGGAGAGGAGAGAAGGAGTGGATCAGGGGAAGAGGTGCGTTTTCAATAGTTTTCTGAAGCGGAGATGACTGGGTTCACTCCTGAGTTTGAGAGGTAGGGCGTTCCACATTTTAGCCGTGTTCACCGAGAAACGCCGACCTCCTGTGCGTGCCTTTTTTACTCTGTGGGCTGTGATAAGGTGTTTGAGATCCGAACGGAGAGGCCTTGTGGCTTTGTAGGGCATGATTAGGTTTTTGAGGATGGGGGGGCCCTTGTCCTGTAGAAGTTTATGCGCAAGACAGAGGGCCTTGAATTTTATTCTTTCTCTTATTGGGAGCCAGTGCAGGAGTTTAAGAGGAGGTTTAGCCGAAGTTCTGGCCGGTGTGTTCGTGAGAATCTGGGCAGCGGCGTTCTGGATTCGTTGTAGTTTGTTTAGGGTGGCTTCGGGAGCTCCCAGGTAGATGGCGTTGCTATAATCCAGTCTGGAAAGGATCAGGCCTTGGATGAGCAGTTTCCGGGAGGTTTGAGGAAGCAGGGGCAGAATTTTTCTGACTGATCTAAGAAGGCCGAAGCAGATCCCAGCAGTTTTATTTGCTTGGGTTTTGAAGGACAGGTCCTTCTCTATCCAGATCCCTAGGCTCTTAATCTCCTCTTTGGGAGCGGGGGGCTCTCCCAGGCAGTTGGGCCATAGGTTTGGGGGAAGGGTGGGCCCTTTATGTCCGAGAAGCATGATCTCAGTCTTGGACCCGTTGAGTTTAAGGGCTGATTCGTTCATCCACATAAAGATTTCGGAGAGGCAGGTGTGAATGTTGGACGGTTCTTGGTTGGGATGGAATAGTGAGACTACCAGTTGGGTGTCATCGGCGTAGCTAATGATTTTTACTCCAAACGGGGTGACCACTCCCTCCAGTGGGGACATGTAGACATTAAATAAAGTAGGGCTAAGGGATGAGCCCTGCGGTACTCCGCACTGGAGGGGGATCGCTGTGGAGCGGGTGTTATTCTCCCAGACCTGGAAGGAGCGGTTGTTTAGGAATGACGTGAGCCATGCTAGAGCGGTTCCTTCCACCCTGATGTCTTTGAGTCGTTGGATGAGGACCTGGTGGTTGACAGTGTCGAAGGCCGCACTGAGGTCCAGGAGGATCACTGCCACTGATCCTCCTGCGTCCAAAATGCATCGGTCTCCTCCACCACAGCCAGGAGGGCGGTGTCCGTGCCCTGACCAGGGCGGAATCCAGTCCGAGAGTTACTGAGGAGGTTGTTAGACTCCAGGAAGTAAGAAAGTTTTTTGTTCACTATTTTTTCCGTAATTTTGCTGATTCCGGGGAGGAGGGAGATTGGCCTGTAGTTGGCCAAGTCTGACGGGTCCAGGAGTGGTTTTTTGAGAAGGGCTTTGACGACGGCGGCCTTCCAGCTGAGAGGGACTGTTCCCTGACACAGAGAAGAGTTGATGAGGTCAGCTAGGGGGGGGGCGATGGTGGATGCCACTTTTTTAAGGATGCGAATGGGCACCTGGTCGCTGGGAGAACCACTTTTAATCGTGGCGAGCGTTGTAAGGACCTCTTCTTCCGTTACCGGGCCGAGTGTATCTAGGCAAGTGTCTAGTTCTCCCGGCTGCGATACAGGCTTGGGTAGACCGTTAGCGTCCGCTCTGTGGTTAACTTGGGGCAGTGTAGCGAGGATCTTGTGAATTTTTTCGTCGAAGTATTTTGCCAACTTGTGGCATTTGTCCTCGGAGGTGTTAGGAACTGGGGGAGGGTCAGGGACTTTGAGCAATTCTTTCATGATGATAAAGGTTTCTCTAGCAGAGCTAGAGGACTTTTTTATTCTTTCGTCAAAGAATTTGCTTTTGGTGTTGCACAGGGCGGTTTTATAAGTTCTCGTGGAGGAGCGGAAAGCGTCTTTTTGGGTTATGGATCCGTCTTTCCTCCAGGTGCGCTCTATCTTTTTACATTTTTTTCGTACGTAGCAGTTTGAGTTCAGGGGTGTACCATGGGGCGGGGTTGACTCTTTTGGCTCGTTTCAGGGTACTTATTTTGGGGAGGGAAGAATCGAGTGAGAGGGTGAGCCAGGAATTGAATTGCGCATCTGCGGTTGCTGGATCTAGAGCTGGGGGGGGGGGAGACTGCGTGAGTATAGTAGCCCATTCTTCAGACAAGAGTTTGGACCAGCGTCTATCCGTGACCTGGATTTTGGGGCCGTTGGGGTGGCGGGGCGTTGGGATGCCAAGTGATGGGGACCAAGAAGTGGTCTGTCCACGGCAGTGGGAGGGGGAGAGCGGTTTTGAGGTCGTTGATATTGGAAAAAATGGGGTCCAGGAGGTGACCTTTTTCATGAGTTGCCTCTGAATTCACTAGTCTTAGGTCGTAAGAGGTGAGGTCGAGGAGGAGGTCGGAGGCTGTCAGGTCCTTGGGGTCTAGGAAGTGGAGATTGAGGTCTCCCAAGATTATGAAGTTGGGGGATGACATAGCCATTGACGTGACAGTTTCAACGAGGGCGCTAGATAACTTGGTAGGGGCTCCCGGTGGGCGATAAATGAGTAGCCCAGAGAGGGAGACTATGGGTGAGATTTGAAAGGCGAAGTGGCAGCTCTCGCAGTCTTCGATAGTGCCGTTGTTCGCTCTGCAAACAAAGTGCTCCCTCTATATTATTGCCAGGCCACCTCCTCTACCGAGGGGTCTGTTCTGAGAGTGGATTAGAAAGCCTTGAGGAAGGGCATTGACGATGTCGGATTCTGCGTTGGGGGTAAGCCAAGTTTCCGTAAGGAACAGAATGTCAATTGTGAGGTCCTGTATAAGGAGGTTTAGCTCTAGGGAGTGTTTCGGAAGGGACCTACAGTTCAGGAGGCCAAGTTGCAAGCCGTGGCGTCCTACCGTGGTGTGGGCTGGGTTGCAGAGATCGCAGTTGGTAAAGGGTTTCCCTCCTTTGTGGGTATAGTTGCAGTTTGCGTTTTTCTTGGGGTTGAGTAAGAGGAGGTTATCTAGGGTGTAGCAGAGATGATCCTTGATGGATTTGGGCATAGAGTCTGGGCCTAGGGCCGCCTGGGCCCGGACGGGCCCAGACGGGCTTACCTTTGGCGCGCCTTCGGCGCGCAGACGGCGCGCCCGCTGGGCGCGTCCGCTGCGCGTCCGGGTGAGGCACATTATAAAGGGAAGTGGGCGTGGCCTCTGGAGGAGGGCGTGGACTCGCTACCCTGTAATGGCGGCTATCTAATTCCCCAAAGCGCCGCGGCAGCGTTCAAATCGACTGCGCGGTGTGGCTTTGGTGATGAAGGAGGGGCGACAAGTGCTCAAAAAAGGTGAGAAATAACACAAGTTAAAAGCAGTTTTAAAAAATATTTAGTGCTCAAATACGGCGATGTGTCTCCCGGCTTTCCGCCTCAGGAGCTGTCAGGCTAATGCGTGCGGAGGAGCGGCGCGACTTATATAGCGAGGAAGGGAAGTGGACGTGGCCTCTGGAGGTGGGCGTGGCCTCGCTACCCTGTAATGGCGGCTATCTAATTCCCCAAAGCGCCGCGGCAGCGTTCAAATCGACTGCGCGGTGAGGCTTTGGTGATGAAGGAGGGGGGACAAGTGCTCAAGAAAAGGTGAGAAATAACACAAGTTAAAAGCAGTTTTTAAAAATATTTAGTGCTCAAATACGGCGATGTGTCTCCCGGCTTTCCGCCTCAGGAGCTGTCAGGCTAATGCGTGCGGAGGAGTGGCGCGACTCATATAGCGAGGAAGGGAAGTGGGCGTGGCCTCTGGAGGTGGGCATGGCCTCGCTACCCTGTAATGGCGGCTATCTAATTCCCCAAAGCGCCGCGGCAGCGTTCAAATCGACTGCGCGGTGTGGCTTTGGTGATGAAGGAGGGGGGACAAGTGCTCAAGAAAAGGTGAGAAATAAAACAAGTTAAAAGCAGTTTTTTAAAATATTTAGTGCTCAAATACGGCGATGTGTCTCCCGGCTTTCCGCCTCAGGAGCTGTCAGGCTAATGCGTGCGGAGGAGCGGCGCGACTTATATAGCGAGGAAGGGGAAGTGGGCGTGGCCTCTGGAGGTGGGCGTGGCCTCGCTACCCTGTAATGGCGGCTATCTAATTCCCCAAAGCGCCGCGGCAGCGTTCAAATCGACTGCGCGGTGTGGCTTTGGTGATGAAGGAGGGGGGACAAGTGCTCAAGAAAAGGTGAGAAATAACACAAGTTAAAAGCAGTTTTTTAAAATATTTAGTGCTCAAATACGGCGATGTGTCTCCCGGCTTTCCGCCTCAGGAGCTGTCAGGCTTATTACATTCTTATAATCCTAACTGACTCAGGAAACATGGTCGAAATTCGAATTTAGTATGCCTGAACTCAGAATGATAAAATACATATTTTAGTAAAGTTGGTTTTAATATTCTGAAAGTAGGTATTTTCTTGCCTAACTGTCCAGGCCTGTCTCTGCTAGGTTGTGTATTCATTGTCTGGGTTTGTGAGTGACAGGGCTGGGGGATTCCAGGAGACAGGTTGGGGCAGCCCAGTTGTGAATAGAGAGTTCTGCATCAAGATGGGAGGGAGGGGTTGCACCTGGGACCTGCATAGGGCTGGGCCTTCCCTCTACAATGCTGGCTTCACCTCCTGTGGCTTGTCTGATGTCTCTGCCCTGCACTGTGAAAGGAGAGAAGGAATCATGTCAGCAAAGTGCTCCAGAGCTGTACCTTCCCTCCCCTGTGCTGGCTCCACCCCCTGTGAGGCGGTGGATGCCTCTGCCCTGCACAGTGAACGGAAGAAGAGAGTCATGTAAACAAACTGCTCAGGAACTGGTTTGGACTAGGCAGAGGCCTCTCTGCCTTCAGAGAACAAAGGATTTTGGGGTATAAATATTGGGACCCTGATCCGAAGAAATCAGATGAATGAATGAATGAATGAATGAATGGGAGTCATAATCCGCAAACTTAGCCCAAAGGCCATCAAGGCGCAGGAGAAAAACAAACATACAGTATCAGAGAGGCAGAAACCACGAATTAGTAAGCCTGAGGGAAGAGCCAGGTTTTTAGAAGTTTGCGGAAAATCCCCATTGAGGGTTGACTGGAGAGTTCAGGGGGGAGAGAATTCCATAGTTTCGGGGCCATGGTGGAGAAGGCTCTTCCTCCCCACTTCGCTTTTTTAAATCTGGGAACAGAGAGCAGATTTCTAGAGGCCGAGCGTAGGGTTCTGCTAGGGGTGTAGGGGCTGACAAGAGACCTAGTACCTACAGAACCTAATCCAAAAACTGCTCTATGGGCCATGCATATCAGCTTGAAAGAGATCCTGGCTTGTATAGGTAGCCAATGGAGCTCTTTCCTGGCCTGGGTTGCAGATGCAAGCCTAGGGAGGTTCAAGAGCATCCTGGCTGCAACATTTTGGACCATCTGGAGGCGATGGAGAGACTTCTTGTTGATGCCGCCATAGAGCGCATTACAATAGTCGAGCCTGGAAGAGACCAGGGCAACTGTTGACTGTTTGAGGGCATCAGGCGACAGATACGCGGCAATCTTTTTCAGCGTCCGGATGATGGCACAGCAGGTGGACATTGTTCTATTGACCTGAAGGTCGAAGGAGAGGGCCGGATCTATAAGTACGCCCAGATTCCTGGGCGGAATCTTTTAAAGACTGAGTAATGGAGACAATAATCTGGGTATTGTCGGTGTATGACAATACCTGGTAACCAAAAGAACGTACTACTTTGGCAAGTGGGGTTACATAGATGTTAAATAAGAGCCCTGTGGAACCCCACATTGCACAGACTTAGAAAGGGACAGGAAGTTACACAACTTTACTCTCTGCTGTCTCTGGTGGAGGAAGGAGGATAGGAGATTAAGGGCACTGCCTCCCACCCCTATCCCCTTCAGCCTGTCAACCAGGATTGAAGGGAACAGGGTGTCAAAGGCTGCCGTAAGATCAAGCAGTACCAACAGCGTGGTCTGTCCCCTGTCGACCTCAGATTGGATGTTGTTAACCACGACTGTGAGGGCAGACTCGGTACTGTGGGCAGCACGAAACCCATGTTGGGAGATGTCAAGTAGGGTCGCACTCTCTAGGTAAGAGGTTAGATGGTGATTGAGATGGGCCTCAAGTATCTTAGCCGGGGCTGGTAATAAATATATGGGGCGGAAGTTTTTTAGGACTTCAGGGTCCAACGAGGTCTTTTTGAGAAGGGGTTTAACAGCGGCAGTTTTCCAGGGTGTTGGAAAAATCCCCTCGGTGATGGCTATATTCATGATCTCTAAGAGAGGAGGGAGGACATTCTCTCTACAAGCTTTCAAGGTTTTTAGAGGACAGGGGTCCAGAGGCGAGCATGACTTGATGGCGTCTAGGAGGCAGTTTAATTCTTCTAGAGTTAAAGGAGGAAAGCCTGTGAAACCAGGAATGGGACCAGATTCGAAAGCCTCATCTTGAACAGAAGCAGGGGGGGAAGTCAAGGATGCGCGATTAGTGTCCAACTCCAAATTGAGGATTTTAAGGGAGTTGTGAATGTCAGAAATTTTAGAGTGAAAAAAGCTTGCGATATTGTCACAGAGCTCTTGTGTCTCAACGACAGGATCGGCAGCTTTGGGTGTCGAAAGAGTATCAATGATTTTGAAGAGCTCTCTAGATGATTTTAGCGAGGCAGTAGTATTGCTAAAGTAATTCTTTTTTTCCTCTGATATGGCCCTTTTGTATTCCCTCAAAGCTAATTTATGTTGCATTTTCCCAGGGGAGTCAGGAGGTGCATACCAGGATCTTTCTTTTTGTCTGCACTTCTGTCGCAGGACTCTTAGATGTTCCGAGTACCAAGGCAACGAGGGACTCTTCCTAGCCAAGTAGAATTTTTTGGGCGGCGCTAGGGTGTCCATAGCGTTAGATAGGGCGTTGGACAGACCTAGTGCAGCGGCATTGGGATCTGACGAGGAGAGGGAACTGACAGCCGCCATAAATGGGGCGAGGGAAATGTTCGAGACTTCTCTATAGTTTCTTCTGGTTTCCCGTACCTTCCTATTTATTAGATTGGAGGTGGAAGAAGAGATGTTAAGATGGAGAGGTACTGCCCGATGATCCGACCAGGATAGAGGAATCAAAATTCCCGCCACCAGTCTGGTATCATTCGAAAAGATACCATCGAGCGTGTGCCCAGCAAGATGTGTAGGGCCTTCAACCAGTTGGCTCAGCCCACAAGCAGTCAGACCCTCCACCAAAGACCTCGTGTCTCTGTCGTCTACCACCTCCAGATGAAAATTGAAATCGCCAAGGAGGGTTAGCTTGGGCCTATTAATGTAGGGCTCTAACAGTTTGAGTATTTCATAGGAGAAGGAGGCCCTGGGGCCAGGGGGCCTATAACAAAGAATGCCAGAAAATGAGGCTGAAGGTGCAAACTGTTTGGAGAAATACAGTGCCTCAAAATTATCCGAGGGAGACGAGAGGGGGTCAGTACGGCAAGTAAAACAGTCTCTGCACAGTATTCCCAGCCCTCCACCCCTGCGCCCGGTCCGATCCATTCTAATCAGGACATAACCATCTGGAATGGCGACAACCAGGTCTGGGCCAGAGGAATCCGAGCCCCAGGTCTCGGTAATGAAGACCCATGGGGGTTTCCTCTGTAATATAAAATCGTTGAATGCAACTTTGTTTTTGACCAGTGACCTGGCTTTAATAAGAAAGCCTGCCTCCCTTACAGGATTATATAAGACCTTAGCTGCCTTCGATCTTGCCCGGTGCTTTCTTAGATGTCGAGTGCGAGCAGGTCTGAGTATGAAGCAGCCACAGTTGTTGGTTGATATATCATCCGGAGATCGGGTGTGATGGCATAGCATAGGAGGGGGTTTAAGAGCGAGCAAGATGGAGAGTGTACAAGAATCATTTCCAGCAGAGCGTGGGAGGGGAGGCCCTGGTAGCCCGGCCCTTAGCACGTCCTCAGCGCGGACGGGCGCAGACGGGCTGGACTCTGGCGTGACTCCGGCGCTGATGCGGCGCTTCCGCTGATCGCGTCCGCTGCGCGGAGGCATCACCGTCTCTTTTATGTGCTGGCGACTAGAACGCTGCAGGTGAAGCCTCGCACCCACCCAAGATGGCCGCTGCTAGTTCCGAGGTCCGTGTGTCTCAGCGCCTGAATCGGCTGAGCGCCGGATGAGAATCACAGAATGCGGGAAAGAAGCTGCCGAATGGCGAATGGTCAGCAGAAAGCAAGGTCTGTTTCAAAGTGAGTTGTAGGGAGGGTTTTAACGTGAATCTTAAAACACGACGCTTTTAAAAGTAAAATTAAATTAGGGCACAACAGAAGGTCCACACACACAGCACAACCTCCCGGCTTTCCGCCTCAGGAGGGAACAACACACAGCAAGGACCTACGCCTGCTTAGGGTGCTCTTTTATGTGCTGGCGACTAGAACGCTGCAGGTGAAGCCTCGCACCCACCCAAGATGGCCGCTGCTAGTTCCGAGGTCCGTGTATCTCAGGCCTGAATCGGCTGAGCACCGGATGAGCACCACAGAATGCGGGAAAGAAGCTGCCGAATGGCGAATGGACAGCAGAAAGCAAGGTCTGTTTCAAAGTGAGTTGTAAGGAGGGTTTTAACGTGAATCTTAAAACACAACGCTTTTAAAAGTAAAATTAAATTAGGGCACAACAGAAGGTCCACACACACAGCACAACCTCCCGGCTTTCCGCCTCAGGAGGGAACAACACACAGCAAGGACCTACGCCTGCTTAGGGTGCTCTTTTATGTGCTGGCGACTAGTACGCTGCAGGTGAAGCCTCTCACCCACCCAAGATGGCTGCTGCTAGTTCCGAGGTCCATGTGTCTCAGCGCCTGAATCGGCTGAGCACCGGATGAGCACCACAGAATGCGGGAAAGAAGCTGCCAAATGGTGAATGGTCAGTAGAAAGCAAGGTCTGTTTCAAAGTGAGTTGTAGGGAGCGTTTTAACGGGAATCTTAAAACACGACGCTTTTAAAAGTAAAATTAAATTAGGGCACAACAGAAGGTCCACACGCACAGCACAACCTCCCGGCTTTCCGCCTCAGGAGGGAACAACACACAGCAAGGACCTACGCCTGCTTAGGGTGCTCTTTTATGTGCTGGCGACTAGAACGCTGCAGGTGAAGCCTCGCACACACCCAAGATAGCCGCTGCTAGTTCCGAGGTCCATGTGTCTCAGCACCTGAATCGGCTGAGCACCGGATGAGCACCACAGGATGCAGGAAAGAAACTGCCGAATGGCGAATGGTCAGCAGAAAGCAATGTCTGTTTCAAAGTGAGTTGTAAGAAGGGTTTTAACGTGAATCTTAAAACACGACGCTTTTAAAAGTAAAATTAAATTAGGGCAAAACAGAAGCTCCACACACACAGCACAACCTCCCGGCTTTCCGCCTCAGGAGGGAACAACACACAGCAAGGACTTACGCCTGCTTAGGGTGCTCTTTTATGTGCTGGCGACTAGAACGCTGCAGGTGACGCCTCGCACCCACCCAAGATGGCCGCTGCTAGTTCCGAGGTCCGTGTGTCTCAGCGCCTGAATCGGCTGAGCACCGGATGAGCACCACAGAATGCGAGAAAGAAGCTGCCAAATGGCGAATGGTCAGCAGAAAGCAAGGTCTGTTTCAAGGTGAGTTGTAGGGAGGGTTTTAACGTGAATCTTAAAACACAACGCTTTTAAAAGTAAAATTAAATTAGGGCACAACAGAAGGTCCACACACACAGCACAACCTCCCGGCTTTCCGCCTCAGGAGGGAACAACACACAGCAAGGTCACTTCTGGAACAAGAAACCTTTTGCCAAGGAGAAGAACCAAGGAAGCTGCAGGAGTTTTACTGCCCCTCTGCCAGTGTCCTTTTTGCTGGGTTGGCCTGCAGTGGTTGCTTCATTGCCAAGGAAAGGAGAAGGAACTTTTTAAGGACTTTCATCATTTACAGAATATTCTTCAAGGGCTTGAACTCTGCTTGCCTCCTGCTCTCAGGGACAAAAGACTTCACCTCCAGCTCCCCTCTGAATTTCCTTGCTGGGAATTCTCACCTCCAGACATTTGCGTTTTGCTGGGAGCTGGAAGCGCGATGCACCATGAGGAAGCGTGTCGCCGCCGCAGCTGAAATCGACGCATCGCCGGAGAAGCGAGCCTTCACCGCATCTCTCTGGAAGCATGTGTTCATCGAAGCTGCCTGCTGTCGTATCACCGGAGAAGCGTGACGCCATCGAGAGAGTCGCCAATGCATCACCGGAGCAGCGTGGCGCAGGGGCTGTCGCGACTCCAAAGTACAGAGTTGTCGCAAGGCTGCCCGAGCTTCTACGCTCAATCATCGCATCGCCGTGTCAAGGGCTCCATCTTCTCGCATCTCAACCGGGTCATCGCATCGCATCAAGGCGCCATCTTGCGCACCGCAACGGACCCGCAGGGTCTATGAAGGAGTGTAATCCCTTTATCCTGACTTACAAGTAAGGGTCCCTATTTGGACAAAGGTGAATACCATTGTCAACTAGAGACCCCCAGATCTAACAACTACCAACAAAGTTATGACTTTGTTTGTGTTCACTACCTTCCTAACACCCACTTCATGTTTTCCCTCTCTAACCCTCAATTTGCAATGGCAGAACATCTCCCATATTTGTCAATGTTTCAGTCATAAGATCCATCTGAGGGTGAACGTGTAAGCAGATCCTGGTTTTTCGAACAAGGATCTGCCAGTTTAACACAAGATGATGGATGGAATACTTGAATTATTCTCAATCACTGGCAATCACTTGGGATGCACTCCAGTCCATCGTTTTTCACCTACTATTCTCATGATGGATTGGGATGCAGTCTGAGCGATTGCCAGTGGCTGAGATTTATAGGAACATTTCACCCATCGCTTTGTTATTGATGCCATAAGTGGTATGCCCAGATGTGAGTCCCATGCTCACTGTGCCACTGGAACAAAGCTATTCTTGGCTAATGAGCCCAAATAAGTGTGAAGCCGCTACTGGGATGCTTGTGTTTCGGTTCAGGGAGGAGCTGGCCTGGCCGTTCGGGCTTTACTGTTTCCATTGGCAAAGTGTTAAGACTCATTTGAACATGGCTGTGTCCATACTGAGATTGCATATTGGGTGACAGACGATGGGCAGAGATGCAGCCCCAAGTGATTTCCAGCCACTGGGATTAATTTGATGCCCTAAGTGTGATATATCTGCCCAGGCGTGGGTCCCATGCTCACTGTGCCACTGGAACCAAGCTATACCTGGCTGATCAGCCCTAATAAGGCAAAACTGGTCCTAGGCTGAGTGTGTTCTGGTTCCGGGAGATCCTGGTTTGGCAGTTTGTGCTGGGCTTGTCCCATTGGACCAGGGACAAGACTGATTTGTATATGGCGGGGTCCAAATTGAGATGGCATAGCGGGTGAGATATTGCCAGTGGCTGAGCATAAGTCAAGCATTCCATCCATCCCTTTGTGTTTGATGCCCTTGTCATCCACATTTTGAAACACTGATAATACAATTACTCAAATACAGCACAGTAGGTAAAGACAAAACAATAATGAATTGAATGTAAAGCACAAATGTTCTTAAAAAAATATAAAAGGCATTGCATTATTTTGCTATTGCAAAAAATGTATAATTTTTTTGAAAAAATAGAAAGAATGTGAAATATATACTAAGTGTATGCCTATAATACAATATAAATTTAAATTAATTGTTAATTTGTTTTTAAAAGTCAAAAAAATTGAAACTTTGTACCATGCAGTGAAAAAAAATACATTTAGCTGAATACACAAAATATGTACTAAATATTTAATGTTTGCATGTTTTAATGTTAAGTTTAACTATGGAAAAAGAGTAACAAATGTTCCTATTTTCACACATTTTCTTCTTACATTTTATTTTCGGTCAACTGAACACTTTTAGCAGATATGCAATAAAATGTTGCAAAACGTATTGCTCTATCTGTGTTAAATATTAATTGGGCTTCAAATGTAAAATCATAAAATATGAAAAAGTATTGCTATTTGAGTAATGGGAAATTGTAAACCTTTTTATCTCTAACATGTACATGTATTATTAAAGCATTTTAGAATATTGTAATTAACTTAATACAAAAGTAAAACAAAATGAACCTTTGAAAATTATATTAAAGATATACTTCATAGCTTAAAAATAAACTCTACCTACAAAACAGAAATAAAAAGGTACAATGACAATATACTCCAAACTAACTAACCTACACTGGAGAAAAAACAGTAGGCCTGGGAGTCTCTTTTACTATTCTAACTCTAGTTCCACTAACACTGGTAAAAGTGCATAAGGTTGGGCGGGGGCAATTTTCTATTCAAACTCCTTTCGAACAAACATTAAGGAAGGTGTACACATTAATGGGGTTTTGATTTACTATTGTAACTCCAATTCCACTAGCACTGGAGAAAGTGCATACATTGTTGAGGTCTCGTTTAATATAACATAACATGCATCTTGGTGCGGAATAGTAGATGCTTATTTATGTTTATTGTTACAGTACTCATTTTGTCAACCTCAGAAAGATGAAAGGCTGAGTGGACCCAGCAGGATTTTAACCTGTGGCCATGAAGTCAAACTCAGGTCCCTACAGTGGCGCATTAGTTCACTTAGGGCCAGATGTAGGTGGCCATTTACCGACCGGTAACGGCCGATTTCGGCCGTTACCGACCGGTAAATGGGTATTTGTGATGTAGGGGCCCTATTTTACCGATTCGGTAAATTTACCGAATCGGTAAATTTACCGAATCGGTAAATTTACCGAATCGGTAAAATACCAAATCGGTATTTTTACCGATTCGGTAACTTGCAGATGTAGGTGGGACTCTTCTGAGTCCCAAAGGCCTTACAGAATCGGTATTTTACCACCCAATCCAATTGGGTGGTAAAATACCGAATCCAGGTGTGCATGTACATGTGTGCATGCACACCTATGCCATGTGACAGACAGACATGCCCTTAGGGCATGTCTGTGTGCCACATGTCACACGTGCCTGAATTCGGGGTGCTAGAGGGTGTCAAAGTGACACCCCCTGCACCCTTGCAACATTCGGTATTTACCGAATCGGTAAATACCGATTCGGTAATACCCATTGATTCCTATGGGCTTCAATGCCCATAGGAATCAATGGGCATTACCGAATCAGTATTTACCGAATCGGTAAATGCCGATTTTTACAGAATCGGTAATACAATTACCGATTTTACCTAAATCTCCCCCCTTCTATTTTACCGATTCATAAATACCGAATCGGTAAAATTCGGTATTTATGAATCGGTAAAATAGAATTACCTACATCTGGACCTAAGCCACCAAATTGAGCCTATTTTAATATTCTACATACAGTGCCATTATTGAGGGGTGCATACATACATGGGTTTTGATTTACTATTCCTACTTCGATCCCACCAAAATATGGGAAAGTGCAGAAAGTTTGGAGGAAGATTAATCATTATTATGCCGATCCCACGAACACTGGGGAATGCATATAAATTAGACAGAATGGGGGGCACGTTTACTATTGTAATTGCAATCCCACACACATTGGTGAATGTGCTACATTGCAGGTGAACTGTTTTACTACTCGAACTCTTTTCCCACAATCATGGGGAAAGGGCAGGCATTTTGTGAGCTTTGGGGGTGGTAGTTTACTATTCCACCTCTAGTCCCACAAACATTGAGGAAAGAACATAAATTCATGTTTTTTTTTACAATACTAACTCCAGTCCCAACAGCATTAGAGAAATAACATAAACTTCAGTTCCACAAACACTAAGGAAAGTGCATAGATTCAGGGGGTCATTTTACTAGTCTAGGCCCAATCTCACAAACAATGACCGAAGTACATACATTATTGGAGGAGTAATTTACATTCCACTCCAGTCCTAAAAATTAAGGAATGTACATAAATTCCAGGGCCATATTTACTCCTCTAAATCCAGCCCCACAAACAAATTAACTTTTAAATAAATCATGTTCGCCTTCAATTGTAAAAGAAAAAACAATTGAAAAGTAACAATTTTCTAAATTTTTAAATGCTACCCACCAAAAACTCTCAAATAAACCAGAAACTTTAAAAACTAGTAACAATCTATAATTTCTTTAAAATGATTCTGACAAAAATAGGATCCCAACAAATTACAGTGCAAATCTGCTACCAATGGAATGAAAGTCTAAATATTACACTGAAAAACGATAAAAAGAAAGTACACCCCCCAAAAATTGGAAAGGATACCTACATATGATAGCCACAGAAACTCCCAATATTGCTCAAAACCCATGAAAACATAATTTAAGATTAATAATGTGGACGTGGGGTATCCCGCAATTTTGACACTCTAAAAATAGGCACACCAAATATGTATCTCAACAGAATGCGCACAATTCGATGAGTTGGACATGGCATTAAACATCAATTTTAGGAGGCAATGTGTTCCACAGAAAGCACAATAAAATACCAGAAAACAGTCAGTTGAGGAAACGGGCCCACTTAACAACTGCATTCTAGATCAGCTAAATATGTTTAATGGTGTTATTACAAAATTCATAACATATGTGATACAGAGTCAACGCCATGAAGTCTCTTTATCTTATACAGCATTACAGAGAAGTGCAAAATCTGAAATTACTTTAACTCCCAAGTGGGCATCAAAATCACAATAGAAACAGAGAGCATCCCTAACAGCAACTAAGTCTTCAGGAAAGTCTTGTGGCTCATCCCCAAAATCAAGGGTTTTTAATACATTATTTCCAAACATGAAAACCCAAAAACTTCAGATTCATTAAGGTATGATCAAATGTGTTACATTCTCAGCTGATCAGAACATAGTTTCATTAGGTGTCATATTGCCTTACCCTCTGCGAACTATCCCACTACATGAACTCCTTGCTAATGCCATTCAGAAAAGGTGGAACAAACTAGAATAAATGAACAACAGTGAGCTATAATGTATGAAAATGGTATAGCATACTAGCGGAAGGACCTTGAAGTAAAGTTGCAATTTTGGGTCTGGGCTGAGGAAGGTTTATCGAGAACAGCATGAACAATGACAATGAAAATAAAAAAAACAGGATTCTGCTTGACTGTGCTGCAGAAATAACAAACAGGGAATGTGCACGGGAAGGACACGGAAGACATCCATTTTGTAAAACATACCCACACATCATAAGAAATTAGTTTTAAAGACAATAGTACTCTACTAATGTGTATATGTGTAAAAGGGTGTAAAACCATATTATGTAGATTGTTAATGATGTACAAAAACATAATTGAACAAAAATACTCAACAATAGTGAAACCTGTACTTCCTAAAAAGTAGAAATCCCAATTTTTAATATAAAACACCTCAAAATAATCTATGTTGCAATGCCAACCAAAAAAAAGTGTCCCTAAAAATAATCTCATAAAACGATCAAATTAATACACTGCAAACCCAAATTACCAATATTCCTACCAACCGATTAAAACTGGATAATATTGCAACAAAATAAAAAACTACTTATACAAATTCAAATTCAAAAATAGTTAGTTCATACTTCAAATAATTATTAGAACATAAACAAATTAGTATTAAGTACACATAATAATACCCACTGTATTAACTACAGAATATATATTTTGTATGCTATACGTCAACAAAATATATTGTTTACTAAATTAAAAAAATGAATTTGTTTACTAGGGATGGACAGAGTTTGCTCCGTTGCACTATGCAGAATTCCGTGGAATTCCACAGAGTTTTGCTCTTCCCTATGGGGGACTGAAATCAAGGACTCCTCATGACAGATGTGGGAGGGTCAAAGAGGCTTGGAGAAAAAGGCCTTTGGTGAGGTGAGTTTGGTGTCTTTAGCTGGGCTGAAGAGGGTTGTAGTTGGGACAGACTTTGTGAAAGGAAGAGGGTGGGTCACTGGACGCAGGATGCACGGTGTCCAGATAGCAGCTTCTGTCATCTTGGATGGTGGTGTCACCCAGGGCCCCATGCCAGGTACCCCACAGGTTCATGGGCAGACCCCACCACATACCGTATCCAGTCTCCCTTCCTCCCACCTCCTGCAGCAGGTTCTCTGTTCCCGGCCTGTGTCGCTGCTGACGTCTCTCCTCCTGCCGGTCTCTGCCTCTTCGCCGGCCACCGTGCCTTAAGTTACATGACAATCTCCTAGGGGCCGGTACCTATGGCGGAGGAAGGCAGGCATATTGGCAATGCAACAACAGTCCGGAAAAGGCAGCAAGCTTCTTCGCCCTCTGTCACATCCATACAGGGAGGAAGTAGAAAGGGACCAGCAGCACAAACTACCACTCGCGGAGGGTGGGTTTAGTTTCCAGTGGAGGCTAATTAGGCAACCAGCCGGTAGCCAGGGCCCTTAGTGCTGCACCTTTGTACAGTCCACCAACAGTCAAAGTGGACTGCACCATACCAGCAACAGCCAAGAGTGGGGAGGTGTAGTGTACTCAACAGAAATAACATAGAGGTGCGTACTGGCTCTTCTTTCACATCAGTAAATTGTGTGGAGATGTAACCACATTTTGCGAGAAGCACAGCGGAGCAGAGAGGGGAGAGTGAGCTGCAAGAGGCTGCAACAGCCCGTCGGCCTGTCGGCCATTGGCGTTTTCGGCGTTTTCAGCATTTTGGGTATTTAGTATGGGGCTGCAGCTGGAGCGGACTGGCCTGGCCCCCACTTGGCCCCCCTCAGTCGGGCTACAACTCTCTGTGGCTGCCGGCCAGCCTGTGCTTCCCTGTATCGCGGCAGGGGCCGCGAAAGACTCTGGCAGGGGCCGCGAGTGAGTGACTCTGGCGGGGTGAGACCCACGGGCTGCCAGCTGTGATACGCCTGAACCTACGGTTTGGCCTCCAGTTTGGCAGGAGCTGTGAGCCCCTCACCCGGTGCGGTTTGGGAAGACGTGAATGCTTCCTTAATGCAGCAGGAGCATATTATACTGTATCAATCCACCGAGGACACCTGAGGACATCTAAAAGACGTCAGGAACTTCCCGGGGGCCGGAGCCGTTCCTTGTAGGAACACCTGGGGCAGATCGCTGTGGGATACCGGGACGGCAGAGGTGGCAGAGGCGGCCCTGGGCCAGGGACTGGGCCAGGGACCGGGATTAGGACACCAGGGTCCCAACGGCAGCTGAGTAGGTGCCGAGGGGTCAGCAGGATACAGCCGGCTGTACGGTGAGGCCTCCTGATCTACTGAATTACTCTGCAGCGGGGAGCACTGACCCAGGCCCGTGTTGTCTCTTCACGGTTTCATCCATGCTGGCCACAGGCTTGGTCGGTGAGGAAGCGAGGAGGCTGTGTGAGGACCGCTGCAGTGGCCTGATTCTGGAAGGTTTAGGATGGCCACATAGGCCTGTAGCAAATCCGATTACCCTATTGCTTGATAGCCAGGTGAGCAAGGGGTGAAGTTGCTTGCCATCCCAACACATTTCCTCGCTATAATCCGATAATTACTTTCTCCTGGGTTTTCACGGGTAGGTCCAACTTTCATTTTTATCACCTTATCACATTACTCATTACTATTAAAAAGACCTTCCAAAAAAAAAAAGACTGCTAAATATCTAAAGCCCCCACAAGCAATTATTGTAATCACCTACCCTACAATGGCCCATATAAAATTAATATCTCGTAGATCTTTAAGAAAAGAATTGGAACACAGCAAGACATACGTAAAAATGCATGCAAGAAGGTCCACGTGGGACACGTGGTGTGGACTTCTGAAATAACTGCATTTTCCCAAAAATAAATCACAAAGTGCAAAGGATCGACCCCAACGACCAAGGAAGTGCTCTGAACTTCAGAGATTTCAATAAAACGATCTCGACTGACCTCGGTGAAGATCAAAAAAACCTTAAGGGGCATAAAGTCAGCAAAGAGAGTAATTCCATCGCTCAAGGTATGGTAACCATAGAAGCATTGCAGGACCAGGAAACAACATCATCACCTCCCTTAGAACATAATTTACAACAAGTTCCTGCTACAGACTTTACTTTACCTGACATCAACGTCTCTCTCTTGACTCAAGCGCCTAGAGAGATGAAGGATCACTTGACAATTATAAACAGTACCCCCCGGAAAAAGGCAAATTTAACTCCACTAGGGAATTTTTCTCCACCATCAGAATTTCTTTCCACAATGCATTTGCAATCTTCAAATGGTCATACACCGGTATCAAATTCTTTATTTTCCCTGCAAAAAATTCTAGAATCGATTCTCAACCTTCTTGGGAATATGATGGATAACTCAGATCAGATGCTGGACACACAAATAGGCATGTTGCAATATCTTGTTGACAAAAAAGGAAACAGCAATGTATCTGCCAGTCACCATGCCAAAAAGGAATGGGAAAAACTGAGGACAACCTTCCTAATGACAAAGATATCCTCTCAAATGAAGAAACACTTTCAAAGATGAAGCATGCATCAACCCAAACGGGGAGGAATAAACATAAAATAACACAGAAAAGGTCAGAGAGTACTCAAACGTTCTCGCTTAACAAACTTTTTAAGGAACCAGAAAATGATAAAGTCTCAAAGCCAATTGAAGCATATTATCCAATTTTTTATCAGAATAAATCTAAAGCCACAGTCGATCAAACTAATAAATCATTGACAACTGAAATTAAAAAAAGAGGAAAACTGTCAGAATCTCCAGACTTAGTCCTCGCGGATACCCTTTCATCCAAAAAGGAAAGGAGAATTGCTAAGAACAAAAAGAAAAGGCAGAAGAAAAGAATAACAAGGAGATTCGCAAAACAAAAATCACGAGTGCTAAAGTTTCAAAAACCTTCATCTACCGAACTCCAATCAGCTGAACAGGATATACTTCTGGAAAATAACTCAAATCAGCATATTACGGAGCGCATTGATACACAATTAAAAGAGACGCTCTAAATCCTTTGGCAGTTAGTTTCTCAACTACCTTAAGCTGTAATAAACGTTCCCAACCAGAATCCACCCAATCAATAGAAAATCTCTGGACCCCTTATGAAGAGCAGACTCACCCGCGTACCCTGGAGTTCACCGATCTATTATCATCAGGGAATGATCCACTTAACAGAGAGAAAATTACAAATCTTATACAAAAGATTCACGTGTTACATTCCTTTTCAAGCGCAGAGATTAAACTAGTAGTCTTTCCTTTAAAACCCAAATTTACGGTAGCCGTTGTGGAGTTCTGGTCTCCATTGATTCCGGGTATTATTTTAAGGAAAGAGAAATTCTGTTTAAAAAGGATATGATGTTGTAGCAGTTGACCACAAAAGATACCATAATCGGAATAAACTCAAAGAAACTACTGATAACAAAAACTATTCCCTTCCACAAACCCATAGTGGTCGCACTGATTTGATTAACGCCACAAACGAAAATCTGACAATATCAGTCAGGAATGGTGAAAGAAGGATCTGGAACAAATCTATCCCTAAAGAGGAGACAATACCAGGTGAAAAGCAATGGTCTTGGATTGCAGATAACTTAAATGGTAAAACACAGGGAAGGGCACAGATATTCTCTTTTTAACCAAGGCCTTAGCATTACCTCCTGGAATATTGCAGGGAAAACTCAGGAGAAAGTCGCAAAGATCTTGGAAGATGGCCCAGGGATTGTGGCACTTCAGGAAACATGGTCAACTATAACTTTTCACTTAGATAATTATATTGTATTTGATATTCCAGCAGAACCAGTCAGTCGGGGACATGCTAAGGGCGGATAAGCAGTACTTCTAAGCGAAGTTTTCTTATGGGAACAGGAAATCATACTTACAAAAACACCGAATAGCCAATGTATAAAGGTCAAGTGCCTGAAGGAGCTTGCAGATACCCCAAATGACCTTCTCATTTACAACGTATATATTCCGCCTGGCTCCAAGTTTAATTCCCTTATGTTCGAAATATTGGAGGAATTGGAAGAAGTCATAGAATCCTCAGGATCCCTGTCAGTCTTTCTAATGGGAAAGTTTAATGGGAAAATCCCCAATGACTTGCTGGAGAAATGGGAATGTGGACTACTCAATGAGGCACAGTTAATCTCTACAGCAGTTTTTCCTCCGGGGATTAAAGCAGATAAACGGGGAAAGCTAATACTTTCCTTGCTACCAGCTTTTAACGGAGTTATTTTAAACGGCAACGTAGAAGAAGACATACCGGCTACAAGCACATGATCAGGTATATTTAATTCCTCAATATTAGACTACATCATATGTAGCCAGGACTTGTTTAGGAAGATAGAACACCTAAGCATCAACTCCAATCAGGGAAGCGACCACGCAATTCTTAAACTTACAACTGGCCTAACTGTGAAGTCTAGTTCAGCAGTTTTCAACATGTATCCACAAAATCTGGCACTCGTGAATCAATTCCAAGGAAGAATCACTTTGAATATTAGAGCACTCATCAATATCAACATAACAAAGGCACTTACTCAAATATTTGAAAGCATACGTTTCGAAGATCCAATAGCAAATTTTGAAGCTGCTTTAAACAAATTAGTGAAATATCTGCAAGAATCCCTTAATCCGCGAGGTTCCCAATCAGGAAATCACAAAAAGAAAAATCCTGACAAAAACGTAATATCACTTAACAAATTAATTTGTGGACAATTCTTATGTTTCTCTGACAGCAGACAACAGGAAATCAAAGTACTCACAAATCGTAAACGGAGGGAAAAAGATAAACAAAGAAAAGTACAACAGGATAAAAAATGGATGGACAATCAGATAGCGGCTAAGCAAAAATATATGTGAATACTGGACTCTTATTGCAAGAGAAACAGGCACAAAAAACCCTTGCAAGCCACACCTGTCCCCCCAAGGGAATGGGAAGTGTATTTAGCAAATTTATACAAAATAAATGAGAAGAAAGAAATCATGTTGTGACCATTGGACAAGATACGGATTACTACTCTCGATGATCCCACACCTTCACCATTTCAAATTGTACTTCACATAAAAAATGTAAGAACATCCGCAGCAATGGGACCAGATCACATCCCAATAAAGGTGCTTCAAAAGAACTCCAAGGAGTGGAGTTTGTTTCTAGCTCCCCTCTTTTCCCATAGCTTCGCCACCGGTGAAATTCCCAAATCATGGAAAGGAAGTATAATTATTCCTATCTACAAGAAGGGCTCCCAGCTGTCCCCTGGCAACTACCGTCAGATCGCCCTCCTCGATGCGACAGGAAAGATCTTTGCGGCCAGTGTATTGGAACATCTAAAGCAGTGTGCCTTCTCAACTGGATCAATTCCATTTAATCATGCTGGGTTTCACAAAAATCATTCTGTAACTGACAACATTGCGATGTTACAACTAATAATTGATAAATATGTGGTCTCAAAATCACAGGTAGTCTACTCTGTCTTCGTTAATTTTTCAACAGCATTCGACAGAGTGGACAGACCAACACTGTGGTGTAAGCTAAAAAAATTAAATTGGGAATCCCAGATAACTTATTACATATAATTGTCTCACTCCACTCCGAAACTTGGTGCCAAGTATTATTGGGGAAAGAGAGAAGGGCCTCACATCCCCAATTAAAACATCGAATGGCCTAAGACAAGGGTGTCTCTTAGCTCCTCTATTATTTTCCCTCTACCATAGTGATCTCCCAGATTGTTTTAAGCAGACAACTAATTTTCCTCCGAAAATATCACTACATAAAATTCATACTCTGATGTATGCGGATGACGTGATTATTCTCGACCTTACTCCGTTTGGCCTTCAAAGGAACTTTCACGCACTTGAGTCATTGGCAGAACAACATTTTTTGGTTCCTAACACAACAAAAACAAAAATAGTTCCTTATCGAGGAAATAAGAGATACGTAAATTATAACTGGACCTTGGGAGGACAATCGTTAGAATTAGTGAAAGAATACATTTATTTAGGTCGTATTTTTAGTCAAACCCTAAAAAAACACTCCCACCTCCATCACCTGGCTTACAAAGCTGATGTTCATGCTGGGGCGCTGCAGAGATTATACTCTTCTACCGGGCATAGGCACTTTTCAACCCTTTTACAGGTTTTTAGCATTACGATCCCTCCAGTTCTTTCATATGCTCTCGAGCTTATACCTATAAATCAATGGTATCCAATACAAGTCAAAGAAAGCAAGATGCTTCGAAAACTAACCAAAATGTCTCAAGCTGTACCCGTGCAAGCCCTGCGCCTTGAGTTTTCTCTAACTAGTACATTTGCCAGAGGAATCACTAGTATCATTTGATGGGCATATAACATTTTACATGCTGAACAAGGCTCCTTAAGAGCTCTATTAAAACTGGAAGGATCTTCGAAATACGTTTTCTACCAAAATGTATTATTTGTACTGAAGTTGTCAGAATGTACAGCTGATCTACTGAAAACTTGCACCGCGGCACATTTAAAACTCTTTTTGAAACACCTGACTCCAAGGATCAGTTACGATCTTGATTTCCAGCACTGCACAAAACTACAATCTTATAAGTTATATGCTGAGTCAATTGAATTCAAACAAAGGCAACAATATCTTTCCTACACGCTGAGACATGGCGCCCGGCATTGTATGATTTTACTTCGGTTTGGGATCCTTCCTCTCAAATCTTTTACCTGTAAATGGACAAATAACAATAATGCCAATAGCTTTTGTGACCTCTGTAAAGGAGGAGTTCAAGAGCTGATCCATATTTTGTTTGTTGGTCCTAACCCTACTGTAGTTGATGCTAGAAAGCGATTTTTAAAACCAGTTCAAACAAAATGTAACTCTATAAATGTACAGAGTTTGATTTCCATATTTAAATCCGCTCCCAATGAATTTGTATGCTATAATTTGTTTACATTTTAAAAATATTTTTTTTAATTGTATTAGGGTAAGTGTTCATAATTTTTGCTGACTATAAAATGTAATCTTATCTGTTTTATCATTCTATTTGTTGTTCTCAGTAGAGAACTAAACCAAATAAATAAATTTGATTGATTGTGGAGATGTAACCATGTTACTCCTTGACGTATGCTGTCTCTGGATTAAGACTGTAGAAAGGAGTGATATGCATTGAGATTCTAGAACTGGCTGTGTGTCCACGAGCTACTCTGGAATGTGGGAACAGGTGCTACAATCATAGAAGAGTCAATGTGGAATAAGGTCAGACTGTGCTGGACCTTGCTGAATGATATTAGGGGTGGGGGACAAACTACGCTACGCAGCGGAATCAGAGTTTTTGCCCACACTCCACTTTCCCAGCAGAGCGCAGAGTTGGCAAAACTCCTCAAACTCCATTACCGGAGAGGAACTCACCACCCACACTTAGGGGTCTATTAGGATGTAGGGTGGATAGCCACCGCCATGCGCCCTACATCATACCCCGCCGCCACCCATTTCCCCCGCCACATTAGTATGGCGGGCCCCAGCGGATGGAAAGACCGTCCGCCGGTTTTCCGCTGGTTGACCAATAGACCATGGGGGAAAAGGGGCTAGACATGGTGGCGGTGTCTGCACGACACCGCCATCCATATTTGCATGGGCAGCGATGCATGGCTTTCCATGGCGGAAACCCCGCCATGGAAAGTCATGCGGAGTCTGCTTACGGGGGCCCGTTACGGGTCCCCAGGGTATTGAGGGGGTGGGGTATGCACATGGGGGTACCTATGGTACCCCCCTACATTGTCATGGACAAGGTGGCAGGCACCGTGCAGTGCCTGTCACCTTGTGCATGACAATGCACACAGTGGATTCCCAGCATTGTGGTGGGCGGTGCTGTGAGCACCGCCCGTCACAATGCTGGAAATAGAGGATGCCACCGCCACGGTGGCGGTGGCATCCCAATCGCCGGTGTGGGACCGCTGCACCACTGGCGGCCTGTCCCAGCACCGCTAGAGTGGAGGGCGGCCAAAAGTCGGCCCGCCATCCTAATAGGCTCCTTAGTGCTTACCCATAACATTCTGTCTCATGATAGTTTGGCCTTGATATTATTGCACTATGCAAACAAATGATGGACGCAATGCTGAATAAATAATACATTCACCCCCAGTCAAGAGATCTGGGTTAAATCCATTTTTCTTTAGCTCACCATGCCATCCCAGTTTAGACCCAGCCATATGCAAATCAGTCTTGACCCTGTGCCGCATGGGAACAGTCCAGACCGAACTGCCAAGCCAGGTCCTCCCTGGACCAGAAACAAGCATCGCTAAGAGGGATGGGTATGCCCAGACGTGGGTCCCTTGCTCACTGTGCCACTGGATTTAAGCTAATCTGGCTGATGAAGGGTAATTCCCAGAAACCGGTCCCAGGATGCTTGTTTCCGGTCCAGGGAGGACCTGGCCTGGCAGTTCGGGCTGGACTGTTCCTATTGGGTGCAGGGTCAATACTGATTTGCATATGGCTGGGTCCAAACTGGAATGGCATGGTGAGCAAAAAAACGATGGATTTAGGCCCAGAGTTCTGTACTGGGATGACTGTATGACATTGCTCTGCATTCTGTCCATCAATTGTTCTTTTTACATTTGATAATATTGCATCATGTTTTTATAAACTTGATATTCCAATACCATACCTGAATAAGAGTATCTGGCAAGTAGCTTGTTAGCACTCTGTGGCAATCAAGTTACAGAGTACAGGTATATACATACAGGTTTGTACATGCAACATGTCTGGAGCATAAGCATCAAAACATACCAAAAGTTCCCATAGGCCTCAGACCATTCAGTTCATAAGTTCATGTTTGAAAAAGAAAAGAAGCAAAATTAGCAGCCTACATGAACTACAGTTCTCTTCACAAAGCTAAAATATGAATCTCACATTGCATAATACCAAGTATTTACTGCTCACGTAAATGTATTAATAAACCTTTCAATCAATTCGTAATTAATTCATGTAAGTATGAGGTACTCATCAAATTTTGAAAGTTTTACTGTTTCACACATAGAGTATGTTTTCTCTGCATATTCATCATTAAGGTGCACACATAATTATAAGCACGCTAAATAAAGGATTTACAGATGTTACTACAAATAAATCACGTGAAACACCTACTTTTTTGCCATTTTCAGTGTTCACGTTTCACATACATTTGCTATTTTATCTCTTAACAAGTGAAACATTAATCTCTCTTATATAGAATCTCTTGGTTAATATTATTGTCCCATTCTTCAATCCTTAAATCAATGTCATCAAATGTGTTAAATTTCACATCTATTTAAAGGTAAACATAGAACATATCATGAGCTTATTCTAACATTCTGCACACTTGTACGATGCAGTATCTAAATCAGATTTACATTTTGTCATTTTCCATAAACATGGTGCTTATCACACGTTGTCATCATCTGTGTAAAGTGGTGTCACAAACAGTTTTCTTTCTAAATTGTTGCAAATTTGTAAGAGGAAAACCGCTGCTCTATCAATTCCCTCTGATGGCGAATCGAGTCATCACACTTTTATTTTAATTTTATCTGATGTCACATCTATAGTTCTGATGTCTCTAAAAGTTTTAATCTAGATTGCTCTAAAGCTTTCAATTCATCATAGTAACCACACTGTCTCTCTTCTAGTTCAATTTCTGATTTCTTTCTTTCCAATCCTCTAGTTTCTTTCACTATTTTCATGTTCTTATACAATCTGATAAACATTATAATCATTAGTATGCAAATAGCAATAGTTAGTATGGGTTTTAGTATTTTTGCCACTAAACTACATCCCAAAGTAGCCAACCATCATCCCACAGAGGTAAACCCTTTCCCAATTGATTCCAAAGCACCATCAGTTTTAAGTTCAGCCAAATCTTTCCCTAAATGGCTGATGTTGCTGATATATCCCTGCAAATTTTTACTTTTGTCAGGGATATAAATACAACACTGTTGGACTTTCAGCATCTGGCAGACTCCACCCTCTTTTGGAAGAAGAACGTCTAATGCAAGTCTGTTTTGTAACACCATAAATCTGATAGCAACCATTTCAGTATATATGGCAAGGAAACCTCAAGCTGTATCAGTTGATAAATGATCAACTACAGTAGAAAGTTTTTGAACATTGTGAGAATTTAGAATCACTCCCACTGATGGTATAACTGCACCAACGATATCCCCAATTACCTCAGCAGCACTTACTCACCTTCTTAAGCTTGTATGCTTAAATTTGTTGGTTACCTCCAATTGGTCCACATGATAAATGTTTGGAAATACTATTCCCATAAATCAGCATTCATACCAATGTTTTGGTAACCTTTAATAGACATTTTCTCCACAGAGGTACTGTATTCCCTGAAAAACAGGATCTACTCCTCCAAGAAACAAACCTCACCCTCCCACAATTTGTAAGGTGTGATCATGTTCACTGGAACCTACAAATGTATTGTTAAATTCAGTTCTGCGTCATAATATGCATAGCTTTCCCCTACGTTGCCAATCCAGAGCCATTGCAGATTGTGCATCACCTTTTTTAATTTCACCCTCCTGGTGTGCCCAAGGTGGAATCGTCGATTGACTTTCAGCCCTTTTCTTTATTTCTCCACATCTGTCTTCAACTGAGTTGATAAAATCTTCTTCTACATTATGTAAGAGGCAGGTTAGGTTTTGTCTATGTGCATAAACTGTATCTATACTTTGTGTAGGTTGGAAAAATTCATCCATTATTTTAGCCGTTTGTGTATCCGGTACAATGTTCATATTCTTCTTAATTGGTACTTCACAGTAAACTAAGTCATAGTTTGAATACTAATATTGAAATTGCCCTTTGCAATAGAAACAACTTGTTATTACACTGCATGAAATTCCAGAACTTATTGATTCCAGAACTTAGTGATTGTAGGGCACTCTCTCTGAAACTGAGGTAGGTAGTTCTATGGATACATATTATAACAACCTTGAGGATCCATAGTGTCGATATACTCATATAGCAATTTAGTAAAGACATTTCGGGAGAAATCATTAATAGATTGATCTTGATGTAAAGTTTCATCAGTTAATTTGTTAGATGCAATTTCATCATTCTTCTCTTCCAACGGTTTAGAAACAGAAGTTGGGTTAATATCATGCTTTACATAGATATGATGAGGAAAGTTTAAGATGATGAGTAGCAGAACAATAATTATAGAGAAAGCAGTTAGCAAGCAAGCGCATATGCTTTTACGTTTTAAAGATACTAGGTTTTGATCTCCCTCTTCTCTAGAAACAGATCTCAAGGTTCCTTTTAAATTTTGCAGAGAATGCTTAATATAGCGTCATTTTTGTAGCAAATGTTTATTATTGAGCTCGTATGTGAGTTTCTTTTTTCTTTCCTCTTACTGTTATAGCTTACAGGCTTCAGCTTTTCTGTCGTATTTCAGTGTATATTCATCTCTTCAGGTTTTTGCAGGCCTTTCCATTTGTTTTCTGCTTTGATTTTGTCACTTTTTAATAACAATTTTCATGATGGTTTTTCTGAGCTTGAGTCTTTGAAGCAAAAAGCTTGATATACTTTCTCCTAGTCAGTAGCTGCTGCTAGATGAGTCCATTCAGGTGCAGCGTATCTTCCATTTGGCACCGTGGATCTTTTTAATCTTCTTACTGTTGGTTCATCATCATCAGTGTCGCTCTGTTCTGATTGACTCGAGACCTCAATAACAGTTGGGCGTACTCTGCCTTCAGTCAGAATTTTATCCAATCTGTTGGTTCTTTTGGGCCAATGGTCTCCAATTATCACTCCCATTTTGATCGCGCTGTTCGCATCAACTGGGTCAATATCTTGCCTAGTCAAGTCCCTCTCTTCATGACCCTTGGTACCAACAGGGACTGACTCTATCGGAACCTCACTTGAACCAGTGCCTGGAGACCCAGTAGCAGGTGCCCCGTCTACTGTTTGCATGATCTGAGTGGGATGTCTCACTGTGACCACCAGTATATCAACTACTGATACCACATTTCCAAGGGGACATGGAACTCAGCGAGTGTGGGCAGCATGTACCCAATTAGGCACACCACCACATTTGACAGCAGTTGTAGTAACAAGGACCACTTGGTATGGTCCACACGAACGAGACTCCATGATTTGCACACGTGTTTCCTCATCAAGACCCAGTCACCAGGACTAAGGTCGTGGCATTGCTCCTGTTGAGGTGAGATGGCAGCTTCCCCAACCTGCTGAGAGACAGAACGTACCACATCAGCGAATCCTTTACAATAATCGAGCACCAAATCATCAGTAATATTCACTAACTGATTGGCTGGGACTGCAGGCTGTCTTATAGCCTTCCCCATAATAATTTCATGTGGGGACAGTCCAGTTATTCTAACTGAGGTACTTCTGAAACTCATCAACACCAAGGGCAAAGCATCAGGCCATTTCAGATACATAGACGCACACTCTTTCGCCAATCTAGATTTCAGCATTCCATTAACCTGTACAACCACTTCAGATGCTTCTGGTCGATATGCACGAATCTATGACAAAATATCGACTAAAAAAATATCTACCTACCAAAATATCGCAACAAAAATATCGAGGACAATAATATCGAGATCCTATCTCTAACAAGGTAAGTACAAAAATATCAAAAAAAATATATCGATGTCAAAAATATCGTTTTTTAGAAAATATCATTTTATTTTAATAAAAAAACAATGTAATATTAACAAAATAATACTTATAAATGTAATAAACATAGTTAAAATATATTATAATATTTAAAATTAATAAATAATGTAATAAAAACTAATAATAATAAAGATATAATACATAGTATATTCTTCATTAATAATAACTCTAAAATAATTATTTTAATAACTTATAAATAAATGAAAATATAATAAATTACAAATATATTTATATACATAAATTAATAATATAAATAACAATTAATAACAATGTTAAACTAATAAAAAAAATTAAATACATTTTGAATAGCGTATGGGTAAAAATTACTAGTCCCACTCCAGAGAGTGCAACAGTAGGGAAAGTGTTGGATAGCGTAGGGGTAACAATTACTATTCCCACTCCAGAAAGTGCAACAGTAGGGAAAGTGTTGGATAGCGTAGGGGTAAAAATTACTATTCCCACTCCAGACAGTGCAACAGTAGGGAAAGTGTTGGATAGCGTAGGGGTAACAATTACTATTCCCAGTCCAGAGAGTGCAACAGTAGGTAAAGTGTTGGATAGCGTAGGGCTAACAATTACTATTCCAACTCCAGAGTGCAACAGTAGGGAAAG
Source organism: Lissotriton helveticus (assembly GCF_964261635.1). Taxonomy (NCBI): domain Eukaryota; kingdom Metazoa; phylum Chordata; class Amphibia; order Caudata; family Salamandridae; genus Lissotriton; species Lissotriton helveticus. The sequence goes on from NC_136059.1 coordinate 1,765,756,817, forward strand.
TGTTGGATAGCGTAGGGGTAAAAATTTACTATTCCCACTCCAGAGAGTACAACAGTAGGGAAAGTGTTGGATAGCGTAGGGGTAACAATTACTATTCCAACTCCTGAGAGTGCAACAGTAGGGAAAGTGTTGGATAGCGTAGGGGTAACAATTACTATTCCAACTCCAGAGAGTGCAACAATAGGGAAAGTGTTGGATAGCATAGGGGTAACAATTACTATTCCAACTCCAGAGAGTGCAACAGTAGGGAAAGTGTTGGATAGCGTAGGGGTAAAAATTACTATTCCCACTCCAGAGAGTGCAACAGTAGGGAAAGTGTTGGATAGCGTAGGGGTAAAATTACTATTCCCACTCCAGAGAGTGCAACAGTAGGGAAAGTGTTGGATAGCGTAGGGGTAAAAATTGCTATTCCCACTCCAGAGAGTGCAACAGTAGGGAAAGTGTTGGATAGCGTAGAGGTAAAAATTACTATTCCCACTCTGGAGTGTGCAACAGTAGGGAAAGTGTTGGATAGCGTAGGGGTAACAATTACTATTCCCACTCCAGAGAGTGCAACAGTAGGGAAAGTGTTGGATAGCGTAGGGGTAACAATTACTATTCCAACTCCAGAGACAGGAACAGTAGGGAAAGTGTTGGAAACCGTGGGGGTAAAAATAACAAACTTATAAACAAATGTATTTTTTTAAATAATACAAATATTAACTATTAAATAAATATAAACAATTTACAAATACCACTACATAATTATTAAAAACATGATTTGCAAAATATTTTTAACCAAAAAAATAAAACAAAAAATACCATATAAGAATATTTAATTACCAATTAATAATGAATTAACAATTATATAATTAACAAAACAATTAATTAAAAAACATTACTTAATTACATTTAAATTACTTCCCACCCTATTCCCCTATAAACCCACAACCCGCTACAGAACATAATTATCAATTAATCAATTAATTAAAATTAATTACAAATTAATTAAAAATATTTATCAATTCATTATATTTAATTTATAATTCTTACTAATTAATAATCAATTTAAACATAATTAAATTACTTCCCACCCTATTCCCCTATAAACCCACAACCCGCTACAGAACATATTTATCAATTAATCAATTAATTAAAATTAATTACCAATTAATTAAAAATAATTACCAATTAATTAAAATTAATTGATAATTCCTACTAATTAATAATTAATTTAACATAATTAAATTACTTCCCACCCTATTCCCCTATAAACCCACAACCCGCTGCAGAACATATTTATCAATTAATCAATAATTAAAATTACTTATCAATTAATTAAAATTAATTACCAATTAATTAAAATTATTTTATAATTCCTACTAATTAATAATTAATTTAACATAATGAAATTACTTCCCACCCTATTCCCCTATAAACCCACAACCCGCTACAGTACTAAAATACAAAATGTAATTAAATTACATAAAAATAAATTAAAAACATAATAAATACATAATAATATACACAAAAATATTTTGAAAATCGATATTAGTAACATCGAAATTATTAACATCGATATTACTGACATCGATATTTCAAACTTCGATATTACTAATATCGATATTAAATCTATCGATATTACTTACCTTCTATATTATGTCCCTTCGATATTTAAACTTCAATATAATTGTATATCGATATTTAAATATCGATATTTTGTCTGCATACCGATATGCACATTGTAACTTCTGCTCAATTTGCAATGCTGCACAGAGCATTCTGAAAAACTTTTATTAAAATGAGTTCCTCTATCTCTGTGATACTCAAAGTACGGCATGGGAGCCACATACGGCCCTCCTGACCTTTACATGCGGCCCCCTGGGCAGCAGCAGCACTGTGCTGCTGTTTACTTGACTCAGCACTAACATGAACAAAAATATATATACAGCAAGCACTTACTTAAATGTTAATTGCAGTAATGGAAAGGAACCAACTAAGCCCTTAACTTAGGAACACCTCGATTTTTTAAGACAGCAAACATGTAAAAATTCAAGTCTTTTAAAAATTCAAAAAGTGCTTTGCACAGCAGTATAGCAGTGCACTTAAAAAGTGTCTTTCTTTAAGTGATGGTTTCAAACATGAATTTAGAAATGTTCATGCTGCCCCCTCCCACTCTGACAACAATGCCATTAGTTATTACATCCAAGCACAGGAAATGGTTTTGAACAGCATGCATCCCTAAGTCATATATTTCAAGTCCCTCTTATATGTGATAATGAAGAAAAAGGTGGAAATTGAAATAAAACAATTGCCCAGAGTCACACAATCTAGTCAAATGGAGACGCAGAGATTCCTCCCACGTTTTCTGTTTTCACATTGCGCAATTGAGTTCAGCCACTAAATATACATGCATTGCTTCCCTTACACTGGCTTTCCACCTGATGCTGGCATCAGTGTGGCCCTCGGTGAACCCAAGGACCAAACGTTTCAGTTCCCGAGAAAATGTTTGTGAGTACCCATACTCTATCTGATTCCAAAGAAGTCTGAAATCCAAAACGCAGTAGGTGCTCTCTAAGGAGTAGTTTAGCTACAGTTAAGCTGTTGTTACGCCTGGTTGGGTAGGCTTCCACCTAACGAGAGAACAAACACACAATCACTAAAACATATTTCAGACCATTGCAAGGAGGCATTTCGAAGAAATTGAGTTGCATCCTATTAAAGGGCCCTCCAGAGCTCCCCACATGACTCATTGTGACTAATGTTTTCTTTCTCACATTCTGCTGTTGAAACACTACACACCTTTGACAAAGCACTTTTACAACAGCTCTGAATCGGGGATTAAACCAGGTTTGTCATAAAAGACGCATCAGAGCATCCCTCCCAACATGTGCAGGTCCATGATAGTTTCTTGCCATAGGTGACAACAAACTATTAGGTAGAACTGGTCTTCCATCCGTGCATACCCACACCTCATCTTCCTGTCTTTCTGTACAACGTGCCTTGATCCACCCTTTTCTTTCAGTTTCTGGCACCACATCCTGCTGGGCTTTTATTTCTTCCCATGTTTCCACTGGTGACAATATCAGTCTACATTCTGCGACATCAGATTTGTCTTTGAGTAGGTCCCCATTGGAAATGTAAGAATTTGGGCACAATAGTGCAGGTTCTTGTCCACATAGCAGTTACAGACCGTTACATAATCATTTCCCTGCCGATGGACTGGGCACTTAACCACCGCAATCCGAGCAGACAGTTGTAATGACAGCAGTAGATTTTTACGCTCTCTCTGTTTCAGATGGGTGAACCCGAAGAGGTCATGAACCCACGCTGAGACCAGACCTACCCAAAATAATGGACAACTCCAAAACCATATTGGTTATCCGTAAAAATGGTCACTCTCAATTGTTCAGTAATGCTGCAAGCCTGTGTCAAGGCAACCAATTCAGCGACCTGGGCAGAATACACTCCTTGCAACCAGGAAGCTTCCACCACTCACATGACAGTAGAGATGGCATAGGCAGCACTCCAATTTCTCCCCGCATCTCTCAAACACAACCTTCCATGCACAACACACGATCTGACTTAGGCACTGGAACATCCAGAATGTCCAGTCGAGGCTTTTATTATAACTCAGTCACATCCAAGCAATCACGATCTGCTTGATCAATCACAACTTCATTTTTTGCTGGGAAAGGCATCAATGTAGCTGGATTCATAATCGTACAGCGGACCAACGACGCATTCTCAGCACCCAAAATCACATGTTCATACTTGGTTAATCAGCTACTAGTGAGATGTTGCGTTAGAGTATGAGTAAGCAAAATCTCAAAAGAATGTGGCACATGCACTTTCAAAGGATGACCCATCACAATGCTCTCGCACTGTTCCAAACTCACACATGTGGCATCAATAGCTTTTAGTCATCCAGGCAACACTGCAGCTACAGGATCTAACATAGCTGAAAAATATGCAAAAGGTGTACGTGCAGTGCCATGCATCAGCGTTAAAGCTGACAGTGCGCATCCTTCCTGCTCACTACAGAACAGAATGAAACTTTTGTTGGAATGGGGCATAGCCAAGGCTAGAGCTCAACATAAACTCTCTCGCAGTTCATCAAAAGAGTGAATGCATTTATCATTCCATGGAACTGGATCTGACACATCTTTGTGTGTAAGTCTTTGAAGTGGCTTGGCTGTCAATGAGAAATTTGGAACCCATTCTCGACAATAGCAACCATTCCCAGGAACATTCGAACTTCCTTTTGGGTACTAGGAGAATTCATCTGCAGAAGGGCAGTAATCAGATCCTGTGACACCTTTCTGGCTCCCTTTGCGATGTGATGTTCTAAATAAAGGACTTCTCTCCTGCAGAATTGTAACTTCGCTGGTGACGACTTATGCCCACTTATTGCCAGATGATTCAATAATGCATTGCTGTCACATATGATAGCCTCCTGAGTACCTGATGCTACCAACTAGTTGTCAATGTACTGAACCCACACCAAGCGATTTGTCATTACCAATGACTCTAGGTTCTTCTTCGGTATTTGATTGAAGATTGAAGGACTCTCTGTATACCCTTGTGGAACTTGGCACCATGCCAAGGCACGCTTTCAGAACCAGCAAGCAAATAAAAACTGGCTATCTGGGTGCAAGGGAATGGAGAAGGCTTGACACAAGTCAATAACTGAAAACCATTTAGCTTCACATGGAATCTAATATAGTATCATAGCTGGATTTGGCACAATCGGACGACATGGTATCACAATCTGATTAACTTTGCGCAAATCCTGCACTAGCCGATACTTCCTGTTTGGTTTCTGAATTCCCATAATAGGTGAATTACATGGACTCCCCATAATTTCTCTCAAGATCCCTTGTTCAAAGACTCAATTAGAGGTGTTATACCTGAAATTGTCTCTGGGCTCAGGTTATATGGTGGGATTTGAAGAAATTCTGCATTTGGCTTCAAGGTAATTCATATTGGGTCCACTCCTTTGATCAAGCCAATGTCTTTTCCCATGAAATCCCAAACCGCAGATAACACAGTGTACTTTAATTCCATGGGAAATTCATCACTCATTAATAAGGGAAATAACCCTTCAGCTTCAGTCTTATTTTGACATTTTGAATACAATATCCTCATCATTAGTATGGATGTCTATTCCTTTTGGGGTATAATAAATGGAACAGTTTAATTTGCACAGCAGAACTCATCCCAATAGGTTTACTGGACTAGAATCACACATCACAAATGTGTGCAGATCCGAAAATGACCAGATTTGTACCATAACAGGCTCAGTTACAGGGGTTGACATTAATCGATTTGAAACTCTAACAACTTGGATTCTTTCTCCCGAGAGGGGTAGGTTGGGAAATTCCACTGTTCTTACAGTGGAAAAGGGAGCACCAGTGTCAACAAGGAATGAAATAGGTGTTTCATTTACCTTGCCATCCAAATAAGGACCGCTCAGGTCTACCTCTAAGGATGGGCCAAGCATGCATTCCTCCTCCCCTCTCAGGCACCGTCATTGTGACAAGTCAGAGTTTCTGTCATCAATCAGTATCAGATATTGCTGAGTAACATTTGAGTTTGTGTTAATTTGGTCATTATTATAGAATCACAAGTTCACATCATCTTTTTGAACCTGCCCATTCATGTGTTTTATAGATGCTTTTGGCATGTTTAACTTTTAATTTTTCTGCCTTTGGGTCTGCTGATTCTGCATCATATCGCCTGCTTGAGGCTGTGTATTTCTACTCTGGTATATCTGTCCATTCACCTGTTTTTGTGGGTTAAACCTACACTCGCGCTTTCAATGACTCGACGTTCCGCAAATGTGACATGGATTGTTTTTTTTCAACATTTCTATTGAAGTCCCTCTACCTCTGCCCTGAGTTGTTATATTTTGTTGTTGCTACTCCCTGCATACCCGTATTCGCTTGACCATTTCCTTGTACGACAGCAGCACAATCAGCACCAACTCCCACATAACCTTTCTTTGCTGCCCTAATCTGAGTTAACTTCAACTTTTCTTTTATTCTTCTATGCTGGAATCCACTTCATCTCCACAATATTTTGCATAGCGAAGAATTTTATCTATTGGTTTGCTCTGCCAACATATCAAATGCTGTTGTATCATAGCACTTGTTTCAGGTCTTAATCCATACACAAATCGATACACAAAATGTCCCATATCCTTTTCAGACACATTTCCCATTCAACTGTATTGCTTAAATGCCTCTAAAAGTCTTTCATAGTATGTATGCACTGTATCATTTAACTTTCAAATTAGTGATAACCTGATTATATGTTTTCATTACCTTGGGTGATGGTGCACCATTTTTCGGATCCCGCCCAGGTTCTACTTCTGGCCAATCTACAGCAATTTTACATTCAGTCCATAAATCACTAGGAACTACAATACCAAACAAGGTATCTAAATCCTTTAGCAAAACCTTTGAAACTTTCACAAACATCTCAACTTGTCTATATACCAGTCTACAGGCTACTCTTAGTTTTGGAAAATCATTTGTAAAGGGCAGTATATCAGGTCGAGTCCATGGAACATGAACATAACCTCCTCCTGGCACTCCTTCATTGGAAATAATTTTGTTTCTGCATTTTCAGTTTCCCCTTCAAACATTGGATACATCTGCATAGCCATTTCCTTTGTTTCCTACTTTTTAGCCCATCTGCCTTCCCATCTTTCCAGCTCAGCCCATTTCCCATGAGCTGTTAGCAACTCTTTAATAGGTAATCTTTTACCTGAGGGTTTTTGACTTTCAAGATCTTTATCACTGAAGTCCAATCGATAAGTCTTTTATAATGTTTTTGATTTTTGAATGTCCACCCCATACTTCTGTGCAACGTCAGCCAATTTTTAATGAGTATTTCCATCTCTCCTGGTATTGTCTTTTCATACAAATATAATTCATCATCCCGATAACTAATGATTCTTCCAGGACTGATGGTTCCCAAAATCATTTCTTCCAACTCCATTTTAAGCTTTGCTGCATCAAGCGATTTTTCATTAGGATTTTTCTCTTCTTATGGACTCTGAAAGTGCGTATCCTTATCAAATGTAGAAGGTGCTATAGCGTTATTAAAATCATCACGTTTGGGAGGAGCCAAGACAGCGACTGTGATGGCCGCCTGAGACCTCGGCTCCGCGGCCCTTCTCCTCCCGCCTTGATATCCTGTGATAAATCCTGGACTTCTCTCACACTCTCGCGTTGGTGAGGACGCCCGGTCACAGGTCGCGTGATCCCGAGGTCTCTCCCAGCCATGCACCCGGAGAAATATCCATCTGCATCTTGCGGCCTGCAATGGAGCTGGAACCGGGTCTTTGCCTTCTGAACGGGGCCGGGAACTGAGTGAACAAAAGCGGTCACCCGTGCAGGGGAGGAGTCGGTCAACTGGAGCAAAGAAATGATCGGCTTGTTTCTGGCCGAGGACAGCTAGCACAACCAGCGGTGCGGATCGGAATACGCCTGGCGTAGTAATTTCGAGGGTTTGTGTAATTATGTGCCTAACCTCAAGTGCGCCGATCGGACGCTGTTGGCCGCCCTGCCAGCTTTTGGCGGGCTGCTCTCGAATTCTCGCATGAACTGCTCCCTTTCACGGATGGCTTGCACCGGATGCTGCCGATTGGGCATTTATTGATACTGCCCCTACAGAATTTCTGCACTGTCATGGAGCCTGGTGTGCCTATGTTTGAGGCTCGGTCCCACACGTTAGTGGAGCGGCTGGCTGACCAAATCGATAGTGTGGAGTGTAACACCCGAAGTGCTGGCTTGCAGCAAGGAGTGGAGTGCGTGGAAATGGGGAGCATGGAAGTGTTGGCACATGGAGTTGGGTTGACGTGTCGTGACCTTTTGGCTGCTCTTGGTGCCCTGCGCTCCACCCTGGAAAGTGGCGCCCGAGCATTGGGGAGTAAACTGGATGCCATGGTGTCTACCTTGAGACTTTCGCTACCAGACAGTCTTCGGGCTGACAATGACCTGCCTGGTTTTGTACCCGGGAAAAGCGCGATGGTGGCCCATGTGAATGCTGCAACATCGGAGGTCCCGGTTCGTGTGGTAACTTGTGAACAGGCTCCCGGATATTTGGACTGCTCGGTAGGACTGGCGCTGGACTCAGAGGTGGCAGTATCGTTCTACCATATGCTCCCGAAAGCCCTAGTGCTGCCTCAGATACTGTCGGACATTTTGTTTTTCCTCTCCCTCCCGGATCTTGTGCATGTGACCTGGAAGATACACTTCGGAGCGATATTGGGATTGTTGGACTGCCATGCTGATGACTGTGTTTGTGTTCAGATAAGTCGCCTCATTGTGTGTGGACTGCAGTCTGGACTAGATTTGGGGCTCCGTTTCCTCGCAATATTTGTTATGGGAATGGGTCGACTGCGGTTGGGCTCCGTTGGTGCACTGGAACGCACGGGACAGGGTTGAGGTCGTGTCCTGGACTGCTGAGTTTGATTTCCTGGTGACTATGTGGGACATGCCTTCCGTTGATTGAAATGATGGCTACCCGGGTGCCGATTTGAAGGGTTGGGATCCGGATGGGTGTGGTGGCTGGGGGCCAGTATGTTAATTCTCTCTCCTCCTCCACCTTTCTTTCTTTCTCTTTTGTCTTCCTAAATTTCGGGTTTCCATTTAGGGCGACGGGCACGCTGCTGGGGGGGTAGGCCATGGCCTTCTGCAGGGGTGCGGGGTGGGGGGTTGGAGGGGGGGGTTCTTTCTGTCTTCTTGTTTCCTCCTTGGTTCTATGGCCCCTTTTTCTTTCTTCTTTTCTGCGTTTTTGTTTTACAGGGTTCCTGTAGTGTACTCGGTTTTTGTGGGGTGGGGCATTGGTCTATCACGTATGGTGATTGTAATGATGGCTACTTTGTATTGTTTATTTTGCCCTTCATTCCCACTCTAATTGTTATGCTGGTTGCCGCTACACATTCTGATGGCCTGCTGTAGGTCCTGAAACGATTGCTTGGCATTTATCCTGTACTCTCTAGAAACTCTTAAAAAGAAACCTCTTTCATCCTGGTATCGCTATGGTACGGTCAATATCCTGGGCTACGATCGGGCAACTGGAAGAAGAAATGTTGCATGTTTATGGCTTTATTGATTTGCTTGCCCGTGACTGTAACTGCTTTCTGTACAATAAAGGTTTACCAAAAATAAAAAAAATAAAAAAATAAAAAAAATCATCACGTTTCTGTGGGGTAGGCCCTATCGGTCTATCTAATACATCATCTTGTGATCCTCCTTGGTTCCCTCCATTCGTGGAGTAACATGTATTTCAGAAATTCTTGTTCTCATTTGTAAGGTTCTTCCTGCCATAGGTTGAGATCCTCTACTAGATGTCTCAATATTTCTTTCTACCGTACCTGAAATTGATTTCCCTTGATTGTGTGTCACATTAATTTGGGCTGTCTCTAAACTAGCTCCTGATTCATTTCCTTGATGAGCAATATCATCATTCAAATTTGTTGAATTGGTAATTATTTATTACCTATTTGACCCTTGTGGAATAATGCTCGCTCCTCCCAATCCGGTAGGACTCATCAAAGAATGTATCTGCTGTCCTCCATTACCTGATTGATACCAAGGTACCACAGGTTCTATGATTACTGTAACTGAAAGGGCATCAGGAGGATTTGTTATCAATGACTTATTAAACCCTGCTCCCTTAGGTGTTTGTTTCTCACTCAGGAAATGATTACTAGGATTCAAACTATTTGGCAGTGAAGGTGCCTGTGCTTGAGTTCTCATAAAAGAAGTTGATCCTGTTTGTGATTGTACTTCGTTATATGGTGGAGGTTGATTCATCAAACATTAATTCATTCAGAAACTCATTGTCTAACTCATTATCACTCTCATCTGTTAATGTTAATGTCTGAGAGCTTTCAAGATGTTTTTTGTTTTCTTTAAATTTTTGTCGTTTGCCCTTTTCTGCAAATAATACATAATACATTTGTATTCCCTTTGCAATATCTTTTCTCCACATTCTCTGTTGAGAATCCCATTTAGCCTCTACATTCCTATTTAATGCATTCTTATATCTTCCCTGATATTTCAGTTTTTCCTTCTGATGGGCAACATGCTTCCATTCTCTGAGGACTCCCAATTGCATATGTATTGAAGGTGGTTTAATAACATTCATCTGTCTCCTCAAATTTTCAAGAATTCGTACATAGAGGGGTCGATTCCGATCACGAGAGCTGCCCGTAGCCTTACCTCACAACCAAATTGTTCCAGGAGCCGGGGCATCCAGGCGAGGAAGTACGATACAGCAAAGTGCCAAATTCCCAACCGACACGTACGCTCCGACTCCATCCACAATTTCCATATGAGCCGGATCCGTAAACGCCCAGTTCGAGTCGCATGGTACCATTAGCACTGCAATTTCCGGCTGGTCAAGTACAATGCGTACTTCCTATGCGCCGGACGTGCCGCCACATATAGCACATCACAGCATCTGGGAAAGCAGCATATCAGGTACGATTCACGCCAGAATACAATACACGGCTACGAGACCGGCCAGCTAGCAATGGGTACAAGACGGAGAAACAAGCAGCGTGTACGAGATGAACACATTATGAATCCCATCACGCAGGTCATACCAGTACTGTACATCAACAGATGAAGACGGTGCAGACGGTAAGCCAGACACCCACCACACAAACAAACGACACGTACCCGCCAAATGTCACACACACCCAGGGGGTCCATATCCTGTCCACTAGCAACAGGCCACTATAGGGGTCGCATGGCTATCACTACTGCCACCCCCACCCATATGTTGAATGTTGCCTATCACTACTGCCACCCCACCCATATGTAGTATGTTGCCTATCACTACTGCCACCCCCACCCATATGTGGTATATTGCTTTTCACCACTGCCACCCCCACTCATAGGGGCTATCTTGCCTATCACTACTGCCATCCCCACCCATATGTTGAATGTTGCCTATCACTACTGCCACCCCCACTCATAGGGGCTATGTTGCCTATCTTTACGGACACCCCACCCATATGTGGTATGTTGCTGATCACTACTGCCACCCCACCCATATGTTGAATGATGCCTTTCACTACTGCCACCCCCACCCGTATGTTGAATGTTGCCTATTACTACTGCCAGCCGCACTCATAGGGGCTATGTTGCCTATCACTACTGCATCCAATATACATCTGTTATTGAGCGCCTTGAGACCTTCGGGTGATACGTGTGCTTTACAAATGTACATGTTATATTATGTTATGTTATCCCCACCCATATGTGGTATGTTGCCTGTCACGACTGCCACCCCCACCCATATGTTGAATGTTGCCTATCACTACTACCACCCCCACTCATAGGGGCCATGTTGCCTATCACTACTGCCACCCCCACTCATATGTGGTATGTTGCCTATCACTACTGCCACCCCCACTCATAGGGGCTATGTTGCCTATCATTACGGTCACCCCCGACCCATATGTGGCATGTTGCCTATCACTACTGCCACCCCCACCCATATGTGGTATGTTGCCTATCACTAAAGCCACCCCACCCATATGTTGAATGTTGCCTATCACTACTGCCACCCCCACCCATATCTTGAATGTTGCCTATCACTACTGCCACCCCCACTCATAGGGGCCATGTTGCCCATCACTACTGCCACCCCCACCCATATGTGGTATGTTGCCTATCACTACTGCCACCCCCACCCATATGTTGAATGTTGCCTATCACTACTGCCACCCCCACTCACAGGGGGCTGGGTGACTATCAATATCAACACCCCCACCCATAGGATGGGTGATGCGCCACACATCCATCATACATCAAGCTCAGGTATGTCAGCAAAATACATTTCCCCTAACATCATGACAACAGTGTGTATAGTCTTTGACAAATGCCCCCAACAGTGAATATGAGTTAGAACATACAATGTAACCACCATCATGTGTGGCCAAAAACTGAGTGTGGGCTACACAAGTCAAGCTTCACAATAGCACTGTGTCAATGTGCTCTAACCCCCCATCACTGTTTAGATCAAATGTAAATTGTGTGGTTCCAAACTGCAGCAAAAGTTGAGCTTTGTGGCAATGGGGCTAAACCCACCATCATTACAGTGACGAAAAGGTAAGTGTCATCATGGTAAAAGCAGCAAACGCCAAAGAGCATGTATGATTCCTGGTCTCAACACATGAAACACTTTTGTGGCAAAGTAGTGGTTGTGTCACATACCCACAAAGATGTGGCAAACAGTGCTGTGAAAATAAAACATACTCTCGACCATGTGCATACAAGCACCACCCATGGGGGCTGACATTGCATACAGTGTACAATGACACAAAAGCAGAAATGACCATCATAATGCATACACACAACTCGAAAATAGACACATAACTAGCAGAACCAGTAGGAGAGGAAGCTGGACAAAACTTATTGCTCAACTTTATTACCCCCACACCAGAAAATCTTATCCAAATATGTAGATCAGTGAAATCTGGCTCCCCCCGGGACCCAGCTTCCCCAAAACGGCTGGGGGACAGCCTAATGACACTTGAACCCTACATTAGACACCTGCTGGATGTTTCCTTCCGGTCCGGTTCCATACCTGAGGACTGGAAACAGGCCGTGGTGCTCCCCCTTCGCAAGAAGCCCAACATAAGCTTTGAGAAGCTGGACAACTTGCGTCCCATTTCCCTGCTACCCTATTTTTCCAAAGTGGCGGAGAAGGCATCAAATGTGCAGTTAATGCAATTTGTGGAGGAGAACAACCTCCTTCATCCTACCCAATTTGGGTTTCGGCCACGTCACTCTACGGAGTCAGCCCTTCTCAGGGCCACGGAAACCCTCAGGCAGGGTGCTGACGAGGGCCAAACTATGGCCTTGATACTTTTGGACCTCAGCGCTGCGTTCTACACTGTGGCACATTCCATCTTGCTACAGTGTCTGAGTAAAGGAGGGGTGAGAGGGGCAGCGCTGAAATGGATCCATTCTTTCCTATCTGGTCGAGGCTTTCAAGTCAGGCAGGGCGACTACTACTCGGAGCGAGTATCTTTGGATCAGGGGGTGCCGCAGGGCTCGTCCCTGAGTCCAACTCTTTTTAATCTTTACGTTGCTCCGGTTGCCACCATAGTGGAGAATCATGGTCTTCGCATGGTGTCCTATGCCGACGACACGCAGCTGGTCATCTCCCTATCACGTGCGCCCAGTCTTGCGGCGGACATCTTCAGAGCATGCATGCAAGACCTTGCTGCCTGGATGTCCGCCAACTGCCTCAAGCTCAGCGGAGGCAAGACTGAGGTGCTGGTTGTGGGGGGATGCCAGGCGGCGTGGACGTCGGCGTGGTGGCCGCCATGCTTGGGACCAACACCCATCCCCTGCCAGGAGGCGAGGAATCTGGGCATTTGGTTCGATTCCAACCTGACCTTTGGCCCCCAGAATAATCGGGTGGTCGGATCTTGCTTTGGGACTCTTAAGAGCCTTAGGAAGGTGCTGAAGTTCTTACCCATTAAAGCTCGCCAAACGCTGGTGCATGCACTTGTTACATCTAAGATGGACTACGGCAACCTTCTTTACCTAGGGACCTTAGAGAAGAATCTGAGCCGCCTGCAAGTCTTGCAGAACGCGGCTGCCCGACTGGTGCTTAGACTACCCAGAAGAGCTGCCTCAAAAGCGGCGCTCCAGACCCTGCACTGGCTCCCGGTAAGAAGCAGGGTGGAGTTTAAAGCACTCTGCACATGCCATCGGATCATTATGGCAGGTCTCCCCTTCCTTTGCAAGGACTACTGAGACAATACGAGCCGTCCCGTTCCCTTAGATCTTCCGGCTCGGGGCGCCTGTCCATTCCAAAGGTATCTAAAGCACGGATGGGTGGCAGATCCTTCAGGTATCTAGCTGCGTCCAGCTGGAACAAATTACCTGCGGCGCTGCGCTTAGAACCATCTGAATCAATCTTCAGAGCCAAGTTAAAAACAATATTATTCATTCGCTAATAGGTTCCGCATTCTGTAGTCCTCCTGTAAGCACTCGCTCCTCAGAGCGTCACCAAGCGCTTTACAAAACCCCCTAATAATAATAATAATAATAACAACATAAAGCAATACATCCTGTGTAGACTGTAGGTGTTGGGTCATAAAATCGCATTCCATGGTAGCTATGGGACCTAACAACCAGGATCAATGTGCAGAATGATAAGATATGACTCACAGGGACAGCAGGGAAAACCACTCAAACAACATCCAGACAATTGCCCACAACAGCAATACCAATGCACTGGTGCAGATTCACAAACACAAACAGGCAACCTCACACTGCACATCTCACATAACATGTGTTTGTGTGTGTCTCAGTATCCCTAGGCAACTAACAACACATGAGGGGGCTGAACCACAATGACTCAGATGTGGACACAGTGCCATACAAAAGTAAGCCATCAATTGGGCACCCATTAGTGGGCAATCAGGCATTGTAAGATGAGAGGGATCCCAACAGTCACATGTGACACAAGCTGGAACGAACAGTACCTAAAACAGCAACAGACAGACCAACAACAGCACTACCCCCAGGGACCATAAATTGGGGTGACACAAGCCTGCATGTTTGAATCACTGAAAGGTACCACCTATGGACAACTACATGATATTGCGAACAAACAAGTGCACTGGGGAGCCCTGACTGTGTACCATCTGCGTCTGACCACATCATCACCACTCAGTAGTGACAAATCATAATGATGATGACACACAAATGAACAGTAGTGTGCCATGCACCCACATATCTGGAAGCCCCGGACAAAGATGTGTGATGAACACAGGACAACTCAGCAAGAATCACCAACACAAACATATTAAGGGAACACAGCCTGTATAGTAAAAGGGATGGGAACACACACAGACATGCCCACACAACACACACCATGGGTTCAGGCAATGTCACAGAACAACACACTAGCTTGAGGGAAGTCAACTCCTGTGGAAGCACAGCTGTGCCAAACACAGTTCCAGCAGGTCACAGTGCACAACACTTGTTCAGTCAACCCTCATTTACCACCCAATGTAGGCACTGGTCACTTCGGCCTGGGTACGGGAGGGTCCCTTAAGACATATGCACATACTCAATACATATGTCTAGCAAGTTGCACAGAGGACACAGTTGACTCCTACACCAATGATGCCCACACCTGCATGTCCAGTGGAGATGGGCCCACAGTCAGGGAAATATACAAATTGGACAATGGGAAGCACATCATATGTGCATGGGTGCAAGCCACAGATGTGACCATGCAAATGAAGTGGTAACATCCCTGTGCAAAATTAGTTAATCATGACACACCCAGTTAGCTGCAAAGGATGACATGGATACCGACCAGAATAGGATACATATCTCATTGACCACATGGAGTACATCACATCAACACCTAAGTATTCAACATTGAAAATCCAGCATCATAACAGCAAGGTCATGGTAAACATCATCAACATAATGTACAGCTAAATCAAATTCACAAGGATAACAAAAAATGCTTTATTCAGCAAATTGGAAACTCAAAGGTTAAGTTCATAAAAAAACAAAGGCCAATGTCCAGTCCATAGCCAAAGTCCAAATAGGGTGTGAGTGACACCTGTCACCCTTTGCTTGCCTGCACTACTAAGGACAGGGAACATCCACTATGAGGGGCATATATGGGGGCAGGCCAGGCACCGCAGGGACAGGATCAGGGCTCAGCAGAAGGAGGCAGTGAAAGGGTGGTTGGTGCAGGAGACACTGGCAACTGCAGTGGATGTGTCTGACATAGTGTGTGCCGTCACAACTGTGGGGCACAAGTCTGATGGGGTGGGTGCCGGAACAACTGCAGTGGTCAGGTCAGATGTAGTGGACAGGGTACCCACTGCAGTGCCCAAGTCAGACTGGGTGGTCGTGGACTCCACTGAAGTGCCTAACTCCATGGGAGCAGAATGGGGTTCAGGTGAGGTCAGCAGGCCAGAGGGGGGCCACGGGTCCCCACACCAGTGGCACAAACAGGCTGACTGGGGGTGGGGGTGGAAGAGCAAGTGGTGGGGGGGTTGAGCATTTTGGGGATGGTGTATCTGTGGGTGGGGGAACCTGGGGCAAGGTGTGGGGGGGGACCTGTGGAGTGTTGGCCTGGGGGATGGAGGAAGCAGACTGAGCAATGGAGCTATGGGGCGGGGTGGGTCTTGCCCTTCCGGGTATGGGGACATGCAGGTGGGGGCCTTAGTCTGCCTGAACCTGGGGGAGTTTGTCCGGGTGTGAGGGGCACTCCCCTCTGTGTGTGGGAAATTCCCCTTCCCCCTGTAACCAGGATCTGCTGGATCGGTGGGGAAGAGGCCAAGGTCACAGAGGAAGAGCTTCTTGGGAGATGGGGTTGCAGGTGAAGCAAGGGAAGGGCTCTTGGAGGGAGAAGGATCGGAGGACTGATTGGTCCTCTGTAGGGCAGACATGCCCGATGTCATGCCCTCCACGAACGACACCAGTTGTGTCAACAGACTGGTATTTGCATGGAGGGCACTCAGCATTGATGTCTGCCCTACATGGATCTGTTGAAGCAAGTTCACAGACTCCACACTCAGGGCAGCAGGCGACACTGGGTCATGGGACGCGGTGCCTGGCATGAAGGAGAAATGCTCCTGAACCCGGGAGCCACCATGGACCTCTGGGATGCGAGCCGATGGGAGGGTGGTGGTAGTGGTGGAGGTGGAGGTGGCGGGAACAGCCTCACTAGATGGTGTTTGGTGGCTGCTGACACCAGCCTCCACAAGGGAGTCAATCTCTGAGCTGCTGTGGTCCTCAGCTGAGGTGGATGGTGCTGAGGACTCCTCGGTGTGGCTCCCCTTGCCCTCCCTGCCACTGGGTCCCTCCAACTCCTCGTTTGCTGGCCCAGTCTGGCTCTGTGGCTCCTCCTGGTCCGTGGCGCTGTCCCCTCCTGTGGCCGCGGATGTATTTGGATAGAATTAGGAAATCAAGACCCACATTAGTCACCTGCACTGACTGCACACAACACAGTGTGTACAGCACATCACAGGGCAAGCCCTGGCATCGTCAGCTGAACATTGCTCAAAGTCTCACACTGTTTTGAATAGGCCAATTGCCAATCTGACCATCAACCATGGCACCCTCATCCCTCCTGGACTTGCACCCATATGTTTGTTGCATGTTGGCTGCTAATACCCCAATGTGCACACATACACCACCTACACAGTTGTTGGACATGCAAGTGAACATGTAGAAGTTTGTTACTATACACACACATCACATCTCTTGCCACTCACTCAGTACAGGTGTAATGATGAAGGGATGGCCAGAGTCCAGTTCATTTGTGATGCATAGCAGCACCACACACAACGATGTCCTCATGTCCTGATAGTCAATGCCACAATGGGGTACAATGGGGTACATGGAGCACATTTGACTCCACTGCAGGATCCCTCCTAGCAAGTTCTATGCCATGGCACAGGTATGCATGGAAAGTCAGTCATCACTGTCCCATGTCACCGGGCACGGCATCGGACAACAACAGTCTGCACTGTGTCACAATCATAGGTCATGGGCAAAGCAAACTCTGCAGCTGACGAGTGCGCTTGTTCATTCCCTGCAAAAACATATTCTGGACTCTGATGACCTCACATCACACCAATCAGACATATGCGTGACTGCAAACACAAGTCCCTGAACATGAGCACCTCACAGCCTGCTGTGAATGAAACACAGCTGCCCGAAATTCAGTTGCATACAGCATTGTGCACAGTCAAGTGATCACACACCTATATGTCACACAGGTCTTGTCTCCTATAGTCACATCTCAGAAGTCCTGCTGACCCTAAAACTTATGGTTGTCCTAAAAAGAAAGCCACACCACAATGACACAGAGGCAGACACCTGAGGGCACATTTCACTAAGCACAATCTGTAGGTTGATACACGGGAGTGTGAGTACAGAGTGTTTCAATGTCCTCGAGTAAGCATGACTGCCCAGGTCTACGTGAAACAGTGTATAGCCTTGGACAGTAGGCAGGTGGCTGAGCAAGTGTGACACACTTGATATACATACTCCTGAGACCACTAGATTGGACTCACCTGCTGCATATGTGTGTTTTAAATACCCCAGACATATGTGGCTAGTCAGACCAGCAATTGGAACACATATCAAAGGCACACACAGATCACATGTCAAAGACTTGTTTCCTATTCTACCTCATATAATGTTAAGCGCTCTGATACCCAAAGGTCTTGTTCGCGCTATAGAAAACTGTTCAATAAATAAATAAATAAATAAATTTGCTGTCCAGAACCTTAAGCATAGCTGACTGCAGGGACACAGTGCCCAAGTGAAAAAAGTCACAGACTGTAGGGGCCACAACTGTGAATCAGATGAGGAGGGTGCATAACACAATTGAGGGGCATGAGTCCAGGACTACAAGACCGACGTAATGTGGAAGTATAACCAGGCCAAAAGACTGCAAAGAGCATGTCAGCCATAGTTCACAGATTAGGCATGGACTTACCCACTCCTTGCTGCTGTCTGGCCTTCAGTTGCCCATCCTGGTCCGGGTAGACCACTGCCAGAATCCTGAGCATGTGGGGGATCAGGGTCTGGTGTCCGCCCCTCCTGCGAGGAGGCGACAGCTTCAGCTGGACCCTTGCGATCCTCCCGGTCCAGCCCGAAGGTCCGGCCACCTCTTTTGGCAGTTGCGGATCCGGCGCTTGTAGACCCCCACTGATCTAACTGCCCCGGCGATGGTCAGCCAGATCTCCTGCTTCTGGTGGGCATCAACCTGGGAGGATGACAAAGTGAAAAGGACATTACCACACATGCCACATATTTGAGCTGCACATAGTTGGATATACATGTAGTCATCACAAAGGTAAATGAGGTACACAGGTAGTGCACCCATGGAAATGTACAATTGTCCTGCACGTCTGACATGGTAACTTTGCCTGGGAAGTAAAAGCTTGCACAAATGCACTTTTGCGGCAGGACACCTGCTCATCACATGTACCTACACACTTTGGGGGTTGAAAGTACTCAGTGCATATGCTTGCCACTGGTGTACACACTGCTAGTACTGCTAGTCAGACAACTTGCACAATTAGGAAGGCAGTGGACTGCACACTCACCTGCTCCCCTGGTGTCCAATACAGCTTGCAGTACTGTGGAAGGAGCCCGATCAGCAGGGCCTGGTTCTCCTCCTCTGTGAAGGCTGGGGCTCTCTCCAGAGTAGGTGCCATAGCAGTAGCCAGAGGATGCATAGACAGAAGCAGTGGTAGCAGAGATGTGGTCCTGTAGCATGTAGTGCAGGTACGTGAGCTCTCTGGGGGCCAGCCAGCCTTATATCTGTGCTGCAGAGGCTGATTCTGTGCCTTGTCTCCTAAGTGATAGGTCCAACATGGTTGCATTCTATGAATCTGGCCAATCCATGGAATTGTAAGACTCATACATGTCTTCCGCATCGTTCAGAATTTCACCATCATGACACCCTAGGATTTGCAACATTGTTGAAGGCAGCCAACTGAATTTCCAGCGCACGACTCGTACAAGTTTTGAATTCGCATCTGTCACCATTACAGTCCATAGCCAAGGAGAGCGCACGGCTCGGTCAACTAACGACGCGTATTTTGAAAATCCACACGCACCCGTCTCCATACGATTGAATGGGCTATGCGTGCGCACGGCTCAGTCCATCCCTGCACGACGCGTATGCATTTAAGTCACCCGCGTCGGTTCACATTGCAGTCAATGGCCAAGGCGTGAGCACGGCTCAGTCCACAACTGCACAACGCGTCTCTGTAGAAGTCACCCACGTCGGTTCACAGTGCAGTCAATGGCCAAGGCATGCACCCGGCTCGGTCTACAACTGCACAACACATCTCTGTAGAAGTCACCCACGTCGGTTCACATTGCAGTCAAGGGCCAAGGCGTGCGCATGGCTCGGTCCACGACGTGTCTCTGTAGAAGTCACCTGCATCGGTTCACATTGCAGTCAATGGCTAAGGTGTGCGCACGGCTCGGTCTACAACTGCACGACGTGTCTCTGTCGGTTGACATTGGTGTGACTTGTTGACGGATTCCACACACAATTACTTGCCAGGGACTCAGGTGCACACCTACAACACCACAGCATGTGCCACACTGTATCCCATGGCATGTAAGGCTGCATTACCTGTGTGTTTATGGGGGCAACATTTGGTTTGTTTTGTGGCACTTTGGTGCAGCCACTCTCAGGCTGGGCACAGGTTCACGGGGACAGAATCCTTTGTGTGTTGTGCACATTACCACTGTGATGTGCAAATGTTAAGTTATAGGAATAAGTCATGGACACAGTTGCAGTTTGGATATGTGTATGACTTGTCACCTACACCCTGAGTCCAGGGTGGGATGGCATGTACGTCACAGCGAGACCCATAGCCACAATTCTGATGTACACCCACAGTCTGTGTGCATGTTGTGTCTCAGATGTCTATGATTCCATGTGCCCCAGGGGAGTTAGTCTCCACATCCATGTAGTTTGTGCATCAACATTGATGTTGTGTGTGTGTGTCAGAGACGTCCATATATGGCCTGCAGAGACAACAGGGGCCACTACCTGTTGGACTCATGGTTTTTTGTGGTGTGTACATGATTCGCCATGTCATGCCAGTGTCCATGTGGCAATACAGGGACCCTGGGTATCTGCCTGTCATAGATGTGTTATGCATGGGAGACATCAGTCCTCACTTGTCACTGTGGTATGTGTTTTGAACGTGACCGCAGTACATAGGTACTGTGACACGGCCCAATGATTTACCATTGCACTCCATGGAACTTATGTACACATGTTGACTTGACATGTGGGATGATGGGCATGATGGTGACATATGTGTTCATACCCAACAGCATACACCTCATTTCATTGTGTATTGTCATGTTGAATCGTGTTATATTTTGCTTGGTCATTGCCACATGGGTGGATAAATGTACAATCTTCCTTTGCCCAACTCTGTACTACAGGGCACCAGCTGTCCATAGACCGTTCCCAGACCTTGAAAGCATGTTGGAACGTGACTTCATCCAATGGAACCGCTTCACCAGGCCACTGAATGAGGAGTTGGCAGAGCAGTTGGCGCCACACCTGCTACCTGGCCGGACATACCCTACAGCACTGACCCCAAAGGTGAAGGTGATGGCAGCCCTGCCCTTTCATTGCTACCGGTACCTTTCAGTACACTGTGGCGACTGCTGGTGGGATGTCACAAACTATGTTCAGCCATGTGCTCAACAATGTCTTGGAGGGGATGTTGCATTTCCTTGACCTGTACATCAGTTTTGCTAGCCCAGGTCAACTCACTGGCATAAAGGATGCTTTTAATACACTGGGGAGGATGCCAAACGTCATTGGATCTATTGATGGCACACATGTGACCCTGGTACCACCATGGTCACATGAACAGACATACCGGAACAGGAAACATTTCCACTCCATCAATGCTCTGATGGTATGTCTAGCGGACATGTGTATCCCACATGTGTGTGTATGTTTCCCCAGTTCTGCGCACAATGCCTACATCATGAGGAGTAGTCGCATTGCGAAGATGATGTCACTGATTCCAAACCAGCGTGCCTGGCTTGTCGGTGTGTACTGACTGTTTAACATTGTCTGTGTTTGGCAATGTTGTATTCCACCCTCTTTCAAAACTCATCTAATGTGCAATTCTTTTTATGTAGGTGACTCTGGATACTCCAACATGCCGTGGTTGCTGACACCCCTCAGGAACCCTGTGACAGCAGCCGAGATGCTCTACAATGAGACACATGGTCGGACCCGGAGAGTGATCGAACAGACCTTTGTCTCCTGAAAAGCCACTTCTGCTGCCTGGACAAGACCGGAGGGACCCTCCCGTATGACCCTGCTAAGGTGTGCAAAATTATCATAGTATTCCGCATGCTACACGACGTGGCAGTGCGGAAAAAGTTGCCTCTCATCCAGGATGACGAAGACCTACATTCGCCACCTGTGGAGGATCCTGGCATGGGCCACGATGCCAGTGAGGATGATGAGGGTGACGTCCGCACACAGCTCATCAATAACTTCTTGACCTGAATGTGAGTTTACAGGGTTGTTATGTCAATGTATTGATTTAGCCTGAAATGTGTTGGTGCTGCTCAATTGCTGTTTGAGTTTGTCTGTGTGCTACTTGACTGGATGCGTGCAGTGATGTGTCCTGTCAGATGGTCTGTACTTCACAATAGTGTCGACATGCAAACTTGTTTCTGTGCAGGTTTCATGTGACATGTTTTGTGCATGTGTATTGCATTTCTATCCTGTTCTGCTGTGCTTTTGACTGTGTCTTATGTCTGTCCTTCCCAGGGCACTTTGCCTGTTGTTTGGTCAACTCTGACCCCTAACACCCAGAATCCAATCCCAGGGTGGAAGTTGTCGATTCCCATCAAGTGATGTACCACACACTCCTGAACCTCAATTCTTCAACACTTGGTGACCGTGTGCCCACTGTGAAGTGGAATTACCTTGCAACTGTTGTGGAATAAATATGTTGCTGATGTGTAATGAACCTGTACTTCACTTAGTTATGTGTGTTGTCTGTCTTCACACATATGACTGACATTTGCTTTCCTCACCTGTGGGCTTCTTACAACTGACTGTGGATAGGTGTGGTGTCTGTGCATTCCACTGTATTTCTGGTCAACATCTTTGTAGGCGATGAGTTACATGGCCATGGTGAGTATGTGTTGTGGTGCCCTAGTGGTGTGTCTCCCTCATATGTGTCACATCAACATGACTCACATAACGGTAATCACACTGCTGTAGTAGTTAGCATGCACTGTGTTCTTTAGCAGACCATCATCTCCATGACACATACCAAGTTTGAATCACAACAGAGGCAAGTATAGTGTAATAGTGAGTTTATTTACATACATGTGTGGAGATAGTGCACAGGATTGTGGGTGCAGTACATTAGTTTTAGAATCCAAAGTTCACACATGAGTTTGAAGTCTTGGTAGCTGAAATAGCCAGAGTAAAGTCCACAGTCATCTGCTACATCAGCCCAACATGAACCCTCCATGTCATGTGGACTCGTCGGGTTATATGCAACAAGGTTAACAGTTTGCACCCAAAGAACAAAATCCTGAACAGGCTTTGTGTTCCTGGGGGATGTGCATGGCCATCTGTGTCTCACTTGTCCTTCTTCGGAAGACCCCTCTTCTTCTTCAGGGGGGATCCTCAGGTGCAGGCGTCTGCGGTGAAGAGGACTCTCCACCAGAGTCATCCACCCTCCCTGTCGCATTTTCAGATTTTGCAGCAACAGATGTTGTCGGCACACAGGGAGGTGTGGACATGTTAGTGCTATCTGGTGGAGGCATGTCAGTATGTCCCTATGCACCGCAGTAAGGTCATCCCACTTGGACTCTAT
This sequence comes from Lissotriton helveticus, assembly GCF_964261635.1. Lineage (NCBI taxonomy): Eukaryota > Metazoa > Chordata > Amphibia > Caudata > Salamandridae > Lissotriton > Lissotriton helveticus. The sequence goes on from NC_136059.1 coordinate 1,765,780,224, forward strand.
GCGAGCATGATAGGCAGCCCGCTCCTGTTGAATGTCCTTGAGGATACCCACTACCTGGCCGAATCCTCCGGTGCTATCCTGGTACGCATCTATGATGCGTAGCAGTTGGGGGTCATCATGCAGTCCAGACTCCTCTGCAAGCTGTGACCTCTGCCTCCCACCCCTCCCACCACCCCTAGCCACACGGGCAGGACCTGCGGTGGCACACACAGGTGACCCTGGGCCCCCTTGGGTGTTGCTACTGGTGGTGTTGTCTGTAGCTTCCTGAGTGGCCGGTGTCTCTGTGCTGTTGGAATTCTGTGTCCTTGGTCTGTCCGTGTTGGCAGGGGTGCTCGGTCTGTTGCCAGATGTTGTAGGCGTGGGTACAGGGGGTGCAGATGTTCGTACTGCTGGAGCATGATGACTCACACCGGAGGTGCCAGGCTGTTCTTCGTCAACCGAAGAGGACAGAGATCGATCCACACCAAAGAGCTCAGGCTCCATCGGAGTCTGGGACAGGGACTCATCTTCATTTGCTGCTGTGTCCCCAGCACCACCTGTGAGACACACAATGTGAGTTATGTTTCTACAGGCATCAATGGTTCACATACATGACATTTGTAACTGTATGCCAGGATGCGTGCCTGTACACTGCATTGTCCTAAGTTGTCAAGACCATAGATTGATATTGTTGTGGCGTTTTGTTCAGCCAACATTACGCATTTCAGGGAGACACTAGATCTTTCCCAGCTCAATATTAAGGCAATCCCAGGTTGTAAACTGCTGGGTTTCTCTCTAAATGGTCAGGGAGGTGTTTTACATACTGGGCTGCTGTGCTATAGACCCCCGGCCAGCGCTCTGCCTGCTGTGACTGAGCTTATTGATCTTATTCATGATTCATCTAACTCCCACACAAGGTTTATGGTGTTGGGGGATTTTAATCTGTGGCCGGATGGACCGACTGACTCAGCTTTCAAAGAGTTGGTCCAGGCCTGCCGCAACATCCAGCTGCAGCAGCTAGTACTCTCTCAGACCCATTTAAAGGGTCACGTCTTAGATTTGATCTTTGCAGACGTATGCCAAGTGACCATACGGAATATCCTACCCCAGTGTTGGACGGATCATGCGTTTGTCCATTTTCTCTCTCACTTTCTGCCGCCTCAGCGAAGAAAGGCAGTTTAGGAGCCACTAAGGTGGGTAGACAATGGTCTAAACTCCTTAAACAGTCAACTCCGCCTACTCTGCTTCTGAATGGCTTCACCTTGGGAGATAGTGTGGATGTGAGCTATGAGACTCTCAGCCAGCGAATTTTGGCCTCATTGGACTCATTGGCCCGCTGCAAAAAACTAGAGTTAGGACCAAACACGCCATGCCGTGGTTCTCAGGGGAACTTCTTCAGCTTAAACTCCAGTGCAAACGGGCTGAGCGTGCCTGGAGAAAGCAGTACCTTGAATCAGATAGAGCTCTTTTTAAACAGGCACTGGCGATCTATAAAGCCCAGATTAGACGTGCCAAGGCCAGATTCTTAGAGGATCCGTTATTGTCAGCCGCGAACAAGTCTCAGGCCCTATTCAAGATCGTCAAAGATTTGGCGCGTCCTGCCTGCATTGCAAATGATATTCCTGCCTCTCAATCTTTATGTGACTCGTTGGCACGGGCCTTTGAGGACAAGATTGCTATCATCCTGAGAAATCTTGCTACACCGCCAGGCTCTGACTCTCAGTCCTTGCCTAATCTCACTTCGACTTCTATCACGGAGAGAGATGCTAGGCTAGTCCGGCTGAACAGTTTTCCCCTGCCGTCCTTTGAGGATATTTGTGCACTGGCTAACGGTGTCTCTTCGGGCTCGCCGTTTGATCCACTTCCACATAAATTTTGGAAACTGTTCCGTGAAGAGCTTTTCCCCCCACTTTTTTCCATCTGTTGTCAGTCCCTCAGGTCTGCACGGGTCCCGTATTGCTGGAAGCTGGCGGTGGTCTCTCCACTCCTGAAGAAGGAAACTTTGGATCCCACCTGCCCAGCAAATTATAGGCCTATTTCTTTACTTCCATTTCCAATTAAAATTCTGGAGAAATTGGCTACAAAACATCTTTCCAGCTTCTTAGAGACCAATGCTTGCTTGGACATGGCTCAATTCGGTTTTAGACCAGCCCATGGGACGGAGTCAGCATTGGTGACGGTTTTGGATGATCTTTGGACGCGTGCCGACCAAGGTCGAGCAGCCTTTTTAGTGCTGCTCGACATGTCGGCCGCATTCGACACGGTCAGCCACACGATCTTGATCAGGAGACTGGAGGAAGTGGGGGTGTCTGGCTTGGCCCTTGACTGGTTGGTGTCTTACCTTGGTAATAGGCACCAGGTGGTGGCCCTGCCACCCTTTAAATCTAACATCAGAAGGGTTGGGCAGGGCGGGCCTCAGGGGTCGGCCATCAGCCCGATTTTATTCAATCTTTACCTCCGTCCCCTGATCAAGCTGATAAAATCTTTCGGCATAGCAGTCACCAATTACGCTGACGACACCCAACTTATCTTCTCGTTTGAAGGAAAGGAGGCTGTGTCACAAGAGATCTTTCACCATTGCATGACTACTACGGCGGAATGGTTGAGCCACAACTCCTTGCAATTCAACAGCTCCAAAATCGAGATGTTGCACTGCTCAATGGATCGCACCCCTAGGCCTCTTCCACAGGATTTTTGGCCTCCTTCTTTTCAGGGCACTAGTTTACCGGCTGAATCCGTTCGGAACCTGGGGGTGATGTTCGGTTCCAACCTGCAGCTGGACGTGTCCGTGAATAAAACGGTGGCCACCTGTATGGCACTGCTTTGTACGCTGCGGAAGATTCTACCCCTGCTCCCTCTGCAGGTCAGGCCAGAGGTAGTGCGGAGCATCATCTTAAGTAGGCTTGACTACTGTAACGCACTACTTCTGGGGGCGCCTACGACCTTGGTGGGAAAACTGCAGCATGTACAGAACTTTGCTGCCAAACTGGCCCTTTCGCGCCGACGTTCTGACTCATCTGCTATGGCACTTAGGGATCTTCACTGGTTGCCAGTCCTTCAGCGGATTGATTTTAAAGCCCTTTGTTTGGTATTTAGGGCCCTTCATGGACAGGGTCCGTTTCCACTGCAGGACTTGTTCTCCTGGTACACCCCGTCCAGATCTCTCCGCTCGGCCTCAGCTTGCTTGGTAGTAGTTCCCAAGATTCTGAGGACCCGGATGGGAGGTCGGTCCTTCAAGTTCACCGCAGCGAGACTGTGGAACTCTCTACCGCTGTGCTTGAGAAGTATTGGAGATCTCCCTTCTTTCAAGAAAGCTCTAAAAACACACCTCTTTCCTAGACCAATGTAAGCTGGGCAGTAGCTGGAAACATCGTGTATGGATTACAAAAGTCTAAAGCGCCAGGATACCTGTTGGGTGACAGCCATTGCGCTATACAAGTATGCCAATACATACATACATACATACATTTCAATGTGCATGTCAAAGTGTGTGCATGACCAGCTCATGTATGGATTTGACTGTACATGGCCATTGCTACTCAAGGGCCATCATGTGGCTGACACAGGTGTGTCATCCCTGTTCACATTTGAATCTGCTTCCCTGTGAGGGAGTGTGCCTGTGCTGACAAGATGGCTGACAGTGTTGTCCTGGTGTTGGTTGGTGCCCAGTTCCCAGCAGGGCCTTGGGCTCCCCACAGCAGAGCCCAGTTTCAGACATCTTGTCAGTCTATTTCCACTCCCTGTGACGTGAGCATGGTTCAATGTGAGGTTGCTGGGCCATGTGGGTGGGTGGGGATTGTCAGTGACTACAACTCCCATCATGCTCTTGGCTACACCCCCTTCCCAGCATGCCCATATTTCCTGCTTTTTGACTCTGCTTCCCTGTGAGGGAGTGTGCCTGTGCTGACACGATGGCTGACAGTGTTGTCCTGATGTTAGTTGGTGCCCAGTTCCCAGCATGGCCTTGCGCTTCCCACAGCAGAGCCCAGTGTCAGAAATCTTGTCAGTCCATTTCCACTCCCTGTGAGGTGAGCATGGTTCAGTGTGAGCTTGCTAGGCCATGTAGGTGGGTGGGGATTGTCAGTGACTGCAACTCCCATCATGCCCTTGGCTACACCCCCCTTCCCAGCATGCCCATACTTCCTGCTTTTTTACTCTGCTTCCCTGTGAGGGAGTGTGCCTGTGCTGACAAGATGGCTGACAGTGTTGTCCTGGTGTTAGTTGGTGCCCAGTTCCCAGCAGGGCCTTGTGCTCCCCACACCAGAGCCCAGTGCCAGACATCTTGTCAGTCCATTTCCACTCCATGTGAGGTGAGCATGGTTCAGTGTGAGCTTGCTGGGCCATGTAGGTGGGTGGGGATTGTCAGTGACTGCAACTCCCATCATGCTCTTGGCTACACCCCCCTGCCCAGCATGCCCATACTTCTTGCTTTTTGACTCTGGTTCCCTGTGGGGGAGTGTGCCTGTGCTGACAAGATGGCTGACAGTGTTGTCCTGGTGTTAGTTGGTGCCCAGTTCCCAGCAGGCCCTTGTGCTCCCCACACCAGAGCCCAGTGCCAGACATCTTGTCAGTCCATTTCCACTCCATGTGAGGTGAGCATGGTTCAGTGTGAGCTTGCTGGGCCATGTAGGTGGGTGGGGATTGTCAGTGACTGCAACTCCCATCATGCTCTTGGCTACACCCCCCTGCCCAGCATGCCCATACTTCTTGCTTTTTGACTCTGGTTCCCTGTGGGGGAGTGTACCTGTGCTGACAAGATGGCTGACAGTGTTGTCCTGGTGTTAGTTGGTGCCCAGTTCCCAGCAGGTCCTTGTGCTCCCCACAGCAGAGCCCAGTGTCAGAAATCTTGTTAGTCCATTTCTACTCCCTGTGAGGTGAGCATGGTTCAGTGTGAGCTTGATGGGCCATGTAGGTGGTTGGGGATTGTCAGTGACTGCAACTCCCATCATTCTCTTGGCTACACCCCCCTTCCCAGCATGCCCATAATTCCTGCTTTTTAACTCTGCTTCCCTGTGAGGGACTGTTACTGTGCTGACAAAATGGCCGACAGTGTTGTCCTGGTGTTAGTTGGGGCCCAGTTACCAGCAGGGCCTTGTGCTACCCGCAGCAGAGCCCAATGTCAGACATCTTGTCAGTCCATTTTCACTCCTTGTGAGGTGAGCATAGTTCAGTGTGAGCTTGCTGGGCCATGTAGGTGGGTGGGGATTGTCAGTGACTGTAACTCTTGCTTTTTGACTCTGCATCCCTGTGAGGGAGTGTGCCTGTGCTGACAAGATGGCTGACAGTACGGTCCTGGTGTTTGTTCGGCTACAAGTCCAAAAGTAGCCCCTGTGCTTCACACAGCAGAACCCAGTGTGGTGGATCTTTTGGCGATATGCCATTTGAGTGTGAAGCAATGCATTATCCCCAGTGAGTTGTGTGGAGTTTGTGTTGAGGGGTGTGTGTGGCGAAACATGCTGGTAAGTATGGTCACAGCTGTCAGTCCTCCTTCCCACCCAGTCAGACATCCCATGAAACGTTCTTCCATTGAAGGGCGTGCAAGTTGGCTTTCAGGATGTCAGGCAGTGGTGTCCTGCTTCTGATTTGATCACAAGCCTGACCAGGGCCTTGTGCTCCCCACAGCAGAACCCAGTGTCAGGCATCTTGTCAGTTCTTTTCCACTCCCTGTGATGTCAGCATGGTTCAGAGAGGTCTTGATTAGCCGATTGGGATGGGGAGCATTATCTGTGACTACAAACCCCATCATGCTTTTGGATAAACTCACTTCACCAGCATACCCACTCTTCCTTCCTGTCAGTCAGCTTCACTGTGAGGTAGTGTTTGTGGTGGCAAAATGTCTGACAGTGTTTCTTTAGATCTCTGCCACTGCCTTGCTCTATTTGTTGGTAGGTTTGTACATGTCATGACACAGTTACAAATCACTATGAGATGGCAGGTATTGTGTTTGTCTGACTAGCATACACATCTTGGGATGATTATCTTTTGGTTACTGTGGCTTTGCTAACGGTGCATGGTTTCACTGTCCCCTTGACAGTGATGCGTGTGTATTGCGACACAATATTGAGTATATTGGTTGTGTACTCACCAGGCTCTGGTATGTATGCTAGACCATGGATGCTCTCTGGTGGTAGGATGTCCCGCACCTTCTCCTCCCAGGACCTGAAGTATACTGGTTTGGCAGGAGGGCAAAGGCCAGTGCGCTGACTCAAGGCATTTTCCTTCTTGAGGAGCTTCTTGACCCTCCTGCGCACATCATACCACCTGTTCTGGATGTCATCCTTTGTGTGCAACGTTGGTGCTTGTGCGTTCACCTTATCCACAATACTTGCCCACATCTTTGTTTTCTGTGACATGGGTGTCCTTTGTACCAAACAAATGTGGCTCCGCTCTGAAGATTTCATCTACCAGGACTTCTAACTCACTATCTGTGAACTTTGGATTCCTCTTAGGGGCATGGTGATGGGTGGTGGTGGGGAGTGATGTGTGTGTGAGGGTGCAAGTGAGGGTGGGTGAGTGTCAGTTTTGCTGGGTGTATGTGAGAGTGCTTTTGGAGAGGTGCTAATGGTGTGAAGGTTGTGTGATGGGTGAGTTGTGAGCGTGTCTGTGGTTGCTGTCTGAAGGTGCTGTCTGCTGGCTGATCTGTTGTATTTGCAAATGATCATGGTAGTGATTTTTGGCCTTTATGTAGGTGGAGTTGTGGGTTGGTCTTTGTTCCAAGTTTTTTTAAATTATTTATTGACTTTGTCATTGCTTGTTTGGTCCTTTTTTTGTGTTTTTTCCTTTGTGTTTTTTAGGCATGTAGGAGATGTTCTTCTGACCGATTCAGACGCTGATGTTGACTCATACGGGCTCCTTCGAGTCTTTCACGCTGACTTTCTTCTGTGTTGCATACGCCCCAGTCGCGGGGGACTCTGTTGCTTCGGGTCCTTGTTTTCTGTGCGTGTCAGTCATGCGACTTGAGCTCCGAGCGAGTCGGTCTGGTTTCACACGCATTGCATCACACTGCGCGGGTCGGACATCACGGGTACGTGCCGGTGGGGTTCATTGCTGGTTCGTGTCGGTCGGTGCGACTCGCGCCCTGTTTCCGGGTGAATCACTGGTTTCCATACGGCTCCGTCTGATGGCTTGTATTCCGTATGGGTCAGTTGGATGTCACGGGCGTTGCATCGTACTACACAGGTCGTACGGCGCCTGTACGTGTCGGTTGGACTCCGTTCCCGGTCCGTGTTAGTCTGTTCGATTTCCATCGGAATCGACCCCTTAATGTACCATATTGGGGAAAAGCTAAAGTGCCATCATTTTCAGAATACTTCATCCAATTCTCTAACCATGTGCTGGTATGATAGCCTTTCTCTATGGTCATATACAAAGCAGACATGCCTTTGGGCGGTATTGGTACCCCATCTCTAGTAAGTACACGCACATCTCCATGTATCAATGTTTTTATACTCTTCAAAATTTTCAAGATTCTGAAACAATCTTTCTAATTTCTTTTGCAAATTATTTCACTCAATTTTCTAATACACATTTCCTTGTTGTCTCTTAAGCAAGTCAATCTCTGTGCAGTTCTCTATGCCACTATCAACCAATCCCTGCGCGGTTTTACATTTACTGTCCTATTGCAGCGCGACACTCTATGACATCAATCATCTCCTTACAACAGCTTCCCCTCCTTCACAATTCAACTCTGATCTTGATATATCTTATTAAAAGTACCATAAACTCTTCTCTGCTCCACTTAAAGAAATTATAGAACTTCATTTAATCAGAATTTTATTCACACAACCTGAACAAAGTCTCGACCAGTACGACTTCACCTAGAAATCCTTTTGGTTAATCTCCGTGCACTTAGAGAAAAATCCCACAGATTTTATATTTCATACTCTCACAAAGTTCCCTTGTCCGGTGGTACTCATGCACAGCACCTTGCAAACAGCAGATACACGTACTCCGTCTATGCCACACTGAGACCACTCTTATGTGTATATCCCGGGATCTTAGGCCACTTTGGACCTGATAATGACTTCAATTTAACAACAACTTATTCAACCATTAAACACTAGAAAAACATCACACTACTAACTCTCACTAGTTACACATTTAAGAAACAGTATCGCACAACCCTACTAATACTTACACAACTTGTCTCGTCATCGCACCGCTTTTCTTCCGAACTGGCACTTGGTCAGGTTTCACTGAAATGGGGCTTGGGTAAATCTATAGTGATCCCAATATGCATCACCCTTATATCCCAGTTTTGTCAGACAAGTAAACCATCTGACATGCTACCAGAAAAACTGCTGTAGCGTTTGCACCCTGGGCTATAAACTTTATATTAAGACTAGGTTTTTATGATTTTATTCTTTAACCTCTGACTACCACCATAATCAGTTGGTTCTCCAATGGATCTTGTTCTGTGCTGATAGGGACTGAAATGCTAGTAGGATGAGCAATTAGCAAATGAGGGCTAGGTATATGATAATTGCTACACTCAAATTTATATCATTCAATGTTTCATAAAGTCAATACACAGACTAAAGGTGTATAATTCTTATATGTTAAACACGAGTGAATAATGAGTCTGAATCAGCAGTTTAGTATCTCATTTAAGGGTAAAGAAACATGACATAAATGGCATTAGATCATATTAGGTTTATTAAGCAACATCAAACTCTGCAAGATGCAAAGGTGAAGGGAACAAATCTTCCTTAACCGAGGGAGATTAAGATAACTAACGCACATAGATTAATAGGAAATCAATTTAGCCTCAATCAAACTCTTGAGAAAGTTCAGATAGCTCCAAGTGACCAGTTCCAGTTCGTTAAAGACATGAAACCTGCCCCAGTCTGTTGCTGTAACATCAAAGTCACAGCTTCATGACACAAACCCTTTCAGCCAAAGAGGTTCCAATATGCTAACATACCAGCCGGCAGCAGATTGCAGTATTACGGCACAGTTCACATTGTTATAGATGTCCAAGCCGGATCAATGACTAAACATCGAGGGACACAATATCGAGTGTCCACAAGATCGAAGCATAAATATCGAGGGACATAATATCGAATCCCTATCTGCAAACAGGTAAGTACTAAAATATCGAGTACAAAATATCGTTGTTCAAAATATAGGTAACTAAAATATAAATTAAAAAAAATTCAAACTAATATAATAGTAATTAAATAATAAGCACAATTAAGTAAAACATAGTTAAAATGATGTAAAAAAGCCTAAAATGTAAAAATAATAAATGTAATGTAAAAAAAGTTTGATTGTTGTTTTAACATATATATATTAACTTAATATTATTAAAAAATTATTAATATTCTTAATTATAAATATTTAAAACATTATTAAAAAGATAATAACATATATATACATAAACATATTATATAAAGTTAAAAATAAATAATATACAATAATTTAAATGATAATATTAATATTTTTTATACAAACTAATATTTTACACTACATTAAATGGAACAATAAAAAAAATGTTGCATAGCAAAGTGAATAAAAATAGTATTCACACTACAACAGGTGCAAAAGTATGGAATATGTTGGATAGCAGGTAGGTACAAATTACTGTTCCCACTCCAATGAGTGGAACAGTAGGGAAAATGTTGGATAGAGGATGGGTAAAAATTAATATTTAGTATAACAACAAGAGAGAGAGGGAAAGAGGCACTCTTAGACCCCATGTAGATCAATAAACAACAACGAAAGAGTGACTATAGTGCAACCAGGGAACACCTGGTTAAACAAAACAGCAAAGGGCAAAAACCAGTGTTTGTAAAAGAACCCTCACTCACCGACCTGGTCGGTGACATGCTTCATCATAGGGTTCCACCAGAGAGGCCGAATGCCTCGCTGGTGTGCTTCTACGTCTGGTTTACAGCGGAGCAGGATGTTCAAGTACGTGTGTGCGTGATGGTGAAAAGGAAAGTGAAAATTAAAGGGTGACTGGTTCTAGCCTATCAATTAATTTAGTAAAGGCTGACCAATGACCCTTAAAATAAGTGAGACGGATGTAAACTAGTTCATTAGTGTAACAAGTAACATCCGATTTAAGTGTGTAAAATTAGTCAACATGTTTCTGCTTGTATATGCTATTAGCTAAGCATACGGTCCAGGGAGGACCAACGTAGGTCCACTACGGGGGCACACGAGTTGGGAAATACCCGGGTGTTTGCTTCCCCTCCCTGCTGGACCCATGAAGTGATTTGCTTCATAAGCTAATGCTCTAATGGTCTACGATTCTACGAGAAACCACATCGGTATAACTGTGAGTTGTAATACACATTGTTCCTCAGGTTAGGGTGTGCCTTAGGGTGCGCATACCGCCGTGGAACATACAGTAGGCCCTGAAGAATGCTCAGCTAATAGCATATACAAGCAGAAACATGTTGACCAATTTTACACACTTAAATCGGATGTTACTGGTTACACTAATACACTAGTTTACATCCGTCGTATCTAAATTAATTAACACAATTAACAGTATAAAATCACATTGATTAAATATTATGTAAATATGAATACAAAAATATTTTTAAATTATTTTAATACACACCGTACTCCTCTATACACACTCAACACACTCCTAAAAAATATATAGCTTATTAACACGTTAATACATTAATTATTAATCATTAATATGTGATTAATTACTAATTAATAAAAATTGCACAATTTACATAATTAGCAATTAATTAAATACTGTTATTAATAACTTTTTAAATATTTATTAAACAATTAATTGACTTACTTAACACTATTAATTATTAAAAATACATTATTAATTAATAAATTATAATGTATTTTTATTTAAATTAAATTACTTCCCACCCTATTCCCCTATAAACCCACAGCCCGCTACGAAACTAATATACGCAAAAATGAATTAACATAAAATTATTTATCTTACATTTTTTTAAACTTTTAACACATATACTAACATATAATACAATAAAAAAAATTATATAATGAAATTCGATATAAAGACATTTGATATTACTTACCTACATGTCGATATTATTTTCAACTATATTATGTCTATTCTATATTCTGTCCTCTCGATATTTTGGAGTCAATACTGTATCCTTTCAATAGAAAAAAAAATGATATTTAGTCTCATTACCGTCCAATCCATCTGTCTTAATGCTGCAAAATGGGCGGGCAAGCGAATCCAAATTTAGCTCCAAAGTTTGAGCAATTATCCTCCCTGGGTTCCGGAGTAACACCCCCTTAACAGCATCAGGAATATCAGACAACTCTGTCTCATTGGTCGTCTTCAATAGGATGAGGATGATGTAGTAGGTAAGTATACAATCCAGAAGAATTAAGTAATCCAGGTTACGTAGCTTCCTTAAAACCATTGTAAGCTTAGTCGTATGAACAATGTGAAACTCAGATAGTAAGCGAGATCATGGCTTTTGTATTTCCAATGGTTAGTTCTCAAGCATCTGTTCTAGCATGTAACAGTTTTTGTTGCAGATTTAGTCAAACTGTGCTACACAGAAGTCAAAGGAAGCAATGGAAATTCAGAGCACAAGTGGCAACTTTACAAAAAGTTCCCATAGGCTTCAGACCAGTCAGTTCATTAGTTCAGGTTTGAAAAAGAAAAGAAAAGAAAAGAAGCTACATTTGAGGCCTACATGAAATACAGATCTATTTATGATGCTAAAATATGAATCTCACATTGAATAATGCAAAGTATGAACTGCTCACATAAATGTATTAATAAACTTTTCAATCAATTCGTAATTAATTCATATAAGTATGTCACTGTTTCACACATATAGAATATATAAGTTTTCTTTACATATATATCATTAAGGCGCACATAATTATAACTGCATTAAATAAAGGATTCACAGATGTTACTACAGCTAAATCTCATGCAACACCTATTTTGTCATTTTCAGTGTTTATGTTACACATAAAATTGCAATTTTATCTCTATCACGTGAAACGTTAATCCCTTTTCTATTTAATCTCTTGGTTAATATTGTCACGTTATCCTTAAATCAATGTCATCAAAAGTGTTAAATTTCACATCGATTTAAAGGTAAACATAGAACATATCATGAGCTTATTCTAACATTCTGCACACTTTTACAATGTAGTATCTAGCCCCCAGACTCATGAAACCCATTTTCTGCGAATCCCAATTTAGAATTCGCATAATGGGATTCATGAAATTCTGCGATAAAAAATAGCGATTCGCATACGGCCGGCCGCAAAAGCCGATTGCGAATTTCACTAAATCGCAGAATAATCGCTAAATCGGACAATATCCGTGTTGAAATTGCGATCTCGCTATTAGCGAAATCGCAAATTGCGATCTCGCTAATGGCGAGATCGCAAAAACGGGAAGTCGCATTTCGAGCACAGTGATGACATCACAACCAGGAAGCAGGCAGTTCCCTCCCTCATTCTGAATACTGAGACTTATTTGGAAGCAGCACTGCCCAAAGCTCCACTCTAAAACACCTCCAGCTTTCAAACAGGATACACCCCACTGCAGCAATGTCACAGGAAGCAGCAGGGAGCAGCTCCACTGGGAGAAAGAGAACATTGAAATTCTCAGAACAGGAGCTTGAATATCTTATTGAGGGAGTCAGTAGAGATCATGATAGACTGTTCGGGAAGGACTCCAGGAGGGTGCCAGAGGCCGACAAATGGCGAATTTGGTTGCGCATCCGCGCAAAAGTCAATTCTGTTGGAGTCACTCAGCGATCAATCAACGATCTCAAGAAGAGGTGGTACGACCTCCGAGGTCGTGCCAAGGAGAAGATTGCCGAGAGGCTGGGTGAGCGTGTTGCAACAGGAGGGGGAGAGCCAACAGTCCCTCCCAACACCCCATTGGAGGACCTCGTTGAGGACACATTGCAACCTGAGGCATGTGTGGGGGTAACCCGGCTGGACTCCTCCCGACCCACCTAAGAAAGCCAAGGTAAGTGCCATGCGACTGCGACCCTGTCCCCTAACAATGGCCATGACCCTAGAGCTACCCATTAGAAACCCCAGTCATGCAGCCCATGCACATCAGAAAATCCCTATTGCATTGTGGGACATGTAGTCTGACCACAATTCACATTCAGCCCCATATAGCCAGATATGTCCTAATAGAGTCAATCCAACAGCCAGTCAGTGAATGCTAGCCTGCATGCATGTAGCAACCTTCCATGTGCAAGATACATGTAATTAATCAACGTCCACTTTACATCACAGGTGGCGCTGAAGATACCAGCAGCGACAGTGAGGGGCTGCAAATAGACGAGAATCCAAAGGATTGTGAGGGTGACGCACATTCATCCACACAACCAGCTCCATCAGAGCGAGCACCAGCGCCAGCAGCCTTACCACCACCTGCAACGCCAGCGACAACAGGTGCACCACAACCTCCAACTGTGAGACCCATGCCAGTGGCATCGGCAACACCAGCAGCCGCCTGGCCGCCAACACAACGCACACCTACTGTGCCCACCCAGTCCAGCGGACAGGTCAGGGAGCGGCCCCAAACTACACCAGGCACCGGCAGGAGGGGGGTGACTGTGCGTGTGCCCGGTGTGCCAAAAGAGCGCTGCATGCTGCGCGTCCACCAACAACAGGCACGACACCTTGCAGCAATACATCTGCAGCTGCACAATACAGCCAGGAATGTTGGCCAGCTGTCCGACCGGATAGAGCGAATGACCACAGCAGTGGAGGCTAACACTGAGGCCATGCTGACCCAGCGGAACCTCAACCGGCGCCGCCACCGCCAGCTCCTAACACGCCTCTCGGCGTACACGCGCTCCAATTATATAATTCGCAATGCAACATCCCAGATGTCCCGAAGATCATTGGCCATGCAAATCCAGATGGTCCAATGCTGCCAGGACGTGGCACGGGCACTTGAGCAGGCAACCACTGCAGTTCAGGCACTGCAGGCTACTGGCCACGGCCAGGCAGGAGGGGAGGACGCTAGTGAGGGAACATCTAGCCACAGCAGCCTGTCTTTGCCACCGGTCAGAGTTCCCCGCCGCAGCAGCAGGCCCACTGCGGGATCACGGGTGAATCCGGAGGAAGATGTGGAGAGGCGAATCGGAGCCTCGGGCCGGAGGCGCCATTGGCATTTATGCTCATAATGCTGGGACATGCTGATGATAAAAGCATGCCCACTAACGAATCAGGAGATGCATGACGCAATACACCTCAAATGTATCTTTTGAAAATATTGCTATATTATTGTGAACACAACAATAATATTTATTCAATAACAGTACATCAGACTCATGTCATTATTTCAATTCTCATGCATGAGTGAAGTGTTGGGTGAGGGGAGTGGGTGGACTAGAAAAAGTTATTTCTGATTTGGTTGCGGCGTCTGTGTCCTTCAGCTGGATTTTCCCCGCGTGCATGACGCGCATGTGGAGGTGGGCGGTTGTCCCCTTCCGACTCACTGCCAGATATCTCAATAGGTATCCTGCGCTTGGTAGCAATGTTGTGGAGTATTGCACACATGGCAACAATGCGGCAGCAGACCTCAGGCTCGTATTTGAGGGCCCCACCAGTCTTATGCAGTATGCGGAAGCGGCTCTTCAAAAGCCCAAATGTCCTCTCAATACAATTCCTAGTGCGGATGTGTGCTGCATTGTAACGCCGTTGCTGTGGTGTTGCAGGGTTGAGGTAAGGGGTGAGTAGGTACTCACGGAGACCGTAGGCGCTGTCACCGGAATGAAAGGAGCAGAGGGTGAGTGCTTGTTCTGCGCATCTACATGATCACAGTGTATTATATGGGGGCATGAGTACTTACCTAGTAGGTGTCCTTCGGCAAAGCCTCCCCTGGCCAGTCGTGTGTGAATGCCGCTGTGCCGGAATATGAAGGAGTCATGTGGGCTCCCCGGGTATTGTGCCACTATGTCCGTGATGTAAGTCTTTGCGTTGCACACCATCTGGATATTGAGGGAGTGGTAGCTTTTGTGGTTGCGGTACATGTACTCCGTTTGTGCTGGTGGGCAGATGTGGATGGGCAACGTTATAGAAATGTAGCTTGGTCTCATTCAAGTCCTGTTGGGTGGTGAGGAATGAGATGTAGTGGTGAAGCCGGCTCAGCATTGCCTCCAGGAAACTCTTTAGGCAGCAGGACATGGTGCTCTGGGATATCCCCCCTGCAACAGCGACTATCCCCTGGAAGCTTCCGGAGGCCAGTAGGTGCAGGCAGCACAAGACCTGGACATGTGTGGGCAGGCATTGGTCCTCCTTGTTGGGTGCTGCATCAGGGGGTCTAGGTCCCAGATCAGCTTTAGGATCATTGGCCATTCAGGCGGTACTTTGAATAAATTTGCTCCGCTGTTTGGCCCAGCAGGGTGACCCGCAAGCGGAATATTCTCTCCTGGATCCTGCGTCTGTTCCGTGCTGCAGTCTGGAGCCTGCGCCGCCTAACCACCATGTAGAGTCCTGGCATTGTGAGAGTCCTCATGCTGCTACTGTGTTTCCTTAAGTGTGTTTGTTCAGGTCTGCACCTGTGGCTCGTTAGTGGGTTTTTTTTTTCCTACATGGTTACCACCTGCTTTTGGTTCTCCTTAAATTGTGATTTACAGCTATTTTGCAATTTGCAATTTTTCATGAATAGCGTTAGCGATTATTTTGCGAATTCGCTAATTAAATCGCAGAATCCATGGAATCTCGCAAATTCCGAATCGCTATTGGGGTTCCACCCAGATTCTGCAATTTTTTTAGCGAATTCGCAAAAACGCTATTTTTGCCATGATGATTTGCTTTTCTGTCAATTGCGATCGCAATAGCTAATTCGCAGCTAATGCGATTGCAATTTTGGTTCATGAATCTGGCTGTAAATCAGAATAACATTTTGTCATTTTCCAGAAATGTGAAGCTTATCACACGTTGTCATCATCTGTGTAAAGTGGTGTCAGAAATCATTTTCTTTCTAAATTGCCACAAATTTGTAAGAGGAAAACCTCTGCTCTATCAATGAGTTAGTGTAGTTCTCAAAATGTGCCTTTCCTGCTAGATTGACATTGCAAGCAAACCTGAAAATCTAAGTACCAACTCTCATTTCAGTTCAAAGTGAAGCCCTGCCTTTGCTAATATGACATCAATGACACCCTCCAGCACCTGCTGCTCTTCCACTTTGGCCATTTTCTTGTTAGCATTGCTATCCCCGCTCTGGTCTTATTTAACCCCATGGATGCTCAGCATATTCCCCTGCTGTGCTGAGAATTCGGAAATCCCACACAACATGACGAGCTGGGCTCGTCATGAGCGTGCGAGGAGGCTACTTCATGACGAGCCCAGCTCATCATGAGCGTGGAAGGGGTTAAAGAATGTGCTCCACTCCTTTCTACAAGTTTGCATTATCTTTCAAAATTGATCTATTACCTACATAGTAGCCAGTGTAAAAGAAGGAGCACACTTTGGCCAGGTTTCCACACCAAGAAATGCAATGAAGAGAAAACCTGCCATCATGCACTCAGCATCTGGCATGGCATACCTGTTAGACTTGGCATCTTTTGGCATGTTTCCCCTGAGTTTTTGCTTTCTGACCTCGCGGTTTTGACTCTGTTTTTGCTGGCGTAACATTTATGCGCACTTCTCGCGTTGCTGATCAGTGGTAAGGCGCAGGCGCTCTCTGTCAGTTGTGTTATGGATTGGTGTTTCCACGATTGGATATTTGATTTACTTGTTAGTCCCTAGTAAAGTGCACTGAGTGTGCCAGAGCCTGTGAATCAAATGCTACTCGTGGGCCGGCAGCACTGATTGTGCCACCCACGTGAGTAGTCCTGAAAAGGTACCTCAGACCTGCCATTGCAGAGTTTGCACGCAGTTTGTAACTGCCATGTCGACGTGGCCAGTGTAAACACTTGCCAGTCCCTAACCTTCCCTTTTCTTACATGTCAGGCACCCTAAGGTAGGCCCAAGGTACCCCTGTGGGCAGGGTGCAGTTTATGTGAAAGGTGGAACAAGCCGTGGTGTGCATGGCATGTCCCGATAGTAAGTTACAGCCAATTTCGTTTTTCACTATTGCAAGGCTACCGGTTCCCCATCGGAAGGAATAGTAGGTTTGTTTATAACATCTTATAAACGTAACTGGTTCAAGGAATTAGGTAGACAAATGAAGTATAGTATGCCTGAACTCAGAATCTAAAGATGCATCTTTTAGTGAAGGTGATTTTTACATTCTGTGTTTGAAAATACCACTTTTAGAAAGTAGGTATGTTCTTGCTCAGTCATCCCATGTGCCTCTGCTGGAATGTGGATTGCCTGTGTGGGTTTTGGATGACAGAAGACTGGGGAGCCAGAGGGGCTCCAGATAGTCTAGGTGTGTCAGGAAAAGGATGAATAGACCTAGGCTGCGATGGGTGAAGGGGGAGGAGATTTTCTTGCACCTCAAAGGGCCTGGTCTGCCTCTGACAATGCTGTCTCCACCTCCTGCCAGGAAATCACACCAGAGAAGGCAAACTGGTTCTGGCCGGGCACAGACACCCTCTGCCTGCCAGATCAAAAGATTTTTGTGTACAAATACTGGGGCCCAGACCCCTGAACTTTAGAACTCATCTGAATCAAGAAGACTGCCAAGAAGAACTGGAGAAGCTGTGAGGAGGCACTACCGCTTTGCTGTGTGCTTGGCTGGGCTGTCCTGCAGTGGCTGCTTCTGTCTTGGGCAGTGAAAGGCCTGGGCTGGACTTTCTGCAACTTATTTTGTGAGTCTCTCCAAGGGCTTGAAATAGAGCTTGACCCCTGTTCTCAAAGTCTCAGGAACAACAAAGACTTCAAGCGCTTCTGCCCGCAGCACTGGGGACTGTGTGTTTTGTGCTGTATCAGAGGAAAAGCAACTCGACGATGTCTACGACGCCACTGCCAACGCCCAGTCCTTAAGGCACCGCAGAGGGCACTGCCACAACGCCGCACTGCAACCTTGGCCTCACCGACGACACCTGTCGATGCTGCCACCGACTTGCAGCTTGCACCGCGACCTGTGAGCACAGCACTCCGCACCGCCTAGCTTCACGCTGAAGCCTTGGCACCACAGAGAGCACCGCCGCAACGCCGCACCGTGACCTTGGTTTCACCGACGATGCCTGTTGATACCGCCACAAAGGAGCTGCTCACACCACGACCTGTGGGCACCGTACTCCGCACAGCCATGCTTCACAAGGAAACCTTAGCCTCCCCGCCAACGTCGCTCCATGCCGAAATCGATGCAGCTGCTTGCACCGTGGTGCAAGGGCACTGCTTGTAAGTCACCCGAAGCACCGCCCTCATCCCGCACCGCAGCCTTGGTCCACCCGTGCCAGCACCATCAACTCCCACTTGTGAGCTGACGACAGCGCTTCAGCAAGAACGTCGCCGCTGCTTGCACCGTGACCTGCTAACATCGTGATGAGCACCGCCTTCATCTCACACCGCGACCCTGGTCTCACCGACGGTGTCATCTGAAGCAGTCATCGAGCTGCTGCTCGCAACGCAGCCTCGGGGCACCACACACCGCACAGCAGCACCCGATGCCTGCCGATGCCAGCGCTCCTGATTCCATCACAGAGGAGCTCGACCTGCAACGCGAGTGACTTTGAGGGCCTCATCGCCCTGTATTTCTCACAGGTACTGTTTGCGGGTCTTCCCGACACCTTAGCTGTCCCGCAACCCTGTGACCCGCTTGCAACCTCACTAATCCACAAATGAGCTATTGATTCACAACTTAAAGAAGCATCTTATCAGTTATAACTAGTGACTCTGCACCGACTCTGTTCCAGAACCAGGAATCTTCAAAAGGTTCTCTCTTGTCTCATCTCCTATTTCCCTAACAGTTGCACAGTGATAATGTCTCATCTTGGTTTGCTAAATATATAAATACCAACATAGAGATACATAGTATACCTCTTTCCAGTGGTATAGTATGGGAATATCGCACAATAAATAACGTGTCCCAAAGATGATGTCCTAAAACACTTTTAGGGGAGTAAGTATGAGAGGTACCCCTTAACAGCAATCAAGGGAAATAGGGTCAGTCAACCAATGAAACAAGGAAATTCCCTTGAGGAGAACTCAATAAAATACAATAAAAAGTCAAAACTAATAACAAGATATACGTATATAAAATGAATTCATACAATTTATTGCAAATACAAGCATTAAAAACATAAAACGAGTGGACCCGTGTGAGGCCACTCAACACAGTTAAGAATAAAAGCAAAAGAATTTTTAAGCATTCAATATTGACCAGCAAAATTGAAATACAGAGACAGAACGGCTGTAAGACTTAGAATTAGTACAATACTGGTTGTATAGTCAGACTCTATTTCTGACACCTGGGTTATGTACACCAAAATACAGTATATCAACAAAGATGTCTGGGTCGTGAATTATACTAGGAGGTGCGTCGACGCGTTTCGGTGGTTTTTCTCAATTTTGTCCACCTTTGTCAAGACTACGTTTGATATCTGTCGTGGTGCAGGGGTCAGTTATAATCACCCTTAAAGGATATTTTTCAAATGGACCTTTTTTCTTTGTTTGTTTAAAAGCCAGAGGTGTCTAAGTTTCGTCCTTGCACTGTGAACTCTTGTTACACTAGTCAGGTGCCCGGGACTATGTATTTCTCTGGTTGCTTAAAGCCCTTTAGTTAAAAATCCAGGGGCGCTTACGTCATGTCCTTGCGTTTTGGAATTATTTCCCTGGTATAGCGCGAAGGACTGCCTGCTTCTCTGGATACTCGGAATGAGTAAAACACTTTTACACAAATGTCACCCAGTTAGACCCAGTGACCGGAAATGTACACCCAATGAGACAAATATTTTGCAAATATGTAGAATACATTGTATTTTTGCCAACAATATCCTGTTAAATAAGTTGGCTTTCTATTGCTTCCTGACTTGTATTGTACTGTCTGATGACCTTGCATTGGATCAGTAATGTACTTTTTTCTAGGTGTTGTACTCATTGTCCTGTTAAGATCTTATCACAGAGATAAGCAGGCCAGTACTACAAAGCCCCGTTTACATGTTGCCCTGTTCTAGAATATTCTTGTCTTCCTCAATGCTATAGTGTACTGTGGACATCAATCATGCATCACAAATTCAGGTGATGTCTTCTCATTATTTTTTGGCATTGTAATTAAAAGTCTTCGAACACTTTGTACCATAATAAAATGCTGCAGGATTTTCTTTTAATCCACCAGGGTAATGTAGCTCAAGGTAGAATTATGAAAATTAATTTCAAATACATTTTATCTATCCTGCTTGCATTTCAGCACAAAGCTGTATCAGTATATTTTTATATTTTTTTAGCATTATTAGTACTCTATTTTGTTAATTTCAGCTGCTGTGTTTTTGGTGTCTCAGGTAGCATGCTTCAGTCTTCCTGAAGCAGTCCCTTCTTATCCACATGCTTTTCAAGTGATAATGTCAGCTTGCATGGCTGTTTTTGTATAGGTTTAGCGTTATTTTTGATGGTTTCTGATGAATGTGTTGATGTGTTTTACTTTAATTACCATTTTGGTGCTTGAATTCAGGGTTTTGAGCCACAAATTCTTACAATGCATTTTAAAACAAGGCCACTTTCGGTCATTGGTCCTTCCCCTGTCGATAATCCACCACAGTGATTGCAGTTTACTCCCCTCTTGTGGTCCCACCTTGCTGTCCCCTGACCAGCCTTTTGGGGTCTCCAGTTACCTCCATTGATGCTGACCTTCCATTTGACTACTCCCTGCCATACCGCTTGTGGCAGGTGAATGCATCACATTGCAGCGGGCCATGGCCGATGACGATGGCGGGCTAATGTCTGATGCCTCTTGACTTTAAATGTTTCACGCCATCTCACTTCCAGGAGCTTGCTACAACTGGGACTTCTTTCCTAGGCTCATGCACTAATGACTGTGGACTTCAAGCATTTGGACATCATTCTTGACTTTCTTAAGAAAAAGGTCTGTCAATTAATCTGCCTTCCCAGATACTAGGATCCTAGGGGTGGGTTAGGTGGATTATGGGAAATTCCAGTCCTGTTTGCTTCCTTGCGTTTTTTCATTTGAGCTCCTGTACTTGCCCTTCAAAAGTGTTTTATGTTCTAATCTGTAATATCTCATCCCAACCCAACCCCAGTGGTCCTATTCATGCTATCACCAGCCGATGTAGACAGCTCTTGTTTATCTTTCTGCATTTCTGTGTTTGTGGTTGAGAGTGACCATTATTGGTTCCTGTGTTGTGGTCTTGTTGGAGCAGTTCTCTCCAATATTGTAGTGAGTGTCGCTTGGCTCTCATCCAAGAACTCATCTTTAATCATAAGACACTAACTGCCCCTTTTAAGGATCACCACCTCTTGGGCCCAGATTTTCTAATTGTTCATGCAACGCAGTGAAGGATCCAAATTTGCTGCCCTGTGTTGTGCAAAGGGATAAACGTGGTGCGGCACCAAGTCTACAAAGATGAACCTGCTGCTGGTGTCCAAACAGGCTGTCTTGCACCATGCACTGCTCGCACCATGGTGCAAAAGTGAGTGAGGTCTGTCCAGCATAGGATTTGTACTGGTGGCATACCCTTTCAGTACCAATTCATATGCATAGACAAACGCAGATGGTTCTTACGCATTGGATGAGGGATGTATACTTCAGCACACTTGAAATTCATGGATTATTCAGAGAAATGACTATTGTGTCCCCTTTTTGGCATCTGCTTCAAGTAGACGTCAATTTTGTATGCTAACCCTGGCGTAGCTAGGGCTTTGTGGCAAATGCTAAGGGTGTTTGCATTATTCGGCCCCAGAGGCGCCTCTTGAAACAAAGCAACGCAAAGCATATATTCTGCTCCGAAAAGTTGACCTTTCCAGCGTAAGACACCTTAGTAGACACATGAACCACTTTGTGGCACGGCAGCTCAAGTGCAATAGTTTAGTAAATCTGGCCCAAGTTATTCCACACTTCTGCCTTTATCACAACTTATCGCCGTAAGTTGGCTCAGTAGAGACAACACAGGTCGGTAGAATATGGAAGGTCTGAAGCATGACACATTTCTATGTTGGTTAGCTAAGTATATAGAATAAAAAAATAAAGTCCACTGTTATATTTTAACGGAGCTCTATGTTGCAAAGGTTCAAGGTGCAGTTTAAACAGTAGTTCAGCGGCGGACATCAGTTGAAATCAGGTCATCAAAAATAGCTCGCAGATGTATTCTGCTTAGCCACTTTTATTCAAATGGACTGTTCAAGTTCAGCAGTTCCATGCTATCGTCACCCTAGCCCAAATATAAAAGCAAACATCATCTGCTGGTCTAATGTGTGCAATTTCTGACTGTACACGTTTGTTCCAAATACGAGAGCATCTCTAGGGTACATTTTGTTCTTAGATACATGTCTGAGAAATGAAATGCATCCTGCTGTCTAACACTAGCAAGTGTATATTATTAGCTGTGCACAAGATAATCATACTTATAGATATGAAATTATTGCTCTACTTTTTGGTTGTTGAAAAAAGGTTGTAGATGGATTGAATTATATGACCTCTATACTTTTTTGTAAACTGTTAATGCGTTAATTTCCGCAAATAGTCTGATTGGCACAGGCAGCTGGCCTCTCTGCATCTATAAAGAGTGCTTCAAATAGTATTGTATCAGTTCATGCTTTCCCTTCTTTTGTTCTAATATATTATGGTATGTTGATTTTTGTTTTAAATCTTGTTGTATTATGTTGCACTGTCATCTCTTAAATCTGTGTATCTTAATAGTGTTCTTTCCCTAGACCTTTTGTTTTGTCCATCCTTGTTATCAGCTGATATATTTTCTTGCCTTAGGACTTTAAGCACTTTTGACACTGCCCTTCAGTGCCAAATCGCTGTGCTTGTCATATACAGTCCGGTGATTGGTGTATACATGGTTGGCTGATTTGAGGTGGCTGTAAGTCCCATGTCTAGGGGTAAGACAGATACCCAGGGAATGTAGCTCAAATGCTCCTCTGTGGTCCTGCAGCACTGGTTGTGCCACCCATGGAGGTAGCTCTTCAAACGTGAGACAGGTGGGTCCTGTGTGGGCAGGTTACTGTTACTCAACTTGGCATTTAAAAAGCTACTTGCCAGAGTTCTGCATGCCTCTCGCTCTGGATCACTGACATAATATTGACGGACAGAATATCGACTAGCAAAAATATCGATGCCAAAATATAGACAGACAGAATATCGAGTTTGTATCTACAAACAGGTAAGTACAAAAATATCGAGTCCAAAATATCGTTTACAAAAATATAGTTTATTAAAATATCGACTTTATTAAAAACAGTGTTAAAATAAATTAATAGTTAAAATTAATTACTAAAATATACTTAAAAATAATTAAATTTACTTATAATAATTAAATAATTAATGAAAGTTATAAAAAAAAATTCAATCATATTTGTTAAAACATATATATACTAACATAATATATTTAAATAATATCCAATATTATTACCGTACGATAGCAGAAGTGTAAAAATACTATTCCCACTCCAGAGAGTGCAACAGTAGGGAAAGCGTTGGATAGCGTAGGGTTAAAAATGACTATTCCCACTCCAGTGAGTGCAACAGTAGGGAAAGCGTTGGATAGCGTAGAGGTAAAAATAACTATTCCCACTCCAGTGGGTGCAACAGTGGGGAAAGCGTTGGATAGTGTAGGGGTAAAAATTACTATTTCAACTCCAAATAGTGCAACAGTAGGGAAAGCGTTGGATAGCGTAGGGGTTAAAATTACTATTCCCACTCCAAAGAGTGCAACAGTAGAGAAAGCGTTGGATAGCGTAGGGGTAAAAATTACTATTCCCACTCCAGTGAGTGCAACAGTAGGGAAAGCGTTGGATAGTGTAGGGGTAAAAATTACTATTCCCACTCCAGTGGGTGCAACAGTAGGGAAAGCGTTGGATAGCGTAGGGGTTAAAATTACTATTCCCACTCCAGTGGGTGCAACATTAGGGAAAGCATTGGATAGCGTAGGTTTTAAAGTACTATTCCCACTCCAGTGGGTGCAACAGTAGGGAAAGCGTTGGATAGCGTAGGGGTAAAAATTACTATTCCCACTCCAGTGGGTGCAACAGTAGAGAAAGCGTTGGATAGCATAGGGGTAAAAATTACTATTCCCACTCCAGTGGGTGCAACAGTAGGGAAAGCGTTGGATAGCGTAGGGGTAAACATTACTATTCCAACTCCAAAGAGTGCAACAGTAGGGAAAGCGTTGGATAGCGTAGGGGTCAAAATTACTATTCCCACTCCAGTGAGTGCAACAGTAGGGAAAGCGTTGGATAGCATAGGGGTAAAAATTACTATTCCCACTCCAATGAGTGCAACAGTAGGGAAAGCGTTGGATAGCATAGTGGTAAAAATTACTATTCCCACTCCAGAGAGTGCAATAGTAGGGAAATTAAATACTTCATATATTATTTCAATAAATATAAATTAATATCTATAAAAAAATAATGAAAAGTAATTACCAATTTAATATAATATAATAATTAATCAATTAAAATTACAAATTAAAAATAATTATTACTATTATTTACCTATTAATACAAATTAATTACAAATTAACAATTAATAATTTAACATTTAAAAATTAATTAACAATTAATTCAAATTAAATACAATTAAATAAATTGATTTATTTAATTAATTATAAATAAATAACTGCCCACCCTATTCCCCTATAAACCCACAACCCGCTACAGAAAATATTTTTGTAAAATTAACATAATTAGCAATTAATCAATTAATTAAAATTGATTGCCAATTAAAATGTAATTAATTACCAAATATTAATTAATTAACTATTAATTAAAATGAATACCAATAAATAAATTTACATATTTAATTAATTATAATTAAATTACTTCCCACCCTATTCCCCTATACACCCACAACCCGCTACAGAAAATAAATTAGTAAAATTAACATAATTAACAATTAATGAATTAATTAAAATTGATTGCCAATTAAAAATTAATTAATTACCTAATATAAATTAATTAACAATTAATTAAAAATGAATACCAATAAATAAATTTACATATTTAATTAATTATAATTAAATTACTTCCCACCCTATTCCCCTATAAACCCACAACCCGCTACAGAATGAAATTACACAAAAATTAAAAAAACAAATTTCATTAATTAAAATAAATTATAACATAAATACACACTTTTCACACATATAATAACATAAAAAACACTATAAAAAATTAGATATTATTAAAAATTCGATAATTTTAATAACCTATATTATATACTTCGATATTTTAACTGTCTATATTTTTAACATTCGATATTACATTACTTACCTTAAAAACAATATTTTTGACGTCTATATTCTGTCCAGTCGATATTTTGTCCAATCTATATTTAAAACTCGATATTATGTCCATTCGATATTTTGTAGTCGATATTTTGACTGTTTACCCTCTCACTCTATCGGAGTACTTTCTGGGAGCAGGGTGCCATGTCAAGAAGAGGCAGGGCATGTGCATGTGTGCACTACATTTAGTGGTTGTAAATGGCTAAAGATGGTTTGTTCCACATTGTATTGTAGAACCTGCTTCTCGGATTGGATTGGCATGAAGGATCTGTGCAAAGGCTATTGAGCTGAATGTCAGAGTGGCAGTATAGTGTTTGATATTGATGAGTTAGTAATGGCAAATCCTCTCCAGTGGTGCGAGTGAATTTGACATTTCTAATTTAGAAATTCCACTTTGGGAAAGTGGGTATTTCTGTGCTTGTGGTTACATGTGCCTGTCAGCCTCTCTTCAATCCACATCTGGGGATCTGTACATTCCTGATAAGACAGCCATAAGCTAGGGGCTCAAGGGAAACTGCATACCATTGACTCTGAGGGGCCTTCTGGGCACAGATAAGAGTGGGTGGAATTGGAACCTGCATTCCAAGGGGCAGGGTCTTGGCCCCGCTAAAGATATTGATCAAGACTCCTGGGGTTGGATGGCAGATAGGACAACATTTAGAGGCATCCCGTGCATTTCAAAGGTGGCCTTTTGAACTGATCTCTTCTTTGAAGACCATTGTGGTTATAACTACTGGAGCTCTATCCTCAGGAGTTAGAGACCCTTGTGGGATTGCAACCATACTACGCTGCTTCGACGCTGGGACATCGACAAGAGGAACTATTGGGGCAGGAGTGACCGCAACTAGATTATCCGCAGACTTGTGGGGGCCTGTGGCTTGTCGTGCTCTAGGAAAGGGACTATCACTTGGCGGATTTTGACTGGATTTTGCTGGCATGCAGCTAATTGCCACCTGTCAAGGTCCCAGGTCTCTAAGCACTCTCCAAGGGCTGGTTGGCTGGTCTCCTGTCCATGAGATCCCAAGGACAGAAAGGAATTCCGTTTTCATGAGATTGTAACGACCATGCAGGGTGCGGCAGAAACGGGTGGAAGTGGTTTTCGACAAGGACCATCCTGACGAGTGCAGTACTTACACAGTCCCGAGGAGTATGCTTGTAACGATTAGCGGCCAACCTGGGGGTGCCGTAGCCTGAGGAGTTCAAGGAGTGTGGGGAAAGTTTGCTGAGTCTGAGGGACTCAAGCTTACAACCGGAAACCTGTTCTAGCTCACACTATGTAGCGTGTGGTGTCCAAGGGGTGTTGAGGGGAGCTTTCCAAGTCTTTGAGACCCGAGCTGGCAGCCTAGACTGTCTCTGACCTACAGATTGGGTGGACAACAGTGCCTGACATCGTGGCCTCAGTCCGAGGTCACTGGCTCCCTCTCCCCACTCACGCCACAAGGTACTCTGTTGTTGGGAACACTGTGACTGGACCAGAGTGGTCTCTAGGGCCATATGTATCAACAATCCGATTTGCGATTCTGAATTTGTGATTTTTTTGCGAATCGCAGATTCAGAATCGCAAATCGGTATGTATGTAAAAAATCGCAAATAAATAGAAATTCGGCAAAAATCGCTATTTATTTGCGAGATCCCCAAATGCGATTTCTTACCCTTAAGAAATCTCAAATTTGCGATTTCTTAACGGAAAAAATCGCAATTTTGCGAATTTCGCAAATCAGCTAATCGGAAACTCAGGTGCAGCATGATGACATCACAAACAGGAAGTAACTCACTACCCATGCTGCACCTGAGTTGCTGATTCAGTGTCAGAGCGAAGGAGTGTTGGAGAGTGAACTGTGCTTCTAAATCAACATGGCTGAAAGTGGAGACATGCCCAGGCAGGAAACCCAGCAGCAGCAGCAGAAGGGAGAAAGTGCAAGGAAGAGGAAGCAGAAATTTTCTGAGGCAGAACTGGAGGCATTAATCCAGGAAATGGTGCCAAATCATGAATTACTGTTTGGCAAGAAATCTCTGAAGGTGCCAGAGACCCGTAAAAGGTGCATTTGGGCTGACATCCAGCATAAAGTGAATGCACTGGGGGTGACACACCGGAGTGTGGATGAACTACGAAAGCGCTGGTATGACCTGCGCCAGCGCTCCAAAGAGAAGTTAGCTGCCAGCTGGAGCAGTCCAGGCACACCGGTGGAGGGACCTCTACAGTGTCGGACTCCACACCTCTGGAGGAACTGGTGGAGGGGACCCTGCAACCAGAAAGGGGCGTGGCTGATTTGGACAGCTCCGATCAACAAGCATCTGGACCAGGTAAGAAGCATGCCATCACCACCCTAATACCCCCAAATATCCCCCAGCAGTGACCTAGATGCAGGAAAAAAGATTTGTACTCCAGAGCAGGTACACAGGCAGACACAGCAATGCATTATGGGAGATGTTATCACATGAAATTCTAAGTAGTGCATTTTCAGCCAAGCAAATCAAAAATAGCATGTGCATGTCAGGAAAGGGAAATAACTAACAAATGTAATCCCAAACGGTGAAATTAATTTATTTACACAGTGTAAGTGAGTACAGTTAATAATTGTGTGCTGTTCTGTTCACAGCACCATCAACAACACAGCCTACAGGCAGTGGAACTGTGAATGAACGTCCAGGGCAGGGCATGAGGGCATGAGGAACACACAGATGGGGAGGACAGCCCTGTCAACCCTCAGAAGAAAAGAAGGAGACACATAGTGAGACCACTACCACCAATGGAGGACGAGGCAGAGGATAGTGATGAAAATGTGCACTCTGATAACACACAGCCACAGCAAGAGGTACGTGCACAAGACCACCAAGTCCCACAAGGCACAGGCAGGCGCAGACGTCCGACAACCAGCAATATTGGAGGTCGGGTGAAGAATCTGTGTTTGCCGGCCTGGAACTGAATATGTTGCAGGTGCAGCGCCTGCAAGCGAAAAACATGAAAGCATTACAAAGAGAGGTGAGGGCATGCTTCAGGGGAATAACAAGTGAACTGAGGGGTGCCATACAGGCGCTTTGTGAAGAAATGCGCACAGACCGTGCTGCTAGGCGCCGAGAGCTGCAGCGCCTGGATAGATATACACGGGCCATTAACCGCTTGGCCTCTGCCACAAACATCCAGACCAGGTGCAGCATAGACATGCAGCGGCAGTTTGCACATGGTAGCCAGGATATAGCTACTGCACTTGTGCAGGTAACATCTGCTGTGGACGAGCTGCGGGCAGTTCGTACTACAGGGCCTGGAGTACTAACTCCCAGTGAAGAGGATGCGCAGTCAGGGCGGAGCAGCAATACCCCACCACCCATCATGGAGAGGCGCCGTAGTGGCAGTACCAACAGGCCTACAACGTCCAATTAGAATAATGCTGTGCATCATCCAACAGGGGCCTCAGCTAAGCTGCGCTGCACATGAGGTGTTTACTTTGATACCACTGGGAGAGGTGGTCTACAGACTTGACTTTACACTCACTCCTGTTTTCTATGTAGCACTGTGAGTAAAACATGTGCAAGACAAATGGAGTGTGACTAGTTGCCATTACGGACGTGTGCCATTATTTCTCCTGCAATTAAGGAATAAAAACACAGTCACACACATAAGATATGCCATTGTATCATTTTTTCTTACATAGAAATAGTTGCGCGTAATCTCATCACGCCTCTGGCGCCCAGCTGCTGCACCAGCTACACCAGCTACCATACGTCCTGGTCCAGGCCCCTCCACGTCAGAGGATTCTGATTCACTCAGCTCCACTGGTGTGCCTTTCCTGGTGGCAATGTTATGCAGCATGGCACTTGCTACCACTATCTTGCAACATGTTTGTGGGCTGTATTGGAGTGCACTTCCACTTTTATGGAGGCAGTGGAATCTGCTCTTCAGTATCCCGAATGTCTGTTCGATAGTGCCTCTGGTTGCTATGTGTACCCTGTTGTATCTGCGCTCCCTAGCATTGGCAGGGTTGAGGTAGGGTGTCATGATGAAATCCCGGACTGCATATGCACTTTCACCTGTGGGTTGAAATGTTAATGGTTAGTCACTAAACTGCACATGGTAGTCAGTACAAATGTGCCCTATGTTTAAATGCATTTACCTAGTAGATATCCCTCGCCAAACTCCCCTCTTGAGAGTCTATGGTATAGCCTACTGTGACGGAAGATGAATGCGCCATGTGTGCTGCCTGGATACTTTGCTACTATGTCCGTTATGATGTGTTTGGCATCACACACCACCTGTATGTTTAGTGAATGGTAGCATTTCCGGTTCCTGAAGATGTACTCATTGTTTGAGGGGGTGGGGGGTATTGCAACATGTGTCCCATCTATGCATCCTATCACGTGGGGGAATTGGGCAATTTGGTAAAAGTCCTGCTTGGTCTGGTCTAGTGCCTGTGGGGTGCTGGGGAAGTAAATGTGGTGTTGCATCCTCTGTACCATAGCATCAAGGAACGCATGGAAAAAGCGCGAAAGGGCACTGTGTGACACCCACTTCCTGCTGAGGCTATCCCACCCTGAAAACTACCTGAGGCCAACAGGTGTAGTGAACACAGGACCTGGATGTGAGTGGGGATGGCTTGTGTCCTGCGTGTGGGGTGTTCTAGGAAGGGTCTGAGTTCTTCAATTAAATCATGAATACTGTCTTCATCCAGTCTGTAGTGGGTGTAGATGTCCT
Source organism: Lissotriton helveticus (assembly GCF_964261635.1). Classification (NCBI taxonomy): domain Eukaryota; kingdom Metazoa; phylum Chordata; class Amphibia; order Caudata; family Salamandridae; genus Lissotriton; species Lissotriton helveticus. The sequence goes on from NC_136059.1 coordinate 1,765,810,197, forward strand.
CCTCAGTGCGCTGGTAGATGGTGATGCGCGCACGGAATATCCTCTCCTGGCCTCTCCTCCTCTGTGCAGCAGCTCTCAGTCGCATCCTCCTGGCTATCAGGTAAAGCCCCGCCATTGTGGTAAAAAGTCTGTTGAATTCTGGTACAGCTTAAATAGGTTGCACCTGGTTACCACCTGCTCCTACTTGGTGGTAATTGCGATTCTGTAAATTGCGAATTTCCAAAATTCGCTAATTGCGATTTTGTCATACATACCATTGCGATTTCTTATTTTGCAATTTTCCATTTGCGAATTTCGCAAAACGAAGAAATCGCTAAAATAGGTAATCGCAGGAAAATCGCAAATTTTTCATTCTCGCAAAATAAGGAATCGCATTTTATGCGATTCCTTGTTTTGCACCTACATTTTCCTACATACATACCATTTAGCAAATTCGCATTCGCAAACGCCGAAATTCTGCGAATTTCGGCGTTTGCGAGTTCGAATTTGCTTGATACATATGGCCCATTGTGCCTTATGTGCACCCATGACTGACTGCCTGCAGCAACTGCAGCTTGCACCTATGCCGGAGAGGAAATAATTCTCCAAATTGGAAGCTTGTCAGCTTCCGGTGTCACAGTCTTTTGCCTACCGGGGGATGGTGATCCTGCACTCATGGAGGTGCCGCTGGGTGCCTGAGGACCTAATCTGGATGGACGAGAATATGTAACAGTTTTCTCCTGGTGGTCTTGACAATCTAATCAAAGTGTTGCCAGTGGGTGCAACATGTTTCGTTGGCTGGTGTTGTTTGTGTCTGAGGCATAGTCAGAACCTGTGATTTCTTGACCATTACAACTGTACAGTGTTTGCAATATTGGGAATGTCATGTTTTATTCAATTTTTTTGTGGGAAAGTGGAATACCTCTGAACAGCCTGTCCATATGCTTCTGTTGCTTTTGATGTAGGAGTGATTGCTTGGATCGTGAACATGACGGGGAAGTACACACGTGTTTATTTTGCTTACGAGGCTGAGGGGATAACTGTGCAAGTGAATACATATGACTAGTACATATATGTTTGTGCCATTCTGCTGCTAATGGAAGAGTTCAACTATCCATACTAATATTATAAAGAGAGAGCAGAAGGACATAGGCTATGCAGACGGATAAAAAAAGTATAAAAAAAATTGCAAAAAACTACATCATCCAGAAGGCCGAGGGCCAAAATAACATGAAACAGGAAATGATGTAATAATGTGACTCACTATATTGAGACTGAGAGCCTGAAGCCAAATTGATCGTGAACAAGGGATATGCTATCTCGAAACGCGTAGATTTGTGCCTGCCTGCTTGAGAAACTCCATTCTGTGAGGATTAAATAAAAAAGCACATAAGTGAAGACAAACGCGAGTTCATCCCGTTTTTCTCCCAGCTCGGGGAATTGGTTGTGGATTTAAATGCGGCGTGGTTCTGCCGCGGGGATTTACGAACCGTCGAGCGAGCGCTGCAAATTCTGGCGAAAAGGAACCGAGGGGTATCAATCCATATCCATACTAATATTATAAAGAGAGTGCCCAAACCTTTGAGGCGGCTAATCTCAGTAACCACAGCACCATTGACAACACCCAATACAGCGTTGGAAAGGGCAGTTGCAGCAGAAGGACATAGGCTATGCAGACGGATAAAAAAAATTATAACAAAAATTGCAAAAAACTACATCATCCAGAAGGCCGAGGGCCAAAATAACATCAAACAGGAAATGATGTCATAATGTGACTCACTATATTGAGACTGAGAGCCTGGAGCCAAATTGATCGTGAACAAGGGATATGCTATCCCAAAACGCGTAGATTTGTGCCTGCCTGCTTGAGAAACTCCATGCTGTGAGGATTAAATAAAAAAGCACATAAGTGAAGACAAACACGAGTTCGTCCCGTTTTTCTCCCAGCTGGGGGAATTGGTTGTGGATTTAAATGCGGCGTGGTTCTGCCACGGGTATTTACGAACCGGCGAGAGAGCGCTGCAAATTCTGGCGAAAAGGAACCGAGGGGTATTAATTCATATCCATACTAATATTATAAAGAGAGAGCCCAAACCTTTGAGGCGGGTAATCTCAGTAACCACAGCACCAATCACAACACCCAATACAGCGTTGGAATGGGCAGTTGCAGCAGAAGGACATAGGCTATGCAGACGGCCACCATATAAATTTTTTTAATATTGTTTTTATTAACTTTTCAAGAAACAGTGGTGTTCATCACAATCATACAGTGCAAGACATACAATTGTACCGTAGGACACAATATACATTTAAAAGGTAAAAGAACCGTGCCAGCAAAGTAGTCCCTTGTGGGCGTGTCTGCATTGTGCTGTGGGCGTGGGCTGGAGGCGTGACTAACGTTAGGGGCGTGTGGTACGGCCATCACATCGTGGGCTGTGGGCGTGTGTTGGGGGCGTGACAAACGCTGGGGGCATGACAAACGCTGGGGGCGTGTGTCCGCCCTTCATGCAATGTGAGTCGTACATACAAGCACCAATTACGTTGCTGCGCAGCATCAAGGGGCACGCTGGGGGCGTGACACGCTGGGGGCGGGAGAAACACTGGGGGCGTGTGTCCGGCCTTCATGCAATGTGAACGCAATTGTGCCGCATCAAGGGGCACGCTGGGGGCCTGAGAAACGCTGGGGGCGTGTGCTACGTTTCGCCCTTCATGCCATGTGGGTCGTGCATTAATCAGAAGATCGTCTGCTGTGGCCGTGTGCTGGGGGCATGACAAACACATTCAGCTGGAGTCCTGGTAAGTAACATTACTGCACCCTCTCCTGCGCGCTGTTACTGAACTCTCTCATTCAACGAAATTAGACGCGCCTGCTACCATCAACCAGGGCTCTGGCTGGGCTCAGGCGGCGGATCAGTATACTAATTACACGCGCCTGATAACATCAACCAGGGCTGCAGCTGAGCCTCAAGCGGGGGAACACGTGCCTGCTAACATCAAACAGGCCTGCATCTGGGCCTCAAGCGGGGGAACACGCAAATGAGCGTGTCTGCGGGGACAATTACTGCAGCCTCTCCTACTCGCTGTCACTGAACTCTCTCATTAAATGGATTTACCAGCGGCTGACAACTCTCTCATTCAACGACATTACACGCGCCTGCTAACATCAACCAGGGCTGTAGCCGGCCTCAGGCGGCGGATCACTACACCAATTACACGCGCCTGCTAACATCAACCAGGGCTGTAGCTGGCCCTTCCCCGTCCCTATTCTAATGAAACAAAAAATTGTGTCTACCGCGAGATTTTAAAATAAATTGCCCTTGCCAAATACACACATTACACACATTCTATTTCATACCCGGACAACGTCGGGGCGGGCTGCTAGTTACATATAAATGTAAAGTAAACATCCAATGTTTATGTTGTTTTTATTTCAATGTGTGTGTAATGCAAAGACCAGTGTTTTATGCACATGGTGTGGAGTGCTTTTGCAGCATACACAGTGTGTTGTGAGGGTGGGGGTTGTGCCAATACTTTACATTTTAACCCTGAGGATAAGCCTCACTGCTCTGTGCCAAGCTACCCAAGTGTGAGGACAGGTTATTGGACAAGTCTATCATACTCATCCTTGTCTAGTTTGGTAGGTTCTGCCTGGCTTTGATGCGTCCCAGCTAGTCAGAAATCGCTGGGCCTGAGACGCCGCTGCTTTACAGTAGCGTGTTTTGCACCCGTTTTTCTTATAAAAACGCCGATTCCTGTCAGCATTTATCAACAAAGTGGATGGAGAGCCTTGAATGCCTACCTACAATAACTGGTGATTTTCAGCAATTTTGGTGCACTGGAGGTCCTTCTTTCGGCGGTGTGGTTCCTGGTCCCAATCCAGCTTCTGAGGTACTGCAGGGCTTTCTGTCAGAGGGGCGGAGTGCAGTTCTAGGAAAGGGCCTGGCTTGGGCCTAGCCACGGCCACAGCTCATTTTAGCTGTTGCACCAGTGATTTTTGCTGCATTCTCACAACTTTTACAGTTTTTTGGGCTACTTTCTTATATTTCCACTGTTTTCTCCTTATTTTTTGACGACATGGAGAATAAAGCTGTGGTTAATAATAAAAGGAGGCAGCAAATTTCCCCTCCTCCTATTAAATCTAAAGTTGTGGAATCTTCAGAGCCTTCGTTATCTTTGATATTAGAAGAAATTCAAGCTTTAAGAGTCAACACTGATTCCATTGCGTCTGAAATTAAAATTGTTAGCAAGGAGATGGCTAGTCTATCCATGACAAGTTCAGATAATTCAATTAAAATTCAGGATAATAAGCCTAGAATTGACTCTTTCTCTCCTCTGGTGACAAAAATTTCACCTTTGTGTTCTCAGTTGCTGGATTTGGAAAATCGCAATAGGCAATACAATATTCGCATTTTTAATTTACCTGAAGATGTTGAAGGGGCTAGCTGCAGATTATATTTGGACAATTTGCTCCCTGGTCTTTTACAAATCAAATTTCCTGAAAAATTTGAAATAAATAAGGCTCACAGAATTCCTTCACAGCAAAATCCTCACCAAACCAAACCACGACAAATGATCTTTAAGGTTCTGCGTCACCACCACTTGGTCTTGATTAGAAAGGCAGCTCGAGAAATTCCTTCGCTGATGGTTAATGGAAATAAGATTTTTATTCACCAGGATTTTGCCAAGGAAACTGTCACAATACGCAAAGAATTTTCTACTTTCCGTCCTCATCTTCGACATCTTGGTTTCAAGTATGGTCTTTTTGACTCATCGACGATGCGTGTCTGGAAGGATAATTTTTCCAAATCTTTTCAACGTCCTGATGACTTGAGACATTTTCTTGATCAGCAGTCTCATCATTCAATGGATACTAATGATTCCAATACTTGAGTTATGATAATTCTGCCTTGTTTGACAGGATGCTGAGATTTTCTTCTGTAGGGCTCCAGAGGTTCTGGCCATTCTTGTAACCGTGTGTGCGTTTCACATTTCACATTTATGTCTCTCGTTTGTCGTTTTTTCCATGTTTCTTTCTCTCCTTCTATCCTTTGATCAGTTTTGGAGCTACTTTTTATTTTAGGACGATTTTTTCTTTGCTTTTCTTTCTCTTATGCCTGTCTTCTGGATCTCATTTCTTACCATTTTCTACTATGGCTAATACTCATAAGTTGAATTTTGTGTCATTAATTGTTAAAGGATTGCGCCATCCAGTTAAGCGTACGAAAATATTAGATTATTTAGGAAGGTATAATGCTGATATTTGTTTTATTCAAGAGACTCATATTGATGACAACATTTTAGATTATATGAAAAAGAAATGGTTGATAGCAATGTCTCTACTCCTGCTTCTGGCAAGAAAAATGGAGTGGCGATTTTGTTTGCAAAAAGATTACATTGTCAGATTTTAAGCAAACACTCTGATGCTGATGGTAGATATGTACGGGCAAAAATTAAAGTTCATGATACATTCTTATTTGTATTATATGTTTATGGTCCTACTGCTGACGATCCTACTTTCTGGTCCACTCTTGCTACAGAGGTCTTAAAGGTTGGAAATGTTCCTTTAATTGTTGGCGGGGATTTTAATATATTTTATGACCCCTTACTGGATAGAATTTCTCAAACCAAATTCCACCCTTCTAAAGTTTATTTTGCATTCAAAGCTTTTCTTCAAACCACTAAGTTAGTTGATATATGGAGATTCAACTTTCCCACAGAAAAAAGCTTCACTTTTTTCTCCAATCCTCATAACTCCCATTCCCGAATTGATTGTTATTTAATTTCTAGACACTTAATCAATTCTGTTTCAGATCCCTGAATAGGTAATATTGATATCTCTGACAATGCCTTGTTTTCTTTATTTTTAAATTTACAGTCAACATACACTAAACAATCTAGGTGGCGAATGAATACTGATATTGTATTGAACGCGAAACATAAACCAAAACTTTTAACAGCCATAACTGAGTATTTTTCATTTAATCACGAAAGTTCTACCTCTTTAATTAACAGATGGGATGCATTTAAACTTATATTAGGGGGACTACAATTTCAATTATGGCACATGAAACTAAAACCTTCAATGCATCCATTTTAGATTTACAAAAACAAATTGCGAAAAATGAAAGACTCTTTATAACTTCTAATGATCCCCAATATAGGTGAACGCTTCAAAAATTACGATATAAATTTAACTCCCTTCTTAGTAAGAGAGCAGGCATTCAAATTTCTAATGCCAAAGCCAGATTTAATTTTAATACTAATCGCTCTGGCCGACTGTTAGCTAATTATTTACGCAATAAAAAAGACAAAACTCAAATCAATTCTATTCACAGCTCTCATAGTAAAAAATGTTTTTCTCAAAATGATATAGTCAAGGAATTTTTGAAGTTTTATTCTACATTATATAATAAACCTGATTTTCTTGATGAATCGTTAATTGACTCCCTTTTATCTTCCTGTGATTTACCTAAGATTTCCCAATCTGATAAAATAGGTCTTGACTCACCCATTACTCAAGATGAAATTTTACTTGCCATTAAGTCTCTTAAGAAAAATAAGTTTCCTGGTCCAGATGGGTTGCCAGCAGAATTTTATAAAGAATTTCAAATACAATTGCTACCCTTTTTATATCAACTTTTTACTTTTTTTGGATCCAATGGTACAACCTCTGGTTCATTCACAGAAGCATTAATAATTATTCTCCCAAAACCTGATAAAGATCCCACTTTTGTTTCTAATTACCGCCCTATTTCTTTGATTAATCAAGACTGTAAATTATATGCAAAAATACTCGCGTCTAGATTAGCACCTATTTTGGATTCAGTTATCTCTCCCGACCAATCTGGTTTTATGAAAAATAGTGTTTCTGCTAATAACACCAGAACTCTAATTCACGTTATTGAACAAAGCGCTCTATCATCCCCCTCAGGTATATTAGCCTTAGACGCTAGAAAGCCTTTGATAAGATTCATTGGCAATTCTTATTTCATACATTATCCTTTTTTAATTTTGGAGATTCCTTTATTTGTATGGTTTCTGCCTTATGTTCTGCACCGACTGCTCGTTTATTCATAAATGGACACATTTCTCATCAGTTTCCTCTTTTTAAAGGTACAACGCAAGGTTGTCCACTTTCTCCTCCTTTATTTTTAATTGGCATTGAGCCTTTTCTTTCTTCAATTAGAAAATGTGATGAGATTAAAGGTATCAGTATTAAAGGTGTTCTTGTTAAAACCCTTGCGTATGCTGATGATGTACTTTTATTTTCAAGTGATCCTGTGTTTCCCACCTTTAATGCATATTATAACAAATTACTCTACAATTTCTGGTTATACTTTAAATACAAATAAAACAGAATGTTTCCCTTTGAATGTATATTGTACCCCTGATATGCTTCCCTTGAATGGTTTAATTTGGCAAAAAAATAAACTGAAATACCTTAGGATTTTATTTTCTACATCCATACCATTACGTTAAATTGGGATTTTCTTTTAACTTATATTAAGGATAAAATTTCCAAATGGTCATCACTACATCTTACATGGTGGGGCAGATTAGATTCTATAAAAATGACTTTAGCGCCTAAAATTTTTTATACACTTGCAATGCTTCCAAATCAATTTCTTTTGAAGTTTTATAAAGATGTTGATAAAGGTTTGTCTAAGTTCTTATGGAATAACAAGTCACCTCGTATTAGTATTAGTTATAAATTACTAAAAATTCCCAAACGTAATGCCGGTTTTGGCATTCCTGATTTTTTCTTTATCATAAAGCCTTTATTTTGAAACAAAGGGACATATTATCAAGCACAGGCAATAAAATTATCGCCGCTTTATTGGCAGGAAACTGCAGCTAAAGCGGCAATAATGGGCTTGATAATATGCCCTTGTGAATTCCCATAGCATCCCAGGTTCTGGTGTTAACCTGGGCTGCTATGGGAATTCACAAGGGCGTCCGCACTGGTGGAGATCTCTGAAGCGGTTAGGGAGTGTCTGGACAGCGGCGGCAGAGCGGCTCTAATTTTATTGGACCTCTCTGCCGCGTTTGACACGGTGCCTCACCAACGCCTTCTCGCTCGGCTTGCTGATATTGGTGTCACAGGCTTAGCTTTAGACTGGCTGCGCTCTTTTCTCTCATCTAGATCCCAGCAGGTCTGGCTTCCCCCCTTCTCATCTATGGCTAAGCCTCTTTCGACGGGGGTCCCTCAGGGCTCCACATTGAGCCCTTTGCTTTTCAATGTTTATTTGACCCCCCTGATAGAGCTAGCCGAACAAATGGGGGCTAAAATTATTGCCTATGCGGATGACACGCAGTTGTTATTCACGTGGCCCAGTGATGTTTTGGATACAGAGCGGATTCAGTCCTGTCTATCCTCAGTTTTTAATTGGCTAGCTTCCTCACAACTGAAGTGTAATGAGGATAAGACAGAAATATTACTGTATGGTCATTTCCCCCCCAGCTTTAGAGAATTACTTTGGCCGGCTGGCTTCCCGATGCCCTGTTTAGTCAACGTTCTCGCTAAGAACTTGGGGGTCTGGTTCGGAGAAGACCTCCGGTTCGAGGGGCATATTAAGAAGCTGACTGGGGGTTGCTTTGGGACCCTTAAAGCGCTTCAGAAGTTCTTTCCTTATCTTCCTGCCCCAGCAAGAGAGTCAGTAGCGAGAGCTTTAATTCTCTCGCGTCTGGACCATGCCAACGCCTTGCTGAGCGGCTCCCCGGCTTACTTGGTGGGGCGTCTCCAGGTGATTCAAAATGCGACCGCCAGATTTTTGGGTAATATCCCCAGCCGGGTGAGCGTAAGGAATCATTTGCAGAGCTTGCACTGGCTGCCAGTTCCACAAAGGATTATTTTTAAAATTCTGACGCTGGCTCATAAAGCCATAAATGGGCAAGGGCCTGCATATTTGATGAAACGATTTAGTCGCTACTCTCCTAACAGACCCCTGCGCTCTGCAGCCCAACATCTACTGCAGGTCCCTCGTTTCCGGCGTGCCCGGCTGGGAGGGCAATCAGTGGCGGTGAAGGCTGCCTTTCCCTGGAATGAGCTTCCATTATTCTTGCGTGCTACCCTGAACTTTGATTCTTTTAAAAAAGCGTTGAAAACACACTTGTTCCGGTTGGCCTTTTAGCTGTCTTTTGTTTTGGAGTCTTTGGCTGTTTTTCTGTTTCCTCTTCTTCGCGCCAGGATACTCCGGCAGTAATTGAGCGCGTTATAAAACAGCATAATAATAATAATAATAATAATAATTATCAAGCCCATTATTGCCGCTTTAGCTGCAGTTTCCTGCCGATAAAGCGGCGATAATTTTATCACCTGTGCTTGATAATATGGCCCAAAGTTCTCTTTGGTTTAATGACTCTTTACTAATTACTCCGCCTGCTTGGTTATCTATTGAGAAATCGTTAGTAAATCCTCACCCACTTTTATCTCTAATAACAATGTCTAATACCACAGCATTTTTTCATAAATCAACCATTATTAAATCTACTAAAATGATGTTTAATGATTTAGACCTAATGTTTCTTCCCCCATGAATACTACTGGAGATATTTCCCTTTGGTATATCACTGTTATCAAATTAAATAGGAATGTTACTTTTTGGTCCTCATGGATTAAAGCAGGTATTTTTTACCTAAAGGATGTGTATACCAATAATAATTTCATTTTGTTTGAACATTTACAATCTCGATTTGGTTTACCTCGATCCCATGTTATCAAATACCAATACTTATGTAATTCAATTTTGGATTCTTTTCCAGATGCTATTTCCTCTAATATTGATCTTGATTTGGCTCGCTACATTCAAACGATTTCCTCTTCTTCTCATGTTTCTATTTTATATAAAAAACTATCAGACACTCTTGGTAATAATATTGATACGCTGTCAACCTTCTGGAATAATGAGCTCTCACTTTCATTATCTAATGACAATTGGAGAGAAATATGGTGTAATGGTATGTCTGGCTGGCTCCCTGTTTCTCTCTTTCAAACTAACTCTTATATTTTACTTAATAGATTGTGGACCCCTTATCGTTTATTTCATGCTAAACTTCTCCCCTCTGCTGACTGTTGGCATTGTAAAGTTGAATCTGGTACATTGCAACACATGTTATTTGATTGCCCTTCTATTTTCAATTTTTGGTCTGATGTTTGGGTTGTTATAACTAAGATTTTAAATATTCAAGAAGATATTTCTTATAAATTGTTGATTTGTAAATCGCATACCTTATCACTTGATTTAAATGTTTTAGAATGTAAACTTTTTTATTTTCTTATTTCAGCAGCATTGAAATCCATTACTAATTGTTGGAAAGACTGTTCTTCTTTATCTGTTCATGCATGGCGGTCTTGGGTTCTTTTTACAAGAAGAGGTGCTCAATTATCTTTGAAGGGGCTTGTTCATAATTCGCTTTCTTTTCAATCATTCTGGTTACCTGTTGATTTATATTTAGATATAAAGTAATCTATGAATATTTGTTTTATCTTGGTGGCATTCATTTTCCCTTAATGTTTGTTTTCTCTTTATACGTTCAGTAAACACAAATTTATCCCTTAGGGTATGAAGATTTATATCATAAGGTCCTCTCACCACACTTAGGGGCCGATTAGGATGGCGGACGGACTTGCGTCCGTCCGCCACCCCTGAGTAGGAGGGACCGTCCGCATGGGCAGCGGCGGTCCCTCCATGGCAATTAGGATGTGACCGCCAGGGTGGCGGTCACATCCTCTATTTTTAACATTGCGGCGGGTGCAGCTTCAAGCTGCACCCGCCGCAATGTTAAAAATGCATGTGTTGCATTTACATGCACAAAGCGGCAGGCACCGCACGGTGCCTGCTGCTTTGTGTACGCAAATGCAGGGGGGTACCATAGGTACCCCCCATGTGCACCCCCCACCCCCCATTCACCCAGGGGGCCCGCAACGGGCCCCCAAAGTGAATGTCCGTATGCTTTTCCATGGCGGAAAAGCCGCCGTGGAAAAGCATATTTACACCAACATCATAATATGGCGGACGGTGTCTCATAGACACCGCCTGCCATGTTATAGCTTTTCCGCCGCGGTCGGAAGCCGACCGCGGCGGAAAAGCGGCGGACGGAATTCCAGACCCACCAGCCATCCTAATTTGGCGGTGGGTCTTTGGAGTCTCCGCCGCGGTTTTTCCGCATCCTCCAGGCCGGCGGACACTTCCGCCGGCCCGGAGGATGCGGAAAAACCGCCATCCTAATCGGCCCCTTAGTCATGAATCATTCAATTTCAGTCATACATCCTGATGCTCTACAGTGAAAATGTCACAAAAAGATTAGGTTATCCCAAAAATATTTTTTTTAGAAAATATATATATATGATTATATATATATATGTTGTTTATTAAAAAAAGTTTAAAAACACATATTTAAATACACAGTTATCTATACAACAAATCAATAAAACAAAATAATAGTACGACGAAACATACAATAGTGCAGGAGAAATCACAGTAACAAGACAATAAAATCTGTCTTATATTCAGTTCATTTATAAACAGTTGGTTCAACAAAAGGTTTGGTAACATTTCCTGATCCCCTCATGGGTGTTGACCACTCTAAATTTAACTTGCAGTAAGGCGTCGACGCGTTTCGGCGGTTTATGAATAATTTTAACCACCTTCCTCAGGACACTTTAATGTTACTTCTCCTTTTCAATCAGCATTACCTAATGCAGAAACAAAAATATTCATTGTTCTAATAATCCTAAAACGATATACCATCATACAGTAAAAATGTATCCTATTATTTAACTATGTGAAAAAAAGAGGGTTGTCACATAGCCATTTGGCATAGTCCCATTATTCCAAACAGTGCTTTATCTACAATTTTACATAATGTACAAGTTGTTACTATGTAGACACCTTTCCTATTTCTCTTAAGTGTCACTCAATAAAAGCAGACTGTTGTCCATTTATTATGAATACTTCGTATTTTGGCGCCAAGAGCTCTGCCTCTATTTAGACTCTTAGTTATAGACATTACTACAACACACATTTCAAAGTAGTTCCCATTTTTCTATACATTCCTCATTTTTTATATATATACACCTATGTTTTTACGAAAATTTCACCAAGCTCATCTTGTCCATGCATATAGATTCATACCATTCTCTCAAGTTAGTTGAAACAGCAATGTGTTGACACTCACCCATATTTTCGCACCTATGTGTCGAGAACTGGTCAAAGGTTTCCTCTTCTTTCTATATGGAGGACCCTGTCTTTATTTTAAGAAAGTGATAGAACAACATGGAACAGCAGGTATTAGCAATAGCATTCCTTCCCCGCTTAATTTTAATAAATAAAAATTTCACGTTTATACCTACTTAAGTTTTAAAGTTTTTTCTTTCTTTCCTTTATTCCTTTGTAGTTCCTGGGGTTGTTTTCTTATTAAACCTTCAATCCTCAATTTCTAGGCAAAATGTTCCTTGATAAACACAGCAACAAGAGCTTTTAAGTTATTTAGTGTAATCTCTTGTTTTCCGATTAGTACAAACAACATATGAAGCGTTTATCTAGTACCTTGTATTATTATGTTTGTGGATGCTGGGCTGTTTATCTTTCTACTGGGATTCAGGGCCACTTCTTGGTTTAAGGGTCCTTCCTGATACACCCAAGGAGACATGTGTTGATCACCCCTTATAGCGACAAGTATTTCCAACATCTTATTCCCACCATTGTTAGTCATCGATAACCTAACCCCCGGATTTTTATTGTCTCACCTTTACGGTTTGATCCCTTTTCCGTTCACATGGGTTCTGGCCGCGGGTATGGGTGGTTTGTCACTGTAATGGCGGCAAAATCAAAGGTGTATACCATCTGTTAGTCTGGTATAGTTGCAATAATTTCCTAACAATTTGCGAAAGGTTTTATCATTTCAGCTCAATGTGTTATGAGCCATTGCTTGTATAACTAAACTCATTAAAAAGCATTTCTATAGATTTTACCATTTGCAAACGACATTTTTCGTTTTATAAGAAATCCTCGTTTTAAGGCGTGTATAAGTGCTTTAATTCCCACGCCTTAATCGCATTGGGAGCCGCGGTATGAGAAATTTGTTATTGAAACTCTAAGGGCTTAAGACTATTGTTTGTTACGCAGCGCTTTCTGAAGGACTTTTTAAATTTTTACCGTTTACCATTTCAAGTTCCCCACCCACGTTATTCATTTCAAAGAACAACTACGTTTACCAAATGCCTTTAAACATGCCTTTGTTTGTCCCCCCTAAAACTCATTGTGAGCGGCAGTATAATGCCTACCTTCAATTCGGTGCGCTTTGTTTCCCCGTCTGGCCGCGTCTGTTTCATATGGTTAAATCGGAACCTAATCCGATGGCGGGCTCTTTATTTTGCCGTCAGAAATTGACGTCATTGTCAATGGACCTCACGCTTTTACAAAAAATTTTAAAGAAACCACTACACCTTTACTTCGGGGCCGGTTTTGTTAATAAAAAAGCGGGCGTTTGTCAGTATTTTATTTATTTATTTAATGACTAAATTTTCATTCTATGTAATCTTAAACCAACATCAGGCATTTTACTTGTTGTTCTTCTAAATGTTTTTTATCAAGTGATTTGCTGTTTTCTATTATCAAACACCTCCCCCTTCCTCGTTTAGATAGATAAAATACAGAGGTGAGTAGGCAAGATTTAATCAATTCTTGTCACACCGTTATTATAACTGTAGAAGCAGCAATTTAGTTTACTTAATCCGTTGCCCATGCGGTCTGGCGTATGTGGGGGAGACGAGCCGTGAATTAAGACTGCGTCTTCTCGAACATAGGTCAGCCCTCAAAACATGTAAACGTAATGCACCGATGGTTGACCATTATGGTAAACTTAAATATAAACACACTGACTTCATTTGGTTTATAGTTGAAAAAATCACATGCTCCAAAAGAGGCGGAAACATAGAGCTGAAGCGCAAAAACAGGGAGCAGTGGTATATTTCGACTTTGGATACTGTGAACAATGGATTGAACAGTAAAGAAGACTGGATGAGAATTGTAGTATAATAACAGGTGTGGATACTAAACAAGACACTAGGGGGTCGATTAGGATGGCGGACGGAAGAGCCACCGCGGCCCTGGAGTAGGCGGAGAAAGCCTTTTCCGTGTCCGCCTGCCGCGGATACTCCGTCCGCCATATCAGGATAGGAAAACGTGTCAAATTTCCGTCCGCGACGGAAAAGCACGCACCGCCGCCGAACTACACACGACCCCGTGGCGGACGGAACACATCCGGAGGCCCCGCCGTACGTACTGACGTCTAAGACCATCCCCCAAATCAAGATGGCGGAAAATACACATAAAACCGCAGCGGAAAAACAACCTGTCTGAACACGGCGGAATCTCCACAGCGAACATAGGTGACATAGCAGAGATACCCACCGCAAGCTGACCACCACCATGGACCCAGCGCTACACGCTTTCCCGATGCTCTTCGCGATCCACCATGTCCTAGTCATGGCCCACTATGGACGACGACGCAGGTAAGGCACAAACCATTGGCTGTCTGGAGGGGAATACCAGCAAGGGACGTGACGTAGGGAGGGGGAGTGTCATGTTACCGAAACCACTGATGAGAAGCAAATACGAATACACATTTGTAGTACGCAAGCAGGAATGACAACGACAGACCACGAGACTTGATAGACTACCTTCATTGTACAAAATAGGGGTATAATCACAGTGTATGCGTGAGCATGGGCAAAGTGGGCACCAGAGCAGCTACATCATTGGCAGTTAACGAGAGGGCAGAATGCAGTATCAGAGCATCAACAGGGCATTGTGCAGTACAGAGCAGGTACATCAGAGGCAGTAAACGAGAGGGCAGAATGCAGTATCAGAGCATCAACAGGGCATTGTGCAGTACAGAGCAGGTACATCAGAGGCAGTAAACGAGAGGGCAGAATGCAGTATCAGAGCATCAACAGGGCAATGTGCAGTACAGAGCAGGTACATCAGAGGCAGCACGTGAGAGGGGCTAAGTGCATCAACAGTCCATTGCACAGAACAGGTCCATCAGAGGCAGCATTTGAGAGGGGCTAAGTGCATCAACAGTCCATTGCACAAAACAGGTCCATCAGAGGCAGCATGTGAGAGGGGCTAAGTGCATCAACAGTCCATTGCACAGAACAGGTCCATCAGAGGCAGCACGTGAGAGGGGCTAAGTGCATCAACAGTCCATTGCACAGAACAGGTCCATCAGAGGCAGCACGTGAGAGGGGCTAAGTGCATCAACAGTCCATTGCACAGAACAGGTCCATCAGAGGCAGCACGTGAGAGGGGCTAAGTGCATCAACAGTCCATTGCACAGAACAGGTCCATCAGAGGCAGCACGTGAGAGGGGCTAAGTGCATCAACAGTCCATTGCACAGAACAGGTCCATCAGAGGCAGCACGTGAGAGGGGCTAAGTGCATCAACAGTCCATTGCACAGAACAGGTCCATCAGAGGCAGCACGTGAGAGGGGCTAAGTGCATCAACAGTCCATTGCACAGAACAGGTTGATCAAAGGCAGCACATGAGAGTGCAGAATGCAGTATCAGTGCATCAACAGGGCATTGTGCAGTACAGAGCAGGTACATCAGAGGCAGTAAACGAGAGGGCAGAATGCAGTATCAGAGCATCAACAGGGCATTGTGCAGTACAGAGCAGGTACATCCGAGGCAGTAAACGAGAGGGCAGAATGCAGTATCAGAGCATCAACAGGGCATTGTGCAGTACAGAGCAGGTACATCAGAGGCAGTAAACGAGAGGGCAGAATGCAGTATCAGAGCATCAACAGGGCATTGTGCAGTACAGAGCAGGTACATCAGAGGCAGTAAACGAGAGGGCAGAATGCAGTATCAGAGCATCAACAGGGCATTGTGCAGTACAGAGCAGGTACATCAGAGGCAGCACAAGTACGTGTCCCTACCAACCCGTCACAGGAACCACAAGAGTGCCACGCAGTTCTCAATGGACACACCATGTGAAATAACATTTGAGTGAAGTGTTCAGCACCTCACATCACAGAATCAGGGTGACTGCGTGAACTACCTGCCTCGGCCACACTGGCAGCACCAGCAACAAGAGTGTGAGACACAGCCACAGCCCGAGTGACACACACATGGGCCACGGACCCAGACACACTGGCAGCACCAGCAACAGGAGTGTGAGACACAGCCACAGCCCGAGTGACACACACATGGGCCACGGACCCAGACACACTGGCAGCACCAGAAACAGGAGTGTGAGACACAGCCACAGCCCGAGTGACACACACGTGGGCCACGGACCCAGACACACTGGCAGCACCAGAAACAGGAGTGTGAGACACAGCCACAGCCCGAGTGACACACACATGGGCCACGGACCCAGACACACTGGCAGCACCAGAAACAGGAGTGTGCAACACAGCCACAGATGTAGTCACTGACACGTGACCCACTGACCCAGACAGACTGCCAGCACCAGAAACAGGAGTGTGCAGCACAGCCACAGATCTTCTAACTGACACGTGAGCCATAGACCCAGATACACTGCCAGGACCTGCAACAGGAGAGGGCACAACTGACACTGTGCCACTACATGATGCATGACAGCCAACAACAGACACAGTGCCACCATCTGATACATGAGAGTCAACTGCACCAGCGCCACTGGGACAACTGAAATGATGAGCCACGGGGCTGTATGGGCCAGGAGGCAGGGTGGGCCTGGGAGCTGGGGATAGCTGACCTTGAGCCAAATCGGGGTTGGCAGGTGTCAATGGTGTGTGTCTGCGTTTCTTAGGGATGTGTGAGTGCACCCTGGACAGGACAGGACTGCCAAGTGGTGGGGACTCTAAAGAATCACCACCCACCATAGGTGGAGCATCTGCAGCCGGGGATCTGGTTTCTGGGGACGTGCTGGAGCCTGCTTGTTGTTTGCTCTGTGCCTGCCGCCTGGACTCGGAATCATGTGTAATGGGGGATGCAACAACAGGGGACACCCTCCTCTGCTTCTGACTGGCCTGGATGGGAGTGGAGGTATGGGGGGACTCCGCCGCGGAGTCATCTGTTTGGCGTTCCGTAGAAAACATCAGCCTCAGTGCAGCCAGGGGTGAAGTATGCCTGTCCTTGATTGCGCCATTGTCCATGCTAGATGCCTTGTCCGTAGGATGTGCCTTATCCTTAGGTGGAGTGTTGTCTCTGGATGTAGCCTGTGCCCTGGTCGCTGCCCTGTTCCTGCCAGCAGACTTGTCGTGTGTGGTGCACCTGTCTCCAGTAGACACCTGCTCTCTGTGTGTGTCCCTGCCCTTGGGAGATGGACCTTGCTCTGCTGTGGGCCTGCCCTTGGGAGTCTCCCTGCTCCTAGGAGGTGCCTTTGTCTTGTCACTGTCCTTGGGAGTGTCCCTTTCCTCTGCTGTGGGCCTGCCCTTGGGAGTCTCCCTGCTCCTAGGAGGTGCCTTTGTCTTGTCACTGTCCTTGGGAGTGTCCCTTTCCTCTGCTGTGGGCCTGCCCTTGGGAGTCTCCCTGCTCCTAGGAGGTGCCTTTGTCTTGTCACTGTCCTTGGGAGTGTCCCTTTCCTCTGCTGTGGGCCTGCCCTTGGGAGTCTCCCTGCTCCTAGGAGGTGCCTTTGTCTTGTCACTGTCCTTGGGAGTGTCCCTTTCCTCTGCTGTGGGCCTGCCCTTGGGAGTCTCCCTGCTCCTAGGAGGTGCCTTTGTCTTGTCACTGTCCTTGGGAGTGTCCCTTTGCTCTGCTGTGGGCCTGCCCTTGGGAGTCTCCCTGCTCCTAGGAGGTGCCTTTGTCTTCTGACTGGCCTTGTCCAAGGTACAGTCCATGGACATGCGAGTATCCCTTGCCTTGGGAGTACCTTTTGTGTTGAATGCCTGTGTAGCTCCTGAAGGCATGTCCCCCAACAACACTTGTGGATCCTGTGTGTGTACTCCAGTGTATCTGACGTTGTCTACGTGAACAGATTTAGCTGATCTAGGGGATGCGGTATGTGCCCTGCGTGCCCCGACGTGCTGTCTGACGCTGCTTCTAGTGCAATAACCTGTATTTGAGTCCTGTTAAGAATAATCACTACCCCCTGAGACATCCAGTGGTGTAGATGGGGAAACAGAAGTAGCACCCTGTTCATGCGACTGTACTATTGCAGACGACACACTGCTTGCCAATGACTGCACTGTCCTGTGTAGACCTGCAAGATCGCCATGCATCCCTTCCATGAATGCACCACCTGCCCCAACTTCCTATCATGGTCCTGGAAAGCATTTGTCATATTGGTCTGCCCCACACACAGCTGTCGCAGCAGATCAATGGCCTCAGCACACAGTGCATTTTGGCTCACCGTGGCTGGGGCAGCGGTGCCTGCACCGAACGCCACTCTGCTCCCCCTACTCCTCCGGCCACGAACAGTACATGGTGCAGTTGGCGGAAGTGTGGGCCCTGTGTGCTGTCTTCCGACAGAAGGTGATGAGTGCCCACTCCCAGTCTGTGACAACAGTGCAGGCTCACCAAGAGTGTCCGACGAGGAAGAGGATGGTGTCTCCACATGCGAGTCCTCAGGGACGGTCCTGTCCCCCTCTCCGGCGCTGGCCTCCTCTGTGTCAGTCTGCGTGTGTGCGAAGTCTGAGCCGGACTCATTTCCTCGACTACTCTCCACCGTCTGTGGCTGAGTGTCCTCTGTCATAGCTGAAATGCACATAAAAGATTTGTGAGTCATGGGCAGACTGACGTACAGAAGGAACAGGATTGCCAAAATACATAGCTGACAAAGATTTTGTAGCCCTCATCCTGCACACGGCCCACCTCTACCAGTCATCCTCACATTTCCTGCCATGGGGCCATGGACCACTAGGGGATGTGCTTCAACACTCAACTACTAAGCAAGTGGCGTGTCAACATGGCGGACCTGGATGTCAAATGAGAACCACCCAATGGGACCAAAATGGCATCACAGAGACACATACGCAACACGGAACTCATTACTGTGTCTGTGCACCAATACATGCATAGCACTCACAGGTTTCCTACACAGACAGTATGCTCACCGCTAGTTTGCTGTTGATCGGCACTCAGACGTTCGGCCAGTTCAGGATGCGTCACTGCAATGATACGGTGCATGAGAGGGGTCATGGAGCGTCGGGCCAGACGGGGCGTCCTTGGAATCATGCCCAGTGTTACTTCCGCTACATTCTTGCTCAGCCTGGAAATGTCGTCCCAGCGTTTGTGGCAGTGTGTATGTCGTCTGTTGCACACCCCCAATGCCCGTACTTCCCGTGCTATGCTCCTCCACAGGTCCTTGCGAAGGTGCAGCTTGACCTACCATGATGGGAGACAAAAGGGTTTAAGTCAGTGGACTGGTGGCCTGTGACACACATAGGGGCAAGACGTAACTGTCAGCAGCCATGCACAATCAGGAACATATGTCTAGCCCACACTACACAGCTAAGATAGAAATAGGCCTGATTATTTGGCCCCCTCATGCACACCAACATGTCCCACACTGCACTTACCACCCGTCCTGGTGCGCCGAAGAGGCGGCCATAGTTGCGGAGTACACCGTCCACGAGGACATCAAGCTCCACGGCGGTGAAGGGTCGAGACCGGATCTCTTTGCCTCTCGACATGGCAAGATCACGGAGTATGGCACTAGAGCAGCAGTCGGTGGTCAGCTCAGCAGCAGCAGCAGGTCGAGGTGATGGTCACAGGCAGCAGTCGGTGGTCAGCTCAGCAGCAGCAGCAGGTCGAGGTGATGGTCACAGGCAGCAGTCGGTGGTCAGCTCAGCAGCAGCAGCAGGTCGAGGTGATGGTCACAGGCAGCAGTCGGTGGTCAGCTCAGCAGCAGCAGCAGGTCGAGGTGATGGTCACAGGCAGCAGTCGGTGGTCAGCTCAGCAGCAGCAGCAGGTCGAGGTGAACAGGCAGCACTGGTCCCCAGGGTAGGAAGTGTCATTTTGGCCAACACACATATATAGGGCCCTCAGCACGTGTCAGTGGCATACGTCGCCAGCAATTGGTCAGCCCTGGAAGCGTGTTCGTGAAATGGGCCAATGACTGGCCCTGTTGTTGCGGTGCACTGCTTCCGCTACTTGCGATTGGCCATAAGCGCCCAGCGGCCCTCTTCCCATTGGCTGCATGTGCAGGGACCGTCACGGGCACACATCGGCAACCGCACGTGCAAGCCTCAGGCACGGATGCTTCAGTTGCAACAATGTTCTATCACTGGCGCCTCCATGGCGGTGCACGTACTCAGCGGGGGAGGTGCAGGCCTATACACCCTGTAGATGTACTCAATGGACATGCCAGTTCATGACCCCCCTTACAGTCACCTTGCATCATCCACCGTACACCGGCCGGAGCGGCCGGGCCTAGGACGGCCGTGCCCGGCCATGTACACAACCGCCGTGCCCGGCCATGTCCGCAACCGCCGTGCCAGGCCCGGCGGTTGTGTTCATGGCCGGCCACGGCGGTTGTGTACATGGCCGGGCACGGCGGTTGTGTACATGGCCGGGCACGGCGGTTGTGTACATGGCCGGCCACGGCGGTTGTGTACATGGCCGGGCATGGCGGTTGTGTACATGGCCGGCCACGGCGGTTGTGTACATGGCCGGGCACGGCGGTTGTGTACATGGCCGGGCACGGCGGTTGTGTACATGGCCGGCCACGGCGGTTGTGTACATGGCCGGCCACGGCGGTTGTGTACATGGCCGGGCACGGCCGTCCTAGGCCCGGCCGCTCCGGCCGGTGTACGGTGGATGATGCAAGGTGACTGTAAGGGGGGTCATGAACTGGCATGTCCATTGAGTACATCTACAGGGTGTATAGGCCTGCACCTCCCCCACTGAGTACGTGCACCGCCATGGAGGCGCCAGTGATAGAACATTGTTGCAACTGAAGCATCCGTGCCTGAGGCTTGCACGTGCGGTTGCCGATGTGTGCCCGTGACGGTCCCTGCACATGCAGCCAATGGGAAGAGGGACGCTGGCCGCATATGGCCTTTGGGAAGTAGCGGAAGTTGAGCACCGCCATGGCGGCGCCAATTATGTTATCTTGTCAGACGCTGCACCGTGATGTGTTGTGTGCAGTTGCGTCATGAGGGATGTGAGCGTGATAGGGAAAGGTCATATGTCATACAATATGGCATGTGTGTCCATACTATGCCCATCGGTCGGCACACAATGGGCAACAGATGTGCATTTGTACGTGTTGACGTCGGGTGCAACCCTACAGACGTTCTTACATCTTCACAACTACACAGTACATCACGGCTGTATGGCCAAATTACAAATTATGCATCTGTTGTCAGTGTCTTGTTCTGGCGAGGTGACTACAGTGGTGGTGGTACACATGCATTCCGTGTATGTGTTTTGGACGTTGTGTCACCATGCATGTAATTACCGTATGCACAACATTATTGGTGTTGGCATTTGTGCTTGATGACATGGCGTGTGTATAATTATCGTTTGTGTGCATGCAGTTGCATGTGTGTCTGTGATGTGGCTACTAAACATTAGGGTTAAGACTGACGTTTTGTCAGTAAGGTTCACATGTGATGACGTTGTACACGTATGCGTCGTTTGTAAGTTGACCTAAGTTACATCTCTCTCCCACACAGGAGGGCTCCAAATGTGCATCGCCCATACACTGTGCTGGAGGATATGGTTGACGAGGAGGTGATTCGGAAATTCCGGCTGGATCGACGTCGGTTGCTGGAGCTTGTGGCTCAATTGTCTCCTCATCTGCAGCCACGTAGGACGTATCCTGGGTCGATTACACCCACTGCAAAGGTCATGGCGGTACTACATTTCTTTGCTACTGGCACATTTCAGTACACAGTTGGACATGCCGGGGGGATGTCACAGGCCATGTTCAGCACGGTTCTTCGGGATGTCTTAACAGCTATGATGCTGTACAAGAATGACTACATACATTTCCCACGGCCGGAAGAGTTGGCAGCAGTTAAAGCTGACTTCTATGCACTGGGCCACATACCTCACGTTGTGGGTTCAATTGATGGCACACACATCGCTATCATTCCACCACGGGCACAGGAACAAGTGTTCAGGAATCGCAAACACTTCCATTCGCTGAACGTGCAGGTGGTGTGCCTGGCAAACAACATCATCTCCCATGTGTGTGCAAGATTTCCTGGCTCCGCACATGACGCCCACATCATGCGGAGCAGCATTGTCCCACGACTCATGGCAAATCTGCGACCCGGTCAAGCGTGGCTTGTTGGTGAGTGTGCAGTGGGGACTCTTGTGATCTCTGTGTTGCATGGGGTACCCACCATATCTTGTTGTGATGTTTGTGTCTGTCATCCCCCTACATAGGCGACTCGGCGTACCCAAACCGGCCCTGGCACCTCAGTCCCCTACGTAATCCTAGAACAGCAGGTGAAATGCGGTACAATGATGCACATGGAAGGACACGGAGAGTCATCGAACGTACCTTTGGACTGCTAAAGTCTAGGTTTCAGTGCCTCGATAAGACCGGAGGGGCCCTGCCTTACTCACCAGGAAAAGTATGCAGGATCGTGATTGCCTGCTGCATGCTCCACAACCTGGCAGTACGCAATGACATTGAACTGCTGTTGGACCCTGAAGATGAAGAAGTTCCTCGGCCTCCCATCCCACCCATGTCAACTGATGAGGATAGTGGTGAGGAGGAAGGTGTGGACCAGAGGCGCCAGCTCATAGATCGCTACTTCCCTTGAATGTGAGTAACTACCTCTAGTGGCGGTTGACAATGCCTCATGTATGTTTGCTGGTGTTGTGTGGATGTGGGGTTCATCAGCTGGGTGTTGTTTGTGATGGTTGCATATGTGTGTCTTCATGTCTTTGGACATACAAGTCTCCATGATGTGTGTGCTCTCATCCCATGCTTTTGTGATGGTTGTCGTTTGTGTAATGTTGCTGTGCATTGTGTTGTGATGTGTGTGTATCTGTTTCCTGACGTGTGTTTGCTGTCTCTGATTATCCCTAGGTCACTCACGCAGCGCCATGATCATGTACGACTATGATCCCTGAACCTGTTTACGTCTGTTTCTGAAGGCAATCATGTGAATAAACATGGAGGCAGAACATCATTGTGTGTGTAAGTGCAATTTATTTACAGGTTGTGCTTTTGTGCTGGTGAATATTTACAAGTAAGTGGGGTGGAGGGAGTTGGAGTTGAAGGTAATGGCAGATGAAATGTCCGTGCTGACACCACATTGGGGGGTGTCAGGGTAGTCCAGCAGACCAGTGGGAATGATTGTCTGTGGGACAGGATACTTAGCAGGGTGAATGTCTGGCACAGGCTGTGACATTGTCATTGGCGTCCCCTCTTGGAGCGTGTGGATGGCGCTCCAACACTGCTCTCAGCCACTTCCTGCCTCGGCCGGCCCCTCCGTCTCTGAGGTGGAACAGAGTCAGCTGGGAGGGCAGGTTGTTGATGGGCCACATCCGTCGCCAGGGGCACAGGTGGTGGTGGCGGCGGTGGAGGCGGAGGTGACGGTGGAGGCGGCGCTACGACAATTGGTGGAGGGGGGGGGGGTTGTTCCGGCCAACCCATTCCCTCCACATCGTTGCCTGCTGGCCCATGATGTCCACCATCTGGCCAAGGAAGCCAGAGATTTCGCGCAGGATGTTGGTGTTGTCCACTGAGTCCTGGTGTGCACGATCAGCGTTTGCCTGGGACCGGTCGTATGACGCCTGACACCTGGCAAGGGCTTGTAGGGACTCTGCCACTGGATGGGGTAGCTGTCCTTCCTCTGCACGGCGGTGTGTGGCTCGCCTGATTGGCTGATATCCCACCCTCCACCACCACCACCCTCCCCGTGTACATGGGGGCCTGTTGGGAGTTGTAGTTTGGGCCTCTCACACACCCCACCCTCCACCACCACCACCCTCCCCGTGTACATGGGGGCCTGTTGGGAGTTGTAGTTTGGGCCTCTCACACACCCCACCCTCCACCACCACCACCCTCCCCGTGTACATGGGGGCCTGTTGGGAGTTGTAGTTTGGGCCCCTCACACACCCCACCCTCCACCACCACCACCCTCCCCGTGTACATGGGGGCCTGTTGGGAGTTGTAGTTTGGGCCTCTCACACACCCCACCCTCCACCACCACCACCCTCCCCGTGAACATGGGGGCCTGTTGGGAGTTGTAGTTTGGGCCTCTCACACACCCCACCCTCCACCACCACCACCCTCCCCGTGAACATGGGGGCCTGTTGGGAGCCATGTACATGTTTGTGAGTTGGTGTCCAACGTGCATGGGTTGGGGCGTAGGAGATGTTTCTTCTCAGTTGTGTGAGCCTGACCATGTCGTGCTGATCGTGGTGCTTGGTTTGTACTCACCAGCCTCTTCTCCTTCGTCAAGTCCGTCTAGGCTCTCTGGGTGTAGTATCACCAACACCTTCTCCTCCCAATCGGTGTAGGGTATGGGCTCCGGGGGTGTGCCACCGCCAGTATGATTGGCTCTAGCGAAGTTTTTAGCTCGGATGCCCTTGACCCTTGTCTTCAGGTCATGCCACTGCCTCTGAATGTCATGCTTCGTCCTCGGCACAGTCCCCGACGCATTCACCCGAGTGACGATCCTGTCCCACATGTGGTTCTTTTGCGCCACGGACGTCTGCTGGACTTGGGCCCCGAAGATGTGGGGCTCAACACGGATTATTTCATCTACCATTACCCTCAACTCTGTCTCCGTGAATTTATGGGTTTTTTTGGGTGCCATGGTGTGTGGTGCTCAGTGTGTGAGTTGTGTGAGTTGGGGGGTGCAGGTGTGTGGTGTGTGATGTGTAGGATTTGTGTGGTGGGTGTTTGTGTGGTGGGTGTGGTAGGGTGGTGGTTGTGTGTCTTCTATGTGAGTTAGCAGTATCTCGAATAGGGCCTCTTGCTAGCAGCAATGCTGTGATGCAAAGGATTGTGGTAGTGTGTGGGTGTCATTTTATAGTCGTGTCTCAATGGTTGTTGGCAGTCAGGTGGTAGGTGGGCGTGTTGACTAGTGTGCATTATTGGATACTTGGGACGTGTCATGGTGGCTTGTGCTTGGTGTTGGTGTATGGGGGGGGCCTTGTCAATGTTCGTATGTTTGCTTTGGACTTGCGGTACACTTTCTAACATTTGTTTGCCGCTAGGGATGTTGTGCGTGTTGACCTTCCGCAGTGATGCTGTGGTTATCGTTGCATTCTTTCCGCCGCGGACGTGGATGGCTGTGCGTTCCGTGGTACGGGCGGATTTATCCTAATTGCGGCCACGGAGTATTCACAGGTATGGCGGTACATGTGATATTTTCCGCGGTAATTTCCGTCCGCAGCAGTGGTTGTTCATTGGACTCCGTCCGCCGCGGACGGAGTTGGATGTGTTCCGTCCACCGCGGACGGTGTTGGTTATGATCCGTCCGCCGCGGTCGGAGTTTCGTGACATGATTATCCTAATCCCAACCGCGGAATCTCCGCGGCGCAGCCGGGAGTAAAATTTCCCCCACCGTGGCGGACAGTACCCATTTCCGTCCGCCATCCTAATCGACCCCTCGGTGTTTTTACTCCATTGGGAACTGAGAATCTTAAATAATACATAACAAAGGATTGACATCTATTCAATTAAGATGGATCACTTATAATAACGGTGTGACAAGAATTGATTAAATCTTGCCTACTCACCTCTGTATTTTATCTATCTAAACGAGGAAGGGGGAGGTGTTTGATAATAGAAAACAGCAAATCACTTGATAAAAATTTTTAGAAGAACAACAAGTAAAATGCCTGATGTTGGTTTAAGATTACATAGAATGAAAATTTTGTCATTAAATAAATAAATAAAATACTGACAAACGCCCGCTTTTTTATTAACAAAACCGGCCCCGAAGTAAAGGTGTAGTGGTTTCTTTAAAATTTTTTGTAAAAGCGTGAGGTCCATTGACAATGACGTCAATTTCTGACGGCAAAATAAAGAGCCCGCCATCGGATTAGGTTCCGATTTAACCATATGAAACAGACGCGGCCAGACGGGGAAACAAAGCGCACCGAATTGAAGGTAGGCATTATACTGCCGCTCACAATGAGTTTTAGGGGGGACAAACAAATGCATGTTTAAAGGCATTTGGTAAACGTAGTTGTTCTTTGAAATGAATAACGTGGGTGGGGAACTTGAAACGGTAAACGGTAAAAATTAAAAAAGTCCTTCAGAAAGCGCTGCGTAACAAACAATAGCCTTAAGCCCTTAGAGTTTCAATAACACATTTCTCATACCGCGGCTCCCAATGCGATTAAGGCGTGGGAATTAAAGCACTTATACACGCCTTAAAACGAGGATTTCTTATAAAACGAAAAATGTTGTTTGCAAATGGTAAAATCTATAGAAATGCTTTTTAATGAGTTTAGTTATACAAGCAATGGCTCATAACACATTGAGCTGAAATGATAAAATGTTTCGCAAATTGTTAGGAAATTATTGCAACTATACCAGACTAACAGATGGTATACACCTTTGATTTTGCCGCCATTACAGTGACAAACCACCCATACCCGCGGCCAGAACCCATGTGAACGGAAAAGGGATCAAACCGTAAAGGTGAGACAATAAAAATCCGGGGGTTAGGTTATCGATGACTAACAATGGTGGGAATAAGATGTTGGAAATACTTGTCGCTATAAGGGGTGATCAACACATGTCTCCTTGGGTGTATCAGGAAGGACCCTTAAACCAAGAAGTGGCCCTGAATCCCGGTAGAAAGATAAACAGCCCAGCATCCACAAACAATATTACAAGGTACTGGATAAACGCTTCATATGTTGTTTGTACTAATCGGAAAACAAGAGATTAAACTAAATAACTTAAAAGCTCTTGTTGCTGTGTTTATCAAGGAACATTTTGTCTAGAAATTGAGGATTGAAGGTTTAATAAGAAAACAACCCCAGGAACTACAAAGGAATAAAGGAAAGAAAGAAAAAACTTTAAAACTTAAGTAGGTATAAACGTGAAATTTTAATTTATGAAAATTAAGCGGGGGAGGAACGCTATTGCTAATACCTGCTGTTCCATGTTGTTCTATCACTTTCTTAAAATAGAGACAGGGTCCTCCATATAGAAAGAAGAGGAAACCTATGACCAGTTCTCGACACATAGGTGCGAAAATATGGGTGAGTGTCAACACATTGCTGTTTCAACTAACTTGAGAGAATGGTATAAATCTGTATGCATGGACAAGATGAGCTTGGTGAAATTTTCGTAAAAACATAGGTGTATATATATAAAAAATGAGGAATGTATAGAAAAATGGGAACTACTTTGAAATGTGTGTTGTAGTAATGTCTATAACTAAGAGTCTAAATAGAGGCAGGGCTCTTGGCGCCAAAATACGAAGTATTCATAATAAATGGACAACAGTCTGCTTTTATTGAGTGACACTTAAGAGAAATAGGAAAGGTGACTACATAGTAACAACTTGTACATTATGTAAAATTGTAGATAAAGCACTGTTTGGAATAATGGGACTCTGCCAAATGGCTATGTGACAACCCTCTTTTTTTCACATAGTTAAATAATAGGATACATTTTTACTGTATGATGGTATATTGTTTTAGGATTATTAGAACAATGAATATTTTTGTTTCTGCATTAGGTAATGCTGATTGAAAAGGAGAAGTAACATTAAAGTGTCCTGAGGAAGGTGGTTAAAATTATTCATAAACCGCCGAAACGCGTCGACGCCTTACTGCAATTTAAATTTAGAGTGGTCAACACCCATGAGGGGATCAGGAAATGTTACCAAACCTTTTGTTGAACCAACTGTTTATAAATTAACTGAATATAAGACAGATGTTATTGTCTTGTTACTGTGATTTCTCCTGCACTATTGTATGTTTCGTCGTACTATTATTTTGTTTTATTGATTTGTTGTATAGATAACTGTGTATTTAAATATGTGTTTTTAAACTTTTTTTAATAAACAACATATATATATATAATCATATATATATATTTTCTAAAAATAAAATGTTGGGGATAACCTAATCTTTTTGTGAAATTTTCACTGTAGAGCATCAGGATGTATGACTGAAATTGAATGATTCATGACTAAGGGGCCGATTAGGATGGCGGACGGACTTGCGTCCGTCCGCCACCCTTGAGGAGGAGGGAACGTCCGCAGGGGCTGCGGCGTTCCCTCCGTGCTGATTAGGATGTGACCGCCAGGGTGGCGGTCACATCCTCTATATTTAACATTGCGGCGGGTGCAGCTTCAAGCTGCACCCGCCGCAATGTTAAAAAAGCATGTTGTACATTTACATGCACAAAGCGGCCGGCACCGCACGGTGCCTGCTGCTTTGTGCACGCAAATGCAGGGTGGTACCATAGGTACCCCCCATGTGCACCCCCCACCCCCCATTCACCCAGGGGGCCCGCAACGGGCCCCCAAAGTGAATGTCCGTATGCTTTTCCATGGCGGAAAAGCCGCCGTGGAAAAGCATGTATTTACGAACATCCTAATATGGCGGACGGTGTCTCATAGACACCGCCTGCCATGTTATAGCTTTTCCGCCACGGTCGGAAGCCGACCGCGGCGGAAAAGCGGCGGACGGAATTCCAGACCCACCAGCCATCCTAATTTGGCGGTGGGTCTTTGGAGGCTCCGCAGCGGTTTTTCCGCATCCTCCAGGCCGGCGGACACTTCCGCCGGCCCGGAGGATGCGGAAAAACCGCCATCCTAATCGGCCCCTAAGTGTGGTGAGAGGACCTTATGATATAAATCTTCATACCCTAAGGGATAAATTTGTGTTTACTGAACGTATACTGATACTCCATTCCCTTTGGGTTTATAAAGGAGTAACTCTCATTTTCTTTGAGGTGTTTTCTCTTTATTACAGTAGCTCCTTTCAATTTATTCTTATCCTAATCATATGGTTTCCCTTCCCTGTCCCCTTTTAATTTCCTTTAAATACTGTTTTATCTTTACCTTTTGCAATCATATAATGTATTGTTTGCTAGTTTTGAAAATGAATTAAGGTATTTTCGCCATTTAGTATTATTTTTTGTATTGTCTTTCTGTTTCACCTGCATCAAAAAATTAAAATAAAATATTTAGAAATTAAGAAATCGCTGGGTCTAACAGTGGTGAAAAACACAGTAGAACATTCATGGTGAGAAATAATTCTGCCTTGAATTACAGCCACAGTTGGGGTCAAGGAGTTCAGCAACTGGACTGTCAAACTTCAAAGAGAAATACACCCACACACTCCTAGTGCAGTCTTGGAATTTTAAACAGAGCATGTGTTCTTTGTAAATGTCACCCAGGAGAATACCAGCATAGCTTCTTACTGAGAAACTGTGGACCATGATTTTAATAAGTCTGATAGAATTGTACGAAAACACCAAAAAAAGTGGTCACCCTACAAACAATAGAATACATCCCCTAGAATAAATTAACTACATTGGAGGGCTTCCCCTTCAGGTGTTGGGGCTCACATCCTCAAAAGTAGCTTTCCTAAATCACACTAATTTAAATTCCTAACTACACTGTCATGGAAACTTAATATGGACAAATAAGTTCATAGCTGCTCGATTCAAAATCAGCAATTCATGCAGCATTCATGAAGCAGCCTTTGCCTGACCCTCTGGGATCTTGGAAGTTGCCCCCAATTTTTAATCTACCCACAACCCACAATCAAGGGTTGCATTCTGAATATTGTTGGCCAAAATATCATGTGACGTAAATTTCATTCCTAAATGGTGTTAACCGAAACATAGTCCTATTGGGGGGTGGAGTTTTTCTTATTAACTCCTCTGGGCCGATAGTTTTGTAAATGATGTTTAGGGCATGCTATTTTTGTCAGACGATATTTAGTTCAAGATATTGTGGCACCGTACCATCTAGGAAATTAGAGCACTGTCATGCTAGCTTGTAGATTTCTAAAAGTGTCTTTTGGCTTCAGATAGTTGGATGTCACATAAACTTTTGAAATGGAATGTTTTCAAATGGAAACCTGATGGTGAAATCCGCCTCCTTTACAATGGCCACTTCTGGCTCCTTCCAATTGGGTGTGCTTTAAACGTGTTAAAGTAAACTTGGCCATTCTGATTGATTCATCATTGTCAATGGTAAGTGGTCTCTAAAGCACAACAAATTGTTTCCACTGTTGATTGCTTAATATTTTCCCTTTTCTCAGAAAATAATGCCTGGGTGACATTTTTAATTATGCTGGACAACTTTCAATAATTACGAATTACGATTGTGATGCAAAATTACACGGTTGCACCATCTTATGTAAATAAGAGTAGTCTGGGGCAAACATCCTGCTACAGGAGGACTGGAACAACAAACCAAGGGCCTCATTTATGGCATTTTGGCGTAGGGCAGTGCAGCAAGGCTCCTCCTGCTGTGCTGCCTTACACCAAAGTGAAAGGGCAGGAATGCACCGTATTTAAGCACTCTGTCTTTCCCCCCTGCACTGGCACCATTTTGGCAGCCTATTGTCAACATAGGCACCCTTGCATTATGGGGCAAGGGTGCTTCCATTGCAGGCAGGATTATTATTGTGCAAGAAAGGGCACCTTCCTGAACAAAAACAATCCTATGGAGTGGTTCCCCTTTTTCTATGTGTGCTGCAGAATGCAGTACACATGGAAAGAGGAAAAAACAATGATAAATTAACATGTTTCTCCTTGTTACGCCTCACCTCAGGAGGCACATGGATTTGATGCTTCCTCAGGTTTACATCACTTTGTAAATCTGGGACAGCGTCAAATTCCATGGGTGTTGCATGGGGAAGCCCACAGCTACACCCATGGAACGCCTCCTGGGTGCAAAGTAAGGCAACGCAGAGATTTGCGCTGAGCCGCCCTACTCCTGATTTATGAAGCTACTCAAAACCATGGAGGGTGGCTTTGCAGGGCTTCATAAATCTTTATGAGAGCCCTGCGTCACGCATGTACTTCATTAAGTGGTGCAAAAGTGACACAGGGCTCTCATAAATAAGCCCCTTAGAGCGAGCAAACAGCTGCAGGCTGCTGCTGTTTGTGTCGCGGAAAAACCGAAGGAAATGATGGACGGAGCGTTGACAATACAAGCACTCACCCCCAGTCAACTGATCTGGGTTTAATCCATCACCGTTCTTTAGCCCACTCTGCCACCCCAGTTCAGACATGGCCATATGCAAATCAGTCTGACCCTGTGCCTCATGGGAACAGTCCAGCCCGAACTGCCAAGCTAAGCTGTTCGGGTCTTGTCACATTTAGTTCTATTTTCTTTGCACAAAATGCATTCTTGGGTCCATGTTTACACAAGGGAACATTTTGCACGAAGAAAATATTCCTCCGTGTCCCGTAAATATATTTGAATATGCAAATCTAACTTGAGTCACTCACTTCTACTGCAGCAGGTTAGGAAAATATTTGTTGTTCCAATTATTTCACAGTGGAAAAGATTACCTCTTCACCTATGCATCAACGTTTATTTATTTATTTTTAGTTTTACACAGTTCAAACTAGACCCACCTTGATAGGAGAGTACTTTAAATTGTTGACGGAGAATACTGAAAGGATTCCTAAGTGAGGGCAAAAAAAAGTTACATGATAAAAGAGGAAATCAGTAGTACATAGGATTATGAGGATATTTGTTTGAAAGTTTACAACAAAATGTATGAACCATACAAAAGGTGAAGCGGTCCAAGGTACTAGCGTAGCATAATGAAACATTTAAGGACAGCTCATCTGGAGGTAAGAAAAGTGAATATTTAAAAGGATGGCACTCATAAATGAAAGACACATCCATCAGATAGCCTGGGGTCTAACACCAATGTCTGTCACACAAGACTCATTTCACACTATGACTTCCATTTACGCTTTGCTTGAATTTTGCAAGAATCTTCCTGTGCCCAGTCACAACTCAAAGTGACACTCAGAAAGTAGAGCTTTCGGTTCATTCTTAACGGTGACATTTGAAAGGCTTGTAATAATAGAAAGGGGGCGGGTGGAGTTCCAGACTATGAGTGCTTATCATTAAAAAGACTGTTTTAGAGTTCTCTCTTTTTAGGTTTTGCCCGCACAGCGCTTGCTCTGTGCTTTCGAAATCTCTTGTATTTAATACGTCTTAAAAAGGGCTATTATCAGTTCCGATAGCAGAATTACTGTGTTTATTCTCTTTTGTGTGGAACTTGTTTTTGTTAACTTCCCCTGGCTGCCCGCATTTACAATACTTCAGCTAAAGCAGTTCACACTGTGTACATTCTAATCCCTGTCAAGATAGATCTCTTCCCACTGAAAAGGCAAACAGCTTCTAAGAGTGTGCTAGAGTGCTAGCTTTTTATTACTTAGTTGTGTAAGTGTATGCTTTAGCCTTAGAACATTTGTTTCATTACCTATTCTTGCCTCAGTACCTTTCTATGGACTCTGATTTTTTCTACTTAATCTATTTGGTAATTATGATTAAATTCTAAATGTTGTAATACACATTGCATGTTAAAAATAAAGTTAATGTGCAACATCTATGCTATATTGTACTACTAAACAAGCAGCCAGAAGTGCAGTTCCCTTGCAGACAACAGGGTCATGAATTGAATGGTGTAGCAGGTGCAGTAGCACCGGACCCAAATGTTGTCAGAACTCCTCTAAAAACAAAATATTGCTATATTTGACTTCTAAAAGGCAGTCACACTTGCAGTTACCTTGAAGTTAAAAGGGACTTGATTTGAATGGTGCAGCAGGTGCAGTGGCACCAGGCTCTAGGCAGTTCACTAAATCCAGATTAGCGCAAAAGTTTAAAACTAAACAGGCAGTCACAATTGTAGTTACCTTGCAGACAACAGGGTCATGATTTCAGTGGTGCAGCAGGTGCAGTGACACAGAACCAAAAGCTCTAGGCACCCCCATTAAACACCTAAAATTGCTATATTTGAGTAATAAACAGGCAGTCACAAATGGAGTTACCTTGCCGTTACGAGGGGCTTTCTTTAAATGGTGCAGCAGGTGCAGTGTCTTAGGGGCTAAAAATTGTCACCACTCCACTAAACATCAAATATTGCTATATTACTACTAATCTGGCCGTCACAAGTGCAGTTATCTTGCAGGCAACAGGGTCTATATTTGGATGGTGCAGCAGTTGCAGTGGCACCGGGCCCAAACATTATCAGAACTCCTCTAAACAACTAATATTGTTATATTTTATAACTAAACAAGCAGTCACTAGTTCAGTTATCTAGCAAGTGTTAGTGTCATGATATCAATAGTGCAGCAGATGCAGTGGCACAAAAGCTCCAGGCACCCCTCTAAACACTGATTAGTGATATATTATTTACAACTAAACAGGCAGTCACGAATGCAGTTATCTTTCAGGCACTAGGGTCATGATTTGGATGGTGCAGCAGGTGCAGTGGCGCCAGGCCTAAAAGTTGTCAGAACACTTCTAGACATCTAATATTGCTATATTTGAGTACTAAAAAAACAGTCACATTTGAAGTTACCTTGCAGTTAAAAGGGGCTTTATTTAAATTGTGCAGCAGTTGCAGTGTCACCGGGGCCAAGAGTTGTTATAACTCCACTAAATGAGAAATATTGCTATATTTTACTACAAAACAGGCAGTGACAAGTGCAGGCAACAGTTGTCATAACTCCACTAAACACCAAATATTGCTATATTCGGCCCCTAAACAGGCAGAACTCCTCTAAACACACAATATTGCTATTAAATCAATCAGTTCATTTTTTTTCCTCTTTCATTTCATTTTTCAACATTTTGCTATTACTTACTCGCACTATACCACTAGTACCAGCACAACTCTATATTATCGTTTTGTACATAAACAAGTCATAAAACTTTAACAGACTTTCTGTAATTTATATTGTCCAACTTCTCAGCAAGCTACAACTTACAACAAAAAACAGCGTATTTTTAATCACATAGGCGAAACCTAATGCCTTTACCAATGCTTGTTTTAGAGATGTGGTTACTCGCCGAAGAGCATTAGTACATCTGAGTGTACACTGTGCCACCACAGCTGACAAATTCATTTGTAAATTAGTTTGCTGAACCTTTATGCATTGCTCTATGCTATACACAGCCAGCCTTGAACAAACTGTCTCAGTGGGAAAACCAATTAAGAGTGATCAGGAGTGGGGCATTATTATCTGACCTTCTGAAGCTGGACACTAACCGCAGTGCTGCATTGAGGACTGCCTTAAGAATACCAAGGTTAACTTGTGAACGCTTACCAAAAGTTAATTGCTTGAGTTGAGTCTAGCAAGGAAGAGCAATTGCATCATTATTTCAAAACCTTCTGGTGCGATAAGAGAACTCATTTGATGTAAGAGTCTAATTTGGTGCTGGGTTTCTTTTGCTAAAGCATTAATGTGAATGTCAAAATTAAAGTTTTCGTCTAGGATGAATCTCAGAGATTTGGCATTTTCCACAATGGAGGCTGCTTAGTCAAGCAGATTAGGTGTATCAAGTCAGAATTGCACCAGCATGGGGCACTGAGGAGGAGAGAAAAGAGGAACTTCATTTTTAGGGAGTTTAATTTGAGATATTGGAATGATAGCTAGGACTGAAGGCCTGCTAGTGTTCTAGGAAAGTTGCCAATGTCCTCAGAAAAGTGGACATTCAAACGCAGCTGGGTGTCATCCAGTAAAAACAAAAATGTTAGATCATCTCAGGAGGGAGCTGGGGGATTTAATATTCAGCTTCAAGGGAGTTGTGAAAAAGATAGACTACTTCAATATTTTGTGTTGAGGGTATAAGGGGTCATCAAATTTTTTAATGCCACACCCCCTCCGGTGTAAAAAAGAAATGATTGGGGACCCCAAACGACATTATTCTACAACATCAACCATCTTTATATATGTATAAACATATTTAAACATTGCAGTATTCCTTTTAAAAAATGTAATTGAATACTTGATTGCCAACATACCATTCTGGTCAGCCAGGTCTTACTATAGTGTAAAAGTATATTTCAGTGGCCCTCTCCCTTTGACAGCTACTCCCAGCCATCATTCGAATGACAAATGATGTTTGAAATAATCCAGCACTGTTAGCACCTTGATGATTCTCTTGGACAGTGTCTGGTGCCCCCGCCAGGATAAATTAGGACCCTCCCCAGGGAGGCCCACCCCCGGTTTGAAGACCTCTGGGCTAAAGGGATAGAGAAATCAACAGTTTTACAGGTTACGAGCAGATTATCAGATATGAATCCAGTGTATTAAAGACAGTGCTGCTGAATTAAATTAGTAACTGGAATATACAACTATATTGGTATTCATCAAGGAGGTTGTTTTATATAATGCTATGCCTTAGTTATTTTGTGACACTACTCTAAAAAACATTTGCTATGGAACAACAGTGGTTTAGGTCTACTGAATCCACTTCTGGCTTTTTGAGTAATGGTGAGATTTGACTGATTTTAGGCAGTCATGGACTACACCTCATATCAGTCATCTGTTGATTAAGGTAACTAATTAAGAAATGTTGGAAGAGTTTAGGTCTTTATCAGTCTTGACTGGAATGTAGACTATGAAATGAGTAGAGTTACTTTCAGTGCTTTATATGGGCATTTACTATCTGGTACTGAGTGCCTGCACTTCTTTAATTTGACCTGCACTTCTCAGCAATGGTGCAGTACATTTAATGGGAGAGTACCAGCACTTCTCAGGAACATATACGTACTCCAAAGAATGAGTACCTGCAATTCTATATTTCAAAGCACTGATTATTATATTATCTTGGAATAATGTCCACAGACCTCTGTAGGTTTACAAGAAGACTAAATATTAAGCATATCTTTTTGGGTGATATATAGAGCAAGTGCGAACTTTTCAGTTTTATTGTCAAAGAATTGGTAGACTTTCTTACATTTCTCATTGGTATTAGTGATGACAAGAGAGAAAGGATAGTTGGTCATCTTTGTAATGACATTGAAGATATTTTTTGTCTTTTTTATCTTGGTTGATCTCTTTTTTGAAGAAGTTTGGCCTCAGAAATGTGGTTTTGGTCAACATTTCAATTGCTTTGCAGAATGCCAAGATTCCTCAAAGAGGAATGTTGACACCATAAACGCTCAAATGTTCTGAGGTATTACCTTCTATAATGAAGTTCTTCAGCGAGCCATTACAAAGGTGCATTTGTTGTTCAGTCTTTTTAGTGTAAGCAATGCAAATTCATCAGCAGTCCCTGCCATGACAGTTTGGTAATCATCAATGTACTTAGTTGTCATGTGATTGGTTAGGGAATCTGTTAACTACAAAGTCATATTTGGTTGCATGGCTGACAGAATGATAACATTGTAGATCCATACCTCTGGTTGTTTTGTTTTGCCCTGTGTAGATTTCTTGGTGCAGGCGAGAGAGAAAACGACCAGAAAGTGGTTTAACCAGTTCCCTGTCATTGGAGTGTCTATGTTGATAATGCCCTTTTTGACATTTATGAGGTTAGCAGTTTGTGCTCTTCACTTGGTGGTTGTTGATAATCAAGAAACAGGCCAACTGCAGTACATCTGTGCCATTCATGTCTCTCTAGTGAATACTGAAGTCTCCCAAGAAGTTGTGAGATACAGGATTGGTTCTTACAGCAATGAGTTTGATCAGTTGTTTCCTGAAATGAACAGCAGATTAAGACCTTAGTGGAGGCTATGGTATTTTCCAAAGATCCAGCTGTGAAATTGGATAGTTCAGAACATTGATATCATCCTCAGGTAGTGTTTGTAATGACCTTTTGGGGAAGGCTTCTTTATTTCTGTGAGGAAATATATTGTATCAGTCACACGAATGTAGAAGAGGGGAAAGAGTGCAGGTGCAGGTGAGAGTTAATATACTATTTAAGGCTGCCATTGTGTTGCTAACGAGTAGAAGGGAGGATGAAAGGCATTTAAAAAAGAGAGCCTAGTTTGCTGGCTAAACACTGTGTCAAGAGTAGTATGCCTGATGTTAGTGTTTGTGTCAGAGGCTGGGTTGCAGGCAGATTATGCAAAGACTGATATTGGAATTGAAAGTACTTCAGGGTCTGTTTGCAGAGAATCTTTGAGAAGGAATGAGTGTTGATTGCATCCATTGAAGGAATGAGAAAAGTTCTGAGTATGATTAGTTGGCTGATCATAGGGAATGTGAAAGACTGAGATCGATGTAGGAGGTGCAATATAAGCTATATGACTATATGACTTGCTAAAGACTCGATGACTTGACTTTTTATTCAGGAAAGAGTAATTCGTTGGTTAACATTATATGGACAGTTTTGTACAAAAGGATGATTTATGGAGTAGAATTCCTTAACATGACATGCCATGTCAAACATACCATGACATAAAATCATCTATTTCCCAGCCTTAAGATGCATATTAAACCAAACTGTTTAACCTTTCTTTTCATTTAAGAACCATGTTTAAAAAAATAGTGAATGATTCCAGTGTAACGTCTATATAAAATGAAGCTTTTCCTACCTTCAAATAACATCCGTTTCAAGGCCTTTGTTCTTTCACAGATCAATGGACATAAAAGTGCACTGTACTGCACTTGTCTCAGTGGCACCAAGGCCTAGATGTATCAAGCCGTTTGTGAATCGCAAAGGCCGAAATTCGCGAGTCGCAAACGGTCTTTTTGCATGTTTTGGCATGCATCAAAATTTTGCAAATTAAGGAATCGCAAAAATTTGCGATTCCTTATTTTGCCATAGCATTTAAGGAATCGCAATTTTTGCAATTCCTTAAATGCTATGTATGTAGCATTTTTGAATTGCGAATTTTGGTTAAGAAATCGCAAATTAACACCAACTTGTAGTTGATGTTAATTTGCGAATTCTTTTAAAAATGCACAATTTGGCATTTTTGAAGGAGGCATGTGACGCACACACATGCCCATAGGGCATGTATGTGCACCATATGCACACACATGTACATTTCAGGGGTGCAGCAGGGTGTCTTTGAGACACCCCTGCACCCTTGAAATAATTCTCAATTTGCGATTAGCAAATTGTGAATTCGCAATTGGATAATTATTTCACAATCATTCCTATGGGCCTCCTGGCCCATAGGAATGCATGGGAAATTATTCCTTAATTGCAAATTCGCAAAATGCGAATTCGCAAATAAGGAAGATTAAGGAATCGCTAAAAATTAGCGATTTTTTACATACATTCCATTTTGCGAATTCTAAATAGCGATTCCTTAAAAATCACTATTTAGAAATCGCAAAATGGAATCTTGATACATCTGCCCCCAAGTCTGCTCAAAGAATCCCTCATCCCCTTGCCGGGGGAACCCTAGATTAACCTATCCTTCAGAAATTATGGTAGAAGCATGAATAAAGATGTAATTGAGTCACTTGTGTGCTTGACTTCTTACCTCTGGTAGTGAAATGGGTAGGACATCAGTTCTTAGTCCGTCATGCTCGACTAACACAGGCTCTGCAGCATGATTCTTCCACAGACAAACACATGTGGTGTTCGATTGCAGTTACATTAGCAGCCACTAAGGAGGCTGGCCATGGCCTGCATCTGTCTCACAAACAACAACTCGATTGTCCTGCTGTCTTGAAGTGATAATTTAATTGAATTGTTTAACCTCTGAGGCGGAAGCCGGAGGTGCTACTTCGTCCGTTTTTAAAAATTGCTGAAACTGTGCTAATTTGTGTTTTTAAAATTATTGCACCTACCCCAAGCTACTACAATCACTTCCCCGCCAAGCAGGCACCCACAAACAGCGGATCATAGCGCTGTGGGAAGGAAAACATTACAAGGACGCCATCGCCGGTAACGCGAGGCCACGCCCACCCGCTAGGCCACGCCCACCCCCAAGCCTATGTAAGCGCTGATCAAGAGCGCGAGACACTGGAATTATTTAACCTCTGAGGCGGAAGCCGGAGGTGCTACTTCGTCCGTTTTTAAAAATTG
The DNA here is from genome assembly GCF_964261635.1 of Lissotriton helveticus. NCBI lineage: Eukaryota > Metazoa > Chordata > Amphibia > Caudata > Salamandridae > Lissotriton > Lissotriton helveticus. Next base: position 1,765,849,028 of record NC_136059.1, read on the forward strand.
CTGAAACTGTGCTAATTTGTGTTTTTAAAATTATTGCACCTACCCCAAGCTACTACAATCACTTTCCCGCCAAGCAGGCACCCACAAACAGCGGATCATAGCGCTGTGGGAAGGAAAACATTACAAGGACGCCATCGCCGGTAACGCGAGGCCACGCCCACCCGCTAGGCCACGCCCACCCCCCAAGCCTATGTAAGCGCTGATCAAGAGCGCGAGACACTGGAATTGTTTAACCTCTGAGGCGGAAGCCGGAGGTGCTACTTCGTCCGTTTTTAAAAATTGCTGAAACTGTGCTAATTTGTGTTTTTAAAATTATTGCACCTACCCCAAGCTACTACAATCACTTTCCCGCCAAGCAGGCACCCACAAACAGCGGATCATAGCGCTGTGGGAAGGAAAACATTACAAGGACGCCATCGCCGGTAACGCGAGGCCACGCCCACCCGCTAGGCCACTCCCACCCCCCAAGCCTATGTAAGCACTGATCAAGAGCGCGAGACACTGGAATTGTTTAACCTCTGAGGCGGAAGCCGGAGGTGCTACTTCGTCCGTTTTAAAAAATTGCTGAAACTGTGCTAATTTGTGTTTTTAAAATTATTGCACCTACCCCAAGCTACTACAATCACTTTCCCGCCAAGCAGGCACCCACAAACAACGGATCATAGCGCTGTGGGAAGGAAAACATTACAAGGACGCCATCGCCGGTAACGCGAGGCCACACCCACCCGCTAGGCCACGCCCACCCCCTCTCACCATAAATGTGTGTCCCACGTAAGCGCAGCGGACGAGCGCAGCGGGAGCGCCTAAGGCAAGCCCGTCTGGGCCCAGCCTGACCCGGACCCAGGCCCAGATACTCTGCCGGTCTCACTGCTCAAGCGCCGGGTGTACACAAGTTATACGCTCCGGGCTCTTCACCTGGAAAAAAAGCCGGAATGTCTCTACATTCATGTACAAGGCAAACCCTATACCAATTGCGCACGCTGTAACCCAGGCACCCATACCCCGGCCAGGCCAGAGCTACAGATGGGCCTTCTCAATTGCCGTTCCCTCCCCAAGCATGCACTTGAAAACAATTTGCTGATACAAGACCACTGCCTGGATGTACTGTTTCTTACAGAAACCTGGCTTTCGGCAACTTCTGACTCCGACATCGTCAATACTCTCCCTCCGGGCTACCTGATTAAAACCCTGCACAGACCCAAAGGGAGAGGAGGGGGACTGGCAATAATCCATAAAGAATACCTTATCTGCAGAACTAGCAATGCAAGCATTGACGACTGCGAAAGTTGCCACTTCAGTCTCCAAATTTCCCCTGCTCACTCCATAACGGGTTTGCTGATATATCGACCTTCGGGTCTACCAGGAAAATTCATCAACGCCCTTACGGAGACGGTGGCACAACTAGCTTCCTCCGCCCCCAGCTTTCTCCTAGTGGGCGACCTTAACCTCCACTTTGGAGAGTCGACAGACTCCATAGCACTCGATTTATTGCATGACTGCGGTCATTTAACATTCGGTTGGTCAATAAGGGACCCACCCACGACAAGGGCCATCTTCTGGACCCCGTCCTGACCAACATTACGGACATCACTACTAGTCCCTCTCTCCCCCTCCCTTGGACAGATCATTTCCTAATCCCTTTTTCCTGCCCTCTATTCACAGCCCCCCCACAACCGCCCAAAACCCGAGTCACCGATCGACGCTGGCACAAACTTGTCCCAGAGGAATGGGACAACACCCTTGCTAATTCTATACCGACTTTCTCCGGTGACCCTATCATCGCTGATGATCAGTTCAATCTCTGGATCACATCCTCACTGGATCATCTCCTTCCCATAACAACTACTCTTAAACATTCCAAGCGAGTCACCCCCGCTCTTTGGTACACTCAAGAGCTTAAAGTCCTACGACAGGAATGCAAGAAAACGGAACGCTCCTGGAGGAAGGATAAGACTAAGGACAAAAAGGACGCCTACCAAACCGCTCTACAAACTTATAAAACCTCCCGCCGAAAAACTAAAAGTCTATTCTTTCAAAAAAGAATAGAACACTCCGCATGCTCTAGTAAGGAATCTTTCACCATTCTAAAAGAGCTCCTCAAAGTCCCCGACTCCGGACCCAGAATTCCACCGGACCCAAAGGCCGATGGGGAAAAATGCTATAAACTAGCCAATTTCTTCACAGATAAGATCCAGAAAATCCTCGACTCAATTCCAACCACTAATATGTGGGAGGATAAAGAGACCAATAACACTCCTATCGTCCCCTGTCTCACCTCTTGGGGACAAGTGACCGTCGAGGAGGTCGAAAGCACGCTCAATAACATCAAAAGCGGCTCCCCCAGGGACCCTGCGCCGTTACGCTTCCTTAAAAGAGTAGCATCCACAATCATTCCCCCCCTCACTCAGCTCATCAACGCTTCGCTGGAACAGGGAGTTGTCCCTCCCAATTGGAAAGAGGCAGTTGTCAAGGCGTTATTGAAGAAACCTTCCCTTGACCCCGCCGATTTGGCCAACTACAGGCCAATCTCCCTCCTCCCGGGAACTAGCAAAATTGCCGAAAAGCTGGTAAACAGAAAACTCTCAGAGTTTCTGGAAACCAATGATCGGTTGAAAAAAATCGCAGACAGGATTCCGCCCAGGGCAGGGCACCGACATCGCCCTCCTGGTAGCGGTGGAAGAGGCCAGAGCACTGCTCGACGCTGGAGGATCAGTGGCAGTGATCCTCCTCGACCTCAGTGCGGCCTTCGACACCGTTAACCACCAACTCCTGATTCATCGTCTCAGGAGTGTCGGCGTGGAAGGAAAAGCACTCTCCTGGCTATCGTCCTTTCTGGGCCATCGGTCCTTTCAAATCTGGGAGAACAACACCCGCTCCTCCGAAAAACCCCTCCAGTGTGGCGTACCTCAGGGCTCCTCCCTGAGCCCCACATTATTTAACATCTACATGTCCCCACTGGAGGAGGTCGTCATCCCATTCGGAGTAAGCATCGTCAGCTATGCTGACGATACACAACTAGTGGTCTCCCTGTCTCACCCAAGCCAACAACCTGCGGACCTCTACAATTGTCTGACACAGATATATGGATGGATGAACCGATCCCATCTCAAACTTAACGGTTCAAAAACCGACATCCTCCTCCTGGGTCAGAAGGGACTCTCCCTGTCACCAAACATCTGGTCACAGAATACTTGGCCACCTTGTTTAGGCCCGCCCCCAGACCCAAACCCCGAGATTAAGAGCTTGGGTGTCTGGCTCGAAAAGGACCTATCATTTGCCACACAGGCAAAAAAAGTAGCCGGGATATGCTTTGGACTCCTCAAATCAATTCGGAAAATCCAGCCCCTACTCCCTCCTACCGCAAAAAAATTACTGATCCAAGGTCTAATACTCTCCAGGATCGACTACAGCAATTCCATCTACCTGGGCGCTCCTGAGGCCACCCTGAACCGGCTACAAAGGATCCAAAACGCGGCTGCCTGCATCGTTACCAACACTCCTGCCAGAGCCTCAGCCAGACCCGCTCTGAGGCTCCTCCACTGGCTCCCGGTCAGGGAACGAGTGCAGTTCAAAGCCCTCTGCCTGGCCCACAAATCGCTGCAAAACAAAGGACCTCCGATCCTAGCTAAATTCATTACACCTTGCAAAGCCTCAAGATCTCTCCGTTCCGATCAGGAATACTTCATCACCACCCCCAGAGTCAAGAAGGCCCGGACGGGCGGAAGACGCTTCTCGGTTCACACAACACGTCTCTGGAACACTCTACCCCGCGAGATAAGAACAGAACCCAACTATCTACGTTTCAGAAAGAGGCTGAAAACCCTCCTATTTCCATAAATCCCTAACTCACTGCCACTCACCACCCTCAGGTTAACTGTTCCTAGCGCTGGGATACTCACGGGTGACTACGCGCTCTATAAAATGTATTAATAATAATAATAATAATAATAAGGATACTCATACCGGCATACTCACAAAAGGTGATGGGAGCATGTTTGCACTAAGTCTAACCACTGGCAATAACTCAGGGTAAGTTACTTGCAAGTTACCTTCTTTATTAACCATTCAATTAATTAAAATCATTACAGTAAAATGTGCAATGCTGTACATCCCTTCCCTCACACCCTTCACTCCATTGAGTCCCTGGAGCAGCAATGTTCCCCTGGCCCGCATGAGCTCTCTAGTCAAGGTTATACGCGCAGGCAGGTAGCTAAAGCTTCAGCTGCAGAGCCATTTCTTGGTGGTGACAACTCCTTCTATACAGTTGATTGTATATCATAAAATAAGGTGAGTCTCTTCTGTAGAGTCTGTATTGTGCTACCCTACATAAGGCCTACCTCGTCCTAGGGAGTTATGAGTTAACTGGGACTTTCTGACCAAGGTTAAATAAGTAGGTGGACAAAGAGGCCTTAGAAGTCTAGATCAAGAAGGGCAACAAGCCTGTAATTTGATAGCTTGGAGCGGTCTCCTTTTTTGTAAATGGGAAAGAGTATGGAACTCCTCCAGGAGTCCGGCGTCATTGCAGTGTTAAAAGCATGGTTAAAAAGGGGGGTTAAGATTGATGCCCAGAAAGCCTGTGCTGTTTTAAAAACTGGTGCTGGGATTCTATTTGGCCCTGGTGCTCCATCGCTCCTCATATTGTTAATGATCTACGACTTCATCGTCGGTTGTCAATGTGTCTTGGGACGTGGTGTCGACTACTTCCAGGTGCCTTGGCATGATGTGCACTTCGTCCAGTGGGACTGTCGAGTATAGCTGTTTGACGTAGGTTCTCCACTCTCGTTCGTCAACCACGTTCTCCTTTTTTACCCCTCGGTTGTCGAGCTGGTTTATGTTCCTCCACCACCTGGAGTGATTCTTCTCTTTCAGCAGGGAAAACACTTTAAACCATGCCTTTTCAATGTATCCCCTTTCATTCTCCCATACTTTCTGACCTCAGACCTCTGACTATAAAGGAGACTTTGATTGTTTTACCTCCTCTTTTCCTGGCTTCCAGGGCCCTACGTAGAGCATGTTTTCAATTAATTAAGTCCATAGAGCAGTGGGGAGCACCTGATGTTATTATGGATTTGTTGCTTGTGATCTTATGTTGTGCATTTCCCAGTTCCAATTTAATCTCTTCAACAATGGCTACCCATTTACTTGTTACTGAGGCTGGAATTGATGGATTTGTGCTGTGCTTTCTTGTCTCCACACACACTAACAAGTTATCTCTGATTTTGGCTGACCATTATATCCTTCGAAGTACCTTGTGTCGCTCTTCTAGTGTAGTTTCCCCAATCACTTGTAGGATGGTCGCTGTGGGGGCTGCTGAATGCAGGATGGCCTGCAAGGCCCTGTGAACACTTTCAGCCTTGTCATCAATATCAAAGTCTATCAACCTAGCTGCATTAGTTTCACTGACTAAGATGTAGTCGATTGTGGACGTATTGCTGAAGGTTGGTTCATTCGGGTCAAGGCGTATCTCCCTAGATGGACGGCGGGATTCTGCTAAGTAGAAAAATGTTCTGGCAGCTCCCCCGCCTTGGACTCATGATGCAAGTGGCATCTGTTTTAAAAACTACTCCCGATCTAGGAAATTCCTGAAGATCGGAGGGGCGATCAGTGAGTTTTGCCATCACTTAAAGACCAGAGGTTAGGATACGCCTTAGTTCGCGTATACCGCCATGGTCTCTCTCTAGTTGGTCCTGATGAAATCTTTGCAGACAGTGCATATATAAGCAAAAACATGTTGACCGTTTTTCACGTTCTTAATGTATAGGATCCACCTGGCTACACTTATTAGCGAGTAAAGATCCGTCACCAGTTTTTAATAGTAACCAAATCACCTGGAATAAATTATTTTATAGGTAGCATTTGGCGACTTTTTTAATTCACAAACCCCCCCCACACAAACAACCAGCTCCACTTCAGTTGCAGGCGTTGTAGCACACCAGGGAAGCACTCGGCTTCCTTGATGGGGACCTCATGATGAAGCATGTCACCACCAGGTTGGTGAGTGAGGGTCCTTAAAACAAACCTGTGTGTATCCCTTTAATATCAGCTGCTTCAAGTAGCCACTCTTTCGTTGTTTTTTGCAGGTGGTTGGTTTCGAGCACCTGGAGGGAAAGCAAGATTCCTTTAGTGAGTGGGTTGAGCTTAGCTTGCGGTTGTTAAAAAGGGTAAGAAGGGGTTCAACCCAGCCCCTGCACCTGAGTAAAGCTTTTCTCTTGTCTAGACCCCTTGGCTATGATTGCCTGATGGGATTCATATTTGGCAGAAGATCGACTAATGTTCTTGTTAGAGATTCCAATAACTCCTTCTTATTAGTCTGTACGGAATTGATATTGTAGTTTATGAACAGTAGGCGAAGGTGTTGGAGATTAAGTTTGGGCCTTTGATTAGTAGAACTTAAATCTCAGGTGTTTTAGTATCTATTTCCGTTGCTACAAGTTTGCATGCATGTTTTAAAAAGACCAAGAGTCCTCAAGAAGGCCGGACAAAGATATTCTGTTTAGTGGCCACTGCGTGAACTTCATAAAACCCTACCAAGGGAGTGGCGTTCATGGCCCAGGTCTCCTGGAAACACAGTATGTCCCATTGGATAGATAATCCTGTATTAGATTTTCCTTGAAGATGTTCCCATTCCCTGCAATATTCCAGGAGATTATTGACAGTTGTTGGAGGTCCAAGATTTTATCCCTTTCCTCGTCACCGGTAACTAATGTTAGGGATGCTGCCTCTGTTTTCTATGGGCAACTATGGCAGCGGGTACAGCTTGGCTTAAATGTGCACTGCGTTGATTGTTACTATATGTTACCCTGATGTTGGTAGGGACTCTTGCGCTCATTTGGATGCTGCTCCCAACTTTATTTCTGTTAGTGCCCCGCAGAACTGATGGGGTCCCTTTCTTCCCATGGTTGGGAGTGAGGATATGCAGGTATTTCATCTGCAAGGGGGAACTGTGCATTTATGCCCCGATCGCCTAGCTGTTGCCATTCTCCCAGTACAGCAAGTTGGAGTTGCTGATGGCAAAATCCCACTAGTGTTGAGTTTCCATGGGTGCCCCCTTGGAGTTTGAAGAATCTGACGCATCCCAGGTCGTCCGAAAAGATTTGTGCAAGGGATGCAACATGTTTAAATAGGCGAAGGATATTGCTTCTGTTCAAGATATCATGCTGGCCCTTTTAAGCACTACCTCATAAATGCAGGGAGTTTCCTCAGCGATTAGTGATTCTCCTAATCCTTGGCCCAGGCCTTGGGTTCTGATTGGAAACCGGGACTTGGTGGAGCTCTTAAAATGTTACCATGTTGGTGCCCGGTTGCCCTATGTGGTGAGCTCACCAGACTATCCTTTCTCGTGGCTGTGGATATATGGTGGGCCCTTCTGAACCTATAGGTGCCTCGGCCTTTGAGGTAGTAAGTGCTGATGCCTGGGTACTAGCATCCACCTTCGATAGGCATGTCCCCACTGCTTCTTTAGGCCCAAGATTTAAATTTAATCTGTGAGAGACCTGGGTGTCCTGTGTGTTACTGTGAAGGGGCGGGCTGCTGGCCTTTGAGACTTTCCATCTTTTGGTGTCCCTGGCTTAGCCTCCTGATTGATTGCAAAGATTGGGAAAAACTGTGTTTCTTTGGTTTCGATATATGGAGTGGGCTGGTTCATGGTAGGTGGCTGCATTGACCTCCTGTTGGCTTTACCCTTTTTAGCTGTTTTCTCAGCTTTTTCTTAGCTCTCCTTGATAGAGAGGCGTCTGGTATGGCTGGGATAGTTGGTGCTGCTAAGTCTTGGCTCTTCCTTGCGAGCACTTCCTCTTCGCCGGTGGTGGCCCTCACTTGGTCCGGTGTAACTACAAGTCATGGCACGGGGCTCTGGGTTTCTTGAGTGGATACATACTTCAGTCCGGCCTTTGTATTTGGACTTGGGGGGGGGTCTTCTTTGCCACTTGGGGCCTGGCGGGTGTCACTCAGTGCTATTGAGCTTGTAGTTGTTTTGGTGGGTGACTGTGTACCCCCTCCCCCTGACTAGGATCTCTAGAAGAGTGGCCCACTTGTCAATAATTTCTGCACATGAGCTTGACAGGATCTTGTGTCCACGTTTCTGAGAATTGTGTCTTCCATTGCCTACATCCTACTACTTAGGTTTACCAGATGTTGTGCTATTGATTGCAGAAGGTCTATATGGACCTCCATTTTTGTGGACTGCCAAAGTAGAGTTCGAGTCAAGATATTTTGTGTTTCACTTGTAGCTGTCAATCGCCGATCTTTGTTGTCATTACGTGATTGGAGATCTGACTATGTTTCTAATATGTCCACCATCTTCCTGAGCAATTTTGGGGTTAATTCAAAAGTTCTTTCTATTTTTAGCTCCAGATTTTGGAGGAGAGAGGCTGTAAAATCTCCCACCCCTGTGGAGTTAGCCGACGGGCCGCTAGCAGGTGAAGCGGGCCTTGAGGTGACTGGCGGTGTTTCCAGCTTTGAGTCTTCCGGGCTGAGTCCTCCATGCCAGTGAATTTGTGCACTGGTGGCTTGTTCTCCTTCCTTTTTATTAGGGGTCTTCCAATCGTTCCCTGTGTTGTGTGTGTTCTTTACGTTTAGTGATTCGGACTGCCTTTCATGCGGAATGGGGATAAAGTTACAGTAATTTCTCCCTTGGTTGCCCATAAACGTGCCCAGATTCAACGCCTCCACTTCCCAGGTCATGAATGTGATCTTCTCTTTTGGATGGGCAAGTATGGAGAGGGGTGTTAGTTGTGCTTGAGCTGAGACTGTCCATTGGAGGAGAATCAGGACTTGTTCTTGGGCTTCCATTCTTTTGGAAAAACTGCGTGATAAGACCCCGTTGGGAAGAGTCATGGGGTTACTTGCTTGATGGATGTGGCTAAACTGTTCTCATTGTGACCCTTTTAGTTGTTGGCAGGGAAATTTCCCTTTCATCAAAGTCTGTCTGATCGGCAGGCCCCATTGTGCTAGGGCCGCCTGACTTGCATGGGGCCAGTAGGGCTGTTCGTCCGACGAGCCCTGGGCTCGTTGGGTGTGGGGACTCTTGTGTCTTCTTGTTGCCTCCTGATGCTGCTAATGGACTTGGCAGGCCACTCCAGTGGGGTTCTGCTGTCAGTGCTCCATGGGTTGCACAAGGATCCTAGGAGGTGTTTCCGGGGCCACCTAGCTCCCCAGCTAACTTTTCGACTCCTGTTGCTCCCATTTCCACTCCGGCGAGTTGGTCCTGTTGGGTCCTGTTATCGGCACAACTGTGTATATTGACAACTGTGGGCTTTTTTTTTTTAAATCACCTGGTGCCTCTCCTGTGGTCCTGGTTCTGCAAGCCGATCATTGGGTTTGGATTTTCCCTTTTAGGCTGTCTTCCTTCTTTGGGTGCGCCCTGCCAGTAACATAGGGAGGAGCTATGGCGTTCAAGAACACTGCCTTTGTGGTGCCCAAGCTGGTGCCCAAAATGGGCGGGGCTCCTTGGGGCTCCACAAGCTGCACCTGGACCTTTCTGGGCCACTTATATGGTAACCTTGGACCCTCTTGTAGCCACAACTCACTGTGGCCACCTCAAATTGTGACAGGAGGGGGCCAAGAGGGGACCAGGGGGGCTAGTATGGATAGTTGTGGTCCCACCACCCCGCTGTGACCATCAAGTTTGTAAATCCACTCACCCACTATGGATACACTGGGCCCCTTTACTCTCCTAGCCACAAATGCGCTGGATTTACTGGTCCTACCCCGCTCCACGCTCTCAGTTAGCAGCGAACACCAGCGCTTTCCTCCGCAAGACCGGCTGGCGGACAGGGACTGCGGGGAGTAGCAGAGCTGCGGCAGAGCCGCAATGCCTGTTCCTCGCGGCGTCTTGCAGTCTTCCTGCCACGCCCACTGCAATCGGCGATAAGCAAGTGCAGTCTGTTGCAGCAGATTCTCAGGGCAGTATTCCAACCTATCATTCTTTTGCCCACTATGCCACCTTAGATTTGACCCAGCCATTGCAAATCAGTCTTTACCCTGCTCCAACAGAAAAAGTCCTGCTTGAACTGCCAAGCCATGTTTTCTCTGACCTGGCACACAAGCAACCCAAAACTCCTTTCGCCCAAATTGGGGCTCTTCAGCCGGGTATAGCTTGGTTCTAGTGGTACATTGAGCAAGGGACTCATGTCTGAGCATACCCTTGGCCGCTTAGGGTGGTAGATCAAGCACACATAGGGTGATGGGAGGATGCTTGCAATAAGTCTAAACATTGGCAGTCACTTGGTGTAGCATTCCACCCCATTTTATTTTGCCAACCATGTCACTTCAGATTAGACCCGGCCCTATGCAGATCAGTCCAGCCTGAACTTCCAAACCAGGTTTTCTCTGTCCTGGAACTCAAGACTGATTTCACCCATATTGGGGATCTTCACTTGATTGTAGCTTGGTTTCAGTGGCACAGTGATCAAAGCACCCATACCTGGCTGTGCCTAATCTGAGTTGGCATGGTGGGCAAAAGAACTAAGGGTGTGAATGCTACTTCAAGCAATTGCCATTGCTCAGACTTATTGCAAGCATCCTCCCATCACCTTTTGTGTGCTTCATAATAATGCAGGCACCAGTTGCGCAGTGGTGATTCTCTCTGACAGATGAAGTTAAGGCAACTACGACTGGGCTGAAACAAGTACAAAGCTGATTGCAGAGGTTCCTGCCCATAACGGAGTAGAGACCGAAAGACCCTCTTAAGCTTGACTTGCTCCTGGATTCATTCCCCATCCATCTGCTTCTTTCAGGTGTTTCTTTGGCTAGTAACACTCCAAGGTTCTCTCCCTTGACAGTCTGTTCTCGTGCAGGGCCAGGCAGACTCATTCCCTCTCTCACCAGGCAGGTAGATGTTTATTCACTAGGGGATCCTCAGCACCTCAAGCAGAAAGTGTGGATTTGATGTGATTTTCTCTCACCCCAGAGGAATGGCTGTCAAACAAACATCAGTCTTGGATACACAGAAATCCTTGAAGTACTCTGTGGCTCGCTCTCGTTCCTTGGTCATGAAGAACATGGAACTAAAACCAAGTGGGGTTCCTCTTTCTAGACAGGAAATGTTAATCCACCTCCTCAAACTTTAGAACCAGTTTGGGGTGGTCCATGGTGTTCCATGGAGCTATCCAGACATGGCCTTTGTCAAGTGGGATGCATCGCACAGCAGGAATCACTGTGTGTGTCTTCAAACTGGAGCACCCACAACATGACCAAAATCAAACATGAGAATGATGCACCTGGCCATCACCAGCATCCCTAAAGCAATTATCTGGGAAAGAGAAAAGGACAGGCCTGGCCTAGAAACATCTTCACCTTGCACAATAGAATCTGCATTCCCATTCCACTCCGCCACCCTCCACCAAATGGCAGTCTTCGGGAAGGACTGGTCAGCTGCTCTCTACTAACAAAGTCTTCATAGAATTTCTAAGTGTAGTATTGTCTTCAGCCTCCTCACTACAGTGGCTGAATCCCCTCCCTCAAGTAACAGGAATGCAGACAATACCCTCCCACTGTCTGTAGAAACTGTCATCATCTTGTGCCATGGCAAACCAGAGGAATGCGACGATGTAGATATCTTCCTAGACAGTAAGGTTGCTAAACGTCTATGATTAATTTGTCATTCCAAAGCAGAGAAAATGCAATGTCAAGCAAGTAGGATTTATATATAAAAAGATCTCTGTTCATTAAAAAATAAGAGAGTAAAAACACAATAAATGCAACAATTAATTTTTGACACAAAATATACAATCAATCAAAATCACAGTTAAAAATAAAAGGATGTCTTTATCTAATCCAATAAACAGTAATGTGGCGAGATTGGGGTTAGTTCCGACGCGCATTTCGGCGCTATTCTACCTTCTTCTGAGAATCGAGCCACAGATTCCTGTATTTATAAGGACACGGTCTACGTATTGTAGAGCTGGTACTTCTTGTCTATATGGAAATCTTTTCAATACTGGTGGTTTAGAGGATTTTGTATTATAAGTTTCGATATGATTTCAAAATTCTTGATATATGGATCCTTTCGATGAGGGTCTACGATGCTATTATTTAGTAGTGCAGGAACACTTCACTGAGAAGAATGCCTTGATAACTCTTTTGTGATAAGTAAGATGATTCGGTACTGGGTGTTCCTTCTATGGCCTAATACATTTCATGAGTCAAATACTGTAAGAATAGTCAATACTGACGTTCCTGATGTAAGGACGTGGGTACGTCTAATCTCCAGGCAAAAGTTCTGTTCCTGGCTGCTCAACCAGAGGAATGCAAAATTGGTTACATTGGTTTCACTACTCAGAATCATACAAACACGTAATACTACTATTGCACACGTGCTGCACGCACATTAAACATGCACATGCCCTGGATAGGCACACACAATGTCAGCGCAAGGTTCTGGGTATTAACAGCAGAACTTTACATGAGAGTTGCAGAAGACTTCATTCTCACTAACGTGGCAAAAATATCTGGTCCGTCTATGAATCCCAAAACCCAGTATGCTGCTACCACCACTTCATGTGCTATACCAATGACAGAGATAATAGTCCTCTGACTTTTATGAGGGTACACTTTGTGTGCCAATCCACTCCAGTTCTCACAAACGGTCTTGGACCTCTTACCGTCAGGGTTAAGCCTAGGCCTCTCCTCATGTGGTGAATTAACATGATGCACGGGGCAAAACAAAAATCAGGATACCTAATAAAGAGACAGTAGGTTACTCAGCAGATGGGAACACACCTGTATACCATGCAGGTGACAGTCCTGTTCCAACAGTGTGAAATGATTTTCTTTGGAAATGTAAATATTTGATAAAACATTAGAGATAGAGCCAGCAAACTGGTATGGAATGAGATATAATTTTTTCTAGAAATCTGAAACTTTGGTAAAGTGAAATGAAATACATTGGGATCAGCTCCGGGCCTAGCAACATTGCCTTCAGAAGAAGCAAGCAGTAAGACGGTGTGGGGGCTATCACCAACTATTTTAAATATTTACATAAAGGTGCACTGGGGCATATATTGTTTTAATTGTGGGCATTTAAGGGGTTAATGGGAGAGTAGTTTTGGAGCCCAACTAACCTAACAGGAAGGCCATTGTGTGGTCAGGCCGAGCACAGGGAAGTCGGGAAATGTGTTTTTTCAAATTGTCAGTGAGGGACACTCCAAATTAAATCAAGTCAAGAACACTAGTGAGCCCATTATGAGTGAGCTGGAATTCGACGCAGTAATAAAATGGCACCAGAATCTCTGAAACTGCAGCCATCACTAATGCCAGTCTTTCTACACTGTGTGCTCTGATCTCCCAGAACCAGGAGTGGTGTATTCCTGATAGGACGTTGGTGCTCCTGATGGACCTGTTTCTCTTAAAATCGAAAATCAGTAGTGCTTTATCTCTGAATCATATTTGAGTCTTTAATAACAACAGACTTGAAAGTCATCAATGTGCTAAGACCAAAATTACAGAGAATCATCGACTCAGGAGAGTTCAGAGACAAAACTGACAGAGATTTGCCTTCTAAGAATGGGGGAAAGGGCTCCTCCTAACATTGTAAAATCGCGCACTTTTATAGGATTTTAAACAAAAGGTTCATACATTCCTTACATTCGTACGTGGTTCTCATGGCTCATCAGCAATAGAAAACAAGCAAAGAGAATCATTTGAAACAGTATACATTCGAGGATTTTATCACTATTATAATACATGGGATTCACTGCGTACAGTGTCAGGTACATGGGGACACAACTGCTAGACGCTATGCTATTAAGTCTGGGACAGCTAACCACAACCTTGAGAAAAATACATTTAATTCAGAACATTCAGCATAGTCTTCATCTTGCTCGGTGGAGCCTAAAAGTGATTTTATTCTAGAAGGGAATAAAACAACAAAGTTAATCATGTGGTGCCATGCAACGTCCAGGGGCGGTGTGTTCCATAAGAGTGCAAGGGCATTGCCCTCCTGCGTTCCAGCCGTCGCATAGCATATAAAATGTATAGTTGTGTTTTTGCAGTTTTAAACAAAGTGAATGCAATATTTGCCCGGCAGTGACCTCTATGACCACGGTGTCGTCTGATGACATACCGAGGGCTGGTCCTAGCATAATGATTGGGAGGCTGCAGTGAAACTGAAGTGCGCATGTCAGTTTGGCATTTTGGTTTCCACGGCCTACCGTGGGCTGGTCCTAGCATAATGAAGCATAATGATTGGCAGGCTGCAGTGGAACTGAAGTGCGCATGTCAGTTTGGCATTTTGTTTTTCACGGCCTACCCGATATACATATTTCAGCTCTTCTAGCTGACAAGTGAGCAAGGGCAACATAGGCGAAGCCTCCTGGTCCTTGTGTGAGAGTGTTGTCTGCCTGCCCTATCTAATGCAACTACTGCTGGCATGCTGTTCACTAATACAAACAACATGAAAGCAGCATCAGGATTGGTGCTGGTACTTAAGTCAATTGTTCTCATTATCTCAACCGAAGATCCTTTGGGTTTCTGTCACATGTGACACGAGGCTGTGAGGTACACTTAGGTTTGCCTCCACGTTTGAAACCTTTGTGCCATATTGCGTCTACTCCACTTTTAAATTGGGAATCATTGGGCACATTTAGAACTGAACAGCAGTATTCGGCTCCCCTTCTTATTCCTCCGTTCGCACCCATCCATACCTTTTTCTTGTATGGAATGCTTCTCCTGCGCCCAGCCTAACCCAAGGCACACCATGCCCGGCTGCTGCAGACCTGGATTCTCGGCTCTGGTGTCCTCTGCGATACTTGCTTGGATGGCTTTTCATATGTTTGCATCCAGGTAGGGGACAGAAGGATGCTCTTCATACGCAAGCCTGAAGGTGTAAAGGGTGAGACCCTAATCCTGGTGGACATGAACACCAAGAGCCCAATCAACACGGTCCATGAAAGCGATTTGTCCATCCAACTGGACCCCTCAATCACTCATGATGGCTGGCTGGATTTCCTAAGGTAAGGCATGAAGTTTGAAGTTAAACACAGAGAAAATTTGACTTTTCTCCATCAGTAAACTGCGGGGTCCATCTGGTATGCACAATCATGCAATTGATTCACAAGGAGTTTCTGGGGTGCCTTGGATTAAAAGAGAAATGTTTCCCATTAATATGCACATGTTAAAAAGCGGAAACATTTCGGAAACGTATCGGTTGTGACTGGGGTATGGGGCAGATTTACAACTTCTGGCGCATCTCTGCAAATCAGCAGGGATGCGCCAGAACACATGCGTCACGCAATCCCCCCCTTGCGCCACCACGGATGCGTCGTATTTACAATGCGGCGAACCATGGTGCAAGGAGGGGCAGATGCGTGATGCCTCTTGTGGCGTACGGGCGGCGCATTGCTGGAGTCGCGTTGCAAGCAAGACACAACTCCTGCAATGCACTGGGGCCGCCCATACTTAACGTGGTGCGTCACTCCTTACGCCTGCTTCAAGCAGGTGTAAGGATTTGATGCAGCAGCGTCGTAAAACTGACTCAGCGAAATCTTGTAGATTTCACTGCGTCAGTTTTACGGGGCTTTCCTGCGAGGGAACGCCCACCCTGCGACAGAACGCCCACATGAAACCTAACGCAGGTTTCATGTGGCGCAGGGCTTTACAACGTGAGGCATCTGCCTAGATGGCTCACGTTGTAAATAAGTTGCAACTTGACGCATGGTTTACGCCGCCGCTGCGTCACAAAAGTGACGCAACGGCAGCGTAAAAGTGTTGGAAGGGGCTTGTAAATCTGCCCTGTTGTGTTTATATATCCAGAGCAACAAGTCCTTCCTTTAGAAAGAAGCATGAATGTCAGCTACGATTGTTGTTGACTCCAGTACCTAGGATTTTATCATGAAAAGGTGGTATTCTACAATGGGGTTTGCTCATTAACTCGCCAAAATAACTGAAACCGTTGAATGCTTTTGTTGATGGCTTTTGACGTACCTTTGGAATACCCTAGCAATGTTTATGTTTCGGGTACAATATGAATGTCCTCATCCTCCTAACCATAAAGAAAATCCTTTGTGTTCACCTTTACAAACAGAAATCTGCAGTTGTTGGAAGAGCATTTGTTTGAGACTCACTGTGATATAAACATTGATTTTAAGATGCCTGCTCGTTGGCTGCACACAGATATTAAGTGTGGCTAGTGTTACAGTCTAACTCTGCGAACTGCAGATTACATGTTGCTCAGGAGCAGCTCCTCCATTAGGGTGGAGGAGCGTACCCCCACTGCTTTCTCGGAGCGCAAGAAGCAGAAACATAAAATGGTATTTTAAATACCATTTTATGTTTCTGCTTCTCGCACTGTGATAAAGCAGAAGTGTAGGCCTAGTTTGGCTTGGGCGGATCGGGGAGGATTGGCTTGCCCAATGCTGTGGGCCCTGACTGTTTGGTTGTCCCCTCTGGGGCCGACCAAACCAGTCATGCGCACTCTGGATTTCTCTATGTATGCTGCAGCTTACATAGAGAAAATAGCCTCCCCATAGGCTTCCGGCTGGGCACCGTCCTCACCAATCACAATGCTGCCATTGCAGTGTTGTGATTGGCTTAGGTGATGGGAGGGAGGCTGCCTTCTTCCTGTTCCCTGTGCGAACCCCCGTGCAACCCACCTGCGAGTCATGACGGCTGCGACTTATGTTGACGTGCCTGTAGTGCAGACTTTCTAGTGTGCGACGGTGTAGGCAGTACTTCAGGTCATATACAACCAATGTAGAATCCGCAATATCAACTGTGGTTGCATTCTGGCATACACTCTACTCCGTCGTCTGGTCCTCGTACGTCTACTATAACAAATGTGTAGAGCTTGAGTCACAACATGGTATCACAAGTCTCTGGCAGAAGGGTGAGCTGCTGTGGTGACATCAGGCACTGCTCACTGGCTCTCACAGTCTCACTCAGTGAGCACAATGACCATCAGCATTGGAGTGAATGAATAAGTCACTCAAGTACTGGCTGCTGCTTGCTGCACTGTCCCACTGTTGCCACTGTTTTTGCCCGTCTGCCAGCCCACAGGCCCAAACCAGTAAGCAACTGTGCTGAGAGCAGACTGCAACATTGGAAATTAGCCTGAGTCCCCAGTGCCCACAATCTGCAGGTCCTGCACAAGACATCTTAAGGATTTTAGGGGCCTTGGGCCATATATATTTTGGGGGCCCTTGTTGGAAACAGCTTTGTGTTTGTGCAGCTCTTGTATGCCCTTCTCTGGCCAGGTCACTGACAGTGCACAGGTAGGCTGGTCTAAAATCTAAATGTTTTTCCACCTAATATTTAGGGATTGTAACATGCAACTTGGAATACATCCCCCACCATAACCTCTCCTTCAGTTCAAACTCACTTGATACGCTATATCATGGGTTCAACTCAGATCTCAGTTTTCCGCCACACCACTTTTAGAACCACCAACTGTCACTGACATTGTCATGTTCAAGATGGACTACAGAGGCTAAATAAGTCTGGTTCACTTAAAGCATGAATTCTGAGGTTATCGATATTACGTTTCTACAAATAGTATTCTCACTAATAACATAGGGGTGAAAATGATTGCATTTTTTTAATTATAACATGCATCAATCTACGCTTTCACCCCAGTTCCCACTTGTTATTCATAATTTTCCCATAGTTTCACCTGGACATTTCTCTTGCTTTCCGGTCTTCCTGCAGGACTTATAATGCTGATAGAGCTGGTATCTGAAATGACCAGCCCCATTGGGATTACTGTTGCACGTGTAATGAAGGACTTAGTCATTCTTCTTGTTGACATAAATAGAACCAAATCACTAACACATTCACTCAAGTAACATTGCAGCTTTGCTAACAGCCTACCAAGTAGCCCATTTGGATAGGATTCAAAGAGTCTTAGGAGCAATCTTTAAAAAAGTCAGATTTTCTGTTCCCTCAGGCAGATGAGAGGATGTTGGATTTAAAGAACTATGCCTATTGCTGCTGATGATTTTAAAGCCCTTTCTTCTAGCAGAAGATTGCCATCCTGAAAGGGCTCAGGACTCCTGAGAACATAGCTTGTCTTACACTTGAAACCTGAGAAGGTACATATTTCTCTACATTCATACCCAAAGGAGTTGTGTCACCTTATTTGCATTTCCTGTTTAAGGAGTCTGTCTATAAAACAGGTGTTTTCACTTAGTAAACAGAATGGCTCATTATTTTTACAGAAATGTCCAGATTTGACTGTTAGTGTTTTTGCAAAAACACTATAATTTAGAGGAATTTGCAAGCATAATCGGTAATTCTTTGAAACTATGGAATACTTTTTGTTAGAAATGGGGGTCTCTAGTTGGCAGGGGTAGGTACCACTGTCTAAATAGGGACCCTTGCTTCTAGTCAGGGCAAGGAGGAAACCCTCTGAGATAACCCCTGCTCACCCTCTAGGTAGCCTGGCACGAGCAGTCTAGGCTAATCAGAGGGCAATGTGTAAAGTATTTGTACCAACACTCACAGTAACATGGTGAAAAAACCACAAACTGACTCCACAACAGTTTTAGAAAAATAAAGATATTTAATCTAAACTACACAAGACCAAAACAACAAAAATCCAACATACACAGTTCAAGAATATGGTTTCAAAAGAGTTCTTAAGGTTGCGATAAAAATTCTTCAGGTTGTGTTAAAATTCTGTAGTTTGCGATAACATAATCCACAGTTACATGAAAAGTTACACAGTTGCATCACGTTTAGCTCACAGTACCTTTAGTTGCGACAAAGTTCCAAAAGCAGAAGCTGGTGTGGTGGAAAACAAGCGATGCCTTGCTCCTGAGACCCTGGGGAGGCATTTGCAACTGCCTCGCTGCAGCAGCGGGCGTGTTGCAATGAATCCGGTCTGTATGGGGAGGAAGTCCACTTGTATGGATTCCGGTGCGGAGGTTCCGTAGGAAGTTTGTTCTCGCAAAGGCACGATGCGACAATCTTTGGAGGTGCGACGATCTCCGGGGTGACGATGCGCGGACCAGCGGTGATCTTCTCTCTCGCAGCTCCTCGATGCGTTGGCTTCGGTGATGACTCTCGCAGCGACGTGATGCAGTCCGCAAGCAGACGATGCGTTGATCTCACCCAGCGACGACAGGCCCTGCGACGACACTCGCAGCGATGTTAGACTTCCCGTACCAATCGGGTGCGTCCCGCAAACGAAGGATGTGATGGCTCTGACAGCGATCTCGACCTTCGTAGCGGCGGGAAACTTCTCGCACTGTCGGGGATGCGCTTCGCAGCGTGCGATGCGATAACTTTTCTTTAGCAAAGTCTCTCAAGCTGAGTTTCGAGCTTCCCAACACAGGTACAACTTCCAGAGGCACCACACATGGGCCAAGCACTCCAGGAAGGACAGAACTCCCTCAGTAGAGCTCAGGGGAAGCTGGGGGTGAAGTCCTTTTGTTCCTGGGACTTCAGAACAGGGAGCCAGCTCTTCTCTGGCCCTTGGAGATTCCTTCAAGCAAGGGGACACAGCACAAAGCAAAGTCCTTCCCCTCTCCTTGGCAGCAAAGCAACAGCAGGGCAATCCAGCAGAGCAACAGCTGGACAATCTTCCTTCTTCATTTTCAGCTTTCTCCTTGGCAGAGGTTCCTTCTTGATTCCAGGATGATCTAATTTTCTATAGTCAGGGGTCCTGTACTTATACCCCTAAAAGTCTTTGTTCTCTTTGTGCAAGTGGGCCCTGCCCCTGAGCCCGGTCTGAACCAGTTCTGGGTGTTCCTTGAGCGCTTTGTTTTCCTGGCCTCTCCCTTCCTTTCAGAGAGAGGGGCAGGGTCGTCAGCCGCCCAGCAGGAGGGGGAGCCAGCATTGTGGAGGGAAAGCACAGCCCTGGAGCACTTTGTTGACATGATTCCTTCTCTCCTTTCACAGTGCAGGGCAGAGACATCAGACGCACCACAGGGGGTGGAGCCAGCACTTTGGGGGGGGGCACAGTCCTATTCAGGCCCAGGTGCTAACTCCTCCCACCACTCAAGTTGCAAATGCAGTCATTCAGCCTAGGGCGGACTCAGCCAGCTCCTGAGGAATCCCCAGCCCCTGTCACTCTCAAACCAGACAGTCAATCCACAAACAGGCCAAGGCACACAGAAAGGTCATACAAGAGAACAGCAACTTTCTAAAAGTGCTATTCTCAAACACAGGAGTTAAAAAACATGTTTCCTAAAAGATGTGTTATTACATTATGAGTTCAGGGATACCAGACTTTATGTCCTATCTTGCTTCTATGGGAAGATATGCTGGTAGCCACTGTAGCCAGCATCCCCCATGATAGCCTATGAAGCAAGATAGCCTTGCAGCAGTGAAAAACGAAAATGGCTGTAATTCACTACCAGAACATGTCACCTGCACAAGTACATGCTCTACCTTTCACATACACTGCACCCTGCCCAAGGGGGTACCTTGGGCCTTCCATAGGGGTGACTAATGTGCACAGAAAGGGAAGGGTTAGGCCTGGTCAGAGGGGACACTGACCAGAAGACATGGCAGTTCACAGACTGCACACAGGCACTGCAGTGGCAGGCCTGAGACACCATTTTAGGGCTACTCATGTGGGTGGCACAATCAGTGCTGCAGGCCCACTAGTAGCATTTGTCATCACCAGCCCTGGCACACTCGGTGCACTTTACTAGGGACTTCTTGGTAATACAAATATGCCAATCATGGATAACCAATTACAATACAATTTACACAGAGAGCATATGCACTTTAGCACTGATAAGCAGTGGTAAAGTACGCAGAGTCCTATTGCCAACAGCCACGGGTCAGGAAAAATAAGGGAGGAACAAGCAAAAATTTTGAGGATGACCCTGCAAGAAGGGCCAGTTCCAACACAACCCCCTTCCAGCCTTTAGCCAGGGTAGACCAAACGATACCTCGATGGTATTCCCTGCTTAAGGCGATAGAACATGGAAACTGGCCCACACAGCAGGGCAGTCCTGTTCTACGCCATCCTAAACCCAGTTCAATCACTCTATCCATACTCCCAGGGCCCACCATGCCAATCCATGTGGAACCCTTCTCCTTACCTGTGGACACCACCTGTGCAGCACCTACACTTAACTTGCTCACCGGTGTGTCCCAACAGACAGACAGCAAGCCACATTGACCACCGCCAGTGATCAGGTATGAGACCCAGTGTAATGCACGCACCTTTGTCTCGGAGGTGTCCTGGATCCTCGCCGCTAAAACCCTGATTCCCCCTGTCACCCCTCGGAACACAGGATTGTACACTGAATCCCAAGTTGTAACTAGGGGGAACACAGGGGAACAAAACAAGGGTAGTAAAGGGAAAAGAAATACGCCTCCTCTCTCTTCTGTGGTCTGTGTAAGACAGTATGTGTCTGCAGCACCTGGATCTATAATAAGACAAAAAACAGGAAAACGTGAAAAACCAACCCCCCCTTTATTACTCTGTTGTGTTGTACTATTATGGTCTAGAATGACTAACTACGTGTACCTTTAGTAGAATGTAACACCACTCGAGCCAATATTCAAACTATGCCAGGCGAACTTCCTGTGACAGTCTTGAGTGTTTTCCGCACACACAGCTTCTGTATACAATATAAACAAATAAGGCACTGCTTCCAAAATGCCTACATCCAGAACACGACTATTATGCAATTCACTCACCACGTGTATATCATAACTGCAACTCTAATTTGAAGCACGAGTCACTGATAAAACACGGGACTCCAAAAGAATCAAACTCGAATTTCTCAAAAGGAAAAATAAACTCCACAGTATGTACTTCTACTGTGGCAGACCTTCGCACATGAAACCAGGAGGCAATTCAAACTCAAAAATAGACTCTACGAGCCCAAGACAAGCCGTCTCGACTCTCTAAGAAATAAACACCAGCACTCCACACCTGGAGCCGGGAATCACTGAAACAAAATGCCGACACCCTACCTCCTCGGACGCCAACCTCAGATAACCTCAGATACCGACCCGGAACGAAAACAGGAACAGCTTAGCTAAACGCGAAGCACTTCCTTCTTCCATGGGGCGGGTTATATTCCGTTTCACTACATTGTGCGCATGCGTGCATACTGCGCATGTGCACCAGTCTATGGGGCTCCTTTTGCCAACCACTGCCAACCACTGTTCTCGTATGCTCATACCTCATTTTTCTCCACTTGCGCGTCGCCTATTTCCCACGCATCCGGCAGGCATGACAGAACACCCCTCCCACAGAGCCCCCCACAGGTTTCGGTTTATGGGGGTACCTACTGTGGAAAGCCCTCAATAACCGAGGAGCATGGACCTGTCCAGCTGGTTCCCAAGATCTCTCCTCAATACCATAGCCTTTCCAGTGAACAAGATATTGGAGTCGACCTCGCACTCTGCGTGAATCAACAATAGCACCGACCTCATATTCGTCGACCTCATCCACCATCGTAGGTAACAGGACTGGCTGAAGGCGAGTACCTGGCGCTACAGGCTTCAATAAAGAGACATGGAACACCGGGTGTACTTTCATGGTAGGAGGTAGGGTCAATTTCATGGCTACAGGGTTTATGACCTTTACAACAGAAAAAGGACCAATGTATTTAGGTTGGAACTTGCAGGCCCCTTTAAGAGAAAGATGTCTAGTTGAAAGCCACACCTTGTCGTCTTTCTTATACTCAGGTTCTGTGTGTCTATGTGTGTCAGCTGCCTTTTTGTACTCAGTTTTGGCTTTATCCAAATTGTCATGGATGGTGGAATGCACCCTCTGCAAGTGGGCGACTAAATCAGTGACAGCAGGGCTCGCACAAGGTCGCAAAGGAGAAAAGGGTAAGAATTTAGGATGGAAACCATAGGTGGCATAAAAAGGGGTGAATAAGGTCGAGAAGTGATGACTGTTATTATATGACAGTTCAGCCAACCAAATCAATTCATCCCATTCTCTTTGGTCGTGCAACAATTAGCATCTCAGGAATTGCTCAAGACTCTGGTTTACCCTTTCGGTCTGACCGTCTGTCTGCGGGTGATGACTCGAAGAGAGATGAACCTCTATCCCCAGTGTCTTGCATAATTGTCTCCAAAACTTGGAGATGAACTGAGAGCCACGATCTGTGACTAGAACATTAGGAAGACCATGGAGTCTGACTATATTCTGGAGGAATATCTCTGCCAATGAAGAAGAGGTTGGTAATTTCTGTAATGGGATGAAGTGAGAAGCCTTGGTGAACATGTCCACAACTACAAGGAGAGTGTTATTTCCCTTCACTGTACGGGGTAAATCCACTATGAAATCCATAGATACAGACAGCCAGGGGGCCTCAGGAGTGGGCATTGGAAGTAATAAACCTACATAGCCTTGATGTGATGTCTTCCCCTGAGCACATACTGGACATGTGTGGACATATTGTCGTACATCGCTAGCTATATGAGGCCACCAACAATATCGCCTGAGTAATTCAAGGGTTCTTTTGTATCCAGGATGGCCAGCCACACTATGTGAATGACACCATTCCATCGCCTGATTCTGAAGGGGTACTGAGGGTATATACAGTCTGTCTTGAACGTACTGCAACTCTGACTTGACAGTAGACTGATGTTGGGACAAAACCTCCATAGCAACAGGTTCCTGTTGAGCTCTCTTCACCTGCATAAGAAACTCAACTTCAGTAGTGAGTCCCCCTATGATCCTTTGAGGAGCAATGATGCTAGGGGGTGTCTCTTCCGTAATCAAAGGAACAAAGCCCAACCTGGATAAAGCATCCGCTTTACCGTTTTGTCTGCCTGCACGATAATGTATACGGAAATCATATTCATTAAAAAACTGTGTCCATCTCATTTGTCTCATTGACAAAGCTTTAGCAGATTTGAGATATTGAAGATTTCGATGATCCGTCAAGACTGTGACGGTATGATTCGTGCCTAGAAGATATTGTCTCCATTCCTCTAACACTTTTTTAATTGCCAGTAATTCTCTTTCCCCCACGGTGTAGTTTACTTCGGCAGGAGTTAGTTTATGGGAATAGTAGGCTACCGGATGGAGTTCCCCCGTATTGGAATCTGCCTGTGAGAGTACTCCCCCAACTGCCACCTGGGAGGCATCCACTTCCACCACATACGGACTAGACGGATCAGGATGTTTCAAAATAGGAGCTCTAGTGAATGCCTCTTTCAATGTACAGAAAGCTTTATGAGCTTCTGCCGTCCACTGAAAGGACACCCCCTTTTTTAACAAGTGAGTAATGGGAGCCACTAAATCGGAGAACTGATGTATAAACCTCCTATAGAAGTTTGCGAATCCAATAAATTGTTGGATTTCCTTGACAGATGTCGGGGGTGGCCAATCTAAAACAGCACTGACCTTCTGTGGATCCATACTCAATCTGGTTGCTGACACTATGTATCCCAAGAAAGAAACCTGATGTCTGTGAAAGAAACACTTATCCAGTTTACAAAAGAGGGAATTGTCATGTAGACACTGCAAGACCTCCTGGACATGAGCTATATGTTCATCAAGAGTCCTTGAGTTGATCAATAAGTCATCAATGTAGGCAATGACCGACCTTTCCAGGAACTCCTTCAGCACCTCATTGATGAAATATTGAAATGCTGAAGGAGCATTGCAAAGCCCAAAGGGCATCACCCTATATTCATACAGGCCAAACTTAGTGCAAAACGCCGTCTTCCACTCATCTCCCTCTTTGACGCGGACTAGGTGGTAGGCTCCCCTTAGATCTAATTTTGTGAACCATTGTGCCCCTTTAATTTGGTCTAAAAGAGAGGAGATGAGCGGTAACGGATATTTGTTTTTCACTGTTATGTTGTTGAGGGCTCTGTAATCGATACAACAGCGTAAGCCCCCCTCCCGTTTAGGGATGAAAAAGAGCGATGAAGAGGCAGGTGACCTAGAAGGTCTAACAAAGCCAAGGTCTAACATGGTATCGAGGTATTCCCTTAAGTACACGTTTTCTTTTTCCGTAAGGGAATAGACCCTGCTGGTGGGTATACGAGCCCCGGGTTGTAAATCAATCCTACAATCGTATACACGATGAGGGGGTAAACTGGTTGCTTTTTCTTTGTCAAAAACGGATTTAAAATCCAAGTACACTGAGGGCAAGTCACTATCAGGTTGATCATAAGGTAAGGAATATTCAGGACTGCTCAAAGCTGATACGGAAGGCAGAATGGGTACTGTGATCGGGTTTGGTGCAACGGATCCCCCTCTAGTCGTCCCATCATAATGGTGGTCTCTGCAGTCTACTCCAAAAGTAAGCTTGGACGTTTTCCAGTCTATGTGAGGGTTATGAAACCTCAACCATGGAAGGCCTAGTACTACCGGAAACTGGTGTGATTCTATCATGTCGAAAACAAGAACTTCTCTGTGTGTGTCCTCTATTATCGTTTCCAAAGGGATACTGGAATGTGTTATGGGACCGTTTTTTAATAAACTCCCATCTATGGTGTACACTTCTTCCTGTGTGTCTTTTTGAACTCTGGGAATGTGATGTGTCTGAGCCCAATGACAATCCATAAAATTGCCAGAGGCTCCCGAGTCAATCATGATGGGTTGTGTGATTGTAGAAGATTTCCAAGACAGGGTGGATGGTATAAAGAAATGTCCTATATTTGACATAATGGAGGAGACCATGTGTGCCATAGGACCCGATTGTAAGGTCTCAGTTACCTTCGAGTCTGTCAGTTTTCCGCTTTGCGGGATTGCTTGGGTTTCACTGGACATTCTCTGAGGAAATGCCCTGCTTTACCACAATAAAGACATAACCTGTTGTCTCGTCGTCTTTGTTTTTCCGATTCACTTAGTGGCCCTCTAATACTGCCTATTTGCATAGGTTCAGGTTCTTCGGTTTTTATTTCAGGCTCTACCCTTCGTTCCTTAGGGGTGGGTCTAGGGTAGTCACTCCTTCCCTTGTCTTTTCTTCTCTCACCTAACCGGTGATCCAGTTTCACTACCAAATCTATTAGCTCGGGACAGGTATCAGGAGGGTCCACCACATGAGCTAGTGCATCTTTTAGTTCGTCTCTTAAGCCTTTATAGAATAAAGCACTACGCTTTTCTACTGGCCAATCTGCTTCAACCACTAATCTATTAAAGGTAGATATATAGGTGATTAAATCCTTTGATCCTTGTTTTAAATAAAGCAATTCTGTGTCTGCGGCATGTGTGAAAGAATGTTTGTCAAACATTTTTCTTAATTCTCGTCGAAAAGAATCATAATCTTGGAGCAAAGGATCATCCTTCTCTATCAAAGGAATCGTCCAATTGGCTGCTGACCCACCTAAATATGATAATACAAAAGCAACCTTAGCCTGATCATTCGGAAAACAGGGGGCTTTACATAAAAAATGCAATTGGCATTGGGTTAGGAAAGCTGCGCATTTCGAGGGATCCCCATAGAATCTTTCAGGAGGAGCAAGAGGGATGGTGTGTGGTGTAACAACTTGCACTACAGGATTGGGACTACTAGCTCCTGCACCGTCTATTCTATTCAGGCTCAAGTTATCTAGTCTGTCTGCTATGGACTGTGTTTCCCGCTGTAAATTGCCTACCATGCTAGCTACGTCTTGAAGGGTGAGATCCATGGCACCTGGGAGACAATTTGATAAGGGCTTCGCGTTCTGTAATGCACGCACCTTTGTCTCGGAGGTGTCCTGGATCCTCGCCGCTAAAACCCTGATTCCCCCTGTCACCCCTCGGAACACAGGATTGTACACTGAATCCCAAGTTGTAACTAGGGGGAACACAGGGGAACAAAACAAGGGTAGTAAAGGGAAAAGAAATACGCCTCCTCTCTCTTCTGTGGTCTGTGTAAGACAGTATGTGTCTGCAGCACCTGGATCTATAATAAGACAAAAAACAGGAAAACGTGAAAAACCAACCCCCCCTTTATTACTCTGTTGTGTTGTACTATTATGGTCTAGAATGACTAACTACGTGTACCTTTAGTAGAATGTAACACCACTCGAGCCAATATTCAAACTATGCCAGGCGAACTTCCTGTGACAGTCTTGAGTGTTTTCCGCACACACAGCTTCTGTATACAATATAAACAAATAAGGCACTGCTTCCAAAATGCCTACATCCAGAACACGACTATTATGCAATTCACTCACCACGTGTATATCATAACTGCAACTCTAATTTGAAGCACGAGTCACTGATAAAACACGGGACTCCAAAAGAATCAAACTCGAATTTCTCAAAAGGAAAAATAAACTCCACAGTATGTACTTCTACTGTGGCAGACCTTCGCACATGAAACCAGGAGGCAATTCAAACTCAAAAATAGACTCTACGAGCCCAAGACAAGCCGTCTCGACTCTCTAAGAAATAAACACCAGCACTCCACACCTGGAGCCGGGAATCACTGAAACAAAATGCCGACACCCTACCTCCTCGGACGCCATCCTCAGATAACCTCAGATACCGACCCGGAACGAAAACAGGAACAGCTTAGCTAAACGCGAAGCACTTCCTTCTTCCATGGGGCGGGTTATATTCCGTTTCACTACATTGTGCGCATGCGTGCATACTGCGCATGTGCACCAGTCTATGGGGCTCCTTTTGCCAACCACTGCCAACCACTGTTCTCGTATGCTCATACCTCATTTTTCTCCACTTGCGTGTCGCCTATTTCCCACGCATCCGGCAGGCATGACACCCAGGCCTTATGTCTCTCAGGGCCCTCAAACCTCTGTGGCGTCAGAGGGTGGGGGGCAGTAGCCCCAGGTGCTTGGCACCCTTTGTCCAATCCCTCTCTTGTCAGGTCAGGTCTAACATCCTGGCACTGACCCACCAGTTCCGGACCTGTAGCCAGCGGCTGAACAGGAGGCTGGGGTGGGCTTCCCCACACCGGGTCCTCCTCTTCCTTGGGGCTCTGTACCCTCCCATCTGGAGTGGTACCCCCTTCTAGAATAGCAAGGGCACCTGTGGCAGGTGTCCCGCACCATTCATCCACCAGTTCAGGATCTCCCTCCATCAACTGGTCTCCCAACCTAGGGTTTAACCCCTCAGGTTGCACCGGGGTCAGAGGCGAGGACTCCCTCCCTCTGCACCCCCTTCCAGAGCACTGCACCCTCCCTACTGGAGGGGTACCTCGGGAAGCCAAACTGGTCAGGATACTGGTTACAGATGTCCTTCCTTCCAGGTCAGGCAGATCCTGAACCTGGTCTCCCAACCCAGGGACCAATACCTGCGGTTGTGCACTTTCCTGGCACGACAGGACTTCTGGGGACTCACACAGTACCCCCTTGAGGGTGACACACAACTCATGTGTCCTGTGACAGTCTGCCTGGCGCAGATCTCCCGACCCCTGTCCACCTGACAGCATGGGAAGATTCCCCAGGACAGAAGTGAGGTCACCATGGTCACTCACTGGGGACTCAGCCCTTCTGACTGTTCCCTGACCCACTGGTTCTCCCACTGGGGACTCCTTCCCCCTCTCACCCCTCAGTCTGGACTTCTGCACCCTCCTAACTGGAGTGGCACTGCCAGACACCAGAACCGATGGAGGCCTGGTTACAGGCACTCCCCGGTCACCAGACACAAGGAGATCATCCTCAAATGTCCTACTAGTACAGTCTAGGTCCCCAACCAGGTGTTCCCTTAAGGAACCCTCCAGGCCCTGATACTGGGTTTCGGGCACCGTGAGACACACCGTACCACAGCCACTCCTTCTCCACTGAAACCAGACATGAGCCCCTACACCCCTCCCACTACACTGGGACCTAACTGGGCTACACTGAACCTCTTCCACCTCACAGGCCTGAAAGACATCTAAGCAACTCCTCTTGGGATCACTCCCCAATGCCTCTTCAGACCCTTTGGAATCCACCAAGAGGTGCCTCCAATGCAAGCTCTCTGGGGTCAGAGAACTCACACTCCACCGGGTGTTGGCATAGCTCTGGAAAACAGGGACTTAAAATATGCTCTCCAACAAAGGAATCACATAGCCCCCCACAGTTGTTAACCAAGCTACCCTTTGCCTCACCCTCCAGTGCCTCACACAAGTACCCCACACCACTCTCCTGAGACTGGCAAGACAGTATCTGACTGTCTCTGTCACACAACCCACACTCTTCTGGCTGGTCTTCACACACACACACCAAGTTTTCTGCCATCGGGGAATCCCTCTCCCTGTTCCTCTCATCTAGAGTCAGTAGAGTGTCCCTCCCACCACTAGGAATATGGTCCCCTGTGCCAGTCCCCCAATCTACTTCAGGGACACTGCACTCCACTGGAACTACATCATAAACCTGAACCCCCTGGTGTATGTCGACCTCCTCCCTCAAGTTAGGTGCCACATCTCTGGGTGTTTGTACCTTTCTCTCAGCACTGGAAACTATAATCTTGCTGCCACCATCTGAGCTGAACTCCACCTCCAACTCAGCAAAGCTCACCTCTTGGGCTACCCATGTTTCTTCTTCAGCTGAGACCCTCATGGCCTCATGCCTCCTGAGCTCCAACTCAAGCTTCCTCATTCTTAATTCATGGGCCAAGGTCAATTTCAATTCCTCCAGGGCACGGGCATTTTTGCTCTCCTCCGCCGCCCTTTCTCTTTCTTTTTCCATTTGCTTCAGCTCCATTTCAAGCCTCAACATTTCTAACTTATGATCTCTAGCCCTTTGGTTTTCCTCCAACTCCTCTGGGGAAAAACTTTCAGCTGAATGGTTGCTGCCAGCCCTTGAGGCTGCTCTGGACACAGGCAGGTCCTGTGGCCTGAAACCATCCCTTTGTGCATCCTCATCCACTTCTGCATCATCTGTGTCC
Organism: Lissotriton helveticus; assembly: GCF_964261635.1. Classification (NCBI taxonomy): domain Eukaryota; kingdom Metazoa; phylum Chordata; class Amphibia; order Caudata; family Salamandridae; genus Lissotriton; species Lissotriton helveticus. Next base: position 1,765,878,717 of record NC_136059.1, read on the forward strand.
CCAGCCTCTTTGGTCTCCCACCAGGCCCTTAAGGCCTCCTGTTGCTCCTCCTTCTTGGAGCAGCGCTTCATGGGGCATCCAAAGTTCCTGCAGAACTGCCTGAGTTGACCTACTTTGTAATCACTTAACATTTCAATATCAAACTCCAGTTCTGCAACATCATTTGCTGGTTTACCATTCTGAGACATGATGCTTGGATTCTTTCAGGGTTATAATCAAAAATAGAAAAAAAATAAAAAAATGTAGTATGCAGTGGCGTAGTGGTCTGCACTTACTAGTGATGTACACCAATCACTGTGGGTCTAGTACAAATACAAGTTCAAATCCCCACCGCTGACCAACAATGTTAGAATTGGGGGTCTCTAGTTGGCGGAGGTAGGTACCACTGTCCAAATAGGGACCCTTGCTTCTAGTCAGGGTAAGGAGGAAACCCTCTGAGATAATCCCTGCTCACCCTCTAGGTAGCTTGGCACGAGCAGTCTAGGCTAATCAGAGGCAATGTGTAAAGTATTTGTACCAACTCTCACAGTAACACAGTGAAAACACTACAAACTGACTCCACAACAGTTTTAGAAAAATAAAGATATTTAATCTAAACTACACAAGACCAAAACGACAAAAATCCAACATACACAGTTCAAGAATATGGTTTCAAAAGAGTTCTTAAGGTTGCGATAAAAATTCTTCAGGTTGCGTTAAAATTCTGTAGGTTGCGATAACATAATCCACAGTTATGTGAAAAGTTCACAGTTGCGTCACGTTTAGCTCACAGTACCTTTAGTTGCGACAAAGTTCCAAAAGCAGATGCTGGTGCGGTGGAAAACAAGCGATGCGTTGCTCCTGAGACCCTGGGGAGGCGTTTGCGACAGCACCGCTGCAGCAGCGGGCGTGTTGCGACGAATCCGGTCTGTATGGGGAGGAAGGCCACTTGTATGGATTCCGGTGCGTAGATTCCGTAGGAAGTTTGTTCTCGCAAAGGCACGATGCGACGATCTTTGGAGGTGCGACGATCTCCAGGGCGACGATGCGCGGACCAGCGGTGATCTTCTCTCTCGCAGCTCCTCGATGCGTTGGCTTCGGCGATGACTCTCGCAGCAACGTGTTGCAGTCCGCAATCAGGCGGTGCGGCGATCTCACCCAGCGACGACAGGCCCTGTGACGACACTCGCAGCGATATTAGACTTCCCGCACCGATCGGGTGCGTCCCGCAAACGAATGATGCGACGGCTCTGACAGCGGCAACAGGCGCTGCGACGATCTCTACCTTCGTAGCGGCGGGAAACTTCTCGTACTGTCGGGGATGCGCTCCGTAGCGAGCGATGCGATAACTTTTCTTTAGCAAAGTCTCTCAAGCTTAGTTTCCATCTTCCCAACACAGGTACAACTTCCAGAGGCACCACACATGGGCCAAGCACTCAAGGAAGGACAGAACTATCTCAGTAGAGCTCAGGGGAAGCTGGGGGTGAAGTTCTTTTGTTCCTGGGACTTCAGAACAGGGAGCCAGCTCGTCTCTGGCACTTGGAGATTCCTTCAAGCAAGGGGACACAGCACAAAGCAAAGTCCTTCCCCTCTCCTTGGCAGCAAAGCAACAGCAGGGCAATCCAGCAGAGCAACAGCTGGACAATCTTCCTTCTTCAGTTTCAGCTTTCTCCTTGGCAGAGGTTCCTTCTTGATTCCAGGATGATCTAATTTTCTGTAGTCAGGGGTCCTGTACTTATACCCCTAAAAGTCTTTCTTCTCTTTGTGCAAGTGGGCCATGCCCCATAGCCCGGTCTGAACCAGTTCTGGGTGTTCCTTGAGCACTTTGTTTTCCTGGCCTCTCCCTTCCTTTCAGAGAGAGGGGCAGGGTCGTCAGTCGCCCAGCAGGAGGTGGAGCCAGCATTGTGGAGGGAAAGCACAGCCCTGGAGCACTTTATTGACATGATTCCTTCTCTCCTTTCACAGTGCAGGGCAGAGACATCAGAGGCACCACAGCAGGTGGAGCCAGCACTGTGGGGGGCGGGCACAGTCCTATTCAGGCCCAGGTGCAAACTCCTCCCACCACTCAAGTTGCAAATGCAGTCAGTCAGCCTAGGGCTGACTCATCCAGCTCCTGTGGAATCCCCAGCCCCTGTCACTCTCAAACCAGACAGTCAATCCACAAACAGGCCAAGGCATACAGAAAGCTCAGACAAGAGAACAGCAACTTTCTAAAAGTGCTATTCTCAAACACAGGAGTTAAAAAACATATTTCCTAAAATATGTGTTATTACATTCTGAGTTCAGGGATACCAGACTTTATGTCCTATCTTGCTTCTATGGGAAGATATGCTGGTAGCCACTGTAGCCAGCATCCCCCATGATAGCCTATGAAGCAATATAGCTTGCAGCAGTGAAAAACACAAATGGCTGTAATTCACTACCAGAGCATGTCACCTGCACAAGTACATGCTCTACCTTTCACATACACTGCACCCTGCCCAAGGGGGTACCTTGGGCCTTCCATAGGGGTGACTAATGTGCCCAGAAAGGGAAGGGTTAGGCCTGGTCAGTGGGGACACTGACCAGAATGACATGGCAGTTCACCGACTGCACACAGGCACTGCGGTGGCAGGCCTGAGACACCATTTTAGAGCTACTCATGTGGGTGGCACAATCAGTGCTGCAGGCCCACTAGTAGCATTTGTCATCACCAGCCCTGGCACACTCGGTGCACTTTACTAGGGACTTCTTGGTAATACAAATATGCCAATCATGGATAACCAAGTACAATACAATTTACACAGAGAGCATATGCACTTTAGCACTGATCAGCAGTGGTAAAGTGCGCAGAGTCCTATTGCCAACAGCCACGGTTCAGGAAAAATAAGGGAGGAAAAAGCAAAAAGTTTGAGGATGACCCTGCAAGAAGGGCCAGTTCCAACACTTTTCCTAATAGTCATTTCAAGACATCATAACACTGAATATTAGTAACTGAATATTAGTAATGTTCTTATAGTGTGCCCCTCTTTGCTACAAGTCTAGTACTTTTGGGGCTAGGAAGCACTTGAAGCTGCTGAAGAAACCTGCCAACATCTTGAATCTTTTATTGTCCCCAGGCTCACAATGTAGTTGAAGGGATTATGCAATTAACTTTACTTCTTGTGGAAGACAGGGCAAATCAGAGGCCACATTTCAAAGAGATCCGTTGGTCTCAGAAAGTTCTGTCTGTAGATCTGTATGGGTTCCTGTTAGACCTGGTATCATTGGCGTGATTTCACCTGACCTTTTGCCTTCCTACCTCCTGTTTTGCTGACTTCATTTTTCCTGGCTTTAGGATTTTGGTCTCTCCACCGCTGCAGGCCAGTGCTAAAGTACATGCGCTCTTTCCCTAAAACATGGTAACATTGGCTTATCCACAATTTACATATTTAGTTTAGTTATTAGTCCCTAGTTAAGTGCACTACATGTGCCTAGGGCTTGTATATTAAATTCTACTAGTGGGCCTGCAACACTAACTGTGCCACCCACTTCAATAGCTCTTTAAACATGTCACAGGCCTGCCATCGCAGACCCTGTGTGTACAGTTTTAAACTGCCATGTTGACCTGGCAAGTTAACCCTCTTGCCAGGCCCAACCCTTCGCCTTTTAATACATATGTCACGACTAGGGTAAGTCCTAGGCAGCCCAGGGTGCGGTGTTTTTAAAAAATAGGACATGTCCTTTTAAGTTTTACAAGTCCTGGTAGTGAAAAACGATTACATTTGTTTTTTCATTACTGCAAGGTCTATCTCTCCAATAGGTTAACATTGGAATGCTGATACTACATTCTTGTAAGTGTATTTTCCAATTGGGAAAAGATAAACATGCCAAGTTTGGTGTCTCCGGACTCATAATTTAAAAATCACAATTTATGGTAAAGTTGGATTTTTAGTTGCAAGTCTGAACATTTTTAAACAAAGAGAATCTACAGGTGGGTGTGGGTGGTCCCTACAATGGTGGGGAGTATTCTTTAAATACCCCTCACACACCAAAAGGACCCTTGGTGTCATGCTTCATCATTGGGGTCTTCGCACCCCTCTAGGGGATGCGGGGTGCTGCTACCTACGAATACGCCGGAGCACTTTTTACACAATGACTATGTGAGGTGCGTGTGAGGTTAATGGTAATAGTGAGTGAGTGGTGGGGTTTGAAGTGACTCTAGTGATGGTTAAAAAGTACCTGGCTCATGGGGTTAAACAGATGTCGATTACTGGTTTACCAATCATATTGGGTAACCACAGATGTGGCTCTTGCCACGCCTGCGAGGCAGCCTTAGTCACAGATCAGTCTAGCTACAATAACATCGAGGTGAAATTGAGACACCTCACGAATTGCAGAAGCAGTAATATTGTTTATATAATCTTCTGCCCTTGTGGACTGGCATACGTGGGGGAGATGGGCCGAAGTTCCGCCTGCGCTTCAATGAACATAAATCCGCGATTAGAACGAAGAAGATCACTGCACCCATAGAACAACATTTCCTAGAGGCCAATCACACAGAAGTAGACCTTAAATGGTGTATACTAGAGAAAATACAGCAGAAGATGGGGGAATCTATGGAGACAACGCGTAAAAAACGCGAAACATTCTGGACTTTCCATTTGGACAGAGTACGGAAAGGCATGAATGAAGACATAGCTTGGTATGTTACCAAAACCTGAATAGATCCTCCTACACATGTATTTGCCTTTCTCTTAGAGATTTATTGGCTAAGAAGATGACTGTTATCAGACATCAATAGAATACAGGGGTCACACAGGATTGAGGCTAGAAATATTCCATCGGTATATAGTTATCGTTAATGTTGGTTGGCCATGTTTGACCAGGGATTATAGCGGATTGGACAGTACCTTATCTGCATTTATTTTTCTTGTTGGATAGAGGGGGGATATTCTATCAGTATATAGTTATATTTAGTACAAGGGGTGCCATGAGTGGTCATACATATCAGTGGATCTGACAGTACATTATCTGCAGTAATTTACCTGGGTTCTATCATATTGTCATAATGCCTAGTCTCTCAGATACATACATTTTATTGACCATACGAAGATTTGGTATGGGTGACATCAATAAGCAGGAATCTCCAGAGGTACTTTATAAACCTGAACATCGAATATGAATTTTTTGTATTAGAGCAAAGCTGAACTGAGAGTGCTCATATTAATGTATGAAACATATTACTAAATAGGGACCCTTCTCCCATTTTTGGACATCTAATTTTTATATAGATATTTTTGTGATTGTGGCGGATTATTTGTATTTAATAGAGATTGGTTGCTCGGGGGCATTCTCGTTCTGCTTTTCATACGGGCTGTCATATAAGAAGATTACAATCTCTCGAATCATTAAGGCAAAAGAGGGAAGTTGAATATGGTGACTGCAATTGAGCACAAAACTGACGACGAAATTAGATACTTTAATCATGGCGGCCGGAGTTAGTCCTCTTTTGATATAGATTGGCAGCGTGGCAGCAAGCTTGCGCTCGTACCATCGCGGTAGACTGAACACCGTTTACGTACACCGGGAGTATTTAAATACTCACAAGCTGTCTACTTGTTCATTTCGTTGTAGCCTCAGCGTGGTGTCATTGGGAGGCCAACACAGCAGCACGAACGAGGGAAGAAAAGGGTAGGATGTTATTTTGGGAGGGGCGGAGTGTAGTGTAGCATTCCCTTTGGAAGTATCCTGTAGCCCGGTAGTGCCGCATGTCGCGCAAATAAGGACTCTCACACAACTCTGAATATAGTATAAAAGGTCACCTTTATTACCAGGACAGCCAAAGACAGACCCGCAACATAACTTTTCCAACAAACTTTATCTTTATTTATTTCTCCAAACCTTTCATATAACCATTTCCTTTTTCCAATTCTTTCTTTTCCGATAACATAACTTGTTTTGATACCATCCTTGAGTTTTCCTTCTTCTTTTTCCATCTCTTCCCCCACCTACCCTCCCAAGCCCTCCCCCTTAGAGAAAGGATGAATCCGCTCTAGATTATCCAATCCCCATCACACACGCCACCCAGGAAAACCCTTGAGTTTTCCTGCCCCACCCTCAGAAAAACCCTCCCCTAATGCAGAAAAATAGTCCGCTCAAGACAATACCTAATGACGGAGAAGGAAAAACCTTATTTCCCCAACTTCTTCCCTTCCTTACTTTGGTTTGGAGCACCACAAATCGACACACCAGAGGTTGGCTAAAGTATCTCTGAGCTCCATCAAGTAGTATGACTGCCCCATTTGTGATAGATGAACCCCGTCTTCCCTTAACAAGTGCATCATTTCACCATTAAAATGCTCATGGGCAATGACCGTAATTCCCATTGCCACACAGTATGTCTTCAATGCTTTGTTAACTTTCTTGCGGGCCCTCTCAACCGCGGCATGAACCCTGGCACCCCTCCACTGGCTCCTGTACAGAAATTCTGTCCACACAAGCCTGGCCCCTTGCCATCTGTCCTTAATCACAGCCAAATCCAGCTTCATCTGCTTGATTAAAGCCAGACCTGAACAATCCACCAAGTCATTTTCCCCCAAATGTAGGATCAACAGATCTGGAATGCCCCACACTTCAGCCATTTTGTTCAGTACTGAAAACAACTCCCCCCATTTCATTCCCCCTAAGCCCTTCCAAATCACCTCATGATCGTTGCCATATAGTCCCAGCCCTCTCCCACACAGCTGCTGTTCGGCAAAGTTCGCAGCCCACTTTACTATAGAATGGCCGACAATCCATGTCCTCTTTTTTCGAGGAAAATCCGCCACTCGACCTGTGATGGAAAAAATAACATTAACTAACTGACTTCTACAACGAGTAACTCCTTTTTTTTTTTTTTTTTTACAACCGGACATATTTAAAACAACAATTCGATTTCCATCTACCAATTCGCTGCAAATCTTCTGCCCCCCAACCCAACCTTGCCGCTTCTGTAGCCGCACCTATTCGGAACGAATGCGTCCCAAAACAGTGCGAATTTTCACCCACGAAAGTCAATGCCTTTCGTAAAACCGCTAGAAACTGAAAACAAGTTAACTGTGTTTTGTTCTTATGGCAAAATATCCCACCCTCTCGAAACACTCCTGAAGCCATAAATGCCTCCCACTCCCCAACAGGGCAGCAACCCTCCACCCCACTCCTGCCCAGTCGCACCAACATCCCTCTTCCTGCCTGGTCTGTCTTTGACCTTCTCAATGTGATTTGCAACACACCACTACCCAAAAGAGCAATATCAGATGACCGGATCCCTTCTTGATTACGTAACCCCAATAATTCTGATATCCTAAATGCACCGAAAAACAACCATATCATGCATAACTTGAACCGAAACCATTCCCACTCATCATAACAACAGGAGGGCAACACCCCCAACAATTTATGTAACAAATTGAACGTAATGGGGTCCCTCAACTTCTTTGCCTGCCCAAAGGACCTCCCAAAACCCTTCAGCATTTTCTGTAAACGAAAACCTTTCTGCACCTCACACCCCAATTCTAGCTGACTATAAAATGAAATGCCCGCCAACTTGCCCGAAATGGTGGAAGGCGACAAACCTTTATCTATTAAACTCAGAACAAAACACCACATAAACTTTTCATCCCGCACCGCCGAGCCATCCCTGCCGTGCTGTGCGGTGTAAATCAAAAAACCAGACCATGCTAGCTGATAGCTGCGACGCGTGGCTTCTGATAAGGACTGCTCCGCAAACTCTGCCATCCTCAAGTCCCCAGGTCCCACATGTTCGGCGGAATCGGTGTTCTGCATTGGTCCGCTCCAGGCGCCAACTCCCGAAACCTCTGCCACTGGCAACGAGACAGAGCGTCGGCAATTGAATTGTTGACACCAGGGATGTGTTGGGCTTTAAACACAATATTCAGCTGCAGAACACGCAACATGAAGGCCCGTAACAATTGCAACACCTTTAAATCCTTTGCCCGCTGCCCGTTCACCAGAAAAACCACCGCCATGTTGTCGATGTGAAACAACACGCAGCGGTCTCTGAACTCTTCGCCCCAAATCTGCAGCGCCACCAACAAGGGAAAGAATTCTAAAAAGGCAATGCTGCGGCCTTGCTGCAACCACTGTGCCGGCCACTGCTCTGCACACCACCTTCCGTCCCAGAACACGCCGAAACCTAAGGCCCCAGCCGCGTCCGAGAATATCTGCACTGGCCAGACTGTGTCCTCAGACACAAAATTGATGGACACGCCATTGAAATCGTCCAAAAATCGTAGCCAAATGCTCAAATCCTCCTTGATTTTTGCTGTCAAACGTATGTGGTGATGCGGCAAGTATGCCCCAGCCAACGCAAAGCCCAGCCGCCTGCAAAATGTCCTGCCTGCCCTGACAACTCGACAAGCAAAATTCAAATAGCCCAGAAGCTTCTGGACTTGCCTCAGCTGCACTTTTTTAGCTCCCAGTATTTCATGCAAAAAAGACCTGATCTCTTGTACTTTTGTTCTGGGCAAACGGGCCACCATCTCCATTGTGTCTATTTCTATGCCCAGGAAGGTCAACCGAGGCGTTGGGCCTTCCGTTTTGTCCTCCGCCAAAGGCACACCAAACTCTTTAGCCAAGTCCTGGAAACAAGCCAAGACTTTAGTACATTGCTCCGTCTCCGCTTTGCCCACAAACAAAAAATCATCCAGGTAATGGCATACAGCTGTGTGATCTGAGCGCTGGACTACACACCATTCCAAAAATTTACTAAATGTTTCAAACAATGAGCAAGAGATAGCACAGCCCATGGGTAACACCCGGTCCACGTAATATTCTCCTGCAAAGTACATACCCAGCAAACTAAAATCAGCTGGATGAATAGGCAAAAGGCGAAAAGCGGCCTGTATGTCGCATTTTGCGAGGTCAGCTCCTACCCGTGCCTTGCGCACCAATGCCAAAGCGTCATCCACTGACGCATATGCCACTGCTGAATCGGAAGTGGAAATGAAATCGTTAACTGAAAGCCCCTCCGGCCAAGACAGATGATGTATCAGGCGGAACTCACCCTTTGCCTTCTTCGGGATAACACCAAGTGGTGACACAATTAGGTTTGGCAAGGGACAAAATTTGAAAGGGCCAACTACTCTGCCTAATTCCACTTCTTTCATTAATTTCACCTCCACCACCGACGGCAACTCCTTAGCTGACTTCAAATTATCAGCCCAACGTGAAACTCTGGGGCCTTGATAACCAATCCTAAAGCCGAGTCTAAACCCCCAAAATAACTTGGCCGCTCCTTCCAAATCCGGGTATTTTTCCAATGCGCTCAACATGGCCTGTAACCTAATTGGAGTAGGCGCCTTTTGGCATAAGAGGCGGCACAGATCCTCTCCCCCCCCCTCTGGCCCCTACCGTGATCTCCCGGGTGTTGGTTAGGGAAGCATTGGAAGACAGCATGTCTGCCCCCACACTGGGAGCATTCATGTTTAAATTTACAATACTGGCGCACGCAGGAACCTCTGTTGAAGCTCCAACATGCTCCAGTTGTGGGCAACTGTCCACGTCCGACGCCAATTGCCCCTTGTGTGGCGGGACGCTGAGAAAAGGGCCGGTAAGGAATCGGCAAACCACTGGCTGTGTGGATCGTGTTGGCAGAAGAATGACCTGTCATCCACTGCAACCACAACTCCTGATCAACCTCCCCCCATGGCTTATCGTGGAATAAACCCATTCGCGCCCGAAACTCCTCATCGTAGTTCAGCCAAGCGTAACCCCCTGCCTGCAAATGTGCTTTTCGTATGACATCTAAATATTTGAAAAGCGAAACCGCCCTCTCAGGGTACCGTTCACTGTATACGCTGGCATAAATCAAAAAGGCCGCTGTCCAGTTTTCTATTGTTTTAGGAACTTTGGGACGGCGGGACAATTCAGCCTCCTCCTCCTTAGAACCTTCCTTTGCTTGCAATTCCCTATGAAGGAGCCGAAACACATCTACATATTCATGATCCCAAATACGCTGCCTAGTTCTGGTTGACAAATGTATGCCCAACGGCATTGATACTCCCATGTAAGGCAATCTCGTACCACTCACTTTCGGCAATTCACTCTGTTCCGAACTAGTAACCGATGAACCCGGGCTTTCATATCCCGGCCTCCCCCCATCCCCTGACACTGCCTTTACATGTTTGCTTTGCTGTGAACCCGAGCCGTCCCCAACCTCCGCCCTCACTGGACCACCCTCTGCAGGCGCCCCACCTGATACACCTTCCAACGGCCGTGTCCAAGCAGCCCACCAGTCCGTCTTACCTGCTGGTAACTGCGCAGCCCGTTGCCGAAAGTCCTCCAGACCGTCACGCCGATGACGTCCGCCTTGCATCCCGTGTGCCGGTGAGAGATCCGCTCCAGAACTCTGTAACACACTGGCAGAAGTTAAACTCATCTCCCCTCTCCCAACCCCAGTTCTACCACCCTGAGACAGACCACCTCTCGTCCCATAAACATTCTCTTTATCATAATCACCAAACTCATTTCCGAGGTGTTGTTCACCTTCCGACCTTACCAAACTCCTACCTGGCCTATTGCCAGCCGCCAAGTTAGTAACAGCACCTTGAAACTCAGACTCGGGCCTCCGTGCAAAGCGCCCAGTCGCTGATGTGAAATCCGCACCAGATCCGCCTCTCAAACTCGCCCCCCCCCCGAAACACCGCGCTCTGCGGCGCCGCCTGTGGATAGCAGAACTGCTCATCTGGTACCATACCAGCAGCTCCAGAAAGGTACTCGCCGCTCGAGCGAGGACCCACACCATACTTACCTGCCTGAGAAGCTGAAATACCCGCCCTGCCTGACCCAGGCAGCTCTGTATGTTCCACCCACACCCATTGGCCTTGTGAAATCGCAGACCCCATGCTATGACATACCTCAGGACACACAAGCGGGGGCCTGGCATTTGAAAACATTGAAGTGGCTTCTTGCACCTGCCTGCCCTCCCCCTTGTCACCCCTGCCCCCCCACCTCCCACCCTTGAACTGCCTTGCTGGTTGTTTCCATCGCACCCCACCCAACCCCTGTTCCTCCTGCAAAAACTGAAAATCATGCGTTAAATCAACATTAAAATCCTCCTCCACCAATTGTCTCGGGGGGCCCCTAGGCCGGGGAACAAGAATGTTCTGGCAGTCCTCGAACTCAACCAGCTGGTGTTGCTCATCGACGTCAGATGCGCCTCCCTCGACCTCCTCGCCTTCCTCCACTCCAGAAAGCTCATACTCCTCAGCCTCGCTATCGCTGGAATAGTCCACTAACATTGGACTCCGCCTGGCAGCCTCTAAATCTGGCGCAATTTCAATTTTCTTTCCTCTCGCCTGCTGCCCTGCTGCCCTCACAGGTAGACCTGAGGTAGCCCTCATGCTAGGACGTGGCGCAGACTCGCAAGGCTCCTGGGACGTCGACGCTCTCTGCGCTTCAAACTCCCTGTCAGCCTCTCCTTCAAACAGCTGGACCTGAGACACGCGCGTGTCAAAACTAACACCAGCGCTGCCTCCTCGCCTGCCAGCTCTATGACGAAGGGGTGCCACACTGACACTGCGGCCCCCCCTGAACTCACTTGGGGCTGACGACGAGCGCGGGGGCGGCTGCTTCTTACCCCGGCCTCCTCGGCTCGTCGAGCGCGCTCTCCTGACCCTCGCCGCTGACGTCCTCACGACGCTGTCCTCCTCCTGACGGTCGCTGCGCGCCGACTGACAAGCCGCCACCGCCCGAGACACGCCTTCCGCTGCCAAGCGACGTGGACGCTTAACCACAGCTGTGTCATCGAAAGCGCCGGGCCTCAACAAGTCGCTCCTCCCTACCGCCACCAAAGCTCGCACTGCCTCAAGGGCAATCTCCTCCGACGACATGCTTCAGCAACTGGCTGAAATTCTATCGAAAAATCACTCGCAACAGCGACTGACAGCTCTGACAAGAAGTAAACGGGCGCCTCAAAAAGCGACTCCACAGTTCACCTCACTCGCTCAGAGTGACGTCGCCCTCCCTCCCCACCCTTCACTTGACCCTAAACCCCTCCCACCACCCAATCAGGTCGCGTGAGGTCGTCCCTCGCGCGAAATCCCCCAGGGGGACATTGGCTTTGCCAAGTGCCCCTGGGGGCCCATTAGGACAGGGATGGGGTAGAACCTTTTTGTTGCGAACAGGGAGCATTTGAACATGTATCGAGATACTATTTGGGAATCAAGGCACTTTAGAATACAAATTAAATTATCTTTATAAGTTAGAGTGTTTTACGTCACGCATTTTTGTATATTTTGCTATGAGTGTGACAAATTTTGTAGATAGCCATATGGAGTATTCACTAAGACTTGATGGATCTACTACTGTAGACTCTTAAAACATACCCATATTAATTGATCGGTGGATTTTAAATAACCTCCTTTTTAATAACTGACGAGTTAGGATTATGCGTATAATCAATGTGATATATCGAGGGAGACTGTGAGTGGACAAGCGACTTATGCAGGAGTTAATGAGGTACATAAACAGGGAATAAGTAATGAGTAACTAATAGTCGGACCTGTTAATGTCCCCCCACAGGTATTGACAAATAATATGCTTTGAAAGTGCACCCTGAATAGGAAGAAGATGTATCTGCGAACCATATGACTACACAAAGTTAGTATGCTATTAGAAAGTGCTATATTTAGTATTGAGGATATTTAATTATGACTGCTCTTTATAAACAGGCATTACAAAACTGTCTTTTCAGCTTATGCTTGATATGCCGGCCCCCTACTCGTAATTCTAGAGGAACTCTTTGCAGTTAATATAGACGTTAGTCATATATAAGCTCTGGTAAGATGCCTGTGTAAATTACACTTTTTAGGTCAATTTCCTCCAATAAATAGGAGACCAATTGCCAATAATTATACTCTGGTTTTAGGTACTTAGACAGATCATCACTGAAGATCGAGTGATACTCCAGTTGATGCTTTGATGCCATTTATCTGTACAGAATTAAGATGAACAAATACTGGTCCTTTGGCATTATGTAAGTTAGTGTAGATGTAGTAATGCAAGGGTGATTTTTGGCGTTAATCACAGCTTTTTAATGATGTTTGTTCACAGGGTGATGGTGATGGTATTGGAATTGTTGACTTTGGTGTTTTCACAAATAATAGTTTTCTTTAATGTTTACTGCACATGGTCAACTCTGTTTATGGCATTTAATATGAAGACACTTTAGACCTTCCTTTTCTATAATGACTGTTGATAGGATGAGTGATACATGTTCTGTAGTAATATGTGGGTGCTCATGTTAGGTTTGATGATAGTGTTGTACTTTGTCTTTAACTCAGCATCTTGAGTGCAACAGTGCTGATATTTTTATGTATTTATAGGTCCCCTGCGAAGTGAAAGTTTAATATCTGGAACGGTCCTGAGGAAGATGGACCTTACATCTTTTACCCACCGAAACGCGCGTCGACCTAGTGCTGAGTCTCATGCCTTACATTGAGATTCCGGTGTTGGCAGGGGCTCTCTCTTGTCACAGATAACTCAACTGTGTACAGATATAGTATGAATGTAGATGGTGTGAGATTGGATGAAGTGGTATGATTGAAGTATGACTGTATGTATTTAACTTAATCCAGGGGTGTTTTGCTGCATATATTTTTCTTAAAATTGGCTCTATATCAAGTCTGATTTTGAATAATCATGGTACAAATAGTAATGTATTTATGATTGTACACGCCAAGAACTATTGATGAATATGTTTTTACAGAAAAATACAAGAAAAACAACAACTTGAAAAAAGAAAACTTTTGATATAATCAAGTAATGAAATAAGAAAAAAAGAAAGGAAATGTTTTGATAAAATAAAAAGAATAATGAGATGATTTGAGTTGTCACTGTTGTATTTCAGATGTTGATTGAAATATATATGAACAATGTCTAATGGTAAAGTATAATGGTCCGTGAGGGAAATATATATATTATTGTATTCATGCCAATCCCCTCTTTTCCCTGACCTAAATTATTTACAGAGGGGGTTCCTTTATTCTTGCTTTGACAATTATATCGCCGCCTGCATGGTACATGGACTTCATCATAAAGGGTTTGCCAACAATGCATCTCCAATTGCATGGGTTGGAACCAAGGCATTGACTGCATTTGAAGCGATCAATGCTGACTAATCACCTCCTGTGCTCCCCACATTGGGTATTCGACATAGTCGCATCCTCCATCTAAAGGTACTTTTTCAGCCGGACAAGTTTTCCCTGCATCTGACCCGGACTCCATCGCAGTCGTACTAAACTTTCAGATTTGATCCGGTCAAGTGCGACCAGACAGCCCCTCTTTATGTTTTTAAGCACTATATTTCAAGACATTCTTTAGAAATTCATCACTCTGGTTATTCTCGTTCTTTTGGTCTTGCTTTGTGCATTAAATTACAATCTATTTTACTATCCTGCTGTGGATTATTTTTATGTGGTGTTTTCACAGTTCTACTGTATTAAGTGTTGCACAAAAACTTTACACATTGCCTCTTAAACTAAGTCTGACTGCTCTGTGCCACGCTACCAGAGGGCGAGCACAGGTTAATTTAAGGTGTCTATCTGACTTTCTCTGACTAGGTTTAGGGCCCTACTTGGACAGGGTGCAAACCTCTACCAAATAGAGACCCAGCTTCTAATAGTGCCTAACATGTGTTAAGTTCTTGTTAGTTCGGAACTATAATCTTGGCAATGACTTTACCTCTTACATCGACTAAAACTCCATAAGGATAACAGAAGCAACCCAAAACCTCTCCTCCCTTGCCTTTAAATAGGTGAGTTTACTACCAGACATTCATCGATTATAGGGACAATTACTGATCTAATGATATACCAAACTTCAGGCTCAAATTTAAAGTTTGCATGTATATAGACAATGAGAAATAATTACCATCAGCGTAATCCAGGAGCACTCTTATCTATGATTACTTGATACTTTGGTGTGTGCAAAAGAACAGTTTGTACTCTGTACTCAGCAAGCTGAAAGTATATTTATGCCAATCGCTGTGAGCTTCTCAGTCATGTCTGATAAAACATGTGTCCAGAAGTGAGCATTTGAAAAAGTTATTTTTATCTTACATGTACAAAATCTCTTTCTTCTTTTTTACCATTTTAAATCAATATCACAGATGCAAGCTTTCTTCCACGTCCCTTACACCTATTCTGAGAACTTTCTGTGATGTCACTCCGCAATAAGTACACGTGCATGCTCCATACCTTTGATGATTCTTCACTGCTTCTGTGCTCTACGCCATGTAACCAAGTACAGCATGAGTATCCATGTAAAAGAAGTTAGAAGTTAAGGCATACTTATACACTGAGAGAGAATGAATGAATGATAAGGTAAGATCATGGAGATAATGCACTAAAGATTTAAGTATCATTGCTGCCTGTTCTGTCTCTTTCAGATCATCTGATGATCCTAGCTATAATTTTGGTGTTGTGCTGTGCACTTAGAAAATTACAAATAAATGCAGAAATGAATCATATGTTCCGGCTCAAGCTGTTCTAAATCTTGAAATAGCTGTTTAGTTGAGGCGAAAACAGTAAACAAGCATAACAATCTTAGATCATCTTTAACTCCCTTTCCTGCCACACTTAAATTTCAGTTATACAATATGCACATTAAGGGTGGGCGTCCGAATCGGCTACGCCCACGGAGTAGGCGTAGTGTTGCCTTCTACGCATTTTGCGTAGACAGCGTAGCCGGCAACACTACGCCCACTCCGTGAGCGTAGCCGAGTCGGCCGCCACCCGCCTCCCTCCCGCCCTCCACTAGATACTTTATTTAAGCATTTGCACGGATAAAAACAACTTAAAAGCACTTACCTTGTCCGGGGCTCGTCCGGGTCTTCATCTTTGAATAGCGTCCTTTGCCTGGATACCAATGCGCATGCGCGGGCGGCCGCGCATGCGCATTTCTCGGGAGAAATGCGCATGCGCGGGCGCCCGCGCATGCGCATTGGTATCCAGGCAAAGGACGCTATTCAAAGATGAAGACCCGGACGAGCCCCGGACAAGGTAAGTGCTTTTAAGTTGTTTTAATCCGTGTAAATGCTTAAATAAAGTATGTAGGGGAGAGCGGGAGGGAGGTGCGTAGTGGGGCTACGCGGAGTGCGGGAGTGGGCGTAGCTTCTCGCCCTCTCCGCGTAGCTCCGCGGAGCCCCACTACGCCCCACTACGCCCAGGGTTAATGCACATACACAAAAAAGTCAAAAGTCAAAATTTTTTATTTGTATTGGTACTCGACAGAGGACCACAAATATACAATTTACAGAAGTAAAAAAGGTAATTTCACATTTAATCAATACAATGGTAAAAAAGATTTTAAAAACTTAAAGAAATTGTAGCAAACAAATTCATTTGGTGGCTGTTTACACAACTGTAATAGTTCACTCACTTGGATGATTCTGCAAGTGCGATAGATCGGGGCAAGATATCTTGTGCGTGCAATAGATACTTTTGTATTAGGACACACGAACAGCAAGTGCTCAATGTTTTGATCTCCCCCTTCGCACAAGGGGCATAGCAACGATCCTCCTGGCAACCATCTTACTGTGTAGGTTAGTACGGGTAAAATGCCCAGTCTTAACATAGTGATTGACCTCCTTGCACCGTGAGTCAGGGAGAACCCGACATATGGTTGAGTATGCTTGTATTCCAAAGAGTCTACGAAGGATTTATATGTTGACAGTTTTTTACAATGTTCGTAGTCTAATTCATAACTTAACTTCGGGATGAAGGATTTTAAGAAGAGTTTCATTTGGGCTGCTGTCCAGCTACGTAAGATTTCCGGGCTAATTTCTGCCATTTGAAATATAGTTGTCATATTGTTTGAAAAAGTCTGATTTTTTGTTCCACCATCGAAGATTTCTTTTTTCAGTAAGTGTCTCAATGTGCCCTCCTTTGCGTGGAGAAGATTGTAGCTCCACCTGATTACGTTGGCTACCGCTGTGGCGTAAGAACTTGTGATCGAGAATTCCAAACGTAGTGCTTGAACTGGTACGGAATCAGAGACCTTCATTATTCTTTTTAAGATTCTCCCCTCTTTACGGTCCATGTAGGTCCACTGTTTTATCGGAATATACTCTGTTGCATATGATAGCACAGGAGGAATTTTTGCTTTATATATTTTTATCAGAGAGGAAAAGTGCCGATTCCCAGTAGAACGATAGAGTCTTAAGAGGGCCTCAGTGTGTACTTCAGATTTCTTCATTAAGTTTTCTATCTGTTTTACATTTGAGATGTTCTTTGTTAGTATCCTGCCTAGATAAGGATATTCGTTCACTATTTCTATTTTTTCTTCCCCTAGGCTCCAACTATATTTATCACTAGATTTCTTTCTCGAAAAGACCACAATTTGTGTTTTCTTTAAGTTCGGAATTAAAAAGTTTGCTTTTGAGTAATTATAAAGGATGTCCAGAGATTTTTGCAAACCGAAAGGAGTGAGATCAAGCATCACTATATCATCAGCATAAAGTAATGCTTGTATGCTTTGCTTAGCAATTTTTGGGGATAAACTTGAGCCCTGCTGTAGCTGTTTGGGCAAGTCGCTAAGATATAAAGAAAATAGTAGTGGGGCCAAAAGGCACCCTTGCTTTAGACCATTAGCTGTTTTTATCCTTTTTGTTAAGCCCTTTTCTCCCCCCATTTGTACCTGGCACCAGGTGTTGGTGTGAAGATTCACTATAGTTTGGAGCAATTGTTCTGGGATTCCAAGTTCCCTAAGTTTATGCCATAAAGTTGGTCGGTCAACACGATCGAACGCAGTCGAGTAATCTATAAACACTGCGTATACTGTCTGGGATTTTCCTGTTACATATTTATCTAATATTGTTTGAATGATAGCAATATTGTCTGTAACTGAATGTTTTGGCCTAAAACCAGCTTGAAACATTGGAATTTTATCCAGTGAGAAAGCCCAATCTTTTAATCTTTGTAGAACTTCTGCTGCAAAGATTTTTCCCGCAGCGTCCATTAGTGCAATTTGCCGATAATTTCCAGCAATTGTCTTGCTCCCCTTTTTATGTATTGGGATGATAGTACTCCCCTGCCAGGATTTTGGTATTTGTCCGATTTTAAGGATATAGTTAAATAGATCCGATAACAACTTACTCCATTCCCTTGGGTTTGCTTGATAAATCTTTATAGGAATCTGGTCTGGGCCAGAGGCACCTGTTTTTCTTGCTTTTCTGATATTCCATTCCACTGAGATCGCTGTGACTCTGAAAGTTTGTGAGTCACCTTTTCCTTTATTTTTTTCTGGGCTTTTCCCATCAGATATAGTCGGGTTTGCTTTGTACAAATCAGTAAGATAAGTTTCCCACTCTTTTGGAGGAACAGGTATTGATTGAAGTTTCTTTTTCGTCCCTGTTAGTTTGGCTATGAGGGACCAATATTTGCGTTGATTAGAGTCTTTTGCAGCTACTTGAATGTCAACCCAATTGCGGTCTTGAATTTCTTTTTTATTTCTTTGCTTCTCTCTCCTGAGTTTATTTTTTAATTTATTGATTTCTTTCTCAGTAGACATAGAAGAGTTCTTGTATTGTACGAGTACAAGTTTGTTCAATTTTTTCTTCGTAATAGAATTTTGAGTATTTTGTATATTGTTTTTGTTAAGGTTTTGATTTTTCCACCTATTAACTCCTGAGGAAGCACGGTATAATTTATCCAATAGAAAATTTTTGAGCTCCTTAATTATGTGTTCAAAATTTTCTATTGGGTCTTCCGAAATTGTTTTTGCTAGGAGTTCAGTGTGTTCAATCAATGTCGATATTTTGTCCAGAATTTTAGAGCTCCAGAAAATTCTTCGCTGTTCTCTATTTATCAAGACGGAACTTCTATGAAAAATTAACTGCCTATCAGATGCTGTTTGAGGCCTCCATTCAGTAGTTAGATTCATCAGCGCATGGTCACTCTCTTGACTTAGTTTTATTTGTAAGTGTGTGGCAGTCTCCGATAGATTCATACTGCAGATGATGTAGTCAATAATGGATGAGCTTCCGTTACCCCGTCTGGTGTATGATGCCGGAATATCACCTTCTATATTACCATTCAAAATTACTCCATTTAGAGTAGGTAATGTTGCTAATAATAGTTTTCCTCTTTTATCAGATTTTAAGCCTTTGGGGAATTGTGGGGCTGAGAATTCAACAGATTCCTCATTACATACACCATTTTTTCCACGTTTGTAACAATGTGACATAGAACCTAAAAACATATAACTACAGGGGACCTAAGCTTTCAATCTAACCAGTCAGGCCACTTGGCAGTACACCCCAGCTTAATTAACCCTTTCAAAGCCAGTATAATATACAAGAGACATGGTGTGGTGTAACTTGGCAGCAGTTAAATTATGCATACAAAACAGATCATCACACATCACTGCACACAGGCGGGAAGACCATTGTTTTGCAAATCTGCATTTGATTTTGCAGATAAACATAATTCATAGTCCCTGGTCCTGCTACAGATTGGGGATGACTTTGCCCCTTCTCTCATAACCTGCAGATACTTGGCTTAAAATTGCTACCATTGGTCAATTCAGTCCCTGTGATTCGCCACACTTTGGCCAGGAATTTTGATCTGCAAGTGCAGAGTCTAAGTTACCAGGTACTCTTTTCTCACTTCCCTCCTAGCATTGATGTCTGGCTTCCCAGAATCTGTGGAGAATTAAACGTTCCCTTGTGGGCCCTTTAATTATGGGTTTGTGCTGCTGCCCTGTTAGACCTGGTATCATTGGTGTGGTTTGCTCCTAACCTCTTGCTTTCAACCCTCCTGTTTTGCTGACATCGTTTTTCTTGGCCTTAGGACTCTGCGCACTGTCCCATAGCTAACCAGTGTTAAAGTGCTTGCGCACTCTCCATAAAATATGGTAGAATTGGCTTATACCCAATTGGCACATTTAATTTACTTGTACGTCTTGAGTAAAGTGCACTACTTGTGCCCAGGGCCTATAAGGTAATGCCACTAGTGGGTCTGCAGCACTGATTGTGCGACCCACTTAAGTAGCCCTTTCAACATGTTTCAGGTCTGCCATTGTAGCCAGTGTGTGCAATTCTGAACTGTCATATCGACATGACAAAGTAAATCTTTTTCTAGGCCCAAACATTCTTTTTTAATACATATAAGTCACCACTAGGGTAGGCTGCGGACAGCCCAGCGAACGGTATGGAGTACATGTAAATAGCTGTACATGTACATTTGAGATTTACATGTCTTGGTAGTTAAAAACGAATAAATTCATTTTGTACTACTGCAAAACCTACCTCTCCCACAGGATAACATTGGAGTTCCCTTATTACATTTAATAAGATATAATTTCCAAATGGAAACAACTAACCAGTTCATGTTTGATGTCTTTCAAATTGTAATGAAAATTCTTCTCTTATGGTAAAGTCGGATTTTAAATAAACATTTTGAAAATGCCACTTTTAAAAAATTGACGTCTTCCTGCCTTAGCCATTTAGTTCCTGCAGCCTATCTCTGGGTCAAAAGACCATGCGTAGATGACAGTTGGGCTTTGTGTATTTTTTCAAGACAGACAAACACAATAGCAACCATTGGTGTGCCTGGATGGGCCATCACTGGCAGGATGGAAGGGCAAAGCAAAGCACAGCCCTACTTACACTTGAATAGGCTGTGCCCTGCCTCCAAACATAGGGCTGCATAAACCCTGTACTTAATCTGGGTCAAGGGGATTAGAGGCAGGAAACCTGTGCACGTCAAAAATAAACCTCTTTTAGCTTCTCCAACATGACAGGAAGGCCCAGGTTTAACATTAAACCTCAGACATCAACTATTCAGTAAACTTCTAGACTGAAGAAGGACTGCTAGGCTGCTGAAAGGACTGTCACTCATCTGGACTGCTGCTCTGAAGAACTGCTGCCCTGCTATGCTGACCTGCTGCACTCTTAAATGATTGAGAAGGTCTGGACCTGCATCTGTTTAACCCAGGACTTCAGAATGACTCCAAGGTCTAGTTGTCTCTCCTCCTGACTAGAACTTCAGGTACAAAAGGCTCCACCAACCTTGAACTCGGCACCTGGACTCCGTCATCTGTGAATCTTACCCTGTCAAGTGGTACCACCCCAGTCCTGGACCTTTGGAAGCAGGTCTGAAGGTACTCTGCCAGCCCATCTGTGGTCCTACCAGAATCAACACATCTCCTCTGCCGCACAATGCAACCCCAAGCAGAACCAAATGATCACCTCTGCTGCAAGGCTCCTCACAACGCAAGGACTCTGTAATAACCTTGCAGCCTTCATTCGAAGCGCCTCTGTGCCATACCTTTCCGATGCAGGCCCTAACATTTCAAACATCTTGTTGACGACTACCTTGACGATGACGCAGGTTCCCGCATTTCAGCATTGCTGCTCCTCGGAACCAATGCATCAACTCAGCTGCGTGACACATCCTCGACGCTGGGCTTTACATCACAAACCCACGCCGACCGGATCCTCGGCGATGACAAGGACCTCTCATTGCAGCTGCTCAGCTCCTTGGGACTGACCATCGCCTCGGCTTCGCATCTTCGATGCAGGACCTCTCAACGTTCCAGGAACCAGGATAAAAGGTACTTTTGTTCATTGGGCCTAACTGAGTCCCTATAGCCGGCCTGTGCCTGGTCTCAGTCACCCTGAACTTGTGACTTTGTCCCAGTCTAGTGCAACCAAATATCCTAAGTTGGCACTTTGTGCTTTTTGTAAGTATGGGCGAATTTTGCGAATTCGCGAATTTGCCTATTTACGAATTAGCAATCCGCAAACTTAACGAACTTTTGGGAATTTGCGGATTTTTTTTGTGTTCGCAAGGGTTTCTGCCAGTTCGCGAGTGTTCTTTATCAGTTCGCAAACGCGAACTTACTTGTCGGGTCGCAACGGTCGCGACCATGTTGTTTCTACGTCTGGTTCATCACAGCACCCTCTGTTTCACCACTGCCACCCTCTGGTTCACCCACTCTGCCCCACTCGTTGTTGTGCCCTTTCTGCCCTCTGCCCCACTCATTTTTGTGCCATTCTGCCCTCTGCCCTACTCGTTGTTGTGCCCTTCTGCCCCTTGCCCCATTCATTTTTGTGCCATTCTGCCCTCTGTCCCACTCGTTGTTGTGCCATTCTGCCCTCAGCCCCACTCGTTGTTGTGCCCTTTCTGCCCTCTACCCCACTTGTGTTTGTGCTCCTCTGCCCCACTTTTTTGTGCCTTTCTGCCCCACTCGTTTTTGTTCCCTTCTGCCCTCTGCCCCACTCATTGTTGTGCCCTTTCTGCCCTCTGCCCCACTAATTTTTGTTCCCTTCTGCCCTCTGCCCCACTCTTTGTTGTGCTCTTCTGCCCTCTACCCCACTCGTTGTTGTGCCATTCTGCCCTCTGCCCCACTCGTTGTTGTACCCTCATGCCCTCTGCCACACTTGTTGTTGTGCCCTTCTGCCCTCTGCCCCACTCCTGTTTTATTTTAGAATGGCGCCGGCAAGCTGCCAGCATCATTCTAAAATAGTTACTAAGTTAGCTTCATCAGGAAGCACTAATAGATAAAATAAAGCAGGTGCTCGAGTTGAAGCTCGAATTCAGTTAAACTCGAGCACCTGCTTCATTTGATCTATTAGTGCTTCCTGTTGAAGCTAACTTAGTAACTATTTTAGAATGGCTCTGGCAGATTGCCGGCGCCATTTTAAAATAGTTACAAGCTTGAAGCTTGAACTTTTGCCCCCGGATTTTCGGCAAATTCGCGGGAATTCGCGGATCGCGAATTTGCCGAAAATCCGCAAAATCCGCGAGCGGAACGGATTTTGCGCCCCTGCTTAGCTTTTTGATGCTAATTTTTTACAGAAATCTTCAAACCTGCATGTCTTCATTTCTACTGAATTGATTTTTGTTGTTTCAGTCTTGATTTTTATTAAAATTTACGTTGTTTTTCTAAATTGGTGGGGGTTTTTTCTTGTGTTGTATTTGTGCTTTATTACTGTTTGATGTGCTGCATAAATTCTTTACGTATTGCCTCTAGCTTAAGCCTGATTGCTCTGTGCTAAGCTATCAGAGTGTTGAGCACATGTTAATTTGGGATTTGCTTGTGACTTCACTCTGAGAAGGATTGTGGTTACTGCTTGATTAGGGTTTCATCCCCCGCAACCAGTAACCCAATTTCTTACATGCCCCCTTACCTTCTCAGGGCACGCAACTCAGGACCTGCCCCTTGCTTTGCATTATGCACACATTTTTGCAGAGCAGGTGATGAGCCAGGCACTGCTTTGTTAGACTTCAATGATATCACTTTATCTGGCCCGCCACCCAGGGTTTGCCTGGTTCATAAGTTGCCAATCCTGTTTGCCCAATCCTGCGCTATTCTGCACTGGTGTGAGTTTTGTGCCACAGCGCAATCCCCACTCCCACAGGCCGTCCAAGGTTCTCCATTTAGCACGCTGTACTGACACCTTCCTCAGTCCCTGCTATTTTGAGTGGGAAGGAGGCAGGTGGAAGGGAAATTCTGCCTCAGCTGGGGTCTATGCATTGTATGAAGCAAAGAACATTATCAAAGTAACTGGAACATTCACAACACTAGATTCCATGTTGTGTGTCATACTCCTTAACCAGCCACCCATATATCCAAGCCTGAACCAGAGAAATGGCATCTCAAGCAGAACTTTGGTGAAGTCCGTATGCTAGCCAGATGCTGATGTTACGGACGCTAATAGGATAAGACAATTGATGAAGGCATGGGGGCTTTGGAATCTTCCACAGTATTGCATCACTTGAGCTCAACAGAAAGACCAGCATTGGCAAAGCCAATGGGTCTCACCTTTCGGACCTTTTAGTGATGCTGTACAAGATTGGCAAAAAGAATTTTCTTTTGTAAAAAGAATTAAGGGTGCAAAAATATGACCACTGCTGGTGGATAAGTAATGTGCTTGGTATGTGCATGCATGAGGATGAATCTGCATGCACAGCACACTAAGGGGCATATTAACAAGGAACGGTGTTAAAATTATCGCCACGTTAGCGGCAGAAAACTGCCGCTAAAGCGGCGATAATGGGCTTGTTAATACACTCTTGAGAATTCCAATAGAAGCCCATGTTCACACCAGAACATGGGCTTCTATTGGAATTCTCAAGGGTGTATTATCAAGCCCATTATTGCCGCTTTAATGGCAGTTTTCTACCGCTAAAGCGGCGATAATTTTAATGTCGTTCCTTAATAATATGCCCCTAAGTTTGCAAGTGCCTACAAAATGATGCAGCAACCATTTTTATATTTACCAGTCCAATATGGATCATTACATTTTGTATACAAATTGTAGTATCACAACGCATTTTGTTTAAGGCACAGCCATGGGCGTCCGCAGACATTTTTCTAGGGAGGGGGTCAAAATGTTAACGTCATCACCATCCTCCGACATGATGTGTGCCAGGTGGGGCACAAGAAACAATGGGGCACAGGAGGAGCCATAGGGGGCAGGGAGCAAGCTGCATATGATCTCATACACCATAGGGTTATTGTGCCGCAGCCATCTCTTTCTTTTGTGGCTTTTAGTAGATATCATTCACACCTTCTAACAATTGGCATCAGAAAATGTGCCGCATTACTCTGCAGCCCTATTTTTGATGCATAATTTAGTTAACACTGCGACATAATTTTATCCTACATTGCTGCATAATTCTGTGGCCCCAAAGCAGACAGTACATATTAAAAGTTAAAGTGCATATGCATGAAGCAGAGATCCTAAAGCTTGCAAACTTAGGGGCTGTGGACTGGGGTTGCGGGCGGACCGGAATAACAGGCGTGGAGGCCGGATATAGTGTGCTATTGCAGCAGTTATTTTATTGTCAACAACGGGAAAAACAGGAGGATGTGGAATAAGGCTGGGCTTGGCAGGATGGAAGTCCGGTCTCCGTGGAAGGGATGAGTTGGTCTTCAGAATAGCTTCGGCTCTGCAGGTCGGGATCCGGTGTTGCCTCGGAGGTAAAAGGGAGAGAGAGAGGGGGCAGTTAGTCCTTGACAGGTAGTGGACCTTCGCAGCACTGTCACCAACCACCGGGTCGTGTGGGCAAAGGAGACTGTGAGGAAGATGTAGGAAAGGGAAGGGGTAAGAGAGGCGTAGACGAGAGAGGAAAGGGAAGAACGTGCAGTTGTGAGGGCGAAGTGCAAGGGCTCTATATACACTGGCCTAAGTGAAGTGAGTTCCTACGTATACACAGTGCAGCGGTGGGTACTCCGTGAGGGGATCTATATACATTCACTATACAATTATCTACAGGGGGACACGGAGATAACAATGGTAACAGGCTACGTCGTCTTCATGGCGCGATCGCGAGGGCGGGGCTTCTGACGGAGCCGGCCATTTTGGCATCGTTGGATGCATCCATGGCCTTCGACACGGTGGAGTGGCCCTATCTTTGGGCGGCTCTTGAGAAATTTGGTTTTGGGCCTGATTTTATTGGTTGGGTCAAGTTGCTGTACGCGGCACCTCTGGCGCAAGTGGTGGTGAATGGTAGGGTCTCGGCTCCTTTCACCCTCGGCAGGGGTACCCGTCAGGGATGCCCCTTGTCTCCATTACTGTTTGCTCTCGCCTTGGAACCGTTGGCTGCCTGGCTCCGGTGGGAACCGTCTCTCAAGGGGATCCGCTGGTCTCCGGACTTTGAGGACCGCGTTTCGCTTTACGCGGACGATATCCTTTTATACCTCACCTCCCCGCGTAAATCTCTGTCTGTTCTGTTTGATGTTCTTGCTTCTTTTGGGGCCAACTCGGGCCTCGTTATTAATTGGGCCAAGTCCTGTGTATATGTTCTTTCGGGGGTTTTGCCCCCCTTGCCGAGTAGACTTCCCATTCAAGTTGTCCATTCGGGCTTCAAGTGCTTAGGGATTTGTATTACGTTGGACCCGACGCTCCGCTTTGAGCATAATCTCCTCCCACCGTTGCTTAGACTGCGACTGGATGTGGCCCGTTGGCGCAAGCTTCCTTTATCACCGCTGGGCAGGGCGGCCCTGTTTAAGATGATGTCCTTGCCGCGATTCCTTTACGCGCTTCACAACTCTTATGACGCTATCCCTAAGACCTATTTCCAAGAGATTGAGAGTCTTCAACGGCAGTTGATATGGGATGGGCGACCCCGTATCGCACTCGCAAAGCTCACCATCCCCTGGTATGACGGGG
Organism: Lissotriton helveticus; assembly: GCF_964261635.1. NCBI lineage: Eukaryota > Metazoa > Chordata > Amphibia > Caudata > Salamandridae > Lissotriton > Lissotriton helveticus. The sequence goes on from NC_136059.1 coordinate 1,765,904,839, forward strand.
GCATGGCGCTCCCCGATATCAAGCGATATTATTGGGCTTCCCAGTTGTCTGCCATTAATCATGTGATGTTTTCCCCGGGTCGTAATCCTGCATTCGAGATGGACAGACTCCAGCTTCCAGGTGGGGACTTTACTAGAGCGCTTTATTCCCGATCGGCCGGGCGCCATCTTGTGGGCCCATCCAGGATCGCAGTAACGGTGTGGCGGGCTGCGAGTGTGAGTTTGGGGTGGGAGGATCGATTGACGTTAGCGACACCGCTTTATGCATCCGAACGTTTGGGCGGACTCTGGTCTACCAAGGGTTTCGACCGCTGGGATGTGATTGGGATCTGTAGGGTGGGTGACGTGTACTCGAATGGTTGTGTGAAGTCGTTCCAGGCCCTCCAGGCGGAATATGGTTTGAGTGGTAGGGAATTTTTTCGCTACCTGCAGGTCCGACATGCCCTCGTCTCAGTCTTGGTTCCTGGTGAGGCCTTGCCTGACTCTTCCCCCCTCGAGGACCGTATCCTTGATGGGCATCTTCCCGATAGTACTATTTCTCTGATTTACAAGAAGTTGATTAATAATCGGGTGGACTTACTGATCCGACTTCGGGAGGCTTGGGTTCGCGATGGGTTGGAACTGGACGACGAGGATTGGCAATCGGCGCTCTCTTCTCCCAAGGAGGTGGCCATTCCTGCCCGTCTCCGTTTGGTTCAGCTTAAGATTCTTCATCGAGTCTATGTCACTGGTCCGCGTCTGGTTACGATGGGCTTTTCTTCGGATGGGCTATGCAAGCGTGGATGTGGCTTGAGTGCGACTTTTTTGCATATCCTTTGGGAGTGCCCGGTTATAGCTGCTTATTGGACTGCTGTGCTTGAGGTGATGACTGCTGTTACGGAGGTGGCCCTGCGACCGGAGCCTCGCAGATGTCTGTTGAATGTATGGGAACCCACTGACTACTCTGTGGCCCAGACCAGATGGGCTACCCTTGGTTACATGATTGCGAAGCGGGATGTCGCGCAACTCTGGGGCGCTTCCAGGCCCCCTGAGGTCTCGAGGTGGGAGGACAATATGGACTGGTCCATGTTTCGTGAAAAGACGGTTTATGTGGCCAGGGGCAGACCCAGGGCGTGGACGAAGGTTTGGGGCCAGTGGAATGATTATCGTGGGGGTATTTGCACCCCTCCCCTTGAAAACACTGCTGAGATTGTCCTTTCTCCCTAGACTAGAGTTCCCGGAACCTTTCCGTAAGGTTTTTTATACTTCCGGTTCTCCCCGCTGCTCCCCTCCCCCCCCTCCCCGACTTGATTGGAGCCTCCGGGCTCTGGGTGTGTTCTCCTGATCGTGGAACCGTCCCCTCCGCTCTTTGGGCTGACCTTAATTATCGTCCATTCGCCTTTAGTGTTTATGTTTTCTTTTTGTAAAAAATAAAAATACAAATTGTTCTGTGATGTCTATAGAGTAATGCTCTGTACTTGAGCTGTACCTATCCACGAGTGTATATTTTCTTACATGCATTTTGCCTTGTTATTAGCGGCCAGCCCGTGAGGTTGTAGGCCCATTCTTGTACTTTTCTATGCTTACTCCAATAAAGGTTTTGAAAAAAAAAAAAAAAAAAAAAAAACAATGGTAACAGGGTACTCACGTGCCCCGCCGCAACTCTCTGGTGAGTTGCGGCCGCTCTCCAGCCACCTCCGGAGGACTCCACCAGTCTTCCGTCCAGACGTCCTCCTCTTCCTCGCTTCCGCTCCGGCACTGTCCGCTCTCGGCCCCAGGTTCTCCGCACGCTGTCTCCTGCCACGAGCTCCTCTCTTCGTCGGCGGCTTTTCTGTCCGTTGGGTTGTAGACGGGGCGGTACTTCCGGGGTCACCAGGGTTCACTTCCGGGTAGTTGTATGACGCCTTGAGTTGTTCCGGTTCCTGCATAGGAAAGAAGAGAGGAGGAGTCCTGGTCGTCAGGGACGCCGGAGGGTCAGTTGTCAAGGTATCCCGGCTCGCTCTGCTGGATTGCGCGGCGCTCCCTTCCCACAGGGGCATATTACCAAGGCGGTCAAAATGAAATTATCGCCGCTTTTGCGGCTGTTTTTGGCCGTAAAGCGCCGATAATTTCATCGCCCTATTAGCAAGCTGTCGCTAACATCAGTTAGCGACAGCTGTTAGGTGATAGCGAGTGGTTTGGGGCCCGCTTTCCATGTCAGCGATTTTTATCGCTAATGACATGCAAAGTGGGCGTACCCAACCTGTTAGCAACTGAAAACAGTCGCTAACATCGCTATCGCCTATTAGCAAGGCAGGCGTAGCGATAAAAAAATTCACGCTAAGCGCGAATATCGCTGAAAACTAACGCCTGCTCAAACCTGTATATCCAATGGGAGTTGGGTATTCAGGTTAAGACCCTATTGGCGTTAATGCCTGAATATCGCTGGATTCCCAGCGATATTCACGCATTTCGCCGCTATCGCCGGATATTTCATCGCATTGGAGATAAACGTTGCTAATAGCACGTTATCTCTGCGATAAAATCTGGCGATGCGCGGTGATAAAAAAGAATGTCGCTAAGCCTATTTAGCGATAAATATCGCTAGTTGTTGATAATATGCCCCATAGTTTGGTGTGCGTGCAAATCCTGCATTGCCGATCCCTGGTGAGTTGCACTACTTCTACAGAAACAAGGCCAACTGAGGTACCAATGGGTGAGGCGAACTAGCTCAGGGTCCTGTGACCTCAGTGACAGAGTCACTGTCGCTCTAGCGTGTGCTGCTTCGTAGGCCTGCCCAGATAACTGAAGGTGAACCTCGGTATGGATTGTGGGGGACAGACCTTCAAGGTTAACCCACTCTTGCCACAGATAGGGACATGCTGGTGCTGAGACACCAGGGCTTCTAAGGTCTAGCGGGCCTTCTAAGGTCTAGCATGGGAATGTGCTCCCTTCGGAGAGAAGGCTGAACCTGGTTCCCCAGTTCCAAAGTCGGCAGCTCTGGCCATAGTGCCACATCTTCTCCCCCACTGAACACCATACTCTTCCACTAAAAGAAACTTTAGATACAATCCAATTGTGTTCCGCTATAAACGCCTGAAACAACTCAATTCAAATTATGCACTAGACAAGAGTAATATTCTGTCTGAAAAAACAGTAACAACCTCCGGGAAAAAGCAAACACTCATAGGGAATGCAGGACTGAGTAAAGTATGTGAAATGTAAGCAGGAACAACATGCGTACCTTAATGTTTGTGCACTCGTTATTTAGAAATCAATGAGTGTTTTTGCCTGAAAAGCTAAGGACATGACTACAGGGCCCGGAGGGGACCTGTTTCAATGTTCATTGCTTAAATACTTACCAAACATAAGGAGTATGGTTTAAAATACCACATTAATGAACATAAAGCTGCAGTACACTACACATTTCATTAACTAATGAAAGGAAAACAACTGATAAGGATCACATGAAACATTTTCTACACCATGCATCAACCAGATATCGCAGTACCTCCAGGAATGGTGAACTTCCTCACCTGAGGAGAAAAATGCTACTCAAAGACGAGAACAAATGAAAGTAGAGCTTCACTGGGAAAGTCTGTAAAGTAGAGCTAATGTTTTTGGGTGTGAATAAAAACCAATCTGGCAACTTTGTGACCACTCTGTCTTGCTTTAAATTATTTAGTTTAAGCTACTATATCTGTGGGTTGAGGTTCAGCCTATAAATAATAGTTTTGGTCTTGTGTGTGCGATCTGGAGGTATGATCCAACACTGATGAGGCAGGGGTATGGCAGCACATTATTTCATAAGGTGAACTGTGAAGGAGTGTGAGAGGCAGGGTCTCAATTTGCTTAAACAAACCAGTACACTTTGTAGCAGAATTCACTTGAAATTATAATGTAGAGAATAGCCAGGTGTTTATCATTTTTAGTAGGAAAGGTGTTCCAGAGATGAAATGTTAGTCAATTGAGGTATATGCATTTGGACCTAGAAGCGCCTCGAACACTGAAAGAGCTCTAGAACATTTGCAACGCTTGTTTTTTAAATAAATTGTAGTTTTATATAGCGCGAACTCGACCTAATGGTATCAGAGCACTTCACATGAGCACCAATTGCATTACAGACAGACATGTTTATTTTCTTTTCATGAATAATATATAGTATACTTTTGGGGGAAAATAAACTTCACAATGTATGTCAGTTAATACAAGCATCGTCATTGCACATTGTTGTTGAAAACTTAATTTCGATAGCGCTGTAGTTAATCACGTCCAGTGTTTTTAGTTCTTTTTACTGGAAATGTAGTTTATGACTTTGGCATCGACTCAAATGGGGTAAAGTGTACTGTGATTTTACTAAACCATGTGAATACCAATACTGAGAGTGAGTGAGTGAGTTATTTATCTGGTGAGGCAAATACTTCCAATTATATGTTTTCTTCATATAAATGAGGAATTATGTGTGGAATTTGGGGCTTCCACTCAGCGGCGGCTATTGACATTTAAAAGTGGTGGAGCAAATCACGGCTGCAGGTCTCCGGGCTCACTTCATGCTTCAGTGGCAGTACACATCCACGTCTTTCATGGACCCTTTTGATTGCCACATAGAAGTCTTTCTGAGTGTGATGTCTTAGGGGGTGTAACAGAGCTTAGTACTTGTTGACTTTTATACTGTGGGAAGAGACATGATCTGAATCTGCTTGACATGCTGAAAGAAACCCCTTCAATTACAGCCATTCTTTTCATTGTATGTATATTACCTGCACCCTTGCTCTGTCTTTCACTCCCCCACACATATAACCAGTCCTTCACTTCTCCTGCTAGTGTTTATCCCTCTCCTTCATTTCTTTCCTCTCACTTCACCTGCACTCTAACGTTCTTACCCACCACATCAATTAGAATTTCTATGTTTCTGTTTTTCTGTCCATATATCCTACCAACTTTTCCTTCTGTCTCCCGCCCTCTGTCTTTCTGTCATTCTACAAATTCCTCTATTTTAATACCTTCCTATATCATTTTTCCACCCATTATTCCGCATCTCGTTTTCCACTTCTTCTTTCCTGTCTCTCTTTCTCTGTAGTTCCCCTGATTTTCCCTCTCTCTCTGTTAGTCTGTAACCCCCCCCTTTCTCACTCCTCTGTCTCCCACATACACTCTGTCGTTCATTCTTTTTCTACCTCCCATGTCCTTATTCCCCACTCTCTCAATTTCTATTGCCTGTTGGAGTTTTACGTCAGTTGTTTTTCCGGTCCGAAAAATTCTCAGATTCTTCAATTGTGTTTTCACATGCCAGTTATCCTCTTTTCCCACACCTGTTATATTTAATTGTGGCCAATTTACTGACTTGTTGCTGTCAGAAACAACTTGTTTTTATAAATCCTTGACATTTGCAAAATACCGTTTTCTTGAGACATTAAATAGATTCCTGTCCTTGTGAGTGTTTTCAGGTCTGCAGCTTCCAAAGGTTATTCAGGAAAGTGTAGGGGCCTTATTCTAACTCTAGTAGCGATCAGACCAAAAGTATGCTTTATTGTTGATTGGTAAAGCAAAATCCACCTATTTCTGGAGACATTGTTAGAAACAGTGGAGAATCCACAGGTGTCATCTCTTACTATACAATCCCTTTCTTGAAGGGGTAGTGCCATATTATTCCTTTCTTGGGTTTTACTCTAGATTTGGCACCACCTCAAGGTATTGCCAACATCTAAATCAGGCTGTGGACTGCTGGGATGTCAGAATAAGACGTGTTTGTGAGGCCTTGCTCCACCCTTTTCTTATTACTGACCAGGAAACTTTTAACACCCTCTTCTGCATCCATCCTTCACTTTGTCATTCAGTGTTCTGTTTCTCCCTATGCCATCCCCCTCTCTCCCCTTTTGTTTCCTTCCCTACCTTCTCCAAACTCTTGTTTCACCCTCCTTTCACTTAGTTTGTCCTCACTTCATCTTTTCCTTTGATGTTTCCCTCTCTTTCTCCTTCTCCCTTAATGTGCTTATCTAGAATTATTTCCCTCCCCCTCCACTCTAGCCTCTTTTTCTCTCTTCTCTCATCAAGCATTTCTCCCTCTTTCCTCTTCCCCTCTACATTTGTCTCTACTCCCCACTCTGTCTCTTATTTGCTTTTCTCTTTCTTTTTATCTCTCCTTTCCTCTCGCCTCTCCTTTTGGCCCAACATAGAAGGTTAATTAATTATTTCACTGAAACTTTGTCAAAATCGAATTTTCCTTTTACCCATTTCGCGTCATATTTTTCTTCAAATGTTAAGTTATCTGATATAACTTTACATTTGAAAAAAAATATGACCAGAAATGGGTAAAAAGACAATTCGATTTTGACAAAGTGTGTTTTATTTCTGAAGTTCCATTTCTCTTCGAGGTGCACAGCACCCTCCCCATTTCATAAACAGATGGAATTTCATTAGAATGAAACTTCCAATCTACATCTGGTATTTATAGCTGGCAATAACCCTCCCACCCCCCAAAACTCCCCCTGTGGCTTAACTACCGATCGTTGTGGCCTGCTGCGAGGGACTAAAGCCAACGTCCCCTGTACTGCTCAAAAGCATCACCAGCTCCCCAAGGACTCGGTCACCTCCCTAGGCCTGGGATGAGAGGAGCTGCACCATGCTGTGCCTCCACTGTCGGTCCATTGTCATTCTGCCCATGACAATGGACCGCCCTGACTGGGGGAACATCGTTTACAATGAAACTTTTACCACACACTACCATTACAACGCAGGAATTACAACGAAAGTCGTTACAACGACTTTCGCTGGTGGGCGCTGTTGGATAGGGAATAGTTTAATTTTCTATCCAACACCTTCCCTACTATCCACGGGGACTGGAATTGGAATAGAAAATTAAACTATTCCAATATCCAGCGCCCCCCCAACGCAAGTCGTTATAACGACTTGCTTTGTAATACCTGCGTTGTAAAGGCATGCATGGTAAAAGCATGCTTTGAAACGTCATACATTCCCTGACTGTGGCTTGCTAAAAGTCACAGCCAATCTGTATCAGCCTTTCGGGTTGTGCGCCAGCAGGAAAGTCGGCGCCAGTATGTGGACCTGCTTTCCACTTCTTGATGGCCTTGGGTGAGCCAGGATCTACCTGGCCCACCCTCTAGAACCGGGTCTGGATCCAGGGGGGGCCAGAGCCCCTCCTTGCCCCCCCCTGTGGACGCCCATGGGCACAGGGATAGGCAGCAATCTGCTGCCTGGCCCTCCAAAAACATGAGATATAAAAAAAAGAACCACAGTGTTGAAGGGGCAATGGAAAAGTGGTTGGTGGGAAGCCATGAATAAAAAGTAAAATCGGATGGGAAGAGAAGGGTAAAAGCAGCACATAAGGGAGAGAGCTACACAGGGACGAGGGAACACTTGTCAGCCATTCCACTTTATTTATAGCACAGGAATATTTACAGAATGACAGTACTGAAGCAACCAACTCTTTTCTAGGAACGTTCATTGGACAATACACCGTTTTGCCTGATTATACAATGAAAATATTTCTAGACACACGATAGAGGTTTGTGCACATAACAGAAGGGCTATTTGAAAGCTGTTTTGAGGGAGATCGAAACAACCTCAAAAGCAGCCGACTCTGCAAGCACAGTGTTGTGGGATGTATAAATGCTTTTCCTACAGTATAAGTCAGCTTGTATAGCCAAAGTTGTCAATTGCATCAGTGAGTAGCAGATGGAGATACTTTAGTATGTAAAGAAACAGGGGGGTAGAAAAAAACAGGATGAGATCAGGTTGGGGAATGTAAAAAAAGGCGCTATGATGCAGCCAGCATTGACTGCGTCATAGTGTTTTTTTTTTTTTTTTTTTTAGAAATATGAATAGTAACTTACAGCATGAGCAGAAGAAACACAGTGGGGTGGGGGAGAAAAACAGGATGGGGGTGGGAGGGGAAATGTAAAAAATGTGCTGTGACAGGCCAGCACTGACTTAAATAAATAGCACCAGAATTACAGTGTGAGTAGTAAATGGTCAGCGGAGGGACACTAATTAAAGTTAATTATTCAGTGCTTGGTTCATGTGCCAATGAAAGAAAATGAAGTGAGGCATGCCAAGCACTGCCCAATCAGAAGAGAGAAAAGGAGAGTGACAATGCTTCAAACCAATGGTAAGCAATGGGCGGTTTCCGAGCCCATTACAGAACACAAGTGTCTCACTAGCACATGCTTCGCAGGACATACGTAAAAACTAGCTCCCTTAAAGTAAACAGTGAAAGTATACAAGCCAGTCAATCAAATGGATGGTAAAGCAACTATGCACTAGAAGAGAAACAAGCACAAGAAGAGGAAGGCAAGCCAGTGCAAGCCAAGAATAAAAAGAAAGTGATAAAAAGTCAACAAATGGAAAGCAATGGGTGGTTTGTATGCCCTATGTAAGTTCTTGGCAAGTCGACAATCGATCTTTCCCAATCAGAAAGCTTGCAATTCCAAATAGCAAACCGCTAGAGTAAGAGCAGGAAGGAAAATCACAGGGAACATATCTGGTAGACGAGGTTAAAAATGGCATTACAGAGAGAGAAGGTATTGTTGAGTGAATGTAGGTATAAGAGCAGGTTATCTCATTCCCACACCAAGGAGATCTGTATGCCAGAATAGACCACTCTCTTTCGATGACCATCCTCCTTTCAGAGGCCTACCTTTCTTGCTTCATTCTGGCTAGACCTAGCCACCACACTCTCATCTGTGAGCTTGTTGTCATACAGATTGCGGGGTACCATCTGTGTGAACAGACCAGGTTTGGTATAAAGACATTGTAAGGTTACAAATAATATTCACGATAAGAAGCACATGTGGTGCATGTCATTACATTTGGAGTGTTTACCTGAATTTTTCAGAGACCAAATGCCAAATTGTTTTACCTTGTATTTCAATGCCAAAGTCCAATGACTTCCTCTTAGCAACAGAAGATGAATGTCTGATACAGAACAAGAGGAGTGATTTCTGAAGGAGGAGTTGGGAAGGCTCATAGAGAAAGCAATGGGATCATTCTTGGCTTTGGGTTCTGAGCAGGGGTCCAATCCACACATCACCTCGACAAATACTGAAATCCCCTGGAAAAACTTGCCATGGCACGCAAACAATCTAAAGAGGACGGATCAAGCCAATTAGAAATTGCCAAACAGTTCTAAGGTGCATCAGTCCGTCTCCATGGGCGTGCAACAGAGCTGACATAATTAAAAAAAAACACTTGAGAATAGCTTTCCCTCACAACCGGGTACCTTGATGCACATGAACAGATGTCCTATCCAGCAATCCCCCACCAATATACATTGGGTTGGGGGAAACAGATTCAACAACAGTGACTCAGGATTGTTGATCACTGTCCTCACATAATGCCTGCTTTACAAGAGTTAACCTACCGTTTTGAAAGGGTTTATATTTTTGGGGTATTCACAAACTATGATTTAATAGTATGTTTATGATTGTGGAGACTTTGCAGTCAGGGTGGAGGACTCTGCACGGATGTATGACGTTACAACGCATGCTTTTACCATGCATGCTGTTACAACGCAGTTTTTACAACGCAAACCTTTACAACGCATAGCGCTTTGGGGTGCTGGATAGTGAATAGTTTAATTTACTATTCCAACTCCAGTACCCGTGGACACTAGGGAAGGTGTTGGATAGTAAATTAAATCTATTCCCTATCCTAGAGCGCCCCGAGCAAAATGCGTTGTAATGGTTTTCGTTGTAAAACCTGCATTGTAAAAGCACTGCGTTGTAAAAGTTTCGTTGTAAAGGATGTTTCCCCTCTGCACAGAAAAAGATATGGCTGTCCTATCTATTTATGGGTGGAGTTCTCTGCCCCAACTGCAGATTCTCCGCAGTCATAAACTTGCTATTAACTTGTAGTTTGTGAATACCAAAAAAATATAAACCGACACGAAAGGGTAAGTTTACCTTTGTGAATCAGGTCCTAAGTGCTTAATTTGTGCCAGTGTACTCAATTCTTAACACTGGAACACATTTGTAGCAGCCAACCACATGGTGGTGCTGTCTGTCTATTTTAGAACAGACCACAATAATTAACCATTGACAATTAACCTAAACAATTAAATATACTTTTAAAAATAACAATTGTATCCAGGACATTTTTACAGCTTTGAGTGGCTTGTAATTGTCAAAACTGTCACATTTGTAGAAGTATGAAGCTTAGTAGGGAGCATTTATAATGCAATATTTGGGATGACTGGCCCATTAATTCAACCCTCAGAAGAGAATGGTGAAAAGAGGTAAGAAAAGGCAGTGCAGCTGCCTCAATATATACTGGACTGGGAACAAAAAATACAGGACAACCATTGTTCTAAGATCTAAAAACACGATTTTGTGTAAATAACTTCATGTGAAGTGTCTGGTCACATGCACCACTGGAATGTACCTGGAGAAATACACCATTGGTTGTCCAATTGTCAAGCTTCTGTGCCATGCTCCTAGAGTCACACTCTGCCTCCTCCCGCCATCCCTGCCTATCCCGGCCGTGCTTAATTTGTAATAAAATAAGTGATAGGGCACAAGGCATTGCCCAGAGGGCCACTCCAGCCTTTAGTACCAACTAGACCCACAATCACTACCAAATGTCATTAATGAACAACATCTAAAGAGTATAGCAGTCTAGACTCAACAACACAAGGCCACAACAAAGTTTATTACCACAAAAATCAAATAACAAAATATAAAAATACAAGAAGGCAATGCACAAGCACAGTTGGGCAGTCGACAATAATAACAACCCCAACACAATACAAATGTTATATTCTGCATGCTTGTTATTTGTTGTGTTATATAATTGCTTTGAGTTGGCATTGTGTAGTGTTTTTTTTGTTGCTGTAGCTGTCTGTTCTTGTGTGGTGTACTGGTTTAGACAGTCGTGGTGTTGATACTGTGCCCTGTAGAGGTACTTTTGTTATATCTTATGGTGTTCTCTTATTGTGCTCGATTGTGGTATTTGTGCTGTGTTGTTGTTATATTGATATGTCTCTGTTATGTTGTGATCACTTGTGTTGTTTTGTGCTTTTGTTATATTGTTGAGCGTTTTTAGTTGAGTTGCTTTTGTGCTCTGTTGATTTATATGTAGCGTTCTTTACAGGCATCTGCAAATGCTGCTAATTTGCAGCCAAAAACAACATTCCATGATGGCTTCAGTGAAAAACAAACATTAATCATTGCCTATGGTGGTAACATACAACTCCTGTACAAAAAATAATAAAGCTCTATGCTTGTGCTCCTAATTTCAAGTTAAACTGTACACACATTTAAGCAGTAAATACTGAGAGCAGTAACAAAAATAGGTTCCCCTAAACCCAGTGAGTAGCATATAAAGCCACAATTGTGTTGCAGAAGGTGATAGCCCTGAGCCACTACACCTGTTGCACTACTGATAGCTACGACCTAGATATGGGAGGCTTGACAATCTCTAATGAAATGCTATTAGCGTTAAGACATGTCTACAGTGAAAGCCCCAAGGGAGCTACGCACACTTCACTGTTATTTATTCATGCCAGCATAAGGATGTTAAAGAATAAAATGAGTGAATGCATCATTTATTTCTACAGTGGAGCAGTGCATGAGGCCTGAGTGCTTGATGCTGCCAGGTGCGTGAATGAAGCCGCCACTACAAATAAGAAACAAGCTAACAAGGGTGCTTCGATGGAGTGCTGTTCAGGTGCAATGGGATTATGTACTCTGGATGCCCACCACGTTTTTTGAGGGGCTGGCCATGGTGAAGCACTGTGCATTAGGGTGCCTCCCTCCACATTTGGAACTCTCATGCTTGAACTTGCATGGGTGTCTGGAGCAGAAACCTCTGTTAAAGTTCTGGCATGCTTCCATATTGGGTCGTGTCCTTTTTGGCACATATCCCTGTTGAGCAAGATGTGGCTGAAGGGACCGGTATGAGACTAGAAGGCTGCTAGCCATATGAATAGTGGTTGTTGGCTTCGTCGATGACATAGACTGCAACGATAACTCAAAATCCACCTCCTACCATGGCTTGTCTGGTTTAATACTGACTTGGACCCTGAACTCTTCATCATAACTCAGCCATGTGTAGCCCCCAAAATGCATTTGTGCCTTCCTAATTATATCCATATATTTGAATAACACAAATGCCTTATTTATTTATTTATTTGTTTGTAACATTTATAAAGCGCACTGTTACCAGCCGGTGTCCTGGCGCTGATTGACCGCTCCCATGACTGGGCCGAGCTTATTGCCTGAAAAGCCATGTCTTTAGGGCTTTCCGAAAAGATATCAGATCTGGAGCCTGTCCGAGGTCCAATGGTAGGGCATTCCAGGCCTTCGCTGCTCCCAGCGAGAAACTTCTACCCCCCCATTGAGCTTTCTTAATTCTTGGAATCGCAATCAGCCCCTGACCAGCTGAACTGAGGGATCTGCCCGGTATGTCTGTATGCTTCTCGCAATAAATGCTGGTGTAGATTAAAAAGGTCGGTGTCCAGTTTTCCATGTTAATGGACACCCTGGGTCACCTTAACAGTCCCCATCTTCCTCCTTAGACCATCCTTTGCTTGAATGTCCCTATTTAACAACTTGGAAACATCCACATACTCCTGTTTCCAAATCCTGTTCTTCAGCTTAACGAATATGTGCATCCCCAGGGGCGTTGCAGAGCCCCCGTGTGTTTCGTTTTAAGCACCTCCTCCTCCTTGCTCCCTTCCCCTTGTGACGTCTGTCTCTGTCTTGTCCTTGCTCTTGTCTCCCAGCGTGGCCCCCTGTATATCTTTGTCTTTTTCGCTCACCACTACTTTAGGCGCAGCCCACACCTACCTCATCTCTTTTGCCTTTTCCCCCACTCCCTCAATCATACCATCCCAACCCTCACTGACTTGCAAGTCTTTGAACCTGTCCCCAGTTCTTTAGGTTCCCAGACCGACAACTATTCTTTATTACTGGAAAGTAATCCACCACGTCCCATGTGTTCTTGCAACATCCGCGGGTGTACCAAATTGCCTTCTAGTGCTGCCTCCTCTGTCTGCTCTTGACCTCTGAAAGACACCAACTGTACTTTTCATCGCCTCACCTCTGTCATCCTTTTGTGGTGCTTGCTCCCCCATTTTTTCATCATCTTGCAATTCACATTCCCCCCATTCATCACTGCCTTCTTCGTCATCCAGCACCAACTCATCCTCTCCTGCGTCCACATCACATCAATTCCTTCTAGCATTCTCAGCACACTTTCCAACAGGCATTTCACGGTCAGCATACAGTCTTTCTCCATGTGTCCCTTCTAATAATTCCTAAGGTGTTGGGAGGGCCGCCACAGAACCCCCCACCTCTTCAGGCCAACGTCCAGGGGCCGTCATGCATCCCTTCGGCATTGCCAACTGACTCACTGGTCCCTTGAGTCGCACCAGCTCCCAGAGTCCCTGACACTCTTTGGTCCCTTTCCAGCACCCACAGCCAAAGATCCCCCAAATCCCACTGGCCTGTCCCCGGAATCCTCATGCACGCTTTTAGCTTTTTTCATTGTGGGCCCCTATTCTTGCACAGCTTCCCTTTCCTTATATAAGCGCTCCTATCTCTCCTCTGTACACTTCGAAAATTTGGCACTATTCTCTTATCTTTGCCTCTAATTCCACTCCTTACCAGCTTGATATCTGCTCTGTCCCCAGCCTTGCCGACCTCTGTGATGCCTCGATTCCTGCACCTGCCACATGGGCTTGCTCCACAGGCCCCACCCCTGACCCATCAGAGGCCTATGTAGAGACTACCCCTCTTCTTTTTCTTAGAGTTTAGGCTGGCTGCACATAAATATTCTTTAAAGACAATTTGCTCTTTCCATGTGTGCTGCAGAAAGTGAAAATGAGGAGAAATAAAAGTATTTCTCATTGTTGCACCAATTGAACACCTGCTTTTGCATGCCATTAGTTTTAGGCACTGCCTCGGATTTACACATCCTTGTAAATCTGGGGCAGCGTCAAAAAGCAATGGGTGTTGAAGGGGAACGCCACAGCAACACCCATTGCACACGTGAAAAACTGCATTCCATGGTTATATTTATAAAGTCGCGAAATGTTGGTTAACGCCGCTTTATAAATATGGTGCAGGGCATTCCCCCACAGGAACGCCAAAAAAAGTGATGTTCTGGTGGTGAAATACCCTTGTACATAAGCCCCCTAGTATTTCGCGATATTGTTTGCTTCAAAGTAGAGGACCCAATGCAGTGGTATGGTAGGGATAGTGTTTAGAGACCCACACTCAGGCCCTCATTTACACTATTTTGGCGTAGGGCAGTGCTGCAAGCCTTCCTGCTGCGCTGCCATATGCTAAAAGAAAAGGGCAGGAGTGCACTGTATCTATGAGATACAGTGCACTGCTGTCCTCTTTCACAACGCTGGCACGCAAATGGCTCCCTTGCGCCAACGCAGGCCTCCTTGCACCATGGTGCAAGTGTGTTTGCATTGAAATCAGGTTGTTTTTGTGTCGGAAGGGACACCTTCCTACACAAAAACAAACCATCCGCCTCACCTGGGGAGGAGTAGGCTGTTGAGGCACACTTCCCCATTACAGTATAAGTTACACAGCGACTTGCACTGCATTGTCTCACACCCTATCTACGATGCCATGAAAAGCTATGCAGGGTGGCTTTATGCGAATTTGTAGGTATGGGTAAGCCCAGAGCGCTGCCAGGACATCAGCAAAAGTGACATTAAGGCGTCAAACTGGGCTTGTAAATAAGCCCATAGGGCTTTTTTGCCATACAGCAGGGTGACGTGGCAAGCATTCTTGCATTAATCAGGGTATGCTGGGGATAAGAAGCCCCACCTTTTGAAAATGTTAACCAATTGGCACTTATGGTTGCCTACTTTTTTGATGAGTACCCACCACTACTTATATGGTTAGTTTCCACTGCAACTTAACTATACTTTTATAGTGACACCATTTAGAACACTGATGTATGCAGGCTTTGTGCCGCTATGGAAATGGTTTTCAAGAGGTGAATTGAAGGAGTACTCCAGGGTCTTAAGAATCCTTTAGGAGGACCATGGGGCATGCAGGGGTTACTGGGCCCAACCCTGAAGGTTGATGCCTTTTACTATTGATTTCCCAGGCCCGACTTGCTATGGATCCTCAGTAACTTGGCTAAGTACCACTTCTGCACTTGACTCACAGGGTTGCGAGGTCTGAGCAGTTCAAGGCTCCCTTGGGGCGAGTTGTGGGTACAGATTAGTGGATACAGACTCACAACTCAAAATACATGCAACAATCAATCAATCAATCAATTAGGGAATTGTAAGCACACTACTCACTTGTGAGGGTCTCAAGGTGCTGGTGAGGTTCAGCAGTTCCGTTCAGTCAAAGAGTCAGGTCTTGAGAGCCTTCCTGAAGGTGTTCAGGGAGGGAGCGCGTCTGATGTCGATCGGGAGGTCGTTACAAGTCTTGGATGCGATGTAGGAGAAGGATCTTCCCCCTGCTTTGGCTCTGTGTATGCCAGGGGTTTCGGCGAGGATGAAGTAGGTGGAACGGAGGTTTCTTCTGGGTGCGTGGAGCGTGATGCTGTCATTGAGGTATTGGGGTCCAGTGTTGTGTAGGCATTTGTAGGTGTGGGTGTGTATCTGGAAGGTGACTCTCTTCTCAATAGGGAGCCAGTGGAGCTTCAGTAGGTTTTGGTTGATGCGTTTGTGTTAGATCTGGGGTCTCTAGTTGGCAATGGTTATCACCTTTGTCCAAATAGGGACCCTTACTTCTAAGTCAGGATAAAGGGATTACACTTCTTAATAACCCCTGCTCACCCCCTTGGTAGCTTGGCACGAGCAGACAGGTTTCTCTCAGAGGCAGTGTGTTAAGCATTTATGAATATACACAGTAATACAGTGAAAACACTACAGGTGGAAACAACACAGGTTTTATAAAAATAAGTATTCTTTATATAGACTTAACCACAAGACCACAAACGACAAAAATCCACAATACTACACTTAAGATTACTTAAAAGATGATTCTTAGATCAAGTTGCTGTTAAGTTGCTGTTAAATGCGACAAAGTTCTCAACAAAGTACCTGGATGCGTAACGCAAAGTGAACAAAAGGCTTGCAAAATGGGAGATGCGTCCGATCCGTGACCCGGGGGAACGGTTGTGTCCTTCCTCAATGCTTGCGCAGAGTAGGGGACTCGTCGTGAGCCTTACCGGTGCGGAGGTGATGCGTAGATTCTCGGCTTGCGGTCCCGTTGCGGTGCGCAAGATGGCTCCTTGGTGCGATGTGATGATCCAGTTGCGATGCGAGAAGATGGCACCCTTGATGCGGTGTTGCGATGACGATGCAATGACGCCCTGGCAGCCTTGCGACGACTCGGTACTTTGGAGCCGCGAAAGGCCCTGCGACGCGCTTCTCCGGTGATGCGATGGTGACTCTCTCGATGGCGTCACGCTTCTCCGGTGATGCAACAGAAGGCAGCTTCGATGTACAAATGCCTCTACGGAGATGCGACAAAGGCTCTCTTCTCCGGGGTTGCGATGATTTCAGCTGCGGCAGCGACACGCTTCTTCTCGATGTGTCGCGCTCCCAGCAGCACGCAACTGTCTGTCCCAGCAAGGAGATTCAGGAGGGAGCTGGAGGTGAAGTCTTTTGTCCCTGAGACTTCAGCAGGAAGCAAGCACAGTTCAAGCCCTTGGAGAATATTCTGTAGATGAAAGTCCTTACAAAGTTCCTTCTCCTTTCCCTTGGCAATGAAGCAACCACTGCAGGCCAACCCAGCAAACAGCACACTGGCGGAGGGGCAGTCCAACTCCTGCAGCTTCCTTGGTTCTTCTCCTTGGCCCAAAGGTTTCTTGTTCCAGAAGTGATCTAATTTCTTGGGAGCAGGGTCCCAATATTTATACCCCAAAA
The DNA here is from genome assembly GCF_964261635.1 of Lissotriton helveticus. Taxonomy (NCBI): domain Eukaryota; kingdom Metazoa; phylum Chordata; class Amphibia; order Caudata; family Salamandridae; genus Lissotriton; species Lissotriton helveticus. Next base: position 1,765,921,660 of record NC_136059.1, read on the forward strand.
TCCTTTGTTCTCTGAAGGCAGAGATGCCTCTGCCTAGTCCAAACCAGTTCCTGAGCACTTTGTTTACATGACTCTCTACTTCCTTTCACTGTGCAGGGCAGAGGCATCAGCCGCCCCACAGGAGGTGGAGCCAGCACAGGGGAGGGAAGATACAGCTCTGGAGCACTCTGTTGACATGATTCCTCCTCTCCTTTCACAGTGCAGGGCAGAGACATCAGACAAGCCACAGGGGGTGGAGCCAGCAATGTAGATGGAAGGCCCAGCCCTATTCAGGTCCCAGGTGCACTCCTCCCTCCCATCTGGATGTAAATCTCTCTATTCACCACTTGGCTGTCCCAGCCTGTCTCCTGGAATCCCCCAGCCCTGTCACTCACAAACCCAGACAAGGAATACACAACCCAGCAGAGGCAGGCTCATATGGTTAGGCAAGCTAATACCTGCTTTCTAAAAGTGATATTTGCAAACACAGAATATTAAAATAAACTTAACTAAAAGGTGTATTTTATTATTTTGAGTTCAGGCATACTAAATTCGAATTTCTACCATGTTCCCTGAGTCAGTTAGGATTATAAGCATGTAATAATCTAGCTGCTCATTCTGGCCTATGAGAACAGGTAGCCTTCAATAGTGAAACACGAAAATGGCTGTAATTCACTATTAGAACATACTACACACATCAGAGCATGTCCTACCTTGTACTTACAATGCACCCTGCCCTTGGGCCTACCATAGGGGTGTCTAAAATGAAGCAAAGGGAAGGTTTAGGGACTGGCAAGTGGGTGCACTTGGCCAAGTCGAAATGGCAGTGCTAGACTGCACACAGGCCTTGCAATGGCAGGCCTGAGACACACTTTACAAGCTGCTTCTGTGGATGGCACAACCAGTGCTGCAAGCCCACCAGCAACATTTGATTTACAAGCCCTGGGCACACATGGTGCACTGTACTAGGGGCTGACAGATAAATCAAATAACCCAATCATGGAATCCAATCAGTATATCAATTAAACATAGGGAGCACTTGCACTGTGGCACTGATTAGCAGTGGCACAGTGCCCAATGCATAAATCCAGCAAAAACATATCAAAAACAGAGGAGGCAATCCGTCAAAATGGAAGGAAGACTCACGCCAATGATGCCAGGTCTAACAGTTTGTGTCGAGGGGTGCCAAGGACAGTCTGGCGGCCGTGTTCAGTATCGTCTGGAGCTTGCAGAGTAGGGACTTGTTTATGCCGGCAGAGAGGTTGTTTCCGTAGTCCAACCTGCTGGTCTGAGTGCGTAAGTGACCGTCTTCCTTGACTCAGGGGGATCCATTTGAAAGTCTTAAGGAGGATGCAGAGGGTGTTGAAACAGCTAGCGGCGACAGCGTTGACCTGTCAGTTCATGGAGAGGGAGGAGTCGAGTACGATGCCGAGGTTTCTGGCGTGGTTTGTTGGGGTTGGTGGCTGCCGAGGGCAGTGGGCCACCAAGTGTTGTTCCATGCCAATGGGGTGGTTCTGGGGACGAGGACTTCAGTCTTCTCCGAATTGAGCATTAGGCAGCTGTTGCGCATCCAAACTGCAAAGTCTTGCATTCCTTCCTGGAAGTTGAGTCTGGTGGTCGTAGAACCACCGGACTCAGTGGTGAGGGAGAGGATGAACTGTGTGTTGTCGGCATAGGATACCTTGCTGAGGCTGTGATGTCGTACGATGGAGGCGAGGGAGGCCATGTATATGTTGAAGAGGGTGGGGCTGAGCGATGATCCCTGGGGTACTCTGCAGTTGATTTCCGTGGGTTCGGATAAATGGCATTCTGATCTTTTGGGTTTCTACCGGTGAGGTCCGAGTGGATTCAGTCGAGGGCAATCCCTTGTATGCCGGCGTCATGTATTCTGGCGTCGAGTGTGCAGTGAGAGACGGTGTTGAAAGCTGCTGACAGATCGAGTAAAATAAGGGCTGCATTGTGGCCTTGATCGAGGAGGGTGCGGATGTCATCTGTGGTGTCAAGTAGGGCGGACTCGGTGCTGTGGTTGCTGCAGAATCCGGATTGAGAAGGGTCGAGGACGGCATTGTCGTTGATTAACCTTGTCAGTTCTGCGTTGACGGTCTTCTCAGCAACTTTCGTCGCAAAGGGGAGGAGTGAGATGGGCCAGTAGTTCTTGAGGTCCGTATGGTCTGCTGAGGGCTTCTTGAGCAGGGACCTGACTTCTGCGCGTTTCGAGTTGTTGGGGAAGGTGTCGTTCTCAAAGGCAGTGTGAATGGTGCGTTGTACTTCGGGTGCGATGGCGGTGGCGGCTCTGTGGTAAAAACTTGGTGCGCAGGGATCTGTGGGAGCCCCTGAGTTGATACCTTTCATGGTCAATGTGATCTCTTTGGCTGTGACCGGGGTCCAGGAGGAGATAGTGTGCTGACTGGTGTTGCCAGTGGGCGGGGTGGCTGCAGAGTCAGGTGTGTGGTCTTGAAAGTTATCATAGAGGTTTTTGATCTTCAGGTGGAAGTAGGATCTGAGCCTGTCACAGAGCTCCTGGGAGGGGATGATGTCAGTGGCTCCGCTGCAGGGCTTGGTGAATTCCTGGATGACGCTGGGGAGTTCCTTGGAGTTGCTAGAGTGGAAAAGGATTTTCTTGTAGGTAGTGTAGTATTCCGGTCTCTTGCTGTTTCTCCAGTTCTTCTCCAGGTGTCTGCAGTTGCGCCTGGCTTCTTGGAGGTTGGTGGTGAACCAGGCGGCTTTCCTAGGTCGCTGTTTGTTGGGGTTGCGAAGCTGGGTGAGCTTGTCTGCGCAGTTGGAAATCCATGTGTTGAGTTCTCTGGCTGCAAGGTTGGCGTTGGTTGCATCGGTGAGGGTGTTGCGGTTGAGGGTGGAGTTGAGTTGCTCATCTGTAACCCTGGGCAAAGCACTACGGTACACTTGCGTAGTTTGCGAAGTTTGCGCTACTTCGTACTACGCGAATTGCACGTAGCACAGTGCAAACACGCGTAGCGTAGTGCAGCGGTAATTTTTTGCTTGCTAGCAGTCCTCAACGTCAAGTTGGCGACCACGAGCAAGCAAAATGACATCCCGTCGAGACTTTTTCCCCATTCGCGATCAGCAACATCAAGTTGCCGATCGAGAGCGTGTAAATTAACCTCCCGGCGAGATTCTCAATGCGGGGAGGTCAGGTTTCTCATTGCGAGTGGTCGCTTATGCTCATGACCGCTCGCAATTAGAAACTACCAGTCCACGTTGAGAAAGCTGCAGCTTGAGTAAAAATCTACTCGAGCGGCAGTAAAAGACAGCTTGCACTGTGCAAGATGCCGTTTTCAATGATTGCACAGTGCGACAGCGCACTACACAGTTCGCATAGTGCTACGCGTTGCTCGCGTAGTGCGAAGTGCACTTCACGTAGCTTCGTGTAGCGCTACTTTGTGAACTACGCCCAGAGTTACTCATCAGAGACTTTGCTCCACTTCCTTCGTGGGGGGCGTGGAGTGGGTTTGTGTGGCTTGGGTTTGTCGACAAGGAGGTGTACGCAGTAAGGGTCGGTCCATGGGGGTTGCGTGGCGTGACTGAAGTGGACGTTATTTCTTCCAGCGAAGATGGGATTGAGGGTGTGTCCTGCCTTATGGGTCGGTGAGGTCACGAGTTGTTTTAGTCCGATGTTGGCGAGATCGTCAAGGAGGGTGGCGAAGTTGGGGTCACTGAGGTTGTCGAGGTGGAAATTTAGGTCTCTGATGAGTATGTAGTCCACGGCGGCGATGGTGTGGGGTGCCATCAGGCCGGTGATGGAGTTGGCAAAGAGTGCCCATTGACCAGGGGCTCCGAGGTGAGGGTGCCATGGAGTGTGGAGTTGGGGCTGGTCTGAACCTGGAAGTGCAGGTGTTTGGCGGTGGGAAAGGTTTCGCCGGAGGTGGTGAGGCGGAGCGAGTTTTTGTGCACGTTGGCGAGGCCTCCTGCTGGGTGGTTGGGGCGTCCTTCCCCTGATCTTGTAACCACCCGTGATGGCGATGGAGGCTCTACTGAAGATATTGTGTTACCTAAGCATTTTCTTTTGGACCAAAGAGCTACTTTTCCAATCAAAGTGTCTTTTTGCGTTTGAAGGACACTTTTTCACACTTTTTTCAAGTTATGCACCTTAGCAATTTTGTACGAGAGCCAATGGCTGTTTTCCTTGATTGTAGCTTATGTCACATGGCTTTCACTCTCACTTTCTCGCAATGCTATTGCCCCATCCCTCAGCCATAGAAGAGCTCAATAAATCACCAAGACCACATATAAGTGGGCAGATGCTGGTGGGTGATATAAATGTCTGTTGCCAATGTTGCTGGAACTTATTTTATAATCTGTAACATTTTGCCATTTTCCTCACAGAGCTTCCATAATGTTCTATTGTCTTCCTCTGGAGAGGGTATATGCTCACATCATCAATATTTAAAAGAACTGCAAAGATTTCTTTTGTAAATAATATGTTTGCAGGTTATCATAGACCATGCACTATAATATTAAAAGGGTCATAGCAAGGTTATTGAGGTAACAGGTTCTGGATGATACATAGGTTATGGCTAAAAGAACACATGGGCAGATGAAAGAACTTTACTGACCTAGGCTAATCATATGGATATGTTCTGAAGTTTAAACAATGTGAATATTTTTCTGCCCTTACCCGGAAGCTGTACACTGGTAGCAGGAAGGCCGTATCACAAGTATTAGGTGGCAAATTTAAAAGGTAAAGGAGGCGGATTCTCAAAATGTAACTAACGCACGGGTGTACTCTTATATTGGCATATGAGCCCAAGGTTAAATGATTCAATCGCACCAGCAGTGATGGTTGCACATACAATTGCATTTGCATATGGAACACAGAATTCAACGGTGGCTCCAGTGTACATTTATACAGAGAAAACCTTGCATTAGCAGGTGGAAATTTTCAAGAAGGCCATAATTTACCTCTCTTGTTTTAATTACAACTATGTCATTTTACTAGAAGTGGTTGATAAATTGCAAGATATCATCACATCCATTTTATCTAGGTGGAAACTCTTGAGAAGGCTGTCAGCCCCTCTCTTGTTTGTAATACAACGATGTCATGCACTAGAAGTGGTTGATTAATTGCAGGATATCATCACATTCACGGTGTCTAGAAAAACTGTCCTGAAGAAGGTGGTAATTACTATACCGAAACACTGCGTCGACAACAGTTTTTCAGAATATTTTTAATAAATGTTTTTATGTAACATGCACACAAATGTATTGTATGGAAAACATTGTTTTTTTAACTTATGATTTGTTATTGCTAATTTTTTAATTGTGAATTCCTTGACATTGCAGCAACATTTGTTCCCATTGTGTTCTTTAAGTGTTTTGACCACCAGCCTTACGTAAAGATTGTTTGTACATCCCTAGGAAATGGGACTGTGTTAGGGACATTTTTTGCTTCATGTATTTCCCCTGTTCCAGATTGGATCAGTAGGGGACCTCCCTTTCTTTCTCTGCTAGCATAGACCATGCACTATAATATTAAATGGGTCACAGCAAGGTTATTGAGGTAACAGGTTCTGGATGATACATAGGTTATGGCTAATAGGACACATGGGCAGATGAAAGATCTTTACTCGGCTAGGCTAATCATATGGATATGTTCTGAAGTTGAAACAATTTGAATATTAACTAGGTCAGTCTTCATCATTCTTAGATCCACATGACATACAAATTCATACATTGTCTTTGTAAGCTGAGTCATATAAATGACCTTTTTTCAGAGTAACATGGACTGGAATATTATCAAGAAATTGGGGTCGTTTATTCACAGATTCTCACAATGATGTACCCCAGGTGTCTAGTCAAGATTTAGTTCTACACACAACCTAAATGTGTCAACCTATATTTTTCCAAAAGTGTTATAAGATCCCTTTGACTTCTATTTCCAAAATTCCTCCCCAGCTCTTCCTTTTCACAATTGTGGAATATAATAATTGCTAACAAACCCTCAATCATGGCAACGGTATTTGGTTGCTAACCCGGGAAGTCACCACAACTTTTAGCATACTGTGTATCTCACCATGGAGTGACTCTTATAAGAGTCATGAAAAAAAAATGTTGACTAGTTTATAACAATCTTCTTAACTCTCCTCCCATTCTGCCGGTTTTGTCACCTTTGGACTCATGGAACCATACCACTGTAAGAATGGCTCATTTGAACAAGGATTTCAACAAACATCAAACAATGCCTCCAAGAGGTTAATTGCTACTTTGTATTTATACTTCTTATTGGCATGATTCAAAATGTTTGAAGGAGGGCCCTACTAGAGTAATCCCTAACAGTCAACATGTATCGGCATCATCCTCTGCCCTATCCAGGTCTGCACCATTGTCAAAATTGCATTCTGATATGATTTACCCTACAATCCATCTTGTAGCTCTGTACATTTTGACAGCTTCCTGGTACAGTGTTGCAGCAGAACAAACAAAGATGGAGAGATGAGGAAACATTCACATGCCTTAAAGCTGCTGTCATGCTCCACTTACATAGAGCCATCATCCAAAGGAACATGCAATGCACAACCAAATCTAAACAACATTGCAGTTAACTATTTCATATTGTGCACATCAGTGCTTCATGTACTTTGTACATTCAAAAGTACCGCCCAATATTATTAGGTTAAACAAGTAAATATCAATTAGATGGTGTAAGTAACTCCCTCTACAGATGCTGTCATTCAAAAAGACCTGGGGAGGACCTGTACACAGGACACGTGTAACACTATGGTCACAAGCATAGTTCTTTGCAATTCTAATTAGTTTTGGGTAATATTGTCAAAGTGTTTAGCATGTGAGGAAAAGCCCTTCCTAAATGAAGCAGTCATTTCTTGTAAATGCTTTTTTAACTAACAGGGTTCTTTTGTGCAGTAGTACTGAATCACAGACACAAAAGCATTTGCCAAAACTGATTTGTAGCGTTGCTAAACTAGAATACACAAAATAAAAGGCAAACCCTCAAAGTGGTATGAAGAATGGACTTTGGAAGAGATACAAAAGAGAATACTAAAAAAAGTTTCCCTGCTCCCTTAGATTGACCCACAATCAGTTATTAGTAGTCAGGGCAGTGGTGCTGCCTCAAAGTGAAAGCATGGACCTGCAATCCTTTTGAGTTGTAGACAACAACTCTCATGGAGATAGACATGACCCACAGAGAACATTTTGATGAGATCTGAAACAGAGACAAGAAACGACCCACGAGAATAATTCTTGGAGTCAAGAGATCTATACAAAACCAGGTCACCTGTGTCAGCACCTTTACCACTCTGTGAAATAAGGTAAAATAACAGCTTAAGTGACCTCAATGCCTTTTAAGAGGGGCAACAGATGAAGGTCTGCATTGTCCATACATGGCAAACACCATAAAAGGGAAGATAGAAGTACCTAACAGATCACTATGGACCCAACAATACACAAAACTTACGTCAGGTTGACCAGGCCTAAGAATACCCTGGAAAAAAGGTGTCACGCCAATTTCATACTTCAGTGCTTGTGATCCTCACACTGGTACACTGGCCCAGGGAGATAGGTTTATAGTCTAGGGACAAGAGTTACCAAACACTGCTTTGAGGGGTGCAAAGTTGGAGAAGTTTTGCTTCGTAAACTAGGCAAAGTAATTTGTAATTTTTTCAACTTCACTAGATCATCTGATATTTTTACGAGAGAAAAAAAGTCTGCAAAATCTGCTTTTTGTGGTAGAATTCTCATGCACAAAAAGGTATTGGTGGTGTAAAGCTCCCACAAAGTGGTGCTAGTAATCCACCCATAACATGTCAGCTTTTTGAAAGGGTTCTATGACATTGCTAGCAGAACCTCTGTAGTCCTGCAAAGTTCATTAAGATGATTTTTTAATACTGGCAGAAATCTAGACCTGTATGACTCAGCAGCCACCAGCTCATGTTGTAGCTCATGTTAGTGCCTTTGCTGTTAAGTTTCTGCTTGAGATCTCAGACAGCTTGCTTGGACACTCTCTTCTCTTCAGTAAGCAGCACAGGTTTTCCTCAATCCTATGGTACAAGTACACATGATAATCTTACAATTATCAGGTTCCTGCAGAAATATCTGGATGCCAACAGCCTTTAGGGCTGCAATAAGCTGTTGCAAATGCCAAAGGTGGTGTTGCAGAAATCTCACTGGACAAAGAAGGTATTCTCACCACAGCAAACAGATTAGCTGGGTATGGCCTTTCGTAAAAAATATAACAAAGGATTAAATTTCCGCAGGAAATAAGGATTCAATGAGGCTCATTGGACTGTGTCTGATACTGAGCTCTAAAGATCTTAAGAGGAATCTGTGCTCAAGTTCCTTCCCTCCAGGTCAGGGAATGTCTTTTGAAATAGTTGAGCATCAAAAGATTCAGCTGGGTGGTTTAGTATTTGACATGATGAAAGTTCTGTCTTAAATTAGCAGGGCTCTACCCTCACTGAAATAGTGGAGTCTACATTGGTATCGGCTGATTTTTTCGTGCCGGGTGGTGCCAAGGACGAGGCTGGTGGTGGTGTTCGGTATTGTGTGCAGTTTATGGAGTAGGGACTTGATACCTGCGTAGAGTGTGTTTCCATAGTCCAGCCTGCTGGTGATGGGTGCGTGGGTGACTGTCTTCCTTGACTAAGGGGTATCGATTTGAAGGTCTTGCGGAGAATGCGGAGGGTGTTGAAGCAGCTGGAGGTGTCGGCGTTGACCTGTCGGTTTATGGTGAGCAATGAGTAGAGTACGATGCCGAGGTTTTTGGCGTGGTCTGAGGGGGTAGGTGGGCCTCCGAGGCAGCTGGCCACCAGGTGCTGTGCCATGCTGAAGGGGTGGTTCCGAGGCCAAGGACTTCTGTCTTCTCAACGTTGAGCTTCATGCAGCTGTTGGTCTTCCAGACTGCGACTACTTGCATACCTTTCTGGAAGTTGCGCTTGGTGGTGGTGGGGTTTTTGGTGAGGTAGAGGATGAGCTGGGTGTCTTTGGTGTAGGATACGATGTTGAGGCCATATTCATGGACGATGGCTGCGAGGGGGGCCTTGTAGATGTTGAACAGGGTAGGGCTCAGTGATGATCCCTGCGAGACTCCGCAGGTGATTTTCATGGGACCGGAGAGGAAGGGTGGTAGTCTGATCCTTTGGCTTCTTCCGGGGAGGAATGATTGGATCCAGTCCAGGGCTGTTCCTTGTATGCTGGCGTTGTGTAGTCTGGTGACTAGTGTGAGACTGTGTCGAAACCACTGATAGGTCGAGCAGGATGAGGGCTGTGGAGTGGCCTTGGTCCAGGAGGGTGCGGATGTCATCTGTGGTGGTGCGTAGGTTTCGGTGCTGTGGTTGCATCGGAACCCGGATTGAGACGGGTCGAGGATGGCATTCTCTTCGATGAAATTAGTCAGTTCCCTGCTGACTGTTTTTTCTGCAACTTTGACTACGAAGAGGAGGAGCAAGATGGACCGGTAGTTCTTGAGGTCGGTGGGGTCGGCTGTGGGCTTCTTGAGCAGAGGTCTGACTTCAGCATGCTTCCAGTCGTCTGGGACGGTGTCGGTTTTGAAGGTGGTGTTGATGGTGCGTTGTAGTTAAGGTGCGACATACAAAACATGATGGCCCCAGGCAGGGAGGACAAATAATAATACCAACACACAGAGAGAACCCTTCCTTTGTGTCACAATCTTTTTTTCTCAAATAAGGAATTTGATTTAGAGCTAACAGGCAGAAGTAAGTCTGTCAGTATGGTGGAATACTTTACTACCACCATACCTAGGGTCCTCCACCTGCTAAATGTAGATTTGTCCACCAGCCCTGTGGGCAAGTGTAAACATTGACATGTACGACTATCAAGGCAGGTCCTGTCATTGTATTAAAAATTTGCCGGGCAGTACAGTCAAAATTACAGTATATCCGTCAAATTTCTACCATGATTTTGTTTTTTTTTTAAACAAAATCCCAATCCTGTATTTTTTTTTTAAACAAATCTAATGATCTCCACACCATGGGAGTTTTTACTGTGCTTTCCCTCCACATTTTCCATTGTGGTAATGGAGAGTAAAAACTGGCCATTTGACCCCCCATTGTAAATCAGGTGGGTGGTCTAATTGCCAAAAATCCGAAGACCCCTACTCCGTCCAGCACCGGAGGATAATACATTGATGATGTTGGATTAGTCCCTGTCCCGGACATACTTGAGGTCCGCCCATCGGTAAATCAGGCTGGTGCATCTTCAGTTTGGCAGAGAGGTTACTCTGCCACCATTATGGCAGAGCACCCTCTCTGCCAAATTCTAAATCAGCCCCAGATTTTCTTCAGACAGACATAGAAAGCTTACAGCTGGCTAATACAGAGCCGCATAACCATGCCACTAAACACTAGAAAGAATGAATATTGTATCCCAAATCACAAATTAAAGAGATTATCCCAACCCAAGCTGCAGGGTTTGCATATATTTTAATACAATGGAAAAGTGAGCTCTGGTCAGGAGGGTCCCTAATAGTCTTCTCGTCAGCCTGCCTGCAGCCAGCTGTGTTCTTCTGACACCTCTGCCCAGATGAATTTCAATGTTGCTTAAACATGGATTGTTTTAAATATATTTTTCTCTTCATTTACTTTTTGGAAAGTTGGGAGACTGGGGTGATGTGTGGGGATCCTTTGCAGAAATTTTGAAGAATAATGTATGTATGTTTTATTAATCATGTGCAACAACCAGAAAGTTTCTTTAATAACGAAATCATACCTCACTTTTGAATAATGGGAGGGGTCACAGAGATTATTTGTGATAATGCTAGTGAGTGGTGGCTTTAGGACAATAATGAAAACACATTTGACTATAGTGCTTAGCAGTACATGTAATCAGAATATTGGAAGACATTTTTTTCAGACATGGGACATATTTGTATGCTATTTTTGTTCACTACTCCACACCTAATGTTTGTTTAGCACATTGTAACATTTTTGGAAACTGGGCTACTGGTTGAGGGGGTGAAGCACCACTCCAGCAGCAACCACAGTTCTTTTCAGGGTAAAACACAAGCAAACCTCAAATAATCTGTGCCTAGCCCTTTGCTATCTAGGCACAAAGAAGTCAGGCTTAAATTATAGGCAATGTGTAAAGTATTTATCCAACACGTCAAACGTTAATAAAGTGAAAACACATTACAAGAAACATCCCATACCAATTTAGAAACATAGTGTAAAGATCAAAATACTTGTGATGGTAGTAAAAAGGAAGTTTACTCCATTGTAAGTTGCACAGCAGAGAAACACCTCTACTCTCTTCCCTCAGCTCTCCAACTGCTCCACAATCTAGAACACCACGATAGTGGAAGTTAGCAGTTGGAGCGAGAACGAACAATAACATACGATTATATACATAACACATAGAGTAACATGTGATAAATGATTTGGGATCAAGATGAAAAAAATTAAACCAGTAGTATCGGAGATAAGCAGTTTTAAAGGTTTTGGTGCCTAAAAGCACAAAGGGCCAACAGTGGATATCTGGTTGTGCCAGAAGGGAAAAAAGTCATAAGTTCAGGCTGACCACAATGGAGCATGGGCCAGATACAGAGCCCAAGCTTAGCCGCTGAAAACAGTACCTTAAAATAATCCTGGTGTGTGGAGCAATCCAAGGTCCCCCATCGAGGATGCATCATACAGCAGCAGTTCCAGAGAAGCTGCAGGGCTGGGATGTGGAGCCCTGCTTCATCGTTGAAGATGCCATTGACGAGGGGTGTGCAATAACTTGGGGCATAGTGTGCATAGCGGGGCTACACCGAGGGCCACAGAGTTGGAAACAAGCTCTGTGGAACTCACACTCTGCTGTGCCACCCATGGGTGTGCGCGCATGCGCCGTTTTCTAAAGCAGTACCCATATGGCGAGGAAGAGGAGGAGGGCAGCCCGGGGACGCCAAGGGAAAGAGGTAAGTGATTTTTGCTTTTTTTAATTACTGGTAACTTATATCTTAATAGGGGGTGGAGGTGGGTGGTGGGCCAACTCCCCTCCACTGCGGATTATGCGGAGATTTGCCTACTCCATGTTCTCCGCGGAACGTGGAGTAGGCAAATCTCTGCACACTCCGCGGGGGAGCGGGGATCTCCGCCCGCGCCTACTTGCAATGTGAAGGTCTACATCAAGGATGCGTCACTCATCAGCAGTTGTGAGGGCACTTGGATGTTGCAATGTGAGGTCCTGCTTCAGGGATGCTTTGCACTGTGGTGGATCTGATGCGTCGGCGAGGAGATGTGTTTTGCTGCATCAGTTCTGCTTACAGCACCACAGCTGGGCTGGCAGAGCACGTTCAGGCAGACTTCCAAGGGTCCAGGACTTGGGTGGCACCACTTGGAGGTCAAAACTCACAGCAAGGAGAGTCCAGGTGTTGGGTTCAATATAGTTGGAGCTTTTAATCTTCTTAATGCTCTGATCAGGGCATCAGCCAACTAGTCATTGGAGTCACTCTGGTGGTCCTGGAGTAAAGATGCAGGTCCAGTCTTTCTTACTCAGGCAGCAGGGCAACAAAGTAGCAGTCCTTCTTGGAAAACATCACAGCAGTCCTTCTGAGTCTTCCACAATTCCAGATGTGTACTGGAGAGTTGGATCTGAGGGTCCATTATCTATACCTAGTGCCTAAGGTAGGAGAAGGTTCTGGAGGGTTCCACCCCCAGAAGTGTTTGGAATTTCCTGTCTCACTGCCCTGGCCCCAGCTTGTCGGGGGTCACAAAAGGCCAGTCTCAAAACCCTTAGTGAATGTGCTGAGTAAAGCCTTTGCAATGTGCAAGTGTGGTAGGTGACAGCTCTTCCCCCTCATCAAGTCAGAGATCGTCCATCCTGCCAGCTACATTCCCCTTTGTCTCACTGTCTGGAAGCAATACACAAAGATCAACTGCCAGCTACACCTAGTCATATGACCCTGGATGCAGGCTGTAGGCACCATATGGTTGGGACAAGAAAATACCAACTTTCTAAAAGTGCCATTTTCAGAATTTTAATTTAAAATCCAACTTTACCATTAAAGAGGGGTTTAAGTTAGCATTTTTTACACACTAAACTCAGCATTCCTACTTGCTCCTAATTGAAAGTTAGCACATATTAAATGTAGTAAGATAACCCAATGTTCTCCTAGTAGAGAGGTACTTAAAGACAAATGTAAGAGTTTTTCACTCCCAGGGCATGTAAAGGTTAAAAGTACATGTCCAGCTATTTAAACTGCCTACAGGCTTCCCTATGGGATGTTTAGTGCCTACCCTAGGGGTTACTTATAAGCATTAAAAAGGAAGGATTAGGCCTGGCAAAAGAATAACTTTTTCTCGTCTGGGGCGAATTGTCGCCCCAACCAAAGTCACAGCTAGGGTTGCCTATTTAGGCTGTTATCCAATTATACCTAGGTAATCCATGTATTCCATTGTAATCCAATTTTGTAAACACTTTATGCAACTTTTTAAAAGATTTTCTCTCCACACGAGGAATGGATTTGCCAATTTTCAAGTTTTCTCATGTTTGAGCTGGGCCATCCGAACCTCTTGCAAAAAAATATGAACGAAGCAATTTCGTCTGATCACCATCTATTATTCAAGAAATGAAGACAGTTGTTCCGTAACTGCAGTGGCAGTAAACCCTGATGAAGGGCACCAGTGGCCCGAAATGCATTGGGTTTTAAATGGCCTAGGTCAAGCATGAGCGACAATTCGCCATGGATGAGAAAATGTGTTTCATCCAGGTGCCGGTTGGGCATGGCACCAAGCCTAACTGCACGCACTCAGATTAAGCACTGGACAATATCGGAAAATAAGTATAAGATGGTGTGCACCCCTACCCTTGAAAAATAAAAATAATTACTTTGCCAGGTCGAAAGGCAGTTAAAAACTGCATAAACAGGTTGCAATGGCAGGCCCGAGAAATGTTTAGAGGGCTACTTATGTGGGTGGCACAATAGTAGTGTTTGATTTACAGGCCCTGGGTACATATTGTGCCACTTTACTAGGGATTTACAAGTAAATAAAATGTGGCAATTGGATGTAAGCCAATTTCACCAAGTTTGAAGGCGAGAGCACACATTAGTACTGCTTAGCATTGGTAAAAGTGCACAGACTCCTAAGGTCAACAAAAACGAAATCAGCAAAAATGGAGAAGCAAGGCAAAAAGCTTGGGGATGACCCTGCAGAAGAGGCCAAGTCCAATACAACCCCCTGTAGTCAAGAGCCAGCGTAGTCTAATCAGTACCATGATGTGCTTCCCTGATTAGGCCATAGAACATGGACGAAAGCCCTGTAATGCAGTGGCACATGTCAGTTCTATGCCCCTCTGAACTCAGTTGGGTCCCCCTGTCTAAACACTCCTTGGCTACTGGAGTGACCCACGGGAACTCTTCACCTCACTTGCGGGCCCCATCTGTGAAGCTCCTAACTAACTCACAGATGCATCCCAGTAGGCATACAGTACCACCATGGCTTATAAAGTGATGTAGCCCATTCTGGCTTTTGTATCAGACTTATGCCCTTAACCCACAGAAAATTCTGCCCAAAAGGACAGCAATTAACAGAGGCCACTGACAGCTGCCAGAGTCAAGAGCCAGGCCCAAACTATCCACTCTCAGGCTGAAGCTCCATGTGGGGACATTGGATAGGTCTATTTTCCAACCTTGGGGCAGGCCAGGAGTTCCCTCTGGGCTTTTGAAGGTTTTCAGATCTCTGAGGTTTCTTGGAGTGGGGAGCAACAGCCCCGGGTATTAATGTTAAGCACCCTACTTCCACTCTGCCTCTTACCAGTTGAAGGGTGGTAGCCTGAGACAGGTTCTTCAGCTCAGGGTCTGTACCCTGAGGTTGAACAGGTGACACAGATGCGTCCTTACTCCCTCTTCCCCTCCATCTGGGCCTTTGTACCCTCCGTTTTGGAGTTGTACCCCCACAAAACTGAGCTTTCAGGTCGCCCTTAGCTGCTGCCCCTCGCAGCTCTCCTGACTTTGCCCATCAGAACCTCCTTTCCTATTCTTAGAAGGGGGCGTGGAAACCCTTTCCCCTATACTATACTGGGACCTGTCTGGGTCATTGAGTACCTCCCCGTCACTTTGTTGGGGTGGAGCCTGAACCACCATCCTCAGTATCACTCTGAGGTACATTCGCAGATACTCTGGTACTAACTGGGAGGTCGACCTCCTGTGCAAGCACCCTGCAGTCAGGGAGCTTGCAGTCAACCAGGTGTTTGCGCAGCTTTGCACAGCTGATACTGAGCATTTGCCTCTCAACATTAGATCATACAACTCTTCACAACCACTCACTTGGCTGCCCTTCACCTAGCCATTCAGTGTCTGACTGAAAACATTCAGAAAATATACCCAAGACTGACCAGTCAGTCTGTGACTGTCGCTATACCTTAAGTGGTATCCCTCTGGGGTGAGACTAAACTTAGTGATAAAGGTTGCCTGCATGAAGGTGTAGGAGATCCGGTCAGCCACCTCTAAAGCCAACAGGCTAGCCCTCCCTACAGCTGGCATGTCCCTCCACAGACTGCCCCCCTAATACGTCTCTGGGACCCTATGTATTCTATGAGCTACCTCATAGACTGCAAGCCACCTATCAATATCATCCTCCAACTCAAAGCTGGGTACCAAGTCTTTAGGTATGGGGACTCAGTTTATGAGACAACAACATTTTTCTAACCTCCAAGCCTCTTTCTGACTCAGCCCTTCTCTCCTCCAATAAGGCTTCTTCTGCGTCAACTCTTTTGTCTTCTGCGGACAGTCTGGCTAGCTGAAGCTTCAGGTCCCTTTCAGCCTGTCTGTTCTTCAACGCTTCAGGTAACAGGTAATGAGAGGATATACTGTTCCAGCAGGGGACCGAATCTCTGTGGGCCCTTCTCTCTCTTCTAAAACCTTTGCTAAGTACTTTCCCTCCTCCTCCTCATCATCTGTCTCAGGGCCATCACCCTCAAAATTGCCAGAGACTATCCCCCAGATTCATCAAAGTCATGTTTTGCGAGTCCTTAATAACGAATTTTAAGGATTCGCTATTAAAGACTTGCAAAACGGGATGCATGTAGGAATCGCAACATTTTTTGCGATTTCTACTGCTTCCTTATTTGCGATTCGCTAATTGCTAATCGCAAATAAGGAATGGCTTTTCCATTCATTCCTATGGGCCTTCCTAAAGGCCCATAGGAATGAATGGGGAGTCATTCCTTATTTGCGATTAGCAATTAGCGAATCGCAAATAAGGAAGCAATTTCAAGGGTGCCAGGGTGTCCAAAGGACACCCTGTTGCACCCTTAAAATGGTAATGTTCACTGGTGTTGCGCACACACATGTCCAAAGGACATGTGTGTGTGTAACATACAACTTAGAAAAATGCACTAAAGTGCATATTTCTAAGTTTTTGCTATTTACCACGTAGTTGGACTTCGCGGTAAATAGCGGCCCCAGATTGCGAATTCGCAATCTTGGGATGGTTCATGCATTGCATTTAAGGAATCGCAAATTGCGATTCCTTAAATGCAATCGCAATTTGAGAACTCGCAATTATTTGCGAATTCTTAAATTGCGAGTGCATGAACCCTTGATGCATCTCAAATGCCATTTTTGCGGGCGCAAACGGCCGAATTTTGCGATTCGCACCGTTTGCGCCCGCAAAAATGCTTGATGCATCTACCTGCAAATCCCCAATTATGAGAGAGACCATCGAAAAAACTCGACAGGGCCATGGAAGATTATATCACTTCTGCCACTCGACCTCAAAATAATTATTGACCCTTTGCTGTATAGCTGTAAAAAATTAATTCAGAGATGAATTACCTGGCTCTGAGATTAATTCGAGGATTCCACCTATCACTTGTTTGCACTCCTCAGTATCACATTCAGGTTCATATTATTATTCTAGAGGCTGGGTATTGTAACAAGATAGAAAGCGGGGGGGAGGGGGGGAGGAATTGCCTCAAACTTCTAGGGCATCATTTGATCGACACATATTTCAAAAATCACTTATATGAAAAGAGAATATTACCATCAATATGAAAAGAACAAAATACATGTTAGTTATAAATACTTTGATCGGAAGGATTGCATAGATCATGTTATGTATGAACGAAATCAGTCTCCAGTTTAAAAAATGTTGTTGAAAAAGTTGTGACACAAACTTTGTACCAGTGAATTATTGTTCAAACTAGCTTCTCTTAAAAAGTCTGAAAGCATGGACGTTCGCTACCAATGGCCTCTTCTATTTCCAAGTGTCCCTCAAAACTTAGAATCCCTCGTGTGCCAATGGGTATATCATACTCCAAAGAAACTGACCATATCATGCACATTTTGAAAGTACCTTTAAACAGGCATTTGGGATGTGAGATGGATTTCGTTTTTGGTCTCTGAGATATCTGACTCCACATACCAACTACAAACAAATAAGCCACCGAGGAAAACACGTGGAGTTGTTATTTGAGTTGACATCAGCTGTGTTCTTACTCAATGTGCACTGTAAACTATTTCTTTAAAATAACAGTTTTCTGGGGGCGTGGCTTAGCTCCCGGCGAGGACGGAGGCGTTCATGTGAGCGCTCCGCGGATGCTGGGGTGAACGTGCCGTTCACGGACTCGCTTCTCCTCGGAGACGCCGGAAAATCATCGCGGAAGGCACCAGGAATGCTCCGGAGAGCGTCTATACACCCTGGGTGAACGTTTTCTGCACTTTTAGTGCATTCTCCTTCTGTCCACGGCGTTATGACGGCCGCGGCCGCCATTTTGTATTAATGAGGCGCGCTTATCGAGCAGTGCTCCTCTCCCATGGACTGTGAGTGATTCAACTTGTTCTCCTCTGCATTTCACTATGGTTGGCCGGCTATTCTTCACATATTATTGACTATGCCACCGAGATTACTGCTCCAATGAATGTTTTCGCTTCTGCTTTCTGTTCCTTTGATGCTCCTCATCTCAGCGGCCATTTTGTTTTGCACATTACTTCATGAGGCATTTATAGTCTGCCCAGTTGGTCTTATCACTGCGCCTGCATATGGAAATTGGCTGTTTTATTTCAATACTCTCATAACTCTCACCCTCCATCCTTTTGTCATCGCAAGGCTCATCTTTGTCATTCTCCTCCTGCGCTCTTGAAGACTCTGCTGCCCTTCCCCTGACTTGGTGTTCTTTTTACGGATACAGCGCTCCAGAGCCAGTTTTTTTGTTTGTTTTTTTTTCTTTGGAGGGTGTACTTATCTTATGGATAGGGGCGCAATTGGTCATGCCCCTAAGAACTCACGCCCCGTCTTCATTAAAAACTCAAAAGTTTTTTCTGCATTGGCTCATTTGGAAACTACTCAGACGTCTCTTGACCAAATGTCACAGTCCGGTGCGGAGCATCTTGTTCAACCCTCAGGGAAGGTCACAACGAAGCGACTCAAAAAGGATCCTCCATCACCGTCGGGTTCCTCCTCAGCTGTATCCATGGAGCTGCTGTTGGAAGAGATACGGGCACTCCGGCCTTTCATGGAAGAAACCAATGCCAAATTAGAGGTTTTAACGGATAATTGGTCTCAGATGGATGCCAGAGTCACAACGGTGGAGCGCAGTGTTTCTTCTCTTCAGGAATCCTCCTCCAAGGTTACGCATATGCAGTCGCAGATCTCCTCTCTCCAGAAGCAGGTTGAGGAGCTTGAAAATCGCAATCGACGCAACAACTTGCGCATTTACGGCCTGGCGGAGAATTGTGAGGGGAGCGACCCTATTGCCTTCTTCAAATCCTTCCTCCCTAAGCTCCTCCACTTACCAGAAGGTACTGAGCTTAACATCCAGCGGGCTCACAGGCTTGGTCGCATTTCTTCAACGGCCTCCCCTTCTTCCAGACCTAGAGGTGTCATCATGTGTTTTCTGGAATATACTGACCTTCTTAAAGTTCTTTCAGCAGCCAGGGCCTCTCCTCGCCTAACATGGTCAAGATCTACCTTGTTTTTCGTGCAGGACTATGCTAGAGCTACAGCTAATCGCCGCAAAGCTTTTTTGGACATGAGACCAGAACTCCGTTCCATTGGCGCTAGATATGGCCTCTTTCATCCTTGCCTTTTTAGAGTTACTCATAACAACAAGACAACGACCTACGATGATCCTGTTCGCCTTCGGAGTTTTCTCAACTCTTGTCAAACAGCGGACATGGATTCCTCCAGCTCTTCTTCTGCTCTTCCTCCATGACTTTCTTGAGCTACTCCTGGTTTCTGTGTAGCTCACTCAGTTCATGTTGATTTTGTCATTCTCATTATACTAGTTTACCCTTTCATAAATTCCCCTGTTTATTGTTTCCTAATACTTACATACCTCGTTCATTCGTATTTTATCCCTATCTGGTATCATCTCTCTCTTTTGTTGTACCGTCTCCTGATGTTTTTCTTTCCTCATGTTATTTACAGAGTCCGCGTTCTGTTGCACGGTGTCTCCCCCGGCTTGACGGTTCGCTCGCGTTGAATGTCTTGCCTCCTCCGGTTGGTTCTACCCTCCCCAGTCTCTCGTTCGTTCTCCTCATTCGTTCTCCTCCCTTGGTTCCATCCCTCATAAATACGTTTTCCTTCCTTCCTTCGATGCTTACCTTCTCCTTTTTTTCCCTATTCTTGTTTCTTTCCCAATTTCAATGCTGTTCACAGGTGTCACTTCTTCATTATTGTCATCAATGTTTCTGCTTTTCTTTTCTTTTTATCTCCTTACCTATCATTTGCATTGTTCTTTTTTGTCTACCTATTTGGATGGCTCTCTTCACCATTCCTTTGCCCTATATTTCTCTTTTCTACTCACTTCTTTTTCCTCCATTTCTCCTTTCTCTTTTTTTTGTGATCTTCTTTTCATTGGTTCATGCTTGTTCTGGACTTTGATCATTTCTCTTTCATCTCTACATTGTTCAAAGGTATCTCCTTTTCTTTGCTTTCATCAACTCTTTTGTCCTTTTCCTCTTCATGTCTTTTAATCTGTCACTTGCATCTCTCTCTTTTGTCTATTTATTCAACTGGTTTTCATTATCACTTTTTTACTATACACTTTTTCTCTCTCCTCACATTCTTTCCTCTCCCTTTTCCCTCTTCTTTTTTCTTTTGATCTTTTATTCATTGCTTTTCATATATTTTGGACCATGATCTTTTTTCTCTTAGATCATCTTTCTTCATTTTTTCTCACACTTTCACTACTTATCTTGCTAATTCATTCACAATTCCTCTTTTCTCTTTCTATATCTCATATCACATTCATTACCTTCTTTTCTCTAGAATATTCTTCTCTCCTTTGCTTATTTTCTCCCCTGGGCTCTTTTTTTGCTTCTTTGTTTATTGTTATTCTCTATTTATTTTTTATATTATGTCGTTAAAAATAGTTACATGGAATGTTAAGGGCATTAATTCTCCAATTAAAAGACAGAGAATTTTATCGCACCTTGCTCGTTTAAATGTTGATATTGCATTTCTGCAAAAAAATAATTTGTCTGATGAAGAATCTGTTAAACTAAAACGAGGTTGGGTGGGTGATGTTTACTATTCTCAGGGTGATGGTAAACGTAATGGAGTTGCTATTTTGTGTCACAAAACTCTGTCCCATTCGTTGCTTGCTCAGGAATCAGACACTGAAGGTCGTTGGACATATGTTAAACTGTCTATTAAGGGTGTTCCAATTTCCTTTCTTAATGTTTATGCCCCCACTGGTGGTGACCCTGTTTTCTGGCATACGTTCTCCCATCATATCACCAGATTTATTGATGACAACTTCATCCTAGCGGGGGATTGTAATCAGCCCCTTGATCCCTTCCTAGATAGACACTCTAAAGCTCATTTTGTTCCCAATAAGCCCCATAAACTTTTTTTCCCAAGCCGTTTCCCAACATAAGCTCACTGATGCCTGGCGCCTATGTAATCCGGAGGTGCGAGAATTTACTTTTTACTCTCCATGTCATCATTCCCAGTCCCGGATTGATTACATTTTTGTTACTCATAATATTGCCCAAACTCTTGCTCACGCCGAGATTGGCCCGATTTTACTCTCGGATCACGCCCTCACTTTAGTTCAGCTTGATATCCTTCCTAAATCAGCTGGACCCAAGCGTTGGCGCTTCAATAATACCCTTCTCTTGGATCCCAAGTTCACTACCTCCTTTACTGAATTTTCGGATGAATATTTTTTGTTCAATGATACCCCTTCTGTTCCTAAGCATACCATTTGGGACGCTTTCAAGGCTGCGGCGACAGATTTTATAATTGGCTATGTGGCAAAGAAACGGAAAACTGCTCGCAAATTCACAGCTGCTCTCCTCCTTGATATTAAGAAACTGGAGCACTCTTATTTCACCACTCACTCGCAAGACAGTTTAACAGCCCTGATTAATGCCAAAATGAAATTTAACAAGAAATCTACGGAAGATGCTTCTTTATATTTATTGAAATCGAGTGCAAAGTTTTATGGGGGCAAAAATAAGGCTGGGAAGGTCTTAGCTAATTATCTGAAAGTTAAGCATAACAAATTAAATATTGAATCCATCTATGATACACACTCTGTTCTTAAACATAAGGATACGGACATTCTTGCTGAATTCTCTGCTTTCTACAAAACCCTGTACTCTTCCGAAAGCCAACCCTCCTCTCAATCCTTAGACCGTTTTTTCTCCAACATACAGAAGCCAGCCCACTTCCCTCTTGATCTCTCTCACTTAGAGCTTGATATTTCTCAACAAGAACTACTCACAGCACTCCAGAATCTCAAAAAAGATAAAGCCCCTGGGCCGGATGGCTTTACTGTTGAATTCTTCCTCCATTTCTCGAAACTTCTCATTCCAAAATTACACTCCCTCATAGATACTTTCCTCACTCTAGGTGCCTCCTCAGGTTCCTTTTCTGATGCACACATCTGTCTGATAACTAAGGAAGGGAAAGACGCTCAATATTGCAAAAATTATAGGCCAATCTCCTTGGTTAATATTGATTATAAAATATTTGCAAAGTCTCTCGCAGCACGTCTTGACCTTCTTCTCCCAGACCTTCTAGGTGAGGAACAATCAGGTTTCGTCAAGGGTCGTTTCATCACCGATAATACTAGACTTTTATTTAATGTTTTATCCAAATCCCGTCACCTGCCCCATTCCCTTGCGGCAATTGCCCTTGATGCTGAGAAAACATTTGATAGGGTCGAATGGACCTATCTTTTTCATACCCTTCATTGGTTTGGTTTTGGTACTAAATTTATTTCTCTGATTTCTTTACTTTATTCTAATCCCCGAGCAGCGGTTTGTGCCAACGGCTAAATTTCTTCCTTTTTTAATTTGAGGAGAGGTGTCCGTCAAGGTTGCCCCTTATCTGCTTTTCTTTTTAATTTAGCTTTAGAACCCTTCTTATCCAAACTTCGTCAGAATCCTAATATTCAGGGTTTCCAAATATCAGAATCCCAAGTCAAGTTGGCCGCTTATGCGGACGATAGCCTTCTTTTTATTTCTAATCCCGCTGATTCTATTCCCGCCTTCCTTGCTGAAGTGAATGATTATTCCCGAATATCTGTCTATAAACTTAACAATGATAAGTGTGAGATCCTACCCTTGATGAAGTTTACATTTAAACCTGATTTCACTGCCTCTAATTTCACATGGAACTCCTCTCATATTAAATATATTGGTCTGCATGTTACTCCTTCTATCTCAGATACTGTTTCCCTTTGTCTGCCCAAATGTACTAAAAAATTGGTGGACTTAACGTCCAGATGGCACCCTCTTTACTTATCCTGGTGGGGCCGTCTCGACACTATTAAAATGATGCTGTCCCCCATAGTCCTCTATACTATTTCTAATATTCCCCTATCCATTCCTTCTAAATTTTTTAAAAAGATTAACTCCATTTTGATGTCCTTTCTTTGGAGTAACAAAACACCTAGATTGATTCGCTCTAAATCGGAGGGCGGAGTCAATTTCCCAGATTTCCCTGCCTACCATAAAGCGTTTTTATTACGACAAGCTTCCTTTTGGTTGCAAGACCCCAGTACTCCTTGTCCTTTATGGGCTACATTTGAGCGCCTTCTTCTCTCTCCTTTTTCTTTTGCTGAATACCTCTCTTTCTCCCGTAAACCCTCTTCTATTCCTACTCCCATTCACAAATTCACTACTAAATTGCTCCTATCTTCCTCTCCCTCCCCCCCTACGAATATTGCTGATTTTCTTTCTTCTACCATTTGGCATAATACCGCCCTACGTATTCGTAACAAACCCTTCTTTTGGAAGGCATGGCGTAGCAGAGGGCTGATATGGATTTCTCAACTTTTCTCTCAATCTTCCTTTTTACCTTTCACCACTCTTCGTTCCCTCTATGGTTTACCTACCTCCTTTACTCGTAACTACCACTTACTCAGAGAGGCTGCACTGACAATTTATGCTTGTCTCTCTCAGTTGCATTCCTCTCCTATCCCTCCCACTTCCACCTCCTCACTTCACTCCTTTTTACGTACTACTCCCAAGGCTTCTTCCATTTACAAATACCTTCATACTAGTGACTCTGTTAGACCTAAATCTAAAGTGGAGGAATGCTGGGAACATGATCTCACCACGTCTTGGCCGATTTCGTTATGGGACAAGATTTGGAATAAGATTCGCAAATCCTCGAGAACGGCAACTTTAACACAGTCCCTGTTCTTTATTTATAACAGACTTCTTTACACACCCTTTGACCTTCATAAACGCTTTCCAAATACTCCCCATACATGTTGGTCTTGCTCCTCCCCACAGGCGACTCTGTTCCACATGTTGTTCTCATGTACGTCTGTTCATGATTTTTGGTTACAGGTTTGGGCTCAAATCAATGTGATTTTCCATACGTGTATTCCTTTCTCTCATGCTCACATTTTTTTAGGCAGTCTTTCCCCTTGTTGGGACGATGTTTAACTAAAGCCTCAGATTATTGATTTATTGTTAGCTGCTGCATTTCAACAGATAACGGCCAATTGGAAGAACTTTTCCAACATCTCCTTTAAGGCGTGGTGGTTTAACGTTTGCCATAATCACAGACTAGATACTGCTTTTGTTTTCCCGGCTCACATGGCTGCAAAACGTATGGACTTATGGCTCCCTATCACGCTCTACTTAGATGTGTGTGCTACTCGTCTGTTTCGCCCGCTGCCTTCGCAGCAAGAAGTCCTTAAACCTCCTTAATTGCTCATTACATTCCATCTTTTCTTTATTGTACTATTTTTATACTCCTTTTACGTATTTCCATGTTTATATAACTAATGTTTTTCTTTCCTTTTCTTTTTCTTAGCTCTACTGCCCGGATTTTCCTCTTGTTACTATTTATAACTTTATTGCTCGCATTGTTTATCACAGATTTCAATATTTTATACTTTTACTGTATTTTGTATTGACACCTTATTTTTCTTGTTTATATCAAATAAAATTTCTCTTGAACTTAAAATAACAGTTTTCTCACATTTATGTGCCATAAAATAAAAATGTATATTGCCAGTGGCAAAATGTCCTACAACCCTGCACTGTTCCTGATAAAAAAAATATATAGTCCTCCACATGTGGTAAATTGAATAAGGTGTGCATACATTTTAGAATGGCCTTATTCGCAGAAACGTGCCATGTAGGATAGCACCATTTTATGACATCGTAATTACTGCTAGGGGCTTAAACCAACCAACACCAGAAATAGGAGAATCTAGATAGGTGTGACTTATGTGTAACACAACACATTTTGTTACCAATGGTGTCTTGAAAACATCAAACTATTCCTGTAAACATGATTTCCTCACACTTACATGATATAAAAAAAGATCATTTGCATCGCGGAGTTCCTGCATTTCAGAATAAAACTGGTTATCACTTGTGGATGGGCTGATGACCCGAAAACATTGTAGACATTTGGCATTCTGCAGCGCACATAGAAAGAGGAAAATGCCTCATAGGGTTGTTTTTGTGGAGGAAGGTGTTCCTTCCTGCACAAAAATAATCCTGCTTACAACTCAGGGTGGCTGCATTGGCGCTAGGCAGCACATTGTACGCCAGCACTGGAAAATGGCAGGAATTCACAGTATATTGTTAAGTACAGCACATTACTGTCCCTTCCCTATCACACAGCACAGTAAGGTGACTTGCTGCGCTGCGTGAAATCTGAATAAATATGTCCCTTGACTTGCCAAATAACTTGCATAAAGTTGCACCCAAACTGCATTTTATGGGCCACAGTTTTTAATAGCAATTTATACATGTATGACACCTTTTGTGTTGGTTTTATATTGGTAGACGTCTAGGATGATAGAACATTTGCCTCTCTCTTCAAATTTTTACAAAATGTACGTATATTCAAGTGTAGTTGTTCAGCAATAATTTGATGGTTACATAGAAATCTGGGTAAAAAAGTTGGCTTAACTAATACATGTTACATCTCACCTAATACGAGCACATCTCTTGATTTCCAAATTATCTGAAATTGGTAGGTTTTACTGCGTGCAAGGAGGCCCCATGTCCAGGAAGGGAAACAGCGTTTACAACTCTGTCATTACATCGCCCTACAATTACAACGTGGTCGTTACAACGACTGCGTTGTTAGTACGCAATGCATTTACATCGCAAGTCATTACAACGACGTGTACTAGGGGGCACTCAGGTATTGGAAATTAATTCCAACACCTTCCCTACTGTTGCACAAACAGGAGTAGGAATAGTATTTAATACTATTCCAAAATCCATCGCGCCCCCTAGTGCAAGTCGTTGTAAAGACTTGCGATGTAAATGCATTGTGTACTAACAACACGGTCATTGTAGCGACCGCTTGTAAAAACACGCGGTGTAATACATTGCGATGTAATGAGTCATATTCGTCCAGGAACCACAGAGATGCCTGTACATGGATTTCTATAAAACACATAATTCTATGCTAGGCGCTATACTAGGACTCAGCTCTGGAGCAGTTTGGACCCCATACC
This sequence comes from Lissotriton helveticus, assembly GCF_964261635.1. Taxonomy (NCBI): domain Eukaryota; kingdom Metazoa; phylum Chordata; class Amphibia; order Caudata; family Salamandridae; genus Lissotriton; species Lissotriton helveticus. The sequence continues at coordinate 1,765,947,502 of NC_136059.1, forward strand.
TTGAGGTTGGCAGCTAATGTTTAATTTGTACCAGTGGCTTTCTTTGCTGGCACATATTTGTGAGGAATTTCTGTCATCTGGCAGAAAGCACTTCTGAAGCCACAATTCTGATTTAGCCTGTTCTGTCCTGTGAGCCTCTGCTCAGTCTCAGGCATAATTTAAATTAAAATGTTGCATTGTAGCCACCTTGAAACATGATCCAAAAATCTCTTGAACACCAGCACTGATGCTAGTAATGCTATTAAATGTTTTGCTGAGACAGCTCCCATAAAGCTGATACAACTGTTTGTCTGCATCCTAAACGCCTTAGCCATAATGTACATTTGCTGCCCTGGGAGTTACTCTCTTGGCTTGTGGAAGTGTGGCATGGGCATGCATTCTGCTCATCCTACTTGCACCTAAGAACGGGACAGTGCCACTGACCAGTGTAGCCACCTCAGCCCAGATTGAAAAATCCACTGATTCATCACAATTTTATTAGAGACAACTTCGAGCAAGTTAAGGCTAAATGACTCCTAAAATAAAGGTTACCTAGCACATCACAAATATCTTGGAATATGTCACTAGAGTCCCTTCAGAGCTTTCAGGTTTGTATTCCATTTGATTGAAAACTGTGCTGTAACTTTCTCTATAACGCATTTGGTTTTTTAAGCACATTTGCCTGATTCTCTTTGATTCATAAAGGGGGTGGTGATGGACAGAGCATCTGAGTTAAACAGAACACTCCTACCCAGTCAAAAGATCAGGGCTTGATCCATCACCGTTTTTTAGCTCACTGCACCATCCCAGTTCAGAACCTGGCTACATGCAAATTAGTCTGTCCCTGGCCCAGTGCATCATGGGAACAGCGCAGACCAAACTACCAAGCCAATTCTTTACTGGAAAGGAAACAAGCTTCCGGGGACCGGTTTCTGGCATTACAGCCGTCTTCGGCCCGGCTTGCTTGAATCCTGATGGTGCAGTGAGCAAGGGACTCATGTCTGAGCATATCTTTGAGGCAGGCATTATAGCCTTGTGGTAAATAAATAAATAATACCTCTATTTTTGAATAGATAAATGAATAACAGATAGCTCAATAAATAAGAGTCAAGATTCGAGGTAGTAGGAGTTTTTTGCAGGTTTATTACAGCATAAGGACAGGAACAGGACAACCTGCACAGGAATAGGATGGCAGCGCTGCCGGGGGCAGAATCGGGACAAGGACCAGGATAACTTTTTAATAAAAGTACATGAGCATATATACATAACGCAAACACATAGCATTACATTGCAATAGGCGTAGCAGTGGGTGGGGTAATAGGCGTCGCGAAAGATAAGGGTGAAAGTAGGTGTAACAGAGGCGTATACATAGACATGTGATGCAAACGTAACAGAATATGTCATGAATGGGGCGGAAACATGGAGGGGGCTACCTAAGGAGCAGGGACCTCTGACCTAATGGTGCGCGCAAACTGGCAATGACGTGTTACTAGGAGAAGCTGGGGGCTATGAACTCTGTGCTAGGAGCAGAGACTGAAGTCTGGAGAGTCAGGGCGACATGTACCTAAGCAGTATCTAGTATCTGATGTTTAGAGAACATGTTGATAGAATCCAAAAGTTATCGGGGTAAAGGCTAACAGACTCTAAGAATGGTGCATGCATTATTCTACATGTAGTGCGTGATGAAGAATATTAAATGACCATTAAATGCAGTATTTCACCTACGTGGAGACGTAAAGGCTAGACAATGACGGAAACTATTGATGCGATTCAGTAGCTTAGGAATGCAGAGAAGGAGGACTGAACTGATAACTGGAATCATAACATACTCTTGGCAGACTCAGAGGCAGAGCTAGGCTGAGCCGGGCACTGCGAGGCAGGAAGTAAGTGAAGGGTCAGGGATACAGGTGGGGGCTGTATCGCTCCTCAGCGAGGCTTCAGGAGACAGGAGCTGAATCTGGTGTCCGGGCCCTTTTGAGGCCTAGAAACAGGGACTTTACAATGGAATAACGTGCACACTGAGAAACGTGGCAACGTAACTTTACATAGGCCTGATATTCGTAGTATTCACGAGAACTGGAAACTGGCATACTAGAGGTGGACACAACTGTAATTGCGTCTTTAATCGAACATAGGGAATACATATGCATATTAATCATGCACAGATAACATATGATGGAGGACGCGTAGGGACACAGAACATGGCAAAATTTACTTTTCCACATTCCCTCCTTGTCACTACGTTTCCATCAGAAAACATCAATATTCATGATACCATCTATCATTTCATACAGTATCATTTGCTCGTCTCGAATTTTCTGGGAACGGGTTTTAGAACGGGGCTTGGGACTAGGAATACAAGAGGTAGCACAAATGCCGCAAATCGCAGGGCCACATTGTATACAGAGGCAGCAGCTGAATATGATCGCTACTGCAATACCTAGGAAGGACAAGACTTTCCATCCCCAAGCGGAAATTATATTCCAGAACCAACCGGACCATGTCCAGGTGCCTGGGTCTTGGTGTAACAGATGGGCAATTTTATGGAGTCTGGTTATAGCTGAATAAACAGACGGCGCGTTATTTGGAATGAAAATGCAGCAACTAGATCCGATGACTCTACAGGCCCCGCCCCTATCGGACAATATGACGTCAAGGACGAGACGATTCTGTAAAACGACAAATCTCATAGCAGATTGCTCTTCGGTTAAGTTACCTAGGGCAGAGGCAGTCTCATTGACTACTACTTCAAGGGTTCTGGTTAACCTACGGATTAGCTTACTATTCTGGATAGGTCCTATAAAGAAGAAGAAACCTCTATTGAAATCTGTATACTGTTCTAAAGCAGTTTCAGTATAATCGACAATGGGGGACTCCCTTCTATGTCTAAGGTGTACTAGATGTGTGTTTCTATGATAATCAGATGGGGCTAGGAAAACAGGTGGCAGTAGGAAGGCAATGTAACAGGTTCCCTCCCAATCGAGGGGCAGACGAACATATGCAGTTTGACCACAAATAAAATAAGAATGACGTGAAGCTTTGAAAATAGATTTCCCACTGTCACTATACTTGACAATAGTAGTACAATCGCTATGTCCTACATGTACGGAACCATTATTTCTAACACATAATTCGCCTTTGACTGGTAGTACTGAAATAGCAGGTAAGTCTGGAGTGGAATCAGACTGAACATTCAGGACCATGAAATTCGAAGAATAATTACCTAAGTTGTAAACTTCGTTTTCTAGATCTAACCCTGTTCTGTGGGGAAGACCTTGCTTGTCTGGGAAACATGTACTGTTAAGAAAAGACATATCTGTTGAAGATGACGTTAACGTGGACCATGCTCCACACGAACCATTATGTGAAAATGGATAAGGAAAAAGTGGCAGAACTCCCTTCGGTGTCTGGAAAGGGGGGAGTCGACCACACACCCAACAATTAGTGGCATTGCTGGTCTGGTGTGAATAATGTAACATGCGGATGAGAGAATTATTACGCATAGCGAGGCGGTAAGAGAGTTCATGAGGAGGCAGATCACTAAACGTGTGCTCTACTGTAGCATTAGAAGACTTATTTACATGAGAAACTGGAAAATACAGGTAAAATGCATAACTGGTGCAGGAAATCATAACACTGAGAAATAATATGAAACATAGAAAAACGATACATCGGATTGAGTTTTGACTAACTCTCTCACTATGGGGGTCTATTTTATACATGTCAGAAACCGGTCTAACCGTTTCACCTAGGGGAGGACTTAGACAATCAAACTGGCTGACTTATTTTACTAGACCTTAACTTGAGTTTATACTCCTGTTGCGGAGTTTTCTCTAACAGGGAGGGTGCAGTATCATTGTCTTTTGCGGGACAGTCCTTAAGAATAGTACTTTGGCAGTCTTTTAAATGTTCGGAAATGTTCTTTGAGACTGGCTTCAATCCATGAAATTTTTTAATATGCGAAAGATGCACCCAGCCTTTGCGTCCCTCCAACTTCACGGCTGTACGGGTGGCCAGGAGGACCTGTCGGGGCTCCTTCCAGCGAGGTTCCAGTGGACTTGAGCGATCGAAATTTCGCACTAGGACCATGGATCCTGGAACGATTTCATGCGGTGCCACCTCGGTATTGTCTGGAAATGCGGCGGCAACCTGTGAACGACAAGAGTTGAGGGCAGACATCAAGGAAGCTAGGTAATCTGTCAGCATATTACTTGAAACATCGGTAATACTTCGGGGTCTAGGAGTACCCCACATGTTAGGGGGGCGGCCGAATACGACCTCGTACGGGGACAGACCTGATCTGGAATGTGCGACCATGCGCATATAAAACAAAGCGACTGGCAGAGCTACTAACCAGTCCACACCTTTCTCTTGACAAACTTTTGCAATTCGAATTTTCAGGGTCTGATTATGTCTCTCTACGAGACCGGCTGCTTCAGGATGGCGTACACAATGGAACTTCCACTGGTACCCTAACAAAAGGGACACATGCTTCATGAGTTCAGATGAGAATGGCTGGCCGTTGTCAGAATATACGACTCTAGGGAGTCCGTAACGGGGGAAGAACTCACGAACCAACTGCTTGGCAGTGGTCGCGGCTGTGTAGTCTGGAACTGGATATGCCTCTGTCCACCTGGACAAAGCGCATACAACTACAAGGACATACTTGAAACCTCGACATCGCTCCATCTGAATGTAATCCATCTGGAGGACTTCAAAAGGGTGGTCAGGGGGCTGGAAACCACCTTGTTCCACCGGGACACTTTTACCTGGATTAAACTGACAACATATCATACAGGTACGGACTTTCTGCTTGGCTGCAGCCCGTAAATGCTTGTTGAACCAAATATTCTGGATACTGTCTAACATAGCTTTTTCTCCTAAATGTGCTGGACTATGTGCGGTATTAATAATGACTTGAACCATAGAGTCGGGGAGAAACCATGTGGCTCTACCCTTTGTTAACCATCCTTGATCTGTCTGGACCCCTCCTTGTTCGGACCATTTCTTGATTTCATCGGGAGTAGCATGTAACTGGATATCTATGACATCTTGAGTAGGGTCCTTAACTGTCATACATGTAGTTGGATCTGGAGTGTATGTCGGTGTCTTATTTACTGGAATGTCTGGTGTCTGAGCTGTAAGCTTGGCTGTGCGATCTGCTAGATCATTACCTTGGGAAATAGTGTCAGTAACTTTCGTATGTGCTTTGCACTTCATGATAGCAATGGATGTCGGTAAATGTATGGCATCTAACAGAGCCTGAATAAGGAGACCATGCTGAATCTTGGTTCCATGAGAAGTCATGAAACGTCTCTCTTGCCAGAGCACTCCAAAGTCGTGTACAACTCCAAATGCGTAACGTGAATCTGTGTAAACATTAACTTTCAGGTTCTTGGCGTGTATGCAGGCTTGAGTCAGAGCAACTAGCTCTGCTGCTTGAGCAGACAGGGTGTCAATACGGTGTGTCTCAATAACTTCGGTGTCAGTAGTCACTGCATACGCGGCTACTAGTTCTCCTGTACTTGTTCTCATACATGAACCATCCACATAAAGTGTCAGGTCTGGATCTGGTAATGGAATGTCTGTCAGATCTTGTCTTGGCTTGGTCATAATGTTAACTACTTCCACACAGTCGTGTGTGGCAGAATTCGAAGTAACTGATGGTAACAGTGTAGCAGGATTTAAAACGTTGCAGCGTCCGATTTCTATGTGTGGCTGGAACAGTGTCAATTCATAACCTGTTAAACGTGCAATTGTCAAGTGCTGAGTTTGTGTTCGGTTTAAAAGAACTTCCACAGAGTGTGGAACTTGTACTGTCAGGGAGTGTCCTAATACTATGGAATCACTTTGTCTGATAGCTAGTGCTGTGGCTGCAACTGACTTGAGGCACGCAGGCAGAGCCTGGGCTACAGGATCTAATGTGCTCGAAAAATAAGCACAAGGCTTGTATTGTCCTGCTTGATCTTGTGTGAGAACAGATAATGCTGTACCTTCGCGTTCTGTGACGAAAAGTGTAAAAGGCTTACTGTAGTTCGGTGTTGCTAGAACTGGAGCTTGACATAGGGCTTTCTTTAACTCATTGAAACTAAGTGTATGTTCAGATGTCCAAGGGAGAACAGTCGATACGGCTGCCTCCTGTGTCGTTAACTGTATCAGTGGCTTGGCTAGAAATGCATACTGAGGAATCCATTGTCTGCAATAAGAAGTAAGGCCAATAAAAGCACGTACCTCCTTCTGGGTCTTGGGCTGAGGAAGACTCGCTATTAACTGAATACGGTCTGGTGTCAACTGCCTACCCCTCTTGGACAGTAAGTGTCCTAAGTAGACCACTTGCTGGACACAGAATTGAAGCTTCGAAGGGGACACCTTGTGTCCCATCTCGGCTAGGAAATACAGGACTGTAAGTGATGCTCGCTCGCAAGCACATTCAGAACGGGCTGTGATCAGGAGATCATCGACATACTGGAGCAGGGCAGTGTCAGTTGGCATGTGAATGTTGTCTAGTTGTCTCTTGAGTGCTTGACTGTAAATACTAGGACTTTCTGTGAAACCTTGAGGAGCGCGTGTGAACATATAGCTCCTTCCATTTAAACAAAATCCGAAAAGAAACTGGCTGTCTGGATGAATGGGGACACTGAAAAATGCGTTCTTGAGGTCTATGACTGTAAAAAATGAGGCTTCGGAATCAATGGCTGTCAACAGGGAAGATATATCTGGGACAACTGGATACTGGGGAATAATACATTTATTAAGTTCTCGGAGATCAATCACTAATCGATATACTGGAGGTGCATTTGCATCAGTACGTTTCATAACTGGAATGATCGGAGAATTGCATACATTGGAGTCAGTTTCTACAACTACTCCTTGAGCCATGAGCTCGTCAATAATTTTGGATAAGGCTGCTACAGCCTCAGATGGCAATCTGTACTGTCTGATTCGTGGTAACACTACACCTGGCTTGAGAGTCACACGATGGGGTGTGATTTGCATAAAGCCGACATCAGTTGGACCTTGCGCCCATAGATGCTGCGGAACATTAGACAATCTCGGATCAAAATCTCGTAATACATAGTGACCCTTGAAGTCACGTAGGAACAATCGTATTCCCTCTGGGGAACAGCATATAACTGCACCTAACTCTTTCAGTGTTTTAATGCCTAATAGATTCTCTGGACATGACTTAGTAAGTAACAGATCAGTAGTGCGGGACAATGGACCTACTTCTAGAGTAACTGGCTTTGATATTTCATTTACAATAGGTTTTCCTGAAAATCCAAGGGAAACATTTCTTGAGCCTGAGAGCGGAGCCCCTGGAACTTCGGCGTGACTTATAGTGGTCCTACTTGCCCCTGTATCAATCAGAAACTTTCTGTCTTTCCCTAATACTTGACTATGAACATAGGGACCTTCTTGATCTACAGGTATCTCGATGAGAGGCAAGCCTACCTCCCTCTCTAGGCTGTTTCATGAATATGGCTGATACTCTGGATACTCAGACTGTGCATACTGGTACATCTGCTGTGTAACATGCTGTGTTGCAGCGATAGGCTGCGGTGCTGTAACTGTCTGTGGTGCATTCTGTGACTGAGGAGTCTGTGTAACTTGTTCTTGTCTCGGCGGACGTGGTCTTTCTTTAGTCTTACCGGTAGCTATGTTGTGTTTCAGAACTGCACACTCGTTTATAAAATGACCTGGCTGTTTACAATAATTGCAGTTCCCTTTAACGGGAGCTGCAGGATGACTGGCTTGATTTGGTCCCCTCTTCTGACTATCTTGAGGAACAGATTGTGCAACTAGTACTTTCATTTTCGTGTCTTTCATACGTTTCCTTTCGTGATCTTGCTCTTCTCTGATTCTATTCTGGTGATATTGAAGCATCTGTAACATCTGGGACGGGGTATTAGCTTGCCAGGTACTTTCGACTTTCAAAACTCGAATTTTAATTTGTGGACTTGAATTCTCGACTAATTTAGTAACAAAAAGATGAGGGTATGACTCGCTACTCGTCTTGAGGCCACTGTTTATGGTAAAACATTTCTCAAATCTGGAATAATAATCACTAATATCTTCGTCTTGTTTCTGTTTACAGGCTGAGATTGCATCCCAGTCTTCTTTTCTAGTTGTCAATAACCTGGGCAAAACTTGTATTAACAATTCTGGTAATTCTTTACATTTATCTCCAAGACCGGTACCTGGTACTCGTGCCTTGTCTTCAGTTTCTAGGACTGCCCAATCGATCTTTTTCTCTCCCACCTCCCATTCTTTTTCCTTGAGTTTCTCATATACCCCTGCGGGCAACAAGACTTTTAACATTTTAATGATATCTGGATACGTGTATTCTCCCATACGGAGCATGTCTTTTAATTCTCGGTGGAACCCTGCTGGATCTTTATCATGACAGGGAATTAACTTTTTCATCTCTAAGAGTTCCATCTTTGTAATCGGGGTGTAAACAAACACTCGTTGCATTTCACCACCGTCTGTCTTAACTGGATGTACTTCTCGTAACGGATTCTGTTTGTCTATGTAAAAGGGTTTACTTTCTGGGGGTGAGACATGAACAAAATGCGGGTTCAGAAACGTTCTGTATTTGTGGCGCTGTTCTAAAATGACACTAATTAAATCGGTACCTAAACCTTTCCATCTATACTGGAGTAACTCGTTCAGGACATCGTGTAACGGACCTGGATCAGAATGTTGACCCTCATACAATGTAATGAGGTGCTGGATCATATACATACCCGCCAGTCGTTGCTCGGCTGGGGGCAATTTCAGAAACATTTGTGCCACTATTTCGTCTGGAAAAGTGGTAGAATCAGTAATCCATCGGACTGCTGATCGGACTAGTTCTTGTTCATGCATAGTACTTAACTCGCTATAACCGATTCGTGATTTCAGAATGTGATCGGTAGCTTGAAATACTTGTTCCAGAGAACCTTGTTCTGGTGCTGGATGATGAAAAATTGACTTGTGTTCTAGGCGCAAATGGCGATCTGGAAATCTAGATTTTCCTACATACGCTATTCTGTCGGGATTCTCGTCCTCTACCTCTTCTGTAGAAGAGTCATTTTCTTTCTCGCTTACTTGTGCTTCTTTACGTTGTTCGTGTACCCTTATTATTTCTTTACGAATCTTCTTGTACATACTCTCTATACTACTGATGGTTCTGTGCTTACCCTCGGCTATATTATCACTCCACCTTGTCAGGACTTTCATTTCGGCTCGATCTTTGGTCGGATAATCTTGTTCCCTTATTAGACAATTAATCAGAAACTTTAATATCATGAGCTGGACTTCAACTTTTCTTTGGCACATGACATCACTAATACTTTCTGGATCATTCCCTGTACGGATGAAACGATATATTCTGTCTAGATCTTCTTTCATATCTGGTAGGGTGACTAGATACTCGGTCACTTTTCTCACGCGTAATGAATATAAAACCATACTATCCTCGCCTGGGACTGGATCATAGCCACATTCGGTAAGGGCTTTTCTTATTTCTGCAACAGACTGATATCTGGGCGTACGCTGTGACGCTTGTGCATGTAATTCGGCTAACGTTAAACGCTTGTGTGGCGGCGGGGTTTGAGGAGGACCTCCCCCTGCCGCCCCTAAACTAGAGTCGTCTACTGATGCTCTTCGTCCTGGCAGAGTGGGAAATGGAAATGCAGGCTGGACTTGTATGGCGGACTGGACCGGGGGTACCGTAACAGGTACTCCGGTGTCGGGAGGAGCGGGAAGTGCCTGATTTACAGGGACTGGCGGAGCAGGAACAGGATTTGCATATTCTGGGACTGTGTCGTCCAAATAGGACGAAATGAAAATATCAGCTGCGGTCGGTTTGTGACGTAGCTTGGTCGGAACTAGTGGTGGCGGAAAATTACTGGATGCCTCTGGGGTCGCTTTTGGCAAGCCCTCGGCAAGAAGAGGATACATACCCTTAATAAGAGCATGCCTCTGTCTGTCTGACTGTTCGGTTTTAACTCGTTCACCAATCTCGATTAATTCCCTTTCTTGGGCTCGTTCTAAGGATTCTCTACTTAATTCTGACTTTCTGATTTCTTTTTCGGTTCTTTTATGAGATTCTTTGCGCCATAACTCGATGGCATCTTTCTGTGACTGTCTGGCTTTCTTTTTCCATAATGCTTCTTCTACTCGCATGATGCACTCGGCATCCCATGTACCCGATACGGGCCATCTATACTTTTCTTCTAACTGTTTGGTATACTCTACCCATAAATCTAGATACAATATGGCGCTTATGCCATGCTTCTGATACATAAAATGACCTGGACTGTCCCTAGGCGGGACAGGAACTGCTGCTTCTAGCAGACCTTTTCTGGTTTTTAACTGACGCAGTTTTGAAAAGAGTGGCATGACTGAACTATAATCTGGACACAATACAATACACAATGAACACGAGAATCACTTCGCACTCATACCACGACATTAAAATACATGAATAACATTCAGAATAACAGTTCGAACAGAATACTACCTGGAATACGGAAAACAGAATACATGAATTTTCTCGAGAACAGAACTGACTAGAACAGGAACTAGATGCACTGCTGAAACAGTACGAAACTTACCGGTCTCATACAGAGACACGTCAGGACCCGCATCCACCGAAGTGGACACTTCGTTTGTGGGACTGTGTACCACCAACCCACGGACCAGAGTCAATTAGATTGACCCTGTCTAGATACTACCCCAGCAACGGTACTCACCGGGCAGCAAGAACGGAAGGCCTCGGACTGGACTGGACTGCTTCGACGCCGGACGGACGAACTTCGGACTTCTGTTACAGGTGGGCCTCCGGATACCTCGGACCTTGGACTCTCGGCTTGGGCTCTGGTCGGGACTCGCCGCGTTCCTCCACCGTCTCGTCTGGATGCTGGACCGCCTCCTCCGTCTCCTCCGTGGGCCTGAGGGATACTTGAAGCAGAAATATCTGCCGGTGCGCAGAAGAGTTCCGTCACGACTGCAGAGGGTCAGGGGGTCGGCGTGGCTTCACCGACGCGTGGGGAAAGGGCAAGTCCCTATTCGGGCGCCATTATGTGGTAAATAAATAAATAATACCTCTATTTTTGAATAGATAAATGAATAACAGATAGCTCAATAAATAAGAGTCAAGATTCGAGGTAGTAGGAGTTTTTTGCAGGTTTATTACAGCATAAGGACAGGAACAGGACAACCTGCACAGGAATAGGATGGCAGCGCTGCCGGGGGCAGAATCGGGACAAGGACCAGGATAACTTTTTAATAAAAGTACATGAGCATATATACATAACGCAAACACATAGCATTACATTGCAATAGGCGTAGCAGTGGGTGGGGTAATAGGCGTCGCGAAAGATAAGGGTGAAAGTAGGTGTAACAGAGGCGTATACATAGACATGTGATGCAAACGTAACAGAATATGTCATGAATGGGGCGGAAACATGGAGGGGGCTACATAAGGAGCCGGGACCTCTGACCTAATGGTGCGCGCAAACTGGCAATTACGTGTTACTAGGAGAAGCTGAGGGCTATGAACTCTGTGCTAGGAGCAGAGACTGAAGTCTGGAGAGTCAGGGCGACATGTACCTAAGCAGTATCTAGTATCTGATGTTTAGAGAACATGTTGATAGAATCCAAAAGTTATCGGGGTAAAGGCTAACAGACTCTAAGAATGGTGCATGCATTATTCTACATGTAGTGCGTGATGAAGAATATTAAATGACCATTAAATGCAGTATTTCACCTACGTGGAGACGTAAAGGCTAGACAATGACGGAAACTATTGATGCGATTCAGTAGCTTAGGAATGCAGAGAAGGAGGACTGAACTGATAACTGGAATCATAACATACTCTTGGCAGACTCAGAGGCAGAGCTAGGCTGAGCCGGGCACTGCGAGGCAGGAAGTAAGTGAAGGGTCAGGGATACAGGTGGGGGCTGTATCGCTCCTCAGCGAGGCTTCAGGAGACAGGAGCTGAATCTGGTGTCCGGGCCCTTTTGAGGCCTAGAAACGGGGACTTTACAATGGAATAACGTGCACACTGAGAAACGTGGCAACGTAACTTTACATAGGCCTGATATTCGTAGTATTCACGAGAACTGGAAACTGGCATACTAGAGGTGGACACAACTGTAATTGCGTCTTTAATCGAACATAGGGAATACATATGCATATTAATCATGCACAGATAACATATGATGGAGGACGCGTAGGGACACAGAACATGGCAAAATTTACTTTTCCACAGCCTGAGCACTTCAAAGGCTTATATTCATCACTGCTAGCAGGTTGATTTGCAGATAGTCACAGGATGTGCCAGTGGTTGGCACAGGCCGCACCAGCTGTGAAAGTGAGTGACATCCTCCTAAGAAAATGTTTAGCTCAGGGACATATTACAAATTAAGCACTGACAAGGTTTTTTGAGAAAGTTCATTACTCTGAGGCAAGGGTGCAGCTTTCTGGTGAACTGTCTGAAGTCTCACCTTTAGGCATTCGGCATTTCTGGGTATGTGACCAGCTGTATCAGACTCAGTGTTTGATTGAACTTTTACAGTTTGACTATACAGTTTGAGTATTGTGCTTCCGTCCTTAACATTTACTCTGCTGTTTCTCCCTATAACATTGTCTTTGCTTGCAATTTTGGTGATCATTACAAAATGTTAAGTTACTGCCGCATTTGTATTGCACCATGTTTGTGGTATCTTATTTTCTGCCTTTAAGACCTTCCATGTCTGCCATAGCTTTTTTACCGATGTAGGTTGGGGCGTGATGTGACGCTGAACGAAGATGGCGGGGTCCTACTGAGGCTCCATGGAACTGAAGCAACCTCGTAAATGTGGCGTCCTTGACTGGCAAGCACTCCTGAAAGTGTATCTATGCTGCAGAAGTAAGCAGGATGTTGGGCATCATTTATTTTCACTGGGAGCACAATAAATGACTTTTTTCAGGTTCTCTTCTCTCACGGTTGCCATTAATGAGGAGTGGCTTGACATTGAACGAACGGCGGTGGCCTGCTGAGACTCCTTAGGATGGCACTGAACGGGCCTTGTAAACATGGCACCCTTAACTGGCAAGCACTCCTGAAAGCATTTCTACGGAAGTAAGCAGGATGTCGGGCATCATTTTTATTTTCACTGGGAGCACATAAAATTACTAACTTTGGCTTCCCTTCTCGTAGCAGCCATTTTGTACACCCTGTGAGGTGCTGCATTCCTCAGCATGTTGGAACGTTTTTGAAACAAGCTTCAAGGTTTGTGACCTCACTATTAGCATCATGTTATGTCTGCCATTAATTTCGAACTGCTCATTCATTATTATACAAAAGTCCTTATTAAACTGAGTTTTTATTACTTGGCAATGACATTTTGTGACACAGAGTATTCTTTTAGTCACAACTCTCAAAAGGCGGATTATATCTGCTTACATCATTTGATATACTTGAAGCCTTTTCAACAATTGTTTCCTGAGCATGGGCAAAGTAAAGAATCAAAAGACTCCAACTATATTCTTTTCAACTAAATTTTCTGAATTTTCTTCTGTGCCCTATAATTAATTGTCTCATAATAGATTACTCTCCACCCCATAAATGTAGCAATGTCGCTTCCTCTTCAGACATGGCCACTAATGGTGTACAACTCAATGCTAGCAAAGCATCCATGAAAAGACTTAACAAAGATCCACCGTCATCTTCAATGTATCTGCCTAACGCCTCTTTGGATTAATTATTAGCGGAAATAAGAGCGTTGGACCCTTTTATGGAGGAAACAAATATCAAACTACTAAATCTATTGGGTAGGAGGACCCATGTGGAAGAGCAATCTCTAATGTGGAGCAGCAAATTGTGGTTCTTCAGGATGTTCCTTCTAAAGTCAATCTAATTCAGGAACAGGTCACCACCTTGCGTAAACAAGTTGAAGACTTGGAAAATAACAACTGAAAAATAATTTAAGCATTTATGGTCTACCTGAAGGTGCAGAAGACACAAATCCCATCTCTTGTTTCCAAACTTTCCTACCAAAAGTCTTGAAATTATCTGAAGACCTAAAACTCAACATAGACTTGGTCATTCTTCAAAAACTCCGACCACCTCTGGGATACCTTGAGGAGTCATCCTGTATTTTCTTGAATATTCTGAACTAATGCAGGTCATCCCTGCAGTAAGACAACTTGAGGGCAAATTGTGGTCTGAGCATGACCTAGTCTTCTGTTAGGACTATGCCAAGATTGCTGCAGAATGATGTAAAGAGTTCCTAAGCATCAGACCCATGCTCTGCTCTCTTGGAGCTTGATTTGGACTTTTCTATCCTTGTATACTCAAGGTTACATTCAACAATAAAATGACAGCGTATGAAGATCGACATCGTTTGAGACTTTCTTGCAATTCATAAGCCGGAGACTAAGGATTTAACTACATCAACTCATCAGCTAAAATAATATTAAGTTCTCGATGTTTTTGTTCTCTGCTTTTGCATTTCTTATCTTTCGTGCTTCAGTAATTTCGCTGATATGATATGTTGTTAATGTTTCATTCCTGTTCAATTTATCGAAATTTTATTGAAAAGAGTTCCATGAATTTCATTTATTATTCCACGTGTTCTAGCTTTTTTTTCTTTTACAGGGTCGTTCTTCTGCTGTTCCATGTTCCTATTTCTGATCATGTGTTGCATTACCCTTCATGTGCCTCCCTTCCCTGTGGTGTGTAGATCTCCCATCTTCTCAGGTGGTCTCCCCCCTCACCTTCATCAACGATATTCGTAGATATGTTTACTTTTCTTGTTACCTTATTGTTTTAGTCTAACCTCTTTTTGTCCACTCTCATACTTTCATATTCTTTTTGCTTCGTTTCTTTATCTTCCCCTTTTTATCCTTATCTTTTTCTTTACTTACACAATTTCTATTTTCCCATTGCATTTTTCTTTTCTTTCATATTTGTTTTCTCACTTGTAAAATTATGTATGACACTTTATTTCCTCTCAAAGATTGGTCTGATTACATTATTTGTACTGTATATCTCTTATGGCTTTAAAAGTGGTATTCTGCAATGTCAGGGATTTAAATTCTCTTTTCAAACATCGAAGAGGTTTAGCGCACCTATCAAATCTTAATAAACTTATTGCTTGGTTGGGAGAGTCTCATCTAATAGAACATGAATGTATGAAATTACGTAAAAACTGAGTAGGCAATGACTCTTTCTCTCCTGGTAATGGTAAAAGGAATGGTGTTATGATTTTATGTCATAAATCTTTAAAAGTCCAACTGATTTCACAGGAAGTAAATCTAGAAGGGAGGTGGTATTGGTTAAAGTATTGATTAACAAGGTTCCCCATGCTATATTTAACGTATATGGTCCTAATGCTCCTGACTATCAATTTTGGTTTATCATTGCTCAGAAACATCTACAATATCCTGAAGATAACTCCATACTAGCAGAGGACTGTGATCATTTTGTTGATCCTTTTCTTGATAGGCACTCACTGTCACTTTATATTCCAAACAAGTCGCAAAAAGCATTTGCACATGCTATCCACCAACACCACTTGACTGATGCTTGGCAATTATATAACCCTACTCAGAGAGAACTCCCCTATTTTTCATCAGTTCATCACACACAATCCAGTATAGAATATAATTGTATTTCCCATTACCTGTCAGTCTTTCTAAGCTGCGAACATTGGTCCTATCCTAATCTCTGATCACGCACCAGTATTGGTCCAATTAGACCTATTAACTATACATAATTTCCCTAAGTGGTGGAAATTTAACAGTTCTGTGCTACTGGATACTAATTTCACTTCTTCTTGTAACTCCTTTTTTCACAACTATTTTCATTTTAACTCCTCTGATAATACTACCTTTCATATCATTTGGGATGCTTTTAAAACTTCCTGTGGTGATTTTTTTCATCATTTTGTTTCCAAGAAAAGAACAGCTTTAAGGCCCAATCTGCGAACTGACTTAAAAATATCAAACACCTTGAACATACCTATTACACTTCCCAAACCCAACATTCCTTACAACAGCATATTAATACTAAACTGCATTTTAATAAGGTATTTACAGATTCCGCCTCATCTCATCTTATCTTCTCAAAACTAGCGCTAGATATTATAGGGTCAAAATAAATATGGGAGATTATAAGCAAACTACTTCAAAGAAAATGTTAAAGTTTTTTATTGAATCAATTATAGATGATAATCATCAGACTCAATCTAGAGATCTAGATATTTTAGATCAATTTCATAAATTATACATTATTTTATACACACCTGAGCGTGCTCCATCAGAGTCGGGCATCTTACAATATATTTCCTCTATTCACAAGTCAGATCTATCTCATGTAGACTTTTCATCTTTAGAGGATAATATATCTTCTGTAGAATTACATCTAGCTATGATGTCCCGTAAAAAAGATAAAGTTCCAGGCCCTGATGGCTTTACATCAGAATTTTATATTCAGTTTTCTAAACTTCTACCTAAATTACTAAATTTGATACATTAATTCTCGGACTCCTCTACCTCCTCTAGGTCCTTTCTTGAAACCCTCCTTTGCCTAATCCAAAAGGAGGTTAAAGACTTGAACTATTGTAAAAACTAAAGGCCTATCTTGTTGTTAAACTCAGACTATAACATTTTCGCTAAAGTTTTAGCTTCCAGATCAGACTCATTCCTTCCCAATGTCTTAGGAAAAGAACAATCAGGTTTTGTCACAGTAACATATCTTTCAGATAACACAAGTCCGGTTTTTCATTTTTTTTCAAAGTCCGTTAATTCACCTCATTCTCTAGCGGCCATTGCTTTGGATGTTGAAAAAGCCTTTGATTGTGTACATTAGTCTTTCTAATTTCACACGTTTTACTGGTTTGGCTTTGGTCCTAAAATTATTAAATTAATACCCTTCCTCTACTCACCCCCCAAGCTGCCATATTTGCTAATGGCTTAACCTCAGCCTATTTTAACCTAGCTAGAAGAGTACGACAGGGCAGTCCTCTTTCTCTATTACTCTTCAACTTGGCTTTAGAATCACTTCTATCTAGAATTAGACAAAATAATCGTATTCATGGTTCCACGTACATTACTCAACAAATTAAACTGGCTGCATATGCTTTTATCTTATTATTAATTTCTAATCCTCATTCCTCGCTTCTAGATTTCTTGTCTGAGGTTACCTCTTATTCCTTAGTTTCTGGATATAAATTAAATGATAATAAATGTGAAATCTTACCTTTAAATAAATGTACCTTTAAACATAATTGTTTTTCTCCAAAATTTAAATGGCAACCCAATCGATTAAATTATTTTGGCCTTCAATACACATCCTCACTTCAATCCTCTATAGCTTTTAATGTCGATACACGTTATCTAAAGATCACAACATTAACATATAGATGGCATGCCTTATACTTGTCTTGGTGGGG
Source organism: Lissotriton helveticus (assembly GCF_964261635.1). NCBI lineage: Eukaryota > Metazoa > Chordata > Amphibia > Caudata > Salamandridae > Lissotriton > Lissotriton helveticus. The sequence goes on from NC_136059.1 coordinate 1,765,964,907, forward strand.
CCAATTAGCTATTATTAAATTGATGTTAGTCCCCATTATTCTCTTTACTAAATCAATCATCCTGTTAAACATCTTGCTTAAATTATTTAAGGAAATGTATTCAATTTTATCTCACTTTCTTTGCAATTATAAAAAGCCCCATATGTCATTACTTAAATTGAAGCGTCCTAAAGCAGAAGGAGGTGTGATCTTCCTGAATGTTGCTAACTACCATAAAGCTTTCTTATTAAAACAATCTATTTATTGGATCAAGCTTTCACTTTCTTATACTCTATGCTGCATAGATCTGAAATATGAGTTTATATCTCCTTTCTCCTTCAAAGAACTTATAACGTTTATGAGAAAACCTAAACAAATACCCCGAATTTTCAACACACATGTAAATTGCTTCACATTATCCTACGGATCTAAATACTTTTTTTTTTAAACCACCATCTGGCATAATCATTTTACACATATAGAAAATAGACCCTTTTTTAACAAGTTTGGAGATCTAAGGGACTCGTTTGTGTCAAACCATTGTATAACAAAGACAGATCTATATCTTTTACACTAGCTCAAACATTATTTGACTTATCATCCATATTTAATGAAAAAGTTAAGATTCTTCTGGATATAGTTTCCCGATCATACACTCACTTTCCGTCCCTCTCTCCTCTTAATACATTATCCGCCATTAACCTAATTAATCTACTCCATCCAAACTTAAAAGCCTCTTCTATCTATTCAACACTTCACAGCACTCTAAAAGATCAACCTAAATCAAATGAAGACCTTGCCTGGGAGAATGACCTTCATATCACTTTACCTATATCAGCTTGGCAGAAGATCTGGATTAAACTCAAGAAATCCTCTAGCTCAGCTAACACAACACAAAGACGTTTCTTTATATATAATAGGTTATTTATAGCACCTGACCTCCTTCACAGGATTAACTCAGAAACTCCAGACACTTACTTGACATGCTCTGCTCATCAAGCTGACTTGAAACATTTGATATTTACTTGTCCTTATGTTTCCCAATTCTGGTTACATGTTTGGTCCATAATTAATCATATATTTTGCACAAATATTCCTCATTCTTTAGCTAATGTTTTCTTAGGAAGCATATTTAATGTTTGAGACAATGTATCATTCGGTGTACAAATAGTTGACCTATTATTGGCAATTAAGTTTCAGCAAATTACTAAGTATTGGAAAGACTCTAAGCAACTATTGTCTACAGCATGGTGGTATGCAGTATGTTATAATCATAGATTATGTATGAAAAAATAAGGGACACCCTACTCACTTGGAAACAGGGTTCTTTACAGTTTTACAGACAACAACGGTTCCTGTGGACAATCAACAAATTATACTTAGTGTATAATAGCACAATCACAATAATTGAAGGAAAGGAGATGTCTGTAAGAGAAGAGGCACATAACACAAATTTTGTATGAAAATACGTTGTTTTATATAATGTAATCACATTATTTTAATTCCAGTGCATGGTGTTCCAAGTGATTGTGAAACCTATATTTCAAGGTTGTGACTTTTTGTGACATAAAAACAATGTTTCATCAAAGATGTACAAGAGCGACCATTAAATCAATACATTATATGTGCTCGCAGCCTACTAATACAATAATAGTGGCTGACAATGGTTTCCTTCACCTAGTCGATGACGTTTCGACCCACTTAACATCATTTCCTTTGAGGCTAATTTAAAGTTTAGCAAATTACCACAGCAAGAATCTATTTTTTGAATTTACTAATATAGATATTGGCCACCTGTGCAACACATGTATTTACTGGGTATTTGAACCCTTCTTTCAGAAATTCCTGACAACAGCTTTTCGCCCTTCTTGCAATTATTAAGGCTTTCAACCTTGAGCCTTACTGACTGTCAGTACCCTCCCCACTGTAGGGTAAGTTGAACTTATATTCACAGCTGGTGACTTCCAGCATTAACCCCGTGTGCCCGCACCAAATCACAGCAATAGTCACAGACCGCAAGCTACTATTGCTGCGATTTGGAAGCTGGTCTTTAATCCGGACATGATATGGTCCCTTATCACCATCTATGGACAGAAAGGATTATGACGTCTATGAGGAGATGGTTTTCCTAATGTGGTGCTACTACCCTACAAATAATTTGTGTGATTGCGACATGCAACTTTTTCAAGCCCTGATGAAGTTCCTTTGTAAAATGGAATGAAACGAGTTGCATAGATTTTAACTTGCATATTGTAAATGACTAATAAATGAAGATGATGGATTTATCTATTTCAATATGGACTTCTATCGTGGTGCACATTCCTACTTTTTAAGAAAATTCTGTCTCTGGTTTCCAGTGGCACTCAACAGGGGCAAGTTGCATAAGCATTGTGCACAGGACACTTACCTTTGATATATTGGATTGAGGTTTAACATTAACGGTCCGCCGCTATTAGTCTTTGTATACAAGTTTCACATGGGTGTTCATTATCAAGTACTGTCACCAAGTATATAGACTATCTGTTAAAATGACTGTGACTCTAACAGCCACACATCCTGTTAATTACTTTGCAGTTGATTGCACCCTATACATTGCTCCTGTCACAACATCCCTGCTTCTTCAATCTTTGCCCAGAGAGAAATCTGGCACACACCTTATACGTTGTTGTGCGTAGCTTCAGCAAAAACCTTTGCAGCATATGTTTTCCACACAACTGTTCCTCCCCTCAGGTGTATTACTGGATCGCAGATTGCAAGTGTTTGTTTTGTAACACAAACCTTTCAACATACTTTAGTGGTTTTGCACTAGCCCAAGGCTTAGAATGTAAACTTTTGAAACATTATAGTAACTCCATTCGGTACTCGTTATCTCTGCACTAGCATTAGTCCGGACAAGCAAGTTTCCCAATGTGTTCCACTGACCATTGTGCATGATGCAATAGAGGCTGTCTCAGCACAATGCGGGCAGCCATTCACTTCTAGGCCCGATGATTGTACTACAGAATATTTAGGCTAGTAATATTGTAGTACACAAATATTCTGGACAGAATATCGCATGACAAAGTTTCATAAAATAAGTGGATTTAGAGGAAGAAAGGATTTGCTGTTCTGAACTCTACATCTATGTACTTTGAAGATATATAAATTGTCAAGGTACATTTATGTGCATTTAGGTATATCAAATCTATACCTACCTTTTGATATTTTGTCCTTCGATATTGTGTTCACGACATTTGGGCCAGCTTGATTCCTATTTCAGAGGTACACTGGCTCGATTGATGTGTCTGTACAACACTCCAGGTTACCACAGTGTACAGGATAATCTCAGCATATAGCTAAGGACAGAGCTGGCAGCAGTGTGTACTAAGGAGTCACTGGCAGTAACAAGCACTGGCTTAGCCAATTGGTCTTTCTTTAATGTGCTAATTCGATCTTAAGACAAAATAGAAAAAATAGATATAGTGTGGACAAAAATCGTGTTAAGAATATTGAGAACAAAAATGTTGTGCGTGTAAGTTTTATAGGTAAGCAATGTTTCACTATATATAACTCCACATATATGCACCTTGACGATCAGCCGCGGTCGGTAGTGGGAGTACCTGCAGGGCGGTGACGTGGGGAGGGGAGGGGCAAGGTGGCGGGTAGTAATGTATGGATTACGGAGTTTTACAAGTAAGTAAACATATAAATAAATAAAACAAATTTTGTTGCGTGCACTGCATCCCCAAATGCGATGCAGTGCGCGCAACGAAATTTGTTTTATTTATTTATATGTTTACTTACCTGTAAAGCTCCGTAATCCATACATTACTACCCCCCGACCCTGCCCCTCCCCTCCCCACATCACCGCCCTGCAGTTGCTCCCACTACCGATCGTGGCTGTTGACGATATATATATATCTTCAAGGTACATAGATGTGGAGTTAAGAATAGTAAATCTATACTTACCTATTTGCATTTACCATCTCGAAATTTTGATCCTCGATATTTTTGACACGATATTGGGTCCACGTGTTTCCAATATTCTCTCAGTGACCGAATTCATGCAAACACATGCGTGCCCAAATGATGTTTGCATGCTTTAGCACATAAAAGTCAGATTTTGCGACTTTGCCGATGATGCTTAAAAAAAGCATAGGCAACTTCCAAGGGGGGACCCAGGGAGAGCCAGGCGCGAGCCGGTCTCTTCCTGGGTAGGTTCGCGCGAGAATCAGGAATCAGGTGGGACTGATTAGCGGAGGGGATATAAGGGAGACAGGCTGGCGGTTGGGAACTGCGTGGCGGGAGGCTAGAAGGGAGGTTTGTTTTGCGCTCGTGGTTTACCTTCTTGTCCCTGGTCCCATGGAGGAAGCGGCGGAGGTCCGGAGGGCGGTGCGGATACTTTATGAGGCGGGGCGTGAAGACCTGCTACGACCGGGTGTTCCGGCGGAGGCGTGGGTCGGCCTGGCCCGCCCCCCTCGCAAGGCTTCGGAGGGCGTTTCCAGGGCAGTGGAGGCGTGTTTGTCGCCGGGCCTGGAAGTGGAGGAAGACGGCGAGGCGGCCATGCCGGCGGACGGGCCTGGGCTTGTTTTGCCCGCCGTAGATGTGGAACCCCCGCCGGGTGACCCGGGCGCCCTCCAGCAGGTATGTGATTTACCGTTTTTCAGCGCTGGTTCTCGTGGGGCGCCCGGGGGGAGGCGGGGGCGTTCCGTGGGCCGGCAGGCTCCGCGCTCAGGCGGGATGGCACAAGGGAAGTCGGGGAAGCCGCAGGCGGGTCCCAAACCCAAGCGGGGGCGGAGCCTGGTTTTGCATGGGCGCTTGCAATCCCCCCCCCTGCTGCGGGGCCTTTCGACTCTTCTCCCACAGTGTCGCCTTTGCCAGAGGGGGCCCCCCCATGCTTGTGGCTGAATGGGCAATGTTTCCTTCTCTCCCCCGCCGCTCCGGGGCCTGTTATTGCTCCGAACAAAGAACAAAGAACAAACCCCGCCAGTGGATAATGTGGTCCCAAGTCTGGGATCCTAATGTACATGGGGTGATAAACCTAGAAGTTGGTACTGCACATTACGAAATTAACATGAATCAATTATTTGTAAGAGACAGTTTTTAGCAAATATATAAGTATTTTTATTTTAGTGTAGAAAACATTTATGTACATCTATAACACATAATTATTTTATAAATATAATACACATAATCAATTTGAAAAAGATAAAAAAGTGACAAAATTACATACTTATTTCGAACCTACCCAGTAACATTTTCATACTTCAATCATACTATCATTCTTTCAGTTTTTCAAAGCCTAATCCTACCTAAGATTCAAACATTCCACTCTCATTCTTCAATCAATGCAGGTAGTTCTGTTGTATGCCACACAGAGATGGTAAATATGTGGCATAGAGCAGAATATTGTTCCAGACAATTGATCTTATCACGGCATCTAATCGATACTCTATAATGTGCCGTATTTCTGGAACCACGGGCCGACGCGCGTTTCGGTGAATGGCCGGGTGGGCCACACCTTCGTCAGGGCTGGGAAATGTTGACTGGGAGAGAACAGGATAGTAATCTAAAAATAAAACACAATGCCTTAGTATTTATCTACATCACAGTCAAATTAATCAAGGCATATCTCATTCTAATACATTTCTCTTTTCCAACATAGATAAAATTTGAGCACATAATTGTCTTCTTTCTGCTCGTGGTTTATATATTCGTCACAATGACAGCGTGCAGTACCAAACAACACTAGGGCCACTCCCTAAGTTAGTCTCCCACAAGGTGAGATCTATAAGAGGCAATTTGGATAACCTGGGCTAAGCAACCAAAAAGAGAGCATTTAAACAGTTTAACATCTTTCATAACTTCCATTTACTCACATTGTATACCATACTCATTCTCGAACACATGTTGACCAAACACAAAAGTATTAGGGTTATTGTACTACAAGTTGGTAGTTCAGAAGTACGACATTTAAGGGCCAGACTTTTAGTATCTCTTGGACCTTGGATGTAACATAAAGTAAAGTAGGTGACAACAACTAACAACGGTATAGGATAGCATCTAATCAATTTAACTGCATATTATTGCCCAAAATGAGCATAATTTACCTATTAATAGTTTTTGTTTTAAAAAACAATACAAAGGCTAATAGCACGGTCTAGGTTTCAGATTTACCTGCGATAGTCCGTAACGGATTCCTTAGAGCAAAGGGCGCATAGGATGTTTTTTTCCCCCCTTTCCGCAATGCAGGACACTATTAGATGAAAAAATGCTTTCTGTTTATAAATTATCCTCATTGATTAGTTCCTACCAGACTGTCAGTATGTTTTTAGTTCCATTACCTGGATAGTATCCCCTATAGCCAATTTTTGCGCATTAGGAGAAATTGCTCGGATATGCACGATTTCCTGACCCAAGCGGATATCCTGCAGGATATCCTGCAGGAAAAACTTCGATTTCGAGGCTATCCAGCCAGGCTGATCAAACAGTCCTTTAAACGGGCCAGATACACCGACAGAGAGGCTATGTTCATACCAAGAAACCCTGAGAAAACCAACCAGCTTGTATGTATAACTCGCCACTCTGAAATGAACCATAAGATAAGACAAGCCGTCAACTCTAGTTGGCATATTTTGAATGCAGAAAAGGAGAAACCACATCTAACTCGACCGATTTTTGCCTTCAGAAAAAATCCCAACTTAAAGAACCACCTGGTCAGGGGGAAATTCAAGGAAATACTGGAAAACACTCAAACCTCTATGACCGGACTTGAACCGATATATGGAAACCATAAATGTGGGACCTGCCACATTTGTCCTCAAGCTATTGTTGGAGAGACAGTTAGTACCAACGACCGTACGATATCTGTGCGACGGAATGGAACCATGACAAACTGTCGCACGAGCAATATCGTCTATCTAATCCTGTGCCCATGCAACCTCCCATATGTTGGGGAGACGGGCAGAGAATGTAGGACGCGAATAGGGGAACACAAATCGAACATCAGGAACGAAAAAACCACGGCTCCCTTGGTCACTCACTGGCTTGAAAAAGAGCACAGTGAACATGATCTACGTTGGTTCATCCTAGAAAAAATAAAAGCGGACCCAGGCACTGACCCCAAAGGTCTGAGAAAAAAACGGGAGGTGTTCTGGATCTTCTACTTGGATACTGTAAACAGAGGACACAACGAAGAATGCCCTTGGCATCAGGCGTTCATGTAAAAAATAAATATTGACAAGCTAAAAAATATTTCTTTACATAACCAAGATGTAAAGAACTATGAAGCAACTGTCGCGTCCTGGATAATTAATTTAAGGGTTTAGTAGTGAACAGCAAACTATAATATACATAGAATACCGCATCTTGAATTAAACTATAGGGACTGGCTTACCTTTTTAAGAGCAATAACAAAGTGACCTTATAAATAGGTCGATGATCTATATCCTTAATGCCATTAACGTCTATGAATATCGCCAAATCTCTGAGGATGATAGCCTAGTGACCTGTTTGATAGGTTTATCATTTGCACTCGTAGCACTTTATAAGTGCGTGTAAAATGCACTAAAATTAATATGTTGGCACTCCCATCATAATCTGCATGGCGGACCTGTTTGAGAGGTTCATCATTTGCATCCGTGGCACCTTATTAGTGCGTTTAAAATGCACTAAAATTAATATGTTGGCACTCCCATCATAATCTGGATGGCGGACTAAAATTGAAATAATGGGTTTAAAACTTGACAATTTACCGATATTACAAGCTAAATATGACTATACTAAAACTGCTTATAATGAATATAAATGAAATTACATAACCCTGTTTAAAGTCGGTGATTATAGCAACATAATACCAGCCACTAATTCCCACTAAAAGATGGCCGCCCCGGAGCCACTGACAAATCACTTAGTCCGTCTTTGACCGTCCTACCTGCAAGCTATCACTTAGTCCGTCTTTGACCGTCCTACCCGCAAGCAGCTGATTGATTGCCTGTTTGGCGCGGGAATTTGGGCTATTTAAATCCGAGTAGGCTCAGTGCCCTTGCGAGTCCTGCCCCGTTCGAGGATAGGTCGAGTGGGTCAATCGACGGAACCCCATCTATGGACTCCTTGGAAGGAACACCGAGTAAGTACGCTTTGTTGAGGATCCCCGCTGGCGCCAAATTAGAATGCGCAAAGAAGGTTTTTTCATCCTGCCTTTCTTCACTTTTAAACCCTAGGCAGCTCCCCTTAAAGACCTCCAGACTAAGCGCGCCTGCAACAGAACTCCAACGTAGGACGTCTGGCCAGGAATCCCGAGTAAGTGCTCTTTATCCTAGTCGCCCGTTTTTACTAAGTAAAATGCGCGTAGAGGCTTTCCTCACTCTGCCTCCACCTTTTGTTTCAATTTTTAAACATTAGGCAGCTTCGTGCAAGGACTAATTAACTAAGGGAACTAGTGAACCTTGTCAGTCCAGCAAAATCAACGGAATTTAAACTACGGACAGCGTGTCCTCCAAGTTAAGTAAGTGTGATTATTTGATAATACGGTCTCTTTAAACAAAATGCGCCAGTACGCCTTATTTATTCGATCACTGTTCTTCATTAGGCGGATATATGCCAGCTGTGTTGGGGGATGCAGATTTGTCCTGACTAGCCGCCCCTGAGTCAACATTCATGGTGTGTATAAATTATAAAATAATGGTATCTCCGCATTAGGTTAATAATGGCTAGTATGTATATTTACAATATCCTTTTATCTTAGGGACTCATGCTTGATATTCCGGGGGAAGAGGAAAAAAACTTGCATTGTATAGCAATCCTCAGGCCACTTTTTCATCTATAAATCTGTGCGTAGTGGAATTCTATCCTTGATAAACAAATTTAAAGACTCAGGTAATGGAACTAAAAACATACTGACAGTCTGGTAGGAACTAATCAATGAGGATAATTTATAAACAGAAAGCATTTTTTCATCTAATAGTGTCCTGCATTGCGGAAAGGGGGGAAAAAAACATCCTATGCGCCCTTTGCTCTAAGGAATCCGTTACGGACTATCGCAGGTAAATCTGAAACCTAGACCGTGCTATTAGCCTTTGTATTGTTTTTTAAAACAAAAACTATTAATAGGTAAATTATGCCCATTTTGGGCAATAATATGCAGTTAAATTGATTAGATGCGATCCTATACCGTTGTTAGTTGTTGTCACCTACTTTACTTTATGTTACATCCAAGGTCCAAGAGATACTAAAAGTCTGGCCCTTAAATGTCGTACTTCTGAACTACCAACTTGTAGTACAATAACCCTAATACTTTTGTGTTTGGTCAACATGTGTTCGAGAATGAGTATGGTATACAATGTGAGTAAATGGAAGTTATGAAAGATGTTAAACTGTTTAAATGCTCTCTTTTTGGTTGCTTAGCCCAGGTTATCCAAATTGCCTCTTATAGATCTCACCTTGTGGGAGACTAACTTAGGGAGTGGCCCTAGTGTTGTTTGGTACTGCACGCTGTCATTGTGACGAATATATAAACCACGAGCAGAAAGAAGACAATTATGTGCTCAAATTTTATCTATGTTGGAAAAGAGAAATGTATTAGAATGAGATATGCCTTGATTAATTTGACTGTGATGTAGATAAATACTAAGGCATTGTGTTTTATTTTTAGATTACTATCCTGTTCTCTCCCAGTCAACATTTCCCAGCCCTGACGAAGGTGTGGCCCACCCGGCCATTCACCGAAACGCGCGTCGGCCCGTGGTTCCAGAAATACGGCACATTATAGAGTATCGATTAGATGCCGTGATAAGATCAATTGTCTGGAACAATATTCTGCTCTATGCCACATATTTACCATCTCTGTGTGGCATACAACAGAACTACCTGCATTGATTGAAGAATGAGAGTGGAATGTTTGAATCTTAGGTAAGATTAGGCTTTGAAAAACTGAAAGAATGATAGTATGATTGAAGTATGAAAATGTTACTGGGTAGGTTCGAAATAAGTATGTAATTTTGTCACTTTTTTATCTTTTTCAAATTGATTATGTGTATTATATTTATAAAATAATTATGTGTTATAGATGTACATAAATGTTTTCTACACTAAAATAAAAATACTTATATATTTGCTAAAAACTGTCTCTTACAAATAATTGATTCATGTTAATTTCGTAATGTGCAGTACCAACTTCTAGGTTTATCACCCCATGTACATTAGGATCCCAGACTTGGGACCACATTATCCACTGGCGGGGTTTGTTCTTTGTTCTTTGTTCAGTCTTTCTTCCCCCTCGACCCGCCTACATCCAATAAGAAGCCCACTGGGGAACCCCCTTCTTTTGCCTCTTTACTCACAGCCCTGTGCTGTGGGGGTAATCCGGGTGTCTCTTTTCTGAGTAAACCAATTGAGATGGGTTATGATAGATAGTTGTCGAAATTTGCATGTTGTTGTGATTGAGGAATACATTGTTTGACCTATAGATATTGAGGTGCATAGAATTCACTTTGTAGAAACAATCCTACCTGATATAGCCCCTATTTGAACTGTATCCACTATGGATACCATAAAAACATTCGGTTTTACGGATGATGACTTTGCCAAGATGCTGGATCTTCCGGCAGATGGTAATCAGGATTTCACCGTTCCTAAAGGACTAAACGGTGATTGGAACAAACTGTTAAACCTCCGCAAAAAATCTAAACGAACAGAACTGCATGCCAAATTCATGCTCGACTATCTGCGAGCTGGCACCATCCCGATTGGACTTAGAGTCCGGAACATCCCCGGGATGTTCATTGAAATCAGACAGTTCCTGGAGCGATGGGCACTTATTTCCAACCGTTGCTCCAGGGACTGGATGATGCTCATTGTAGAAACAGCACGTGCCATGATAGATATCCTCAATAAGGAAATCCGTGAACTAGAGGATAAGCTGAAGGAGGGTGATGCGGTAGACGACGGTAAAAGGAAACTAGAGGAGATCCAAATAGAACTGGAATCCTTTTCTGACTATCTTCTTAAAAGAAAAACAGAAAAACTGAGAAAGGATATCCGATTGTTTACCCAAGAAAGGGCATACCCCTACCTGGCTGCCAACTTCTATACAGCCCAGGAAGAGAGTGCACCCCGGGGACAAACCCCTAGGTGGGGCCAGGGAAGAAAAGTCACGACTTTCTCAGAAACTACAGATTCCGAAGGGGATGCCCCTGACGACTATGACCCCATCTATGATGAAGGTCAGAATTCCAATCAAGGACATAATACCAACCGGGGAAACAGGAATGGTAACTATAATCACCAGCAAAACCGTTTTTTAGGGAACCGCCGGGGCAGAGCCCGTCCGCCATCGAGAGCGCCTCAGACGAGGAATTACCATCAGGGTCGCGGACAGCCGCAGATGTACGTACAGACTCGCCATCAACAATATTGGCGAACATAAGGGGGCTCCCTGTGTTTAACATATCAAGTGAAACTATTGACCCAATGGCCATACAACTCCTAACGAGGGGCCTATCCTTTGTACCATCAGCAAACTTTAACAAGTTTGAGCTAAACAAGGATCTGCAACTGTTCTTTAGGAAAGTGCGTCTCCAAAAATTCTTCCTGGAAACCCAACCCCCAAACAATGACAATAATAAATCTGGGTGCAAACCCCCATCTTCATTTACACCATCACTGGAATGGTGGGCCCGGAAGTAAACATCTTCGAAAAAACGGTCATGAACAAAATCAATAAGGTGACCAAATATGTCCCGATACCAAAAGCAAACCTGCCACTATCTGAAAATAATGCTCTTAAGGAGCTTGAACTGAATAAAAATATCACAATTAAATCATGTGATAAAGGTGGTGGGATCACTGTATTTGACACCAAAGACTATAAAAGAAGAATGACAGAGCTGCTCTCCGCGTCTGGTCACTATATTCGAATCACCAGGAATCCTGAAAATGCTTTGAAAAAACGAATTCTAAAACTTGTCCAAAGAGGGGTCGATCAAAATTACATATGTGAGGCGGAAGCAGAATTCCTTACCCCAAGCTATACCAAAATGCCCATCATATATGGGCTGCCAAAGACCCATAAAAGCAGCACCGATCCCCCCATGCGGCCTATCGTTTCTACCATTGGCTCTGCCACCGAGCCACTGTCAAAATATATCGACAGATTTTTAAATCCATTGGTAACTGAACTAGATTCGTACGTAAGGGACACAGGACATCTTATTCAACAAATAGAAGGACTACCATTCCAGGAGAATTCTGAAATAATGGTTACCCTTGACGTGGAATCATTGTATTCTAATATACCCCAGAAAGGAGCATACGAAGCCATTGAAAGCATACTCTCTAGAAAGCCCGAGATTACCAACGATGAATTTATTTTGCAATGCCTGAGGATAGTTCTCTTTGAGAACTATTTTGAATTTGATAACAACATATACAGGCAGGCCACTGGAGTCAGCATGGGGGCGAGTTGTGCCCCTAGTATAGCATGTCTATACATGGGTGAATTCGAAAAAATTAACATTTTCAATGAACTGGCCCCCTTCTTTGAGAACGTCATGAACTGGAAACGGTTCATTGACGACATCTTCTTTATCTGGAGGGGGACGGAAGAACAACTTTCTGAATTCATCCAATGGCTCAACTTAGCGGATGTTAATTTGAGATTTACCAGCCATACCAGCACCGTTAAAATTGAATTTCTGGATATCTGGATTGAAAATGACAAAAAAGCCATTAAAGTATCATTATACACAAAACCTACGGCTCGAAACACCCTACTCCAGTATTCCAGCTTTCATCCGCGGAACCAGAGGGATAGTATCCCCTATAGCCAATTTTTGCGCATTAGGAGAAATTGCTCGGATATGCACGATTTCCTGACCCAAGCGGATATCCTGCAGGAAAAACTTCGATTTCGAGGCTATCCAGCCAGGCTGATCAAACAGTCCTTTAAACGGGCCAGATACACCGACAGAGAGGCTATGTTCATACCAAGAAACCCTGAGAAAACCAACCAGCTTGTATGTATAACTCGCCACTCTGAAATGAACCATAAGATAAGACAAGCCGTCAACTCTAGTTGGCATATTTTGAATGCAGAAAAGGAGAAACCACATCTAACTCGACCGATTTTTGCCTTCAGAAAAAATCCCAACTTAAAGAACCACCTGGTCAGGGGGAAATTCAAGGAAATACTGGAAAACACTCAAACCTCTATGACCGGACTTGAACCGATATATGGAAACCATAAATGTGGGACCTGCCACATTTGTCCTCAAGCTATTGTTGGAGAGACAGTTAGTACCAACGACCGTACGATATCTGTGCGACGGAATGGAACCATGACAAACTGTCGCACGAGCAATATCGTCTATCTAATCCTGTGCCCATGCAACCTCCCATATGTTGGGGAGACGGGCAGAGAATGTAGGACGCGAATAGGGGAACACAAATCGAACATCAGGAACGAAAAAAACACGGCTCCCTTGGTCACTCACTGGCTTGAAAAAGAGCACAGTGAACATGATCTACGTTGGTTCATCCTAGAAAAAATAAAAGCGGACCCAGGCACTGACCCCAAAGGTCTGAGAAAAAAACGGGAGGTGTTCTGGATCTTCTACTTGGATACTGTAAACAGAGGACACAACGAAGAATGCCCTTGGCATCAGGCGTTCATGTAAAAAATAAATATTGACAAGCTAAAAAATATTTCTTTACATAACCAAGATGTAAAGAACTATGAAGCAACTGTCGCGTCCTGGATAATTAATTTAAGGGTTTAGTAGTGAACAGCAAACTATAATATACATAGAATACCGCATCTTGAATTAAACTATAGGGACTGGCTTACCTTTTTAAGAGCAATAACAAAGTGACCTTATAAATAGGTCGATGATCTATATCCTTAATGCCATTAACGTCTATGAATATCGCCAAATCTCTGAGGATGATAGCCTAGTGACCTGTTTGATAGGTTTATCATTTGCACTCGTAGCACTTTATAAGTGCGTGTAAAATGCACTAAAATTAATATGTTGGCACTCCCATCATAATCTGCATGGCGGACCTGTTTGAGAGGTTCATCATTTGCATCCGTGGCACCTTATTAGTGCGTTTAAAATGCACTAAAATTAATATGTTGGCACTCCCATCATAATCTGGATGGCGGACTAAAATTGAAATAATGGGTTTAAAACTTGACAATTTACCGATATTACAAGCTAAATATGACTATACTAAAACTGCTTATAATGAATATAAATGAAATTACATAACCCTGTTTAAAGTCGGTGATTATAGCAACATAATACCAGCCACTAATTCCCACTAAAAGATGGCCGCCCCGGAGCCACTGACAAATCACTTAGTCCGTCTTTGACCGTCCTACCTGCAAGCTATCACTTAGTCCGTCTTTGACCGTCCTACCCGCAAGCAGCTGATTGATTGCCTGTTTGGCGCGGGAATTTGGGCTATTTAAATCCGAGTAGGCTCAGTGCCCTTGCGAGTCCTGCCCCGTTCGAGGATAGGTCGAGTGGGTCAATCGACGGAACCCCATCTATGGACTCCTTGGAAGGAACACCGAGTAAGTACGCTTTGTTGAGGATCCCCGCTGGCGCCAAATTAGAATGCGCAAAGAAGGTTTTTTCATCCTGCCTTTCTTCACTTTTAAACCCTAGGCAGCTCCCCTTAAAGACCTCCAGACTAAGCGCGCCTGCAACAGAACTCCAACGTAGGACGTCTGGCCAGGAATCCCGAGTAAGTGCCCTTTATCCTAGTCGCCCGTTTTAACTAAGTAAAATGCGCGTAGAGGCTTTCCTCACTCTGCCTCCACCTTTTGTTTCAATTTTTAAACATTAGGCAGCTTCGTGCAAGGACTAATTAACTAAGGGAACTAGTGAACCTTGTCAGTCCAGCAAAATCAACGGAATTTAAACTACGGACAGCGTGTCCTCCAAGTTAAGTAAGTGTGATTATTTGATAATACGGTCTCTTTAAACAAAATGCGCCAGTACGCCTTATTTATTCGATCACTGTTCTTCATTAGGCGGATATATGCCAGCTGTGTTGGGGGATGCAGATTTGTCCTGACTAGCCGCCCCTGAGTCAACATTCATGGTGTGTATAAATTATAAAATAATGGTATCTCCGCATTAGGTTAATAATGGCTAGTATGTATATTTACAATATCCTTTTATCTTAGGGACTCATGCTTGATATTCCGGGGGAAGAGGAAAAAAACTTGCATTGTATAGCAATCCTCAGGCCACTTTTTCATCTATAAATCTGTGCGTAGTGGAATTCTATCCTTGATAAACAAATTTAAAGACTCAGGTAATGGAACTAAAAACATACTGACAGTCTGGTAGGAACTAATCAATGAGGATAATTTATAAACAGAAAGCATTTTTTCATCTAATAGTGTCCTGCATTGCGGAAAGGGGGGAAAAAAACATCCTATGCGCCCTTTGCTCTAAGGAATCCGTTACGGACTATCGCAGGTAAATCTGAAACCTAGACCGTGCTATTAGCCTTTGTATTGTTTTTTAAAACAAAAACTATTAATAGGTAAATTATGCCCATTTTGGGCAATAATATGCAGTTAAATTGATTAGATGCGATCCTATACCGTTGTTAGTTGTTGTCACCTACTTTACTTTATGTTACATCCAAGGTCCAAGAGATACTAAAAGTCTGGCCCTTAAATGTCGTACTTCTGAACTACCAACTTGTAGTACAATAACCCTAATACTTTTGTGTTTGGTCAACATGTGTTCGAGAATGAGTATGGTATACAATGTGAGTAAATGGAAGTTATGAAAGATGTTAAACTGTTTAAATGCTCTCTTTTTGGTTGCTTAGCCCAGGTTATCCAAATTGCCTCTTATAGATCTCACCTTGTGGGAGACTAACTTAGGGAGTGGCCCTAGTGTTGTTTGGTACTGCACGCTGTCATTGTGACGAATATATAAACCACGAGCAGAAAGAAGACAATTATGTGCTCAAATTTTATCTATGTTGGAAAAGAGAAATGTATTAGAATGAGATATGCCTTGATTAATTTGACTGTGATGTAGATAAATACTAAGGCATTGTGTTTTATTTTTAGATTACTATCCTGTTCTCTCCCAGTCAACATTTCCCAGCCCTGACGAAGGTGTGGCCCACCCGGCCATTCACCGAAACGCGCGTCGGCCCGTGGTTCCAGAAATACGGCACATTATAGAGTATCGATTAGATGCCGTGATAAGATCAATTGTCTGGAACAATATTCTGCTCTATGCCACATATTTACCATCTCTGTGTGGCATACAACAGAACTACCTGCATTGATTGAAGAATGAGAGTGGAATGTTTGAATCTTAGGTAGGATTAGGCTTTGAAAAACTGAAAGAATGATAGTATGATTGAAGTATGAAAATGTTACTGGGTAGGTTCGAAATAAGTATGTAATTCTGTCACTTTTTTATCTTTTTCAAATTGATTATGTGTATTATATTTATAAAATAATTATGTGTTATAGATGTACATAAATGTTTTCTACACTAAAATAAAAATACTTATATATTTGCTAAAAACTGTCTCTTACAAATAATTGATTCATGTTAATTTCGTAATGTGCAGTACCAACTTCTAGGTTTATCACCCCATGTACATTAGGATCCCAGACTTGGGACCACATTATCCACTGGCGGGGTTTGTTCTTTGTTCTTTGTTCAGTCTTTCTTCCCCCTCGACCCGCCTACATCCAATAAGAAGCCCACTGGGGAACCCCCTTCTTTTGCCCCTGTTATTGCTCCGCCCCACACTTTTGGCCCCCCACCTTTGGGTGGTGCTGATGTCAGGTCCCCCACTGCCGAGCTGCCGGCATGCCCCCCCCTGAGGCCCCGTCCCCTGCCCCTGTTGTTGTCTTTGCGGGCGCTACACCTCATATGTTGCCCCCCTCGGCCACCAAGGCTGCGGCCACCGGTGTGCCTGGCCCCCGGCCCCCCTCCACGCCCATGGCTCTTGTTGGGAAGGGTTTGTTGCACAGGGGGGCGCCTCCGGCCACTGGTCAGGCTATGTTCCCGGTCCCTAGGGGACGGCCTGGTGGCATCCTGGGTGGTCCTGAGCCTGGGTCGGGGGGTGACCATGGTCTGGCGTCGGTGGGTCGTCCATTGGGGGGTGCTTGCGGTTCAGCTTTGCGGGAGGATGGTTTCGCGAATTTTTCCTTGTCAGGCTCGAGCGCCCGCAGTTTTCAATCTGCGCCTTCGGCTGGGCGGCTGTTGGCTGTTTCTACGGGCCCGGGAACTGTCCACACGGCTGTTTCCAGTGGTGGGCTTACAGGGGGGCTGTCTGGAGCGGATGGCTCTTCTACAGCTTTCGGTGCACACAGCTTTCAGAATATTGACTGGCAGTTTTATGATGGGGGTATTGGTGATGGGGCTATGCCCAGTGGCAGTGATCAAGTTGCATTTTCTGATGAAGCTTTCTGTGGGAGTTTTCGTGATGATGATTTGGAAGAAGGGGAATTGAGAGACCTGGTCTGTGTGGCAACCTAGGGAGAGTCTCCCTGTTAAGAGTACAAGATCTATTGGTACAGGCGATGGGGTTGTGGTTGAGCGAGTCGCTCTGGCACCGAGGCTTGAGCGGCCGGTGATTTCACATGTTTCTAATGTGCAAGTTGCAACGGATGTTTCTGCAGTGGGGTCTGGTGGGGCGAATGCCACACGGGTCACGGAGGATAGTATCCTACCGAAGAAATTGCCGTACTCTGGGGTGGGGATGCCGTTGGGGTCCCATTTGTCTGACAAAACAAAGAATCTCATATGGTCTGGTGCTTTTGTGGATGTTTTTCGGCTTTTACATAGGGATGTCCAAGCTAAAGAAGGGTCGAAGGAGGAGGAACTAGAATTGGCTCGGAGGCCTCGTGTTCCGAAGTCGATAGAAAATTGGACTTCGGCCTTTCTTATTTATGCCAGAGTTTATTGCCAACGTCATCCAGAGAAGGCAATAGACATGTTTAAATATGTAGATGTCATTCGCAAGGCTCACAGTTACTTTGGAGGCTTTGCCTGGTTGTCATATGATGACGAATTCAGGGCGCGCATGAGCGCTTTTCCTGAGCGTTCATGGGGTGCGGTTGATTCTGAATTATGGCTGCAATGGATGGCGTCGGCGAATCCGCCTGCTACGACCCACACGGCTAGCGGGCAGCCGGTGTACTATCGGCCCTTTTCAGCTCGCCCCGCTCAGTCTGGGGCGGGGGTTTGGGGCAGAGGTCAATCATCCGCATCTGGCACCTGCTGGCATTTTAACAGGGGTTCCTGTAACAGACCAGCTTGCAGGTATAAGCATGAGTGTTCGCAGTGTGGAGGGAAGCATGCGCTCACCCAGTGTTTTCCCGGCCAGCGTTTTGGTGATCACGGACGGGGTTCAGGGGGTAGAGGACAGCCGCACCAAGCTGTTTACAAGGGCTCCTACTCCTATTAGGCAAGATGTTCTTGATCTCTGGCTGGTGGAATATCCTGATTTTGAGGCTGCTAAGATTTTGTCTTGGGGTTTCAAAATTGGATTTCGGATTGGGTATCAGGGACCCAGGGTGGGCAGGTGGTCGGACAATTTGAAATCTGTAAAGGAGAGTCCCCATGTTGTGCGGAAAAAGCTGGATGCCGAGCTTGCAGCGGGTCGGATTGCTGGTCCTTTTTTGACTTGTCCTTTGCCTGACTTGATTGTTTCGCCTCTGGGTGTGGTACCCAAGAAGGCGGCAGGGGAGTTTCGCCTTATCCATCACCTGTCATGGCCCTAGGGTGCATCCATTAACGACTTTATTGATCCAGCTGACTCAACTGTCAATTATGCTTCAGTGGACGATGCCTTACGGCTCGTGCGCACGGCTGGGGTCGGGGCTTTGCTGGCGAAGAGCGACATTCAGTCGGCTTTCCGGCTACTGCCCATCCATCCTTGGGATTTCAGTTTGTTAGGAATGCAGTTTGATGGTAGTTTCTACGTGGATAGGGTGTTGCCCATGGGCTGTTCAGTGTCATGCTCCCTATTTGAGGCATTCAGCACATTTCTGCAGTGGCGCTTCACTTTTGTTAGCGGCCATGTCTTGGTCTGTCATTACCTGGATGATTTTCTTTTCATTGGGGAGGGTCACTCTGGGCAGTGTCAATCGGCTCTGACCATCTTTCAGGCTCTGGCGGAGGAGTTGGGTGTTCCATTGGCGCCGGATAAGACAGAAGGTCCCTGTACTTCCCTGACTTTCTTGGGGATTGAAATTGACACCGTGTCTATGGTGGCGAGATTACCTGAGGCCAAAGTGAAGGAAATGTCAGCATTCATACATCTGGTGTTGGGGGAGCGGAAAGTGTTTTTGAGGACCGTCCAGAAGCTTTTGGGGTACCTCAATTTTGCTTGCCGGGTTGTTCGGGCGGGCAGGACGTTCTGTAGACGTCTGGGTCTTTCCATGTCCGGCGCAAGCCTTCCCCATCATCGGGTGCGCATCACCACCGCTGTGCGTGCCGATTTGACTGTCTGGCTTAGATTTCTGCAGGAGTTCAATGGCGTGTCCTTGTTTTTTGCGGATGAGGACATGGTGTGGCAAGTCCAGTTGTTCACGGATGCGTCGGGAGCTCACGGCTTCGGCGTATTTTGGGAAGGTCGATGGTGCGCGGCCGGCTGGCCGGCGCACTGGAAGGAACAGGGTTGCAGCATAGCGTTTCTGGAGCTCTTCCCGCTGCTGGTTGCCTTGTATCTCTGGGGGGAGGAGTTTCAGAATCGCTCCGTTTTGTTCCATGTGGACAATTTGGCAGTTGTTCACCTTGTCAATCACCAGAAGGCTCGTGACTTGAGGGTTTTGCGGCTCCTGCGCGCATTCATGCTGCGGTGTCTGCAATTAAATATTGTCTTTAAAGCACGGCATGTCCCTGGTACTTCTAATTGCATCGCTGACTCTTTGTCTCGCTTTCAGTGGTCCGAATTCCGCAAATTGGCTCCCGGGGCGGACCTGGAACCCACGGCGATCCCACAGTACGTATGGGACCTGGGGGATTGAGGGTACACCAATTGGTTGAACAATCAGTGGCTGACTCCACAAGGCGGGGTTATGTGAAGGCCTGGCATGAGTTTCTGCAGTTTGGTAAGGATTTGGCGGGGCTATTCCGGGCCGGGTTGTCAGATGAACAGCGCATCTTACAATTTGTTTTACATTTGGCGGACAAGGGACTATCGCCCACAACCATTTCTGGCAAGTTGGCTGGTGTTTCGTTTTATGGGCAGCTTTGGTGGGGGAGGGACCCGGTTGGGGGGGTGTTGGTTCGGAAAGTGTTGAAAGGTTTGGCCAGGCTTCGGGCTGGGGGTCAACAGCTCCGGCAGCCGGTGACGTTTGAGTTGCTCCAGTTGCTGTTGCCGGCATTGGAGGTGTGTTGCCATGATGATTTTGAGTGTGCCAAATTTCGTTTGTGTTTTGTTTGGTTGTTCTTTGGGGCATTTCGGGCATCTGAGTTGCTGGGGTTGAGGGGTAGGGTAGGTATGACCAGCGGTGAGGTGGTGTTGGAAAGTGACAGAGTGCGGCTGTGGCTGCGGGCGTCCAAAACCGACCAGTTGGGGAGGGGTAAGTGGGTATTTCTTGGTAGGAGTGGCGTCGTTGCATGTTGCCCAGTTAGAGAATGGGAAGGGTTTGTGGCCTCCAAACATTTTCTACAGGGGCCCATTTTCTGTCATGCTGATGGTAGTCCCATAGTGGCATCTCAATTGTTGGCTGTATTACGCAAGGTGTTGTTGCGCCTGGGGAGGGATCCTGTTCAGTTTGGTACACACTCCTTCAGAATTGGTGCGGCGACTGAGGCCGCTAGGTTGGGGTGGGACTGGTCACGAATTCGTCGCATTGGACGTTGGCGTTCCAAGTGCTGTGAAAAGTATGTGAGAAAATAGTACATTTTTGCCTGTCTAACATTTCTTTTTCTCCTAGGTCCTTGGCCATCAGTCGTCAGATCCAAACGGAGGGTGTGGATACTGGGGCACTCTTTTGTTAAACGGGCGGCTTTGGCCGCTGCCAGTCAGCTTTGTGGGAGATCACTTGGTCTAAACAGCATGACACACGAAGTCTCCTGGCATGGAACGGGGGGCATGCGCTGGGGTGGGCTTTTTCCCGCCTTGGCTGCCTTGGTTTCGCAGTGTTTGGGGGGCCCTCCGGATCTCCTGGTACTGCATTTGGGCGAGAATGATTTAGTCTCTCTCTCTGGTTTGACTTTGTTAAAATTGATGAAGCAAGACCTGGAAATCATCAAATCCACATGGGTGAGCACCATGCTGATATGGACTGAGTTTGTGCCTCGTCTGCAATGGCGTGGGGCGAGGAACCATTCCGCCCTGGACAAGGCTAGACGGAAAGTTAATCGAACAATGCGACTGTTTTGTCAACATTTGGGTATCTACAGTTTGGATCATTACCATTTAAAAGTCTCTGAACAGCATCTATTTTGTGAGGACGGTGTGCATCTCTCTGCGTTGGGCATCTCTTTTTACCTTCTGGAACTCAGGGAGTTGATTAGCAAAGTTCTTCAGGTGCAGTTGTGGTGTGCTCCTTCCTTTTCAATTTTAGGTGGGGCAGGAAAACGCTAAAGGTTTTCCTGGGTGGCGGGTTTTTGCTAGTGGGGGTGGGCAGCCTGGAGCGGGTTGGCCATCCTGAAGGGTAGCTAGTTGGGTAGGTCTAGGGGTAGTAGGCAGGAGTTTGTTCGGGGTTTTGGGATTTAGGTTTCGTAGGCTCACTGTAGAGTTGCGTTATGTAAATAAATAAATAATGAATGTGTTATGAAATTTTATGATGCACCTGTCCTAAAATAAAGTGGCCTTTCTTGCTCCTAAAGAGGTGTGGACAATGATTTCTTGCGCGAGGGGGGACCCAGGGAGAGCCAGGCGTGAGCCGGTCTCTTCCTGGGTAGGTTCGCGCGAGAATCAGGAATCAGGTGGGACTGATTAGCGGAGGGGATATAAGGGAGACAGGCTGGCGGTTGGGAACTGCGTGGCGGGAGGCTAGAAGGGAGGTTTGTTTTGCCCCACCCACCCTCCCTCTTTTTTATTTTATTTTTGTGGGTTTTTATTTTGCGGTGCTCTAGGCGCTGCTTCGTTTCTGTAGGTTTGCCGCTGTTAGGATGGGTGCCTTTGTTCTTTTTGGAGGCGGGTTTTTGCTAGTGGGGGTGGGCAGCCTGGAGCGGGTTGGCCATCCTGAAGGGTAGCTAGTTGGGTAGGTCTAGGGGTAGTAGGCAGGAGTTTGTTCGGGGTTTTGGGATTTAGGTTTCGTAGGCTCACTGTAGAGTTGCGTTATGTAAATAAATAAATAATGAATGTGTTATGAAATTTTATGATGCACCTGTCCTAAAATAAAGTGGCCTTTCTTGCTCCTAAAGAGGTGTGGACAATGATTTCTTGCGCGAAGCACTCTGGGCCTATCCTTTGTCCTTAGATCTGTGCCTTAGTGCTGCCCTCATAAATAACGCCTGGCCTTCATAAATTTAGTTAAAAGCAATGTTTAGCACATGCACAGCCCAAAAGAATAAGTAGGAATTAATGTAACACATCTAAATTCAAAAGGTTACCGGATGAATTGTTTCCACACGGAAGTCCAGCTGTCTATGCTTACTGACACAGAAGAGAAATCGTTGTTTTGCTCCTGTTAAAATGTTTGGCAGAAGAATTGATTGAAATGCACACACTGTGTTTGGGCCTTTTCCAAGCACAGTAACAGGTTGCTCGCAGAAATAGCTTAAACGCCAGTTGTGCACATCTCCCCTCTTTTCCTCCCTCAAGGCTGTTGTAATCTCAGGTTTTGCAGGGTTTTCTTGTTGTAGGTCCCTCGGGGTCAGAGGATATCAAGGGCTGGTGACTCGGGGTAGCATCTGCTGCCGAGCGCCACCTGCACTGTCACATCCGGCTACCTTCACACGCAGGAAATTTGACGGGTCGTCAAATAGAACTTGACCCGCCTCCACCTGGCACCGGCTGCCTAACAGCTTTCACATACAGTCGGAGCTCATTATCTGCACGCGCCTTTCACCGGATTGCAAAATGCCCTTAACTGCTAAGCACACATTCTCTGCAGAAAACTAGGAAAACAGTTTGTGATTTCTCAGCGGAGAGTTTCCCAGATGATCAGCCGCCTTCTGCCCACTTTCTCCCTCTCTGACAGCCAGGGATTAGGTATTCAGATATTCACAAAGCTGGGAGCAGCGCACAGGTTGAATGCTTCTAAATTTTTTGTTTGCTCCGTGAACAGGTGGGTCTGCTGCCAATGGCAGCCTTAAATAGAAATTTTTATTTATAGACAGAGCTGAATTGGAAAAGCGCTGGCCTAGCCATAAAATTCTCCCTTTTAACAAAGTGTTTGCGGTGTGAAAGCCGTGACGGGAGACAGAAAAGGACAATTTCAGCTCGTCACTAAACCTGCTGAGCACGGCTAATTCGGAGACGCACAGGACAGGCCATTATTCGATGATGCCGAAGGCAGCGAGGTATTTTTAGAGCCCGGTTTCTCCAGACCAGCGCAGGGCGACTAGGGGATAATAATTTGGGCAGGCCGTGATGGATGTAATTTAATTATCAAATTTAATGTTGTTGCACATCTTTTGTTCAGGTTACCAATAATTACTCCACGTTCTCCAAGAAGTCGCCTCGAAGCATAATTCATATTTACAAAAAATAGCATTAGGCTCTGGAAAAGTTTAATTGATGTTTTATTATGTGGTGCTATCTAATGCCACATATGTTTGACACCATCGTAAAACATTTTGCCTTATGGCTTCTAAATGGTTTGAAAGTACCGCTGACCTACAGAGGGTGAATGAAAAGGATATGGAAATTATTCGTTTCACGGTGGTGAATAAAAAGTTATCACTTTGACGTTACCCACCAAGCGTGTCCAAACCAGCGATACTGGTGCAAAAGCTAATTAATTATGGTACAATTTTTAATTACTATCAACCGTGTGTGGAAGGATTTATGTGCAATTTAAAGGTGAAATGACGCATTTTTAATGTGTAAACGACACTACACGGTCACAATTATTAATATAGGTTGCAGAAGTTTTAAATGCAAGATTTCTTTTAACTAGCAATGAACTCGACATTGCTGAAATGTCAACAATGGAAATTAGAAGCTTGACCTTAATGTGACATGCTTAGAAATATTTGTCACACCTGCAGAAGGTTTTCTGTATAACAACTTTTTTAAATGTTACTAAGAGACTAAGGGGTCGATTCCGATCCGGTAAAATCC
Source organism: Lissotriton helveticus (assembly GCF_964261635.1). Classification (NCBI taxonomy): domain Eukaryota; kingdom Metazoa; phylum Chordata; class Amphibia; order Caudata; family Salamandridae; genus Lissotriton; species Lissotriton helveticus. The sequence goes on from NC_136059.1 coordinate 1,765,989,108, forward strand.
CCGTCCGTACGAATCGTATCCGGAGCCGTTTCCGTACGACTCGTACGGACGCCGTACGACCGGACGATTCCGATCCCGATCGGCCAACCCGGACGCGATTCGTACGGTACACGTCGATTCGTACGGAAAAGCGCACGATCACCTACACACCGTACGGCGCGTACCCCCCATGATCGCAGGGGTACGCGCCGTACCCCTGTGATCATGCGGGGTATGTGCCGTACACCCAGCGTACATGGGGTATGTGCCGTACACCCACCGTACATGGGGTACGGTGCGTACCCCATGTACGCTGGGTGTACGGCACGTACCCCGCATGATCACAGGGGTACGGCGCGTACCCCTGCGATCATGGGGGGTATGTGCCGTACCCGGGGGGGGGCGTTCCGTACCTGTTTCGGCGCAAACTCTGCGTTTACGACTGCTTTCGGCTCCCGTAGGAAAAGGGTCGTACGGCGCGTACCCGACACGAATCGTACTTGCTGGGTCGTAAAAACCAGTAGTGATGTCGCGTTCAGCCGGTTCCGAGTGAAACTCGTACGGAGATTTGAGTCATACGGAGTCCTGTCGTACGTACGGGACGTCTACGGGTACGATTCGTATGGGGAAAAAACTCTCCGTACGACGATTCGGAGCGCATTTTACCGGATCGGAATCGACCTAATAGTATTGTTGTAAGGAAACAACCTATGTCCTCCATATTTCACAAAATGCTTGAATAGAATAGTTGTATATTTTGAAACAGTATTTCTTGTTCGTATAAATGAAATGCATTACTAAACAGTATTTTGCAAATTGATGTTTCTTTTAGCGTAGTACATTGTTTACGCAGTGAAACATGTCACAATAGAAGGTTAACCTCTTCGATGCATCGGATGGCCCCTGGATGTCCGACGTCACAGTGGGCATGTGCGGAGGATGGCCGGGGGCTGTCCGAACCGCGCACATGTCATTTTTTTCAGCACCGCTGCGGACATTCCGCCACGGCAAAGAGGCTTAACTGTGTTCAATGTCTGTGGTAACGGAGGTTCATGAATAAGAAGCCACATAAGTAAGATGTCTGTAACAAAAGTTTTGATAAAACTTTGCAATTGTTATTTCATGGGACTTACTTGTTTCATCTTGTAGACGCACCAATTGTAATAAAATGACATTCGTTTTCACCCCAGACATTTTAAATTGTAAACATTTGCACAGTTAGAAATGTAAAGAGACTAGCTTACTCTAAGACACACAAATCTTATCTGATGGTTAAGAGCTTTTGGTGCGCACATACGCAGCAAGCAAGGCCCAGAGCTCGATCTCAAAACTTGGTGCAATCTCAATGTTAAATATCTATGGCAATAGCTTGTCGTATTTCAAAGATAGTATGTTATGAGTTTTATCTTTTTTACACTCAACATGTATTGACTATAATGCACAATGAGATGCTGCTTATTTGCTTACCTTTCATTTGAACCCATTTGTGCCCTCACAATTCTCTGATTCTTTTATTTGGTACTTTAATGGTCTTGATTGTCTAAATAAAGTATTTCAAATGTCAAAGTCCAAATCTAAGCGACAAACCTGTGCAGTGGTGCATGCACGTTGATCAACTTGTGAAGATTTTAAAGGTGTTGTGAATTGATTTGAATACATTTTCTGAAATTGTGGTACCCAGTATTTTGTGGGCTGAATGTAAGATTTCTGCACAATGGCCATGTGAAGAGCGAATGAGAGTGGTGTGCACCATCTTCTGTAGTTATGGAGAAATATGAAGCAGTGATTAGTTTTCTGAAAGGCAAATTGCCACCTAAAGATATTGATTGGATGAAAATAAACAACCTGCACAAGAGTCAAAGGAATCAGTACATGAGAAATATGAGTGGTTGCTGCAAGTGTTTCAGCAGCACAGTGGAAGAGACTACCTTGATGAAAGTGGGGGGGGGTTGTTATTTGTAATTGGGAGTTTGTTATTAGATAGAGAGCAGAGATTAATGTGCATATATACAACAAAGTGCAATCTGCTGGTAGAATAAACCACTTGATGAGATCCTGAGGTATGGGAAATAATATTGCAGCGATAAACAAGCGATGAAGCAGAAAAAGATTAAAGCGAAATTCAGACAAAGTTTGCTTAGAAAGGTTTTCAGAATTCTTCTTTTGCAGGAAATCAAAGGCAGTATGCAAGGTGCTGTTCAACAAGCAGTATTTCATGGCAATCCTGAATATTTTGGTGTTTCACAAGCTAGAGGCAAGGATGTTCCAGTTGATCCATGTTCAGGTATGGGTGTTGCAACTCTGTAGAAGATGACCCTTGTCTCATTTTTAACATGAACGGTCATTGGAAGAGGGAGTGTAGACTTAATCCTGATGCAGTTAATGGAAATATACAAATACAGAGAGGAGTGCAGATGCAAAATTTGCCAGTATAACGGAAGCAGATGCCAATGCAAAAACATGTTCCACAAATGCAGCTCCCACAAGCCCAAAATATCCCACAAAATATGGGAAACCCAAGATTTAATTTGAGCCAGATGCCATAAGCAAATTTAGACACTGTCCAGAATCAAAATCAAAATACATTCCAGCAGTTTCCTGTTTTTGATATTAATAGTTCTGGCTCTGACATTTCTCAGTGACGGTGCCTGAGGCAGGAGGAAGATCGTGTGCTTGGTGCAGTCTTAAAGGTAGACCAGAGTGGCCTATTCATAGAAGGCAAGGTGAAAGGCCACCCTGAATCATTTCTTATCAGCATAGGTGCTACCAGATCCACTGTTAGAATTGTGGAAGTCCAAGACCTCCCCTCTATAGGAGTTTCAAATAAACAGGTTACAAATCCAGTTTCAGAAAAAGTTCCTGTAGAAATAGGTTCCTTTGAGGAAAATCACCAGTTTGTTATGTGTGATACGAGTCCTTCCTGTACACTTGTTTGGGAGAGGTTTATTGCCCAAGCAAAATTGCACAATTTACTGTACTCTGGGCGGCTTAAAATTCCAGACTCATGATGAGGATGTGGAATTTAAAATGGCTCAACAGAGACAGCTGTAGAACTGTTTACATTAGGGACAATTTAAGAATTGTCCTTTGATTTGAGAGAAACTGGGAACTCAGAAATGTGGTATCTCACAGGGAAAGATATTGGACTGTTTAAAGGAGTAGAACCTGTTCAAGGCAAATGCAGTGCCCCTAAAAATACCACCATACCATCTGATCCCAGAAACAATTGCAAGAATAGCACCTCTAGTAGAAAACATAATAAAGAAAGGAATTCTGAGGGAACTGATAGGGAGTCAATGCAACTCTCCGATCATGGTTTTGCAGAAACCAATTGAACCTTAGGAAAATCAGTGAAAATGTTTTTCCATGTTGTCCTGTGGTACCAAATTTAGCAATAATACTATTCCAAATTCCATGTATTGCAGAATGGTTTACTGTCATTGTTCTTTGCCATGCTTTCTTCTCCTTTCCATTGCACAAAGATAATCAGTTTCTTTTTTCCTATCTGTTTCATCAGAGAGGTTGGCATGGTGCCTAGTTCCACAAGGGTATACAGAGAGCCCATCCATTTTCAAACAGATCTTGAAAAATAATCTGGCATCATTACAGATGCCCTACAGATCAGCACTCATGACCTAATTGTGGCATTAGAGACTCAAGAAGATTGTAAACAAGATACCATTGCATTATTGAATCACTTGGCTGAGAATGGACATAACGTGTCTCCAAGTAAAATGCAGTACTGTCCCAAAGAAGTTCAATATCTGGGACAAATCTTTGAAAAGGGAACTAGGAAAGTGTCACCAGCGAGAGTGGACACAATTCTTCAGATGATTCCACCTCAAACTCAGAAAGAAGTCAAAATATTTTTGGGAATGGTTGGCTACTGTAGACAGTGTATACTAAATGTTTCCCTAGTGACAAAGACTGTACGGATGCTGACACACAAGGGTGTGTTCAATCCGTTTCCTTGGGACATCAATGGCTTGAAAGCCTTCTTAGAGATGAAGGAAGATTTTTGTGGTGCCCCAGGACTAGGAATGACTGTTTACAGCAAAGAGTTCACATTGTTTTGAAGTGAGAGGGAGGACAGTGCTCTCTCAGTGCTTACCCAGATGCACAGTGATGCTCGAAATCATGTGCCATATTTTTTAACCACCCTTGACCCTGTTGCCTCAGGACTGCCCGGCTGCCTTAAAGCAGTTGCCACAGTGAGCACTAGGCTGGAAAAGAGTGAGAGCATAGTGATGGGATATCCTTTAACTGTAATGATACCTCACTCTCTTAACTACTATTCACATGAACCATGGCCCAACACATGACTCCATTAAGACTTAACAGATACGAGCAGAAGATTTTGACTGCAGAACATATTGTGCTAAAAAGATATCAAGTTTTGAATCCATTGCTAATGTTAAAAGTAAATGAGAATGTTTGTGATGTAGTTGAACATGATTGCCTAGATGTCACAGATTTATGCACAAAGCCTAGACTTTATATAAAAGATGAACATCTGAATTGGCCCGATTACGTAATCTTAATGGACCGTCTATGTCTGAGAAACAATGAGGGTACCCTGAGAGCAGCTTATGCTGGGTGTACAATAAATAATGTAATTGAAGCCTCATGACCTCAACAGGATACCTCAACACAAGCTGCAGATTGGATTCCCCTTACCAGAGCATGAAGTATAACTGCTCAAATTAGATTTGCTATATTTCCAGATAGTCAGTACGGCTTTGGTGTTATCCATGAGTTTGGATTCATGGTCAGAGAGAGGTTTCATGACCTCTTCAGGAGCCCCCATTAGAAACAGGGTGCAAGTAAGAGTTTGTTGGAATCTCTCTAGTTGCCTGCAGAAATTGCAGTAGTTAAGGGCTTAATTATGATTTGGGCGGTCCTAGGATGGCCAGACCCGTGGGGCATGGCGGCGGCGGTCCAGCCGCCACCGCATCGGAGCTCCGACAACCCTATTACAACTAGGGCAGTCAGACTGCTTGGGACCGCCGCAGTCACCCGTGAACCACTGTTCCCTGATGATGGCGCAGCGGTCTTGAGCCAGCAGTATGATTGGCTGGACCAATGTGGGCCTGTCAATCATATTATGAGTTTCCTCTCCACCGGCAGTGCCATGGAGGTTCCTACCCCATGAAGACTATGGCGGAAAAGAAACAAAGGGGGTCCTACAGGCCCCGTGTGCCTCCTCTGCATGGAGATGCATGTGGGGGGCATATGTTGTGCCCACCTGTGTGCATGCACCCAAGTTCCTGCATGACATGGACTTTAAAGTCTATGCAGTACAGGAATCTTGTGCGGTCCCATTGTGGTGCCTGTTTTCTAAGGCACCGCCGTGGCACTACCATGCCCCACCCACCCGCCAGACCACTTTAAACTTTTAATCTGGCTGGAAAGAGAAGGTGACTTTAGGTAGGGTGGGAGCACGGTGGTGGCATGCCACTCACTCCCGCACTGACGAAAGTCATAATTAGGCCCTAAATGTCCAGCACATCAGTATGGTAACGACTACATTGCCATGGAAAATAAGTATGCTGATATTGTGCTTTGGAGACCTGAGCATTTAATGGGTCTTTTGCATGTGAGTCTGAGTAGGGCACTTCATTTTCTATGTTAATGGCAGTAACAGATACTTGGGATGAAATGAAGAGAGTATAGAAAAATATTTCAGAAGTTAAACAACAAAGCTAGAAAAACGCAAATGACATATGGATGTCAGCTAATGGAAGACCAGTGTTGCCTGATAGTTTGCAATTTCCAGTGACATGATACTTTCATGGATACACACATCTAGAGAGAGATGCCAAGACACAACTCCTTAGGCAACACTGGTTTAATCCCAGGTTCAGGATGCTTGCAGAAGAAGTGTGTCATCAGTGTGTGACATGTCAATAAATGAATGCAGGAAAAAGAATACATGTTACACAAAATCACATAGAGAGACCTGGTGGTCCATTCAACAGAATGCAAAAGGACTTCATTGAGATACCTGTTTGCAATGGGCTGAGAAATATTCTGGTCATAGTGTGCATCTTCTCTAGATGGTTGGAAGCCTACCCGACCAGAAGAAATGACAGTCTCACTGTAGCACAGTTAATTGTGAGAATTGATCACCAGGTTCGGAATGGCAGTTTCTCTAGAATCAGATTGAGGGATCCACTTTAACAATGAAGTCCTGAAGACGATATGCACAGCATTTCAGTTGAGCTGCAGCTATCAACCTGAGGCTTCAGGTATAGTTGATCAACTTAATGAGACCTTTAAGTCTCAACAAGCTAAGGTTTGTGCTTCAAAATCACTGAAATAGCCAGATGTTTTACCTTTGGTACTGGTGAGTATTTGAAGTATCCCTGCAGCGGCGGCTGGCACAGGTTAGTGAGGTGGGGTGGGTCAGGGCAGGGTGCAGCAGGGGGGAAGCTGACAGGCGATGGAATAGGTATTATTTATTTATTTAATTATACCTATTCTGTCATCTGTCGACTTCCCCCTGACCACCCACCCACCGCCGCACTGCATTTACCTGTGCTGGCTGCCACTCTATCTCTGTTAGAAAAACTGGTCTATCCCCTCATGAAATTCTCATGGGACGTGTCAGGAGATTGCCTGCTATACTTACAAATGCACTTGTGAACATCACAGATGATATAATTCTTGATTACTGCATTGGATTGTCTGATGTGGTGTGTTCTATTTCTTACCAGGTTACAGCTGCCACTAAAGACCCACTTCGAGAACAGTGCCAAAACCTCAATCTCGGTTACTGTGTTGCGATCAAGAAGCATGTTGGGGGGGGGCGTGGCCGAGCACGAGATGTGAGAAGACGTGCCCGGGCTGAGCTCCGTGTGAGGCTCCCCTACCACGGGCCTTTTATCCTTCATTTCTGGGGGTACCGGGCCCAAACTCAAACCGAGTGCACCCGGGACCCTGTTCCACCTCCAGGACGATTTTCAGGCGAATCGACGCGCCTGACCCTCCGACCGGCGGCGGCCCCGGCAGCTGGCCGCCCAGGGCGCACTTCCGGTCGGCGACCCCAGTCACCTGAGGCCGGGGATCCGGCCTTGTGGGGTAGGCCGCGGCACATGTGGCCTCTGCGACGCAATTGACCAGGGAACAGAGACCAAGTCCTACACACCGAACGCTCCCCAGCGACCCGGCTACACCGGAGCCCCAGGCACTAACAAACAGTTTGCCGACAGGGCCCACGGCGACCCATGGACACAGCCCACCCTGCCAGCCACCTCTGGGGACGACCCGCCGAGCTCCGTGTGCACCAAGGGGTGAGTGCGTGAGACTGTTTGGAGACCCGCATTGGCGCCATTGCCCCTAGGCCCTGGCGGCCTGAACCGGACGCTGAGTGACCCAGTCCCCTGGACCCCCTTGCCCACCCATCGCCCCGACATGGGCTCGGCCGAGGGGAGGAACCCGCGCCACGGAACCCAACACACCCGACGACCCAGCCACTCGTGAGCCCCGGGAGCTGCCAGTGACCAGGCCGCACCGGCCCGTGGCGGGCAGTGACGCCAGCCCGCCTCGACCACCAGCATTGGAGCCGCCCGGCCGGACTTGGCGGGAACCAGAGGATCACCGGGCCGACTGTTGCGGGGCCCACACAGACACCGTCTCCCCTGGGCCCATCCGACCACCACCGGAGGCCACACGGCCCTGCCCCTCTGGGCCCCTGCGGCCGTCCACCACCTGGATGCCGTCACTGGTCGGCGCCGGGCCTGTCTGACACCGTGGGGTCCAGGCCACGCCACGCGCAAGCTGGAACCACGTTGCACTGACCCCCCGACGGTGGGCCCGACCCTGGGGGACTCTCCCGGCTGGCGCGGGAGCAGACATTGAGCACACACCGCCTATATCGGACCACCGCTGGGCTACGCAGGTCCCCACGTGGCGCTTGGTGGCGTCTGGCGCCGCCCGGCGAGGTGCGCCTTCCCAGGCCCTGAGGACGGACGCAGTCGGAGAGACCTGGTGACCCGACCTGGCAGGCCAACAAATAGCGCAACCGAGAGGCAATTGCAATACGGGCATTCCCGGCATGGACTGGCACACCTTGGGGGATCTCATACCGGCCACTCCACGATCACCTCGTCCTCCCCGGGCGATGCCATGATGCAAAATCCTGAGGCCCTGCGGTGAGGCAGTCCCCACCTCCCCCACCCACGGACCGCGCGCCATCTACCACGGGTGACACAGAGAGCCTGACTGAGAGACTCACACACACGAGTCCCAACACTGTACATTGCGAGAGCATACTCGCCTGGCTGCCCAGCTGGAAAGACCACCCACATGTCAGGGGGGACCAGGGCGAAGACTGGCGCCGGGGGACCGCCGGGCAAAGGAAAAATGGTGAAGACCACAGAAGCTGACCACACTGCCTCCAAACTGGACACTATGCTGGCAGCCATGGAGCGCCTGGAGGAGTCCATGCAGCTGACCCGTACGTCACTAGAGAACAGGATTGACAAGGTGGCTGTGGACCTGACACTCCTCCGAGCAGACCACAAGAAACTGTCCGACCGCACAACGTCTCTAGAACATGCGATGGCGGAGACCACACCCAAGCTGGCACAGACGGACAAACACGTCCAAGACCTGCTCAACCGAGTGGAGTTCCTTGAGGATAGAGCGGAGGACGCGGAGGGACGGGCCAGAAGGAACAACGTGCGCATAGTAGGTCTGCCGGAACGATGGGAACGGAGAGAGACGGCGGAGCACATGGAGACCTGGCTCAGAGGGCTACTGCCAGAGGGCACACTGTCGCCACACTTTGTAGTGGAAAGGGCACACAGAGTACCATCCCGCCCGCCCCCAGAGGGCTCCAACCCGAGACCAATGCTCATGCGAGTGTTGAACTACCGCGATCGGGACGCCATCCTCCGCGAAACGCGGAAACTGTCAAACATACAGGTGGACAACGCCAAAGTGATGTTCTTCCCTGATTACACCATACAGGTCCAACGGCGACGCCAGTCCTTCCTCGCGGTGAAGCAGCGGCTCAGACACCTGGCTCTCAAGTACTCATTGCTATTCCCGGCGCGACTCAGAGTGGTGGCGCTAGACAAGACCCACTTTTTCGACACCCCAGAGGCGGCAACGGCCTGGTTGGATTCAGGAGTGGACACAGATCCCAGACCCGCACCAATGGAGCAACGCCGGAACCGAGGTACGCGCAGGCGGAGACAACGACGCAACTCGAGGGCCAAGTCCCCGGCTGTGGAAGCAGAAATCGGTCCCACCCCGGAGCAAATGCAGAATGAACAACTGGAGGCCGTCCGCATAACAGCAGAGATCAGCGGGTCACAATCGCCTATCCTGATTTCCAACGCCAGCCCGCGATCACGCGGGAGCGAGGACGACGACTACATGTACGGATTGCCGGATGACTCGAACCCGGGGGGCCTGCCAGACGTCACGCCCCAAACATCTGATCTGATAGCATGAGAAATCCTCCCTAGCCTAGATCCGGCTAGACCACTGCAACTAACATAACGGAATGGCCAGCTCACCTCCGAGGATGGCCCGATCGGGGGTCCACACCAGCACCCCTGATGACCCCGACAGACATGAACGCCCCCACCCTCGGGGCCTGTACTCTACTCTCTAACCCCCCATCTACCGGGCTGCCGCGGAGTCGCCGTGGCACCGGGAGGAGAGTTGGAGCTGTTTCACTGGAGGGTCACCGGGACCATATCATTGAAGGGGTGGACGGACCCCTGGAGGTGAGTGCCCCCCCCCCGGGGGAATGTAAGACGTAGTCCCGCCATGGGACTGACTGTCCAGGTCCAGTGACATTGGGAACTCCGACCTGTCTGCGGACACTGACACTGACTCCTGGTGCCCTTATGGCCCAATACCCGTGGAGGGGAACCGCCACGGCTCTCTTGGCGTAACGAACTACCTTGTTCTATCCAAGTGCTGTATTTAGTCATCCCCCCATTGAACTCACGGATTGATTGAGCTCGATAGAGCGTTTGGGCGGCGACACGTTTTGTTGTTGCCCTTTTGGTATTATGTTTATGTTCAGGTTCTTCATTTTGAGACTAGTGTTGACACTGAAATGCAACAGCGTGCATCCTTGGGTCTGTGGGAGAGGGCGAGGGGATAAAATGTTCATTACTTGCTGCTGCTGTGCGGGTGTGGGCGGGGCGGGTTGGGGGCCGGGGGGGGGATGGGTACCTGGGCGCAATGAATACCATGATGGCTACGATTAAATTTTGTACCTGGAATGTTAGAGGCATGCACACACCCTCACGTAGATACCAGGTGTACTCATATCTTAAAAGACATCAGATCCAGATTGCACTACTGCAGGAGACGCACCTGGTCGCTGCCGAGGTAGCCGCGCTTCGCCGTAGGTGGAGGGGACAGATAATAGCCACCACCTTTTCAGAATTTGCGCGAGGGACCCTGATCTGGGTTCGGCCCGGGGTTCCGTTTGCACTGACACACAGCACTATTGACACTGAGGGGCGCTATGTCTTCATGCAGGGCAGACTAGATGGGCAACAGATTGTCATAGCCTCCATATACGCACCTAATGTAGACCAGGGGAAATTTTTCACGCGGTTATCGGCAGTAATTGCGACCTGGGCAGACGTACCCCTGATGATAGGCGGGGATTACAACTGCGTGTTAGATGCCTCCCTTGACCGCTCGTCCCCCCCAGCGGCACTCGCCCCAGTGCAGACAACCTCCAGGGCCCTACTTGACTGGGCAACACAGTGGAACTTACGAGATGCCTGGCGCGTCAGAAACCCCACCGCCCGGGTGTATTCCTACTACTCGGGGGCCCACTCCTTACATGTCAGGTTGGACAGGTACATGATGTCCCGTGACCTGATTCCCTCCGTGACAGACACTGACTACCTGGGACGGACGCACTCGGACCATAACCCACACTCGCTGGTCTATGGATGGAAGCGCCCGCGTCCACCCGTACCTACCTGGCGCTTGCAACCGGATCTCCTGCTTGACACCACATTCCGAGAGGAGATATCCGGGAAGATCTTACAATATTTCGAGGACAATACTGACTCGACCTCCTCCCCGAGGACCGAGTGGGACGCCTTCAAGGCGGTGGCCCGGGGTAGCTGCCTCGGCGTACAGGCGGGCCTACGTAGACAAGTGGAGAGAGAATTGACGCGGGCGGAGGAGGAACTGTTAGATAGGGAAAGGGAGGCAACGGGAGGAGATGATTCCCGCCTGGTCTCGGCTAGGAAAAAGAAGAAGCAGAGAGGCGCACTCAATGAAATTAGTAATGCAAAAAGTCCATTAAAAATTCAGATCTTCTGTTTCCTTGAATATATTCTTTATTTTCATTCACATAAAAACGGCACAGCCAACGCGTTTCATCCCCAATTGTGCCTAGGGAATTTCGTCAGGGCATATATGTAACAAGTCGGTTAATGCGGTGGTCCTAGAGAAGGATGCTTTGTGGAAGCTGATGTAATAAAAAGGTCACAGTGGGTCGCAGAGTTTTCCTGAGCAAAATGAGCCACTCAGGTCCGGTTCAAACTAGAAAATCGCGTCCCGCCGGTTAACTGAAGATGTGACTAGGAATGGACCAGGTATCAGTTGATCCTGGGCCCCTGTGTATAGTCAATGTGGTAACTTGCGGGGATTGAGCTCCAAAAGTAAATCGGCGTGCTCCGGGCACAATCCGGTATCTGTAGTCAGGTCTCCGCGTAGTTGTGAACAGTACCTGCCAGGGCAGACCACGCTGTATTGATGGAGCGCCTAAAGAACATTAACTTCGCAGCACACTCCGCGCGCGCCCACAGCGCAGGTGACAAGCCCGGCAGATTACTGTCGTGGTTGGTGCGGCAAGACACACAATCCGCGTCGGTCCTATCAATCCGTACTGCCCAGGGCGTTGAGGTTTACACCCAGACGCAGATCCATGAAGCGTTTACATCGCATTACAAGTCCTTGTACAGCACACGGCTGCGGGCCACAGTGGTGGAGATCACAGACTACCTAGCGACACTGCAGCTCCCGACTGCCACCGCTGCCCAACAAGCAGAGCTGGGTGCCGCACTCACCGGCGAGGAGCTGCGGGAGGTGATTTTCTCCCTCTCCAATTGCAAGGCGCCGGGCCCTGACGGACTCCCGGCGGAATTCTATAAAGCCTACTCGCTGGTGTTGATACCGGAACTGCTGAAAATGTATAAGGCGGCGTCGGAGGATGCTGAACTCCCGGCGTCCCTAAATGCAGCTAACGTGGTCTCCCTGCTGAAACCGGGTAGAGAAGCGAACGAACTCGGCTCATACAGGCCGTTAGCGCTCCTCAACACCGATTATAAAATACTTGCAGCGGCGCTGGCCCGGAGGCTTGCACCACTGATCCCCGCTCTGGTGCACTCTGATCAGAATGGCTTCGTACCCACCCGGAGCACATCCTACAATCTACGCCGCTTTTTCAGAGTCCAGCGATATGCAATCCGACCTGGCCACGCTCGGGATGCATCGTGCTTGATCTGGAAAAAGCGTTCGACTCGGTGGAGTGGCCATATCTCCTCCGAGTTCTCGAGAAGTACGAGCTGGGCGACGCCTACGTCCAGATGGTGGAACTCCTCTATCGAGCACCCGAGGTCCGGGTCCGGACTGGACGGTTGTTCTCCGACAGGATCCGCATCGGGAGAGGTACCAGACAGGGCTGCCCTCTCTCCCCTATATTATTCGCCTTGGCGATGGAACCACTGGCGGAAATGCTCCGTGTCTCCGGAATCGCCTGGGGCATCCCACTGGCGGATGGCACCCACTCGGTGTCTCTGTATGCCGACGATTTATTGCTATATGTTAGGGACCTCACGCGCATCCCAACGGCGATCACGGACATCTTTCGGACATTTGGAGACATGTCAGGGCTCCACGTTAACTGGGCCAAGTCGGGAGCCTATGCATTCGATGGCGAGATGCCACAGTGTGTTGTGCGCATGATGGGTGAGACGCTCCGATGGCACCCGACGGTATTCCGGTACCTAGGGATCTTAATTTATCGGGACCCAGTGGATCTCCTGGAGGGAAACCTAGTGAGAGCGATATCCTCGCTTACGGCCCAGGTCACGTTTTGGAACTCCCTCCCACTGAATGTGCCGGCAAGAGTGGCTCTAACCAAGATGATAATGCTTCCCCGGCTCCTCTATTATTATACTAACCTGCCAGTGTATGTGCCGGCGAGCATATTTAAGGGATTGGAAACCCTCACCAGACGCCTCATTTGGAATAAGGGGAGACCCCGGGTGGCACTGAAGACCCTATACGCAGCCACAGATGCCGGAGGCTTAGCGGTTCCCGATCAGGAGCTCTATTACTTAGCAGCACAGCTGCAATGGGTCGCCTACTGGCTGAGCGGTAAGAATCTGATGGACACGGCCACCGCCGACACCATCCTATCTCCCGTACAGGTAATAACGCTCTTCCACCCCCTAACACAGGGCCGACCCCCCACGCAGGTGCATGTGGCGGTAGCAAAACGGTGCTTCGCACGGAGCCTCAAGCTCACCAAACATACGGTGCCCTATGCTCCGAACCTACCTCTGCTGGGGACGCCCTTGGGCGCTGACACGTTGTCCTCAACCGAGCTGCGCAGCTGGACTGCGGCAGGCTTGGACGACCTGAGCGGCCTGTATAGCGACGGAGAGCTACTGCCCTTCGAGGCCTTGGCCGCGGACACGGAGCTGCCAGTGGGTCAATTCCTGGCACACGCCAGACTCCTGCATGGGTTGACGAAGGCATGGGGTGATCTTAGCCATGAGCCGCCCACTCACTTGCTCGTCCAGTACTTACATGTGATGGGCGACGGGTCCCACATTGTGCATTGGCTTGCACAAGCCCTACACAGTCATACTCAATTTTCCTCTCGGAGACTGAGGGAAAATGGGCGAACGACCGAGGCACAGACTGGACGGACAAACAGTGGGCCGCTATATTAGCAGGCGCCAGAGTTGTCCCCCGCAATGCGCGATTTAAAATTATCCAATATTACATCATCCACCGCGCATATCTATCTCCGGATAAGCTGAATCGCTACTTTGGACTCACTACATCGGCGTGTCCCAGATGTGGCCTCCTGGACTCCGACTTCCTACATGCACTCTGGAGCTGCGCTCATCTCACCCCGTACTGGTCGGCGGTCGCGGACATGCTGACGGCAGCGACGGGTGTCACCCTCCCCAAGACGTGTGAAGTATGCCTATTGGGACTCTACAAGAGAACCAAGCAGACTAAACTACGGGAGCGTTTTTGGGACTTGGGCCTCATTACGGCCAAACGCCTTATCACCAGACGATGGAAAGGCGCTGCCCCGCCGCGCCCTGCGGACTGGCGCCGCTCTCTTGGCAACTGGGCTTGCGCGGAGAGTGTGTCTCTACACAGGGAGGAAACCGCTGGCCTACGGAAATACGTGATAGCCCAAGACTGGGATGCTACCCTAATCGCTTATCACCGAGCGTGCCGTCCCGACACGGAATAGAAGGGGCCCAATCACTAGCTACCCACACCTGGCACGGGCTTCGCCGCCACCCCCCCCCCGGCTCCTGAGACCTCGCACGACAGAGATGTCCCCTGCCGCTCGCCCCCTCCCCCCCGCTGTTCATACTGTACTCATGATACTGCTGGGTCCCCCCTCCCTGTTCACGTCTCGCATGAAGCAGGCTGGATGCGTCCGTGGTCAGGGAGCAGACACCCAGCGACCCATACGACAGCAGAGGGTATGACACCGCCTCTACCCGCTACCGCACTGGTCAGGGAACTCGACTCCGAACAATGACTGTTGGCTCTCGTGACCATGCTGGTCCTTCTGCAGCGCTATGACCTGCGAGCGATGCATCATGAGACATTTCCTGGTACCGTCACTTATGGACTAATGCACTTCCATCAGCTAATGTTTATTTTCACTCATGTATAACCGCAATGTCACAATGTACTATTTGCTAAGTGCCGTTTGAGACAATAATGCATTGTTATGACGCTGTATGAATAACTACTGGCTTATCTGTGAAACTAAATAAAGTTTGGGACCGTTGGTCTTAAAAAAAAAAAAAGAAGCATGTTGGGAAGACTTGTCTGGAACCAAGATGGAAAGGCCTCTTCCAGATTATCTTAATAACCAACACTGCTGATAAATGTGCTGGAGTTTGTAATTGGGTGCATGCATTGCACACCAAGAAAGTGAAAAGTCCAGATGAAGAAATTGTGCTCATTGAACCTGAATGAAGGGCATTGTTGACTACACCACCACAATCTATGAGACCGCAAAGAGCAGTGCCACCAAGATCACAACATCAGCAGTGAGAAGAAAGGGGTGAAGATTTATAGATAGCAACACAAATTCAAGTGCATGCTGTCCTGTAGTGTAGTTCCTATAGTCCCAATAGGCTCTGCGCATTGGAATAACATCTTCAGTAGTGTAGACATAGGACTGAGGTTAACTAGGTCTCTACTGACTATATTAGACTTACGTTTTGTGCCAGCTAGCTCAGAGTTCACTAGAAACTTTCTCAAATAAGCGAGGAGGAGTTTAACCTCCCTGGATAGACAAGAAGGGATTTAGTTTCTGACAACCATAAAACATGACAACTTTGCTCTCCCTGAATAAGAGTATATCTCTAGAGTTGTGTGAAAATAAAAGACAGCTATTTTACTCAGTCAAAGGTGCGTACTTAGTTTCACCAGATTGCAGAGAAAAAGAGAGACGGGCGTTTTCAATAAAAGGTGTTATTTATTGAGCAGTCTCTTTCCTCATACAAGAGAAATGAATTGCTACAATTGCAATACTTGTAGTTAAGTAAAGTGCATACAGTAAAAGCAGGATTATGAAATAATACTGTAAAAGCATTGATATGGTTTCCTAGCCATTTGATACTTTAAAATGGATAAAATAGATACATACATATATACATTGACTAATCGTACTCAACTGGTGCTTCTAACTACGCCTACCCCGGTGTACCTGACCTAAGCCTAATACGTGGGAGGGAGTAAGTAAGTAGCAGTTTAAGTTAAGTTTGTTTTGCCAAGAATCTGACTCAAGAATTCTCTGTAAGGGTTTAGTCAGTTCAGTAACTGGGTATTAGAAGGCAGGAGGGCTGGTATCTCTCTCTCAGGACTCGGTATCCCAGTCACCCGCAAGGGTAGGCTGGAAACGCCGGAGGCTGGATTTCTCGGCAGGAGAAAAGACAGCGTCTTTCTCAGCGCGTCAAAAGGGAGGGGCAGCGTCCGTGGGCTCTCGCATCAGCTGGGCTCTCGGGCAAGTAGTAGCTGCTCCAGATTCATCACCACCGTGTGTTAGCTTAAGGCAACGTTGGTATATTTATACCTGAAAGGTGCCGGGTTTGACGTAAGGCTGGACATAAGACGTCAATAAAGATGTCACTAAGAACTGGTCGTTCTTACAGTGCTTTACAGGAGTTCTCGGACAAAATCAAAACAAAGCAGCGGGGATTTCCCCGGTTGCTGGAGGCTTGGATTTGTTTAGAGAACTTGGTGTGCTTTCTAGGGGGCTGGAGGAATAGGCTTGCTTAATGTGACAGCATGCGCTATGACTGAATTATGAAAAGGGTTTCTATGCCGTTTAGGGATATTATTGATTTATAACCGGACAAGGGCAAAGAATAGGAATATCGATTCAGGTACCTAGATAAAACACACTACACCCACTCCACGAATTCATGTCCATAATTACTAAACTAAGCAATAGTAAACATATCTAACGGTGCATGTGTATACCGATCCACCCCAAAATACATTTTTTTGCATCTGAAATGGCATATGCGAAATACACGAAAACTGAGTATAGGTATTGTATGCTTTCAAGCAGTGTAATCATTCATTAAAAAGGATGCATATATATATCAGCATGAATGAATTGCGAAAATTACACATGAAATGGCTCTTAATACAGAAAAGAAAAGTGCGAGACCATTTCATCACATATAAATACAGTTATTTGTAAATATGCTAGAGGCTGAGGTAATATATTGTCTCTAGAGTTCCTAAAAATAGAAGCTCTGTTCTCTAAGAATAGTTCTACTTTAAGCAGAGGATGAGTGCCAAAAAAAGGTAAATATTTTGGAATCGGGAAAACAAAATAATTTCGTTTTTCAAGGGAAGAAGTCAAAACAGTTCCAAATATTTTTAGAAGCTTTTGTTTTTCAAAGCTGAAGGCCAAATTCAGAGTTCAGGGAACGCTGAGTGCTCGTTCGCTTAAAAGTTTATTCTTTCTGTTCGGGGGAGAACATCATTTCAGACAGATTTTCAAAAAAGCAGTTTACTGCTTCAGGTGAAAGTTCGACCAAGTTGGAAAATGCCGCAAATGTGCAGTCGTGAGAATGATTGCTGTCATCGATGACAGGATCAGCAGTGCTCACAGAGGGTCGTACCTGGTTGATGCTGCTCTCATCTTGCACTTCACTACCCTTCAATCGCAGTGGTGAAGTCTCAACGAATGCCGTCATCAGGATGGGTAACCGCTGGGGACAACACGATGCATGAGCCTTTACTGGACTTAGCAAAGTATCTGTATCCAATGGTACTTCTGATTGTAGTGTGAGACAGACGTCTAACACACATTCTTATCCGCACAGCATACATCTTAACACAGGTAAGATACAATTCTGCCAGATGAGTCTGAATGAAAGAAACCAGGTCATATTTAGATCTCTTAGCCGGGCTAATCCAAGGACTTTAGTTATGCGGTCCCGATAGCGTATAGCTAGGATCGTTTCTTCCATTGTTGCAGGAGTCTTGTCTGTGACGTGGCTTGCCATAACAAAGCAGGAGTATCAAAAATAAAATGCATGCTACGAGTCCCAACAGGAGTGGAAGGCCGCCAAAGAGTGAATGGACAAAATTAGGAAAGATGCCCAGGACTGCTTTGAAAGGTGTCAACAGTCCCGAAAAAATTGTCTTAAATACACTCGCGATACCATTCGTATCAGAAATGTTTAAGATTTTGTTTAGCATTTCTGCGAAGTGTAGGGGGCAATTTGTTGATAAAAGGTTATGTATCTCTGCCGTTGTCCTTGCAACTTGGAGATCATACGTTTCTTTTGATGACGTCAAGTGCACTGGCGTCTGTAGAAGAACAGACTTCATTCTGCTTAAAGTATCAATTCGAATAGAAGAGATTTTCAAACTGGGCCAAATTTTTCCCTCCCTGTCTGGAGTGTCGTTCGGATACAATACTTGCAAACAGCAAGTGACCCTGGACGAAACGCTTACCAGATAAGCTTTTCCTGGCACCAGGCCACAACATCTGTGGTCCACTATTAGAATGTAGCTTCCGTTCGAAAGCTGTCTAAAGAATGGCTCTATTCGAGTTGCAGGTGTGCCAAGCTGGTGACATGAAAGGTTATTTGAAGTCCCCTCACAGGCCCCATGTAGATTTATACCCTGACACAGAAGTATACCACTTAGTGATTTTTCACAATTATCACCACTAAGAAATACATTCTGTCCTTTTTCACTATAACATGTGTGTGTGTAAGGTAATTTCCATGATGACTTAATGTATCCTTTACCCAACCTTTCATACTGGCCTGCCTGTATATACTTTTGGCAGTATCGAAATTGGAAAGTTGTTATCGGAATAGTTATTATCCCGTGTATTATCCATTCAATGACAGGTCGTTCTGACATTGTCAATGGTAATCTCTCAAGTATTTCAATGCTCAGAATTGTATATTCTGCTCCTTTTTGTGCCAAGCTGATTTGTATATCAGTAAGGTTAAAGATAGAGAACAGTGACGTTGTGTTGATTAAACGCCAAGGCACGTAGCCTGAACGCAGATTTTGTAATGTCCAGCCAAGCTGTACAATAGAACACAATTGGGACTGACCATGTTGTAACATTAGCATGTCCTGCTCTATTATATCGATTGCAGATGATACAATACTGTCCAGTGAATATATTCTGGAAGACAGAGTCATTAACCCATTGTCCACAACAGAAAGTGATTTTTCCAAATTAATACGGGCAATTTCCCGTATTTTCTTTGCTGTTTCAATTTGAGTTTCTTTCCAAACTTCGTTATAAGCTGCATATATAGAGGCCGCTATGAAACGTTTTTGACGCTGTTTGTGTGGTCCCATAATGAAATCACGCAAGTCAGCACCTTCTTTAAGTAAAGTTAAGTGTTGCTTAATTTCTGCCAGTGTGGATGTATGTAGCCATTCAAGGCAGAGTTTTCCTACACTGTATGTTGTTACTATCCCTGGATGTTGTCGCTGGGAGTATCTAGGGTCTGGCCTGGTCAATTCGAACCCCTGTATTTTGTTCAGGAATCTATCTCGACAGGTATTTGTGTCTGTGGGCCAGATCAACCATTTTATCCAATCAGGATGTGTTCTGTTTTGGTTTAAAATATGGGATACGTCTATCTCAACATCTGTAGTGCTATTACTGTCAGGTGTTGGCTTTGGAATAGACGGTTTGTTTAAGTCTTTAATTTTGGCTAGGCCAAGACAGGTTGTTTGTTGAATTGTGTCATTCAAAAATATAATTTGTTCTGGGATCATGCAGGCTCTGAATAATGATTCTATACCTTGCACTTGCCAATCTTTAGTACCCCAGATGGTTTTTGTCTCAATGTTATTTTTCCAAAAATCAAAACCAAATGTATTCATTTTTTCAAAAATTGTTTCTGAATAGATTAATTTTGTATTTGTCAGCATGGTTTTCATTCCTGTCTTATTCAACAGTTTGAAATAAAATGTTTCTGCTTCACTTGTGTTAAACCCTGAGAAGTATGGAAATTTCTCATAGAATGTTTTTGAACTACCTTTTGGTGGAGTTGCACTATGTTCCCATTGATTATAATTTAAAACATTTCTAGGTTGAGCAGATTTATGCAAATAATGGTTACCATAGTGGTTGTAGCAGTACATCTGATCATAATTCGATGAACCTTGTAAATAATCATGTTCTGTAAATTTTGCTGACATAACTAAGTCTGACATCATATCATTAATACTTTCAAAATCCCAATCATCAGAGAATGTACTCAGTTTCACAAAGTCACTTAATGAAACCTTAAATTGATGAGGATACTTCAAGAGCTCGACCGGGCCATATATATCGTAATCTGTTTTGTCCCATGCTACCCCACCGGGTATTGGATTGGCTGTGAAGTTTACTGAAGAAAGTTCTCTTTTCTCGATGTGTGAAGACTTGTGTGGCTTTAGGACCAGGTTGATATTCTGGCTTGCTGTGTCCATTGTAACATATTTTCCCTCAATGAAGTGTCCCAAGCATAGCACAATGATGAGCCAAAGCAGGAGGAAACGTACACCTAGCACCACCCAAAATTCAATCCATGGGGAAATCAGATAGGTTTCTTTTAGTTGATGAAAGAGTTCCTTAGTTTTTTCTTTAAAAGTTTTTGTTGTTCTTTACTGTTCCTCAGGTTAGCTCGGATCCTCAGAAAAGTCATCGAAATTGATGAAGTAGCCTGATGCAGTTCTGTCAATTATTGGAATTGCTTCTGGATTTTTCTTTGTTTCATTAGTATAGTCTGTGGCTACATCGTTGTAGACAGGTGTTTCTTGACGAATTGTTGCAATTTGGGTTTCAAGAGGCATAAGTTCCATGGCTTTGTTGCATAGTCCTTGTTGATTCACTGTAGGTTTATCAAATGTGATTAGTCTCTCAGTTTGAACCTCTTGATTTGTAGCAACCTTTGGTGTTGTGCTACTTCTTGGGAGTCCACTTGGCCTACTACTTATTATTGGCCACATGATTGTGGTTTAACCAGGTCGATGGATACAACTCGGTTCTCCTTTTTACCAGCAAGGGGCGGTAGTACAACTGATCTTGTTCCGTTTATAGCTAAGACAGGTACTGCTTTTCTGTAAGAAGGCCCAAATTCCTTCTTCACCGCGATTTTCTCTCTGACCAGATCCCCAATCTTTGGAATCCAGACAGGCCTTGCTGGGACAGGTGGTTTCTCTTCAGTGGCTGTTGGCTGTTGTTTCAACTTTATGTTGCTCCGGTCTTTTCTTGTTTCATTTAAGTCCTGTAAAATAGCCAAACGATCTTTGATATCAAAGCATTTTCCTTCTACCACTGAAGTCTGACTATCGAGATCCTGGATATGCATTCTAGTCCCGAACAATAGTTCGTACGGACTGAAACCTTTTAGAAAATTTCTTGGCAGATTATTAAGACTACGTTGGACACTTATTAAATGTTTGACCCACCCAACCCCCGGACCTAATACCTTTGCCGTTATAGATTGCTTTATGTCTCGGTTTTTTCTTTCCACCATCCCATTTCCCTCAGGAAGGAAGTGATAAGATTCCCGCAATGCAATGCCCATGCTGGTCACGTCCTCCTCATAAGCTCGAGAGCTAAAAGCAGGACCCTGGTCAGAATGTAGCATGCCAATTGCGTCTAGACTCGCAAATCTTTTATAACAGTTCAGACGTCAGCCGAGAGCTGGGGTCTACATTTTAAGTGAAACTAGTCTTAAATAAATATTAAAGGGACGCATTTTTTCTGGGTATTTTGTATTGATATTCTTGTGATCTCTAAAAGAAGGGCATTGGTAATACTCCGGGCATTTCGCCACTGCGGTCTCTGTTACAGTTTTGACAGTAAAATGCAAATTTGTAGTTTTGCAGGCTCATTCCCGGCCACCAGTATATTGATTGTAATTCTTTCAGAGATTCCTTAATCTTAAGGTGTCTTAGACCCTCACCCATATGGGCGTCTGCCACTAATAAGTTTCTCCTGTTCGAGTTTGGAATTACTCTATCCCCCACTCCAGGGATTTGAGCAAAAAAAATGGAGTTTGCATCGATTACGTATGTATAATTGAGTGGATAGTTGACGGGTAGCGCTGCACAGTCGCCTTTTGATGACGTTTTTACCGCCAGCATCGTTTCCTCGTCCACGTATTTTCCTGAACGCTTTTTTGTAGCTAGGGAAGCCGGCTTAGTTGCTTCCGCTGTGGCTGTCTCAGCCAATTAATTCCCCGAAACGTGAACGCCATCACGTTCATGACTCAATGAATGTATCACGTGAGTCTTTGGTAGTTCTTTCTGTTAAAGAACTACTTGTTCCCAAAGCGATTTTTGCTTTATTGTGGCACCTGTGTCATCTTTGTAACCGTTTTCAACCCATCTCTGCAAGTCGTTATTGTATGATTTGACGCAGTAATAGGAATCGCACACTATTAGTGTCGGGAATTCGCGATCGGCATTATCTAGCGCCATTTTTAACGCTATTATTTCAGTTTGTTTATCCAAATTATTTTCTACAGAGTGTGATTTTGTTACCAGAGGTCTCAATTTACCTCCGCGCCACACGTATTTAACAATCTCACATGTGGCGTTATAGGCTTGTTTTCCCCAAACTGAGGGTTGTGCATGTCCGTCTGTATATATTACACAGGCGTACTGTTGTGTGGGCCGAATGTCGATTGGCAGAGGATATTCTCTTTCATATTCTAGATTTTTTAATTTTTTAATTTCCGGGTCAAAATAGTATTTCACTTTGTCTGTAGCAAGAGAATTTTCCCATTGTATCCATTTTGGATTTAATGCCACAGTAGGTAAATTACATGGGCTTGTTAATGCCTCAAAGGCTGATTCTGCTGTTCTAACAGAAATCCGTCTGCCTTCGGCTTGGTCTCTTTCTTTTGCTACAGCTGTTTGAACCGCATGTACAATGTTTTCCTTAATACAGAATGTTTTTTCAGCTTCTGTGTACAAATGTGATTTGTATGCTATTGGTACCGTTTCTCCCTCATTAGAGGTCAGGTATGTGAATCCGCATCTTCCTGGGATGACCCGGATCACAAGGTTGCGTGTGTTATCGCGTGTTTGCAATTTTGTTTTAGCTAACATGTCTGTTTGCAATGATCTCAAAATTTCTGTGTGTTTTTGAGTCCAATTGATTGTTTTAAAATCTGGTTTTATTAGTTCATAGAGAGGTTTAACCCTCTCTGCAAAATTTAGAATGTAAGTTCTTCCGAAATTCAGGAAACCTAGAATTGATTGTAAGTTTTTCAGCGTTCTTGGTGCTTGGATTACAGCACTTTTCTCTAAGAAATTGTCTGCCAGGCTTTTGCCTTCACTTGATAATTCATATCCTAAAAACAGGACAGTTAGATGGGCAATTTGTGACTTTTTAAAGTTGAATTTGTAACCTTCTGCTGCGAACCCAAGTATTATGGTGTTCACTCTTTTCAAGTGAGTATCCAAGTCATCATCTGTTAGATAGATGTCATCGACATAAGATAATGCCTCATCATCATACATTTGTAGTAACTCTGTTACTCTTGATGAGAATAATCCTGGGCTGTTCTTGAACCCCTGTGGGGGTCGACAGAATTTTCTGCGAGCCCATTATTGAGAAAGCGGTCAAATACCTGCTTTCAGGTGCTATTTTTTGACAAAAGAATCCATTAGAGATGTCTAATGTTGTTTTGTATTTTTTGCGCACAATGTTATTCATTAGTGCTGCACTGTGTGAGTTTTGTACTGCAAAGGTTTTGCAACATGAGTTAAGGTGTCTGTAGTCCAAAACTAGACAATATGAATCATCTGGCTTGGAGACAGGAAACAAATGATTGTTCATTTGTGAGGTGCATGTTTCAATCACCCCCTGGTATTCAAGTTGATCTAAGATCTCCCTGACCTGTTTCTTAGCTTCTTGCTTAATTGGGTACTGCCTCTGTGCAGTTGGTTGACATTTTAACTGGATTTTGTGAGGAGGAGAGTCCTCATCCCATCCAACATGGTTTTTATATAATGCAGGAGCTTGGGCTACTGCCCACTTTCTTGCAAGTGTATATTTTTTATGAATTGGAATATGATTTGAGAAGGCAGGCATAATCATTTCTTCGCCATGAGGGCACTCCCTGACAAACTACGGTGGCCAGTCTTTTTCAGCTAAAAGGATGTCATAGCCTTTTGAGAGGTTATCCCAAAATAGACCCCTTATTTTCCTAGTCTTATCTCCCTCTATACGTAATGTTATTTCGTATATTTTATGAGGTTTGCTAACTCTGGTATCTGCAGTTTCCACCTGAATGTATTCATTCGTGTCCACAGTCTCCAGATGATTCATCAGGATCTTGCGAGCTATGCTCACTTCTGCTGCGCTGTCTAGCCTTGTCTGAGCCCACTCTCCGTTTTTCAGCTGTGTCCTCAGGATCTTCGGCATGTTTGATTACTTTTATACTGGCTACCTTCTTTTTTGGAAATTGTATTTTTTTACTTTGATGAGCAGGTTCCTTGTCTTTGGACTTGACGTGCTCTTCCCTGTGTTCTGACCGTCCTCTTCTTTCCGATTTCTGCCAGGAAGTCTGAAAAGATCGAGAGGGACGTGTATCAATATCTTGATATCTATCAGGTTTCTTCAAATTATCCCTATTTCTAAGGTTGTATCTTTTCTCAGAGGGTTCCCTCTGGGGAGACTTGTGTCCTTGGTCCAGAGATCTTTCTCTCCGCCGAGGAGACTTTCCTCTGGACTGGAATCTTTTTTCTTTGGGAGTGGATTGTTTATTTCCATCCCAGCTCTTTTTTGGTGTGTTTAGATTATTTTTAATAAATATCTTTTCAGGACTTTCAGTTAGTTGGGGTTTTACTGGTTTCCCACCCAAACTATCTCTTCCTAGTTCTTCATAGGATTTTTCTATGATTCTGGCAAGTTCAAATTGTTGTTCTGCTTTATCTGTCTCTTTCAATTTCTGACGGATCACCACAGATGCTGCTTCTCCTTTTATGTTAGATAATAATAAAGCTGAGACCTGCTTGAAGTCTTTCAGTAATTTCATACCCAGAGTTAAAGCAGGTTCTGGACCGTATTCATTTTGAATCTGTCTTAGCACATCGGGTATTACCGCCATGGACGGAACACCATGTGTTTTTGTGTAAATGGAAGCAAAGACTGTGCCCCATGTGTCACAGTCCTCCACATGTGGTGCGATCCCCATTGGAAGACAGATAGTCAGAAATCTGTGTTTCTCAGTAGGAGTAGTATCCGGAAATACTGCCTCTATTTGAGGGATTTTTTGTGCTAACTAGAATGGAATTTGTTCCCGTTTTGCGGGCACTTTACCCAGACACGATTGTATGTTCTGTGGTGTTATTTTGTTTGTGTTCCCCTGATGAGGGGTCAGCTGTGGAATGTTAATAGCTGGTTGGACTGTTGAAGTCCGCATTACATATTGGACTAATTGTCTATGTATTTTAATCAGTTGTTTTAGCTGTGCTAAAAGTTCTGGTATTGACATTTTTTCTATGTCAGGATGTGGTGTGTAGCTGGCTAGAACCGGCCACGTTGCTCCTGGTCTACCTAGTGGACCGAGCCTGGTGATGTGATTATTATGTTTTAGGGCGCCTTTAAACCAGAGCAGGTGCTCTTGGTATTTTAATGGGATTTCCACCTCCTCGAAAGGAGTGTAGATATCCGGTGGTTCCGCTATTTTGTAATAGTGGAATTCATGTGTGACAGCGTTTGCTGCTGGAAAGTTTATCCATGAATAGAATACCTCTGTCTGCCGATATTCATGTGCCTCAATTACGAATATGACTGTACCACCTCTCGATGTCAGTCTATTTTCTATTAGTTTAAGAGTTATAGTTTTTCTTATGTTGACTGGGATGAGTACTGCATCCGGGTCAGTCTGCAGGAGACTTGTGTCTTCCTCTAGGAGACGAGCTGCTATTCTAGCTGTCTCCCAATCTCCTTCACCGTCTGACATTTTACTGACAGGAAGGTTTTTTTTTGTTGCAGATCAAGTTTTCAAGGAAACAAAGATTAGGTGCACAATATTTCGGAACACTGTATCCTTCAACGTTGAATAAACCAAAAACTATACATAGAAATCTCTTCCTACTAAGTTCCGGCGGATTTTAACCTTTGACCCACTCCAGATGTCTTTGGAGTATTTACGGGAGAAAGGGTCTGTGTGAAAAAGCACGACTGAGTTACTCTAACGTCTTGTGTTAGATTTACCGCCTTACCAAACGTTGGGCGCCATGTAGTGTAGTTCCTATAGTCCCAATAGGCTCTGCGCATTGGAATAATATCTTCAGTAGTGTAGACGTAGGACTGAGGTTAAATAGGTCTCTACTGACTATATTAGACTTAAGTTTTGTGCCAGCTAGCTCAGAGTTCACTAGAAACTTTCTCGAATAAGCGAGGAGGAGTTTAACCTCCCTGGATAGACAAGAAGGGATTTAGTTTCTGACAACCATAAAACATGACAACTTTGCTCTCCCTGAATAAGAGTATATCTCTAGAGTCGTGTGAAAACAAAAGACAGCTATTTCACTCAGTCAAAGGTGCATACTTAGTTTCACCAGATTGCAGAGAAAAAGAGAGACGGGCGTTTTCAATAAAAGGTGTTATTTATTGAGAAGTCTCTTTCCTCATACAAGAGAAATAAATTGCTACAATTGCAATACTTGTAGTTAAGTAAAGTGCATACAGTAAAAGCAGGATTATGAAATAATACTGTAAAAGCATTGATATGGTTTCTTAGCCATATGATACTTTAAAATGGATAAAATAGATACATACATATATACATTGACTAATCGTACTCAACTGGTGCTTCTAACTACGCGTACCCCGGTGTACCTGACCTAAGCCTAATACATGGGAGGGAGTAAGTAAGTAGCAGTTTAAGTTAAGTTTGTTTTGCCAAGAATCTGACTCAAGAATTCTCTGTAAGGGTTTAGTCAGTTCAGAACCTGGGTATTAGAAGGCAGGAGGGCTGGTATCTCTCTCGCAGGACTCGGTATCCCAGTCACCCGCAAGGGTAGGCTGGAAACGCCGGAGGCTGGATTTCTCGGCAGGAGAAAAGACAGCGTCTTTCTCAGCGCGTCAAAAGGGAGGGGCAGCGTCTGTGGGCTCTCGCATCAGCTGGGCTCTCTGGCAAGTAGTAGCTGCTCCAGATTCATCACCACGGTGTGTTTGCTTAAGGCAACGTTGGTATATTTATACCTGAAAGGTGCCGGGTTTGACGTAAGGCTGGACATAAGACGTCAATAAAGATGTCACTAAGAACTGGTCGTTCTTACAGTGCTTTACAGGAGTTCTCGGACAAAATCAAAACAAAGCAGCGGGGATTTCCCAGGTTGCTGGAGGCTTGGATTTGTTTAGAGAACTCGGTGTGCTTTCTAGGGGGCTGGAGGAATAGGCTTGCTTAATGTGACAGCATGCGCTATGACTGAACTATGAAAAGGGTTTCTATGCCGTTGTAGGGATATTATTGATTTATAACCGGACAAGGGCAAAGAATAGGAATATCGATTCAGGTACCTAGATAAAACACACTACAGTCCCATAAACTGGCATTGACGTCTCAATTAAAGGAGAATCAGAGGCTGGTTCTCAAGCCGAATACATTACTGAGACAGCATTAGTATGATCTAAAGTTCTGGGTGTAGAAACAAGCACTGAAATGAGAAGAGTCACTCGTAGAGTTGAATGACCACTAAATTGTAATCAAGGAAGACTGAGACAAAAGCTTATCAGTCAATCAGATACTATCAGTAATCCATGAGGAGACAGAGTCAAAAGATGAAAGTGAAACAAAAGGAGATCAACAAAAGAACTGAAAAGATCAAAAAGAG
Source organism: Lissotriton helveticus (assembly GCF_964261635.1). Taxonomy (NCBI): domain Eukaryota; kingdom Metazoa; phylum Chordata; class Amphibia; order Caudata; family Salamandridae; genus Lissotriton; species Lissotriton helveticus. The sequence continues at coordinate 1,766,016,699 of NC_136059.1, forward strand.
CAAAAGTGCCTTGTTGAAGGTATTCAGCACCTGAGTGGTCTTACTATGTGGACAAAGTACTGAATGTCACAGTCAATGAGTTGTGTGATGAGATATCTGAACCGTTTGAACTTCCATAACATCACCTCAATAAGCATTTTTGGATAAAGATACTTGACAAGGAAAAACTCTTCAATTACAAAGAGACATTGAAAATTCTAAAAGTCTGTTTGAAAGGTATAAAAAAATCCTGACATTAACTAATTCTCATTAATTTTATTAAAGAAGATTTACCTAGGCAGTCTGCACTAGAAGAGTAGAGATAACATGTTCAGATGAACACAGAGTAGGGTTAAGGATTCTCTATACGAAGATTGCTTTGCAGAAAGCTGACCACATTAAAAAGCTACTTATAGGATTCTGCGCTGAACTTTTGAACTTTGCTGTATAAAATTTGGTTCTAGAGAAATGTGTTGCCTTAGAAATAAGTTTACAAATACTATATGTTCAATTTTCCTAATATCAGTAATAATGGCACCAATAGTGTTTGTAGGGTTTTATTTGACACCCGAGAAAGATATTAGATCTCCATATTACATGCGTTTGCACTAATTTATTTTCAGTGAATGGCATGTAATTACATTACATGGCATTGTAGCAGAAGTTCATGATGTTTTGCATAATATTAAGTTAGACAAGAAACAGATATTTTGCTCAGTCCTGTCTATTCATATTTCACTATACTAATTCACCACTAATCCTTTATTGGTTCCACAGAAGCGTGGTATTTGCTGAAAAAGCGCTTTAACACCTCATAAGAGGTAGCAAGTTCTAAATAAATGCAAACCTTTTCCCTCTCCTATCCCTCCACTATCCTTCTCAATCCAAATAACTGACTAACATATCCACCGCTCAAATTACTTTCATATTTTACTATACTAATGCACCACTAATCCTTTATGGGTTCCGGAACAATGTGCAACTCTCTGTAAACGCACTTTTACGCCTTGTCAGGGGTAGTAAGCACTATTTAAATGTAATTACAAAACAGTACAGTACAATGTGTAACTAAAGCACATATATACATGAATGGTGAAGAGACATAATTCAAGGCTTCATTTGTTGAATACAAGAGAGATGATTGTACAACTTACATTTACTATAGATTAAGATAGGAATGTACACATGCCATGGGAGCAAAGGACTGTAGGTCTGTGCTCATTTACATTATTAGCAACTGAAGATGTCACATTTTATCACATACCATTATCATATGCAATTTCCTGTAGCATACTGCTTTCCTTTGTATATAGACAAAAACGTTATGAATATTTCTATTCCAACTATGATCTAATACTTTATAGAGTGCCTCTGATAAAAAGCATGAATTTGCACCCGCAAGCAAAAGAAATGGACACAACTTGGTACTACTTTATGCTACATACACCTGTACATAGTGTTAAGGCTTATCAAAACAATTTAACCTGCTTTATGAGGCCACTAGAGAAAGTTTTTACTATGGCTCTAGAGGAAAGAAACACTAAAATATCAGATAGCAAAGACAAACACAGTGATGCTAGCCAGGAAATCCCCTTTTTGTACCAATGGAATTATCGCTGTAAAGAAATCATTAAAAAAAATTCTAAGAAGACCCATTTGTTGAATTCTTACAGATTTTGCTCTGGACAGAACAACCCAAGACTAAGAAAAGAGTTGAGTAAAGCCCCTCTTTTTCCTGATGGAATGGGACAGGAATTATCGCCTTTTTTTAACAGCAGTTTTTCTACCCCTGACAGCATAGCTTCTTTCTTTATTCTGTTATTTGACAAAAGTGGTGATCTAAACATGGTACAGAAAGAGATTTTCTGATAAGAATTTTGTATCCCTCTTGGATTATCAAAAATACCCAAAGATCTGTATCTTGAGGAATGAAAAATGTCAACCTGGTTCAAACCTCTATATAGTCACTTGTGACTAGAAGCTCTCTCCTCAGCTGGGATGTATTACCAAATGCGGCTCCCTGACTACGAACCCAGCTGCAAAAGGGAAAAGGATGCGTCTCTTCCTGCCACTTCTGAGACCATTTCTGATGAAAAAAATGCGTCTTCTTGATGTTGTTTAAGAGGCTTAAGCATCTCCTTCTCCACTGTGGATATTGCCACCATCACATTTAGTTCCTTTCCACAGAGTTTCAATACAGCAAAGGGAAATTTGTGTACCAATGATCTACGGGAGGATTCTAACTTCCAGGGTTTCATATAGAGTGTACGCCTCCCTCCGATGGCAGTCCCTGCCTCCGAAGCTGACGCCAACAAACTGTGAAATGTCACACCTGAGAGGAACTGTGACAACACTTCCATTTGGGTTAAAATCACTGTAGGATCAGCATTCTGCTGGATGCAGTCAAAAAGTCTCAGGAAATCTTTGAGTAAGGCCTTGGAACCAGCCGTTACATACAAACCAGCTTATTCACCAAAGCAGGAGGCTGCATAGTACTGTTTCAAGAAAGATTTAACTCTCTCGTTTGTAGGATTTGATAATGTGGATTCCTTATTTTATATAGAGGAAGAAAAAGCCATGGATGTGAGAACTGAATTTACCTTTGGAAGCTGGAGAAACTTGTCTTTAAACCCCTCAAGCAGATATCTCCTATTTAAGAACCGAGGTATATTTTATTGTCAACATCCTTGCATTATTTTAGAATTCTGTGTTTGAAAATATTATGGAAAGGAAGGTCATCCACTGAAGATCAACCATATTGGGCATAAAAGCTTTCCTCATTCTGAGTGTTTTTTCTCGAAGCCCAACAGATCCCTTATATGGCAGAGCAAGTCACCAAAAGTCTTACCCTGTACATATATTCCTTTTGGGAAGACATTCAGACCGTTATCATTATCCAATCTTTGTCTATGCATTTTTGGGTCATTTACTGCTTCACCAACTGCTTCATTACTCATCCTATACAAGTCTGCCTTTGAAATGTAGAGGCTATCCTTGTTCTCCAATACAGTGATATTGTGGAGCTTTTCAACTCTCATCCACAAGCCAGCAGACAGCAATCTGAGGAAGAATGGGTTGCTGAGCCCAGATACAATTGTCCAATTTCTCAGCAACAAGTCACATACTGCACATGACCTGGTGTCTGAAAACAGCCAGCCTGCACCCTCCCCTGCATGCAGTGAGCATTTGTGCACCTGTCAGGGATCATGAAACCCTTTGGTAGTCCTGAAAAGCCTGCCTGGGGTGCGCCGTCCCCATCTACCAGTCCAAGCCTCGCACATTGATGGGGAGTGTGGCGCAGAAACTTGCTGTAAGTCGAGCACCACAACAAGTCAGTCAATTTCATACAAACATTGAGATTTTCAAAATCCAGACACCAGATTCAAATAATGAAGTACATAACTTGTCGAAGAAAGGAAAAACACAGAGCAAGCAAATGTGGGGGAGATAGGAATTCTCATGGTACAGGCCTGTCGTGGGCGGAGCACCTCATGACGAATTTAACTGGGACGAGGGGGACCAATGAGGGTGTAATGAGGGCATTCCAAGGCATAGGGAGCTTTACAATTTATGAACTCACACAAACAAGTATGTTTGTTGTCATTCACATACTGCTCACATTCCCTTTTTCAGCTTGGAAAGGGTTGGATTCGTACTTCAGCCAAGTGCTGACATTAATCTTTTGCCAGGGTAGGAATGGAAATGGATCACCCCTAAATATGCTGGGGTGGAGGGAAAAAGATTTCTCCAGACAGAAAAATGTTTATCCTAGGTGAGTGGATCAATGTGATCCCAGATGGCAGACCCTTGGTGGACCCTAGTGGCAAAAATGGCACCTACATCTGAGTAGCAGGAGACACCCGCCGAAAAGCACTGCTATTGCGTAATACCACTACAGGGATACGATAAGATGGACTTTGGCCTGAATTGTTGGTACAACGAGCAGGGGGGACCCAGTACCAGTAGCAATCCACTAACCCCACTAAGGATGGAGGCATGATTCCCATGCAATGTGACTGGCTTTTCCTGTTGATGGAGAATCTACTGGACAAGGCTAGGAGCTACAGGTATCAGCTGAGCGGGTTCTGGGGGAGGCGCCATGGCGGCAGTCGTAGTACAACAGAGGTGTAGACTGTTTCGAACAGAGTAGGTAGAAACTGCTCCTTGTTTTACTCAGTGGAGCTTCAGCTACCCAAAATAGGGAAAGACTCCAATCCAAGATGGCAGCCATGGACGCATTGGCCTAACCAACTACATTTGGACACAGAGTGGTAGCACCATTACTGGCCCTTTCTCTCATGCCCAAACATGAATGAGAGCACAACGGGGTATAGCTAGTGGACTCAAGTTTACTCATGCATCCCCCCTCTTACTCAAATAGCATGGAGGAAGTATAGACTCAACCCACTGGAACATCATGGCTGCTGCATGCCCTTAAGTAGTGTGTACCAGATAAAAAAGACGGACCCGCTTAAGATAGGGAATAATTAATGAATGCCTAACAACCCTGGGCATGCTTCCGACCTCACTGCTGCCCCACTAACTTAGAGAGGCCACCAGAGCATCCCCATAGAGGTGTTCTTGGGGCCCACTGCCCACCTTTTTGTGCCTTTGCAGGCCATTAACCCCCTAAAACCACTCTACCCAAAATAGGCAAATCAGATGCAAGGCAGCAGAAAATGGAATTTGAACCTTGGTGTGCACTGAGGGCCATTGGGGCAGATAACCCCTTAGGGGATACACAATAAGTACAGATAACACCTTGTGTGATATGCAATACCTACCCAAGGACCTTGAAGAGAGGGAGGCTAACACAACAACACTTCTGCACACTTTGCAAGAAAGACTTGAGTGCATAGATAGTAAAAAGGATGCGCTCAATGCCTGCATGGACTCTATTTCACTAATTTAGAGAAGCACGACACAAGACTAAAAGAGACAGAGCAGCGAATCACAAAGATGGAAGATGACATTTATACTAAGGACTCAACATGGAAAAAGTTCTACATGTCAACACAGTCAGAAAGGAGGACTTAGAAGCACAATGACGGCATAATAACCTCAGCAATTATTTGGGATACCTGAATTAACGAATATGGGCAAAAGGGAAGCCATTTAAAACTGCTGCTGATGGTCTTCGACCCAGCTGACTTCTTGCTGCTCCTGAATGTGGAAAGAGTGCATAGCACATTGGCTGCTAGATCGCCCCCTGAAACCCCAGTCCTCCCCATAATTGCATATCTATTCAGCTTTTGAGATAGGGACACAGCACTAAGACTGGTGAGTAAAAAATGTTTCATATACATTGATGGTAATGACATCTCCATATTTCAGGACACACAGTGGCTGTACAGACACAAGACAGAAATGTCTCATGGTAAGCAAACATCTCTTCAAAGAAGTCCTCAAAGCTAAACAACATGTTTTGAGTAGGCCACACCAAGCAACAGAATTCCTGAAGAGACTGACTAAAGGAAGACAGCACAGAAAAAACTCACTCCCTAGCGATGAAAAACAAGCTAATTTCAGCGACTCAGACTATTGCCCATTTATGAATAGAAGAATCCGAAAGCGGAATGCTGACCCAGCACCCAACTTAATTGTCGGGTGAAGCACAGACACATTAGCGCCCTCTGGTGGTCCTTAAAAGATATGCTTTATACCTGAATCCAGATCAGTATTGAGTGAAAAATATTGGTACTTCGACTCCCTTGCCTTTAATTCAAGAGGTGACCACTGGATCACATGGGGGCCTCCGTAGGGAAATATCTTTCATGGTTTAAGAGTTGAATACCATTCTGTGGTGGTTATTGTATAGAGAAGAATGGCAGTTAGATTTCAAGTTTGAATTGATCCTGTCCTGGTGGGATTGGGCCATCAAAGTGGTTGGGGAAGTTTGGGCATTATAGTCTGCAAGTTGGTGCCACATGCTCCCTCTTTCTCTACCAGCCCCATACCTGCCTCTCCAGCCATGAGGCAGCTGCGGCGGCTCCTCTGCTATGGCGGATGAGCTTTACCCTCCCTGCCAGATGCCACAAAAGTTGAAAAATAAAACAGGTTTATTAACGCTTTATTGTTCAAGTTCTAAGGGCAGAGTGTTGGGGTGGTGCCATGGGAATGACAGTCATGGAAGGGAGTGGTTGTAATGCCTTCAGAGCACATGTTGGCTAGGTTGGCTGTCTTAAGATGGCCAAACAAACATGCACACTGAGCTGTCTCCAGCCGTGTTGCCGGGTTGGAGACAGCAGGCACAGGTTCAAAGTCTCTCTGGGAGCATACATCCAGTCCGCTCAGGCCTACCCTGAAACTGCACTCATGCAGCATGAGCACAGCACCAGGATTGGCTGTAGGGGAGTATGGGAGCCTGTGTGGAGCCAAAGAAGAGTAGAAGAGCGGTAATGTAGCGGGCGTTGATTTCTCCCCCCTACCTCCCACCCTTCACCACTCTGCCATGATGACAGACGCTTCTGTGAGACAGCAGAAGGAATTCCGCTCGACATTGAAATCAGGCCCTTAATATGGGAAACAATCTGAAGTAACCATTAACCCATATCTTTCCTCTTACCAATAAGAGGAAATCACTTACTACTGCGTTGCTGTAGACAGGATCACATAACAGGTTACAAGCTTGGTACCACAAACATTATCCTTGGCAATTCATGGGCCTCATAAAGATTGTCATCCTACCCAGAGTGCTCTATCTCTTTGTGAACATGCCACTTACACTTCCTAAATTCTTTTTTTGCTTGCTTAGGATGCAACTAATCTATTGACATGAGCGGGAAAGCAGGTGAGAGTGTGATGGGAAAACTAAAACTACCCTTTTGAAGGGGATGCTTTGAAGCACTGACCCTGAACTATACGGTGGCGAGACAATATTGAGTTAAAAATATCGACTTAATATCAAGTGAAAAATATTGTGGAATAGAAATATTGAGTGAAAAAATATCGTTGTCAAGAATATTGTTTTTAAGGTAAGTAATATCAATTATTATTTTTTGTTATATATTTTGTTATATATTTCATATGTATATGATGTAGTTTTTTTGTTTAAATATTTGTAAGGTTTTTAATGTATTTGTAAAAATGTTAGTGGTTATTAAATTGTATTTAAGTCCTTTTTATCATTTTTGGTACCGTAGTGGGTTGCAGGTTTATAGGAGTACAGGGTGGGAAGTAATTTATTTATACAAAAATAATGTTTATTTGTTGATAAATATTATTTATTTAATTAATAAATTATAACACATTTTGTTAATTGTCTAATTATGTTATCACATTTGTTAATTAATATCAATTATTTGATAGGTAATTAATTCCGTTAATATTGTAAATAATGTTCTTTATTTAATTTTTATTTGTGGGATGTGTGGTTGTAGAGGTCGGGTGGGAAGTAATTTAAATTAATTTTTATTAATTATCACTTAACTGTCATTTAATGTTAATTATTTAATTGATCATTAATTATGTTAATAGCGTAAGTTATTATTTTAAACATTTATGAGTGGGTTGTGGGATTTATGAGTGTCCAGGGTTTTAAGTTAATTAATTGTAATTCACTCACTGTTTGTTTATTAGTATGCATTATTCATTGGATAATTAATTAAGTTAATTGCATTAGTAATTGTTATATTTTAGGTGTGGGCTGTGGGGTTTATAGGGGTATAGGGTGGAACTAAATCAATTTATTATTACATTTAAGGGGTATGGTGTATATTTTGTGGGGGAATATTGTGGAAAGTTAAATACTTTTAATTGAATAATTAATAATTGTGTACGTCCCCCTGGTTGGGCAACATCAGATTCAGTCAGAACTATCTGGTACTCACATGAGGTTTTATTATCACTAACACCCCATGATGAAGACCCTCATTTTACCAATCCGAATACCCCTTTCCCAATCCCACCCTATAACTCTCATCCCAACCATGTTAGGGATCTAAGATCCAGTTCAGTCGGGCACTCAGAATACATTGGGTTATCTGATCAGCAAAAAATAGAAAATATCAGCCCTGCACTCTCAGGCATTACATGTATGCATCTAAACACTAAGGGGCCCATTGGGATGGCGAGCGGACTTTAGTCCGCCTGCCATCCTCGCGGTGCTGGGACCGGCCGCCAGATGTGCGGCAGTCCCGCACCGCTAATTAGGATGCGATCACTGCCCTGGTAGTCGCATTCCCCATATTTGACATTGAGGCGGGTACTGCTGTAATGCCAAATAAACATGTTGTGCATTCCCATGCACAACGTGGCAGGCACCACGCAGTGCGTGCCACCTTCTGCATGCGAAAGGAGTGAGGTTCCATGGGTACCCCCAAGTGCACCCCCCAACCCTCCGGGGGACAGCAACGGGCCCCTAAGCACATTCCCGCCAGCCTTTCCATGACAGCATCGCCACCATGGCAAGGCCTTTGAGAACAGGCATAATAATATGGATGGTCCCTTTTAGGCACCGTCATCATATTATGCCCCAGCTCCGCCCAGCCGGCAATCGTAACGATTGCCGACCAGCAGAAAAGCGGAGGATGCCATTTTGTGTCCGACGTGAAACCCCTGCCATATTATTATGGCAGGGTAAATCAGGTTGAGATGGCAGGCGGATCGCCACCACCGGCCGGGCGATGGCGATCCACTCGTCATCATAATCACCCCCAAGGTATTTAGTGCGGCATCAGTTTTCTGATGTAGTACAAGCACAAAATGCAGATGTGGTGTTTGTAACTGAAACATGGCCAGAGTTAACCTCCGGCCTAGAAATTGTCGCGGCCACCCCCGGCTTTGCCGTCTATCGGCTAGATAGGCAAATTAAAAAGGGAGGGGATCTGGTTGTGTTTTAGCAGAATTATCTCAAAACGAACTTTGAACCGTTAACATCTTCTGCCTCTGAAGCTCTAGCATTCTCTGTTCAACTGCCCGAAATGCAGCCTTTTGAGGGTATGCTAATTTACTTCTCACCAGGACCACAATGTGGTTTTGTTGATCAGCTTAATATGACCCTCAAAACTTCTATTCTTATTCCTAATTTCTCTGTGTTAGTTGATTTTAATTTCCATCTAAAAAAGTAGGCCAATTCAGGCTCCATAAAGCTGATCGATGCAATGAATGCGCTTAGACTGTCCCTCATCATGAGAGGTGCAACGCATTTGGCTGGGCATATGCTAGATGGTATCTTCTCTAACCATCCATCAATTAATATTCTACCATCTCTTCCTTTTACCTGGTCCGATCACTGGGCAGTCAACTGGCAGATAAAGATTCATAGAACCTCTGTGTAAAGACATCTAATGCAACAAACTCCAAGTGGAGCCTGGCTAAAAGTACAGTTGACTGAACTGAGAGACACCCATAAGACTATACCCTTGAAACAAGTTGGCAATCTAGAGCAGAGTGCTGAAAACATCTCGATCTGGCTAAACTCTGCTCTAGACATTCATTTAAGAAAGAAAGTATGTGTACGTTTCTGTAGAAGTAAGTGTAGTGGTGTGTGTATAGCTGTATATGCAAGTAAATGGTTGGTTGATAGTTTATTTGCATGTGTGTGAGTAACTCTATGGATGAGTATCAGTGTGTAACAGGATGTATAGGTGTATGAGTACATTTGATGAGTGAGTACATGTATGAGTGACTATATAGAACTGTTGGTGAATGAGTGGATGTGTATGTAGATGTTGGAATTACTGAATAGGTTCTTCTAACTGGTATTGGTATCTCAATTTATTTGAAAATTTTAGTTTCTATTTCTATTTTTGAAGGTGTTTATCAAAGGTTATATTACACTGAGAGGAGGTCTGCCACTCTTTCACAAGGATGATGTCATAAGTGATGTCATTTGAGATGTCATGAGTGATGTCATGAGTGATGTCACTGACCATGTCATGAGGTGATGTAATATGTGACGTCATCAGCAGTGGATTGCGGGCGCACGAGTTATAGTTAGCTGAACTAACTATAACGGGGGAATTTCAATGGTTTTGTATGAGTGAAATGTCCAGCTTACTATAACATGTGTGAAACCTATGGTTTTTTCAGTGAATTCCTAAGGTTTTTTAAATGCTAATTCCTAACTATAACGTGGCTGAAACCTATGTTTTTTTCAGTGAATTTGCAAGGTTTTTTTAAATGCTAATTCCTAACTGTAACATGGCTGAAACCTATGGTTTTTTCAGTGAAAAAGCTTTTGTAAATGATAATTTTTAAATGTATTAATTATTATATTTATATTTATTTCTTTTTATAATAATTCCCAACATTTTTATAATAATTATTTAAGGTATTTTATTTTTTAAGTTACATTATATATTTTTTCCAATATATTAAAATTAAATTCTATATATTTTCTTTTTGTATTTTTTTCAGTACTCGTACGCTACGCATACGGTGATCGCACCATCCTTTTTTACGGGTAATTGTACTGTGCACTCAACCGCGCATTGATGCTTCCGCATGACGTCATGTATGTTTGTACGGCTCACTGTACGCATACCGCGAAAGTTTCCTAATGTTTAAAAAGATATATCTATGTATTTAATGTATTTAATGTAAATATTAAGGGAAGACATTATGTACGATAATTATTAAAATAATATTTATTAACTTTTAGTAAGCGTATGTTACTTTTAAAAGCAATTACGGAAATGGCGGCGTACGTCGTCCATTCACGCACCGTAAGCGCACCCTACCCATACGCCATGGAACTTTAAAATAAGACATTTGATTGGGTCGTAACACTTCCAATTCCAACTGTTGAAAGACCCCACCCATTTTAATCATTCTTCTTTGACTTTCTCAGAAGAACCATCTCTTGTTGGGAGCTCCTGTCATTTGACAAAACAATTTCAATATGGCTGCATTTCTGGAATCCACTTCAGAACATTCTTCAGAGGAGGAATTTATAGCTGAGCAGTCACAGGGAAAAAGAAAAGAGGCAGTAATCTGGACTTTTTCACCTTTCCAGAAGGACAGAAAAAGGTAAATGCTGCAAAGGTCACCTGCAAAATTTGTGAAACCACACTGTCAAGAGGAGATCCGAGCAAGAAGTACTCATTTGGGACAGCAAGCATGGTTTGCCATGTGAAAAACTACCATCCTCACAATTATGCTAGAGCTTGCTCTGATAGGCTAGGGGACAATACATCACCTGCTGTTCCCAGCACTTCAAGCACACCAGCCACACAGCCATGGACTCCGCATCCAAATATCGAACCGGATTTTGCTGACTTAATCATCCATTGCAAATTTTGCACTGAGATGCTCTGCTACGGGCAGCAGTCAATTCATTTAATTAAACGGCGCAAAAAGGAGCCCCGTTGCTCACAACGCAAAATTTTGTTTTGTTTATTTGTTCCTTTTGGACACTGTTTTGTTTCCAATGTATTTTTTTATGTTAAAAAAAAGACAAAAAAACAGTTCTTTTCAGAACTAACTCCACTGGTCAAAAAAGAGCTATATTTCTATGATAGCATGTAAAACTTTCAGGTTTTTTTCTGCACCAGTTGTAGTCTGTACGCATGCGCAGCCTCGTTTCCAAGACCACACTTCTTTCTTTTTCTTCAAGTTCGCCAAGCAAACCTCTCCTCATTGCAGGTATTACATTGCCGCTTTCTTCTCCCGGGCCGTGTGACTCATCCACTGCTACACGTTTCTAATATATTAATATTCATATTCTATCTATATTTATTTGAAACGTATTGTCTGGGGCGCCAAACCTTGATTACATACTCAGTCCTCCGCCATATTAGTAATTTTCCTCCGTTATTTTTATTATACCTGCCACTTTCATTTTTATTTTACCCCAGCCTACCTTCTCTGTGAGCCATGAGATTTCCTACCACAGACACCACAGTGTTTTTCCTTGGCCTCCGATCTTATCAGACTTGGTCACACGAATACCTAAAATCTAATTTGAAGCACGTAAGCCACAGCCATTACAACGCATGACCGTCAGCACAAAGCCATTACCACGCTTATGCCTTTATCATGTGTGGTAAATGCATACTAGTCGTAAAAGCATGCGTGGTAAAGCCATATGCGTGCTAATGGCTTCGTGGTGATGTTCACGCGTGGTTATGACCGCGTTGTAATGGCTGTGTCCCCCCCAGGACACTGCAGGAACCAGGTCTGGGCATGGTGGACTCCAGGGCACCAGGCGGAGGGCCACGCAGCCCCCCTCACACAATATAGAAAGCTTCGAGGGGTCGTTGTTTCCATGCTTTGAAGGGCGTCATTGAGGCCCACACACTTTTAATTTTGTAGGGCGGTGGCTTTGCACTCAAAAGTGGCACAAGGGGTTTGTAAATCTGGTACAAATTGTTTTGTTTTACTTTGATTTCCTTTCTGTCTTGTAGAGCATCCAGACTAAATATAACTTATTGTACAGCCAGTACTTTTCAACCCTACTCAAACGTCTTACCATAGTACTTCACATTATAAATATTATTTCTATTGTGGACCGTCACCCCCCTAAAAAAAAAGACATATATTGTTTTTTATTAACTTTTATTAAAACAACAATAACTGTAAACGTAACTTAAAGATAACAATATAATAAACAACCAGAAAAATAACTTTAATAAAACAATATTATAAACTAATTGTGATGTGGACTCCAAAAGACATACAATAGTAATCTGCAAAAAAAAAGAAAATTAGAGTTTAAAATTATGTACATGTGACTAAATGAGGTGAAACATTACAAGTCAAGGTAACACTACGACTTTACGTGTGCAGTGTGCCTGGTACATTTCACTTCTCTTATAGTCCCGCGTTCAAGTGGTGTCTATATGGAAGTGCCTACTTCGTTACTGACACAAAAGTGACACAACGGGATTGTAAATATGCCGATTTATTTCTAATGCATTTGATTGGAGGCATTGTATATCTAGGCTGCTGTGCTTACCTTGTATAAACACTGCGGCCATCAGAGTTCACAACTTGAATTTAACTCTGCTTCTACACATCAAAGTATATTCAATACGTTGCGGAGAATTCCATTGCTGTTGCTCGATATGCCATGATTGCTTCTGAAGGATGTTTGGTGAAGCAAACAAAAGGACATTTGATTAATCACCATAAACTGAGTCGCGAAACTCCTGACAAAAGTGAATTTTAATGTGAGTTCTTAATATTGCGTACCTAGACTGTTGCACCCCATTGACTCGCACAGTCTGGAGTTGAGAGTTTTTCTTGAAAAGTCAGATGCAGATTTACAAGCTCCTTGCTCCACTTTTCCCATGTTAAAAGTGACACAAAAGTGGCGCAATAAGCTTGTAGATCTGTACCTCAGACTGTTGTAACCTATCTGTTGTCACTGTACATTTCTACACAGTCAAGCTGCTGCACATTACCCACTCTCTCCTTTCATAGATAATTTGTTGTTGTTTCGGAAACAAAATTCTTTGCTCACCTAGTGCCATAGGCATGATTAAAAGAGGGTGCTCTACATTTTGAAGCAGGCTTCACTGTAACCAACAGAGTTCACCACTTAAACTCAGGTAAGGTTCTATACGGCACAGTGGACACAGCAGAGTCCATAACTGTAAAAAAGAGAAAAAACATGTGAGAGATAGTAAAAAAGATCATTAAAACGTGGAAGAGACACACATGATGGGTGGGGGGCTAAAGCACCATTAGCCTAATGGGTATTGCACACCTGCTGCATACTACATATTCTCTCCTTTCACAGATAACTTGTCGTTGTATCGGAAACAAGCTTCTTTGCTCACCTTGAGCCATTGCCGTCATTCAAAGAGGGTGCACTACGTGTCGAAGCAGGCTTCTCAGTCGTTGTTACAGTGGCCATGCATCATCGCAAAGTACACGAATGTGGAGCTTTGTAGGTTTCTTTTGCGGGGGGGGGGGGGTTGTCAATTTGTAAAATACAACCTGTAAGATAAAAAGGTAGTTATCATTGTGTGTAATTTTTTTATGAAAGGAGAGAGGAAATAAGAGAGTGACTAAAAATAATATTTGCAGCTCACCTTTCTGTCACCGGTGTTTTTCACCACGTGCCTTCACTAAGTCTGTACATCTAAAAGATAATAAAAGAAAGATGTTATGATTGGTAATTGTTACCATCTTAATTTGCACTTAGATAACATCGCGCTTTCATACACGTTCCTTTTCACATTTATATGAACTATTTGTATAGGTAATATTCCGGACGTTTCAGCGATTATAAAAACGTTCCTGCTATTGGGAAAAAAATGTATACATGTAAATTGATACTCTATATAGGAGTGTGTTCGTCTAAATCACTGCGTCGCCTTTTTGTATCTAGTCTGCTACAACCCTTTGACTACCACTTATGTGTACCCAGGCCTCACTGCTCACCTTTATGTGGAAAAGACACCTTCTGCATCTTGTAGTCCCGATCTGCAACAAAGAAGTCTCATATATGGTGCAGAGTCTTGATATCTCTATGGCTAATGATATACTCGTGCTCCCATCATCATCATGGCAGGTTCTTCATCCGCTCAGTGCTTCGGGTACCACTAACTCAGTGACCAAAGAGGCCACGCATGTGGTAGTGGGCCCCCTTGTTTGGTAGTTTGGGAACAACTCTAAAATGGTGTACAACACGTGCTCTCTGCTTTTTTATAGATAGGGTCACATGTGTAGTGACGGGTGTGTGTGGTGTGGATGTATACCAACCATGAGGGAGTGTGTGTGTGCCGATCTGACAACTAGACCTGGAACTAACAAATCACTACAATGGAAATCTGGGCCATGTAGTGTTGTTGTGTTTTCCTGGTAGCATTAGCGAGTGAGCTGTACTAACGTATTCAGTCTCGATTTATTTACACCTCCCCCAAGGGCTTTTAAATGTTCGGAGGGGGGCTGCCCGGCTCCGAGACACTGCAGGAGCTGGTCTTCGGCATGGCAGTCTCCAAGGCCTTCGAGGGCTCCGGGCATAGGGTCACGCAGTCTGCCACACACAATACACTAAAAAGAAGGGAAAGTGATGAGAGATGATTTCTGACGTGTTTAGGCTTGAGAGCCTGGCTAATCATTAAATGGGGTCTGGCAGTGAAGTGGGTCTTGCGAAAGCATGTCATCTTTAATAATTCCCTCTCGCTGCGTGTATATAAAAAGATATCTCATTTACTCATATGTTAAAAACAGAAACTTTCAACACCTCTTTTTGATTGTCTGTGAAGCATTGAAAGAAAACGTATTAGCGGCCAATCCCTTTCCTTGTGCAGATTTTGAAAAAAAATTTGATTGGCTGTTGTGTACTTACGTCTACCTTCCTCATGCTAATTTTGATTGGCTTTCTCTTTTTCTATGTGACGTTACGATACAGTCACCATGTATGTAGCCCATTTTGTGACACACTTTATTTTACTATGCGTTTCAAAAACTAGTTGTGGTAGGGTGCTTTTAACTTAACCTGTGTACTCTGCTTACAAGTTTGTTGACTGTAAAAGTATTTAAAAACATTATTCTATTTTCTATACTATCATAATTGTGCTGACTTTTCTTCTTTAGCGTGCAGAACTATGTTCTTTTATAAAATGTATAACTTTCAAACCATCCTTGAAAGAAAAATGCTCATGTTTTCAAAATATTTTTATTGAGTCTTTTATATTCATCATATGGGTCAAATGCAAAAATTCTTTTACATTCATTGGTATCAAGATTTCGACCACATTTATTTTATTTTATCATAAGATCTCATTCCTTATGTTTACATTATATAAGTGTTGCCCCATCATCTTTTTATAAATGTTTGGGCTTCTTTTACTTTCAGATAAAGTAGAATAGAAGTGCTACGACAAACACTCCCTCACTACTTCATCTTTCTTTTTTTATGTACATTTCATGTCATTATTACATTTAACAATCATGACATTTTAAACCACAATGATATTACTTTTATTAAAAAAGTGCTTCCAAAGATAATCCTCCTATTCTTCACGAGTGAAATTTGCAAAAAGCACTACTTAATATAGATACTTTTAGCACAATTTCACTCTAGAAAGATAAAGAGTTTTGGTTTTAGTACATTTTTCAATCATATAGAAATACTTGCATACTAAAAAAAAAAAAGAATTGTCGGTTGAAGTCAATCAACTCCAGTTGAAGGATCATACATAATATATAAATTATTATATACATTAACAATATGATCCCTCTCCGGAAATGAAAGATAAATTGAAGATTATGACATCGCTCCTAATCAATACTTTGCACGTACTAATTCATTAAATAACCTATATTTCCATTCATATAATTTACCTCTCTTCGATATTGTTTCCATCCTCTGTAGAAATTCATCCAACTCCTCTGGAAAGTACATACGGTATTATGTATTTTTAAATATACATTAACAATATGTACTCTCTGAGGAAATGAAAGATAATGTGGAGATGTTGCCGCAGTTCCGAATCATTCCTTTGCTTGTAGTTTCTTCGCCCGTATTGATTCCCTGAAACAAAATTAATCATCCCACGGGTGTGGTTTATATACTGCTTGGTTACTTAACAGTCTATGGGATCAATTTATTGCTCCTCCCACTATTAAGTCACGTTTTTCAGTTGACAGGTGTTCTCATTTCCAGTTTTAGCGTATCACGTGCTGATGTAAATGTGCCTCTTTCCATAGTTTTTAATTTTGGTATAATTTCTAAAATGCTTTTTTTAAACTCGTTTTTATTATTAAAGCATTTCTATAGGTTACTCTTTTTTTAATAGGAGTATTAACATTCATTCCCCTTTTTTTCTGACTTATTATTCTAGTAACTTCCCTTTTTTTTAAACTTTGTTTTAATTCTCTTTATTACCGTATAGTAATGTAATCATTCACTCAGTAAGCATGTACTCATGAAGTGAGGCAGGCTTTAGTGAATGCACCGATTCAAAGTGCTATGTATTATGCATTTTGTGGTGTAATAACCTTTACATTTATGCTTCAGGACTACAATTCCCCACTCACTATATATACCAGGGGACTCCAACTACTAGCTCGGGAACTACTAGTAGCTCACCAGCACTCTAAAAGTAGCTCTCAGACGTGAAGCCAAACCCAACCAATCTCAGAGATTCTGTGTATATTAAAAAAGGTAGTACTGCTCATTTCACTACCCTTAAGAGTTACAGACAGCCAAAGCAATGGCAGGGCCTGTTCATAACACTCAAACACAAACTGTGGTGGCGTATGAATTAATCAATTAGGGATGTATAGACCTCACTATTCACCTGTGAGGATTTCCAAGCGCTGGGGGAGTATCTGGGGGGGGATTTGTGCAGCTTTCGTCATTCAAAAAGGCAGGTGATATGGCTCTTCCCGAATGCTTTCAGTGTGGGGGTTTATCTGATGCTGAGGGGGAGGTCTTTCTAGGTCTTGGCCATGATGTACGAGAAGGGTGTGTCTCTTGTCTGGTTATCTCATCTTCATCGTAATCCCATCCCATGGGTGTATATTCAACGTTGGGGACTGTGGGTGGACGCCCAATGTCCCTACAGTGCCAGTCAGCTCCCTGCATCCTTCAGAAGCCACCATTACTTTTCCACACCGGGACCTGCTAATATGCAGCTCCCCGTGAGGAAAAGCATTATGCTTTGCATTTTAAAAGAGAGAATAGGTTTTTCTGTTCTCTCTTTCAAAATGCAAACTATGGGCCCTATTATGATGGCGGACGGACTTGCTTCCGTCCGCCACCCCTGAGTAAGAGGGACCGTCTGCATGGGCAGCGGCGGTCCCTCCATGACAATTCGGATGTGACCGCCACCCTGGCGGTCACATCCTGTATTTTTTACATTGCGGCGGTTGCTGCTTGAAGCAGCACCCGCCGCAATGTAAAAAATGAAAGCAGTGCATTTGCATGCACAAAGCGGCAGGCACCGTGCGGTGCCTGCCGCTTCGTGCACGCAAAGGCAGGGGGTACCGTAGGTACCCCCATGTGCACCCCACGCCCCCCCTTCACCCAGGGGGCCCGCAAAGGGCCCCCAAAGTGAATGTCGGTATGCTTTTCTACGGGGGAAAAGCCGCCGCGGAAAAGCATGTGATTCCCTCCATCCTAATATGGCTGGCGGTGTCTGATAGACACCGCCAGCCATGTTAGTGCTTTTCCGCTGCGGTCGGAAGGCGACAGTGGCGGAAAAGCTGCGGACGGAATTCAAGACCCACCAGCCATCCTAATTTGGCGGTGGGTCTTTGGAGGCTCCGCAGCGGTGGCTTCCGCCGGCCCGGAGGATGCGGGAAAACCGCGATCATAATCGGCCCCTAAGTTTGCTATGGCAGGGCGGGAGCCATAGCAAACAACATTGTTGGAAAAAAATCTTCCGATTAGACAACAAACGAATTTGAAATCGATTATCGCCGTTTTAGTAGTAGTTTGCTGCAGTTAAAGCGGCGATAATTTTAACGCCGTTCTGGTAAATATGCCCCTAAGTTTTGGAATGTCGACAATCCCGTCTCCCATTTAAATAGGCACAAAGTATTTAGTGAAATGCACACTGTGAATCGTAAAGCAACAGTGTCTGATTGTGATCGATAAATAATTGGCCATTGTTAAGTGCAGAGTAGCAAATTGTACATGGGGTTTTGTAACGCCAGTGGCTATTCCTCGAGCCTTCTCTTGAGGTTAATTCGAAGAGTTGTGTACTTCTTTTGCTGGTAATGTACATAGTGTTTTGTCATCCCAGTTTGCTTTCCCCTCTGTCATGTAGAGGATCCTGGGTAAATATAATGGCTTCTGTACAGCCAGTACCTTTCAACCCTACCCAAAACTGCTTACTGCCTGTTACCATAGTAACAGTTCATGGAACACTTAACTGAGCACACAGGTCACAAGTTCACCATATTATGTTGCTAATCCAAATAGCAAGTGTGCTGGACTTTTTAAAATTTCCCACAGGAACTGTTAATCACAGCTACAGACTTTGGTAAAGAGCTGGTAAAGAGTTAGCCTCAGTATTATGCTTCTAGTTATAAACATAACTACTTTTTAATTTTTAAATCTTCTCTAAGCATATGATTATCACACTACATAATAGTGAAATGTTGTCAGAAAAAGAAGACGTATACACTTTAATAAGCTATTATTAAAACAAAAACAAATAAATAGAAACATAACTTTAACATAACAGTATAATGAACAAAATGTGAGTTGGACTCCAATGGTAGGAGCGTTGGTAACCTGCAAAACAAAAATGAAAATAAGTCTTTAAAATTAGATCGATGTGATCGAATGAGGTGAGAGATTACCAGCCAGATGCATCAAACATCCATTTTGCGATTCCCTATTAGCGAATAATAAGGACTCGCTAATAAGGAATAGCAAAATGCTATGCATGAAGAAATCGCTTAAAGAATAGCGATTTCTTAAAATTCCTTAATTGCTATTCGCAAATTGCGAATCGCAATTAAAGAATACCTCCCCATTCATTCCTATGGGCCTAGAGGCCCATAGGAGTGAATGGGAAGACATTCTCAATTTGCGATTAGCAATTAGCGAATCGCAAATTGAGAATGCAATTTCAAGGGTGCAGGGGTGTTAAAAGGACACCCTGTTGCACACCTGAAATTAATCTGTGCACATATGTTGCGCACACACATGCCCTAAGGGCATATGTGCGCGTAACATGAAACTTTGAAAAATGCACAAAAGTGCATTTTTCAAAGTTTTTGCAAATTACCATGAAGTTCAACTTCATAGTAATTTGCTCCTCCTACTAGCGAAATCGCTAATTTTTTTACTTTGTTGTATTGCATTTAAGGAATCTCAATTTGGGATTCCTTAAATGCAATCGCAATTTAAGGAATCTCAATTTAGAGATTCCTTAAATTGCGATTTTAGCATTTGGGATGATGCATCCCAAATGCAAAAATACCAGTCGCAAAGGGGCAGATTCGGAGAATCTGCCCCTTTGCGACCGGTTTTTAGCTTGATGCATCTGGCTGTACATCTTTACGAAAGGCAAGATTGTTTTTTCTCACATGCACACTCTAGGTAGTGCACCCTACCCCTCCCACAGAATCACCCTCAGCAGGAGTCTGTAGGGCAGCGCTGCTTGTAGGCCTAGGTCTATCTTATGGTATAGATGGTATTTAAAATGAGACAGAGATGTGACTGAATGAGGTCAAACATCACAAATTAGCATAACACTTAGCAATATTGCATATTCGCACATGTGCAGTGTGCCTGATACATCCCACCCCTCTCATCGGCCCGCACTGAAGAGGTGTCTGTAGGGAAGTGCCTGCTGGTTCAGTTCTACAATATGGTCCGGAAGGTCTTTAAAATGATTCAGAGATGAGACAGAATTAGGTGACAGATCAGGTCATTATGCAGGACAATATCGTTTATTATTTGCAGCACATTTAATTGGAGGCATTGTGTACCTAGACCGCTCTGCTTACATTTTGAAAACACTGTTTTCAGCAGAGCTCACAACTTGAAGTCTGCTTTGGTACTATACTGCAAACTGTATTAAATTCAGCCTTGATTTATTTATGTGCAGAGTGGACAGCAGAATCCATAACTTGAAAAGAGAAAGAGAAACAATGTGAGAGAGAGGGAGAGAGAGAAAGAGAGAGAGAAAAAACGACATTGAAAGTGCGAGAGAGAGAAAGTAATAGATGGAGCAGGAGAGGTAGTGTTGATACTGGAGAAAATCTTCATAGCTCATCTTTTTGCCTCCGGTGTGTGTCCAACCATGTGCCGGTTCATAGTGCACCCTCAAGTTTTAGTGATCTGAAAGATAGTATAGAGTTAGTAATATACGAGTACATACAACTGCACACTTATATTTCTACCGTATGCCTTTGGACACTCAGGATACTGTATTACATCAACTTCCACTGCGAGGAGGTGTCTGTGCGCTCTTTTTCTCCCAGAGTACTATACCCATGCACTCCCACTGCATAGCGGTGAGTTCTCATTACTGCGTACCCAGACTGTTGCACCCCATTGTCTCCCAGTGTCCAGAGGTGAGTGCCCTTTCTTGTACACCCAGACTGTTGCAACCTATCCACTCCCACTGCCTGGAGGTTATTGTACATTCATACGCAGTCAACTTGCTGCACACTAGCCAGTGTCTACGCCCACAGGTGACTTCTCATTTCTTCGGAAACAAGCTTCTTTGCTCACCGTGTGCCATTGGCGTGATTCAAAGAGGGTCCACCACGAATCGAAGCAGCCTTCTTATCCATTGTTACGATGGCCACGCATCATCGCAGAATCCTCAAAAGTTGAGCTTTGGAGGTGTTGGAGGGGGAACGCCAATTTGTGAAACACAACCTGTTAGATAAAAAGGAAGATAAGATTGTGCGTCATTTCTTTATCAAGGAGAGAGGAAGTGACTGAAAAGAATATTCGCAGCTCACCTTTTTGTCACCGGTGTGTCTTACCCCACGTGCCAGGACATAGTGCACTTTGAAGCTCTACATCTAAAAGATAGTAAAAGAAAGATGTTATGATTGGTAATTGTTACTATTTTAATGTGGAGTAGAATAACATCGCCCTTTCACACAACTTTCCTCCCGCATTAATAATACAACTATTTGTACAGTTCTAACTTGTTTAATGGGCTTCGATTTATGAAGAATTATTAGAATAGTTATGTTCTCCATCTGGTCAAATAAAACAAGTGGTGCACAGTGATCCATGTGGTTTCAATCATCACGAGCGACGGACTTTTGACCGACTATAAAAACTTTCATGCTATAGGAAAAAAAAACCAAATGCAATAAGATACGGTATATAGGACTGCGTACACCTAAATCACTGCGTCGCCTTTTTGTATCCAGTCTGCTACACCCCATCTACTCCTTCCCCTGCGCACCCAGGCCTCACTGCTCACCTTTTCATGACAGAGTACGTTCTACATCAGACAGTACCGCTCTGCCACCAAGAAGTCCCACATTTGGTGCTGAGTCTTGATATCACTCTGTCAAAGGACATACTCATCTCAGGTTCCTCACCCGCTCAGTCCTTGTGGTACCACTAACTCAGTGACCAAAGAAGCCACGCACATGGTGGTGGGCCCCCTGTTTGGTAGTTTGGGCCTACATGCGGCGTCCGAACCACCAGGATGAGCCATCACAGCGCTTGCGATGGGAGCAACTCTAAAATGGCATAGAGCACGTGCACCCCGTCTTTTTTATTGGTAGGATCACGTGTGTTGTGATGCATATGCTAGATGGGTGTGGTGTGGGTGTATACCAGACATGAGGGAGTGTGTTTGTGCCGTTCTGACAACTAGACCAGGAACTAAGAAATCACTAAAATGGAAATGTGTGCCATGTAGCGTTGTTGTGTTTTCCTGGAAGCCTAAGCGGAGTGGGCTGGACTGACGTATGGCAGTGCTGCGCGAGGATGTGAACAATGACTCCGGAGCTATGGGCGTGGCTCCGTGATGAGCTATATGAGAAATCAACTGATTTGGGTGTCTGTGTTGTAGTGCTGCCGTCACCCGGGTCTTACTCGTAAATGTGTCATTATGTCTGTAAAATCCAACAAAATGGCCAACATGGAAGGTACGGGGATTCACTAATCCTACATTCATCCCTAGTTGCACACATAAAAAATGGTGGACATAAAGCATTTCAGCGAATATGAATGTTTGTTGTACATTCAGTGGAGTGTTGTAGTAATACAGGGCTATGAAAGCTTTACGTTGCAGTTTTTGGCACATGAAGGGCAGCTAATATATATACGTATGTGGTCAATCGGGTATACTGTTGAACTTGGTGCTGTAAATCAGTGTTCGAGGCTCGGAGTCGCGTCCACATGCTCTTAATGTCGAGAAATTATGTAATCTACGCTTGCCTGAAAATGTACTGTAAATACGGTGCTCATGTAAATTGCTGATATAGTTTTGGGTCGAGTTTGCGCTATATAAATACGCCAAAAAAAAATCAAGCAATAGCACACACTTATAACTTTGTTGCAGTATTGTATTGATCCAGTATGTACGTTTGTATTTGTAGAATGAGCGAGAGAAAGTTATATAATTTAAGTTTTTGTTACTGGCAGAGGTAAGATGGTTGCATAAGCTATTTACAGCACAATATAATGTGGTAGTGCACAGGAGCAGCATTTTACAAACACAATAAATACATAGACACAGATAGATAGTTGAAGTGGGTACAGGCACGTGTGCTCGACTCCATTTTATTACGTTGCTGTTGATAACAAGTAGAATAGTTATCATAATATCATACACAGATATTCAATCGTAAACGGTTTATGACTTCTGCTGTACAAAGGTAGGATCACTATATGTGAAATAATACACAGAAGATTCTATCGTAAAGGGTTCATGAGTTGTGGTGCCCCTAGGTAGGGGCGGTTTGTATAGAGACTATGATGATGCGTGGTTCAGGCAGACTACACTGATAAGAATGTATTTTGACTACTGATTTTTGCCTTATAAAGGCCACATCTTGATTATTTATGGTGTACTGAGTTAGTGGTACGTCTGGTGTTTAGCGTGTGCTCACCCTGCGATGATGCGTGGTCTGAACGGGCTGCACTCAAAGCATTGACTGTTGCATACTGGACTGCAGGAACTTTGAGCGAAAAAAGAAAACTACCAGATGGTTATCAATTGCTCTGCAAACTAGGTCTACTGATTGCTCCCCATAACAAATTAAATGATTGCACTTCACGCAGTGCATTCTAACTTTCTCAAAATGAGGACCTATGTCTGGTGCCGATGTTGAAGGTGATGCCCCAGAGGTACTTGGTATTGCCGGGGGTGGAGGTATATTTTGGCGCAGTCTTCTACATTCTTTGTGAGCATACTTCACAGGATGCAGGGACTGAAGGTGCTTGCGCATACTAGCAGTGCCACAGAAGTATTTTTTGTCTCTGCCTTAAATAAATCGAGGCTGAATTCAATGCTGTCTTTAGTATAGATCCAAAGCTGTATTCAAGTTTTAAACCCTACTGTCCACAGTGTACATGGAAGGCAGCAGTTAGCACAGTTGTAGAAGAATGCTTTTTTCACTTATTTTAACAAAATCTGAATACATACAGTATACTTTTCTCTGCATTAAGTAAATCAAGGCTGAATTCCCTACTGTCTGTAGTGTAGATGCAAAGCTGAATTCAAGTTGTAAACCCTGCTGTACGCAGTGTAGATCTTAGGCTGGACTGTATCATGTGTAATCACGATTGAAGTAACAGATGAAACATGTATGGAATACATTGTCGAAATATGTATGTTTCAGGGACATTATAGGTCAAATTGTGACCTGTGCTGTCCGCAGTGTAGACTGTCATTAAGTGTGCATTTGCACTCGCAGCGTGAATTTTATTATTCAACTAAAAGTGATATAAAATACGTTTTTGAAGGAAGGCTACTAAAGGGATATTGTGTAGGTTTGATAGGTGTTATACTTAGTTTGCTTTGCACTGAGTTAGTGGCACCTGAAACAACAAGGTTCAGTAGAGCCTGTGATGATGCGTGGTCCGGGCAGGCCGTACTGATAGTTATGTTTTTTGTCTTGTGATTTCTGCCTTAGTAAGGCCACGTGGGGATGATTTTTTGGTGCACTGAATTAG
Organism: Lissotriton helveticus; assembly: GCF_964261635.1. Lineage (NCBI taxonomy): Eukaryota > Metazoa > Chordata > Amphibia > Caudata > Salamandridae > Lissotriton > Lissotriton helveticus. The sequence continues at coordinate 1,766,041,192 of NC_136059.1, forward strand.
TAGTACCTATGGCACTTAGCGTGTACGTACCCTGCGATGATGCGTGGTCGGTGGGGCACAGTAATTGGAGTAATGTCTTTCCTCGATTTAAATCTGCATGAATTGTATTTAAAAGTGATAGTATGCATCATTGCTGACATAAAACTGTTCACTCTTCTTTGCGATGATTTATGGTGCAGTGAGTTAGTATTATCTTTGGCGCTGAGCTTGTACATACCCTGCAATAATGCATGGTCCATGGAGGCCGCATTCGGACCAATGTCTTTTGTCTGTTGAATTCTGCCTGAATACGGCCATGTGACGATGAATTATGGTGCAGCGAGTTAGTAGTACCTTAGGTACTGAGCGTGTATGTAACCTGCGATGATGCGTGGTCCGGGCAGGCCACACTAGGAGCAATGATTTTTGCCTAGTGAACCTTAATAATGCCACAGGGAGATGACTTGTTGTGCAGTGAATTAGTGGTACCTGAAGAACTCAGCGTGTGCGCACCCTGCGATGATTCGTGGTTCGGGCGGGTTGCACTGGTACAATGTCTCTTGCCTACTGGAATGCGTCATGTGCAATCGCCATTCCACCTGAATCGTGAGCCCTCACAATGTAGATCGAAGGCAGTAGTCAGCACAGACATCAAGAAATTCTTTTTGTCGTATCCTTTAACAAAATCTGAGGACATACAGTACAATTATCTCTACCTTAAAAAAATCAAGGCTAAATTTCATGCTGTCCGTAGTATGGATCCAAAGCTGAATTCAAGTTGTGAACCCTGCTGTCCGCATTGTAGCTCAGAGGCAGTAGTCAGCACAGATATCTACGAATGATTTTTGTCACTTATTTTAACAAAATCTGAACACATACAGTACATTTGCCTCTGCATTAAATAAATAAAGGCTGAATTCCCTACTGTCCGTCGTGTAGATGCAAAGCTGAATTCAAGTTGTGAACCCTGCTGTCCATAGTGTAGATCTAAGGCAGTAGTCGACACAAACATCAAGGAATGCTTTTTTGTCACATACTTTAACAAAATCTGAGGACTGAGTACAATTGTCCCTGCCTTAAATAAATCAAGACTGAATTCAATGTTGTCTGTAGTGCTAATGCGAAACTGGTATCAAGTTGTAAACTCTACTAATCGCACTGTAGATCGAAGGCAGTAGTCCGCACAGATATCGACGAAGAATTTTTGTCACTTATTTTAACAAAGTCTGAGAAGGTAGAGTACAATTGTCTCTGCATTACATAAATCAAGGCTAACTTCAATGCTATCTGTAGTGTAAATCCAAAGCCGAATTCAAGTTGTTAACCTTGCTGTCCGCAGTGTAGATCGAAGGCAGTAGTCGATACAGACATAAGTCTGCTGTACTGTGGTGCTGAGTTCGCAATGGGCCTGTATCGAGGAGGCACGTGGTCATGGTGGCAGCCACATGGCAGAGTGAGGACCTTTGCTGTGGCAGAGTCTTTAATCTTTTCAGAAGTGAACCACCCCCAAGGCGTAGGCTAATTATTTATACTCTTATGCTGAAGTTGCGTACGTTGGACAAGCCCATTCCACTTCTGCTTCAAGGGGGGGGAACAACACAGCTACATGACCAAGATATTCCCCTGAGTCTGACTGTGCAGTACACTACACGTATCAATAGTATATCTACACATAGAAAAGTTTTTGGTTTGTATAGTGAATTGTGTATAGCGTATCACCAGTAGTAATAGCATTGTGTACATTATTGTTGATGTGCGTGTTTCCTCCCTTATACATAGTTAGTTGCCACATCTCTGAACATTGAGCTAGTGTGCTGTTGAGGGGATATATTATTTTGGAAAGGTCCGTTGTCTTGTTTTGCGCTGCCTGTGAGGTAGTAGAGGGGGAGGGGTCAGGAGGTGGTTGTAGTGGTGGTGGCACTAGGTGTTGTGATTTTGTTGGGTGTTGGAAGTGCATAATTAATACCTCTATCACATATTTGTCTTTAGATATGGGTGTGAGTTGGATGTAATTCACACAGTACATAGTCGACGTCCTTACACTAGTTAAATGTTGTATTTAATTTGTTAGTGGTAAATGAAACTATCGCCTGTTTTTTTAGGTAGCATTTTAGATTTAGTTTGTTGATGAAAGTATGGGAAGTGGTGTTTTTTTTTGTTTCTTTTCTACGAGAACGCCTAGTTTGTATATTATTGACGTTAGTTGTGGTTCTGGTTTGTAGCGATTTTCTTGGAGGAAGGAATAAATTGAGAGTGGTAATATTTACAGTTTTTACTACGTTGAGAACAGGATGATAATTAAAAAGATAGAAAAAAACAGATATGCTTAATGAACATTATAATTAGGAATTATCATTTAAAAAACCTTTGAAATTCACTGGAAAAACCATAGGTTTCAGGTAGGGTTATAGTTAGGAATTAGCATTTAAAAAGCCTTAGAAATTCACTGAAAAAAATAAGTTTCAAGGTGTTATAGTTAGCTGGACATTTCACTTGTACAAAACCATGGAAATTCCTCTGTTATAGTTAGTTGTACTAACTGTAACTCTCGCGCCCGCAATCCACTGGTGATGATGTCACATATTACATCATTCATGACATGGTCAGTGACATCACTGATGGCATCTCAAATGACATCACGGATGACATCTCTGATGACTTCATCCATGTGACAATCAGATACACCTCATCATACACTAGTATAACCTTTCTTCACTCACTGTAAAATACAGAGTACCATATTTGAATCCATTGACACAGCAATACAAGTATCTAAAAACCCACTCAGTGATTCCTAGATCTATACACACACATAACCAATTACCTATAGATTCACTCAATTTCAATTTATAAAGCTTTATTCGACATTTGTCATAAAAGCATTCACCTAACCCTATACAATAAATACTAAATATAAAAATACTTCTAAAAATACATATTAAACATTTAGTGCCGAATAAGACATGATAAAAAATACATCAGAATTACACACATTATTACATTTTTTTAAAAATTTAAAATTCCTTTACATTAGAAAACAAAGGACAATAGTCACATGTCGCAAAAACAGAATTAAGGATATACATAATTTCATTGTAATGCAATAGCCGTTAATGATCGAGTACGGATTAGCCATGACCAAGCCAAAAATTTTGCTACACCAACCACAAGCAATGTTGAACAATCTGTTTCGAGTATCCTAAGGGCTTCGGAATGGCTTCGGGTACCCAACTTTGAGCACACCGGATTTAACCACTTACGTCTAGGGAGCAAATACAGTGGACAACAAAACAAGAAATGGGCGATATGTTCAGTTTCTTCTTTACAATGGTGACAATTCTCATCCCATGCCGGGGCCCAATGCCTCTTAAACGCATTCAAAGGTAAAGTACCAATGCGGAATTGAAAATAAAGTTTTCTATCGTATGGTTTTTCAATAAGGTCCCAAAAAGGCTCATAGGAGGGATACATTTTTGCATTTAAAAAGCGAGATGTCAAGTTTACGCTTGTACTGCCACTAAACATTGTACAATATACCATTTCCCAGTATAGCTCTTTTAGCTTTTCCTTAGTAGGAAAGCAAGCTAGATCATTGTTGTCCCATAAATAGTCCAATTTCAGTTTTGTAAGGAGCCCCCGCAATTCCCTTAACCATGGGATAATATGGAAACGATCAAATTTGATGACATCCCTCAATGCTGCTGCATAATGGTTTAATTCTGGTGTCACCATAACTCGTCTCCAATATAGGAGGGGCCGGAGCCTCGCAACATCCTCAACAGATTTTCTTCCCAGATCTAGTTTTAACGGGATTGTTGGCGTACTTTGGGGGACCATTGTAATCCCTCTTAGAAACCTGTTTTCTGCTCGGCCCAATTCACTCAGGTTTGAAAAACCCCATAGTTCCGATCCATATAAACAAGCCCCCAGGACTTTCATGGAATATATTTCCATCACGCAATTTACCGGCTTTGTCAATGAAGTACGATGTTTTAATGAGATGGCACCTGCTAATTGTCTAAATTTTAGTAGGGTTGTAGTTATATGTTTCTTCCAGCTCATGTTTTCTTGCAGAGTGATACCTAGGTATGAGAAGGAGTCCACTCTTTCTAAAGGTGTTCCTTTGTATTTTATTACACCCTTAAAAGAGGACTGCAAATTGAGGCACATGAATTTCCTTTTAGTAGTGTTTAATTCTAGGCCCCTCTCATCACAATATACACCAAAGGCATCAACTACTTTTTGTAACCCACTAGGGGTGCGGGAAAGTAAAAGAGTATCATCCGCAAACATGAGGACTGGCACACGGGAGCCGGCAATTACAGGGGCGTCACTGGCAATCTTCTCTAAATGTTCAACAATACCATTTATGTAAATAGAGAAGAGTGTTGGCGCTAGGACACACCCTTGTCTCACCCCACGTTCAACCGGAAAGGGATCAGTTACATCTCCTTGTTTGCCCCATCGTATCCTTGCAAAATTATTTTCGTGCAGGCGCACAAGGAGTGTAAGCAATTCCTGCTTTAAGCCTGCGTCCGCCAAGGTCTGCCAGAGTTTTTCCCTGGGGACCATGTCGAAAGCGGCTTTTAAATCTACAAAAACTGCATACAATGTCCCCTTCTTCAGGATAACATTTCTCCAATAGATTGTTAAAAAATGGAGGACTTGGTCAACGCTGCTAGTTAGGGGCCTAAACCCAGCTTGATAGGATGACAGAATGTTGTTTTCGTCGATCCATTGTTGCAGTTTATTTTGCAGTAGTCGACCCATTAGCTTTTGTGCTGTATCAATCAGGCTAATGGGTCTATAATTTTTAGCCTGGGATCGATCACCTTTCTTATATATAGGGATTATTTCGGCTCCCTTCCATGAGGGAGGCACTCTCCCTCCCATGGCCACTGCATTAGCCAACATTGTAAAGTAGCTGCACCATGACTTCCGATCGGATAAAAAAATATCGGCCGGAATTCCATCCATGCCTGGTGCTTTCCCCCCTGCTACACAGTCCAATACATCACTCACATCTCTCTCAACAAATAAAGGTACTTTGTAGTAGACTTGCGGAGGTGGACTAACATTATTAAACATGGGGTTACGGGCATACTGTGGACGAAAGTATTCTATCCAACTGTTTTTTGCGACATTATTAGCAGGCTGGGGTGCTATGCCACCCTTTGCCCATTTTACTGAAGCCCAGAAGCGCTTGGAATCCTTGGTGGCACAAACCTCCTTTAGTTCACGCCAACAATCCTCGTCCCAACGCTTCTTTGCTAGTTTTTGAGCCTGCCTATACTGGTCTCTTGCCAGCCTTACTACTTCTGGCCTTCCTGATCTTAATTCCCTGCTAAGATTATCTCGTGCTGCCCTACAGCTCTTATCATACCACCCTCTAGTTTCTTGGGCTTTCTTTATTTTATTTGTAGATATTTTTTTAAGCAAAAAGCTTTGGATTCTAGAGAAGAGTATCTCATGGGCAGCCATCATGTAGTCAATAAAATCGGACTGTCCATAATGAGACTTAATCTTAGCAACTTCGCCCACCACTACTTTCCTAAGAGTTTCCAGTTTGGGAATATCTTCTAGGAGCATGCTCCACTTCAAATATCGAGTGTTATTTGAACTTACAAGGTCCCGTGTGACCATGCGATCCTCTATAGGTTGCTCGGGTGTGTCATGGTAGGTATGTAGCGTCAGACACAATGGATTATGATCACTTTCAATCTTATCCTTCACTTCCATATCTACCAATTTGTCCCAAGCCCTTATATCCAGGAGTATATAATCTATCCTACTGGCTGATCGGCCATTATCAAAAGTATTATTCCCCCTAGGATCTGACAATGCTCGCCCATTGACTGCTCTAAGTCCTCTAGAAAGACAAAAACTTTTCAGTTGGATTGCTACCGTGCTCCATTTCTTGATTACTGGGATATCTAGTTGGGGGATTCCCCACTTGGTATCCTCATCTTCGGCCAGGATCTTATCCTCCTCACCCAGGGGTTCAAAGGTGGTATTAAAATCCCCGCCTATTAATATATGGGTTGGGTCTGGCAGCAATTCAATATGGTTCTCAAGGCACGTTAGGGTCTCTGATAATTTACCCCCGGCAACTCCCCTCGAATAGAGATTAAACAGGGCTAGTTGCTGACCATTTTGCCAGGTGATATCAAGTGCCAAAATATCATTAGAGGGTATAGACCTTTGTTTAACCGAACAATTCAAAGTTTGGCGTACCCAAATTAACAGGCCCCCCGAGGGACGTCCCACTCGATTTCTTAAAGCCGGGACGTAGAAATTCAAATACCCTTGCCTGAAAATTGGTGTAAGCGACCAAGTTTCTTGGAACATGACAATGTCGTAAAAGTTAGTAAAGTCGACCCAGTCTGGGATGTTTTGTTTATTAGAAATTCCAGCTATGTTCCATGAAACAATTGATAGTTTCGGTTTGGCCTTTAGGGTGTGAGCATGATCAATATCAGGGGCTTTTACTGTTTCTGTAGGAACTATTCCCGGTATCACATTATTATTCAATGTTGGTGGCATCTCAGTTTCTTCCAATAGCCTTTTCTGTCCCACCTGAACCCTATTTACTTCCTCTAGGACGGTGGTCCGAAATACATCTGGGACTATTGTAGGCTCGTCTAGCATGGGAGTCTTAACATAACTTTGGCCCTGGTGCATATCTAGGGTGGCGGAGGAGGCACATGCGAGTCAATCACACTCATTTAAATCAGTTAGCACAGAATATTGGTTGTCCAAATTTAACCCCCACTCACATACTGGATTGGACCTGGCAATTCTATTTCCCACAATTGTCCATTTTGTTCTTAATATACTCGGTTTGGCTACTATACCTCTTCTGCTATAGAAAAAGTCCAGTGTCAAAGGAACTATTTCAGCTGTCCTACGTTGTGGGGGGAGGATGTTACGTAGGACATCAGGCAAGACTTCAGGTCCCTTAAAGTTCAAGACCACACAATCCCCTTGGAATTTTTTCGCCTTAGTACCTATCCACCTAACCCTTCTTGCTGTAAGCAGATCGTCAGATAGTTTTTCCTTGCCCCAGGGAGTTATGTGCATGTTGCTACTAAGCCACTGAAGGGCTTTATTTCTTAGGAAATCAGGTGTCTCAATCTGTCCAGTTTTCAGCAAGGGTGCGTTTGCTAGTACTAAAATAAGGGGCGAGGCCTCAACTATTAGTTCAACTGGGGCAGATTCTGGATTCGGAATCTCAGGGATAGTATTGCCCATTAATTGGGTTGCATCTGGAACTTGGACCATATCAGGAGTGTTATCGACCATATGGCTAATTTGTTGGACTTGCTCAGAGGGAGCTTGTGGGCCAATATTCATGTTCACCCCAAGTAATTTCCCCGCCGTCTCCAGTTGTTCAAATTTAGTTACTACTAGGTTTGATATTTCCCCCACCCCCTCGTTGGTTTTCCTTAACAGGGACTCCAGCTTGTTGACCTTATTGGCTAATTTGTCAACTTTTGATATGAGGGGTTTCATCAAACCTAATAGTTTAGACCAGCGATTCCCAAACTGTGCGCCGCGGCGCCCTAGTGCGCCGTTATGAGGAGCCAGGGGCGCCGCGGCACGATGTGGGAAAGTGCAGGGCAGCGCTACATACTGGGGAGAAATGCCGTCAGCAGCACTCGCTGTTGGAGGCCATCTCACATTTCTTTGAAGTGCTGAAGAGGCTTCAACAGCTCCTCCCAGACCTGCAGTCTGTCAATTAGCCCCATTGTCATTCTGTCTGTGGCGATTCTCTCACACAGAATGACAATGGGCCATACTGCAGTTACAGAAGCCTAGCGCGCGCCCGGCAGGATTGCATTACCTTGGGGAGACCTGCCGTCTCTGTCCCTCTCCACCACACGCCGTCTCTGTCCCTCTCCATCACACCCTGTCCTCTGCCCTCTCCATCACACACACCGTCCTCCGCCCTCTCCACCACATGCCGTCTCTGTCCCTCCGTGCCCTACTCTTGCTTGTTAGCAAAGGTGTGGTTCTCTGTTGTACTGCACCGCACCTCTGCTCTTCTTTATTATTGCGTCGATCGCCTCTCCCGACTCGAGTGAAAAGGAAAGATTGATGAGGGAAAAGTAGGGCACAAGGGGAGAGAGAAAAAAGTTTGACATAAATGAATAAGGAAAGGTGAAAGACCTGAAAGGTGCAGTGCAGGGTAGATGGATATTAGAGTTAAGTGCTATGTAGATGGCAGGACATTGTTTTCCATCCGGCTTCTGTGCAAAGGCCACCATATGAGTAGATGGGAGTGAGATGGGAGTGAGAGTAACAGAGTGACAGAGAAAGAGTGAGAGCGACCTAGGGGTTGGAGAGAGAATCGTAGGTTCTTTAAAAAACCAAAACCTAGATAGATGCCAAGTAAGAGAAACATATGCCTTTAGAAAATAACTTTTGGTACTGTGGGTGCAGGGTGAGGGGCCTGGTGGAGAGCGCTGGGTGAGTGCATGGTCAGGGGCCTGGTGGAGAGCGTTGAGTGGGTGGGGGCAGGGTCAGGTCCTGGTGGAGAGCGTTGAGTGGGTGGGGGCAGGGTCAGGGTCCTGGTGGAGAGCATTGAGTGGGTGGGGGCAGGGTCAGGTCCTGGTGGAGAGCTTTGGGTGGGTGGGTGGGTGCAGGGTCAGGGGCCTGGTGGAGAGCGTTAGGTGGGTGGGTGCATGGTCAGGTCCTGGTGGAGAGCTTTGGGTGGGTGGGTGGGTGCAGGGTCAGGGGCCTGGTGGAGAGCTTTGGGTGGGTGGGTGGGTGCAGGGTCAGGTCCTGGTGGAGAGCTTTGGGTGGGTGGGTGGGTGCAGGGTCAGGGGCCTGGTGGAGAGCGTTGAGTGGGTGGGGGCAGGGTCAGGTCCTGGTGGAGAGCTTTGGGTGGGTGGGTGGGTGCAGGGTCAGGGGCCTGGTGGAGAGCGTTAGGTGGGTGGGTGCATGGTCAGGTCCTGGTGGAGAGCATTGGGTGGGTGGGTGCAGGGTCAGGGGCCTGGTGGAGAGCGTTAGGTGGGTGGGTGCAGGGTCAGGTCCTGGTGGAGAGCATTGGGTGGGTGGGTGCAGGGTGAGGGGCCTGGTCGAGAGCGTTGGGTGGGTGCATGGTCAGGGGCCTGGTGGAGAGCATTGGGTGGGTGGGTGCAGGGTCAGGGGCCTGGTGGAGAGCGTTAGGTGGGTGGGTGCAGGGTCAGGTCCTGGTGGAGAGCATTGGGTGGGTGGGTGCAGGGTGAGGGGCCTGGTGGAGAGCGTTAGGTGGGTGGGTGCATGGTCAGGGGCCTGGTGGAGAGCATTGGGTGGGTGGGTGCAGGGTGAGGGGCCTGGTGGAGAGCGTTAGGTGGGTAGGTGCATGGTCAGGGGCCTGGTGGAGAGCATTGGGTGGGTGGGTGCAGGGTAAGGAGCCTGGTGGAGAGCGTTGGGTGGGTGGGTGCAGGGTCAGGTCCTGGTGGAGAGCTTTGGGTGGGTGGGTGGGTGCAGGGTCAGGGGCCTGGTGGAGAGCGTTAGGTGGGTGGGTGCATGGTCAGGTCTTGGTGGAGAGCATTGGGTGGGTGGGTGCAGGGTAAGGAGCCTGGTGGAGAGCGTTGGGTGGGTGGGTGCAGGGTCAGGTCCTGGTGGAGAGCTTTGGGTGGGTGGGTGGATGCAGGGTCAGGGGCCTGGTGGAGAGCGTTAGGTGGGTGGGTGCATGGTCAGGTCTTGGTGGAGAGCATTGGGTGGGTGGGTGCAGGGTAAGGAGCCTGGTGGAGAGCGTTGGGTGGGTGGGTGCAGGGTGAGAGGCCTGGTGGGGAGCTTTGGGTGGGTGGGTGCAGGGTCAGGGTCCTGGTGGAGAGCGTTGGGTGGGTGGGGCAGAGTCAGGGTCCTGGTGGAGAGCGTTGGGTGGGTGGGGGCAGGGTCAGGTCCTGGTGGAGAGCTTTGGGTGGGTGGGTGGGTGCAGGGTCAGGGGCCTGGTTGAGAGCGTTAGGTGGGTGGGTGCATGGTCAGGTCCTGGTGGAGAGCATTGGGTGGGTGGGTGCAGGGTAAGGAGCCTGGTGGAGAGCGTTGGGTGGGTGGGTGCAGGGTGAGAGGCCTGTGGGGAGCGTTGGGTGGGTGGGTGCAGGGTCTTGGTCTTGGTGGAGAGCGTTGGGTGGGTGGGGGCAGGGTTACGGGCGTTTACTACGTCATCTGATTCAATGCTCCCCAAAAGCAGCACAAGGCCCCCTACCAAGTATTTTTTTGCAGTTTTATATGGCGCAAACTCCACCCGAAGGCATCAGAGCGCTTTACATTAGCACCAGTCGCGTTGCAGATGGACACATTCATTTTTAGGCATGGGGAGACCATCATGCTTTTGAAATGGTGCCATTGTTCCAGGTGGCAGCCCCCTCCATTGGGTGGGAAGGGTGCAAGGGGGTGGCCAAGAAGGGTGCAAGGCAGAGGGGAAAAGGGTGCAAGGCAGAGAGGAGAAGGGTGCATGGTAGAGAGGAGAAGGGTGCATGGTAGAGAAGGGTGCAAGGAAGAGGGGAGAAGGGTGCAAGGAAGAGGGGAGAAGGGTGCAAGGTAGAGAAGGGTGCATAGTAGAGAGGAGAAGGGTGCATGGTAGAGAGGAGAAGGGTGCAAGGCAGAGGGGAGAAGGGTGCTAGGCAGAGGGGAGAAGGGTGCAAGGCAGAGAGGAGAAGGGTGCAAGGCAGAGGGGAGAAGGGTGCAAGGCAGAGGGGAGAAGGGTGCACGGCAGAGGGGAGAAAGGTGCAAGGTAGAGAAGGGTGCATAGTAGAGAGGAGAAGGGTGCATGGTAGAGAGGAGAAGGGTGCAAGGCAGAGGGGAGAAGGGTGCTAGGCAGAGGGGAGAAGGGTGCAAGGCAGAGAGGAGAAGGGTGCAAGGCAGAGAGGAGAAGGGTGCAAGGCAGAGGGCAGAAGGGTGCAAGGCAGAGGGCAGAAGGGTGCAAGGCAGAGGGGAGAAGGGTGCAAGGCAGAGGGGAGAAGGGTGCAAGGCAGAGGGGAGAAGGGTGCAAGGCAGAGGGGAGAAGGGTGCAAGGCAGAGGGGAGAAAGGTGGTTCCCAAAGGGTGCGCCGCGGCACCCCGGCGCGCGGGTAAAAAAATGGTGGGGAGCCACAGCCACTTGCCAATTAGGTCAAGGGAGCCACGGGTCAAAAAAGTTTGGGAACCACTGGTTTAGACTCTAATGTACCCATAAGCTTAAATAAGAGGGTATCCTCCTCTTCTTCATTTTCGTACTCCTCTTCCCTTATCCCAACCTCTATCCTTTTCTTTGTTCGTCTAGGGGGGGTTACGGGTTTATTTTTACAAGAGCGTAGGCCACCTCTTCTAGGAGGGGCCTTAGCAATCCCTTTTTTGGCTCTTGGAGCGGGCACCGGTGTGGGAGGAGTGTTGCTCTCTACTGCAAGCTCATCAATTATTACAGATTTATCTTGATCTTCTAAATTAATTAGGTCTGTAAACAGATCAAGTTGTTGGTCAGTAGGGGCCATGGATACATCAGTGGGTGGTTGCTCATTTGGAACCTCAATGAGATCGGGGAAAATGAGGTCGTCAGTGACAGACTGAGTTACCCCTGATTGATTGAGTTGAGCACAAGGTGGCGAGTCCTCAATGCCCAAGGAGGACCTCCGATTAGTATTAATTTTTGACACTACCTGGACCAGGTAGTTGTGCATTGTATTAGCCGGGGTGACAGGCGTTTTTTGCTTGGACATAATGAGCAAACAATAATAAACAACGAGACCCTGTGGGTTTATATAACAGTTATAGACTACAATACACTGTGAATATAAGCGGGTTTTACCTTGCCAAAGTTCAGTTTAATAGTGGAAGTAAGGGGGGTGGCCCAGTCCAGTCTCTCACTGTCTAGAACGGGCTAAAACGGGCCCGCCCTTGGCCCGGGCTTCGCCCGGCGTCCCGCGTTGCGGGTGGACCCGCCTTTTGAGGCGCCTCCTGGCGCTAGATGATGACGCGCACAGCGTGCGCTGAAGCAGGTCCCCCTGGGGTACCAAGTCCGCTCCGCTGCCGCTGATGTCTCCTGGCGCGGCGGTAGCTCGGTATGAGGCGCGTTTCCCTCTTGTGGATGGCAGCAATGGCGTGGAGTCACCAGACAGAACAAGGTGAGGCAGGAACACACAATGGACGGGTGGACCCGCCTTTTGAGGCGCCTCCTGGCGCTAGATGATGACGCGCACAGCGTGCGCTGAAGCAGGTCCCCCTGGGGTACCGAGTCCGCTCCGCTGCCGCTGATGTCTCCTGGCGCGGCGGTAGCTCGGTATGAGGCGCGTTTCCCTCTTGTGGATGGCAGCAATGGCGTGGAGTCACCAGACAGAACAAGGTGAGGCAGGAACACACAATGGACGGGTGGACCCGCCTTTTGAGGCGCCTCCTGGCGCTAGATGATGACGCGCACAGCGTGCGCTGAAGCAGGTCCCCCTGGGGTACCGAGTCCGCTCCGCTGCCGCTGATGTCTCCTGGCGCGGCGGTAGCTCGGTATGAGGCGCGTTTCCCTCTTGTGGATGGCAGCAATGGCGTGGAGTCACCAGACAGAACAAGGTGAGGCAGGATTCACTCATACATGTTGTCAGTGATCAATAGAACACTATCATATATACGTATACACCTATATTGACATTACACACTAGCACACATCCTATTCAGTTATGCAGTCATCCTACTCACTTTTGCAAACAGTGTATCGTATTTACATTTACTCACCTACACACTTATACAAATAGCACTTAATGTATTCATATAGATAGTAACTCACACTTGGGGTGTTATGAAATTACTATTACAAGTATACAGTTATCTATACAGTCACTCATGCAATTAATGAGACTTATGTATACTTATTTGTATACAACAACTGTCACATACACTGCCTTTTATTTTTTCTACTTGTTGGACATGTACAATTGAGAAATACATTTGCTCATCACCACACCCATAAAGATATTCACTCACCCAAACAACTATTATAACACGTAGTCTTATATCTACTGAATTAACTATTCACATATCTTTGGGCAGTCACAGATCCCCCACCGAACCACACACACATTCACTCTTCCATACAAATAGTCAGTTAACTAATCAATAACTAATATAGACTTTCACATAGCTAGTAACTAACTGGTACAGCAGTTTACACAACAACTGACAAAGTAATACAGATATTCACACAGTTTAGTCATTATCCAATATATTTAGTGAGACACTATAAATTAGTCAAGTAAACAGTCAATCACACTGCTACTAAATCCTCCCTCAAGATAGGTATATATCCACTAATTCTTAAATGCAGAGTGCTATATATATAATACATATTTAAATAACAAACCAAACCACATTCACTGGATGATGTAATCAGTGATATCATCAGTGATGTCATTTGAGATGTCATCAGTGATGTCATCATTGATATCACTGACCTTTTCATGAATGATGTAATATGTGACATCATCACCAGTGGATTGGGGGCGCGAGAGTAACAGTTAGTACAACTAACTATAACAGAGGAATTTCAATGGTTTTGTACGAGTGAATTGTCCCGCTAACTATAACACCCCTTAAACCTATGTTTTTTTCAGTGAATATATATCTATACTAATATAATAAAGAGAGAGCCCAAACCTTTGAGGCAGGTAATCTCAGGAACCACTGCACCAATCACAACACCCAATACAGCGTTGGAAATGGCAGTTGCAGCAGAAGGACATAGGCTATGCAGACGCCCACCATATACATCTTAAAGGTAAAAGAACCGTGCCAGCAAAGTAGTCCCTTGTGGGCGTGTCTGCGTTGTGCTGTGGGCGTGTGCGGGGGCGGAACGTACCACACCCCCCCAGCATTTGTCACGCCCCGCCCTTCATGCCATGTCTCATATCGTGTGCTCTGGGCGTGTGCGGGGCGCGGGATTACGGGAAAAAAGCGAGCGTTGTGCCCAATATTTCATTGTTTTTTCTTCCCAGGTTCTGTACATTCCAGCTCCGAGTGTCCACCCTGCTCCCTTTAAATACCCCTGCACCCCATAATCATAATCCACCCTTACTCCTTAAAATACCCCAACACCCTTAAACACTAACCCATCTTAACCCTATAAATATACCCTGTACCCCAAAACCCGAACCTATCCCTAAACCCTAAAAATACCCCTGTACCCCAAAACCCAAACCTAGCCCCAGAACCCTATAAATACCCCTGTACCTCAAAACCCAAACCTACCCCAGAACCCTAAAAATACCCCTGTACCCCAAAACCCAAACCTACCCCTGAACCCTAAAAATACCCCTGTACCCCAAAACCCAAACCTACCCCTGAACCCTAAAATACCCCTGTACCCCAAAACCCAAACCTAGCCCTGAACCCTTAAAATACTCCTATACCCCAAAACCCAAACCTAGCCCTGAACCCTAAAAATACCCCTGTACCCCAAAACCCAAACCTAGCCCTGAACCCTATAAATATCCCAGTACCGCAAAACCCAAACCTACCCCTGAACCCTAAAAATAACCCTGTACCCCAAAATCCAAACCTAGCCCTGAACCCTAAAAATACCCCTGTACCCCAAAACCTAAACCTACCCCTGAACCCTAAAATACCCCTGTACCCCAAAACCCAAACCTAGCCCTGAACCCTAAAAATACCCCTGTACCCCAAAACCCATACCTATCCCTAAACCCTAAAACTACCCCTGTACCCCATAACCCAAAACTATATCTGAACCCTTAAAATACCCAAACACCGCAAAACATATACCTCAGTACCCCAAAACATATACCCCTATACCCATACTTACCTTATCCAAACATTAAAAAAAAAACATGCTTTTACCATTCATGCATTTACAACGAATTTCGTTGTAAATGTATGCGTGGTAAAATCATATAAAATGTAATGCCATGCGTTATAATGGCATTGCGGAGTCATGGTACTTTCGTAATGAAAGTATGCGGAGTGATGGTATGCGGAAAGAAAATTGCGGAATAATGGGTGTTTACCCTCCCCCGGTAAGTACCTTGGTGGCACGGCGGCCCACATCTCCAGCAACATACTCATATATTTTCACCACCGATTTGAAAAATGCACAGCTCTCTCTCATTGATGGCCAGCACTGACATCCACTTTTAGACACACCTCCCGCCACAAGTTCTAGAATTGAGAACTTTAGAGCTGGGGAGCTAAGTTCGAATCTCGGCATCAGCTCAACATCCTGTGATTCCAGGCAAATCGCTTTGTCTCCCCATGCCTACCACAAATGAATGTGTTCTTCTGTAATGTAAATTGTGCTCATGCCATGTTGTCGAGTTCGCGCTATATAATATTGTAAGGAAAAATAAAGTAGGGAAACTCGAGTTCACACACTACTGAACGCGCACTCTTAAGTGCATCAGCAGTGCACTGTGAATCGGAGCGTTTCACAGGCCTGTCAGATAAGAAATGCTATCAAAACAAAATCCTACAAAACAATATACTACTGGCCGGCAGCAATTCATACACGGACAGCGTCGGGACGGGCTGCTAGTATATATATATATATATATATATATATATATATATATATATATATATATTACCTACTGGCGATAGCCAGTAGGTATATATAGTTAGGATTGTTTTCCATAGGGAAATCGCAACATTCTATTGGGAATAACTTTGACGCCGGTTGAGGGATCTGCCTGTAATTTTCCTTAACTTTGCCTCGATGCGCTCCGCTCCTTCCCTGAAAGTTTCGGGGGGATTTGTAAAGCGGGGGCCGAGATAAAAGGGGGGGTCCCAAAACGTGTTTTCCCCATGTTAATTTCCATAGGGCGGTTGGACTCACTTTTAGCCCGAACGGCTGAATGGTTTTCCACCAAACTTGGCAAAATTGTAGGGACTGGTAGCCCGATGTGCCTTTGCTATGTCTCAAGATATGTGCTCCAGTGGATTTTGAGTAATTTAGGTTAAAAAAAATATATATATCTATAACAGCTTACCCGTGAGCTTACCCGTACGCTTACGGTACGCGCACGTACGCGTACCGTACGTGTACCTCTAGTGCGCGAGCTGCATTCTGATTGGCTGCCAATGTCTGTCAACACTCCAAAACAGAAACTGTTGGCAGCCATCTTGTGCCTCGGTAGACTGAGGCACAGGAAAGCAGAAAAACAAACATGTAGAACTCAAAAAGTGGGCAGGGTAGAAGCACCCTGACCCCCTAGGCCTGCTCAGGGGGTCCCACAAGGACCCCCAAGGCAAAACAATTTTTTTAGTTTTTTTAAAAAGTCGCGGGGTACGCGTAGGGTACGCGTACCCCGCGACTTAAAAAAAAAAAAAATGTTTTGCCTTGGGGGTCCTTGTGGGACCCCCTGCGCAGGCCTAGGGGGTCAGGGTGCTTCTACTCTGGCCCCTTTGCGAGTTTCACACCTTTGTTTCACTGCTTTCTTGTGCCTTGGTTCTAACAAGGCACAAGATGGCTGCCAACACTTCCTGGTTTTGAGTGTTGACAGACAGTGGCAGCCAATCAGCATGCCTTCCCGAGAAAGCTGCATGGTCATTGGCTGTCAACACTTCGAACCAGGAGGTGTTGGCATCCATCTTGTGCTAGTGTTGACAGACAGTGACAGTCAATCAGCATGCCTTCCAGAGAAAGGTGTATGCTCATTGGCTGTCAACACTTCTAACCAGGAAGTGTTGGCATCCATCTTGGGTCTTAGTAGACTGAGGCACAAGAAAGCAGAAAAACAAATGTGTAGAACAAAAAAAGGGGGCAGGGTAGAAACACCCTGACCCCCTAGGGCTGCTCAGGTGGTCCCACTAGGATATTAATATATTTAAACGTTATCCGCTAATAGAATTAGCATTTTAAAAACCTTGCAAATTCACTGAAACAACTATAGGTTTAAGGCCTTTTATAGTTAGAAATTAGCATTTAAAAAACCTTTGAAATTCACAGAAAGAACCATAGGTTTCATGCATTATATAGTTAGGAATTAGCATTAAAAAACGTTTGAATATATAAAAACGTTATCCGCTAATAGAATTAGAATTTAAAAACCTTGTGAATTCAATGAAAAAACCATAGGTTTCAGGCCTGATATAGTTAGGAATTAGCATTTAAAAAACCTTTGAAATTCACTGAAAAAACCATAGGTTTCAGGCCTTATATAGTTAGGAATTAGCATTTGAAAAACCTTGCAAATTCACTGAAAAAACCATAGGTTTCAGGCCTTATATAGTTAGGAATTAGCATTTAAAAAACCTTGCAAATTCACTGAAAAAACCATAGGTTTCAGGCCTTATATAGTTAGGAATTAGCATTTAAAAAACCTTGCAAATTCACTGAAAAAAAACATAGGTTTCAGGCCTTATATAGTTAGGAATTAGCATTTAAAAAACCTTTGAAATTCACTGAAAAAACCATAGGTTTCAGGAGTTATATAGTTAGGAATTAGCTTTTACAAAACCTTTGAAATTCACTCAAAAAACCATAAGTTTTAGTGGTGTTATAATTAGCTGGACATTTTACTCATACAAAACCATTGAAATTGCTCCTATATAGTTAGTTGTACTAACTATATTTTGCGCACCCGCAATCCACTGGTGATGATGTCACATATTAGATCATTCATGACATGGTCAGTGACATCACTGATGACATCTCAAATGACATCACTGATGACATCATCCACGTGACAATCACATGCACCTTTTCATACACTATTACAATTTTTCATCACTCTTTGTAAAATACAGAGTATCATATTTAAATCCATTGTCACAGCAATACAAGTATCTAAAAATCCACTCAGTGATTCACAGATGTATACACACATCTAATCACTTACCTATGGATTCACTCATACATGCTGTCAATGAACAATAGAACACTATCAAAAATACTTATACATCTATATCGACATTAAACAACAGCACGCATCCTATTCACATATGAAGTCATCCTACTCACTTATGCAAACAATGGATCATACTTACATATTTACTTAGCAAAACACTTATACAAACACCACTTCTTCTATTCATTTAGATAGTAAGTCATACTTAGTGAATTATAAAATCATTATTACAAGTATACAGTTATCCATACAGTCACTCGCACAATCATTGTGTCTTATGTATACTTATTTATATACAACAACTGACACATACACTGCCTTTTATTTTTCTAGTTTGTTGGACCTGTACCTTTGAGAAATATATTTGCTCATCACCACACCCATAAAGAGATTCCCTCACCCAAACTGTTAGAACATGTAGTTTTAACTTCATATATCTACTGAATCAACTATTCACACATCTTTGGACAGTCACACACCCCCCACCGAACCACACACACACTCTCACACTCCCATACAAATACTCAGTTAACTAATCAATAACTAATATAGACTTTCACATAGCTAGTAACCAACTGTAGAATCAGTTTACACAACAACTGACAAAGTGATACAGATCTTCACACAGTTTAGTCACTATCCACTATATTTAGTGAGACATTATAAATTGGTCAAGTAAACAGTCAATTACACTGCTACTAAATACTCCATCCAAATATTTATTTATATATATCCACTCATTCTTCAATGCAAATTGCCATATATATAATGCATATTTAAATAACGAAGCAAACCACATTCACTGGATGATGTCATCAGTGATGTCATCAGTGATGTCATTTCAGATGTCATCAGTGATGTCCACTGACCATGTCATGAATGATCTAATATGTGACATCATCAGCCGTGGATTGCGGGTGCGCGAAATATAGTTAGTACAACTAACTATATAGGAGCAATTTCAATGGTTTTGTATGAGTAAAATGTCCAGCTAACTATAACACCACTAAAACCTATAGTTTTTTGAGTGAATTTCAAAGGTTTTGTAAAAGCTAATTCCTAACTATATAACTCCTGAAACCTATGTTTTTTTCAGTGAATTTATATATATGTATAAATATATATATATACATATACATTAATATATATATATATATATATGTATGTATGTATGTATGTGGTTACTTTTTAAAAGCAAGCTTATTTGTTAAAATATAAATGTAAATAGATTTTATTTTTATAAATTAATTGCTAGTATTTAATATGTGTTAATTTTAAGATTTTAGTATATATATATTTCAAAATCGATATTTAATACAACTATATTATTGTAAACAATATATTTTTTTGATATTATTTTACTTACCTTTTTAAGTATGGGCAGTCGATATTTTTGTATTCAATATTTTTGCCTCTATATTTTTTTTCCTCTATATTTTTGTGGTCAATATTTTGTCAGTGAACCGAACTATACTATTTTCCTCCTTGGCTACCAGCAATACATGAACCCAAAGCAATCTCCCAGCCAAAGAGCCTAGAAATACATATCTGGGAACACATTTATAAAAATGGTAGCTCCCTAACACTTGCCAAATTCCAGGGCAGCTCAACAGCACTCCCCTTGATATCTTTCTCCATCCTCTCCTTTGTGGGCATGTGAAGCAGCAAAACCTAATATTCCTATTTAACCCAACCACTTATCACCACTAGTGAAACTACTAAGTCTAAGTCCATCAAACAGCTAACTTCTACTATTTACGCTCCATGCTAAACGAAATACTGGCAAAAGAGTGCCCAAATAAAACCAAATGGAGAGACGCTCTTAGAGTGGACATCGCAATGGATACCAAGACATTTTGCTGCACTCACACCAGCCTACAGCCTTGAGTAGTCAACTATGAACCGTATGCTATAACGTCCTACAGAGTGCTTACTGCACTCCCATAGCCCTATGGTGTAGCGTTCTCCCCAGCCGGGCACTTTTAAATGACTGCACCACACATAGAGCGTAGTTTTACACGTCTTTATCCATCAGCATGTAACACAAACTCACATTCTAAACCTGTCTTCCCTTCCCATACATTTGAGCATTCGCATAATGTCTACAGATTCCATCCGGAGGCAAAAGGGATCAGTCACTTCTAACTCAAAAGGCACTACATCTTTCCCATTGTTAAATACAACAATAGTATTTTTTTATTACCTAATGTTCGAAGGTGGATTATTAGTAGGAGTAGGTATGCAGCCGCCACTAGCAATAAGTCCACCAACACAATATAATGTCCAGTCAATGTCTCAATACATGAGCCCCTGGCTCAGTCCTTGATGGCTGGCTGTGAGCAGTCAGGCTGAACTCAGGAGACAGTTCTATAAAGCATTTAAAAAAGCACACACAAAATTCTCACACCAATTTATAAACATAGGAAAACATTGTTATCTTTAAAATAACACCAAAATGACAAATATCCAATGAAGGGAACCAGAGATATGAATTTTTAAAGATTAAACACTTTCTAACAATTCTAGCTTAAAAACATAAAGCACCAACTTGGTATTTCTGGTTACACTTAACCGGGACAAAGTCATAGTTTGAGGCTGACGGCGATAGAGCCCTCGTCGGATACACTAAGGTGGAGGCCCAGGTCAAAATGTTACCGTCACACTTGGAAACTTTTCTGAAGGATTTTCTCTTGACGGCGAGCAAGGCACTTTGTCAGGCTGGATTCACAGCGGGCTAGCTGGCTTGGTTCAGCGGGAACCCCGGGTGAACTCCTGGAAGTCTTTTGCTCTGCAGCTTTCAGTGGGACGAACCTGAAATCCAGCTCCAAGGTCGCAGTTAGACGTAGTCGGCTTGACTCTCGACGTCAAGTTGGTCCAATTATGGAGGTTTTTCCAAAAGCTGCTCCAAACTTCTCCAAACTTATGGAACCTCTTCCTGAAGTTCCACTTGAGGGTTCAAAGTTTCCAAAACACAAGGGTCTAGAAGCTCAGAGATGGTTATTGGAAGTTTGGAACCACAATTAACACAATGCACCAGGCCAAATCCTTAAAAGTCCACTGGATGCGCTCCAGGCTGGGTACTTCTTGAGGAAGATGGTGCAGGGAAGCTGTGCTAACCTATTGCTTTCAGTAAATCCACTCCTTAACCTTTTTTTAAGCAAGGTAAAGTCCTCTGGCTGTATTTTTAAGTGTGCAGCAGGTGCAGTCTTTCAGAGTGCATTCCTGTGGGGTGCAGACCAAGATTCCAGCAGGGCAGTCCTTCTTCTCCATGTGGTTTCAGGCAGCAGATCTGAGGTGCAGATTTACAAGCCCCTTGCACCTCCTTGCGCTGCCTTTGCCTCACTTTATTGATGCAACGGCAGCACAAACAATGCAGCCAATTTACAATGTGACAGATCTAGGGAGATGCGTCATGTTGTAAAGCCCTGAGTCACATTATACCTGCACCGGGTATAATGTACACAAAAAGCCATGTAGAACTGATGCAGTGAAATATACAACATTGCATTGCATTACTCTATGTCTTCACTGCGTCAAAATCCCTATGCCTGCTCAGACCAAGCGTAAGGAATGATGCAGGGCTTTTTGTATGGGACTCACCTATCTGTTATGGCACATTTCTGGAGTTGCACCGCTTTCATGAGCAGTTCTAAAATATTTAAGGGGTGTTGAGTGACATTTAATTAGAGACAGTAACATAAATGACAGGCCTTTAACTCTCTTTCAACCCTTTCGTCGAGCGGAGGATACCAGACACGATTTCAGAGAACACGTTTGGTGTCCGCAATTCCTCAATATCCCTCCTTAATTATCTATTGTCTTAGACTCTCTGGAATAACATTTCACAAACCTCTCAAGATGAGACCTTCTTGAGTTACAGTTCATCTCTGATATTCTTAAATTTAAAATATTCACTGTCACTAGTCAGCGGTCGAGAGTGCTGGTTCCAAGATTGTAGAGTAATAATGTCTTTCAATTTTAGCATATCACTATCATGGCGCGTGGCAGTGACAATCTGTACCAAGGTCATGGCAACTGGTGTGAAGTAGACTTCAGCTGTTTTAGATGGATTACCAGGGTTTAAAACACTACTCTTGAGGATTAGTCAGCAGGATTTTGATCTTTCCCTGGAAGATGTACAATCGTATAGCTGTATTCTTGTAATCTCAAACCCCAACGTTCAATATGAGGAGGCATCTTGGCTTTTGAATTTCCAAATATTATCAACAAAGCCTGATCATTCATTACTGAAAGGTCTTTCCATATAAAAACATGTGGAAGCATTCACAAGCCACTTTCAAGCTCTCTTTCTCAGGTTGTGAATAAGCACATCCAGTTTCGGGCAAGCTTTTACTGGCATAACATACGATACGTCCATTGTGTTGTGCAAGTAATTTACCTAACCCTTCAAGGATAGCATCTACTACAACCTCTGTATGCAGCTTTGGATCAAACTAGGGCATGTCAGTGACGTTCTTCATGGCTTGTTTGATGCCCTGGAAACTCTGCTTGCATTCATGTGACCGATGAAGCAACAGATGTTTTCTCATTAGTTCTCTCTGCGGAGTACTAATCATAGCAAAGTCTTGTATATTTTGAGAACAGTAACTTGCCATGCCAAGGAATGAATGTAACATCCTGTGGGGCACTGGCAGTAGACATAGCTTGCACTTAACTGAACCAGGTGTTATGCCTCCATCAGAAAAGACATGCTCAAAGAATTTCAACTTTGTTTTATGGAATTCACACTTATCAGTATTTAGTGTTAAGCCAGCATCGGTTAGCAAACTACAGGCATGTATGAGAGCCCTGTCATGCTCCTTCGTAGTAGCTCCGAAAATTAAGATGTCATTGCTATAATTCAAAGCATTCACAAAAGGCTTTATGATATGTTGAATGATGTCTTGAAAAAGCTCTATAGCAGATGACACACCAAAGCTCGGTCACTAACGAAATAGACCAATGTGTGTAGAAAAGGTCATAATTTATCTACAATCTTCTTCTAGTTTTCGCTTTAGTTCCAACTGGAGATATCTTTGCTGAAGCCGAGACGAGAGAAGACCTTCACACCATTAAATTGGGCTAAGATGTCAGCAATGTGCTTACAAGGATGTCATACTCTTTAAATGGCCTTATTGGCTAGGCGCATGTCAACACATATGCACACAGCTCCTTCATTGTACCTTTTAGGCACTATCATTATGGGAGAGATCCAAGGTGTTGTCTCCGTGGAGCGCTTGATGATGTCATGCTTGAGTCAGGAATCAAGTTCTTTTTCAACAGCTTCTTCCAAGTGATAAGCAATTATTCTATGCCTTTGAGCAACTGGACGAACATCTTCATTTATATGTAATTTTTACTTTTATAGACTTGAGTTTACCTAATCCATGAATTAACGAAGGAAACTGACTTACTATTTATTGATACGCATTCAAGTTGTAGTTCACTGAGATAAGTCCCATATCAGCAGCAGTGTTAATCCTGAGCAGGCAGACTTTTGAAGCAGTAACTTGAAGTACATGAATGGGCGCTTGTACCTTTGTTTTCTTGTGCTTCATTTCAGCCACAAACGAACCTTGATTTTTTTGTTGTATTGATGCAGCCCATGTATAGACTTTAGTTTCCAATGATGTAAGATGTGGAAACGGAAGAACTCATGATATTTCCCCTCAGGCACTATGTCTATAGAAGCACATCTATCAATGATGAAAGGTATTGAGCATCCATTTATTTTTAATGTGATCTTCGGACAATGTTTGAATGTCTTTGGTGCTTTTTCATGTTGACTTCTCTGTATCTGGTGCTTTTCCTCACATGCGACCAGTTCAACATGGACATGTCTTTCTGATGTAAACATTGACATCGTACAACTATCATTGTCACTGGAAACAGAGGCTGAGGAACCCTTTGACGATAAGTTAAATGACGATGAACCTCATTAGTTGTCGATTTGTCTCAGGTGGTGTTGCCGCCGGTCCTGGTGGGTGTGTGTCAAATGCCACTTGTAGAGAGTGCGGACGGCCATTTTGTTTTCATGCCGTTACACAATTGTTCTCTCTTTGTACCTACACCCCATCACAAAATGGTTCTCTTTACCACAGCCATTGCAAATTTGTGTGATAGCAAGACAAGTTCCTTCATGTGGAAACCACTGTCCGTACCTAAAGTTCAAATTGCTTTTCTAGAGAGACACTGCTCAGTGTCTCTCGGTCTTTTGCTTTGGCTTATTTTTCATGTTCATGGCTGATTCAATCTGGACCCCTCGACCTCAATGTCAGAAGCTTGTTGATCATCTAACTCCTCTGCTTTAGCAGGTGCAAGGACCCTCTCCAAGCTAAGACTCTCTTTTAGTGTTCACCTTCGAAACTAATCTGACAGACATCCATCATTGTCTCTGAGATGCATAGCTTTCTCATCATTAAACTTGTTGAATTTACAGCGTTTGATGAGCATATCCAGTAACCCACCTTCGATCGTTCCTGATTAAACACATATCTTTCATAATCTATATTCGGCACAGGATTCACTTTAAGGTTTAAGGTTGCTTTGATTTGATCATATGTAATTTCATCAACTTGAGGTATGTTCTTTATGACATTTTGTACACCATTGCCAGCAAGATTTTTGAGGTACTTTATAATATGTTTGTCATCACTTTCTTTGATTGCATCAATAAAGTCTTCAAATGCTTCTAACCATACAGTTCATTGGTTGCCAATATTTTGTTTCTTAGCGCAATCAAATGTAGAGGGCGGTTTTTCCAAAGCGGCAGCATTGTAACCATTTATGAGATTTGCTGAACCTGAGGGAGGAGCCTTTACTGTCTCTGTCGGCTGTCCACCAGACCTTTCTTCATTGCTGCTATCTCAGAGGGCCAGTTCTGTACTGGCCTCTGCGTCATCTTTAACTGCCAATGGAACACTGAACTCCCTCGAGGGCTCAATTGGAGTATTTTACTTTGGTGGAGATCTGTGGAGTTGTTCTGAGCCGCCACCCTACAGCTTCGGTGGCTCGCTGCTTCGTATATGAGCATCTCCATAAACACAACCCCTGGTACTTCTTCTGGGGTTGTGGCACATGGTATTGAGGTTGCACAACTCCCTCAATTTGGGTTCTGATGGCTAACCAATCTCTATTACATTTGAAACATTTGTCCGATCTTTGCCTGGCAACACTTCCTATCGTACTTTTAGCGTTTTCTTGGCTGTTTCTTTGCTTTTGTATCTTTAAGTTTAGTTGTATCTGCTTTTAGCATAATCACTCCATATACTGTGTTGTTTTATGTTGCTTAGCAGAGCTGTACCTTTATTTGCGGCCTTCTCACTCAGTTCTCGCCCCTCAACATATAGACTGCTCAACAAAGCCTCTGTTATCTACTCACGTCTCTCAGCCCCAATCTGTTCAACATATATATTTGTGCCCTTTGGCACGAATTGTCCAGGAGTTTGGGCTGTCTATCGTGTCCTAAGCTTATGACATGCAGCTGGTGGTATCGGTGGTGGAGAGAGTGAACTCAAATCACCATCAATTAGTCCCCTGTTTGGAAAAGGTGGCAAATTGGAAGGCCACATGTTGCCTAAAATAAAATGCTAACAAAACAGATCTGATAATCCTGAGAAATAATCACTGTCCCAGGACTATAATGAGCTGGCCAGATGATTAGGGAAATTCCCTCGTTCCCAAACTCTTGGTAAAGAATTGGGGCATGTGGCTAGATAATACACTATCAATGGAAATCCAAGCTAAAAAGCTAGCAGCAACCTGCTTTGGCCTGCTCCGAATGATATGGAAGAGCATAGGGCTTATCCCAGAACAGGCACGAAGAACGGTGATACACGCCCTTGTTGTTTCTCGTCTGGACTATGGCAACTCCCTGTAACTGGGCCCACCAAAATATGTCATTTACAGACTACAGGTGGTGCAGAATGCAGCAGCCAGGCTACTCCTAAAAATTCCAAGACTGAAATGAGTAAATACCTCCCTCAAACAGCTTCACTGGCTGCCCATCAAAGCCAGGATTAAATTTAAGTCTCTGCCTGGCCCACAAAGCAATGAATGGCAGGGACCCAGCCAATACTCAGATAACTCTTCCCACCATATGTACCAAAAAGACACCTCAGGTCGTCTCAAGACCACCTCATAGAGATGTTGAGGATCAAGAGATCAAGATGGGAAGGCAGATCATTCGCATTCTGGGTCCTGAAGTTGTGGAATTCCATGCCCAGGGAATTGAGATTGCTGTAAGAAGAACCCAGCTTCAGAAAAAAACTCAAGGCATGGTTGTTCCCATGTTGATTACCTAACCTGTCCCATTGCCAGCATCTCTCAGTCAGTGCTGGGAAGCCCTAGGGCAGCCATGCACTCTATAAAACCACCAAACATAGACATCTTCAAATGCTTTATGCAGTGTTAGAAATGGGAATCTCTGGTTGGCTAAGGCTTGCGCCAAAATCAGGCAGAGACCACCACTCTAGTCAGGGAAAGGGAGTTACACGCCAAAGATAACGTTCTCACCCCCTTGGTAGCTTGGCACGAGCAGGTAGGCTTATACCGGTGGCAGTGTGTTAAGAATTTGTGCAACACACACAGTAACAACACACTAGGCACACCACAAAAGGAACTCCACCCAATGTTGTATAAAAATAGCCTTTGTATTATAATAAAAACACATCAGATAGCAATTACACAATATACACTGTGCCAACTGGCATGGGCAATATTTACAATGGATTATTTACACATGACAGGGCCACGTGGGCCACTGTCAGAATTAGCACTTGGTAAAGAATAGTAAAAGTAAGAATAAATCAGGAACTTAGAACACAGCCAGTAATCACTGGCAGACACTATACTCAGCGTCAACCTGTAACATAAATCATAACAGGTACAGTATCACATAAGGTGAGAACTCTAGTCTACTCCAACCTCATAAGCCAAAATAGGATGAACCATAATCTCCTAAACATAACTTGCATTAGGAAATAAATTTAATAGCACAACCTGCAGTAGGGAATAAATCAAACCTAGACCACAGTAGAGAAATAAAACATAAGACAATAGGTAAAACCTAATAAGCATAAAAGCCCATCTATAGCATGAATCAAGGTGCATAAATCATACTACAAACATTACATTTCCTAGCACCTATATAAAAATTACATTAGGGCCTTGCGCCCTACAAAACCTAATAGTCCCCAGGGCCAACTGGCCATCTCTAAGGGGCTCAAATGCCCTCTGTCCACAAAGTCAGGGCTGCTGCCAATGCAGCGATAGTCACGGGGCGCACTTGGCACAAACCTAAGCGTGGCACCTGCCCACTACTTGCTGAGCTGCTGGGAATCTCAATGAAGGCCTAAACGTTGCAGCTGGTGCTAAGTGCTGTGCAGCTGGGCAGGCCAAGGTAGGGGCAAAGGAGTGCGCCTCACTCCTGGGTTCAAAAGCAAATGTCCCCCTAAAAGAAAGAACCTAAATGGTGCAGCTGCCCACTACTTGCTGGGCAGCTGGGAATCATTCAAAATGAGACATGGGCTCTCAGTGGCCCTCAGAACAAATTGCGCCCAACTTCGGAGCCATCTAGGCTCTGAAAACAAATATGTCCTCATGGAGCACACTAGCGCTTTAGAATGAAATATGCCCCTCACGTAGCAGCTGCCCACTGCTGGAGCCACGGGGCTCTGAAAATAAAACATGCCCACTGTTGGAGCGGCCGGCTGCCATTCGGGGCCGCTCTATATGCACAACCACACTGTGCCTCGGTCAGGCACCAACCCGCGGCCGCACAGAGCCCCCCAGCCCCTGCTCACTCACCGGGCTGCTCTTCTCTGGTGGGTTATACAAGGGGGGGTTGTACCCATGTGGTCAGTGGGACCTGGGTGATCAATAGCGTTATATATAAAGGGTCCCAGACCAGAACACAGTTCTTGATTTTGAACACACACTATTTAAATGAATTTTTAAAACACACACTAAATGAAGGTGAACAGTGTTTTTAATTCACTGTACCAAGTAAACAATGAATGTTGAAAAATCAGACATTAAATATACATGATTCAATGCGCCCACAAAAGGAGGGGGAGAGGGGAGGTGCAGGAAGGGGGATGTATTTCACTAGATTTTACATCACTAGTTAACATTCAGGAACAACAACATAATACATAGTTCAAAGCATAATTCCACATACATGAAAGGCATGGAACATGACATATATCATAGCAAAAAGTTCTTGGGGAGATACTCCTATAATGATCAGTATATCAAACTGGGGTTAGGAGTTCCTTATTGTAAGGTGTAGATGTCTACGTTTCGACCCCGATGGTGTAGGACAGTGGATCCTTACTGCGTGGGTCTTCGTCAGGACGTGATAGGTGAAGGGGAAAGAAGGGGCGTTTAACTCTCGTTGTAAGCACCGTTGTAAGCACCACGTGTTAAGTCAGGGATCAAAATGATTACCGGCCGCATCAGTGTGGGTTGTACACCGTGCTGAGCCGGCTCTTTATCCACAAATTAATTAACACACGTTGTCAAGCTTGGCTCCGCATTATTGCACCGCATTAGTGTTTGAAGGGCCAACCAGCCTTATTCCAAAAAGAGACCTTTTTTCAATTGGGGCGCGTTGTCACAAAAGCGTCTGCAGAAAACAAATCCGCAATATTGTGGAAGAAGCCAAACCGGGATATTTTATCTCCGACCAAATCAGGGAAAGCCTCGATGATATTTAAAAGCCGCGTGTCACCATCCGCGCTGCTGACGGAAAATTCCGATAGTGGTGCCTGCGCGCCGCGTCTCCTGGAAAAAGAACTTTTTGCTATGATATATGTCATGTTCCATGCCTTTCATGTATTTTTCAACATTCATTGTTTACTTGGTACAGTGAATTAAAAACACTGTTCACCTTCATTTAGTGTGTGTTTTAAAAATTCATTTAAATAGTGTGTGTTCAAAATCAAGAACTGTGTTCTGGTCTGGGACCCTTTATATATAACGCTTCTCTGGTGGGGGCTCTTCCTCGCGCTTGGTGCCGTCCTGCGGGGCTTCCCTCTCGGCGCAGCGGCACGTGCCTCCGGGGCTCCCCTCAATCCACGGAGCCCCCACCACACACACCATCTCGCTCCAGGATGGGGCGCAACAGGCACCTCTTCACCCGGTCCCCCGTCTCGGGACTTGGAAAATAGAACCAACGAGGCCCTGCGCGGCTTCTCCCCGGCCGGGGAGAAGTGGAAGTGGAGCCCATGAGGCTCCAGCTCGCATTGTCGGCCCCACCCACATTCAGGCGGCGGACCGGACTTCGGCTTCCGGTGCTCCTCCCGGGCTGCGGTGGTGCTACGTGGGGCACAATGAGGGGTAGGCTCCCTCGAGTTTCAACTGCCGACTGAGTCGCAGGATGGGTGCCGGCGCAAAAAAAGAATTACGTCAGCAGGCAAAGTCCCGGGGTGGGCACCCGCCGCCAAAGCACAATCAGGGGAATTCCCGTGAGAGGGGTTCCCTCACCAGGGGTTGCAGCCCAGTGCTGCGCAGCCCCCAGGTTCTCCTCCTCTGGCGGGATTACATCAAAAGGGCACCCAGTGCGCTGGAAAGGCTGCTCAAAGAGTCCGGTAGAGTTTAGCCATAAATCCCAGCTACCAAAATGTCCTTAAAGATGAAAAGGGGCAAGGCAAAAGGTCCTCACAGCTAAAGAAGGGATCCTGGGGCAAAGCAGGAGGCCCCAAGGAAATCAAGTCCTCAAGGCATCCAGGGGTAGGGCAGAGCCCAGGAGCCCCAACAGCAGCATGCCCCTGGTAGTTTCAAGCTCGCAAACAAGAACATTTTCATGGGGTCACAGCCCCTTCTTTTATACACAAAAATCCTTTATCTAAAAGGTGCAGGCATGGGGAGAACCAGATGCAACTGGTTCTGGAGCACTTTGTTTTGCTCAGCCCCTCTCCCTATTCACAAGACAGGCCATGGACATCAGATGCACCACAGGGGCTGGAGCCATCATTGTGGAAGGAAGGCACAGCCCTATTCAGGTCCCAGGTGCAACTCCTCCCTCCCATCTAGATGCAGATCTCCCTATTCACCACCGGGCATACTCACCCTGGCTCCTGGAGCCAAGCACACCAGCCAGCCCCTGTCACTCACAAGCCAGGCAGGCAATTCACATCTCACAGCACACAGAAAGGCCAACTTCTAAAAGTGGCACTTCTACACTAGACACAATAAATCTGCGCACACCATTGTGCAGCATTTATTCTCGCACATACCAAACTCGACCCTGCACTCCCCACTCATCAGGACTTACCACAGGAACACATATCCCCCATGCATTACTATGGGAAGGCAGGCCATCTCAGCACACACACTAAGAGTGTGCACGCACTTTACACTGGGCCACAGTGCTAAAGTGCGCAGAAGCCTAAAATCACTACCACCATGCCAGAGGCTAAAGAAAAAAAGTTTAGGTGTGAACCTGCCAAAAAGACCCAAGTCCAACATGCAGGCTGAAGTCGTTCTGTACCTCCATAGACCTCAATGTCAATTCTGCACTTCACCTGCGGCACACTTGGCACATACAAGCAGTTTGCTGGACTACGGCAAACTCTCTCGGAGAGCACTGTCAGTCTCCGGGTTACTTATCCACTAACTGTCGCCAGTTGTAGCATTCTCCCCAGCCCGGTCATTCATAAATGACTGCACCACACATGGAGGATAGTTTTAAACGTCTTTATTCATCATCGTGTAAATGTGAACTCCACATTCTATGTTTCATGGCCCATGAGGACATTGTCGTCTTCACTAAGTTAGCATGAGCACGCTGCAGCTTGCCCGCTGATTTGCACACGTTACTATACAACTTTATTTTTGCAATAATTTCTATGGCTGTTTTCACATGAGAACTCATCACTGTGTTCACACTCTGCAGGTTCCTGGCATTTTGACTGAACATTTTGAGTAAGGTCGTACAACAATGCCCCTTGTTATTTTGTTCTGGCCAGGCCTTAGCCCCGAGACAAAACATACCGATGCATCTGTTGTTTGGGACAACGTACTTTGGTTTTATTGGAATACAAGAATAGGTAGGGGACACTTGGAGAGGGACCTTTCCAGGAAGAAGAGCGAGACAGCACCTATGATGTAGATCTATTTTCTAAAGGCTAAGACATGGGGTCTGCTGACAAAGCCCAGAGATCTTCCAATATATAATAATACTGCCTCTTAGCAAGGGGAGGGAGGTTAGGTTCTATTGTCTTTTCATGATGACATCTCCCATCATGATTTATGTACTAGCTGCTATGCTGGATGTATTTGTACTATGCATTTCTCCGGCTTGTTGTGGCACATATATTCCACGTTAAGGCACATTAGTTAAAATAAATATTTTAAACTATTGAATGTCTCTGTCAGATCTTATTGTGGTACAAGAGGGTGTGAATTGTTACAGCGATTCCTGAGAGATCTGGGAGTGTTGTGTTCTGGGGTGTCTAATCATTTGTTTCTCTGTGAGTGAGTAGGAGAGCAAGTGAGACACTATAGCTAGTCGGTCCTGGGCTCATGGGTACTAAGGTGGGATGATGACTCCATCCCTATACACCAAGGTCCCACAATCATGCACTTTCCTGTTTTTGGGCAGAATCCCTGCAACATCTAAACCTGTCTGTTCGCCCCATTGCGTGGAACAAGGGTAATGTATCACTATGATAAATATGGGTCTGTGTCTTCACAGGTTCAAAACTGCCCCAATTTGCAAACATGGGTGACGTTTTTAGCAAACAGATTCTCTGATGGAGGCCTCTTTTATCTTGGTTTCGAGGGTGTATTTTCTTTCCCAGGCTTTGAACATCTGGCTCTGTGGTGGAGCCTGCTAATAGTGGAGTGAGGTACTAGCCACATTGTCTGACATGGCAGAATGTGAAATACCAATAGACCTCAAAATCTCAAAGTTGTGATAGGTGGGGAATGTTCACACTACACATAAAAAACTTATTGCGCTTTCGTTGTTATTAGCCAAGAGTGACGTGGCTTACTTTTGGAGCAGGAAGCAATGCCCAAAGTACAAACAATGGCTACACTCTATTAGATTATAATGAGCATCTGGAGTTGCATGCAGAACTAATGCCATCTGCCGCTAGACCCAGAAATATCTGGGTACCTCTGAAACATTAACTCTTATCAGCTGCAGATCAACCTGCTTCACCACTGCCCCATGACATTGCCCGGTGGTTTGTGTCCCACTACACACAGAAGAATTGGAAAGTGTCCAGGGCCCCCTCCCATACCCCAACAAACTCTGCAACTCATCTCTTAGAATCAAACGACTACTCTCACCCAATTCCTTGTTATGGATTGAGTGGCATTCAAGTTTAAAATCTTCATGCTCTTAAGGCACAATGTTACTATAAGAATGTGACTCTTCTATTACATCTTTACTATTGTACAACTTGGTTATTTTATGAAAATGATGAATAAAGTTTTAAAAATAAAAAAATAGATAAAAACAAATTAACTAGTTCTGCAATGTTCGCAGTTCCGGTTATGTTCCAACGGTAAACATCATTTACCCCGATTCCAGAACACTGCATTCAATTACAGCGTATCGCTACAACCACCGCGTTATTACAACGCATGCCATTACTCCGCAAATCGAAACAATGACTTGCTCTAGGACACCTTCCTGGAATAGAAAATTATACTATTCCAACATTTGAACTGTTCCAACATCCAGCAAGTCGTTGTTTTAACTTCTGGAGTAATGGCATGCATTGTTACAACACGGTTGTTGTAAGGACCGCGTTGTAATTGCATGCAAGAGAAAACCATGCGTGGTAAGGTGGCATATTCGTTCCAACATGCTCAAGGCAAGGTTCCTGCTGTATCCCATCACCATCATTTGCTTAATTTAACCTGATCAGTCACTTGCAGTATGTCAGAGATATTGCCATTGGCCAGAACCTGCAATAGGATGTTAGACTGAACAAACAAATGGTTTTACAAGGTTAATCTCCACCCTACGTTACAACTGGTTGATTCAAGAAAGTGGTTTGCTGTCTCATCTTAACAAAACTTTAACCTTTCCCCTATTTGGATATCCTGATCTGATCAATTCTTTAACTTTAAAGATTTGTGTTCCTACCCTAGACCCCTCCCAATATCACATAGCACATAAAGGGAACATTACCATCCTCACAATAAATGTGCGAGGCATGCACACGGCACGCAAGCGCTACTCAATATATTTGTACATAATGCGAAAAAATGCACGGATTGCACTGCTGCAAGACACCCATTTAGTAGCGGGAGAGCTAAACAAACTGCGCAAGCGATGGCGCGGGATATTCTGCACCACAACATACTCAGCCTATGCATGAGGGACCCTCATCTGGATTCGACAAGGGGTCTCCTATCAGGAACTATCCAGAACAATTGACACAGAGGGTTGCTACGCTCTCTCACAGGGACTCCTGGATGGTCAACTGGTAGACCTGGGAAGTATCTATACACCAAATACGGACCAGAGTAAATTCTGGGACGCCCTTTCACACCAATTAAGCTTGCACACCCAAGTGCCAGGATTCTAGGAGGAGATTACAATTGCGTACAAAACACGTTCTTAGACAGATCCTATCCCCCTCACCCGGCATCCCAAATAATAGTGCAAGCCAAATGCTTTGCTGCATGGACAACTCACTGGTCCCTAACAGACGCCTGCCCTCCTGATACCCGGTTACCCTACTTTACTCATTCCACTCGATAACACACCCTATAGCGTAACATACTCGAAAAGGAACGCACAGTGGCAACGTTAACCCAAGCTGCAGATAAAAACGAGGCCACACCAACTCAAGTAGCAAAACGTTTTATGCAGAGGCACTAGCAGTCCTCCGTAGGTATAATTTTAGAAGGCATGCAGCCACGGTGCACAGAGAGGGATACAGAGCAGGTGCGCTGCTGGCGTGGCTAGTGAAACTAGACACCACCTCCCCACCGATCACAGTGGTAAGGAACACAGTGAGCACCTTAGTTCATTCACAGGCCTCCATTCTAGGAATCTTCTTGCAGCACTATACACAGCTATATGCAGCCTCCGACCAGGCAAACTCAGAGTTGCTCCACAGATTTTTGGATGTGCATCCCTTCCCTTACCTCGCATAGCACAAAACTACCGACAAATCCTAGATTAACCCATCACTGCAACAGATGTCACACAGGCGCTACAGGCATTGGCCACGTGTAAGGCTCCTGGGCTGGATGGCCTTTCACTTGATTTTTTCCATGCTTTTTCTACACAATTGGATCCCCAACTGGTGAAACTGTTCCAAGCGGCCCTAGATAAATGAAAGCTACTGCAATCCATGTGTGAGTCTGTTATAGTCTCATTCCCCAAACTGGACAGGGACCCCTATCCCATGGGATCATATCGGCCCATAGCTCTATTACCAGCAGACTACAAAATATATGGGAAAATATTGGCAGATAGATATTTCACAATACTGCCGGCGCTGATTCATCCAGACCAGTGTGGATTAGTGCCGGGAAGAAACACATCCCATAACATAAGACGCCTCTTTCCTGTCAAGGACCAGGTTCATGGCTGCTTCCCCCTCGCGGCATGCCTGGTCCTGAACTTGGGAAAAGAGTTTGACACCCTTATGTGACCCTACCTCCTGCAGGTCATTTCTGGTGTGGGACACCGTCTACTTGCATACACTAAGCTCATATACTCCAAGGATGAAACTTGGACACCATGTGTCACCGTCATTTCCAATACTCAGTGGCACATGCACGATCTCCTCTTTGCTTTTTGCAATGGCGATGGAGCCACTTGCGATCCGCCTCCGTAAGGAGGTGGAGAGTTGGGGCATACCAATTGCAGAAACGACCCACGCGGTATCATTATACGAGGACGACATGCTAATCTACGTCCGTGACATCACTTCAGATTTCACTCCAATTTATTACGCACTGCGAGACTTTGAGGCGGTTGCAGGCCTAAGGGTAAATTGGGCAAAGTCCACAATATATCCGCTCTCATACAGGCTCCCCCCCAGAAAATACAACTGGCCGGCATAAACATATTATGGAGGACCCAGGCGGTACGATACCTAGTAATTCAGCTGTATCACACACCGCAAGACAGGTACGAAGGTAACAACTGCAGAGCACTGGTCGGATCTGATCCTCGATCTCCCCCTGGCTCCCTTCGGAAAAATTGCAGTGGCCAAGATAATATTGGTTCCGCGATTATTATATTACGTTACTAATATCCCAGTGGTTACCCCGTCCCTTCTTTAGAAAACTGGCCACCCTCCTGGGTTCCCACATCTGGGGATTGAGTCATCGGACAATTGCTCTTGCCAAACTGCAGTTACATATGGATCAAGGAGGTCTGGGTGCCCCCTCCTTCAAGGCATACTTCCTCGAGGCCCACCTACAATGGGTGTCAAGGTGGACAGTGGACAGCGCATCAGGGGAAACCCACACAAACACTGGACCTGTTCCAATCCCTGCCATATTCCACATGCTAATACCAGGAGCTGAAACTATACAGGAGTGCCCCTGTCCAAGTGATTGTGGCAAGCACATGTCTGAAACAGGTACACAAGATGACACAGGAGGCCCCCATGTACTCCCCTATCCAACCAATGGTAGGATTTCCCAAAGGTCATGCTCAGTACATGGAGCGGACACTACGTATGTGGAGCACTCGGTCACGGCGGTGGGCTCCCTCTATGCGAACGGGCAGCAGCAAAAATTTGCGGAACTTGCTACAGACTCTGACCTACCAAGAGGACAGTTCCTCTTTAACAGACAGCTACTAGTAGACTAATGCAGAGTATGGTACACAATAGACATAGAGCCGCCCACACACACGGTTTTACATGCAATCCTAAAGATGGGCCTCGGACGACACTTGGTGAAGTGGCTATATAAGGTGGTGAGAGCACTGAACACAATCACCAGCACTCCACTTTGCGAGAAATGGGAAGCAGAAATCCAGAGACCACTCCATGACAAGGAATGTGAGAAGGCACTCGAGTTCCCCAAAAAATTGTCCCTCAACTACCGCTTCAAAAATATACAATCATACACTGAACCCAGGACAGTGAGGGCTTGACACATGTGCGCACAAGTCGTTGTTCTTGGATAATATTCTTCTCAATTCAAATACCAACGCTCAACTCCCCATGGCCCACCGCTAATAAGCCACAATCCTCAATGAAACAATACCAATAGGAAAGGAGCATATCCCCTTCTTTCAATGTTATCAATCAATTATTGAATTTCTCAAAGAAAGTCCAGCCCACAGGCCATTTTTTCAGTTCCAAATCATTTTTGTTCCAAATGTATTAAAGAAAGAACATCATATAATGTCATTCATTCAAGTTCATCAAATCTGTTCAGACAATTTGATCAAATATTTTCAGCCTACGCGTTTCGTTACAACACATATAGGGGTGCCACAGGGCTCCACGCTCTCACCCATTCTCCTCGACGTGTTCATGGATCCACCAACAGAAATTCTGAAAATATCCAGCATCCACTATGTATGCTGATGACACCCAACTATAACTGAAAGTCTCCACAGAGGACATCAGGTCCCTCAATTCATCTTTACAGAACACTCAATGTTGGCTGACCCTTAATCCCCTGAAATTAACCGCTCTCAAAACCGAATTCAACGACTTCAAGGCTGCGGTGCAAGCCCTAGTGATCTATAAGCTGGATTACGGAAAAGCGACCCTTCGTGGACTTCCCAGATCTAAGATGGCGCCACTTAGGGCCTCTCTCAACTCAGCTACAAGGCTCATTACAGGTTAAAACGAAACATTGAACATCACGCCTGAGCTGAAATGACTAAATTGTCTCCCAAGTGAAGCAAGGATAAATCTAAAAAGTGCATGCATGACCCACAAAGCTTTACATTTCAACACCCTAATATACCTTGCACAAAAAGTTGGGCTCTCAAGTGGCTCCAGATCCTCTCGAGGCTCCAGCACCTTACTGCTCAAGCCACAGAAATTCCATCAAAACAAAACCTACAATCAAGCATTCTCGGTTATCGCACTATGGGGCATATTCTCAAGAACATGTGAAAACTATCGCATAATTAGCCTAACGCAACTTTGAACATCACAATCCATTGTGGGAAAATTACCCTGTGTTAACCAAGTATTCACAACATGGTGGTACCATGCAATAGTCACACGATAACGCATCAAATGACAGCGTTAAACCAACGCAACACAGCAAAAACGTGAAACACAAATGCAAAAAAGTTGCGATGAGGCCAAACGTGATACAAAACTCAAAGAAAACCAGCGACAGGCCTGCAAATCCCACGTGTCAGGCGGCAAAATGCACCATAAAAGCAGAGTAAAAAAATGGTGAGATGACAACGTAGGAGCACAACCCCACAGCTGTGACGCAGAACAAATTAACATTGTCCCACATCAGATAGGCATTTCCACACAAACAGCCACAACGCACATTGACATGCAGTCTGCATGTAAACTGCGCCAATGCGGAAACATACATGGAACACACTGTGAAACCGCATCTCCCCTTCAGGCAGGAACAGTCGTGTTATGATGAATTCGATGGTCGCCAGCTGACAATAGGAGACTCAAAGCCCCTTTGGGGTGTGGTCACCTCAACAGTGGTCACTGGCCACCGACGCAACTCTTCACTGAGAAATAAGGAACAAAGATATGAGATGACGAAGACTCATGTTGAAGTGGCACTTTTATTATTAAATCACAAGTATTTCACTAAATGCATATCAATTCATGTAACTAAGCAAAACCATTACAAAAATCTGACTTCACTCTGTCAGGCATAAATGCTATGACAAATGCTCAAACTTTTATAAGGCAAGCTGGAATAAGGATCTATTAAAAGACATGTGATTCAAAAAAGGCACAGGATACATTCTATGAAAATATGGCGCCTAGAAACAAGCTTTTCCGAAGAAAATTACCCATGCAGATATTTTAACATTATAAAGAGACCCCAGATGCAAGGGACTAGCAGCCTGATTCATGTACGGGCCGTTTTGCGTGTCCCTAATAGCGATTAATAGCGACTCGCTATTGAGGAAACGCAAAACGGCATTCATGTACTTTTCGGGGAAAAAATAGCGACTCGCACGCGGGCGCTAAAGCCGTTAGCGACCGACAAAAAACGCAGAAAAATCGCTATTTCCGGCTACCTGCGATCGGGATAGCGACTCGCAATCCCGATCGCACGGGATAGCGACTCGCAATCCCGATCGCACGGGATAGCGACTCGCAATCCCGTGGGATCGGGAATGCGAGTCGCTATCTCGCGGGATCTGGAAAACGGGAAGACGCATTACGAGCACCGTGATGACATCACAACCAGGAAGCAGCCAAATCCCACCCCCAAACAACACAGTGACGCTATCAGTCGAGTGTTGAAGACCGAAAGCTGCCGCTAAACCGCCGTTAGCGACTCACAACCCCGCCGAAATAGCGACCGCCATGTCGGAGGAACCCCAGCCAGGCCCCAGCAACAGCGCTGCCCGCAAGCGCAAACTTAAATTCTCCGAACAGGAGCTGGAGAACCTCATAGAAGGGGTGGTGGCAAACCACGACCAGCTGTTTGGTGCAAACTCCCGGAGGGTCCCAGAGCAGGAGAAGAGGAGGATCTGGGTTGGGATTGCCTCCAGTGTGAACTCTGTGGGCGTTGCGGACAGGTCTCTGGAGGAACTCAAAAAGCGGTGGTACGACCTCCGAGGCCGTGCCAAGGAGAGGGTTGCGGAGCGCCTTG
Organism: Lissotriton helveticus; assembly: GCF_964261635.1. Lineage (NCBI taxonomy): Eukaryota > Metazoa > Chordata > Amphibia > Caudata > Salamandridae > Lissotriton > Lissotriton helveticus. The sequence continues at coordinate 1,766,079,743 of NC_136059.1, forward strand.
GTGAGGCATCAGGCACCGGAGGTGGTGGACCGACTGTCCCACCCAACACCCCCCTGGAGGACCAGGTAGAGGACACGTTGGAGAGGGAGGCGTGTGTTGGCGTGACCCCTCTGGACTCCTCCCGCCCCACCCAAGACACCCAAGGTAAGTGGCATGCGACTGCGACCCTGTCCCCTATGACCGCCCCTGACCAAATAGGCTCACTCATTGGCCCTTAGTCATGCCTATGTTGTGCATCAGGAAATGCCCTGAAGCATTGTGGGAGACGTAGTATGTCCACAATGTAGTAGTACCACAATGCGGCCAGAAAGGTTCCAAAGTGCGCAAATACACAGCCACCCAGGGAATGACACCCAGCATGCATGTAACATCTGCATGTCTGACAGTCACATGCACCTAATGAGTATCCACTTACCCTCACAGGTGCGGGAGACAGCAGTGACAGTGAGAGGCTGCTGATCGATGAGGAGGCCCAGGAGGAGGAATCCCTACCTGATACACAGCCACCAGCCCCTGCAGCAGCGCCAACACCAGCAGCCAGGCCCCCCGCCTCTGCTGCTACAACACCTGCAGGCCCACCGTCTGCCAAGGCCAGGCCCCCCGCCTCTGCTGCTTCAACACCTGCAGGCCCACCTTCTGCCAAGGCCAGGCCCCCCGCCTCTGCTGCTTCAACACCTGCAGGCCCACCTTCTGCCAAGGCCAGGCCCCCCGCCTCTGCTGCTTCAACACCTGCAGGCCCACCGTCTGCCAAGGCCAGGCCCCCCGCCTCTGCTGCTTCAACACCTGCAGGCCCACCGTCTGCCAAGGCCAGGCCCCCCGCCTCTGCTGCTTCAACACCTGCAGGCCCACCGTCTGCCAGAGCCAGGCACCCCACCAATGTGCCTCCAGTGGCTGCGGCACCTGCAACACCAGCTGCAACAACACCTGCAGCACGGCCAATAAGATCTGGGCCAGCCACATCCGCTACACAGCGGCCCAACAGCAGGCGGGGCAATGGGCATCTCCATGCCTGCATGAGCGTGGAGCGGCGCATGCTCCGCATACACCAGCGGCAGTCCCAGCAGCAAGGAGCAATCCAGCTCCAGCTTCATAAGATAGGCCGCAATGTAGCTGGAGTCGGCGAGAGGATGGACCGCATGACGGCGGCCATGGACCGCATGACGGCGGCTATGGAAGACAACACTGCAGCGCTGGTGAAGCACCGCAGTGTTGCTAGCAGGCGCCACCACCAGTTGCTGAGCCGGCTGTCCACCTATAGCCGCTCCAATTATGCCTCGGCAAATGCCACCGCCCTGCTTGCGCGGCGCTCCTTGACCCAGCAGCACCAACTGGTCCAGTGCTGCGAGGATATTACCCGGGTGCTGGAGCATTTGACCACCGCCGTCACCGCACTGCACGCACCTGTGATACCGGCAATTGTGGGGGGTGATGATGCTAGTGAGGGTGCCTCTAGTGTCAGCAGCCACTCTGCCACGCAGGCCCCCCCACCTAGGCGCAGCACAAGGGCTGCGCCAGCTCCAGCTGCCCAGGAAGAGGAAGAGGCTCCCAGGCGCCTGGGAATTGTGCGCCGGAGGCGCCAATGACATTGTGTCAGGGACACAGGCGCAGGCTGAAGTTGAACCTGCCATGAACCGTCTCATGCAGTATGCATGAATACTGCATTTTGTAAATAGTTCTTACCAAGACCCTTTTTTTTTTGTGATTATAACAAATACATTTATTTTGGTGCACACATACGCCTTGTGTAATCATTACAGTTTGCATGCAATTGTGATATGTGGGGTGGGGGAAGGGGGTGGGCTAGAAATTGTTAGCTGTGATGTGGTTGCGACGTCTGTGGCCTTCAGCTGGGTTCTCCCCGCGTGCATGGTGCGCATGTGCTGGTGGCCGGTCGTCCCCCTCAGATTCACTGCCTGAGATGTCAACTGGTATCCGGCGCTTGGTTGCAATGTTATGAAGCATTGCACAGACAGCCATAATGCGGCAGCACGCTGCAGGACTGTAATACATGGCCCCACCTGTCTTGTGCAGTATACGGAACCTGCTCTTGAGCAGGCCAAATGTCCTTTCAATACAGTTCCTTGTCCGGATGTGCGCAACATTGTAGCGGCGTTGCTGAGGTGTGGCAGGGTTGAGGTAAGGGGTCAGGAGGTATTCCCGTAGGGCGTAGCCACTGTCACCTGAATGAGAGGAGCAGATGTTGATTGCCTGTGCAGCGCAGTTACTTCATAGCAATGTGACATTGTCGACAAAGTGTACTTACCAAGTAGGTGTCCTTCCCCAAACTCTCCCCTGATCAGTCGTGTGTGGAGTCCGCTGTGCCTGAAGATAAAGGAGTCATGGGTACTCCCTGGGTACTGGGCCACAATGTCAGTGATGATGGTCTTGGCATTGCAGACCATCTGTATGTTGAGGGAGTGGTACGACTTCCTGTTGCGGTACATATACTCCGTGCCAGCTGGTGGGCAGATGGCGACGTGGGTACAGTCTATGCAGCCAAGGACATGGGGAAAATGGGCAACATTATAAAATTGTAGTTTTGTGAGGTCCAAATCCTGTTGGCTCGTGGGAAATGTGATGTGGCGGTGGAGCTGGGTGAGCATGGCGTCAACAAAAGTGTGGAGGCAGCGTGACATGGTGGGCTGGGATATCCCCCCAGCAGCGGCTACTATGCCCTGGAAACTGCCGGATGCCAGGAGGTGCAGGCTGCACAATACCTGCACATGTGTGGGCACAGAATTGTTCGCCTTGTTGGGTGCTGCATGATGGGGTCGAGTTCTTGTATCAGCCAGGTGATCATTTCCCCATTCAGCCTGTATTTAGCATAAATCTGTTCTCTGGTTTGCCCCAGCAAGGTGACCCGCTGCCGGTAAATCCTTGCCTGCCTCATGCGTCTCCTCCGTGCTGCTCGCTGTAGCCTTCGCCGCCTCACCACCATGTACATCCCAGGCATTGTGGAACGCCTATTGCTGCTGCTGAATGTCCTTATGTGTGATTGGTCAGGCCTGGACCTGTTGGTGATTGGCTAACAGTTTTTCAAATTTTGGTTAATCATGGCTTTTATGGTTACCACCTGCTTTGAGTTGTCCTTAAATTGCGCCGCGCAAATGTGCGATTTAGCGCTTTTTCGCTAATGTATTTCTTTCATGAATGCCGATTGAGACAATATTGCGTTTCGCTATTCAATTCGCAGATTCCGTGGTTGGTCGCTATTTCATTATCGCTAATGCTCGGCTTCCCGGAGTCTGCGACTTTTACAGCGTAATCGCTATTCCGCTCGCTATTATTTTTTAGCGATTTCGCTATTTCGTACTTGAATGCCGATTCCGTGTTTTGCACCCGCAATTGCGTTTTCGCAGCCATTGCGGGCGCTATTTCGCTTCATGAATCAGGCTGTAGGATCTTTAAAAGGCTCAACTGAAATTAGTTAGAGAATACAGAACACATTCTATAAAAATCCAGTGCCTAGGGACAATTCAAGATCTAATGGTTTAAAGAGACCTTAAATGCAAGGAATTGGGTGTGGATGAAAAATACCGAGTATAGTCAGGGATTTAAAAGGCTAAAATATTATCTAGTTTGGGGGGGTACCACCTGAGAGGAGGCTTTTGAAGTCCCAAATCAGATAAACGGCCGGCCGGAGAACCCACGCTCATGCCAAGCACTTGCAGGAGAGTTCTGGCTTCTAATTGCAGTGTTGGATCTAATATACCTGAAAAACCGCAGAACTGACACTGTTCTGACGCACTTTCTGACGCCCTTTCTGGTGCAGGTGGCTTGACCGCATGTCCTAGGACACAGAAATGGTCAGGTGGCTCAACGGTTGGTTGGCCATGCTCGACCGCATAACATAAACAAAGAACATCTTGTCACGTACATATCTCTAAAAACATATATGAGAGCGGAACTTAAGACAGGTGCTACTACTGCAAGATGTTGTGGCTTTTATTTTGTGTAAGCTATCTTTCAAAATAATATTTCAGCAACAGTCCATGATGTACCAATTTGTACCAGCTGAGTCTGTGTACATGTGTGTGGGTGTTGGTCTTGAAACTGTGGAAAATGACTGTACTCTGTGATTGCCCAAGTTACCTCGTTGTTTTCAGCACAACAGAAATGCATGTTTGAAATTAGGGCCTAGTGAAGTTTAATATGAAAGACTGATAACATAAGATGGTCGCCTTTGGCCTTTGGCCTTTGGCTTAGGCCTATATGCAGAGGGTTCATGACATTTGTGGGCTTTCATTTACTGATAGTATATGGTGAAAATTGGTCATTTTTAGCATATTTTCAGGTTCTGTCTAGCATGGCCCACATCGGACCTTCATCCTATCAAGGTTGATGAAAAAGCTCTTTTTGGTAATTAGATGGTAAAACGTGACCCTCCATCAACATTGCAGAGGGACAATCAACAGCCCCTGCACACCTTGACGTGCCATGTCCATGATCAAACAAGAATGATAGCATGGACTAATGTAGGGGTAGTAACTCCCCATATAGTACTTGTTGCCCATGTCATGGGACTTGAGTTACAGGGTGCATCCCTGCATCATGGTGGTACATATCAGAGCCCAAAAGTAGCCCTGTTGTCGAAGGTGCCATAGATCGTCTTGATATTGTGGTGGAGGACCCACATGCTGAGTCTGTCGCAGAGGTCGTGGGAGGGTGGGATGTCTGTAGTCTCGCTGTTGGGCGAACTCTTTGATGATGCTAAAGAGTTCCTTGCTATTGTGTGCGTGGGTGGAGATTCTGTCCTGGAGTCCTTTCTTCCTGAGTGTGTGATATGTTTGTGGTGCGTGGTGGTTGCTGTTTTTAAGTTGTCGAGTTCCGCTGGGGGTTTTGCAGTTCCTCCATAACTTCTTCCCTATGGGTCTGCAGGTAAGTCTGGAGTCTTGGAGTTTGTTGGAGAACCTGCTGGCTTTCTTGGTGTGAGGGTTGGAGGCTTTCTTGAGGAGGGCGATGGTGTTGGCGCAGTCGGTGATCCAGTTGTGTAGTGTGGACGGCAGTGGTGGGTCATCGTCTGTGGCGGTGGGTGCGGCAAACTGGTCGTCAGGGATCTCGTTCCAATTCCGGCCAGGTCTGGTGGCTCAGTGGACTAATGCGTCCATTGCGGGGACCTGTGTTCGACCTCATGGTCACAGGTTCAAATCCTGGCGGGTCCACTCAGCCTTTCATCCATCTGAGGTCGAGAAAATGAGTACCATTGAGTTGGGTAACAATAAACATCTGTTATTCAGCGCCAAGACACCTACGGGTAATCGTGCGCTTTACAAATACACCTGTTATGTTATGTTATGTTATGTTAGGCAACAAATGACAGCCAAAATGGAATTAATTGGGACACATGTGAAACGCACAATAGTGGTATACGGTAAAAACTGTGACACACAGAACTGGCAGTTCAAATACGTGACACCCTTAACAGCCTCACTGCACAGAGGTGACACGCCCACCATCCAGTAACAAATTCCACAATTCTCAGTAATACATGTCGCACCCGCACTTGGCTGAGTGAAGTGCCTGTACAGATGATTGACATGCAAGCAGGGAATGTGTTTTGGAATGCATTTATTTGCACATGGTGTGCCTGTGGTCAGTCATCGTACTGTCCCACTATTGCTAAGGACCGTCACAATGTGACGTCAACCAGAGAATGAATTGTCAATGTAGTAGTCCCTATGGGCTTTTCCTGCGGCGGCTACAGTGGGGTGTTGTCCACCTGGCTCATCTTCATCATCATCGTCCGGTGCATCTGGCTCTTGTATCCATTGGGCTTTGTTGCGTACACATATGTTGTGCAACACACAACATGCAACGATCTTCTTGCACCCGATGTCTGGGCTGTACAGGAGCCTTCCACCTGTCACGTCCAGGCACCTGAAACGTGACTTCAATACGCCAAATGTGTGCTCCACGATACCCCTGGTGCGTTTGTGGGCTACATTGTACAGCCTCTGGGCCTGTGTGTTTGGGGCTCAGAGGGGTGTCATCATCCAAGCGCAGAGTGCATATCCTTGGTCACCTGTGACAGTGCAATGAGACATGAGTCAAGACTACGTACTGCATGATGTATTGGCAGGCTCACTGGTTCATTGGTGTGTGATATGTGTGACTTAGTGATTCCTGTATGACATGAACTGTTTGTTGCAAATGAGCGGCATCAATGTTCTTAAGTAGCCTCACTGCTGCACCTCCCTCCCCCCCAGGCATAGTCACTGGTGTGCGCAGCGCAGTTGCATTACTTGCACCCCTATGGCACACCATTGTCATGCCTGTCTGCGCATGTCCACAAGCCTGACTATTACATAGTGATGATATGTGCAGAAGGTGGCCGGCCACGTGTGTTTAGGCCCACTGTAAGGACAGGGCTGACACAGATGTAGAGCACCTGCCTGGCAGAATTCGACATGCAGTTGAGGGTAGATCTTTGGCTCATGCTGCGCCAATAGCAAAACAACAGTTGATGGACAGAATGCTGAACAATGTCATACATTCACGCCAATAGCGACACACATAACAGTTGGCATGTGTGATCCCTGACCCCGAGCTGGCATGCCCTCCCCCATGTACCCCTTTGGCTGAGCACGCACACCGGGGGCATGCCACATGGCAATATTGCTGATTGCGTGACAGGTGGAATAGATACTACAACAGAGACACATGCATCAGCCACATCCTTGGCAAGGCCTACATCTAACCACACCCAGATCCACGTGTGGAGGAGCCACACCCCTACGCTGTATTGTCGTACGCCTGCCCACCCAGCTTACGCTCACAGAGAGGTACAACACAGTCACATGTCCCAGGTCTCCACCACTGCCTGCGGTGACATGGTTGCGCCCGCTGTACACAGCACAATGTAATGTGGAAATGCCCCGGTCCCTCATGCATAGATAATGACCACACAGACAAACTGAGTGAGTTTGTGGAACTGGCTTCGGGCACGTGCACCCGGCCCCTTTTATTGCCAGGGTCACATGTCCAGTGACGCCTCTGCTGGATTGGTTTTGGGTAGTGTAACCCACAGGGGTTGGTTGGTGCTGGCAACAACCACAACAGTGATCAGACAATCATCAGAACAAGGTTCAAACAGCAAGGGTCCATGACTTGAGCCGCACAGAGTTAGTGGGCCCGGATGCCATGCGGCCGGCACAGGCACACCGCCACAGGACGGTGACTTGCGGTGCACTGAGGTTGGGCCACGCGAGATGAGCGGTTCATCATCGATGTCCAAGGACAATGTCACGGAGGTTTGCAGGGGTCAGTGGAAGGGGCCCTTCAAGGGCATGATGCAGGAGTGTGGGGGAAGTATAGGTACTGGGATACTAAGGTGATGAAGGCATCCAGGATAGGTTTGAGGAACTTTGATAGGGCTGGCTGTGAGACTCCTCCGACTCTGGCTGTTGTTGGCTGGAAGGTACCAGAGGCCAAGAGATGCAGCACAGCCAGCACGTTTGTCTGCGGAAGGATGTTTGTTGTCTGCTGTGTTGGTACTGTCAGCCTGTGGGCTACGATGTTCAGGATGCGTAGGATGGTTGTCCTTTCGAGCCTGTAGTGGGCAATGACATTCTCTGGTGTTAAGTCTGTGAGGCTGGTGCATTTTTTGAAGCTCCGCGGTCTGTGTCTGCGCTGCCTCTGTGGTGGTCTGGGGGGGTGGAAGGGGTGGGGGGTGGCAGGCCTGGGGTTGGTGGCGTTGGGTGTTGTGGGCCTGTTGGGGCTCTAGGCTGCATGATCAGTAGGTCCATGGCATCTGTTGCCCTACAGGTGTTGCTCTGGACTGGGCTCCCTAATTTGGTGCAGGCTGTCGTCAGACTTTGCACCAGGTCAGGGGAGGTGTTAATTTCCTGCTGTTTTGTGATCTTATCGCCAATCTGGTTGTTGAGAATGTTGCAGAGTAGTGTTTTTGCGGCTTTTTGCATGGGAACACCTACTCTACATCTCATTAGCGATAGTTGCCGGGGTCATCTGTGGCGATATATTTTGTGGCTTCTATCGCAGGTAAATTGGTGATATGGGCTGTTAGCACCAGCTTGTGAATGGGGAGATAAAATTATCGTGACTTTGGCTGCGATAAAGTGCTGATAACTCGGCGATAGCTCCTTGAGAATATGTCCCTGAAAATTTGGAATTCCCTGCCCCTTGAAATCAGTTTGAATCATTCGACATGTTCTTTCAAAAGGGAAGTTAAAACGATACTGATGAAGACATTTCTGGCCTAGATCCCCACCCCCCCAGGCTCTCTAGGACTCGCTTGTTGATATCTGTCTCTACTGAACTGATAGTATTGTATGTTGACCTGTTGGTTTACTGTTACTATTTCCTGTACCTTTGCGATTGCCAAACTGCAAAGTGCTCTGATACCCCTATGGGTCATGTTCTCGCTAAATAAAACGTGAAAAATAAATATCAACTAAAACACGTTAAAAAATATTTTTTTAACCACCGTATTATTGAAAATGATGTCAACAACATCAATATTATTTACAACAATATTACTTAACTCAAAAAATTCTTGTCAACGATATTTGTACATTAAAATATTTGTGTGTTATGATATTTAATTTCTGATATTTCTGTATTCCAATATTTTAATTTTGATATTTTGACCAAACACCCCTGTGGTTACTCAAAACGGGCTCTGCGTGCAGCTCCTTTATCACTGGGATTGGTGCCTGGCTGGCATTACAATATTTGTGTGTTATGATATTTCATTTCTGATATTTCTGCCTTCCAATATTTTTATTTTGATATTTTGACCAAACACCCCTGTGGTCACTCAATACCAGTTCTGGGGGCAGCTCCTTTCCCACTGGAATTGGTGCGTGGCTGGCTAGAAGAATAACAGAGCGGGTATGTCCAGGTCTAAGGTCCTTCTACCAGTGACAGGGTTTGAAGATATGCAAAGGGCTGGGCAATGCCCTCAGACCATCCTGTCAGGCGAAGGTCAACTTTTCCCCACTCCCAATGCCTTTGTCTCAGCTCTGGGAGCCAATTCACACCTCATCAAGATTCTATTCAGCCCCTGGGTGACTGTTTGCAGCTCAGACAAATGGGTTTCTAGAGACATTAGGTAGGCTAAAAGCAACTTTTTAAAAGTACATGTTGTGAAATATCTGTTACAAGTTCGACTTTACTAATGAACTGGATTTGTAATAACTATTTTTAAAAGTTCATAAATGTACTTTTTATCTGGGTCCTAGGTGAAAATAACTTGGGAAATAATTTCAATGGTGGTTGGTTGGACTGCCGGCTGCTATTGCGGCGACCAGGAGACCCACAAAAAGCATGTGGGTGGTTGGATTGCCCTGTTTGGATGTAACCACCGGTCTGGTGGTTGGGAACAAGGCTGGGGCATGCTGTGGACCTGGGAAAGGACTGAAGCACATGCAGACACCATGCACGCACCACCTGCATGTATGTCTGTGCACTGTGTGCCATGCACCATGTTGTGCACGGAGGTGATTTGGGGCACACTCACTGTGATAGTCTCACAAATTATGGAAGAGTTGCAAATAACTAAAGTGGAACAGGTGTGTGAAGTTTATGTAAATTTATTTTTCGTATAGAAGCAAAGTTTGGGGAAAATGCTGTATGATTACGAAAAATGCAAATCTGACATTTAGCAATATATTTTTGTGCAAAAGACATCCTTGTGTCCATTTTAGGATGGTTTTCGCACCAAAAAATATTGGTAATCCATATTCTTTGATAATAACTATATACAAGTGTCTGATCAGAAGTTAAGAATAATAAATCCTTACCTTTCTCTGTGAACTCACTTTTATAACATTTTGTCCCACATTATTGTAGGCATGATATTTATTGTGACCCGTCTATTTTTCGGATACGATATTCCCTACTGCAATTCCCACTCATCAACCAGTTCAAAGCCTGTGTGTGTGTGTGTGTATAAGTGCCATGCATAGAACTGAGGTAGAGAGTAAGTAGAAATCGATTTTAGTAATAAGCTAATGCACAAGTGAAAGATGTATGCAAGCCAGGATTGTACAACGCCAATATCAATTCAATTACGTTTATTTTTGTACTGTTGGGTAATTCTTTCAGGGTAAACACTTAAATAAGTTGACAATATATATATAGCATGCTGACCCAAGCACATTTCTATGCAGATGGCAGGATACAACAAAGTATTCTTGAAAACATTATTAGCTAACTATCTTAAAGTGCATTAACTGTATTAGGGCAGTGTTTCAACCAAAGGAGAAGAGCAGGGAACACTGAAAAAACGAATGTAAGAAGAAGATCTATGGAGCCACGCAGGGCCATGCAAGGTGGACTGGCTTGGCTTCATTGATCTCAATTTACATTTTACATTTGGCTCATAAATATGCCCCAAAGTTGTTATAATAGATCATCAAGAAATGTGACTAACAAACCAGCTAAATTCAGTAATTATGATACTTTTGTGACAATTACTGTAAAGCTGATAAAAGAAGCCTGGCAAGGAGACCAATACTTTCAGTTTCAAATATTTCCAACATAGAGGTAACCAGAATATGCATATCAGATGACAGGGCTTTGTTGGTAAATCTGTACATTTCTCTGGAACGTAAATGTGATGCATATTTGGATTAATTGTAGAAACTAGTAGAAGGTATAGAGAAGCCCTATATGTTGTAGTTAGGTTATTTTAATGTTAAAATTCCAAATGAAACATCTTATGATTTATTTTTAAGGCAAGTAAATAATTACTCAACATAACCGATATGGTATTAAAAAGTGAAAGGAAATAGAAAAGCATAGGTTTTGTAGCCCTTTATTTATTAGTATTAGAATACCAGTTTATCAAAAAAGGTGATAAGACTAATCCTAAAGATACTACGGGAAATATCTTTTCAAAATATCTCTAAGTTGGATACTATGGGACATATTTACGGCAATGGCATGCAGCACGGCACAGTGCAGAAAGTCATCTTGCTGAACTGCACTGCGTGACAGGGAAAGGACAGGAATGCACTGTATTTTAAAGAATACGGCACATCCCTACCTTTTGCCCTGTTCCCGCGATGTTTTGGCTGCCTACTGCCAAAGCAGGCATCCTTGCACCATGATGCAAGGGTGCCTGTGTTGCCTGAATTATTGATTTTGTGCAGGAAGGGGCACCTTCCTGCACAAAACAACCGTGAGAGGCATATTACTATATCTATGTGTGCTGCAGATTGCAGCACACGTAGACAGAGGAAGCAACAAGGAGAAATAAAGACATTTCTCCTTGTTATGCCTCTCCTGGGAAGGTATATCTTTTTGGCATATTCCCAGGTTTACCAGTTCTGGTAAATCCCGGAATGCATTAAAAACATGGGAGTTGCATGGAAACACTCATGCAAAGCCCATGGAATGCCTCCCTAGCGCAGAGTAAGGCAACACGGTGATTGGTGCTACATTGCTTTACTTGAGATTTATGTAGCCATTCAGGGCCACGCAAAAAGGCTCATGGTTGATCTAAAATAGTAGCACAGGCATTATATCACTTGGATGAATCAATAGGAAATCAATCAATAGAAATGGTGAAGCAGATATATGACCTGAAAACTTTTTATTAAATAGATGTGGCTTGTTAAATTGCAAGTAAAGTAAAATCCAGCAGGCAGAGGTGAACGTTTGGAAACAGTGATTAAATATATTTAATGAATTCCTTCAAGGTATGTCCTCACTTCATTCGCTTTGCCTCAAAAAGCAAATACAATGTAGCTTGTAAATCCCCATCTTACAATGATTTAAAGTTCCTCAATTCCAGGAATACCCAATGCACCACTAAGATAAACAGCATACAACCAATAAACTCAACTTCTTGAATCATCATTCCTGAAGACCCAGATCTGGAGTCCATACTTGTCAGTTCAAGGCCCTCTTCTCTACTTACTACCTATACTTGAAGTGTGCAGCCTTTAATTAAATTAAATTGTTTAAATTGCATTTATATACCTACCTAACTGGGAGCCCAAAGTTAGCGGTCAGTCCATTAGTTATTGAGGTTAGTTGTGCATGCTCATGTTTCTGAGTGGTATATTATTGGCACAGATGTGATCATAAGAAGGGGATATGTGAGAAGCAATTGCTTGCTGGATTTAATGTGATAGTTATGGTTTCCAAGATGGAGAGGCATGAGATTTAGAGTAACCTGTATATAAAAGTGGCAGGCAGAAGGAAGAAGGGAAACAGTGGTGCACTCAACAAAATAGGGGATGGAAGTAAATGAAAGTTTGATAGAATGTCAAATTTTCATGCAGGATTTTAAGGAATATAGCAGGTGAAGTATTTTTGCTTGCAATTTTGTATGTAAACCTGTTGAAAGAAACACTTTTAAATGCTGCTCCTAAGTAATGTAGCTTGTACAGTGTGTCTAGAGGCACTTAAGAGATGACACAGGTACTTCCAGCAGTGAAAAGGAAGCCCGGTGCTTGCTGAGACTACTTTACTGTTAAAAATTGTGACAAATAAGCACATTACGTTACATGTAATTACAGTGAGAACAGCCCAGAGAGACCCTTTTATACACCTACTGCAGCAGTATATTTAATACTGTAAAGAATTATTAGTGTTTATTCAAATCACATGCATCATACTTATACAATACATATAATATGAAACATATTATGTGAACACCCATCACCTTAAAAACATAACAAGGCAATAGATAAACACATTGCAGCAATGATTAGTATATTCAGTCCATGTGTAAAACTTATTCATTACCTTGTACAGAAAGTACTGGCCACTGCATCCACCGTAATAACACTCCCACAGAACACACACTATGTCCAGCAGAATGGATGTATCTGAGGCATCCACCCTACCTTGAGAACCATCCACCCTTTTAGAAGGAATAGAAATTTCTGCTAGCCATGCAGTAACCCATAGTTATTTATGTAACAAATAGTTGAATGTGAACCTTGCGCAAAAAGGGATCTTGGACTCCGTGTCTACGATCTCCTGGTGTAGGGATTGTTTCTTTGAATCTAACTCCCAACTACTCAGTACCAACTAAGTCTGGTCAACTCTTCCCATCTCATATATATCCATATATGTCCATGCTGAGAGGTTCCCTTCATCTTGATTTAGAGTACTCAGAAAGCAGCTTCCCATTCTCAATGTTCTTGTGAGATATCTGGGCCAGGAGCAGTATCAAGAGCTTACTAGAGAATTTATGCAATCAGAGGTGGAAGGAGTTCATGCGCTAACTGATAGCGTTTAGTTGGACATTGTGCTCAGCAGATGACTGGCTATCCTTGCTGCACGGATTGTTCTGGCATTTCCTTGCTAGAGGTCACCTAGAGGCATGTTCTACGAGCTGCCTGGAGTGCAATGGAACTGAGGAATACCAGCCAGCAACAAATGAAGCAAAACCTGGTCTTCTTCTTCATTGAAAAACAAACATCTTGAATTCCAGGAAAAGGGCATGGACAAGCGTTATCAACTGTATATACAAAGAACAGTAGTGGTGTTTCCAAAACAAGTTTTAGAAAAAAACCGCACATACACTGTTATCGGTAAGGTAGATTCAGTACTGGATAGTAAATGGAATCTCTACACACGTTAGAGACGGAGTGCTACATAGACCAGTGTCCCCCACTACCAAGAGGAACAATACCCGTTAAATCAAAAGATTCCCGAGTGTATACATAGACAAGAAAAAAGGTCAAGAGAGCACGATCCTACGATACAACCGTATGTACAACTGATATGGTATACAGTTAGAGTAACATGTAACTTCAAATAATGTCCATAGCTTCTCTTATGTTATAGGACAAAAAGATAAATAGAGTTCAGATTTCGTGTCATCATTTTCTTTATTTATTCTTGAAACAACTTACGATTCATAAAACAGCCGACACGTGTTTCGTCTGTACTATGGATAAGTACAAAGACTTTTTCAAGGCTGTAAAAACACAGTAAAAAAGTATACATAAATTTACACGATATCAACTGCTCTATCGAAGATGGTGGTCTTCAAAAAGAATGATATCCGAAGAGCCCTATCCAAAAGGAAATAGAGTGTTTTCTGTGCGAGCCAAAATCTGTAGGCTATACAGCAATTATAGACCCCAATTGTAAAAACAAGCTGTAAGACCACAGATGGGGGGCACTGAACTTACCTGCTAGCCGTGAGGGAAACAGCACTGCACACACTACCGGACGCCGTGAGGGGAACGGCTGGACCTACCACTTGCCTGCCGCCACACTACAACTCCCGGCAGGCTTGGGGGCTGTGACGCGCACTCCTCACGACGGCAGCGCGCCCAGAGGCGCTATAAGAAGGCCGAGCACCGCGAGCTTTTGGGGGCACTGAACTTACCTGCTAGCCGTGAGGGAAACGGCACTGTACACACTACCGGACGCCGTGAGGGGAAGGGCTGGACCTACCACTCGTCTGCCGCCACACTACAACTCCCGGCAGGCTTGGGGGCTGTGACGCGCACTCCTCACGATGGCAGCGCGCCCAGAGGCGCTACAAGAAGGCGGAACACCTCTCGCCCCGCGAGTCGCGAGCAGGAGCTGCCTGGGAGAAGCCCGGGGCAAGGGCGGGGCAGTCTGTGGCAGTCTGTGGCAGTGTGTGGAAGTCTGTGGCAGAACGAGGCATGGCTGGGCAATCCCCTTGGCTGTTAGGACAAAGTCAATTCAGTAAGTCGAAAGCGATTTTAATATTTGACTGTTATCCACAGTTAATATAGTGTTTACACGCCTCTGGTGCCACGTAGTACCCAAACATATCTTTTGCTCCTCGAGTCCAACTGCCTGTCCCCCGCTCATAATTCTACAAGCTTGTTTTAGAAATGTTCAAACGTAAATCAACCATGGACAATTATCTAGTAAAGGTTGTGAACAAAATTAACACTGACCGTAGAAAGTCATTAGGCCGGGAGAACCCTCCAGACTTACCTCCTGCATTACCTGTAGTCAGTAATGATCTATTCATGGTCGTTAATGGTGATCCTGATGTTATCCCAATGGAAATACCAGCTGACCCAGTTCCAACCCAGGATCCTCCTGAAACATCTGAAACACCTGATGCTACTACGCCACGACGTTCCCCGGCCTTGCGAACTGTGAGGGCCTGTAGAAAAGTACAAACCAAGCGCGGGGGAATTTATAACAAAAGGAAAGCTTAGTAGTAACACCAGCGACAAAGAGACCATGATTAAGAACTGCACGGCTAATTCTAATTCTGAACAACTTGATTTATTGGTTATCATTATAGAGGGGAAGTTTAAATAAGTGTTAAACCTCTCGTGGACAAACTAGACCTTTTGACAGCTGAGGTGTGTAGATTGGGCAGACTACTGGATGCGCACATTGGCAAGAATGATAGCTCCAGGGTCAGAGAGAAGGGGGTAATATCCAATGACAATGCCCCGAAGCCACTTGATGAGAGGTTAAGCTTAAATAAGGTAGTTGCAGCTGGTCCACCAGCGGATTGTAGGACGGATTGTAGGACTGTGCGTGATAATGCCCCGCAGCCACCTGATGAGAGGTTGAACTTAAATAAAGTAGTTACAGCTGGTCTGCCAGGGGGCAGTAGGTCTGCACAGGTAACAGCACCAGCAAGTACGCTTGGGGGATCTGTGCCTAAGAAAAGTAGTTTTTATTAATCTTCCACCAGACTGTGCCCCCTATGTTGTTGTTCTAACCAATGTCCCGCCTCTTGATAGCAGTCAATCTTTCATCTCACAAACCCCCCAGGAGTCACATGATTCGCTTAAGAACAAAACAGTTTCATGGTAGCACAGGCAATGTGGGTTCCCAACCAACTACTCGGACCAAATGTTAACAACAAGAAGAGTTAATTGGATTGGGAACTCAAGAACGTCCTGTAGGGGGGAATGTGTTATTGTTAATTTTAAATACCCTCAGCATGCCGCAACTGTCCTGGTAAGAGCAGACTCCCTAACCCCGAATGAGAATGATGTATTTGTACGCCCTTTGGGATACTTTTATAATTGCTGGTATCTGTTGGTGGTGTGTAAAGCAAAACCAAAGGGGATGATGGATGGAGTGTTGAACAATGCAAGCACTCACCCCCAGTCAAATGATCTGGGTTTAATCCATCATCATTCTTTAGCTCACTCCGCCACCCAGTTCAGACATGGCCATATGCAAATCAGTCTGACCCTGTGCCTCATGGGAACAGTCCAGCCCGAACTACCAAGCCATGTCTTCCCTGGACTGGAAAAAAGCATCCTGGGACCGGTTTCTGGCTAATCAGCCGTCATCAGCCAGGCTAGCTTGAATCCAGTGGCAAAGTGAGCCAGGGACCCACATCTGGGCATACCCTGCCAATGTAGGACGAACAAAGCAAAACCAAAGGGGATGATGGACGGAGTGTTGACCAATGCAAGCACTCACCCCCAGTCAAATGATCTGGGTTTAATCCATAATCATTCTTTAGCTCACTCCGCCACCCCAGTTCAGACATTGCAATATGCAAATCAGTCTGACCCTGTGCCTCATGGGAACAGTCCAGCCCGAACTGCCAAGCCATGTCTTCCCTGGACCGGAAACAAGCATCCTCGGACTGGTTTCTGACTAACTTTGCCACTGGATTCAAGCTAGCCTTGCTGATGATGACTGATTAGCTAGAAACCAGTCCCAGGATGCTTGTTTCCGGTCCAGGGAAGACTTCAATCAGTCGAATAGGAATTGTTGAAAGTTGCGTTGTGCGGGGATTTAGTTGCATCGGGCTTAGTCTCGCCTGATTGCTTAGATGTGGCCCCATGAGGTTGGGTCTTTCCTTCCCCCATTTTATTCTTGGGGTATTCATTTGGTGTTTTGTCCAAACTAATGGTTGTTTTGTCCGTCAGATCCCTCTTTGCTGCCTCCTCTTGCTCGGGTTTCTTTTGAGTTTCTCTAATGGCCAGATGTTCAACTTTCTTCTGCTTTTCTCTGGTAGCTAATTCAATTGAACTGTTCACCGTCACCTGCTCATTTCCTGATTGTTTATTTGCTTTTGTCTGTATGGAAAAAAATGGGTATGTTTTTTTATTTGATTGCTGGTCCTGTTTCTGGTTTAAATTTGTTACTGGTTCGTTTGAGCCATGTGTTGGCTGTCCCCAGCTTCTTCTAAGTTGACTTGTCTTCTCTGCTTTTTTTTTTTTGGTAGGTTTTTTTTCATACGTGTGGTCAAGTTAGATTGTGTTAATTGAGTTAAAGCTCCTTGTTTTTCCTCCAGATTTTAATTTTCTATGAGTCAGAAACTACGCTTAATGTATTTGGTTCCTCTTCTCTCTTGGTGTTCTGAAGCCGTGCTAGAATTTTATTAAGCTTGTTATCGTCGCTTACCCTGGTCTTTAAGTCCTCGATAAGGGTAGTCAGAACATCCAGAATTGTTGCCAATTTGTCAATTGTTGGGCAACAGGCACATTCCGTGTTTAATGTGGTCGCGAAGGCCTGTGCTCGCATGATTAGAGAGTTGAGATCAGCCAGTTTTTGGTCAATCCCTGAAATTGCATTTGCCATGATGTTTACCAGGTCAACTTGCACATCCATCTTGTTTGAGTGGTACTTTAGTGCCTCCAAGGTGAGTTGTGATGTTTTGAAGAAGATATCCTATATTATCCCTGAGTCGGTTGGTGACGGTATTTTAGTAGTTAGTACTGCCACGTGGGTGTCAAAGCTTTGGTTAAAATTTGCACCTTTAGGCGATTTTATTATTGGTGATGATTTTACAGATTGTGAGGTTTCTTCTAGTGCAATGATATTCTGATCTGCTTCCTCATAGTATGTTTGCTTTGGTGTTTGATTGAACATTTTTACCTGGACCTCTATTGGTTGTTGAGCCTTAATGCTAGTGCAATGATCTTGTGCTTTTTGCCCGAGTGAACTATTAGGCACCTCATGTGGGCATTCTGTCGCGTGCGGAGATTGTTCTCTAGATGTAATTAGTTCCAGATTCGTTATGGACCTGCATGAATTATCTTGACGTTCCATTGGTTCTTGGTGTAGCAAAAGCTCGTTTGGGCCCATACCAATTCTAGAGTCATTTGAGTTGTCCAGGGCCTTTATATCGTATACTCCGTTCATATCCTTTAGTTGTGTGTCCCTAGTTTTCTTGTTTATTGGTGTGATTGGTGGGGGTAATTGATGATCTCCCTCTTGTTTGGTGAGCATTATCCCCGCTCAGTCTTTTAAGATTTCAATCTTACTTGTTCCATTATTTGTTCTTATAAAAGGGTGAAAGATTGGCGATATTATTGTTTGCGCCTCCCCCTCAGTTTTTGCTTTGTTGTTGTTCGCCGGTATTCCTTGCGCTTTTCTTTTAATTTTTGTTGCAAGGCAAGGCACTCTGTCTCTTCCAGACCTCATATTTTATTATGTTGTGTTATGTTGTGTTGTGTTGTGCACAACTTAGCACCTCAAGCCAGGGCTAGAAGCCCTGAAGTCAATAAGCTGCAATCCACGCCTTTGCTCCGGCTGGTCTGCTTGGCGGCTTGACCTTCCACACGGCTGCTGTAACTCCCTTGCCTGGTACGGTTTGGGCTAGGCAAGGCAAGGCAAGGCGGGGCCGGGCGCCAAAACCAAGAACCGGGGCGCAAGCAGTGATTCAAGCACTTTAGACAATTACGGTGACCTTCTTCGCTCCACTCCGCTCAGTGTCTCTGCGTAAGCTACAGTGGTAACAGAGCGAAAGAACAAAAGATGCTAAAGTTCATATGCCTGTTCAATAAATGAGACCATTATAGGTTGTGGGTGTCCCCATTTTAGAGAGCCAAATGCATAGAGCAGTTGTAGGACTCAAGTGTTTAAACTGTTTATGTGTTTTAATTATTGGGCACCAAACATGTCAAGGAGGTAGCTGTGGTTATGCCTTATCAAGTTACAGCAGGAAGGAGTGTGCTGCGGCTTCACAGATTTATGACCCCTTCATTGTCAGCCTTCAGTACCTTCAGTATCAGTCCATACGAAGAAAGTTCTGCTTTACCCCTTCTCACCTTCAGCCATCTAGTCCGGGCTTGCTGAAATCCGCAGTAGCGTGAGACGGCACACACCCTTACCCGGCCACTCACTCTCTTTTTCCCAGCCAGGAAGGAGCTCCGTTCCTGCTCACGCTGGCTAACCGCTGGGGTCATGAGGCTTTCCTCGCTGTGGCGGGGGTGAAGGCTCTCCTGTGATGGCTCCCCTCACACTGCTCTGGCCGACCCGCGCACTCCGGCGATGTCAGGGGTGAAGTCTCTCCTGTGATGGCTCCCCTTGCACTGCTCTCGCCGACCCCCGCACTCTGGCGATGTCAGGGGTGGAGGCTCTGCTCCTGCTGCTCCTGCCGCTCAGCCTTTCCAAGCCTCACGGGATAAGCGCTGAGAAAGGCGCTGAAAACGCCGTCCTGATCCCTAGGAAGCGGCCTGCGGACAGTGGACGAGAGCCCCCGCTAAGCCCCCACTGAGACCAGTGTGTGGGGTCCGGGGCACCCTGGGGCCGAAGGGTAGGTCCAACGATGGGAGGCAGCGGTTCGGCATCCTCGCTACCTGCACCTTGCCTCTCGGTCTCGCTCTCCTCACTCTCCGCTCGGCTTCGGCAAACACGTAAACCGGACCTGGATTCACGGAGGCTGTGTAATATGTTTTCCAGCCTATCTTTCCATAGGCTTAAGATGGAGAGGTGAAGTTTAGTGTGCCTGAACTCACAATGTAATAAAACATATTTTTATGAAGTTGGTTTTGCTTTGTGTGTTTAGAAACCACTCTTTTAGAAGTGGCTTTTTTTGCTCTAACATTTCTGTGTGTCTCTACCTGGTTGTGGATTGACTGTCTGGATTTGAAAGTGATAGGATCTGGGGAATTTCTTGACCCAGGGGAGAAGGTGAGAAAGCAACAGGCTTACCTGCATCTGGAGTGTAGTGGGGAGGAGTAGCCCTAGAGGTGAAAAGGCCTGGGTTGCTGCCATAAAACAATGGTCCCATCTCCTGCTGCGTGATTGAGAATTCAGACCCCCCACTAATCAAAGGAAGAAGGTGTCACCGGCAGGGAGGCACCCAGAACTGGTTTGAACAGGGGTCAGTGCACCCTGATCACAAAGACTTCAAAGACATTTAGGGGTATAGCTATGAGAGCTGAAGCCCCAGAATTTTGGAGATGTGGACTGATCAAGACTGAAAAGGATTGAGCTTACTTTATGGTCAAGAGGAAACTCTGCCAAGGAAGAAACAGCTGAAGAGACTGAAGGAAAGGACTGATCCTTGCTGTGTGTTCTGGGGCTGGCCTGCAGTTTGCTTCTTTAACCAAGGAGAGGCTAAAGGAACTTTGCTGTGTGTTGTGTCTCCCTGCTTGAAAGGACTTTGCTGTGTGCTGTGTCCGGAAGTAACTTATCCCCAAGGGCCTGGGGTGGGCTGGCTCCCTGTTGGGGCAACTCAGGAACACAAAAGTTTCCAAGAGAGTCTCAGCAATGCTCTGTGCGTGTGCTTTTTGCAGCCTGAGCCCTTTGTGAGGACTGCCCTGTTATCGTGCACCTGGAGTTCAAGTGACTCTCAGCGACGCTGTGTGCGTGTGCCTCTTGCAGCCTGAGACCTTCGCGAGGAGTACCCTGTGATCATGCACAACCAAAGCTCAAGTGAGTCTCAGCAGCGCTGTGTGCATGTGCCCTGTTGCAGCCTGAGATCTTCATTGCACCAGTGGCCCAGACTGGCAGCCCCTGAGGAGATGAGCCGCCGGCCCGAGCCCACCGTTGCCAGAGCGGAACCTTGAACCAACCCCGTCGAGGTACGGCCCAAGTTCCACTGCCCGGAATCCACAAAGTTGCATCGGAGGCCCAAGTCGCGGGAAGAAGGGAGGAGAGCGAGGTTGCGCACCCCAGGTAATGTGTGTCACCGATGGGGGCCGGGTGCTGGCTCGGAGGGAGATGCTCTCAGTCTCTCCCATTCCTGTAGCACGAGCCTCTGCTTCTGCTTGTATCGCGGCCCGTACTTGCCAAGGAGTGGTAGTACCAGGGCCAGAGTGCGGAGCTGCGCTTTGGTTTACATCATATCTGTGTGGGGGCATCTGTTGACGGAAGCTGACCGCGAGTCAGTACAAGTGGCAGAGAGACCGCCTAAGGCACCATGATCGGTGCTGGAGTGTATTACGCTTTGCATTATTTCTGCATTACGAACTACCTGATTGTTGTAATACGCATTACATTATTTCTACATCACGAACTACCTGAAGTGTATTACGCATTGCATTATTTCTGCATTAACAACTACCTGATTAGTCTATTATGCATTCATTATTTCTGCATTAACAACTACCTGAATGTTACGTTACGCATTGCACTATTTTGGCATTACGAACTGCTTGATTGTTGCATTACGAACTGCATTATTTTTACATTGCAAAGTGCCTGAGTCGTGCATTACGAACTGCATAACATTGTATTAGGACTGCAGTGGATCATTTAGAATTGCTCATTAATATCGCCAGAACTTACAAGGGCTGGCTGGCCTAGTAATCGGTCAGTAGGAATATTACAAATACACATATGTTGGATTTATATCGTGTAGTTTCATCTTATATCTTATTAGATAAATGTATACTTTTTTATGAAACTCGTGTGTAGTCCATTTGTTGTGTCATCATTGGGTTCCTGAGAGCATGGTTGCAAATACTTTACACACTTGCCTTGAAGATGAGCCTGGTTCCTTGTGTCAATCTACCAAGGGGGTGAGTTGGGGCTATCTGAGAAGGTGTCCTTCTTTTCCCTGACGTGGAAGCAAGGGCCTCTATTTGGCCTAAGGTCCCTACCTCAGCCAACTAGCGACCCCCAGGTCTAACAAGTATCAATGAGTCTGATGATACACATGATCTGGCCTGACAACGAGGCTGCTGACCAGAGACTCCACCCTCCGGGACCACAGAAGCTGTGCCCTAGTATATTTCAATAGTAGCATTTCACTTAGACAGTGAAATTTGCTGTCATAGTGAACATGTCTCACAGAAGCACACAAGGTGGGCAGACTTCTTCAGTAGACCTGCTAAGGAAATGTAGTAGTAATAATTTGATCGAGGAACACTAGAGAGGGCATCATATAAACAAATTTCCATGATGATTCTAGTCTATAAAATACAGAGTAAGGTACTGGAAACTGGGTCTGCAAGCATCTTGCCACATTAATGCACCCATACCACAATGGTTAAATACCAGGGAAAAGCACAACACTATACCTTTGATGCTTAATCCATATGATGTTGTACATGCGTGTGACATACCTTATTACCTTGGTTGCATCCTAGACATGGAAAAGGTGTTGCCACTCTGTGGTGGGACTACCTATTGTAGATGCTAGAAGGCATGGACATTCACCATAGGTACATTGCACAGGTGCATTTGCTGTACACAATGACTATGGCAATAGTTAAGACACAAGACTTAGTCTCTGAACAACGTTTGGTGTGCAGAGGCACTTGACGGAGAGCCCCCTGTCACCCTTGTTATTTAACCTAGTGATAAAGCCCATCATGTGCCACATACAGCAAGGGAATGATGGAAATGGCCTCAGGGTCAAGAGCATGTATCACTATATCTCCTTCTACACAGATGATGTTTTGCTCCTTATCAGTGAACAGTAAAATGGCTTAGAATCAGGTCTAGACTGGCTACAGGGTATTTGTAAATACACAATGCAAAAACAAAAAGTTTTAAAGTACGATTTGTAGTGTTTATTTAGAAGCACTGGCAGGTACCCAGCAACAAAAGCAGCCCCCACTGCAGTGAAACCAGACCCAACCCTGTCAGCCAACTACAATACCTCATAGCCAGTCCTGCCCTGCTTAGAACCCCTAATGAACCTGATGACATCCTTTGGTCAAGTGTGCAATTTAAAAGTTAACTGGGAGACATACCTCCCCTATTTGCAACATATGAAAACTGGAGTGACTTATCCAACTTGAATGATGTGATGCATATACCACTCACTAATTTGCCTCAAATTATGTGCATTCATGAGTGAAAGTAAAGTTAATAAATATAGTTTCCCAAGTTACAATATTGTTTTTTATAAAGCCAATTATTGTTTAAATAATGTATAAAAAAAGAAAATAACACAAGGGAGACGCATCGCAATGCATTTGTTCTATGATTTTTATGTCATGATCTTTGCCCCTTTGCTACTATTTGTGTCTCTGATGTGTGTCTTCTTGATACTGGAACTTTTGCTGAATTCTAGTTCTGGATATTAGGAGTTAAGTGCCTTGCTCTTACCTTCTGTATTAACTTCAACCAGAGCCGGACTGGGAACCAAAACCGGCCCTGGCAAAGTGCTACTGCCAGTCCGGCCCTGACTTCAACCCCAGTCAAGAGCAGCAAGATGGTCAAGAAGGTCTTGTAAGTGCTGCATTTGTTTCCGGTTCAGGGAAGACCTGGCTTGGCAGTCGGGCTGCACTGTTCCCATGTGGCACAGGGTCAAGACTGATTTGCATAAAGCTGGGTCTTAACTGATGTGGCAAAGTGAGCTAAAGAATGATGATATATTCAACCCATATCTGTGACTGGCGGTGAATGTCTGAAACGTTTCAGCGCTCCGTCCATCATCTCCTTGTGTTTACTTTGTTCGCCCTAATTTGGCAGGGTATGCCCAGACATGGGTCCCTTAACTGAGAGATAGGCTATTCCTGGACCTAACTTGAAGATTTTTGCATGGCAGATTGAATCCAAGATCCCATGAGTCAAAGGTAGGTGACACCATTTAGGACTGTAATACCATTTCCCACTTAGTATGTCACCACTATGATGTCCTGTCTGTGGTTGCTGCAGAGTCAGCAAAGTTCCACGAACCCTCTGACCCATACACCCACGGATCTAATTGAATATTACACCCACTGATCTAATTGAATATACAGTGATGAACGGACAAACATGTGGAGTGGGGAAAGCAGAAGCACAAAGTAATAAAAAGAAAAAATACGATAGAGCCAAGTCATACCAGTTAGGCAATGGATTGACATTTGATAATGCTCTCTACACACATCTATTTCTCCTCCTATCTGGAAAGCCAGTTTGAAAAGCATCATGAAATTTGTAGACTGACTATGATGAGGGTTTAGTCTATGAAATACTCTTGTTATCTATGTCGAAGAATAACATAGTTAGTGCATCACATATCTGAGTCTTACCCACGTATAGCCAACCACAGGCAGGTGCATAGGAACCCCTCTGAAGCCTTGTATTCCTAACATAATTGCCAATTCAAAACCACAGTTCTGTGTTCCTTTAGTGATGAAGAACAACGGGGTGCAGGGAACTGTGAGTAAAGAATAAATCCATTTTGTTGCTTCCCAATCGTTTCATAACCACAACTCAATTTTCAGAACTGGCTACTAAATTTACAACCTTCACTGAAACCTGATTTCTACACATTTTCATTTGTGTGCACTATAGTATATTCAGTCAAATGGTATGCCTGTCCACATTTGGTGGCCATTGCAATGGAAAATATACTGTCTTTAAATAACAGTGTGCTACCAACCATGTTACAATAAAAAATCACCCGCCTTATGTCCATTAAAGCTAGGTGGGCCACGAAAGTTTGTTGATCTAAAAAGTGGGTCATGTTGTAGTTCTAAAAAGTTTGGGAATCACTGTCCAGGAGAATGATGATGATGACCATGCAGTTCCACAAGAAACATATTCCTTGCATGAAAAGAGTACTTGCAGACATCTTGGTTTCAGTAGGGAAAATTAGAAGGGAATTGCCTGATCACTTTGCAGGCAGTGCTAAAGTCGTACCAGAGCCACTTTTTCCTTTCTTCATTGAATGCTGAAGAGAACAGCTCATAAGGTGAATTAGAAATATACACAACATTAGCCATCAGAACAACTTTCTGCATGGCAGGTCAAAATCACAGAGGCGAGTCTAGTAGAAGACGTAATGCACCTTCAAGAAAATGTACAAATTTACAGAACACAATCTGGATGACTACGAAGGGCACCTTAGAAGGAACAACCTACGCATACTAGGGGTCCTTGAGAAGGCGGAGGGACAGACGCCAGACCTCTTCATAGAAGAACTTATCCTAAAACACCTACAGCCTAAAGGACTCAGCAAATTATTCATTGTGGAAAGGGCGCACAGGGTGCCGGGTGGTCGTCTGAGACCCGGGGCCCCTCCAAGTCCCCTACTAGCGAGGGTGTTGAACTTTAGAGATGGAGATGTCATCCTGCAAAATGCTAGAACGAACGTGCCCCTCTGCTACGAGAATGCTGATATAAATTTCTTTCCAGACTTCACACAGATGGTATAGAGGCAGAGAAGATCATTCATGGAAGTAAAGAAACAACTTAGAGACCGAGGATTCAAATATGTCATGCTTTTCACCACAAAGCTCATGGTGGAGGCATGGGGCGAACTCGGTTTTTTAATCAATCAGACACAGCCTCGGAGTGGTTGGACAGTCAAGTAGACTGTGATTCTGGACAGACAAACCATGGAGATCGTACCGCTGTCCAGCAAGGTGACTGACACTGACTTTGCCATCTGATGATCGCACCTGGGGCATGGCCGGATCCTCGTCGAGGCCCTGCACCTATATAGGTCCGGAGGGGACCTCTCATGACCTGGAGCCCTTCCCGGCTGATCAACTAGGCAGTGACTCGTTTGGGTTCTACATGAACGTATTGAAAGGGGGAGGGCGACGGCTCGGGTGCTATACCCCATCTTTTTCTTCCTTTAGTTTACCAGTGGGGCGACAGGCGCTCTGCAGGTTTAAATGGGCAGGTGGGCGCCCAGAGTGCAGGGAAGCAGGGCGGGGGGTTGTTGGGATGAGATTTGTGGGGTGGTAGGTTTTTGTTTGGTTAAGGTCATTGGCAGTGCAGGACGAATGGGTTGTAAATGACATAGAAAAGTACCTAAGCTGTAATGTGTGCGCAGTGGGACAGAAATGTTAAGATCTTAAGTTGAAATTAATGGGCTTGGGGACAAGATAAAACATAGCATAGTGCTACAACACATGAAAAGACATATGCCGGATGTAGTCATGCTCCAAGAAACACACCTAGTTCGGAACTTGTGCAAGGCTATGCACAGATATGGCTGCACCATGATTGCCCACGCTGGCTTTACGTCTAGTTCATGTGGAGTGGGCATAATGGCCAAGAAATCATTTCCTCTCACAGTGACGTCCATCAGGGTTGATGATCGGGCCGCTACATTGGGGTCATGGGTACTTGGGAGGGTCAAACCACTACTCTCATGTCAGTTTATGTCCCACCGAGTCTACGGGCCACCACGTTCAAAGACCTAAACGCCATCCTTCTGGCTTTACCGGAGGATCTGTGAGTGCTCGGGGACTTCAATTCTGTACTTTCAGGCACATTGGATCGCCACCCCCGTGTACTTGGACAGTCATCCTGTTGGTTCACTGACCTTCTCGAAGCAATGGGGCTGGTAGATGGCTGGATGGGTTATAACCCAGACAAAATACTGCACAGTTCCACTCCGGTGCAAATGCTAGCTTCTCAAGACTTGACTACATCATAATCCCTGGATCACACATAGCATATATCCATGAAATCAGATAATTAGCTTGGGGAATTTCCGACCACTCCTCACTCTGGGTACATTTAGTGTTCAGTCGTACACGGGTGGGGAAGATCGCCCCATCAACCCATGGTATCTCTGTGACCCCAAAATTCGCAAAGACCTGCTCAAAGCCATGAATGACTATTTCGGGGAGAACAAGGGAACGATGGACTCACCTCAAACACTGTGGGAGGCCTTCAAAACAGTGATCTGCGGGCAATCCCTGTCTCTGATCTCAGGTGACAAAACAGACAAGTGCAAAGATATTTCAGATGCAGAGGTAGAGATCTACCGGCTAGAACAACACCTGACAGAAGACATCACACCTGAGGCGCTACATATGCTTCGCCTTAAACAGGACAGCTATAGAGACTTAGGGGTCTATTAGGATGTCGGACGGTGGCACCACCGCGGTGCTGGCGGGGCGGAAAAATGAATTTTTACGCCCGCGAGCGGCGGAACTCACGTCCGCCATATTAGTATAGCAAAACATAGGTCATTTCCCATCCGCCGCGGAGCGACGCACACCACCATCAAAGTGCGCCCGCCACCGAGGCGGTGGGAGCCAATGGAGACTCACCGCCGTGCGGAATGACGTCCGCACCGCTCCACAAATTAGGAGGGCCCAAACAGGCAGACGCACCGCAGCGGAGACACCGCCCAAACAGACACGGCGGAAACTCAATAGCAGAGCGCAATAGTACAGAGCCTGTCATCACCACCTGGTCATGAACGCCATGGATCCAGCCCTATATATGCATCCGGTCATGTACCTGCTACTGCACTACCATCAACTGGGCCACCACGGACGACACCGCAGGCACGCTAATACACAAATACAACACACAACACACGGACTGCCACAGGGTCCAATTCCACCACAGACACACTGCTGGGGGTCACAACACATCCACAAGGGTACCCCTATATCACCCACCTGCCAACAAGTCACCCCTCTGCATCTGGGACACACCGGCCGCGAACTAGCAGCAACGTCACGCTCCCGGTCACGTCACCGAAGCGGTCAACACATGACAAGACATGGTCAGGGCACAGACACCACAGGGACACACCACCCCCAACCTCACATAAACACACCCCAGCAAGTCACAGGCCAGGTGCCCATCCTGGGCTCCGCCATGCACAGCAAGAAGCACAGGAACAAGCAAGCACAATACACACCCTGCACCACAGTACAGACAACCAGGGAGACAGCCACTGCAGGAGTGGCTGACAAGGAACACATAACATACCACAAATCACACAAGAATTGCACCTGCACAGAACTACACTGCCACATCAAACAAACCACACATGCACATGAAAGCACAAATCTACAAACACCACAGGACATCAGGGGATGCACATCAGGCAATTCCAAGCCCACATACCCACAACATTGTATGTACAACAGGCATTGTGTGCACAACAAGCACAACAGCTACACACAGACATGACTGACACAACTTCAATACACACACCAAAAATGAGCACAGCACAAAAACAACAGCACACACTGGAAGTGAAGATACACCACAGCCAACACACAGACACCCACAACAACAACAACAGGATGCACCACTCTGGGATACAAGAGCACAACCAGCTACACCAGAGCACTGGGCAGCACATACAGCTCAAGTGCACAAGGGCAATCCACACTGATGAATAGCACAAAAACATCACACATAAAACAATGAGGCCATGTCCAGAGTGGAACCAAATACTGCACCACAAGGCACAGTCTCACAAATGAAGGGATGGGGAGGCACATACACATGTAAACAAAGGGGATAGCTGACATCAAAATCAACTGACTTGCATTTCAGCATTAGACATGTGAGGTGTGTACCATACACAAATAGAGGGAATGCAGAGCCACAATGGCTAGGCACAAGTGGCACAAATAGGGGATGGCATCACAGCACACACCATGCCATACAGGAGGACAAAAGGCACCATGTGCCTGCAGTGCAAGAGAAAGTCACACACAATACCAGTGAGGAGCCGCAGGGCCACACAGTCCACACAAACACACACAATACACATTGATGATCAAACAAACACAAGACTGATGTGCAAGTCACACACTTTGCACACTCATAAGTGACAAAAACAACAATGAGGAGTCACACTGAACTAACTGCATGGACACATTAACACACTGCCCAGTGCACAACACACAACTCACACAAGTGCATACAATCATTCACACAGGGCAGGACAATCCAAACAACAGGCACACAACTCCTGGCTCACATGTGTAGCTATCACAATCCAGGGGCACACACACATCCACACCCACCACAAAGTCACACCCTTCACACTGCACACCTCCACACCACCCAAGAGCACACATCTCATGAATGCCAGGGGACCAGTACTAAGGGCCAACACAGGATGACCATACACATACACAGCTGGGCACATATATAGGAATAACACACATACATCATGACAGTGCCCAGCCTGCGTGCAAACCTGTGCACAGCATCACACCCTGTGCTGGCAGTGTACCCCAAACTGACATGGCAACAACGTAGCCAACAACACAAAACCACTCAAAAGAGAACTGCATGAAAGGTAAAAGAGCCAACACAGATAACACAAGTATCAGTGTCTGAATGGACTGAAGACCCTGTTACCCCTGTTTAAACATGTGATGCAGCCAAATAGCTTGGCAATGTTGAAGGGACACATAGAACATGGGGCACATGTTACCAAATGCACACACAAAAATATTTTTAATCAGCAAGTACACTGATAAAAACAGACAACAGGAGTAACTGTCTTTATTCACATATTGCACAGATGTGATGGTTGAACAGCTGTACACAAGATCAAGGTACAAAATGCTGAACAAATGCAAGATATCCTGCACAAGCAAACTGTAAACAGGAATGCCAGTGTCCATGGCACAGGGGAGACTCCAACACAGCAGAGCAACAGGGCCAGTATCCAGGCCAGGTGGCCCAGCAAGTACATGAGAGGCTGCACAGGGGTAAGTACAACACAGCAGAGCAACAGGGCCAGTGTCCATGGCACAGGGGAGACTCCAACACATCAGAGCAACAGGGCCACTGTCCAGGGCAGGTGGCCCAGAAAGTACATGAATGCTGTACAGGTGAGAGTACAACACAGCAGAGCAACAGGGCCAGTGTCCATGGCACAGGGGAGACTCCAACACAGCAGAGCAACAGGGCCAGTGTCCAGGGCAGGTGGCCCAGCAAGTACATGAGAGGCTGCACAGGGGAGAGTACAACACAGCAGAGCAACAGGGCCGGTGTCCAGGGCAGGTGGCCCAGCAAGTACATGAGAGGCTGCACATGGGAGAGTACAACACAGCAGAGCAACAGGGCCAGTGTCCAGGGCAGAGGGGAGAATCCAATACAACAGAGCAACAGGGCCAGTGTCCAGGGCAGGTGTCCCAGCAAGTACATGAGAAGCTGCACAGGGGAGAGTACAACACAGCAGAGCAACAGGGCCAGTGTCCAGAGCAGGTGGCAGAGCAGGTACATGAGAAGCTGCACAGGCAAGGGGAGAGCTGCAGTGAACAACAAGGCCAGTGGCCAGGGAAAAGTGCAGAGTCAAGGCATGAGAAACTGCACAGGCAAGGCCAGAACAGCAATGAATGACAAGGCCAGTGGGCATGGCAAAGTGCAGAGTCAGGACATGAGAAGCTGCACAGGCAAGGGGAGAGCTGCAGTGAACAACAAGGCCAGTGGCCAGGGAGAAGTGCAGAGTCAGGGCATGAGAAGCTGCACAGGCAAGGCCAGAACAGCAGTGAATGACAAGTTGCTGGCAGTGGGCATGCAGCGCCACACATATGGTGGTTGCCACCACCTGGCCATGGCGGTTTGACCCCAGCACCACCCCCTACACAAGTGCGGTAGACATTGGCATGGGTTGCTGGCGGTGGGCTTGCAGCGCCACATATATGACGGTTGCTACCGCCTGTCCACGACTGTGTGACACCAGCACCACCCCCTACACAAGTGCAGTAGACATTGTCATGGGTTGCTGGCGGTGGGCATGCTGCGCCACACATATGGCGGTAGCAACCGCCATATGTGTGGCGCAGCATGCCCACCACCAGCAACCCATGCCTCCATGCCAATCTCTACCGCACTTGTGTAAGGGGTGGTGCTAGTGTCACACCGCCGTGGACAGGCGGTAGCAACCGCCATATGTGTGGCACGGTATGCCCACCGCCAGCAACCCATGCCTCCATGCCAATCTCTACCGCTCTTGTGTAGGGGGCGGTGCTGGTGTCACACCGCCGTGGACAGGCTGTAGCAACCGCGATTTTGTACGGGATGTGGCGTGCACATGTGGAATGTCGTGTTCAGAAACTGTGCATTTGCATTGACATTCTGTTATGTTCGAGGCACTTGTGTATTGAAAATGGATTGCTGTGTCCTCTGTGTGTCTCAAATTTAAACACATGTAACCTTGTGTGCCAGGCATCTCTAATGGAATTTTAAGTTTTTGCATGACATGCTTAACGGTATGTGCTGAGTCCACCTCATGATGGTTGTCATCGATATGTGTCCATGTACATCTCAACTAGGAGGAAGCCAAATCTCATACGTCACCTGACAGTGCTGGGGACATGGAGGAAATAGCGATCATCCGAAAATTCCGCCTCGACAGAACCAAGAAGACCCTTTGTGATCTTTTGGAGCCCCACCTGCAGCCTCGTCGCCACTACCCAACAGCCTTCACAGCCACATACAAAGTGATGGTGGCCCTCTACTTTTTTGCAACTGGTTTCTTCCAGGAGACCATGGCCGGCGCTGCAGGTATGTCTCAACCCATGTTCAGCATGGTGCTGAGGGATGTTCTTGCAGCCATGATGAGATATAAGGATCGTTACATGCATTTCCCCAGGGGAGCAGAATTGCCAGGTGTGAAGGGTGACTTCTATGCCCTTGGGCACATCCCCCATGTTGTTGGTGCCATTGGTTGCACCCATGTCGGTCTGGTGGCACCACAGTCCACTGAGCATATTTTTAGGAATCACAAACATTACCATTCTATAAATGTGCAGGTGGTGTGCCTTGCAGACATGACGATTTCACATGTGTGTGCAAGATTCCCCCGGATCTGCCCATGATTCATACGTCATGAGGAACAGCATGGTGCCCCGGATGATGGCTAACCTGCATCCCGATCGTGCTTGGATTGTGGGTGAGTATGCCCAGTGATATGGCGTGCTGTGTGTTTGTGACCTGCTGCCCTCTACCTGTGCAACATTGCAATGTGTGTTTGTCATTCCTAGGTGACTCTGCATATCCCAGTTGCCCAAGGCTGCTGAGTCCACTGAGAAATCCCAGGACCCCGGCTGACGTCAGGTACAATGAGGCCCATGGCAGAACCCGACGTGTAATTGAGCGGACTTTTGGCCTACTCAAGTCAAGATTCCGCTGCCTTGACAGGACTGGAGGAGCACTGGCATACTCGCCTGGAAAGGTCTGCAAGATTGTTGTGGAATGCTGTATGCTGCACAATATGGCCATTCACAAGGGGATTCCCCTACTCCTGGATGATGAAGAGGAATCAAGGCCCGCCCCTGCCCAAGGACCTGAGTCCAGTGATGAGGACAGTGGAGAGGAGGAAGGAGTTGACATTCGTCAACAGCTCATCAACCGCTACTTCACTTGAAGGTGTGTAAAGATGTACGACTTGTACATTGTCTGTTGTGGTTGTTGTTGTTGTGCAGGGCTATCTGCGGATGGTACAGACAGGCATATGTTGAGTCACCTGTGTGTAGGAAAGGTGGCATTGACGTTCCATATGTGGGCGTATGCTGGACTCTATTTGTTAACACCTGCTGCACATAGTCTTGTATGCCTGTAGTTTCATGTGTATGTTTTGTGTAGTGTTACGTCTGTGATGCCACAATGACAACAGTGACTGTTGTTCTGTTGTGTCTCCCTAGGTGCTTCAGGATAATCCTGCCCTACATACTGTACATCATTTGGACACATCATGGACATTTTCAAAACTGTAAATATTGCACTAAAAACTATACAGCACAAAATCTGGTGCGCCAGGTTTTCTATTTGCAAAGTGGACATGTGAGGTGTCCGGGAATATTTACATGAAGATGGTGAATGGGCAGTGAGTTGACAGTCATGGTAGATGAGATGCAAGAGTAGACACCACATGGATGTGGTGACCCAGTCCAACAGACAAGTGCCATTGCCAAGGCAGTGTGGGGAAGGACAGTCCAAACAGTCAATGCAGTGGGGGAGAGGGTTGCCATCAGGGCTGGCTCCGTGACTGGCGTGTGGCTGGTGCTTTGCCTCTGGAGACTCCCAGGCTCTACCTTGGACGCCCCTTGATCTTTTTGGTGGTGGGGGGCCTGCTGAATGGCCAGCGGCTTCTGAGGACTCGCCCATCTCTGTTGGTGCAGGGGAGGATGTTGCACTGTGATCCTGCAGCACAACAGAAGGGGGGTGAATGTGTTTGTTGTGACGCAGGCCTGTCCCTCAGCAACGCCACTTGCTGGGCCATGAGGTCCACCATTTGACCAATGCGTGTGTCGATGGACCTCATCAGCAGGATGATCTCACGTAAAAGTCCATCCGACCGACCACTTTGTCCCTGGACCTGTTCATATGCATCGATGACTCTGGTGAAGTGGTCCAGTGATGGTGTGTCAACCTCCTGAGATGTGGGGGGACCCTGGCCCTCCTACCTACCTGCCCTGCTGCCACGGACCTGTTGCCTCACCACGGTGGGTCCTCGCACACTCTCCCTGCCCTCCACAGTTGGTGTTGTGTGCTGGTCGTCCCCTGGGACAGGGAGGGTGCTGGTGGTGGTGGTGGCCGAGGTGGCAGCGGTGGAGGCACAGGCTGTGACTGCAGGGGTCTCCCGTGCAGTTGTTGGTGCAGCAGACGTGGTGGTGGGGAGGATGAGGTCCTGGGACCTGTTGGGCCTTGGCAAATCAGATGGGCCGGCCAGGAGCTCATCGTCCAAACTGTTCTGGGAGTCAACATCCGAGAGTCCATGTACCGGGGGTGGAGACTGGTCGTTGTTGTCCTCAGCAGCAATATCTTCATCACCTGTGGATTTGATAAAATGGTCAGTGTAGGGCAATGTGCAAGTTTTCTATTAGCTGCATGTCATCTGCTATCTGTACACTACACAATTGAGACAACTTTTGTATTATTGTTACATGCAATACTGGCTGTTATTACATGGTGCATGAAAACATCAAATAATCAAACATGTCCTGTGTCGATGCATTGCATGCAATTGGTGCCGTGTGTAGTGTTGCAGGTCTCACAACCAGAAACAGCCAGACCTGTGACGATGTCTACCTACCTGTTAGGTGAGGGTGAACAGTGCAATGGCTGACACATGCTCCTGGGTGATAGAGGGCTCCATGCTGCTGGGGTGTGGAACAGGGGGCATGCTGGGAGTATTGATACAGGCCTCCCACCCCCAAACAGTCCTCCAATACAAGTTGGCTACCCACCTGTTAGGTGAGGGTGGACAGTGCAATGGCTGACACATGCTCCAGGGTGGGGGAGGCCTCCATGCTGCTCATGCTGCTGGAGTGTGGGACAGGGGGCATGCTGGGAGTGGTAGTGATACTGTCCTCCCACCCCCACACAGTCCTCCAATACAAGATGGCTACCTACCTGTTAGGTGAGGGTGAACAGTGCAATGGCCGACGCATGTCCCTGGGTGGGGGAGACCTTGATGCTGCTGGGTAGGGACAGGGAGCATGCTGGGAGTGGTAGTTCAGGCTTCCCACCCCAGACATGTCTCCCAGGGAGGATGGCTGCCTACCTGTTAGGTGAGGGTGGACAGTGCAATGGCTGACACATGCTCCTGGGTGGGGGAGGCCTCCATGCTGCTGGAGTGTGGAACAGGGGGCATGCTGGGAGTAGTGATACAGGCCTCCCACCCCCAAACAGTCCTCCAATACAAGATGGTTGCCTACCTGTTAGGTGAGGGTAGACACTGCAATGGCTGACACATGCTCCTGGGTGGGGGAGGCTTCCATGCTGCTGGGTAGGGACAATGGGCATGCTGGGAGTGGTAGTGCAGACCTCCCACCCCCAGACATGTCTCCCAGTGAGGATGGCTGCCTACCTGTTAGGTGAGGGTTGACAGTGCAATGGCTGACTCATGCTCCTGGGTGGGGGAGGCCTCCATGCTGCTAGAGTGTGGAACAGGGGGCATGCTGGGAGTAGTGATACAGGCCCCCCACACCCAAACAGTCCTCCAATACAAGATGGCTGCCTACCTGTTAGGTGAGGGTGGACAGTGCAATGGCTGACACATGCTCCTGGGTGAGGGAGGGCTCCATGCTGCTGGAGTGTAGAACAGGGGGCCTGCTGGGAGTAGTGATACAGGCCTCCCACCCCCAAACATGTCTCCCAGTGAGGATGGCTGCCTACCTGTTAGGTGAGGGTGATCCGTGCAATGGTGTATGGGTTGAGCAAGGGAGTACTTATCAGTGTGTTGGTTGCCATTTGTTTGTACTTACCAGTCTCCGTTCCCCGCAGCTACTCCTGTGAGACTCTCAGGATGCAGTATGGCAAGCACCATCTCCTCCCATGGTGTGAATGTTTTCTGTGGGATGGAAGGGCCACTGCCAGTCCGGTTCGCCAGCTCCCAGTTCTTGCTCCTCTTCTCCTTGACAACCCTCTTGAGATCATGCCACCGCTTCATGATCTCCGTCTTGGATCGCGGGGTGGTCCCTACTGCATTGACCCTTTGAACTATCCTTTCCCACATTTGTGTCTTTGTGGCTAATGGTGTCTGTTGGACCAGGCTACCAAAGAGTTGTGGTTCCACTCTCACTATCTCATTGACTATGACTGTCAACTCACCCTCTGTGAAATTTGGCATTTTCTGTGCTGCCATGGTGGTTGATGTTTGCAGTGTTTGTGGGTGCAGGGGTGTGTGTTGTGGGAGTGGTGTTGAGGTGTGAGGTGTGTTGTGTGCTGGGGGATTGTTGGTGCTGGTGTAATGGTGGTGGTGATGGTGGTGGTGGTGGTGGTGGTGTGTGTTTTGTGTTGTTTTGCCTCTCCTGCCAGATGTGGTGTTTGGCCTTCTCTTCTGGAGTGTTGCAAAGGATTGTGGTCAGTAAAGGGACTGTATTTATACTCAGCT
The DNA here is from genome assembly GCF_964261635.1 of Lissotriton helveticus. Classification (NCBI taxonomy): domain Eukaryota; kingdom Metazoa; phylum Chordata; class Amphibia; order Caudata; family Salamandridae; genus Lissotriton; species Lissotriton helveticus. Next base: position 1,766,115,378 of record NC_136059.1, read on the forward strand.
GTGTGGGTGTGTCCAATTGGGCCTTTGCTGTGAGGTGCATTGTGGGTGTTTTCCTGGGAATTGACTTTTTTATTGCATTTGTTTTATCATTGGTATGTGTTTTGTGTATTTGTGGGGCATGGCTTTGATTTGTGGTCAGTTAGGCATTGTTGCAGCGTTTTGGCTTTGTCCACCATTTTTTTCATGTACCGTCCTCTGCGGTGGCTATGCTGCGGCTCTTGCGTTGTCTCTCCCATTCACTGCAGTGTGCGACCGCGGCAGTCAGAAACAGCGGTTCGTACCGCGGGACCATCGGGGAAATCCTAATTTACCGTGCGGTGTCTCCGCTATGCTTGCGGCGGGGTGTAGCTTTTCCGCTGCTTTTCCGACCGCAGTGGTCGGTTTTGGCTCGTCACCGCCCGCATCGGGCGTTTTTTGTTAGCCCTTTACCGCTGTGGTCGGTCTTTTTTGGTGGTTGATCCTAATTTGATCGCTGGTTTATCCGCAGTCCCGGCAGGCGGTTGTTTTCCCCCCCCCCATGGCTGTCAGGGTGATTTTCCGCCCGCTATCCTAATGGGCCCCTTAGTGACTGAAAAGGCCAAGGCACTTGGGAGAGACAAACTGGGTAGAACGTACAACCTGGGTGACAAGGCAGGGAAGTTAATTGCATGGCTTGACAAAAAAGACTGGACCAGCAGGATGGTCCTTGAGCTCCGTGAAGTCGACATGCCCCTTCATCACCAACCCACAAGATATAGTTTATCAATTTGCTGACCACTTCCACACCGTTTATACCTCGATAGCACCATAGAATGAAAGCGACGCTGCTGAACTCCTGCGAGACATCTCTCTCCCCACACTTTCAGTAGAGGACCGTGAATTTCTTGACAGTGCTTTGACCACAGATAAGATAGCCCTTGCAATATGCACATTACACCCAGGCAAGGCACTGGGTCCCAACGGTATCCCGGTCCAACTGTACAAATTAGGACCTGACAAACTGACCCCATACCTAAAAGCTAAGTATGTGGACAGCCTAGACCAGGGACTATTACCATTAGACCAGAGAATAGCTTCTATTGTCACTATCCACAAAGAGGATAAGCCCAAAACAGAGTGTGCATCATATCGCCCTGTTTCTCTCCTTAATGCGGAACCCAAAATTCTGGCCAAACTGCTGGCCAATCGACTGGTCAAAGTTATTGGAGGCCTAGTCCATCCAGACCAATCCAGCTTCATGCTGCACAGAAATACAGCACTGAATCTTGTATGGTGTCTTAAGTAGAGTGTCCACCATACAAGAACAGGCAATAATTGTCTCATTAGACGCCACTATGGCGTTTGATACTATAGAATGGTCGTATCTCTTTTGCCACACTCACTAAGCTGGGGTTTGGACCGGGTTTTATACAATGGGTACGCCTGCTTTATCGTGAACCCTTAGCACATGTGGTACAAAAAATCATATATTTTTCAACTCAGTCGAGGGACACATTAGGGATTCCCCCTTTCTCCCCTATTGTTTGCCCTAGCCCTCGAGCCCCTCACGGCCTGGATCTGGAAAGACCCAGTTATCCGCGGATTGCGCTGGTCCCTGGACTGGGAAGATCGAATTTCACTCTATGCTGATGATATTCTTTTATACCTTGCCATCCCCAAGAAATCTCTGATTGCGGACAGAATTCTGGATGGTCATTTGCCAGAGAAAACCTTCTCGCTGATATACAAAAAAATTAATAAATAACAAGGAGAACCCACTCCACGTACTACGAGAAAAATGGGTGAATGAAGGTATTGTAATTGACGATGAGTAGTGGCGGGAGGCGGTGTCCTCCCCGAGAATAGTTGCAATCTCTGCGTGCCTGCGACTGATACAGCTTCAAACTCTTCGGAGTCTATGTGACCGGGCCCCAACTTCTACGCATGGGAGTAGCCGGGGGGGGCTGTAGGAGGGAATGCACTCAGCTAGGCACATTCATTCACATTATTTGGGGCTGCACCTATATACAATCCGGTGAGCAGTCTAAATATCGAGAAAAAAAATTCAACCTTCACTAATATTGATGTCACAATATCGAAGGGAAAGAATATCGATGTTAGGAATATCGATGGACAGAATATCGACAGTAAGGTAAGTAATATCGATTTTTTTTATATTGATGTAAGTAATATCGAAGTTAGTAATATCGATATCAAATATATCGATGTTACTAATATCGATATTTATATTATTATGTATTTTATTATGTATTTAATATGTATGTGTTAAATGTGTTTTGTTAAGTTTTCTACTTGTTTTAAAATATATGTATACAATTTTTATATATTAAAAATGTTTTTTTAAGTTATTTTTGTTGTTTAGTACCGTAGCGGGCTGTGGGTTTATAGGGGAATAGGGTGGGAAGTAATTTAATTATACTTAAATTAATTATTCATTTTTAGGAATAATAAATTAATTTAAATACATTTTTGCGTTTATGTTCTGTAGCAGGTTGTGGGTTTATAGGGGAATAGGGTGGGAAGTAATTTAATTGTAATTAAGTAATAATATATTTTAAATAATTGGTATTGATAATTATATAATTGGTAATTAATAAATAATTGGTAATTAATTGTTATTAATTGGTAATTCTTTTTTATTAATTGATTAATTGATAATTATGTTAAGTGTATTATTTTATTATTGCAGTGTGTTGTGTGTTTATAGGGGAATAGTTTTTTAAGTAATTGAAATGTAATTAAATTATTATAACATTTTTTGGGGGGTATTGATAATTAGTTTATTGGACATTCATTATTAATTGTTGATTATTATGATTTATAATATTTGGGTTATGAAAATTAATTTACTTTTGTTTCATCATTAATTGGTAATTAAATATTATTTATTAATACATTTAATTAAAATATTAATACGTAATTATTAATTGGTGGTTAATGTTTAATAATTCTTATTTTTCGTTATTACACATATTGCATTTATCAATATTTATTATTTGGTAATTAATATTTATTAATTATTATTTATTTGTATGTATTATTATTTTATTGTTATTTAATGATTCATTTGTAATTATGTTTTTATTAATTATTTATTGCTATTTGTAAATAGTTTAGAGTTATTTAATAAATAATTCATTAATTAATTAAAAAAGTTATTTCATCTATAAGTATGTTATTTTTTACTTCTACGCCATCCAACACTTTCCCTACTGTTCCACTTTCTGGAGTTGGAATAGAAATTTTTACCCCTACGCTATCCAACACTTTCCCTACTGTTGCACTCTCTGGAGTGGGAATAGAAATTTTTACCCTTACGCTAGCCAATGCTTTCTCTACTGTTGCACTCACTGGAGTGGGAATAGTAATTTTTACCCTCCCGCTATTCAACGCTTTACCTACTGTTGCACTCTCTGGAGTGGGAATAGTAATTTATACCCCTATGCTATCCAACACTTTCCCTACTGTTGCACTCTCTGGAGTGGGAATAGTAATTTTTACCACTAAGCTATCCAACACTTTCTCTACTGTTGCACTATCTGGAGTGGGAATAGTAATTTTAACCCCTACACTATCCAACATTTTCCCTAATGTTGCACTCTGTAGAGTGGGAATAGTAATTTATACCCCTACGCTATCCAACGCTTTCCCTACTGTTGCACTCCCTGGAGTGGGAATAGTGATTTTTACCCGGCCGCTATCCAACGCTTTCCCTACTGTTGCATTCTCTGGAGTGGGAATAGTAATTTATACCACTATGCTGTCCAACACTTTCCCTACTGTTGCACTCTCTGGAGTGGGAATAGTAATTTTAACCTCTGCGCTATCCAACACTTTCCCTACTGTTTCACTCTCTGGATTGGGAATAGTAATATTAACCTCTACGCTATCCAACACTTTCCCTACTGTTGCACTCCCTGGAGTGGGAATAGCAATTTATACCCCTACGCTTTCCAATACTTTCCCTACTGTTGCACTCACTGGAGTGGGAATAGTAATTTTAACTTCTTCGCTATCCAACACTTTCCCTACCGCTGCACTCTCTGGATTGGGAATAGTCATTTTAACCTCTACGCTATCCAACACTTTCCCTACTGTTGGACTCCCTGGTGTGGGAATAGTAATTTTAAGCCCTATGCTATCCAACATTATCTTTAGTGTTGTTTTTTTTGGAGTTGGAATATTAGTTTTATTCCCTCTACTATTTAATATTTTTTTAATTATTTTAGTTAATGTAGTATATAATTAATTTTAAAAATTTGAAAAGTAAATAAAAACAATTAAATTTGTTATACATAATAATTTAATTTTTATTCATGTTATTTTTGTACAGATGTATTTGTAATTTATAATATTGTTTGGTAATTTATAAGTTATTAAAATAATTATTAAAACGGATTATTAAGTACGTTCATATAATATGTATTATATGTATATGTTTAATTAATGTTTCATTAGATTTTATATATTACTTATTAATTTTAAACATTATGAAATATTTTTAATTATGTTTATTTTATTTATAAGTATAATTTAGTTTATTTTACATGTTTTTTTACAAAAAAATCATATTTTTAATAACAATATTTTTGACATCAATAATTTTTTGTCGATATTTTTATACTTACCATGTTGTAGATATGATGTCGATATTCTTGACGTCGATATTTTTGCTTCGATATTTTTGTAGGTCGATTTTTTTACCTTTGATATTTTGTCAGTGATCCATACAATCCTATTGGCAAAAAGTACATGAGGTAATCAGCGAGGTTCTCGCAATTTCTCTCCGCCCGGAGGCACGTAGATGCCTTCTCAACATCTGAGAGCCCACGGATTTAAACAAACATCAAACATTATGGGTCACTCTGGGGCTTACAATAGCAAAAAGGAACATAGCGCAGCTTTGGGGAGCCACTCATGCACCTACGCTTTCAGACTGCAAAAAAGACCTCGATTGGTGCATGTTTAGGGAGAAGACAGTTTATGTCGCTCGGGGCTGCCCCATAAAATGGTCCAAAATCTGGGACCCATGGAATTCTAATAGGGGAAATATTTGTAGCCCACCCTGTGGAACTGACCCTGATAATGTCTCTTCCCCATGACTTCCAATAAGAAATATTGTTTCATTAATGATCGCTCCACTGTAAGCATACTTGCCTAATCCCTCGTACTGTATGTAAATGTCAATGACTGTTAATAAAAAGAATTATAAAAAATAAAAAATAAATGTATACTGAGCTCTTGCAGGAGTTTCCATGAGACTCCCTGATCTTGTGCAAGCTCTTGTGAGAGTCCCAGACCCTTCCAAAGAAGGGGGAAGTTAGAATGCATAAAAGAACTAAGGGCACGTTTTGATCATATCTTCCATCATGCTAAACTGAATAAAAGTTGTTCATGATTAGGCACATCCATTGATGTAACCATTGATTTAATGTATTAGTTGTTGATTACTTAAGTGTATAATTAAGTGGATACTTTGACTAATGGTGTAGCGGGTAATGAGAGTTTTCAATGCTACTCAAAACTATCAAAGCACACCCCCACTAGAGACTTTCATACCAAAGGTATTGGAGGCACTGGTCCTGTTTCACTGAACTTCCATTGATGAAAGCATTGAAGAAATCAAGATGCATGAATATTTAGCATGGGTTCCTAAAAACACTCCTCAGACTGTTGCCCTTTCAATAGAGTAAGTAGAACAACTGACTAATATGTATATGTGTGCCTGTTTTTGTCTTGGTCATGTATTTATTGGCATAGTCTTTGATACAAACGTGGTTGGGTGATTCTTAAATGCTTGTGTAATAATGTTCTCATTGTAATATGCGCTATTGGGTGGATCCACTTAGACTGGAGCACAGGCAACATCAAACACAATTCTATAACGTTTATGGCGTGCTTGATGGGGTATGGACCACTTCATTTGGGATGTACATGTGTGGGCTATTCCATTACCAGAATGGGTTTGGTTGATAATGAGAACTTGTTGACAAATTAGTAAGAAATGGAATTGGTCTACAATAGGCATGAGTATGTATTTTTCATGTGAAATTTTATTTAATTAAGGATTGCTATGTTACAGGGTTGTGGTGTTTAGTGAGAGAAGATGCTGGACATGTGTTTATTGAGGTATCTTGATGCCAGTATTAGGATGGTAACCCATTACCCAGCAAAAGCAATAATGTCCCTAATGGGGCATGAATGGAATTGTTATATGAATATTCTGTCAGACACACAGTTCTGATTTTGCCTTGATTTTGGAATCCCTTTCAGAGGACCTTGTGGCAAGCAGCAGTTAGTAGGCCCAACCATGGTGATTGAGGCCTTTTACTCCTGATGTTCCCGGGCCCAGCCTACAACGGGCTCTGAGCAACAGGGCCTAGTAGCCTAAGGCTTCTAGGCAGGAGGTAGGTGTGGGGCAAGCACAGACTCACAACTCAAAATATACCCAGCAACCTTAATAAATGAATGTCCGGTCAAATACTTGCTTTTATGTACAGAGGAAAATGTATCTACTAACACAAAAAACAATACAACACACCGCAAACAATATATAGAGCCTTATTGAGGCAAGCCCACTAGCATTACCCAGTTAAGCTTTCCAGTCCAACGTCCCCGTTTAGGGCTGATGGTTATACCGCATTCATGTGTGGTGACATCCAAGCTAGAACCCACTAAGGTGTTCAAGTCTCAGAAGTTCTATGGGGCTTTTTAGCAAGATTTCCGAATCCCTGCACAGGAGAGTTCAAAACAACTTCTCTGGGGGGCGTGTCCAAGATGGCGGCCTGATCGGACGTGGGTCTCCGGAGCTCCCTGCCCGACCCCGCCTGAACACCGCGAAACCAGCTTATATCTCTCCTAAATAGCACGGGAGAGTAGCGAGAGTGGTGCCGTCCAGCAGCGGCAGCCAGACATCGAGCCGCTGCCGCAACGCTCCCTTGAATGCTCCACTGCTGTACTGCCACCTATCCCGCACTCCGTAATGGCGGCCGTGCCGGAGCGCTGATCGGCTGGGCGCCCCTGCACTGAGCTCCCTGGGCGCACACTTGAAGGCGCTTGCGGCGGACGCAGGGGGCGGGCCGTGGAACCCGCTGTGGGGCATCTCCGCCGGAAGTCCGGCAACTACAGAGGACCGTTGCCTGAGCGACCCGGCCGGTGTGTGAGGCACCTGGTCGGCGGTCGCGAAAATAAAGGCCCCGGCTTCGGGCCTGCGCACCGGATCCCTGCTGCACCGCGACCAAGGCATACGGAGCGCCAAAGCGGACCAGCGAGATCCCTGGCAGTGGAACGGCCTGCCGTCTCACAGGCCTCAGACCCACCGTGACCAAGGCCTGAAGAGCGCCAGAAGGGACAGGCGAGACCCCTGGAGGTGGAGCGGCCTGCCGTCTCGCAGGCCTCAGACCTATCGCCAAGACCCACAACGAGGTTGGAGGACGGAAGCCCTGTCGGTGGACTGCACCCGCCTCGAAGGCCATCCAGGTGAGGGGGTCGGTGGTGGTCGCAGCAGTGTACTCGAGGGGCACACTCGAGCCCCTGGGGAGGGGATGGCAGCGGAGGCCGACTCCCGAGTCCCCGGAGCCTGATGGACCGCTCTGACCACACTTTGCAGATAGGCCGGCGAGCAGAGGCACCTGGTCGGCGGGCGCGAGACTGGGGCTCCCGGCTTTGGGCCTAAATACCAGTCCTCACAGCACTGCGACCTGGGCCTGGGGGGTGGCCGACCGGACCGGCAGGACCCCTGACATTGAAGCGACCAGCCGCTCTCAGGCCTGGGACCCACCTCCACGGCGCGGAGTGGGGTTGAAGACAGGGGCCCTAACAGAAGACTGCACACGTCTCAGGGGCCACTCAGGAGAGCGGTGGAAGACGCATTGGACTTGAGGGGCAAACTCGGACACCTGGGGTAGGGCTGCCAGCGGAAGCCGAATCCTGCGACCCCGGGGATTGACAGACCAAACTGCTGCGCGCATTGCCGATACTCAGCCGGTGCTCGCAATTCACGAGTCCCTGCCATGAAGCGCTGCGAGGCGGCCGGGTGGTAGGTGCGTGGGTGTTTGACCAGAGCTGACCTGCCGCACCCTTTGCTGTACTCTGCTTGCGCCCCGGGTGCCTTCGCATCTCAGGAACCCTGCTGCGGGCCCCCATCGCTCACTGTCTGCCTACTCCCAGGTCCTCGTACGACATGGCGGGCCAGAAGGGTAAGAGAGGACATCAGGCGCTTCCGGAACTAATGGCTAAAACCCAGCCCAAACCTGCAAGGACCCATCCTCCCCGGTGGTCGCAAAATCGCCGCCGCCACCTGCAGACAACCAAGTACCCATCACTAGATCCTTTCTAGAGACACTGTTCAACTCCCTCCGCGATGACTTTAAATCCCTAAAACAAGAGGTGGCGGGCGAGGTCCGGGAACTCAGTCGTGAGGTAGATGGCCTCAGAGAGCGGGTGGCTGTGGTAGAGGAGGCAGATCACACCAAAAGCACTGAAATTGAGCAGCTCCAGCAGGAAATCCTGCGGCTTACAGACCAACAGCTGGACCTCCAGGCCCACGCAGAGGACCTTGAAAATCGTTCCCGCCGGAACAACATACGGGTCCGGGGAGTTCCTCAGAAAGAAGAAGGGTCTGACGTCACTGAATATCTGCGGACCCTCTTCCGGACCATCCTGGGAGAGCCGGCGGACTTCACCATTCGCATCGACAGGGCGCACAGGGTTGGATTGCCGCGGCGAGATTCGGCCCCTCCTCCGGACATATTGTCCTTTCTGCCCGATTTTCCGTTGAAGGAACGGATTCTCCAAGAGGCCCGGCGAGCTCAGCCCCTTCAATATGGAGGTCGTCCCATAGCTCTTTATCAGGACCTCTCCGCCACCACACTGCAAAAACGCAAGGAATTTAAGAAAGCAACGGACTTCCTGCAACAGAACGAGACCCCCTACTCCTGGGGTCATCCGTTTAGGCTCATATTCAAATGGAACGGGCGGCTGCATCAAATGAGGTCGCTCAAGGATACCTGCACACTGTTGGGACTAGATCAGGATAACGACGCACCTACCCCCAGGGCTTCCCAAGGGTCACCCAGGGGCGGTTGGCACACAGTGAGCTACAAACGATCTCCATCACACCGACTGAAGCCAGACGCCTCGATCATTTCGCAGGAACGCGCTACCGCTGTGGCGGAGGTAGCCAAAGAAACCTCTCCCTCGGAATGTTAAGTACTCTCTTGGCTTGGGAGATCAGTTATGTCACATATCTTCGCACCAGCGGTGGGGGGGGGCGGGCGGGGGGCCGGAGAGGCCGCCATTGGAGATGACCCACACGAGAACCATTACCACGGCCCTGTGCGGACTCACAGGACTGGGACTACATTTCTCTTTCTTTTTTGGGTTGCAGGGGGGAGGGAGTGTTACTCTGCCTTAGAACATTGGAAGTTGACAATTTTCACACAGTTTGACGGGTTTGTTGTTGGGGGGGGTCAGGGGACTGCGGGGGGGGATCCAGGGTGGGAACCAATGTGCCGCGAATGCGTTGCTGCTGTTCTACTGACCGAACTTTCCGCACTCCAACCGGGTTTCATGTCTGGGGTTGCATTCACGGGGGGCGGAGGGCTCCACAGTGTCACCTCAGTTGTCGTCGCTCAAGTGCCACCACGATGACACACTGTACACGACCCATAATGTCTCTTAGCTACACTGCGGGGTTTTCCGGCTATGTGTGACACCACGGTGAAGGTACTAACACTTAATGTAAAAGGGCTGAACAACCCCATTAAGAGGAGGGCAATCATCTCCTACTTGGAGAACTCAGAGGCCGATATCTGCCTGTTGCAAGAAACTCACCTATTGCAGAAAGACTGGCATAGAATGCGCTCTCGCGCTTTCCCACAACAATTCTTCTCCTCATTACCCACGAAACACGCTGGAGTGGCTATCCTACTCTCTAAACACTTCAAGGGCCAAGTGGGGATCAGGGTGGGGGAAATTAAAGGCCGTTTACTGGCGTACACTTTCCACGTAGGGAACACCCACCTCACGATTGGTTCTCTCTATGCCCCGAGCACCGGACAGGAGGCCTTTCTGAAAAATGCCGTGTCTGAAGCGCTTAGCTCTTCCGACTCCCTTCTACTCCTGGGGGGGGACTTCAACCTTGTTATGGACACACATGCTGACAGGTCGGGACACCGGTATGGAGATACGGGTGCTATTTCGGCGCCCGGACATGAGTGGTTGCGGGAGAGGGGCCTGGTGGACCTGTGGAGATCTACACACCCAACTGAGTCACGATTCACCTTTTACTCCCACGTCCATCACACGTACGCTAGGATTGACCACTTCCTGGGCTCCGCGGAATTACTCAAGTCCCTAGGGGGGGTTGATATAATTCCTGCTGCCGTTTCCGACCACGACACGGTGGAACTGTCACTCCAACTCCGCGCGCCTCCTCGCCCCCGAGGTTCCTGGTGCCTACGTGAGACCCTCCTGCAGTGCCCGGAGGTCACCACGCGACTCGGGAAATGCATCACTGACTACTTAGCTACTAACGATACACCAGGGATCTCTACGACGGCTCTCTGGGGAACCCTGAAATCCGTCGTCCGTGGCAAACTGATAGCCATAGCGGCAGCGGAAGCCAAAGACCGGAAGGCCAAACGCGATGACCTCACGGCAAAGGTAGCAGAATTGGAAAGAGTCCACAGCCACACTTGCGCTCCACGCATTTGGAGGCAATTGAAAGCAGCTAGAGCCCAACTCGCTAGTCTGGACACGGATAGGGCCGAATTCGCAGCACTCCGCCTTCAGCATACTTACTATATCGGCGGTAACAGGACAGGTTGCTTATTGGCCAGCGCACTGAGAGCTAAGACACAGCGCACCAAGATCTCTGGCCTCACTGATGATGCTGGAACGGTCCTCACGGACGACACTCAAGTGGCGGAAGCATTCCGGCCTTACTATGCCTCATTATACGGGGCGGAGGATACGTCCCCTGAGGTAATCGACGCATACTTGGACTCAGTGGCTGTCACTGAGCTCTCCAAAGACAACGCGGACGCTTTAGACGCCCCCATTCGCTTGGATGAGGTGTTGGCCGCTATATCCCGTTTACGCCCACTCAAATCCCCGGGGCTGGACGGATTCTCGGCGGGATTCTATAAGACCTTCAGCCGACTGTTGGCCCCGGTACTCACCAGACTCCTTAACTCCTTTGAGGGTACAGGCGCCATCCCCCTGGACATGCTTGCCGCCGAGGTGGTGGTCCTCCCTAAGCCGGGTAGGAAACCCACGCACTGCTCTGCTTTCCGCCCTATCTCCCTATTGAACCTCGACCTCAAACTTTTTACTGGCATTCTTGCTGCGCGTCTTGGCCCCTGTCTTCCCAGGATCTTGGAACCTGACCAATCGGGTTTCGTGCCCAACAGACAATGTAGTGATAATACTAAACGAATACTCCATCTAATTGACAAATCCCACTTTCAGGGCTCGGACTCCGCACTGTTAGCCGTCGACGCCGAGAAGGCGTTCGACCGCGTCGACTGGACCTACCTACAACGGGTTCTGCAGAGTTTTGGATTGGGGGACCGCTTCATGACATGGATTGCATGCTGTTGTCATCGTCCGCATGCCAGGGTCCGGTTGGGCGGCATGCGCTCGGACTCGTTCGAAATTCAACGCGGCACAAGACAGGGATGTCCCCTTTCCCCCCTCTTGTTCGCCTTATATATAGAACCCCTAGCACAAAAGGTCCGGGATAATCCCGCAATTAGAGGTATTACCTTTGGACACGAACCCCACACAATTAGTCTGTATGCGGACGATGTCATAGTGGCCCTTGATTGCATTGCCCGCTCCATCCCCGCCTTTATGGAGGAACTTGAATCCTTTGGAGCTGTCTCGGGATTTCGCATTAACAGAGGCAAGTCTCTGGTGCTGCCACTGGGCAAGAATGCGCACCCACACAACCACAGTGTGGCGCAGGGGAGCGGCCTCCAGATTGCTACCTTAGTTCCTTATTTAGGAATCTCCCTTGCTTCCTCCACGGAGTTGACAGTCAACACCGACTACAGATCCCTTGCCACTGAAATCCGGAAAGACCTCACCCGCTGGTCCAAACAACCGCTCTCGCTACTAGGGAGGGTGGCGGCGGTAAAGATGTCTGTCTTACCTCATATCCTATATCTATTCCAAACACTTCCTGCCATGCCCCCGCCCGGAGCTCTGAACGAGCTGCAAGACGCTCTCCACCGATTCATCTGGGACGGGAAACGCGCGCGTCTCCGAAAACAAATGATGTACAGAAGCATGGATGACGGAGGCCTGGGCGTTCCCAATTTATTACAATACTTCCAAGCGTCTCAACTTTGTTACTTGGTAGAATGGCACAGACTGGAGTCGGAAAAAAGGTGGCTCTTCCAAGATAGAGCCATGGCTCAGACATCGTTATGGAGGGTTCCGTTTCTCGCTAGGCAACACCGCCTGCGATATCTCCAAAAATCGCCTATCACCCGCACTGTTATGCAAGTCTGGGACAAGGTCGCTCTTAAAAGGGGCTTGACGACATTCCCTTCCCCATTCACTCCCATTTTGGACAACCCGGACTTCCCTCCGGGCAATGACCCAAGCGCGTTTTCACAATGGCGGGATACTGGGTGCCGCTCGGCTGGTCACCTTTTTGATATACAGGGTTTTCTTCCCCTCTCGGACATTACACAGGGATACGATTTGAAGAATCCCCACCTTTTCCAATATTTCCAACTTCGGCATTGGCTCACAGATCCGGCTACCGCCGACAAGGTGGGCCGCCCGATGACACCCTTTGAGAAATGGTTACTCACCAAAGAAACAGATAAACACCTCGTTTCAGACATTTATAAGATGCTTGCGCCGCCACCCAGCCCGGTTAAAACACCGGGCCAGAGGCGTTGGGAGACTGAACTAGGCAGAACGCTGACTTCAAAAGACTGGAGGGATATATACTACAGGGCCTCACACACTACACGCAACACGGCAGCGAGAGAGTACGCAGTGAGGCTAGCAATGTACTGGCACCTCACCCCGGCCCGACTTCACGTAGGGAACCCATCACGTAGCGAACACTGTTGGAGACATTGTGGGGAACGCGGCACTTTAACCCATCTCCTCTGGGACTGCCGAGAGATCCACAGCTACTGGGAGGCGGTACTGGATGACATTGACTCCTCCTTTGATACTGAAGTCCCGCGTTTTCCAGCGTATGCCATATTGGGACTCCCCAATGCACTCACCTTCCCCTTGAAATCTCTGCGAGGTCGTCAGATGGGAATCGCTATGCAGGCTGCCACGCAACACATCTTATCACTGTGGGGCTCGGCGACCAAACCCTCCCACACAGGGTGGTTACATAAACTCTGGTTCACACTGGGGATGGAACGCATACACGCTACACTTACACACTCCACCGCCGCTTTTCAGAAAACGTGGTCACCGTTGCTGTCCCTCTTGTCCAAAGAATTCAACGAGATCACCTGTCCTAAATACCTCCGGATTCTACGCCTCACTGATACCACACCTAACCCTTGGTGATCCCCGGGCCGCGGAGGTTACCCTCTCTAGGCTGACTCGTAGATTCTGTTTTGACGCATGGCACACTGGTTGGGGTGGGGGGGGGTTCGGGTTGTTTAAGGGGTTTTGGTTGTCCCTTTTCCTGCTTTGCTTTCTCGCATCACATTGTCTTTGCCTTCGTGATATTGTTTTCCATATTTGGCGTATGCACTTCGATTTGTTTTTCTTACTTAGGGAAGACATGCTAGTCTGTCCCGCCAGCATTACGTGCCGACCGCCTTTGCAATATGTTACAATGTCTAATGTCACTTTTACTGATAAATGCAATAAAATACATTTAAAACTAAAACAACTTCTCTAGGACCCTGCAGTCCATTTGTCAGTCATCCTCACTCTTGCAGAGAGGTGGTTAGGTCCCCAGGTGCACCTCAGCCACCCAGTGGTGTCCAGATGGCCGGAACCTGCAGTCGCTACAGCCACTGTCCTTGGTGCTCCTTTAAAGTGTTAAGTCTCTCCTGAGCTCAAGGGAAAGGTTTTCAATGCTTCAATACAAGGGTTGTTGAAGTTGTTGCTGTCACTCTCTATGGGCCGCGGCCGTGGTGTCTTCTCCACTGCATGGCCTCCTCCTGACACGAAGGTAGGGTTGTAGCAGCACATAAAGGGGGATGGCCCTTTCTCTTCACTGGGGTCCCCACCTTGCATGCAGGAGTACTAGGGTGGCACAAACAAGATAACTACCCTCTTTGGGGCACTGCAATTCATAGAGCAACAGCCCTCCATCTCTCACAGCCCAACACCGAGGGTGGTACTTCTTATTCTTCACCGTGTCCCTTACCTGGCAAGGGGAGTACCAGACTTTGGCACACAGCCAGCAGCCCTATCAGTACAGTGGTCCCAATGGACCAGAATTTCACATTCTGCTTCCAGTATCCATGTAATTGAATCCCCGCTGGACCTCACGCCTTCCAAGTAATCACCTTCACCTCACAGGGCCCACTGATTTTTGGGCAAACTGAAGCTGGTCCTAGAGACTCCAGGTGAGAGTTCTTGATCCTCATTGGTGATGTCCTGTTCACCCAGCATTAGATACTGGCAGACAAGTAGTCTCCAGTCCCGGTCACAACAACCAGAACTTGTTCTTAGATTCTCCACACTGATGTACAGCTTCAGATTGACAGTATGGAACTCTCAAGCAAGCTTCAGACACACTTGTGATTTAGTATCTCTGTTAATGTTTTGGTGGTTGTTAATTTTGAAGGGCCCACTCCTTTGTTGTGCTCTTCTGTGGAGTGCAGTCTACCACAGCAGGACATTCTCCAATCTTTAGAGCCCCAAATACAGGCCAAGGTAGTGACCAGGGGTCCATGCCTAGATGTCAGCCTCAGTGTTATGTGCTTGCTTCAAAAGGCTATCAAAGGGCCCCAGACTTGTTATGCTTCTCTTCTCAACCCCAACTCCTTCCTTATATGTGCCCGGGCACCTTTCCTCAATGGCCTCCTTTGAGAATCAAAGAGCTCCTGTTGAAGTGCACCACCAAGCCTGCCTTTTCCTTCCTCTTATGTGTGTCCCTCCAAGCTTTCAGAAAAGCAGCAACCCACAAATCTGTCTAGGGGAAACCTCCACTTCTCCTTGCTCCTCCAGCAAGGACAGTGTCTCCCAAAATGAAACCAGTATCTTTCTTTGATTGTCCTCTTCACAAGCACATATGTACTCCAGCAAACAAACGCATGCAGACATGTGCAGTCTCCAATGTACAGTACCTCTCCCATACATCTTAGTGCGCTCATGCAACATCATACACTGTCTCCTATGTAGTGTACCTTTCAGCAGGCACATGCACAACCGGGCATGCACATGCAACTCAATGCTCTAGTCATCCTGAAGTGTACCATCTCGCAGGCATATGCCCATCCTTGCCCTCACATGCAACTACTTGCACTACTGATCCTGCAGGTACCATCTCCCAGGCCAACGTGCTTTCTAGAGCACACATGCAGTCCCTCTCGCTATTTCTCCTGCACTGCACCATCTGATAGAAACACCTACATCCTCATCCTACACACAATCCACACTGATTTAATTTATTAAGAGAGTAGACTTTACATGCAATAATTAATGATGTTCAATTGAGATATTTTATTTACTGTACATGATTAATATATGTTGGGTTCTCTATGCCTAATGAACTTTTCAATTCTGACTTACTCTCTTACAAACAATACAAATAATTCTTTTGAATATTTGATTGTGATCACCTGTTCCTCCTTGTCTTATTCAATTTATATGATTAATTATTCAATTTTGATTATCTTTACATTAATTCACTTTGACAACTATCTAATTTTTTCTTAAATCACACAAATGAACCCTAGCTAGCAATTTACCTTACTCACTTTTAGAACGTTGGCGTTATTCTGCCCTATTGGGTGTCTGCAGCCTGCTGCTGGATCACATGACTAGGTGTAGTTGCCAATTGGACTTTGTTTATTCCTGCCAGACAGACACACAGTAGAGGGATTAGGTCTACCTGGATGGGCCATCACTGGCAGGATGGGGTGTTAGAGATGGTTACAGCCCCATTTTCAACTGAGTAGGCAGTGCCTTGCCTTCACATAAAGGACTTGTCACCACTGCATTGTTCATTCTGCCAGCTTGGGGCCAGGGCAGAGGAGGCAGGAAACTTCAAGCACTTCAAAGGGAATTCTCTAGAAACTTCTTCTAATTCAAAGAAGGCACCAGGTATAAAAATAGGAGTCTCAAAACCACTCGCTAGTACACCTTCAGAAGATGAACTGCTATGCTACTTTGCTGCCAGGAGAACATCTACTTTGGTGACAAGCTACTCTGCTGCCCTGGTGTCTTCTGTTCTACTTGCTCAGAAGAAAGACTGGACCTGCACTCTTCATCCCAGGCCACAATGACTCCAATAGTCAGCTGACTGCCCTCCTGTTCTAAGCTACAAGCACATAACAAGCTTCAGGAATCCATGAATCTGCCCAACTGACCTGCTGCCTTGCCCTGCAACGGGACCTGTCTGAGTCTGCTGGACTCTGCTGGAGTGAGATCCTTAAGTCCTGGAACCTTGGTGTGGCATCAATGGAGCTCCCCCCAAAGGAAAATAAAAATTCCTTAAATTTTGGTCTGTCTGTGACTGTGAATGAGACTGTTCACGCCAAGACATTTCCACCCGCACCACCAGCCAATGCGAAGTTCCAGTGAACTTGACTCTTTGCACCACAGCGACCACCAGTGACGTCTGGCAATGTGAGATCTGCACTTCATGCTGGAGCATTGACATCCTGCGGCTACCGCCAATGCAAATTTTCAGCAATGAATGTCCATGACGTCTGACAGGATCTTCACTCTACAGCGACACCCATCAATGACACCCGCCTGCTCTTCGTGCTACATCACCAACCATTTGTGACACTCTCCGTGCTCCTCGCAGCTCCTTCAAACATAAACGGAATGGTACGTGTTGGACATCTGAAAGTAACTCTTTCAGCAGGACTAACGTGATCCCTGTTCCTGGCCTGTGCTCCATCGCTGTCGGCCTCAACTTATAACTTTTACCCAGAGTTGCATGACCAGATAACTGCTAGTGGTGCATTGTGCTTTTATGCGCTATACTTACCTGAAATATTAAAAAATGTATATCTCTGGTCTACTAATGGGATTTTTGTCATTATGCTGTCAAATAATTTATTAGGTTTTACTCAATTATTTAAAATTGGTGTGGGATTTAACTTGGTTATGTTTTTACTTTATTACTGTTTGTGTGCTGCATAAATTCTTTACACATTGCCTCTAAGGTAAGCCTGACTGCTTTTGTGCCAAGCTACAGGAGGGGTAAGAACAGTTTAATTTAGTGTCTTTTGAGGTTCAGCCTGGCAGGGATTGTGACTGTTGCTTGGGCACCGGGCGTTTTCATGGTGAGCCAGAAGAGTGGTGGCTGGTTTTGGACGCATCTGTGGTGTTTTTGGTACAGAGGGCCGGTTTTGCAGCAGTGCTGCAATATCGACTCCCTGTACCAAAAGAGGCTGCATGTTTCCCACCAGCAACACCATTTCCCCCTCCCCCTTCAGCTAGTCAGACTTAATTGTAAGGGCCAGTTTGTGGTCCCAGTCCGGCCCTGACTTTCACGTATGCTAAGGGGTAGAAAATAGTAGGCAATAGGGTACAATAGTCAAGTTAATGTAGTCTGTTGGTGGACAATTCACCCAAAGGTGGCTTCGGAAACATGTGCTTTTACTAGGAATGGGTAGTTGGCTTCATCATGCTGTCGCACTACAGCTGTGGTTAGCAGTGAACAAGGTTGTTCAGCTTTTGAGGTTCAATCAAAGACAATTCCCTTCCTTGGTGGCCACTTACAGAAACTAGTAAATCCGAGATAGCTCTGCACTAAATGGAGTCAGTGAAGTGTCAATGCAAGAGTTTATGATTTCTTGACCATGCAGTTTTGGTGGGTTTATGACAAGGGATTTCGGAGGTCGATTGCCAAGGTTATATTGCTCCTAATCTGGCAACAAAAAAATCAAGTCCTCGCTATGGTGAAGTGTCCCTGATATGTTCTTCTGTTCTAAAAGAAAAAAGTATGTTATCAATGTGGACAACACAACAATTCATATGGTTTCACATAAACCATCCTTTATAAATAGTAGAAACTTTGCAAGGGCATTACAAAGTCTGAAGGGTATCAATTGGTGCTCATAGACAGCAGCTTTGGTAGTAAATGCTGTTTTCTATTGTCAATCGGATGAAATAATATGCATTGCACAGATTCAGCATCGTATAAAGCTTTGTATGCCATTCCTCTGCCAATAGGGCCACAATTAAAGGTAGCTGATAGATATTTTTTATTATTATCTTGTTAATGCTAATCATTATTTTGAATAACAAAAAGAGTGGTTGTGAAACGGGGCTT
Organism: Lissotriton helveticus; assembly: GCF_964261635.1. Taxonomy (NCBI): domain Eukaryota; kingdom Metazoa; phylum Chordata; class Amphibia; order Caudata; family Salamandridae; genus Lissotriton; species Lissotriton helveticus. Next base: position 1,766,133,814 of record NC_136059.1, read on the forward strand.
TTGCCTAATGTGTAACATTTATTCGTGTTTCAAATGCCTGTGATATGCAAATTACCGGGCTTTACGACCTCAAAAGAGTGTTTTAAAATGTACAATAGGTAATCTGTGGGCTGGAAAAGTCTTTCAGATTTGCAGAGTAACGTTTGTGACTCCTTCCAAAAATAGGAGAGTACATGAAAAAGTAATTTCTCTCCACCTTGCAAGTCACAAACAAATACTTTATGGTTATAAACGTGGTTACACCCCATTAATCTGTTATAAAACCCAGAGTCGGAGTGATAAATGACTCGCATCTGAATTCCTGTTTGATAGCTACCCTTTTTGTGAATCATTATAGGAGGCATCGGGCAGCTTCTAGGGCAGTGGCGTAGATAGCCATTTGGCCTCCCATGGCAGTCCCTGCATTTGCCTTCCAGCGGCGGGCGCATTAAGGAGGGGGTGATTGCCGTTGCTGCCCCGAGATGGCAGGTAAGAGCGGGGAGGCCACTGCCCCCAAAACTCATGCTGCCTGGTGCGGACTGTCCCCCTTTGCTACGCCACTGCTCTATCCGGGAGAGATAATCATCATTCAAGGCAAACAGAAAGATAGTATTCTAACGCACCCTGTTGGATACCATCTCTGCATTTCCAGCCATTTGGTGGGGGTCACAACAATATTCATCCACGTTTTGTAACACTAATAATTGTGGCAATCCAGCTAGTGTGCACAAGCATCAACTACACTGCTATTTGGCCTTTTGTGCATCAGGCCCTTTGAGTCCTGAATAAACCCATAAGCTAGATGTTCTTCTATGCTCTACTTGAGCTGAGCATTTTCATGTGCAGTGAGAGTATAAATATGGTGGCTTGGAAGTTGTGGCTCTGGCTGGAGGAAAGTCCCTGTGTGTTGTACCAGGCTGACATTCTGTTTGTGAAAATATCCTAGCAGTTCTGTTATTGACATTGCGCGCTTGTTAAGACATCCGTTTCTATTGGTTTAATATTTTGCTGAACTAACTATAACTATAACAGCTGAATTTCTCTGGTTTTGTACGAGTGAAATGTCCAACTAACTATAACGCCCCTGAAACCTGTGGTTCTTTCAGTCAATTTCTATGGTTTTTTAAATGCTAATTTCTAACTATAACGTCCCTGAAACCTATGGTTTTTCAGTGAATTTCGGGTTTTTTTTAAATGCTAATTTCTAACTATAACATCCCTGAAACCTATGTTTTTTTCTGTGAATTTCAGAGGTTTTTTTAAATGGTTATCGTTAACTGTGCCTACAAAGGTAGGACATGTGAAGAAAGAGGAAGAAAAGTGCAGAAACAAGCAAGACAAATGCAGAAAGAGGAAACAGAAGTCCAGAAAGATGAAGAAAAGTTCAGAAAGAAGAAAGAGATGTGCAGAAAGAACCAACAGAGGAGCAGAAAGTCCTCTTGTGCCCCCAAACTTTGCTGACGGTTACTGTTGGTAACAGACTCTGACTCACCAGGCATAGAGCCAGTGCTATGGCAGAGCTATGCTATGCTAAAAGACACTTAGAATACAGTAAAAACACCTACATACACTAGGGAACACTATGCGTTGGGGTACCCCTGTGAGTAGCATGACCTCCTCTGTATTTGCCATGAGTTAGTGCCTGGGTCATTGCATGAGTACATGGTAGTGACAAGGAGATGGCTGGACTGTATCAATAGTGCTCAGGGGATTGAAGCAGTGCATGTGCTGGTACCTGGGTCATTTCATGAATACATGGGTAGTGAATGTATGATTAGAGTGTTGCAAAGACAGTGCATGATGATTTTATAACTACTGCAAGGAGAGTGCATGGGGAATATATACTTGCTTGTGTTTTGGCGCAGTGATTAGATAAAGACATGGAACTGGCTGGTTGATTTGAGGAGTGCATGGGTAGTGACAAGGAGATGTCTGGACTGGATCACTGACATAATATCGACGACACAAATATCGAGATACACAAATATCGAGTCAAAAATATCGATTGACAAAATATCGACTCCCTATCTTCAAACAGGTAAGTACCAAAATATCGACTCCAAAATATCGACTTACAAAAATATAGACTGTCAAAATATCGATTTTTTAAAATGTCTTAAAAGTAAGTTAAAACTAATATAGTAATAAATATATTTAATATAAACTTAGAAATAATTATTAAAAAAATATAATTTTAATAAATAATTTATATAATTAAAAAAATTATATCACCAAAAATTACACACACACATATATATATATATATATATATATATATATATATATATATATATATATATATATATTTAAACATATTATTAAATAAACATATATAACATTTTAGAAAATGTTTAAAATTTATTGTTACAACTATAGTGAGTTCAACATTAGCAAAAGTGTTGGATAGCGTAGAGGTAAAATTTATTACTCCCACTCCAGTGGGTGCAACAGTAGGGAAAGCGCTGGATAGCGTAGAGGTTAAAATTACTATTCCCACTCCAGGGATGTATGACGTTACAACGCATACTTTTACAACGCCTACCATTACAACAAAACTTTTACAACGCAAAAACTTTTACAACGCATACATTTACAACGCAAGATTTTACAACGCATATACCTTTACAACGCATACCATTACAACATAAGTATTGGTAAGTATATAATAATTTTTTGAATATAAATTAATAAAAAATATTATAATATAATTTAATATAATTTAATTTTATTAAATAAATGTAATTTAAATGTAATTTTACCTTATTTTTACAAAGTACCCCTGTACCCCAAAAACCCAAAACTGACCCTGAACCCTAAAAATACCCCTTTACCCATAAACTGAAAACTGACCCTGAACCCTAAAAATACCCCTTTACCCGAAAACTGAAAACTGACCCTGAACCCTAAAAATACCCCTTTACCCAAAAACTGAAAACTGACCCTGAACCCTAAAAATACCCCTTTACCTACAAACTGAAAACTGACCCTGAACCCTAAAAATACCCCTTTACCCCAAAAACTGAAAACTGACCCTGAACCCTAAAAATACCCCTTTACCCAAAAACTGAAAACTGACCCTGAACCCTAAAAATACCCCTTTACCTACAAACTGAAAACTGACCCTGAACCCTAAAAATACCCCTTTACCCCAAAAACTGAAAACTGACCCTGAACCCTAAAAATACCCCTTTACCCAAAAACTGAAAACTGACCCTGAACCCTAAAAATACCCCTTTACCTACAAACTGAAAACTGACCCTGAACCCTAAAAATACCCCTTTACCCCAAAAACTGAAAACTGACCCTGAACCCTAAAAATACCCCTTTACCCAAAAACTGAAAACTGACCCTGAACCCTAAAAATACCCCTTTACCCAAAAACTGAAAACTGACCCTGAACCCTAAAAATACCCCTTTACCCAAAAACTGAAAACTGACCCTGAACCCTAAAAATACCCCTTTACCTACAAACTGAAAACTGACCCTGAACCCTAAAAATACCCCTTTACCCCAAAAACTGAAAACTGACCCTGAACCCTAAAAATACCCCTTTACCCAAAAACTGAAAACTGACCCTGAACCCTAAAAATACCCCTTTACCCAAAAACTGACAACTGACCCTGAACCCTAAAATTAAAATATTTATCAATTAATCAATTATAATTAATTACCAATAATATTTTAATTAATTACCAATTAATAATTAATTAACAATTAATTTTTTAAAAATATCAATAAATAAATTAACATATTTAATTAATTATAATTAAATTACTTCTCACCCTATTCCCCTATAAACCCACAACCCGCTACAGAAAATAAATTACTAAAATTAAAATATTTATCAATTAATCAATTATAATTAATTACCAATTATATTTTAATTAATTACCAATTAATAATTAATTAACAATTAATTCTAAATTATTATCAATAAATAAATTAACATATTTAATTAATTATAATTAAATTACTTCCCACCCTATTCCCCTATAAACCCACAACCCGCTACAGAAAATAAATTACTAAAATTAAAATATTTATCAATTAATCAATTATAATTAATTACCAATTATATTTTAATTAATTACCAATTAATAATTAATTAACAATTAATTCTAAATATATATCAATAAATAAATTAACATATTTAATTAATTAGAATTAAATTACTTCCCACCCTATTCCCCTATAAACCCACAACCCGCTACAGACTTATATTACACAAAAAATAAAAATTATTATTAACTTACCTTAAATTCGATATTTTTGTTGTCTATATTATGTCTAGTCGATATTATGTCCATTCTATATTTTTGATTCGATATTATGTCCATTCTATTCGATATTAATTTTCTCTAGTCGATATTTTTGTTGTCTATATTATGTCTAGTCGATATTATGTCCATTCTATATTTTTTACTCGATATTCTGTCCAGTCGAAATAATTGACTCGATATTATGACTGTACACCGTCTGGACTACATAAGTAGTGCTCAGGAGTTTGTAGCAGTGCATGTGCTAGTACCTGGTTCATTGCATTAGTACATGGGCAGTGACTGGGTGATTAGAGTACTGCAAGGAGAGTGCATGGTGAATTTATAAGTACTTGTGTTTTAAAGCAGTGATTAGATAAGGACATGGAACTGGCTGGGTGATTGGAGGAGTAAATGGGTAGTGGCAAGGAGATGGCTGGACTGCATCAGTAGTGCTTAGGGGATTGTAGCAGTGCATGTGTTAGTGCCTGGGTCATTGCATGAGTACGTGGGTATGATTAGAGTACTGCAAGGAGAGTGCATAGTAAATTTATAGGTGCTTGTGTTTTGCCACAGTGATTAGATAAGGACATGGAACTGGCTGGGTGATTGGAAGAGTGCACGGGTAGTGACAAGGAGATGGCTGGACTGCATTAGTGGTGCTTAGGGGATTGTAGCAGTGCATGTGTTAGTGACTGGTTCATTGCAGGATTACATGGGTAGTGACTGGAGGGTTAGAGTACTGCGAGGAGAGTGCATGGTGAATTTATAAGTGCTTGTGTTTTAAAGCAGTGATTAGATAAGGACATGGAACTGGCTGGGTGATTGGAGGAATAAATGGGTAGTGGCAAGGAGATGGCTGGACTGCATCAGTAGTGCTTAGGGGATTGTAGCAGTGCATGTGTTAGTGCCTGGGTCATTGCATGAGTACGTGGGTATGATTAGAGTACTGCAAGGAGAGTGCATAGTAAATTTATAGGTGCTTGTGTTTTGCCACAGTGATTAGATAGGGACATGGAACTGACTGGGTGATCGGAGGGGTGCATGGGTAGTGACAAAGAGATGGCTGGACTGCATCAGTAGTGCTCAGGGGATTGTAACAGTGCATGTGTTAGTGCCTGGGTCATTGCATGAGTAGATGGGTAGTGACTGGATGAATACAGCGCAGCAGAGAGAGTGCATGGTGAATTTAAAAGTGCTTGTGTTTTGGCGCAGTGCTTAGATAAGGACATGGAACTGGGTGGGTAATTGGAGGAGTGCATGGGTAGTTACAAGGAGATGGCTGAACTGCATCAGTAGTGCTCAGGGGATTGTAGCAGTGCATGTATTAGTACCTGGGTCATTGCATGAGTACAAGGGTAGTGACTGGATGATTAGAGTACTGCAAGGAGAGTGCATGGTGCATTTATAAGTGCTTGTGTTTTGGTGCAGTGATTAGATGAGGACATGAAACTAGCTGGGTAATTTGAGAAGTGCATGGGTAGTGACAAAGAGATGGCTGAACTGCATTAGTAGTGCTGAGGGGGTTGTAGCAGTGCATGTTGTAGTGCAGCAGTCCTCAGGGGATTGTAGCAGTCCATGTATTAGTGCCTGGGTCATTGCATGAGTACAAGGGTAGTGACAGGATGATTAGAGTACTGCAAGGAGAGTGCATGGTGAATTTATAAGTGCATGTGTTTTGGCGCAGTGATTAGATAAGGACATGGAACTGGCTGGGTGATTGGAGGAGTGCATGGGTAGTGACAAGGCGAATGCATCAGTAGTGCTCAGGGGATTGCAGCAGTGCATGTGTTGGTGCCTGGATCATTTCACGAGCACATGGGTACTGAGGGGATGATTACAGTACTGCAAGGAGGGTGCATGGTGAATTTATAAGTGCTTGGGTTTTGACGGAGTGATTGGATAAGTACATGGAACTGGCTGGGTGATTGGAGAAGTACATGGGTAGTGACAAAGTGATGGCTTACTGCATCAGTAGTGCTCAGGGGATCATAGCTTTACATGTGTTAGTGCCTGGGCCATTGCAGGAGTACATGGGTAGTGACTGAATGATTACAGTACTACAAGAAGAGTGCATGATGAATTTATAAGTGCTTGGGTTGTAGCGGAGTGATTAGATAAGGACGTGGAACAGGCAGGGCGATTGGAGGAGTGCATGGGTAGTGACAAGGAGGTGGCTGGACTGTATCAGTAGTGCTCAGGGTATTGTTGCAGTGCATGTGTTAGTGCCTGGGTCATTGTATAAGAACATGGGTAGTGATTGGATGATTAGAGTACTGCAAGGACAGTGCATGGTGAATTTATAAGTGCTTCGGTTTTGGTGGAGTGACTGGAGAAGTACAAACATGTTACATCAGGCTCACCCCCTCCCTTCACCACTGTGCAAACGCGCAACCTGGTGGGTTTTAAGTTGAGGTATTAATTCCCCTTGAATCCTGAGGGTCCCTGGGGCCAACTAGCTCACCAGGCACCTCCAGTAAGCTCCACAGAGCTGCATTGCAGAGAGGTGGTCCAAGACCACGCCCCATTTTACACCTCTCTGCAATGCAGGTCTGTGGCACTTACTGGTGGTACCTGGTGCCCTAGTTCGACCCAAGCGACCCTCAGGATTTAAGGGGACTTAATCCCCCAACATTCAATGTGCCAGAGGGCCCATTTGCACAGTGGTAAGGGAGAGGGTGGGGCCTGATGTGACAAGTGTGCAAACACGCCCCATGGCGCGTTTTAAGTTAGGGGATTTAGGGGCATATTACCAAGCAATAGCGATAATTATCGCTATTGCTTGGTTAGAGAGAAAATTTTACCGCTGCGCTGCGGCGATTTTTACCGCGGATAAACCTTGGTATTACCAAGTTTTATCGCAAATGCGATAAAAAACGGCCGCAATGCATGAATATCGCTGAAAGGTCAGCGATATTCATGCATTACCGAGCTAATGCTCTTAGCCATGTTATCCACCTCCCATTGAATAACATGGCTAAGAACTGCTCAGGGCAGGTGTTAGCTTTTGGAGATATTCGCGCTTAGCGCGAATATCTCCAAAAGTTGGTAATAGGAGATAGCGATGTTAGCGACTGTTTCCAGTCGCTAACATCTTGGCACGCCCACTTTGCATGTCATTAGTGATAAATATCACTGACATGCAAAGTGGGGCCCAAGATGGTCGCTATCTCCTACTAGCTGTCGCTAACTGGTGTTAGCGACAGCTAGGTAATAGGGAGATAATTTTATCTTTAGTCCCCTTGAATCCTGAGGGTCCATGGGGCCAAACTAGACCACCAGGTACCTCTAGTAAGCACCAAAGAGCTGTGTTGCAGAGAGGTAGTCTGAGGCCATGTCCCTTTTTACACCTCTCTGCAACGCAACTCTGTTGCGCTTACTGAAGGTACCTGGTGAGCTAGTTGGCCCCCAGGGACCCTCAGTATACAAGTGACTTAATCCCCCAACGTAAAACACGCCACAGAGCGAGTTTGCACACTTGTCGCATCAGGCCTGCCCCCTGCCTTCACTCCTGTGCAAATGAGCCATGTGGCTCGTTTTAAGTTGAGAGATTTAGTCCCCTTAAATCCTGAAGTTTCCTGGGGTCCAACTAGCCCACCAGGTACCTCCAGTAACCACCACAGAGCTGTGTTGCAGAGTAGTGTAAAAAGGGGACATGGCCTTGGGCCACGTCTCTGCAACGCAGCCCAGTGGCACTTACTGGAGGTACCTCGTGGGCTAGTTGGCCCCTAGGGACCCTCAGGATTCAAGGGGACTTAATCCCCCAACTTAAAAGGCACCACGGGGTGCGTTTGCAGGTTGGTGAAGGGAGGGGGCAGGGCCTGATGTGACATGTGTGCAAACACATCCTGTGGCCTGTTTTGAGTTGGGGTATTAAGTCCCCTTGAATCCTGAGGGTCCCTGGGGGCCAACTAGCCCACCAGATACCTCCAGTAAGTGCCACAGGGATGTGGTGCAGAGACGTGGTCCAAGCCCACGCCCCCTTTTTACACCACTCTGCAACGCAACTCTGTGGCGCTTACTGGAGGTACCTAGTGGGCTAGTTGGCCCCTAGGGACCCTCAGGATGTAAAACACATCACAGGATGCGTTTCCACACTTGTCACATCAGGCCATGCCCCCTCCCTGCACCACTGTGCAAACGTGCCCCCTGGTGCGTTGTAAATTGTGAAACTAGGTACTCTTGAGTACTGAGGGTCCCTCGGGGTCAAGTAGCCAACCAGCTAACTCCAGTAAGCGCCACAGAGCTGTGTTGCAGAGTGGTGTAAAAGGGAGCATGGCTTCGAACCACCTCTCTGCAGCGCAGCTCCCTGGTGCTTACTAGACGTACCTGGTGGGCTAATTGGCCCCAGGGACCCTCAGTATCCAAGGGGAATTAATTCCCCAACTTACAATGCGCCAGGGGGCGTGTTTCCAGAGTGCTGCAGGGCGGGAGCGAGGCGTCGGGCGCAATGCCAGCTTTTTTTTTTCCAGAAGAGGAGCAGTGTGGCCCCCCTTCTTTTTGCACTTTTGGGGACCTGGGAAAACCATCCCCCCAGGCCAAGACCCTTATTGTTAAAAAAATAAACAGGAAGGGGGGCCGCTTGCCCCCCCTCCCTCCCTGAGGACAATTTCTGCCCGGGTGGCCCCCCTCCTGGGCCACTCCTAGCGCCCGAGGACCCCATCCCCCGGGGCCGTCCCTGTCCGTTGGGGACCATGGGGGGAGCCCCAATTCCCCAACAGTCCCTGCCGGTTCCCCGCCTCCTGCATATATATATATATGTGTGTATATATAAACTTAATTAAAATTGACGTTTTCATTTTTTTTCATGTTTTATGGACTTTTACACTTTTCCCTAAGCTTTATTATAGGCAGATCTGTTCGCGATATTGAGACGATTTGGGTACAGAAATGTGACGGCAGCTAGCTCGCTTCCCAACTTACCATGGTTGTAAACTGACTTTGTGAACTACTGTCCTTTATCGAGTGTTCGTATTTGGAACCCGGTTGCAATGATATACCTTTACTTATTGAACTACTTAATTTGTTACTAGCTCGTCTATAGTGTATTTCGCTGAGACGCTTATTCACCTGCGGAAAGGGTGCAACATACCGGGTGACCCTTTCCATCCCCACTACGTGCCGCATTTCTCACCCTGATACACAATTTTTCGATCTTGGCCTTGAAAAAGTCCTTGTGTAGGACGAAACACGTGTTGGTGATCTTTACTTATTGCTGGGAATACCTGTTTTATGAAAAATGAAAGAATAAAGATTGAAGAAAAAGAAATAAGTGGACTATATTTTTGAACCCCCTGTTTTGACAAAGACTTATGTTGATATCATGGTGTCATTAACTCTCTTTTTTGCATAACTCTATAACTAATAGAGCCGGATACATTTGAGATCAGCAGGGCCTTTAATTTATGCCCTAACGGTTATGATCACTTGTTTATAGGAGTGCTGACAATAATTTCTCAAAATTTTGCTTGATTATAGGCAGATCTGTACCCCAATTGCTGAGTCCCCAACAGGCATGCCAAACATCAAATACAGTTAAAAAATCACAACTGAAACTAACTTTACAGAGTATCTGATGTTGTTGGTTACTCCACCCCAATTTAAGGAGGTGAGGACATGAAAGTCTACACTACTTTTAAGTATCTTTACACTTTTAAATTGGGAATAGCCAAAAGGAGTAAAGTTACTCAAAAGTATAATTACATTTACTTGTATAAATTTACATGTGTAGATATAACTTTGTGAATAGGCATTTCTATATTTAGCAAGACACGCTCTAATGAAGTGGCCTATTTTGCTGCAATACAGTTGAAGGTTCTATCTAAGGGGTAGATTGCAAAAGCTTTTATTAAGTACCTCCATTGCACAGCACAACACAAAACATGGCAGTGATTTACCCTTTGCTATCAAAACCTCTGAGTGTAGCGTAACATTCTGTTGCGTGAGTGGCCACCCAGATCTTAGTAAATCTAGCCCTAGGTCTTTTCTCCATCTTATCTTTAGGCATAGGCCCATGGATTGCACCGATTTACATGCGTTATTGCTGCTGTTTTCTCTGTTTTCAGAGATTTTACAGTGCATGGGTTCTCTGACTCCATACATTAACCCACAGTATCCACCTTATTTGTATCATTCCATGCAAAGATCTAACTGCATCACAAATTCAATAAGCAAAAAACAACCTAGTTTGGCTATTTTGGCTACAGCATTGTGTGAATGATCTTGTAACGTCTGTAAATAATGGAATCTCTGTTTTTGACTGGTCAAATAATTTCTACTGCCAATTTGTTATAAATAGTTTTAGACATGAGAAAGGCTTCTTTGTTTCTTTTTCTTCATCGTGGAAAGAAAGATGGGGCTGTAAAAAAGGCTCTCTTGTAATCGACCTTCATTTGACATACAAAGCAAAACAGAACTGTAATGAAATTAGAGCAAACGACGATGTATTGTAGCTCTTTTTCTGTTTCCTACCTCTTGGCTTTAGGGAACTCTGCTTGTAAAATGGGTCTGTGGGTGTTTTTTATAGTGTGAGGCTTGCCTAAGTTATTTTCTAGGGAAACTAATTTAAGTGATAGTTTATCAGCAGGGCATTCAAAGTAACATTTCCTATCCCTTAGTGCATAAAGTCTAAAGTGAAATGCAGTATTAATGTGTTACATAGATGGTAGGCGTTTACACTAGATCTCAGACAGCGCCAAATGTTCACCTAAACATTACAGAGCAATAAATAAATAGCCTACATAACAAAGGAAAGTACTATGAGTTTGCATTAATTCTACCATTTAATCTGTAGTTTTAAAAGTTATTCATATCCTCAGGGTATAGAATGGCCATTCATGAACCTTAAAAAAGAACTGTTGGTGCAGTTAGAAACGTGTTAGTAGATTTATAAACATTCACACTATGTACATATGTATGAAATATTTTTTCGTTCTGGTGTATGTTGTAAAATGAATTCTACATGGTTCTAAATGCTAAGCAATCTTAGCTTTGTCACAGCTTTGCGAATTATCGCAAGAAGTTGAATCATATTCAGAGGTTTGAGACAGCTTATTCTCAAGCCTTCATTTAGTTTAGATAAAGTGATCAATATCCTCAAGCAAAACCTTTAACGTATCTGGTCATTAATGATATGAAAGTATTAATGGAGGCAGCTTTTCAAATATGTATAGTTAATTTATATAGCTATTCTTCTTTGATTATTTGCACCCTTGCCCAAAGGGGTACGTACAGAGTGCTTAATTGTATCATACCTTGTGTTATTTTCACGCTCCCTACTGTTGCAATGTCCTATGGTAATCCCTTAGCAAAACTCAGTGGCGGCATCTCTGCTAAGGCGCTCTTGGGTCAGCCCAACATTCATGCGCACTTTGCATGTTCTCCGTGCAGGCTGCATTATAGCCTGCATGGAAAACATACCAAGCTCCCATTCCCTGACTGAGCGCCGACCCAGTGTGCTTAGACCAATCACAATGCTGAATTGCAGCGTTGTGATTGGCTATGAGGTGTCTGGGAGCCAAGGTGCTTCCTGTTTCCACAGAAGAAGCCAGGAAGAGAACGGTGGAGAACCTGCTGGCAAGTTGGCTAGCCGGCAGGTACATGATTTTTTTTTTAACCCTCCTCCTCCCTCCCACCTCCTGCCCCACTGCTGCTTGCCGGGAGCAGCCGCCGCATGCAAAATCCCCCTCCTACTAAAGCCTATGAAATTTAAATCATCTAGCTCGAAGACGGTCTTTCTCTGGTGCCATTCCCACATTTTGGAACCGCTTAACCAACAAATTCAGAATTGCATTAAACTTCTTTGCCTCCAAGAAGCAAGTTGAGACCTTTCTATCAACAAAACACTTTCCATCAAATACCTAACAGATCTATCCACTACCCTTTGTTCTGTAACCTGAGTCTCTGGCTCAGCTCTACAATGATTGCTTTCCCACCCATGGGTGAAACCAGTGAACTTAGTTCAATGCACCAATCCGTTCAATACAAAGTTGAAGTAGCTTCACTGATTTTGAGTTACTAACAATCCCTAAAGAGGTATCCAGGAACACCGAGATGGATAGAAACAAACCTTTTTTGTTCTTTTCAATTTCACACACACAATATGCGCTAAGAAAAAGACACTTTAACTAAAAAGCAGATATATTTCAATGGGTCCACCCTGTTGCAAAACACATCTAAAATAATTAAACAGAACAAATGCATGTTGTGAACAACTAGAATAAGATGAAAATTTCCAGCATGGTTAAAAAGTCATCTTGAAAACTATCACCCTTAATCCTACATATATGATCTATACTATGAGAGCATGGAGAGAAGAATAACTTGCATCTAGATTTTCTTTGGGAGAATTAGCACACTGCATGCCTTGTTTTAGACGAATAGAATTAATAATAATGGTTCTGTCGGTGCGCAATACCTATTGCTTTGGTATTTCACTGATATTATTTGTTTACTTTGCCCATAAATATGATACAAAGGTAGCACAATTTATGACACACACAATCAAAGCCCACTGACCAAAGGCTAAAACGAAAGCAAATTTTACTCAAATACTTTCATGTTTTGAATTGAAACATATAATACAACAAAAGCTGTCCCTAAAACATACTTATAATATAAATTGGCATACAAATTTTATGCAAATAATTGATACACAATAAAAACAACAATTGAATTTGTTATTTCATGTTCTCATTGATGAAGGCAACTATACACACAATAATGTAATAGGTGTAATGGTTCGATGTTGGTTCCTAAGAGATCTTGAATAGTTGGTTCAAACAACACGGGAGCCGCGGACGAAGGAGGAAGCACCATTGTGCTGGGGGTTGATTGGACCCTCCATTACCCTTCGGTCTAGGGCCGGCTCATGAGGCAATGACTCCTCTCTCAGAAAAGCATACTACATCATAATTGTGATAGTGGTAGGAACTGTGTGATTATAAAAATGATAGCTACACACATTGATAGAATAGTTTCTTCACCCTTATATGTACATACGCCTTATTATATAAAAAATAATTTTTTTGTGTGGTGTAACACTAGTGAGTGACAGGGGGATCTTCTCTCGGTCCTGACGAAGGGGCTCCATGCCCCGAAACATGTTGACCCACACAAGAGAGTAAGCCCATTAACCAGCTTATCCTCTCCGCTTCACACTTATTTTTAACAATACCAGCCAGTGTTTATTAAATATTTTTTCTTACCACTAGGCCAGGTATTTTTTAACTGCGCTTTTTGTATCACTCTCGACCTCACTGACACTCACTCCATTCACATAGCACCCCCATCTAAAGGTGCTCCAGCGTAGTCGCTTGTCGCAGCACTGCCCTGTCCCGCAGCGGGACAGGAAGACCCCGATGATGAAGCATGACACCAAGGGCCCTTTTGGTGTGTGAGGGGTATTTTAACAAACAATGTGTATTCCATTGACATCTGGTTGTACACTCACCCTACGTGAGGTGGACCCAACTGATTAAAAGTATACTAGTAAAGAGGAGGACGTGCCCACCTCGGTGCCAACCAGCACCACCTCTTCACTCCCCCCTTTTTTGATTTCTCTTACTATGTTTTGATTAGGTCTGACATGCAAGGTCTTTGCCTGCAGGCCCAGAGGATCCTTGTATTTCCCAATAGTGTAGCATAGTTTCTGCCCATGGTCACTTAGAGTCAAACAGTAGAAGCAAAATCACAATGTATGCTTTCGGATAGATGGAGGGACAAAGCCTGTAAACATGAAGACCAGGCAAACACAATGAGATGATGGATGGAGTGCTGAAACTTTTCAGACACTTACCCCCAGTCACGGATCAGGGTTGAATACATCATCATTCTTTAGCTCACTATGCCACCTCAGTTGAGAACCAACCATATGCAAATTAGTCTTGACCCTGTGCTTCACGGGAACAGTCCAGCCCGAACTGCCATGCCAGTGGCAAAGTGAGCAAGGGACCCAGGCCTGGCCTGGGCATACCCTGTCAACTTAGTATGAACAAAGCAAACACAAGAAGATGATGGACGGAGTGCTGAAACTTTTCAGACACTCACCTCCAGTCACAGATCTGGGTTGAAGGGAACAGTTCGGCCGAGCTACCAAGCCATGTCTTCCCTGAACCGGAAACAAGCATCCTAGGACGGAATCCGGAGTAATACCCCTCTTCAGCCAGGCTAGCTTGAATCCAGTGTCAAAGTGAGCAAGGGACCCACGTCTGGGCATACCCAGCCAACATGCTTTCGGATAGCTGGAGGACAAAGCCTGTAAACATGAAGACCAGGAACACTACACAAATTCCACTTTTAATGTGGCTGTATCAAACACACCCCACTTCACAACTATGGGCCAGATTTATATGTTGGTGGAGAGAGAACACTGTCCCAATGTAGTTCCTTACCCACAATAACAGTGGTCTGTGTGCCAGAGTTAGAGGCAGGTGGACATTACATTTGGTCAAGGTGGTGAATACTCCCTCACAGCCATGGCCAAACTTCTCCTACAGCTCGACAGACTAAGGGTCATCTGAGAATTGGCTATCTGTCTGTCTGCCCATTTAGGCTGGGGGGACAATTAGCTGTGGGCAGTATCTTTTTCACCCTCAAAGAAATACCACTTCAGGATATTTGTTTTTTAAAATACATCGAAATCTGTTTGGAACATGGCCCTATCATGTTGTCGCAGTCCTGTACCAAGCTTGGCAGTCCTTTATAAATCTGGCGGGCACTACCTACTCCAGGGTGATGGAGTCATTTACCTCATCGCTCTGGCAGGACAATGGCCCATCCGACAGTATATAAATGAGGCCCTAATTGTGCAAATCTTGTACTGTGATTAAATATATTGGCACCCAGGTAGGATGAGGTGTATGGTGGCATTCACGAACTGAGCAACGTTGATGAAGATAACAATGAAGGAAGGAAGGTACTTAAAAAATCTCTGCACAGTCTTGAAGGCAAGTGATCACAGAGAATCCTTATAGAAATCCAGGCTCATTAAGGCAAGGGAACTCTTTTCAGAAAGGGAATGCACAGAATATACAGCTTCCCAGGGAATAGAATACGAAATGGGCAAACTAAACCAAGACTGTCAAGGGGTCTCAGACTACAAGCAACTTGCTAGCCGAAATTCTAAATCCAGCCTGTCCAGTCCTATCACATGGAGGCATCCAACACACATTCATTCCATGATTGTGTAACTAATTTTGAATTGTTAAGTGATCAGACTGTGCCAGCACAGCTATTTCTCTAGTGGTGATGATACCAACTCCAGAGATAAGGTTTTAGTATCCCAGAAACCTAATCACCCCCTGGCAGCAGTGGTGATGTCAGGTTTTAAAAGACTAGGGTGAGGGTGAGTGCAGCGAAAGAAACCGGACCAAACATTCTCACTCCTGTTCCATGGCCTTTGACTGTGATGAAAGGAAGATAGAGTCATAAAGCATATTTACCACCACTCTGAAATAGACTCATTGTGTCACTGTAGCCCTTAGAAGTGTGCCTTATGGGTCTTCATCAGGAGATACCGGGGGCAGAGAAAGTGGTTCATAAAGCTAATCTCTCAGAAGTGACCTAACAAATAATGTGACAATCTCTAAGATAGGTCTGATGGACAATAGAAAATGCCTGGAATTCAGACAACCCTCTCCATCACCAGCAACCTGAGAGTGGAGAGCATAAATGAACTATGTAAAAATGTGTCTACTAATAGTCAAAGCTGCTGGCCTTCCACAAATTGATCCATCTCCATCAGTAAGAGACCGGGGAGAGTTTAACCACTGTTTCACAGTTATTTAAAGACCTGCAACTTCATTAAGAGCAATAGATCTCCACTTGGCTGCACCTAACACGAGACAATCTGAATGAAGTTCTATTGACTGAACTGAAACAGTAGAAACCATTAACACACCTGTATTATTGATGCTAGCCGAACAAATTAAGGAAGTGCATCTCAATCTGGAGAACATTGAAAATATACAGTGTTACCCCAGTCTGCGCCTCTGTGGAGTAAACGAAGAATTGGAGGGCTGCGACCACACCCACCATCCGTTTCATCACAGGATTGTTTTCTAAAGCCTTCTCATACCTTGTTTATTGGTGCTAACAGCATGCTGGGATACATTTGGAAAAATTGGTAATAATGGCCCGTAGTAAAGCATCAGCAAGTTAGGATAAGTGACTTGGGTCTGAAAGTAGGAAGAACCCCCCTACAAAAAGTGACAGTTTCCATATTTTTTGTACCTGTCATCTGCATATTTAACTTTGAGATTCTGGGCCATATTCACTAAACGTTCACAGAGGGCATTAGGCGAAGTTGGGAAGCTGCATCACTTGACTCTGAGAAAACACAACAGTGTCATATCTAGTAAGATCTAACATTTTTTAGTTTTCCACCTGCACTGAGGCACTTAAGGCTGCCTAGCACCAATGCAGGCATCCTTGCACTATGGTGCAAAGACACCTGTTTTGCGGGCAGGATTGTTTTTGCGCAGGAAAAACAAACCTAAGTTGCAATATCCTCCTTCCGTTTGTGATTCAGAATTCATTGCCCACAGAAGAGGAAGAAACAAGGAAAAAGAAACACATTTCTCCTCGTTCCACCATCGTCGGTGTGGCAAACTTGTTGGACCTCTCAGTAGTGCCAGTATTCTCAACATTAGTACCAAGTACCTGATGAGAAGGGCTGATAGGTGCAACAGAACATAACAGGAATCAGTCATCTCTAAGTAAAAATAAGCTATCTCCAGCAGAGTGATAATTTTATTAACCAAAATCCATGCTCAATGTTGATGCCAATTTATTTGTAAAAATGATGGGGAAACATCTCTCAAGTGCTATACAAATGAGAATGCTACCCTGGCAACATGGATTCAGACCAAGCACCAAGAGGTATGTTAATACTTAACTACGATATAAAGACTCTGATGTACTGAAAGTGATATGATGTTTCTCTATGTAAAAGTAGCACACCATGTACTGTCTTATTTTTGTTGCAAAATATGTGGTTTGAAAACGAAAATAGCATCTGGTTGTGTGTTTGGGAGGAAACGCATAACTACTAACGTAAGTGTTGAATTACAGTGCATTCTAGCGCTTACTTCTGGGTGATACAGCACTGTCAATGGCAAGAATCAGTTTGCAGCTGGTGCCTACTGACAGGCATGGTCCTGGCAGCACTTGAGTGTCAGATTGGATGAGCAAAAAATGGAGGTGTAGAACACTTACTAGTAAATAATGAGCCTGTGCAAAGCATTCAAAAGGGCGTTAATTAACCTGACGTCTTTACACGCAGAAAAGCTGCACACTCATTGCTATAATGCAAATGTTGATGGCTACAATGAATACCTAGGCCCAGATTTACAAAGCTTTGCATTGGGTTTTGCCAATTTGTGGGCTTATTTACAAGACCCTTGTGCTGCCAATACGTCACTTTAATATGGGAGGAAAAAGTGCAAAGGGCTTGTAAATAAGCCCCTAGGTATTTACAAATAAATGTAAATGTCAATTTGCGTTGCTTTGTAAAAAAGAGAAAAAAAGTAATACAAGGCAGTGCATTGCTCTACCTTGTGTTACTTTGTGCCAGGGAGGCATTCCATGGGTGGTGCATGGACGTTCCTGTGCGTCCACCATAGGATTTTGACACAAAACCATATTTGCAAAGAATTCTAGACATGGGTTTGCACCAAACTGGTGCACCTGCCTGAGGCTGACATAACAATGAGAAATATATTTATTTCTCCTCTTTATTTCCTCTTTTCCTATGTTCTGCATACGAAGCACACTTAAAAAGAGGAAACAGCCTCCAAGGATGAGTTTTGTTCAGGAAGGGCTTCCCCCTCGTGCACAAAAACTATTCTGATGATATCGGAGGCATCCTTGCCTTGGAAATATGAGACAATATTGCTCTCTCCCTTTCATGGGACGCAGCACAGCAACTGTACTTGTTTCACTGTTGCATGATATGTTTATAAATCTAGCATCTGGTTTGCAGCTGTTGTACATTGCTGTCTACCTACTACAAAGGTCATTTCTAAGTTACATAACATTTGTGGGCCTAATAAGGAGAAAAGTAGCTGAAGATCATGACTTATGCCAGATAGAGTGGAATTCCCTGGTTGGGTACTCTTGCTCACCCCACTATCCACATTCATGAACCATGCCTACTGTTAGATCTGGGGGTCTATAGTTGGCAATGGTTATCACCTTTGTCCAAATAGGGACCCTTACTTCTAAGTCAGGACAAGGGGATTACTCTCCTTAACAACCCCTGCTCCCCCCCTTGGTAGCTTGGCACGAGCAGACAGGCTTATCTCAGAGGCAGTGTGTTAAGCATTTGTGAATATACACAGCAATACAGTGATAGCACTACCGATGGACACAACACAGGTTTTATAAAAATAGGTATTCTTTATATAGACTTAAACACAAGACCACAAACGACAAAAATCCACAATATTATACTAAAGGTTACTTTAAGGATGATAAAAGTCTCTTAGTTCAAGTTATTGGTAAATGCAACAAAGTTCTCAACAAAGTTCTTGGATGCAACACGCAAAGTAAACAAAAGGCTCACAGAAGGGGAGATGCGTCGGTTCCGTGACCCGGGGGAACGGTTGCATCCTTCCTCAATGCTGGCGCAGAGTAGGGGACTTGTCGTGAGCCTTATCGGTGCGGAGGTGATGCGTAGATTCTCGACCTGTTGCCGTGCGCAAGATGGCGCCGCGATGCGATGCCGGTGCAATGATCCAGTTGCGATGCGAGAAGATGGCGCCCTTGATGCGGCGATGCAATGACGATGCGATGACGCCCTGGCAGCCTTGCGACGACTCTGTACTTTGGAGCCGCAACAGGCCCTGCGATGAGCTTCTCCGGTGATGCGATGACAGCTCTCTCGATGCGTCGCGCTTCTCCGGCGATGCGACAGCAGACAGCTTCGATGAACACACGCTTCCAGGGAGATGCGACAAACTCTCGCTTCTCCGGCGTTGCGATGATTTCAGCTGAGGCGGCGACGCGCTTCTTCTCGATGCGTCGCGCTTCCAGCACCCAGCGGCACGCAAGTGACTGGAGTCTGAATTCCCAGCAAGGAAATTCAGGTGGGAGCTGGGGGTGAAGTCTTTTGGCCCTGAGACTTCAGCAGAAGGCAAGCACAGTTCAAGCCCTTGGAGAATATTCTGTAAGTGAAAGTCCTTACAAAGTTCCTCCTCCTTTCCCTTGGCAATGAAGTAACCACTGCAGGCCAACCCAGCAAACAGCACACTGGCAGAGGGGCAGTCCAAACTCCTGCAGCTTCCTTGGTTCTTCTCCTTGGCAGAAAGGTTTCTTGTTCCAGAAGAGATCTAAAGTCTGTGGGACTGGGTCCCAATATTTATACCAAAAAATCCTTTGTTCTCTGAAGGCAGAGAGGCCTCTGCCTAGTTTAAACCAGTTCCAGAGCACTGTGTTTACATGACTCTTCTCTTCCTTTCACTGTGCAGGACAGAAACATCAGATGCCCCACAGGAGGTGGAGCCAGCACAGGGGAGGGAAGATGCAGCTCTGGAGCACTCTGTTGACAAGATTCCCCTTCTTCTTTCACTGTGCAGGGCAGAGGCATCAGACAAGCCACAGGGGGTGGAGCCAGCATTGTGGAGGGAAGGCCCAGCCCTATTCAGGTCCCAGGTGCACTCTCCCCCTCCCATCTGGAGGTAAATCTCCCTATTCACCACTGGGCTGTCCCAGACTGTCTCCTGGAATATCCCCAGCCCTGTCACACACAAACCCAGTCAAGGAATACACAAGTCAGCAGAGGCGGGCTCAAATGGTTAGGCGAGCACATACCTACTTTCTAAAAGTGCTATTTGCAAAACAGAATATTAAAATAAACTTTACTAAAGTACTAAACTCGAATTTCTACCATGTTCCCTGAGTCAGTTAGGATTGTAGGGATGTAACAATCTTCCCTGCCCATTCTAGTCTATGAGAACAGGTAGCCTTCAATAGTGAAAAACGAAAATGGCTGTAATTCCCTACTAGAACATGCTACACACATCAGAGCATGTCCTACCTTATACTTACAATGCACCCTGCCCTTGGGCCTACCATAGGGGTGTCTAATATGAAGCAAAGGGAAGGTTTAGGGACTGGCAAGTGGGTGCACTTGGCCAAGTCGACATGGTAGTCACAGACTGCACACAGGCCTTGCAATGGCAGGCCTGAGGCACAATTAACAAGCTGCTTCTGTGGGTGGCACAACCAGTGCTGCAAGCCCACCAGCAGCATTTGCTCTACAAGCCCTGGGCACACATGGTGCACTGTACTAGGGGCTGACAGTAGATCAAATAAGCCAATCATGGAATCCAATCAGTATATCAATTTAACCTAGGGAGCGCTTGCATTGTGGCACTGATTAGCAGTGGCACAGGGCCCAAAACATACAACCAGCAAAAATAGGTCAAAACAGAGGAGGCAATCCGTCAAAAATGGAAGGGAGACTCACACCAATGATGTCAGGTCTAACACCTACATTGAATTAGGAGTGAGTGTCTAAGGACGAAACAGCAATGGTGGTTGCCATTAACAGGCACATGCATCAATATTGCTTTTTTGCGACTCCTTAATTGCGAAAAATAAGGAATCGCAATTAAGGAATTGCAAAATGCAATACATCAAGAAATCGCTAAATAAATTGCGATTTCTTAATATTCCTTAATTGCGACTCGCAAACTGCGAGTCGCAATTAAGGAATACCTCCCCATTCATTCCTATGGGCCTAGAGGCCCATAGGAATGAATGGGAAGACATTCTCAATTTGCGATTAGCAATTAGCGAATTGCAAATTGAGAATGCGATTTCAAGGGTGCAGGGGTGTCCAAAGGACACCCTGTTGCACCCCTGAAATCAATCTGTGCACATATGTTGTGCACACACATGCCCTAAGGGCATGTGTGTGCACAACATGAAACTTTGAAAAATGCACAAAAGCGCATTTTTCAAAGTTTTCGCAAATTACCATGCGGTTCAACCTCATGGTAATTTGCTCCCCCTAATTGTGAAATCGCAATTTTTTAAAGTTTCATGCATTGCATTTAAGGAATCACAAAATGCGGTCCTTAAATGCAATCGCAATTTGAGAATTCGCAAATATTTGCGAATTCTCAAATTGCGAGGGCACTTCACCCTTCATGCATTCCAAAAGCAGATTTTGCGATCGCAAACGGCCAATTTTTGCGATTCGCACCGTTTGCGATCGCAAAATCCTTTGATGCATGTGCCTGTAAGTGTCTTGACATTTCAGTTTGTTCAGGTGCTGAGGTGCAGAACAATGTGGAACAGTGGCCCTACTGTTTTAATGAAGAAAGAGTGAGTTTTACCGGAGCACCAAGGTGCAGTTTGTAAACTTGCTGAGACATGCTGATCTTGGGATTTTATGAGTAGAGGAGAGACACAGTCAACATAAAGGGATTCTGGCTGTCAAGATAAGGGAATGCACTTGAGTGAAAACAGGGGAGTAGCCAGAAAATTAAGATAACCCCCCACTTTGAACCCAATCTCTGATGGCACCAAGCAAGTGAAGCATGTGATCTCAAACCTCCCTAGAAGAGCTCCCTTGTTTCTGCCATCCAAGAGTCAATCTATTCATCCTTTCATCCTTCATCCATCCATTGATAGCCACCATTTCCACACATACATTCCTCTCATCCATTCATTCTTTCATCATTAATCTTTCATCATTTCCTCATCCATTTGTCATTCCATCCATTCATACAGATATCCATCACCTATGCTTGCATCCATCTATGCATCCATCTATGTATACACCTATCATTTGACTTATTCATCAATAAAGCCTTTCATCCATCAACTGATCTTTTTGCCCATCTATCCATCCATCCACTGTTAATCCTCCGCGATATCTGTTTACTTTACCATACATCCTCTCAGATTCCACCCACCATAAATATCCTTTCAGATTTTCCTTTACTCTGCCATCCATCCATCCTCTCAGAGCCCCATTTACTCTTCCATGCTTTCAATCCATGCCCACGACCCATCCATCCTCAGACTTCTATTTACTCTGCCATCCTTTCATTCATCCATCCTCCATCTATCCATCCATCCTCTCAGGTTTCAGTTTAATCTGTCCTTCTTTCATCAATCCATCCATCCATTCATTCATCCCTCTCAGATTTGCATCGTTCCATCCTCCCATCGAGCCATCCTCTCGCCCACTCACCCACCCATCCTTTCACCCACTGATCTAACCCATCCTTTCACCCATCCATCCATACATTCCTTCACCCATCATTTCACCCACTCATCCATCCAACCTTTCACCCACCTACCCATCCATCCTTTTACCCACTCATCCTTTCACCCACCCACTCATCCATCCATCTTTCTTCCACCCATGCTTTCACCCACTCATCTTTCTATTATTCCATCCACCCATGCGTTCCACCACATATCTACCCATGCTTTCACCCACTCACCTATCCATCCTTTCATCTACCCACTCTTTCACTCACTCATGCATCACTCTCCCATCCTTCTTTCCCTTTTCTATCAGTCTATCTTTCTTTCTTTTAGTGACAATAATAAGCTCTTATCTGCGAAGTTGCAAATAAAAGGCCCATAAAGAATCTCATCCCCACTATAGCTGGTAAAGTGGTGTGTCCACAATACCCATCCATTCATCCATCAATCCTCTCAGATCCCGATTTACTCTGACAGTATTTCCACTCACTCATCCATCCATCCTCAGATTTCCATTTACTCTGTCCTGCATTTATCTATCTACTTATCCATCCCTAAGATTTCCTTGTATTCTACATTCTTTTCATCCACCCATCCTTCATCTGAGATTTTCATTTACTCTGCCATCTACTTATTTGCCCATCTGTCCTCTTAGATTTCCATTTACTGTGCCATCTTTTTATCAACTCAAGTTGCCAATATCTCACCCACTCATTTTTTACCCACTCATCTACTTACCCTTTCACCCACTCATCCTTTCACGCACACAGTATCCTTTTAACCACCCACCCACTCATCCAGGCATCCTTTCATTCACCCTACCGTTTCACCCACTAATCCTTCCATCCTCCCACTTACACTTTCATCCACTCATCATTCCATCGTTTTATCTGTCTATCATTTTACCCACACATCCATCCATTCATCCACCATCCTTTCACGCATTCATCCATCCAACCTTTCATCCACATACCGTTTTGCCCACTCATCCATCCTTTCACTTACTTATGCATCCACACTCTCATTCTCCTTTCCCTTTTCTATTAATCTATCTTTCTTTCGTTTACCGATAATGTGAGAAAGTGCCTCTTTTGACATCGTTAGCCCCCACTTTTTGCCTAGAACATAACTTCGAATGAAAGTGCACTGGGTCCCTGATAACCAGTTCCTCAGTGCCAGATCTCTTTCCTAAAACTGTACCATTATTGGCACAACTTCAGCAACCCTTATTAGTCCCTAGTAAATGGCACTCCTGGTACCTAGGGCATTGGGACTGAAGAGGGTCCACTAGGGCTGCAGCACAAATTGTGCCACCCTAGGGACCCCTCAGCAAGACCATGTAAGCTGCCAATTAAGGCTGCGTGACTTGGTGCAGAGAAAGCTGAAGAGTTGACATGGCACACATCCCTGTGTGCCATGCCCGCAGACACTGCTTGAGGTATTGGTAAGTCACCCCTAACACTGGCCTTATTGCCCTAAGGCAGGGTACACTATACCATATGTGCAGTCCTATCTGCCTGAGCAGATATGACCCCACAATATGGGCACCCATCCTTACGAGTTCCCCAGCACCATGATAGCTTCACTGTACCTAGGAATGTTTGGTACCAAACATCTCGTCTTAATAAATCCCCACTGATGCCAGTGTTGGATTTATTTATAAATGCACATAGAGGACACCTTAGAGGTGCCCACTGAAAACCTACCAAGCACTGGTGTGGTCTCTGACTAGTCTTATCCAGCCTACCACCACCAGTCATGTTTCTGACCTCATGGGGTATGAATCTGTGCTCTCATAGGCGAGGAACAATGCCTGCTCTGGGTGGAGGTGCTTCACACCTCCCCAGGCGAGAATGGCTTTCCAAGGTTCGAAGCTTCAGGGGCAATGAAGCCTTTGAACTGCAACTCAGGCATCTCCAGATAGTGGAGGGTGCCAACGCTCTGTCCCGCTCCACATTTGGCGGGAAGACAGGTGGGAAAATTAGTTAGATTAGTAGGTGGACCCACATTCAGCTAGCACCACCTGTAAGGTGGGTCAGGTGATGTAGACCCCACTTTTCAATTTCCTCAATCTTTTTCGAGAGGGAATTAGCCATTTCAGGGTTGAGCAGCCTCTCCCCAAAGGAAGTGATCACATAGAGGATGAAGACACCCTAAAGGTAGGTAACCCATTACCTACTACCTGTCTTCTTCTGTATTTACCCTACATTTAGTATTTAGGTGGAATCTCTGGACCCTGAACTTTAGGTTTTGTGGACCTAAAAAGAAATGGGACAAAGAAGAGCTGCTGACCTGAGAACAGAGAACCTGCTGCAGAATTTGGCGTGAAACCCAGCCTGCTGTCTCCAAGGACTCGACCATTGTGGTGTGCTGTCTCGTTATTAATCTCACTTCTTCCCTGTAAAATCCCACACATCAGGGTTTACGGTATTTTGAAGCTCTTCTGGTAAATCTTTTAGAGTCATCTTTTTAATTTCAGTCTCTTGTTTAGCTAACATAATTTTGTACACTCCATATTCATCTGGAGTTTGAATCTCAACACCATTTGGTGTGCAAAGGATTGTGCAATTCATTTTGCACAATGAATTCCTTCCTAGCAAGTTTACAGGACTGGAGTCGCACACAACAAATTTGTGCATCTCCTTAAAATTGCCAATACATACCTCCATTGGTTCTGTAATAGGGTTCCTAATCTGTTTATTAGAAATGCCCACTACTTGGATCGCTTCTTCCGAGAGGGGTAGGTTTGGGATGTCTGCTGTTCTCACAGTAGAACGGGTAGCACCAGTGTCCAACATAAAGGTGATGTCATTTCCCCCAACCTTGCCATCAATGTAAGGACCTGACTGATCTACCGGTAAGGATGCACCAAGTACGCACTCCTCTTCCCCCCTCTCAGGCACCGTCAGTATGTATCTTCAAAGAATGTGTCCTGCAAAAGAAACTGTGGTGTTACCATATTTTTCTTACCACTTCCCTCCCAAAATCCGGTGTCCACACTGTATTTTTCTTGACTCACAAAATCTGGCATAGGGGCAGGTGGTAACAGATTTTGTATTACTTGTTGCGGTCGTCTCATTGACACTTCATTCTGCATCTGCGGATTCAAATTTTGAGTTTGGACATTATTATTCTGTATTAATTTTACTTGTTTTTCCAATGCCCCAATTTTCTGCACCCGTGACAGGAAAACTTTTTCTTCGCCTCTTCTTTGCTTATTCTGCTTCTAGGTTCTCCCTTTTCTTGATTATTTGCCTGCTGACTTAGCTGGAGTTCCTGCTGGTCTGCCAATTTTACTTGAGCCCACATTACCTTTTCTTCTAATTTCTTTAGCTTATTATCGATTTCATCTCCACAGTCTTTCACAAATTTGAGAATTTCATCAATAGGCTTTGCCTACCAACATAATTTATGCTCTCTAATCATTTGAGATATTTTAGTCCTGACACAACACGGTATATGAAATGTGCCATGTCCTTATTATCAATATTTTCCAATCCACTATACAGCTTGAACACCTGTAAAACACGCTCATAATAGGCATGTACTGATTCATCCTTGTCTTGGGTTGTTCTCTCTATTTTTGTCCAATCTGTTTCTTTTGGGGGTACCTTTCCCTTTAAGTAGGTTATAACCTGAATATACTTTTTCATTACATCATATGCCGGAGCTCCTGTCTTTGGATCTCTACGTTATTCATCATTTGGCCAATCGACTGTAATTTTGCATTCTGTCCATAAATCTGCAGGAACAACTATGTCAAACATATCATTTAAATCTTTTAAAAGTACTTTTGAAACCTTCAAAAACCTTTTGACTTGCCTGTACCATTCTACTGGTTTTTCTCTGAGTTTTGGGAAGTAATTTGTGAATGAAAAAATATCCTGTCGGGACCATGGGACATGTACGTAACCTCGCCTGGCACTTCTCTAATTGGACACAACCTTTCAACTTTTTCTGTTTCTTTCATTAGATACTCAGATGCAGTTCGATTTGCCTGTGCTCCTCCTTTTTCTTTGTCCATCTTGCTTTCCATCTATCTAAATCTCCCCATTTCTGAAATAATGACAATAATTCTTTTATCTACAATTTTCGACCTGACACATTCATGTTTTCCAAATCTCTGTCAGAAAATTCAACTCTGTAGGGTTTCTGTAATACTTTTGATTTGCCTATGTCAAGTCCCATTTCAGAAGCCAAATTCATTAAATTCTCATGGAATACTCTTGTATTTCGGGTAATGCTTCTACATATAACCAATAACTATTCTTCACTAAAATAATTCAATCTTTCTAATCCTACATTTCCAGCTACCATTTCTTCCAATTCTACCCTTAATTTTCAAAAATGTCTAATACTTTTGACTGAGATTTTGGCTTTTCTAAATCTCTGTCCATCTTTCTATTTCTTCTGGGGTTACTACAGTAGCACTTCTCGTTCCTGTGAAGGTTTCAATCTGTACTTCTCTAGAGCATCCAGGAGTAATTTTCCTGATTGAATCACCCACTGGCTCTCTTATAAGCAAATCCATCAGGAAAATTACTGACTCGCATTCACTTGCCTGGTCATCAATTATTATATTTTCTTTCCTGGGTTGTACTATGGGTGTGGTCAGAACGGATGTTTTAGGACTGAGTCGTTTATCTCCATATAAGGGAACAACAGGACCTATACTTACTGGTATTGTGGGGCCTCAGCACTCGTATTCAGTTGGGTTATTTTTTTAATTAATTCAAAGCTCTGTTTTTTTATTGCTTTTCTTTCCTTTTCTTGTAGTACCTTTTCTATAGTGGTTTCATGTACAATCTGTGGAACCACAGGTGGTTTTAAGAACGGAGTACTAGGGGTAACTCTATTTTTTTCTTCCTGATATGGAGGTGGATTTTTCATTAATAAATCCTCAAAATAATCATCTTCTGAATCACCACTACTAGTCATTAAATGTTTCATTTTCTCTGTACATTTGCTTCCGGTCGGTACTTCTGTGGTAAATACAGGATATCATCCTAATGCTAACATAGACTGTCTCCATTATTTCATCTGCTTATCTCTTGTCTCTTTGGGAAATGGAAATCTAGGATAGAATTTTACTAATATTTCTATCACACCAGAATCTGTCTCTTTCAAATGCCTCAGTCTCCCATTCCTCTAAAGCTTCTTACTGCGTTAATCTCGGTCTAGGGTCTAATTCATTCGTGCAAAATTCTACCATTAAATGCATATTCTGGAAATGCCAATATACCATAATCTTTTGTGTATACTATCCAATTTTCTAACCATACACAAGTGTGGTAGCCCCTTTCTATCACCATGTATGATGCGGGCGTCTTAGGTGGTGGAATAATAATTCCTTCTCTTGTTTTAACTGGTTTATCCTTTTTGAATGAATTTTTAATTCCCTGCAAAAAAAGAAATTTTTCTCTTTCCCCCGTACATGATATATGGTCTTCCTCTAATGCTTTGTTCACGGGGAAAACCCTAGATATTTTTTATCTGGGCGATTTCCTAGAAATTCTGGTTCTAAATGCCACATATAACACCGCTGTCTATTTATTTTGAAAATTCAGTTTTATAAATTGTTTATTTTGCAAAAATGCTTCTCTATAATACCAGTGCGTCTTTTATTTTCAGTGACCAATCAGCAATTAATTTACAAACTTTGTTAACCAATGCTTGCGCGTTTTTTTCTGTGACGTGAGTCTTGCTCTTGGCACTCACCCCTCCTTTACAATATTCTCACGACTACACACCACCTGTCTCAACCAATCCCAGCGCGGCTCTTTGTGACGTCAGTGCAGCACCCGCGACTGACCCCTCCTTTGCAAGGTAATACAGCAATTCAATTTCTTTTCAATTTAAAAGTCCATTCATTAATTAACAACATAAAAACATTCGCTACTGTGCCTGATTGACTAAATTCAAAGAACAGACAATTTCTTTCACTGCAAGTAAAACTTTTCCGTTTACCCTTCACACACTACGAGTAAAACCTCTTCCGCTTACTCTTCACGCAAGCAAAAAGAACCTGTTACTCCTTTAGACTTACCCTTTCTAATTGATAGAAGGCTAAACTTTCTCCAGCCAACTCCTTTGCTATCAATTAATCTCACTATTACACCAGAAAATTAATTCCTACTAGTGCTTCAAGTTTTACCTAACTTTACGCACTTACTTCATCAAGGCAAGTAACCTCACTGCAGTGTGGCTTCCATTTACCACCCGCTACTCAATATCCCTGGGGATTTTCAAAACAACATATAACAATACAAACAGTTTTTGGTTAATACAGAAATCAATATAAAATCAGTGCACAACTAACTACCTATCTTAATTAAACCTAACCATCTTGCTACTACCAAAGAAATACTGATGGCGCGGGATTACCAGCTCAGTTTATCATACTCACCTGGGCCCATAAACTTTCACACTTTGAACCGATAATCCAACTTTTATTTTTCTGCCAATCAGAATTTTATTCATCTTTAGGACGTATACCTGTACACCATGACTTGCCAAATCTTTGTCACTTATACTCTAAGCCCTAAATCTAGTGGATCAAAAGGAGTTAGAATAATAGGTAGAGAATAACATTTACCTTCATGAAATAACCACAGACTCAGGTAAGATTTAAACACTTTATCTATGCTATATTTTATGAATCAGGTTCCAAAGTAGCGAAATAAGGGACTTTACAAGTGAGAAAATAACTGTAGCTGATGATATCAACCAGGAACATTTACCGCTACACTCCTTGAAACAAGCCAAAAACATCAGAGACATGGTGGTCCACTCCTTTCTAGACACACCTGAACAACCTACTATTACCTCCTTATGGAACCTTCCACCAATCATTGGGCACTATAAGTGTGGATCATGCATTGCCTGTGCTACCACTCTACAGACCAAGAAATTTGTCCACCAAAACCGGACCTTTGTTCTTAAATCCTACTCCAATTGTAACACGGCCAATGTTATATATATCATCCAATGCCCCTGTGAAAAAATATATGTTGGCCAGACTAAACAGAAGGTGAAACAGAGGATCCTACAACATGGCAGTAGGATACGTTGTAATGTACCGGGGGCACCCTTGGTGGAACACTGTCACAGAATGGGACACACTGTACAAGATTTAACATGGTTGGTCATAGAGAAGATCACTCTGGGCAGAAGGGGTGGGAACTTGACGTCAGTGTTGAACACCCGCGAATTGAAATGGATGGCTACATTTGATTCAATCGCCAATGGTCTTAATGAAAATGATAGTAGTTATGCCCAGATGGCAGCATTAGGCCAGCAACTGTAGTGCTTCATATGGATGTACTGTTTATGGGGTACTCTAATGTAGTGTATAACTAACTGCCCTGATTACGTCTACACCCTCATGTCTGAGAGGTGCACGTTTTCGATTGAATATGAATATTTTGCTTTTCAATTAATGTGTCCCTGATTTTGACCAAGACGTTTACACCCTCGTGTGGGAGAGGTGCACGTTTCTTTTTTAAATATTGAGCCTTGTGTGCCTTTAAATAAGGCTCGTTATGATGACCAAATGCGATAACCTTGTGCCTGTGATAGCTCCTCATAGAATGGTCGCCCTGAATTAACAGTATATATACTTTGGCTTTTTCACTCCCTCGTGTGTGAGAGATGTACCTCTTTCTCAAGTTATGAGCCCTATGTGTCTACCAAATAAGGCCCGTCGGTATTGCCAAATAGTTTGAACACCTCATGATCGTGTTCCGATTTAATACCAAAATACCCAAATACTTCGAAATTGTATTATGGCCCAGTGTACCCCCGTCCTTTAGACAGATTGACCGAGTAGTTAGTGTATCGCTTGGCCGGACACCCGTGTACTACTTGCTTATACAGATCACTGAAATTTAATTTTAGTAAATATCAGCAATTGTTAACACTGCCCAAGTTGTTTTATACAAATCACTTTAATTTCAGTAAATACCAGCAATTGTTGACACTGCCTCGAGGTGTGTAATAGTATTTCCTCACTTTCAACTAATCACGTGTTCAAACGCGGAAGTAATTTCATTTCGCGTTTACCTATTTACGAACACTGTCGAGTTGTGAGACCGCGGCTGCGGCACCTACGTTATGTAAGTAATATACAATTTCGGCGAATTATTATTGATTTTTATTTTTATTTTTCGGGAACCTCTCCTAGCATAATCCTTAGTAACTAGTACATTTAACCTCCCCAGATACCTCGGATTCAGACCCAAAAATGAAGCGCATTTAATGCCACGGCTCTGAGGCGGCTATATTCGATGCCCTTTGGCTATCCAATGTAAGTCTTTGGTATGAACTTTTTTACTGATGTTAATACACGACCCAGTTCGTGTCCATTTGTATATTAAGACCATCCTCCTTTTGCTCCCTTAGTGGAAGCCACACGTATGATGACCTGTGCTAATGCCTGGAACTTTCAAGGGGATTTTTGATACCTTATGTGACTACCTGACAAATGTAAGTCTCTTCGAGTAACCGGAATACATACCAAGTAGTGGTTTTGTTGGATTTTTTCCTAAAACTCTTTTCCCCTCCTGTTTCTCCACTTATGAAGGCCACGCTGAGGCTTGTATTAATTTCCACTCCGGTTGCATTGGCGGACCAACTCCAGCTCCAAGCCTAATACCACATGTGAGTTATATATTCTGATACAGTTCTCTTATACTAGTGGAGATGACTCTGGTCACCTATTGATTATTGATTCTTGGTACTATTCTACTCCTCTCTAGTTGGTCCACACACTTGTCACAGACCACATTGAAGGTGGTCCTCCAGATTCTTGAGCATCGGAGCCGGCTGGCCCGATTTACCATGGTAAATAACTTTTTATTAGTGCACTCACTAATTTTAAATTCATTCCTTATCTGAATTATAAAATTCTTTCTTACTTTGTAGAATTATCTGGCCCCGCCATCCTTTTCCCTGTCCTGATGAAGACCCCGTTTAAGGGATCAAGTGAACCTCCCATGTAGGGGTCGAAACGTCGACGGCTCTACCTGTTTTTCATCCGGCACTATCCATGATTTAAATATTTACAATTGTGACCGTAGAATGATTTTTGTATTAGTTCAACTGTATTCTTGGTGTGAATAAGTTACAGCCTTTTTCTATTAATTATGAATGTTTTGTTCTGAATTTGAAATTGTGTTCTTGTCTGTGAATCACCTTTATTCCTTTTCATTCCACACCTCATTCTTCTTCCTCCTCCTTGTTTGTGGGGCTGTATTCATTTTTAGTCAAATTATTTGAATGAATTTAATAGCATATTGTGATTAATTGACAATTTTGCTTCATTAAACAAGATGAAATTTGCAAGTAAAAAGGGTTCTATCTACTAATTGCGTACCCCCCCTTTTTGATAGGCTATACCTCCGGGACCCCTCTATATATGTATCAAAATAACTGTTAAAGCATAAATCTTGCAGGACTTTAAGAAAATACCTTTAGACAATGGTACCTGGGAAAGGTGAGAAAGGTAAAACGGTACAAGGACATACCACACATATTATATTTACCTAGAATCGTGCCAAGACCAACCCTGGCCACGGGCTGGGACAAAGAAAGGACTCCCGACTAATCAGGTGCCAACAGGACAGGACAGTTGCAGGACAGGACAGGCCACCTCCGCTAAGTGCAACGCCAGCGTCACACCCCTCTCTACGTCTACTCTCGGTCCCCGACTGGGGAGTTCGAATCTTCTCCCTGAGCAATTTCCCGATTCCTCTGTCAAGGCGGCCATTTTAAAACACTCGGATTGCTGTTAGTAAAAGCACATAGTTAAGCTTCCCCTAGATACTAGAAATGGTGTGTTGTGCGGTTTTTAGTAATCACAAAATATGTTGGTTAATAAGCTAAATGTTATTTTGAGAGGATTGAATACGAGCAAGATTCTGTACGTATGAAACCTTGCTCCATCAATACCAATCTATAAAATCAGTGTTATTTTTTGCAAATCAGTCTCTGATTTATTCTTGAGTGTGTGTTTCCTTTATTGCCTCTGTGAGCACAACAATTGCTTAGCACTACCCTCTGATAAGCTTAACTTCTTGCCCACACTACCACAACCAGAGCGTTTGTGTTATCTACTTTTGCATCTGTATACCAATTTGAGTTTTCCTGGACTCCCTGCAGAGTGTACTTAATTTTAGTGTACTATATAAAGAGGCAGCTTCCTACAGATAATTATAAGCTTGTATCTGCCAAGTTGCAGATAAGAGGCCCATAAAGAACCTTACCCTCTCTGTAGATGGTAAAGTGGTGGGTTTACGATGCTCCTGACTGAAAAGATACCATCTCTGTGTGAAGACAGGACTGGCTGTCTGTTAGTGGAATAACAGGCAGAGCTGGAAAGCTTCAAACTCAGAGACTCCAACTGTAGAGGAAGGTCTGGAAGAGAACAAAGGAGGCAGAGACCTAGACAAGTTCAAAACAGTGGGTCGGAGTACAGGACTCTTACTCGTTATGAGAAAATAGCAATGTAGCTAAAGGAGGTCAAGTGGCTACACCTATAAAGGAAAAATTAAAAGACTGTCTTGAGGTAGTGATGATTGATGTCAAGAAGAATTTAATAATTATACACTTTAGGGAGGTTCACCAGGCAATCAAGAATATCAAAATTAATTTTCCTTAGTGGAAGATGTGTGAATGGAAATCAAAGCTGCTTCATGAGAAATCAACACAACTGAAATTGATACAAAACGAGGTGTATGAAGCCTGAAAATTCGCTGTGGACAGATGCAAAGACTTACAGGCCCATCCCAGGAGGAAAAGTGTAAGAATGCATAAAAGAATGGAGTAATTGAATCTGTTTGAAAATCTGGCTCCATCAATTCAGGCTCAATGTATTACACTTGAGAGCATGAAAATGGTGGTATTACTGAGCAAAGGAGAAGATGTGTGACTGGAAGATGTACTTATGAATTTGAACTCCTCACCACTAATTCTCCAGAGAAAAAGGGGAGATCAAACCTTACCATTCATGCAATTTACTGTACAGATAATTCAGGGTACAATCCAAATTACACTGAAGAGTCTAGTTATATGTAAACCTTTTGCAGAAAATCTTTTAGAGGAGCTTATCAAATACATGTATAGTCACCATTTTGGCTTTATGTTTACATGGAAAAATAAGACACATAAGTCATCTAGATGGATGAAGCAGCACACATCCTTTGTGTTATTATTTCAAAAGAATATTCATACGAGTAGGAAGCAGCATACTAGCACATGGTGTGGAAGATCTGGTAGAAAAGAAGAACAAGTTTAGTATTTGAAAACCCCTACCTGAGAGGTCTCTCAGCAGTGGTCCTTGATGTTGCGCCGCAGGCCATAGTTCAGCCCACAGCATAGCCCACTCATTACCGTGGGCCACGGTGCAGCACCTCCTTCTTCTCAGGTGCATCACGGTGCTGCACGGCGGCCCGCTGTTCCAGCATTTCGGTTACAATCTGCGACACTTATGTCTAGTCGGGCATGCTGCAGCACCACACAGCGGCCCAATAATGCTCATTAATACACAGTAGGAGCACTGCAGCTCCAGTTTTGGAGCTGTGGCTTCCAGTAGTTCTAGGGGCATATTTTCACTCACTTTTTGTTTTATACATTTTACTGCAGCTTCCAGTATATTCTCCTGGTGACATCTTTTTACTTCTTCCTCCCATAAATCTTCAGTCCTGTTCCCCAGAGGGCCTTTTGAAGATTCTTTGTTTTACCCTTTCCAAGATGGCTACCGTTCCTCTTCTTTAAGTTTCCTTTTCCCTATCCAAGATGGCAACTGCTTAGTTCCTGTTACATCACTTCCTGCAACACCACTTCCTGCCTATGAGTAATTAAGGGGCTGAATCCTTCATTTCCCTTGCTTTGTAACACTCCTTGCTGGTGTGTCCTTGCTCTTGTTGGTGAGCTTTGTTCCTGCTTGGTGTATTTTTTATTCCTGTTGGCGTACTTTGGTATCCAATTGGTGCTTCCTGTTCCAGTTTGGATTCCTTGAAGTCTTCTACTCCTTAGTGGAATTCTGTCCTTCTATTCTCCACTCCTTGCTGTTTTTGCTCTTATTTGTGGGTTCTTTCCTTCCTTTCCATTCCTGGAGTCTCCGCCCTCAACAGAGGTTTTTCCCTACAGGTTTTTTCCTCTTGGGACTCCTTTTGGAAGACACCGTCTGCTTTAGCTTTTCATTGTCGGCAGCACTGTGGCTAGCAGAAAGGGTCACCCTTACCTCGGACAGACCAGAACCCTCAAGAACCAACATCGAGAACCTCTCCAACACGCCAGAACTGGTAAGAACATTATAAGTCATGACACTTGAATACTATGCTGATATCCAAGCTGGTGCTGTGATTAGAAGTTTATTTTGGGCAGGTTTCTCATGATGAAAAGTGTGTATATGTGTAGTGATTGTGGCTTAATAGTGTGCATAATCTAAATTCTGGATCGTCAGATGGGGCTACCCTGGTCAATAGTAATTAAGATACCACAGGTGGGCTGGATTTTCTTTGATCCTGGGGCCCAAGTTTGGATCAAACTTCCATCCCTTTTGTAATCTGGGACCAACTGGGGTCAGCACAGAGGAATATGGATGATGTTGTTCATCATCAATTGATCCATCGTAGTGATCTTTTAGGAGGGTAGGAAAGCCAGAAGGGCTAATGAGGATATGGAAGTGGTTTGTCCATTACTTTAGGAATTCAAAGGGATAAACTGCCTTTTAACAAGATGGAAAGAGGACCTGAGCCATCTTGGAAGGAGTTCCTAGGTTAATAAGGTACTACAGTGAAGGCAATTTAACAGAATCTAAGAGTTTTAACTTATCTAACAAGACAATGAGAGTGTTTATTTTATTACAGAGCCTTAATACTGATTCATGAGTCAAGGAAACACACTTAATGAAAGTGGATCATGGCAGAATGAGCTCCACGCTCTGCTGATGGCAATATCGTTGACTTGCTAAAGAAATGAAGAAGGTGCTTGGCATGAAGCTAGGGTAGAAATGTCTATTTACCATCCAAAGCTTACTAAAAGATAAATAGGGTTGGGTTATTTGCAAAGAGCATCATCAAATTACCTAATAGTGTCACCCCAAATTCATGGCAAATATATTTTGGATGCTTTTTCTTCCTAAACTATTGAATAAGGGAAGATGACACTGTCATTCCTCAATATAAGCTCTGACTTGGGGTTGGACCTGAATTCAAATTAAATTGTTCAGGCCTTGCAGGAGATGTCTTTGGTGAGGTTTTGTGGGAGCACATCCGAATGAGTGTGATTTTCTTGCTACTCCCTTGTGAATCGTCCTTATTGCACTACAGACTACATATTTACATTATAAAATAGGTTCTGTAGCAGTGGGCACCTCAATCACTTGTATTACATTTCTTTAGACTGATCACTACTCTGAGTAGTGGTAGCCCTGTCTCAGAGGGAAGAGTGCCCTTTGACTCTACAACTTTCAGCAAAAGAATACCCTGGTACATAGAGAAAGAGTTTAAGGAAAACTTTAGCAGTTCTTTCTCTTGAATACATCCAGTGATACCAACATAAGTAGTATGCAGTATGGCTTCAAGGCCATGTTTAGGGGCAAAATAATTGTACAGACATCCTCTATTAACAAAGAATGGGTTGAGAAAGAGGGCAAGAAAAACATGATGGATGTTAACATTGTTTATAGAAGAACAAAAAGAAAAGGATGATAAACATTTTAACCAATTACTGATGAATGCTGTAGGAAAGTGTTTTACTGTTGCATTAACCCCTCAATTTCTTGCCACCTTTCTGACGCACTTTAAGTGTGTCCTGGGTCCCTGCAGATCAGGTTCCAAGGGCCTTTGTTCTTTTCTTAATCTGTAACATCGTTGTCACAATTAGCACAACTCTGGCCTACTGTAAGTCCCTTGTAAGGGGTACCTATGGTGCCATGGGCATGGTAGCCAGGGAAAGGCTTCTGATGGCTGAGGCATGTATTATTTTGTTACACTACGGAGTGAGGTCCTGGGACGTGGAGGCAGCTGGACCAAATAATTCAATAAACAAAAAATTGCTAGCCCCACATTTAACTCTTGTCTCCAATTTTGAGAGCAACAAACAAATCCTAGTCTTGTGTTTGTTGGGTATTTTTCAATTTTCATGAATAAGAAAGAACACTAAACATTTAATACACATTTACACATATATACGAAACGATTTCACAATATAACGTGTATATTTGTAAGTTGTGAAATCGTTTCGTATATATGTGTAAATGTGTATTAAATGTTTAGTGTTCTTTCTTATTCATAAAAATTGAAAAATTAAAAAATGAAAGTATGAACTCAAAAGGGTAAAAATAAAAATACCCAACAAACACAAGACTAGGATTTGTTTGTTGCTCTCAAAATTGGAGACAAGAGTTAAATGTGGGGCTAACAATTTTTTGTTTATTGAGGCATGTATTATGGCACCCTCAGAGACATCTCACCACAAACATGCACCACTGCCATTGCAGCCTGCGTGTTTTGGTGCATCAAAAAGTGAAGAGTCGACATGGCACACATCCCTGTGAGACACGCCTGCCCAACACAGCATGAGGCATAGTTAAGTCACCCAGATATTATAAGTGCAGAGTAATACCATACTAAGTATATGGTCTAGAAACTTGTCATTATGAATTTCCCAGTACCATAATAGCTTTACTGAGTCCTGGTATGTTTGGTAACAAACATATCAGAATAAGAAACCTGCACTGATTCCAGTCTCCAATGTATTATCCCATGTACTCAGGGGTCCCTTCTAGAGGGAACCCCCTGAACCAAAACAACCGCTTGTGGGTTTCTGATAGGTGACCACCAGCCTGCCACCAGGAGACAGATTTCTGGACCCCTGGGGTAGGAGCCTATGCTACCTAGGCCCAGAAAAAAAGACTTTCCTGGGCACAGTTGTTCACACCTCTCCTAGGTCAGGAAGAGCCATCTGTGGCAGGGGAGCTTCAAAGTCTGACTGCACCTTCATGAAACCGCTGCAGCATGCCGACTTCCAGCCTTGAAAAGTCCTAAAACAACTCCAAGACCCTGCGGGGCTGTGGATACTCACCTTCCAGACCTACCTCTGCACCCAATGCCCATGGGCCAAGTCCAGGATGCCCGCCGATCCAGAAGAGGTCCCCCAGCAGTCGTAAGCCTGAATCCATTGAGGGTTGATGTCTCGCAGCCTTTGTGACAACGCCTGCAGATTCTGCAACAAGATCCCCTCTACGCAACTTTTCCAGTAAGGAGAACCCCGATGTCCAAAGACACCCCTGCATCCTCTGGCCCTGTGCCCTGGCTACCGGAAGCAACAGTGTCCCAACGTCGCCTGGCATCTCAACGTCCTTCTCTGGCTGTTAATTCCCGTGAAGAGACCTCCTGGTCTGAGCATCAAGCCTGAAACTTGAACTAAAGATCTCCATAGGGTAACATTGGCTGCCCGTCGCTGTGTGAGCACCCTGCACATGACCGCTCCTGTGCCGCTGGTGGTGCGATTTGGGTTTGCCTTAG
The DNA here is from genome assembly GCF_964261635.1 of Lissotriton helveticus. NCBI lineage: Eukaryota > Metazoa > Chordata > Amphibia > Caudata > Salamandridae > Lissotriton > Lissotriton helveticus. Next base: position 1,766,171,804 of record NC_136059.1, read on the forward strand.
GCCCCCCTTTGTACTTACCTTAAGTCCTGGAGATGGACCTCTATGGCTGCTATACCTACCAGTGCAGAGCCTCCAACTGATGTGAACCCAGTCCCCATTGACTAGCATTGGCACCCCTGCACGCTGCACCCGGCCGCTGGTGGTACACCTTGAGTGCAGAATTGAACCTTGGGGTACCTTGATTCTACCCCAAAAGGACCACTCCAGAAGTCTTTTTACTTATCTGCAATTGCTAACTTAATTTTTCCCACAGTATTCCATGGTTTGGTTTTCCTCTGGAAAATGTTCTAAGCATTGACTTTGCCTTGTATTGCACCAGAGTAACTTAGGGACATATTCAAGAGAATGCTGGAGTGCGGCATTAAGGCATAATTGCTAACGCTGCGTTCCGTCATTCTGAAAATGCAGTGATACGCCGTATTACAATGATACAGCGCAGCCCCTGTATTTTCCTTAGCGCTGGTGCTAAATTCAGCTGTCTAGCTCCAACACAGGCACCCTTGCACCATAGTGTCAGAGTGTCTGCATTGAGGGAATGATTGTTTATGTGCACATATACAATCACTAATGGTGATTTGTAACTCCTATGTGTGCTGTATTGTGCAGCACACATAGAAGTTGCAAATCGTCATTTTTTGAATGCTTGTTTATGAGCAGAAAGGGACACTTGAGTATATAAATCAGTGGTTCACAAACGTTTTATAAACATGACTCACATTTTAGAACGACACAATCCACCTATTTTCAATGTACATGAGGAGATAAGATTTTTAATGCAACTAAAGCTAATTTTACGTCGAAATGGTTTCTAACTTTGCACGGACATGCAGATTTTTTGAAAAAAACCCGATATAGCACTCAGGTGATAAGGTATTAAAATCGGGTTTCTGTGAATATTTATCATTTGGGCATCATCAAGTATCTTGTTTTTTTTAATCCTATTTAAATCTTTGTTTTCAGCATTCTTTATATGTACAAAAACTGTGCTTCATTTTTGCTTTACTAAATGGTGCATGCATACAGTTCATTTACAGGTATTTACATGTTGTTGTGTGTTGGCAAATAACAACATCTTATGGCCTTTTTATGCGCATTCCCTGTACTCCAGCAAGATTGTCACATATTTCAATTTAAACATTCCCCTCACTTTGCAGTCAAAGAAAGAAAAGTAAACACCAATCCCATGTTAAAAGAAGTCGCAGCAATTTAACAAGATGTAGCCCTGACAGTAGAACTTTGTCTTTGAAGCATGGCAAATGTGACAAGATAAACACAGAATGTAAAGGCATCTTTATTTATTGCTTGAACTTTCCTTATCCAACACAAATCGGCTCAGGACCATGACCCACAGTTTGGGAAACACTATATTATATTATAAATGATATATGGTCCTAGCTGAATAAAAGCACATCAAACGGGAGAAATATAGTGCACACAAGATGGCAGTGCTCCAATTTGCTCATGTTGTGTGAGGAGTTGAACAAGAGAATAAAGGAAAATGGCAATACATTGACAATTGATATCTAAGTAATTCCCTTGGTCACCAATATATTTCCTTTGTCACATTCAGGGGGTGAGTTAGTGTTGCAGCTGCTTTTGTCAGCAAGGCACACAGCGGTGAATTGTCCAGAATGTTTTGATGTCAAAATACTTAAAATATTCTATGAGTGAGAACAATAATATGTTTGTGAGAGTATATGGGGCTGGTTTGTGCAGTTTGTGGATGATAGAGCAAGATCTAACCAGGAAATACGAGAATTAAGAAACTGGGTCTGATGTACATTGACTTGTGTTTTCACCATAAGCATCTAAGCGGGTCTGCATCGCTGGGAAGTATCATATGTAGGCCTGATATCAAGGGTGATCAGAGTGAGCATGGTGCTTATCTGTTGCAAATCTGCATAGCCTTAGAGGAAATGTGGTTTCTGATGTTGGTGTTGAATGAGGGAGGATGTTGAAAGTGAAATATTAAATTCTTAAGGATTGTACCAGGAGTTTTGCTTTAACATGCCGATGAAAGGTTTGTAATTGTCATTATGATATACTAGCAGCCCCCCCCGGCGTTGCCCGGGGCAGAAGGGGGCTGGGGGCAGCATTTTAAGGCTCTGTGCACTCCCGCCCGCCCTGACATTGCCCAGACCGCATCCCTCCCGCCTCGCCGCCGCCCCCCGCCGCCCGCCCCGACATTGCCCAGCCCGCCTCCCGCTTCCAGCCCCGACATTGCGCAGCCCGCCTCGCGCCTCGATCCTCCCGCCCGCCTCCCGCCGCCCACCTCCAGCCAGGCCTCGCCGCTCTTTGCCTTACCTGAGCCGCCGCCCACTCCGGACTCCACCGCCACTCCTCGCCGCACGTCACCGCTCCTCCCCGCATATTGTCATTACGTCTAGGTCGCGGTCAGCGCTACGTCGCGGCCGGCGCTTGTTTTAGGGGACTACTTTGTTTACAAAATTACATTTTTTAATTTACGTTTTTTTTAAATTTAATTTCGCCTATGTCCATCTACACACCCTGAGGATTCCAACAATGTATTGGGTGTGTGGATTGGCGCTGTGGTTCCCGAGTTTACCTGGCCAAAAGGTGCAAGTTCTCTCTTTATAATAGTAGTATAGATGAGAAAGTTTGTGTCGCACTCTTACGTGGGAAAGTTTTCTCATGGCACAGAGACGTTTGTGACAAGACAAACTAGGAAAAGAGTCAAAATTATCAATAAAGGAACAGCTAAATATCACGGGGTAATCTAGCTCTGTGAGAAGTAGAGGGAAGCAGTTCCACAACTTGCTGCACCCACTGAGGAAGAGCGATGTGGTGTAGGGATTGCCGAGTAGAGTTTAAGTTGAAGACCATACTTTTGAAGCATTGCTACATAAAGGACTGCTGGCAAGAATGAATTATTGGTCATTCAAAGCAGATGTTTGCGTGCTTGAATCATAGGGCCATGCCAGTGATGGTAACAAAGAAATTACACAGCAATCTTTTGGATAAGAAGTCATTTAATTATAAGAAAATTGGAGCTTTTTCAGTTACAAGCTATTGGCAACATCTAGATGTGAGGGGAACACTGTGATGATCATTTGCACCTTTTGTGGGAAATGTAAGAATTTTCTTCTATGCAGATAGGCAATAGATGCAAGAGCTTACTACTTATGAAATGTGATCCTTAATGGATAACCCATCGTCCATTGACATTCCCAAGTTTTTTAATTTCAGACTAGGAGATGGAGAATGGCCCAAATCATCCGGTTAAATCTTCTTTTGGCCAGGTAGGAGGAAGTATGAACCTGAAAGTAAGAAGAAGGATACATCTAAAATGCTTTGAGGAAAAAGGGCCACAAGTAGAGCGTGATCATAAGGATAATACCAATTGTAATAACGGTTCTCAGTATAGAATAGAGCCATGGGTAAACACTGCTTTAGACTGTTATCTAGTATTGCAGTGTAATGTAGGTGAGAGATATAAAGCAATAAGAAAGTAGTTTGAGTTACCCAAAGATAAAACCTCAAGATGATCAGAATTAATCCGAAAATGGTGCGTTGTCGAAAGGATGTTAGCTCACTTGTGTGATGCTATTAAGTTGTAAGAAGTGCTTCCTGGAACTTTGAATAACACAGCTCCAAAAGGGCTTTATTGCTTTACCCAGTACAAGGTTTTTCTGAAACCCAAGGAAAAGGGAAAGTTATAGCCGATGCTAGAAACTAATGGGTCTATTTATCCGTGTTGCTAGCAGTGGACTTCTGCTGAGAAGATAGGCAAGAGGCTCCTCAGCTGAAGTTTAGAGTACTGGGATTGGGAAAGTGCCTAAATTCATAATTATTATAAACCATCATTGTTCCAGTACTAGATAGCAAAGCCGTTCAGCCTTGAGGAGAAATGACCTAGTGATTACCACCAAAAAGGAACAAGGCTAAGACTCATAATATACTTGGCTGAGTGGCTTCTGGAATCCTTGTGAAGGAAGATTGTTGAGGACTCACTGAATCTTGTTGGGAATTCGGAAGGATACTATTTGAAGGTTTTGTGTAATGTGGAGGGTGAATGATGACAGAGGGTTGAGATATCATGTAGAATGAATCTCTGCTAGACAAGTCGTCCGTTGAATAGTGGCACATGGTCAACTGCCCTAATATACCTGACTTTAGATGAGTGCTTGAACTTTGAAGGGATCCAAGTGAGGAGTGTCTGAGTAGAAAGAAGGAAGTCTAAGCACTAGAAAGGACTTGTTAGTACCATAGCAACGCATATTATCTGTCTATTATTGCATGATGAAATCCAGTGTCATCAGACTCACAGGTTCTTTGCAGCTGTCCCATCTTTGCTGAGGATGAATTTCCAGAGCTCTTAGGGTGGGTGTAATAGAATGAGATCAATTCAGGCCCAGATAACAATCCCTGAAAAAGGACAGTTTTCACACCTTGTTACTAAGCTGACCGCATTGTTTGAAACTCAACTAAAGTGACATTAATTAGCTGGTAGATATGAAACACATGCACCGTAGGAGAAGCAGCAAAATGCAGTGAAGCAGAGGCTCTGAACCTTGTGTAGCAAAGAGTGAGTGAGGGAGTGAGGAGTGAGTGAGTAAGGGAGTGAGTCAGACTGCCTTATGGTGGCACTCATCTCTGCTAAACTTGGATTAAAGTGGATTGGGTACAATGCATTGTGCAAAAAGAGTGTCTTTTCTTGCCTTTCAGAATTTCACATCATATTTTAAATTAAAAGAGTCCTATATGGGACCCTTAAACAGTAAGGGCCAGATTTGCTATGGGCTTGCATTGCCCTTGCGTCAGGACATCGCCAGCCCTTAACTGAGATTTACTAAGCCACGTAAAGCCACTTTGCTTGGCTCTGCGTGGTTTAACTAGTCCAAGGTAACGCAAGGCAGCATATTTCGCTGCTCTGCATTACCTTCGGGCAGGGAGGCATTCCATGGGTGGAGTGTGGGAGTTCTCACGCATGCACCCATGGATTTTGCAACCTGGGAATGCATCAAAATGCTACCCCTCCCAAGTGAAAATAACGGTGTGAGACTGAAGTTAGGGAGTGCATTTATTTAGGAAATGAGATAGTTATGAGAGCTTTCTGGTAGGCCTTAAGCTGTTGTTGGGTGAATTTAACTAGGATTTCATAAGACATGCTGAATATTTTCATGTTAAGAGGACTTTAAAAAGTGAAACAGAAATGTATGATTTTAATATAATGTGGGGGCAAAGAGTACACATTCTGTTTTCTGACAAAGGTATGGATGTAATTGATTCAGTGTGAATTTGTGGTTTGACCCCTATAAAATCTATTGTGGTTAGCATAGCCTGTGACGAAAAAGACAAAACTGTTACCTTAGTGTCCTTGGATGACACTCAAAAATGGGAGATGGTGTGGTGGCGTGTAGTTTACCATTTATTGACAGGCTTCTCTTTATTGTACTTACCTACCACAAGATGTAGCTTCTTTCTTTGAAACATTTGGAGAGGTTGCTAAACAGGAGTTCAGATTGGATGGTTTATTTTCTGCTCCACTACATGATGTAAGTGAAGAGCGACCTCGATTCAGCTATGTTGATTTTGTTAACGTACATTTGGTTGTTTGTAAAGATTTGATGACAGTTGCTTTTGATACTTAATGCTTGAGTTGCAAATACTCTTGCCTCGTTCATATTCCTCTATTTATATTACAAGTCCTTGATTTTGCTTTTATGTATTTTTTTTGCATAAATGTGGGGGGGTGGTCATCTGGCTAATATCACTTTAGTTTAATTTTATTTAGGTGTTGCTTATCTTTTAAGGAAACATAATGCTGCAAGCTGTTGCTGAACAAGTGTGGAGAGCTTGAGTGCTGCCTTTGTGGTTCTTTTCTGCTAAAATTCTCACAATCAACATCTTTGTCTTGTCCAACTATTCCATTCTGCTCATTTCAGTCAACAGACCTTCAGGTCTTCCACTGAAATTTGGCAGCAGATTTGCGGAATTTATTATGCCTTAAGTGATGCAAACCCCCAAGCTCTCGGGACTTTAATTTTCAGGATGAAGTTTGTGACCATTGAAGATTTTCTGACTGCTTGATTATTGCACCACTCAAGGTCAGACCAGCAGGATCTTATGCCCTACATGGTCTGTAAGTCATACTGTTAGCCTCTGTTTCATTTTTGATAACCTACAGGTGAACTAAGTCATTCCCCATCCTTGGTCTACCAATCTGGTACTTCTCTTTTTTTCCACTATGGACACTCAATCACCTATTCCAACATTCTTGAAACGAATTTTAGTAGAGCGTGTCTTAAAGTTACCTCCAGTGATGTTTGGTCCAGAATATTAACAAAACACCTAAAACTCTTCTCCCCTAAGCAAAAAGCCCTCCTTAAAAGAAAGCATTGATATGCTCTTATTCCAATTCCGTCTGGTTTGTGACCGAGATTGCTACTTCCAAGAACAGTATACCTTTGGTGAACAGACTACAGTAATGACACTAAAACTCAGTATAAGAAATCAACCAAGATGTACAAAACTCTCTTCATGGCTACATGTACAAATATTTATCAAGACCTTGTCTCCTCGGTTCCCAATAACTTTAAGAAGAATTCGATATTGTCAATGTTCTGTCCACCCCTGACTTTGCTCTGCCTCAGCTTCTCTCCTGTAAGATTTCTGTAATAAGGCAGCTGATTCAAATCCTTCTACCAGTCAAATTTTTCTTGAACACCTTCTCCAAAACTGAGACTCACCAAAAAGTGTTTTCCTTGTATTACTTTGCTCCTCACTCTTATGTAAACTGACTGGCTCGTCTAAGAATTTCATGGCCAACAAATTAGACTCTAATTAAGCGTGGTTCCTCTTTTGATCCCTGCTCTAAAACGACCATTACCCTAGACACTGAAGAACATGCTCCTGCTGTAACTTCTCCCTACAACTATTCACTGACAATCATTACCATCCTTAATGAATTGAAACACATCACAGGTGTCTCATTACTGAAAATATTAAAGGCGGCTTATGTTTTGCTTTAATCAATCAATCATTTGTAAAGCGCACTACATACCCACGAGGGTCTCAAGGCGCAGGGGGGGTGCTACTGATCAAACAGCCAGGTCTTGAGTATCCTCCTGAAGGTCAGCAAATCTTGGGTCTGTCATAGGCTCAGTGGGAGGGTGTTCCATGTCTTGGCAGCGAGGTGGGAGAAGGATCTCCTGCCGGTGGTTGTTCTTCGGATGCGCGGGGCGGTGGCGAGTGAGAGGTTGGTGGAGCATAGCTGGAGGTTGGGGATGTAGAAGGAGAGCCATCTGTTGAGGTAGGCTGGGCCGGTCTTGTGGAGTGCTTTGTGTGCGAGGATGAGGATCTTGAATGATATCCTCTTGTTGACGGGGAGCCAGTGCAGGTATCTCAAGTGGGGGGTGATGTGGCCGTGTCGTGGTACGTTGAGGATCAGTCGTGCCGAGGTGTTTTGGATGCGTTGTAGTTGTTTGATGAGCTTGATCAGTGCTCCCGTGTAGAGGGCGTTTCAGTAGTCGAGTCTCCTGCTGATGAGGGCCTGGGTGACTGTCTTTCTTGTTTCTGTCGGGATCCATCTGTAGATCTTGCGGAGCATGCTGAGGGTGTTAAAGCAGGAGGAGGAGACGGCGTTGACTTGCTTGGTCATTGAGAGCGTTGAGTCGAGGATGATTCCCAGGTTGAGTGCATGGTCGGTGGGTGTCGGGGCTGCCCCCGGAGCCGTCGGCCACCAGGAGTCGTCCCAGACTGAAGGGTTGGAGCCAAAGATAAGGACCTCCATCTTGTCCAAGTTCAGCTTCAGACGGCTGATCTTCATCCAGTCCCCGACTGCCTTCATTCCTTTGTGGAGGTTGGCTTTGGCGGTGGTGGGGTCCTTGGTGAGGGAGAGGATCAGTTGAGTGTCGTCGGCGTAGGAGATTATGTTGAGGTCGTGCTGTCGTGCGACGTGTGCGAGCAGGGCCATGTAAATGTTGAACAGTGTCGGGCTGAGGGAAGATCCCTGGGCTACGCCGCAGATGATCTCAGAGGCTTTGGAACGGAATGGGAGAGGCGGACGTTCTGGGTTCTGCCGGAGAGGAAGGAGGTGGTCCATTCCAGAGCCTTGTCTCGGATCTCTGCGGCATGGAGGCGTGCGTGTAGAATGCGGTGGCAGATGGTGTCGAAGGATGCGGAGAGGTCTAGTAGGATGAGTGCTGCGGTCTCACCGTTGTCCAGCAGGTTCCTGATGTCGTCAGTGGCGGCGATGAGGGCAGTCTCGGTGCTGTGGTTGCTGTGGAACGCTGACTGGGAAGGGTCCAGGATTCTGTTTTCATTGAGGTATCGGGTTAGCTGTTTGGTGACGATTTTTTCGATGACCTTGGCCGGGATGGGGAGCAGAGAGATGGGCCGGAAGTTCTTGAGGTCTTTTGGGTCTGCCTTAGGATTTTTGAGTAGGGCATTTCTCTTGGTGTGTTTCCAGCTCTCTGGGAAGGTTGCGGTCTCGAGGGAAAGATTGATGACGTTGTGCAGATGGGGTGCGATGGAGCTGCTTGCTTTGTTGAAGACGTGGTGCGGGTATGGGTCTGACGGAGAGCCCGAGTGGATTGTGCTCATGGTCTTGATGGTGTATTCGAAGCTCACTCTGGCCCAGGCTGGCAGGGGGTCGTGGTTGATGGTGTGCGGAGGGTTTGTTGTGTACTTGTCTGTTGGGGTTGTCTGGGTGTTGAAGCTTTCGTGTATGTCTTGCAGTTGAAGAAGGTGGCGAGGGAGTCGCACAGGGCTTGCAATGGCGGGATGTCGTTGGTGTTGGAGCTGGGGTTGGAGAGTTCCTTCACGATGTTGAAGAGCTCCTTGCTATTGTGTGTGTTGTTGTTGAGGCGGTCTTTGAAGGAGGTCCTCTTGGCCGCCCTGATGAGGTGGTGGTCGTTGCGGATGGCATCCTTGTGTGCTGCATGACTGTCCGGAGTTTGTTCACTGTGCCATTCCTTCTCTAGTTTCCGGCAGGCTTGCATGGAGGCAAAGAGTTCTGGGGTGAACCAGCTGGCCCTCTTGCTGGTGTCTCTGTGGGGGGGTTTCTTCAGCTGGGTGAGGATGTTGGCGCAGTCCTTGATCCAGCGTCTGAGCCTGTGGGCAGCGTCATCGGTGTTGGAGGGTTCGGTGGGTGGGCTGAGAGCGAGGTTTGCATGTAGTTGGTCTTTGGTGATTTTGCTCCAGCAGCGGCGGGGAATCTGTTGGGTGCGGTGGTGTGTGGTGGGTTTCTGGAAGGCGAAGTGGATGCAGAGGTGGTCGGTCCAGAGGAGTTCGGTGGTGTGGCTGATGGAGACGTGCGGGCTTAAGGAGAAGACGGTGTCGAGTGTGTGGCCGGCAGAGTGGGTGGGCGTTGTGATGAGTTACTTCAGTCCGAGGTTGGCAAGGTTATTGATCAGGGTTGTGGAGTTGTTGTCGCTGTTGTCCTCAAGCTGAAAGCTTAGGTCTCCGAGGAGGATGTAGTCGGTGGGGGTCAGGGTGTGCGTGCTGATGTAGTCGGCGATGGAGTCGCAGAACTGGGGATGGGGTCCGGGGGGTTGGTAGACGAGGGTGCTCTGAAGATGGAGTTAGGGTTTGTGTAGATCTGGAAGTGCATGTGCCCAGCGCTGCTGAGCACGTCGTCGGTGCTAGTCGAGACCCTGATGCTGTTCTTGTGGATGATGGCGATTCCTCCTCCGACTCCGTTGGTGCGGTCTCTGCGGGTGATCTTGTAGCCTTCTGAGATGGCTACAGTGATGTCCGGTACGGAGGAGTCGTTCAACCATGTCTCTGTCAGGAAGGCGACATCCGCGGATGTTGTTTTGAGTAGGTCCCAGAGCTTGACGGCCTGTTTGCGTGTGCAGCGGGTGTTCAGTAGTATGCATCGGAGGTGGTTGAGGTCTTTCTTGGCGGGTGGTTTGTTGGCTCAGAGGCTGGTGTAACTGCAGTTTCGGCAGGTGAAGGGACCGTGTGTGCGTTTCAGGCGGCCTTGAAGCAGGTGTGGGTCCGTCCGGAGTTGAGAGCGTGAAGAGTGCTGGCGTCATAGTGGTGGCGGTCGTCATGGTGGGTGCAGGGGTCAGGGGTTCTGGCGCTGGCACTGGGCGCGGTCCAGGTGCGGACGGGCGCAGATTGGCTTGCCTTAGGCATGCCTTCAGTGCACTAGCAATAGCAAACAACAAGGGGTTGGCTCTATTCAGTAAGGCTGAGCCTACAATGTAATAAACACAACAAAGATGCCAATACTGAAGCAAACAATTATTCACTATCTTTCAATGTGCTTCCTTAACCTGAAACCAGATTCAAGCAAGGGAAATTTGCTCTTCAATAGCTTTTTATTATAAAGTTGCTTTTGTGCATTTAACAAAATCAATACATAGTACAATAGCACTCGTTTTTAAATACAAATAAATAATGGAATTACTACACATACATTCAAACGATCATTCAAGAAACCACACATATCACAGACGACCAAAAACGATTCATGCATTTAAACCACAGAAAAAGAAAATTAATAAATAGTAACAAGAAAAAGAAGGAAGAAACAATACTTAAAGAGCAGAAGAGCCAAAGCCTACAAAAGATTTCAACAAAGGTAAAAAATCAATCAGAACTCTACATTCCTATGTGTCAAAGTATTTGCTTTATCATTCATTAACACTTGTATTATCCGGTAATGTACATGAGACTGGATCCCAGGTTGGATTATTTGAAACACCTGGATATCCAAGTAGACTAAGGTGGCTGGGCCTACGCGTTTCGAATCCCTTCTGAAGTTGCAAGAGGGATTCTCATCAGGGCCAGTGAATAGAATCTGAAAAAAATTTTGGGGAGAAAGAGGGAGGAAGTCAGTAGGTGAACTAGTAGTAGTTAGTTGAGCAATACACATGAACACACCAGGGCACACTACTAAGCAATGCAACACCGGTCATCAACCCAGCTTACCGGGTTCAAGGTGGGAGCGGTCGCTTTACAATGAAAGACGGAGTGGACCCTTGAGTGTCCTAACCTGATAGGTACAAGAACGATAACAGAGTTATGAATAAGCCTCTGATTCTCAAGTTCTAATGGTTGAGGGATTAGGAATTAACTGAGGTTCTTACCAACCTTAAAGAGTTCTGTTGACGTGCATCTTGGCTGTTGGGTAGATGGGGCTGAGTTACTGGGCTGTTGACTTGCCGCTATACGTGGTGCCTTGGAAACAGGAATGCACATGTATTAAATTCATTCCGCTGGAGGAGTCTTATTTAATTCTCTCTAAGCCGTTTGGGGTCAACCTTGACTACAATGGAGATGAATTGCAAGCCTGCCACCACTCGACCGCGTTTTCGTGATTAAATGCTACCCAGAATGTAATTTTTTGAGGACTGCGTGAAGCCTAAACTAAAAAGGCTTAAGGTTGTAATAACCAAAATGTCTAAGACTATACTTAGAACACATGCAAGACGGCCGAGGTTAACAACAACATAGGCTGGGTCTTACCGGTTATAGTCGTTAAGTGGCGTCTGCCATCTCTTTTCTTTGATTTAGAATATCTCACCGGAGTAAGCTGGGGGTGTAAAAAGTAAAGATATAAATATCAGGAGATACTTATCTATAGTTTCAAGTTTTAGGTATGGGCACGGGCAAAGCAGTACCGTGGAAAGACGGGCTGTGGCGTCTATCGCGTCTAATTCATAGAGGTTCCAGGTCTCGCAGCGGTCTTCGGTTAATTTAATACCCTTGGGGGTTGAAAACAGAAAGGACCTGCATTACAAGGTCTGGAGTTCTAAAGGACCGCTAAGGGGTAAAAAACTTGGGGGCAAACTTACTTTGGCAAGCGGCAGTCGCGTTCAACGGCGGCGTTCCTTGGGGCGCTGATTACTCGCGCATGCGCGTCTCACTATCGGGATTCAGCGTGGCGCTAATCCTTCGCGCATGCGCTGTTACCTTTAAAGGGTGCAGCGGGATGGGAACACTCTCTCATAGGGCGTGCCTCGTGGCTGATGGAGTCACGTGGGCGGCCATCCCCTTTATTCATGTGGAAGTTAAGAGCTGAGACTCGGCAGCTCAATATAACATAGTCCAAAATAGGACACATTTCTTCCAGACACAGGCTTATACACAGGTGTGAACTAAGGGTAGACAAGGGGCCTATTTTGGTGGAGTGGGTGGTTAGATGTAAAGCATGTCAGCTAAAAAAAATTAAAAAATAAGAAAATAAGAAAATAAGCTGGCCTGCAGGTACATTATTCAGTGTATGGCATATGGGAGCAGTGAAGGTTCACAGATTATAGATTTCACTCAATTCATTGAGGCCTGATAGGGCTGTGTTGAATTTTACTATTAAATAAGCCTCTCGCTGTGCCAGTTTTAAGTTCTGGTCACCGCCTCTGGGGTCTTTCTCTACTTTGGAGATTATGGTCCATTTCAGGTCACTGATCTTGTGATTGGCCTTGCTCCAGTGAGTGACCAACGGGGCATTCTCCACTTTATTTTTTAATCTAGACTTGTGCTGCGAAATGCGTTGGCGCACTTCTTGGTTGGTTTTACCAATATAGAGGCTGTCACAAGGACAGATTACCCCATAAACTACAAATCTGGATTTACAATTGCTAAATGCATTGTGCTTCCAAGAGATTCCCTTATGTTGGAATAGGGACCCCTCCACTGTGGTTTCACAGCACAGACAAGTGCCACATTTGTGGTGTCCAGTGACTGGCGGCATCCCTAAGAGCTGGCGCAAAGTTGGTGGTGATTCAGAAGGCATGGCAGCTCAGACTATATGGTTCGCTATGCTGTTTTCCTTTTTAAAGGCGAACAGAGGTAATTCCTTTAGCGAAGGATCTAGGTTTTTTATAAGATGCCAATTATGTCCAATTATGCGTTTCAACTGATTTGCATTAGGGCAGAATGTGGTAACACAGACCTGGTGATTCAAAGCCGGTTTTGATCTCCGCTCTAAGAGGGTTTCCCTCGGTGTCCATCGTGCTCTTTTCTTGCAATTTTTTACTAGCTTTTTTGGGTACCCTCTATCACACAATTTTGACACAAGGTTTTCAGCATGGTATTCGAAATCATCAGTGTAAGTACAGTTTCTGCGGACACGCAGAAACTGACCATATGGAAGGTTTTCTTTAAGACTCTTGGGATGGTTGCTGTCAAATAGGAGTGCCTTATTGCGATCAGTTTGTTTGATGAATAAAGTGGTTGCCAGTGAACCTGATCTGGGGAAGACCTCTACGTCTAGGAATGGAATCTTGGTGGTAGATTGGGCAAGACTGAATTGAATGTCTGGGACTCTCGAATTTAGCCATTGGTGGAACTGGGACAGTTTTTCACTGCCACCAGTCCACACCATAAAAACATCGTCAATAAAACGAAGCCAAACCCGAATATGCTCACTGAATGGATTGTTGTTATGTACATGGGTGTTTTCGTACATAGACATGAAAAGTACCGCTAGCTCCGGGGCAAAGGGACAACCCATCGCCACCCCTTTCGTTTGATAGTAAAAGTCTTTCTTAAAGCAAAAATAATTTTTGCGTAAAGCAAACGATGCTAAGGAGACTAGAAAGTGGGTGGGTACTCTCATGGGCCTTTGTCTTGATTCAAGAAAAAATGTAAGGACGGCTATCGCTTCGTCCTGTGGGATCTGGGTGTAAAGCGATGTTACATCAAGTGTCACCAGTATATCCGTCCCTTCACAGAATTGGATGGACTCTAGCTTCATAATGAAGTCTGTGGTATCTTGCAGGTATGACAACACCTGGCTCATAAACTCTTTCAGAAAACAATCCACATACTTCGCAATTGGCTCAAGCAGAGAACCACATCCTGCCACGATGGGTCTGCCTGGCGGATGTTCTGGGTTTTTGTGAATTTTAGGAAGTATGTAAAACATCGGTGTTTTGGGATGTTTTATTTGAAGATAATCTAGTTCTTTTGGGCCTACAAAGCCTTGATCAAAGCCGTCCTGAATCAATGCAAACAGTTCGTTCTGTAACTCTCTTGTGGGGTCTTTTCCTATTTTTCGGTAACAGGTGGGATCCTGCAGTTGTCTCATGACCTCAGCGGTGTAGTCATCAATTCCCCAAACTACTATAGCGCCGCCTTTATCGGCTTGCTTGACTACAATGGAGGAGTCGTTTTTTATATTGTTAAGGGCAATCCTCTGTTCCTTCGTGATATTGAATTTGACAAATAATGTACCTGCAGGCCAGCTTATTTTCTTATTTTCTTATTTTTTAATTTTTTTTAGCTGACATGCTTTACATCTAACCACCCACTCCACCAAAATAGGCCCCTTGTCTACCCTTAGTTCACACCTGTGCATAAGCCTGTGTCTGGAAGAAATGTGTCCTATTTTGGACTATGTTATATTGAGCTGCCGAGTCTCAGCTCTTAACTTCCACATGAATAAAGTGGATGGCCGCCCACGTGACTCCATCAGCCACGAGGCACACCCTATGAGAGAGTGTTCCCATCCCGCTGCACCCTTTAAAGGTAACAGCGCATGTGCGAAGGATTAGCGCCACGCTGAATCCCGATAGTGAGACGCGCATGCGCGAGTAATCAGCGCCCCAAGGAACGCCGCCGTTGAACGCGACTGCCGCTTGCCAAAGTAAGTTTGCCCCCAAGTTTTTTACCCCTTAGCGGTCCTTTAGAACTCCAGACCTTGTAATGCAGGTCCTTTCTGTTTTCAACCCCCAAGGGTATTAAATTAACCGAAGACCGCTGCGAGACCTGGAACCTCTATGAATTAGACGCGATAGACGCCACAGCCCGTCTTTACACGGTACTGCTTTGCCCGTGCCCATACCTAAAACATGAAACTATAGATAAGTATCTCCTGATATTTATATCTTTACTTTTTACACCCCCAGCTTACTCCGGTGAGATATTCTAAATCAAAGAAAAGAGATGGCAGACGCCACTTAACGACTATAACCGGTAAGACCCAGCCTATGTTGTTGTTAACCTCGGCCGTCTTGCATGTGTTCTAAGTATAGTCTTAGACATTTTGGTTATTACAACCTTAAGCCTTTTTAGTTTAGGCTTCACGCAGTCCTCAAAAAATTACATTCTGGGTAGCATTTAATCACGAAAACGCGGTCGAGTGGTGGCAGGCTTGCAATTCATCTCCATTGTAGTCAAGGTTGACCCCAAACGGCTTAGAGAGAATTAAATAAGACTCCTCCAGCGGAATGAATTTAATACATGTGCATTCCTGTTTCCAAGGCACCACGTATAGCGGCAAGTCAACAGCCCAGTAACTCAGCCCCATCTACCCAACAGCCAAGATGCACGTCAACAGAACTCTTTAAGGTTGGTAAGAACCTCAGTTAATTCCTAATCCCTCAACCATTAGAACTTGAGAATCAGAGGCTTATTTATAACTCTGTTATCGTTCTTGTACCTATCAGGTTAGGACACTCAAGGGTCCACTCCCTCTTTCATTGTAAAGCGACCGATCCCACCTTGAACCCGGTAAGCTGGGTTGATGACCGGTGTTGCATTGCTTAGTAGTGTGCCCTGGTGTGTTCATGTGTATTGCTCAACTAACTACTACTAGTTCACCTACTGACTTCCTCCCTCTTTCTCCCCAAAATTTTTTTCAGATTCTATTCACTGGCCCTGATGAGAATCCCTCTTGCAACTTCAGAAGGGATTCGAAACGCGTAGGCCCAGCCACCTTAGTCTACTTGGATATCCAGGTGTTTCAAATAATCCAACCTGGGATCCAGTCTCATGTACATTACCGGATAACACAAGTGTTAATGAATGATAAAGCAAATACTTTGACACATAGGAATGTACAGTTCTGATAGATTTTTTACCTTTGTTGAAATCTTTTGTAGGCTTTGGCTCTTCTGCTCTTTAAGTATTGTTTCTTCCTTCTTTTTCTTGTTACTATTTATGAATTTTCTTTTTCTGTGGTTTAAATGCATGAATCGTTTTTGGTCGTCTGTGATATGTGTGGTTTCTTGAATGATCGTTTGAATGTATGTGTAGTAATTCCATTATTTATTTGTATTTAAAAACGAGTGCTATTGTACTATGTATTGATTTTGTTAAATGCACAAAAGCAACTTTATAATAAAAAGCTATTGAAGAGCAAATTTCCCTTGCTTGAATCTGGTTTCAGGTTAAGGAAGCACATTGAAAGATAGTGAATAATTGTTTGCTTCAGTATTGGCATCTTTGTTGTGTTTATTTCAGTGCACTAGCGGCACACAGCGGCTGTCATATTTGGGGAGGTGGGAGGGAGGAGCAGCTGGGAGGCGGGGGCAGCAAGTGGGCAGTCAGGGCAGCGGGGGTGCAAGGGATGCAGCTGCGGGGCAGTGAGGGACGGTGAAGGGAACAGAAGGCAAAAAGGCACAAAAAACAATGGAAAATGAGTGTCCAGAAGGCAAGAGGGCGCAGAAATACAGGGGAAACATGAGTGGCACAGAAGGCAAAAAGGGCACAGAAATACAGGAAAAACGAGTGTCTAAGAAGGCTTAAAGGGCACAGAAATACAGGGAAAAAACCGAGTGGCACAGAATGCAAAAAGGGCACAAGAATACAGGGGCAGCTGAGAAACAGAAGGCAAAAACTGGCAGAGAGGCACGGGGGCAGCCAGGGGAACAGAAGGGAATACCGGGCTGGGAGACACGGGGTCAGCAAGGGATACAGAAGGAAAAACCGGGCAGAGACACAGGGGCAACGAGGGGTAGGGGAGGAAAAACCGGGCAGAGGCACGGGGCAGCGAGGGGTACTGAAGGAAAACCGGACTGAGAGACACGGGGACAGCGAGGGGGAATAGAGGGAGGAAAACTTGCACGGACCACAAACAGGCAGTGGGGGAAGACAGAACAACAGCAGTCACAGACACAACAATGAAATACAGGCAATACAATAAAACAATAAAGCGGAAGATGAACAAACCTACGGCCTACCACTAGCCACCAGGGATGAGGCTGTAGAACAGGCTTTTTTGGAGACCCCCCCACTAGGAGAGTCAAAGCCAGTGGTGCAGGGGACACCTAGAATCTATGGGGTTCTTCTGGCTCAAATCATACATTACCAAAGAGACCAGGACAACCAGCCGTGGAGGGAAGTAAGTTATTTATTAGCTCGAGCTAAGGACAGAGGTCCCAAAATGGTACAAAGACAATTCTACGGAGACTGCTGTTTTACTCCACAGCTTACACATATTTATAGTACTCGCAACCCCCCTTACACAATGCAGGTTTCTCATCTGTCCAGTTCTAGTTAGGCCACGTGCTTCATCAGCCTCGGGTGGCGCACTCGTGGTCAAGGAGCATGTGCCTCAGGTGGCGCAATGTTCGTTGGATCTGTCTTCCGTGCTCACATGGCGTAGTCACAGAGCATCTGTTTCTGCTTGCGCAACACACACACAGCCTCTGTCTTCCGTCACATGGTGTAGTCACAGAGTGTCTGCTTCTGCGTGCGCAACACACACAGCCTTTGTTTTCAGGACACAGATGGTGGTCACAAGTCACAGTCGCTGGTCATGAGAGGCTGAATTACCAACAGCTGACAGAATTACCAACAGCTGACAGGAAGTGGCTGAACCTCTGGTGCAACCGGAGGACAAGGTGCACGAGCAGCTTTTCAGGAGGCTCAACCACGAGGAGCAGGGGGCTAAGCAAGGGTCAACAGAGTCACGGAAAGCAATTCTTTACCAGGTTGCCAAGAGCATGGCAACACAGAATGGAGTCTTGATGGTCATTTTTAAGCACAGTTCAACAAGGCGGAGGTGGTAGCCTGCAGGTGGTGGAGGGCCTCGAACGTCCTCGGCAGCGGCGGCAGGGACACACAGGCGGTGCTGTGCGGAGGGGGAGCGACCTACCTGGTGGGGTCAAGGGTTGCTTTACAACCGGTATGCTTATTAAAACCACAGACAATATAGAAATGGATGCATTTTAAACCCATGCTCAAGCTAGTTTTAGATCGGCATGTGGCACTGTATCTGTGTTGGATGACATGCATCATAGTCTAAATAGGGGAGATCATTCTACCATTATTCTACTAGATGTCTCAGCACTTTTCGACATGCGCTCTCACTCCATTATTTTTAACTGCCTATTTGCAGTGGGTGTAATATGAAGTCTTAGGTTGGTTCAACGCATTTCTCCTTGAATATTCAGAGACTATTTCCATGCTTTCTGTTTGCTCCTCCTTGAAGGTCCTGTCACATGGAGTTCCTCAGGGCCCTTAGTTGAGAGCTAAGCATTTCAATATACATGTTACCCACCAACTATGCTAATTCACTAACTGAACTGTATGTCCTCTTATGCCAAAGACAGTCATAACTGATATAGATGAAGACCTTTCTGTCACCCAAACTCTTGTCCAGGAGTGTCTCACAGCTTTCACCAACTGGATGAGCCTCAAAATATGTAATAGTGATAAAGCTGAGGTATTGGTTTTGGGTACCACTTGACCTATTGTCTGTGAACTTGTGGCTGTCCATTATGGGCTCCCCTCATTCCTCCTTCTAAAGTAAGTAAATTGTGGTTTGTTATGACAGCTTTGCAACACTCAAACTAAAATCAATAAACTCTCCTCTGCTTCCTTGAATTCAAACTTCTAAGAAACAATCTACTCTTTTCTTCCCATTCGCTCCACAAAATGGTAGTTCATGATTTTATTGTTTCTCAGACTACTGCCCTCTCACCAATGCCACATTAGACAGTTAATTAAAAACTCTATTGCTGTTCCTAATCCTTTTGAACATTGAGATTATATGAATGATCACCTTGTTCAAATGTTTCTGGCTTCCCAACACAAACAGCAAATGTTCTACAAATGTGTTCACATCTGCCATTCTGTAATCCATGGCAATATAATATTTTCCCACCCGCTCTCTTCGATCCTCTTCAGCACACCCTCAGCATATCCCTGTGATAAATCAATCATGCACTGGTGGTCATTGCTTATTGTTACGTCACTTCAAGGGCCTCGAATTCTCTTTCAGCTGCTTTCAGAGGACATGCTAACAGCCTCACCTCTACCAATTACAAACGTTATTGCTTCCATCCCCACTCTCTGTTTAATCCATGCCTAATATGGCTAAATCTCTGAATTCAGTGACAGTATATCCTTTATAATTCTATTTTCTTTCACTGAAACGTTCTGTTTTCTAAAATAAACAAGGGTTTTTTGGTAGTGAGGATTTCAGATCCAGATTTGGGTTTCAAGTAATGGTAATGAATGAAGTCTTTAATAGTAGGGGAGGGCTGAGTCTTACTCTTACAGTTTCTAATGCTGTTAAGCCCAATTGATATTTGTTAAATGTAAGCCAAGACAAATATTTAATAAGTCTATGTCTGCTTTATCTTGTATGTCATCAGTATGCTAAAGCAAATCACCAAAGTTAGCATTTTGTTGGACGTCAACCTAAGAGTAAAGGCCATTGAGAACATTTAAAAAAATGAGGGAGCTTTGGGGCAACATAGAATTTAGTCAATGTTTTGGTGGAGGAAACAGTTATTTTTGTAATTAGCAAATCAAAACCAGTAATCTGAACACTGTTTGATAAGTAATATTGTGGACGGGGATTCAACAGTAAATAATTCTGGATTTTTATTTAATACTAGAAAGTCACAAATTTAGGGGCTCATTTATGAACTTGTGACGGAGTGCAGCACAGCAAGTCATCTTGCTGCACTGCACTGCGTGACAGGGAAAGGGCTGGAATCGCTATATTTAAGGCAATACTGTGCATTCCTGCTCTTTCCCTTGCGCTGGCGCCCTTTAGGCAGCCTAGCGCCCAAGCATGCACCCATGGACCATGGTGCACGGGTGCCTGTGTTGCATGCAGTATTGTTTTTGTCCAGTAAGGGACACCTTCCTGCACAAAAGCAATGCTCAGAGGCCTATTCCTCTTTCTATGTGTGTTGCAGAATGAGAACATAAGTACAGAATGAGAATGCAGCACACCTAGGAAGGTGTAAGATTTTGGCGCATCCCTAGGTTTACAAGTTCTTGTAAATCTAGCTATGCGTCAAAATCCATGGAAGTTGCATGGAAACAACCACGCAATGCCCATAGAATTGCTTCCCAGGGCAGAGTAACGCAGTGCAGTGATTTGCGCTGCATTGTGTTACTCCAGATTTTTGAAGCCACGCAAAGTGGCTTTGCATGGCTTAAAAAATCTGACTCAGAGGTTTGTGTCATGCATGTACTACGTTGCGTGGTGCAAACGTGACGCAACCATGTCAAAAATAAGCCCCTTACTGTTTTCAAATATATTTAATTTAACAAAAATGTTAGCTTAGCAATGATAGGCTTTGGCTTACGTGTTTTCATTTTGCACGTTTTAGGTGCATGTGATTTTCGGTGCTTGACACCATCTTGTCTTCCCCATCCCAATCTGTGCTCTGCAAACTTCAAATGTGTCCCTCACAGATTATTTCATTGTAAGCAATTCAGTAACTCAATAGTCTTGTATGCTCCGTAACACTGATGAAATGTAATATTTTCTGTTCCTGAACAAGATGGATTTTCCAACTACATACAAAACGAACGCTACTTCTCTGGTCGAACAGAGGTGCAGTTTTGAATTTTGAATGTGATGGTGTTTTCTGTGTAAAACATAGTAAAGCATATTCATTAGATGTAGAGTAGAGGTTATTTGCTGAGTGATGTTTTTACTGTTTTACTACTGGCTAATGAATCATTATTGTCTTTGTCATACCACACTGACTGAACAGTTTTCTGTGTATAAATATATCAAACCCAAAATTAGTAGACAAGCCAAGGGGCATATTATCAAGGACTGGCGATAAATATCGCAAAGCGCACTTAGCACTTGCATATTTATTGCTGGCTATCTCTGGAATTTATCGCCCGGTTTCGCGTTATCAACAACGCGCATCAGCGAGGTGATGAAAATTCCAGAGATAGTGGGGATATCCCCATTTTCCATGGTGGAAAACGGCTATATCCTCGATGATAGGGCCTGTGGTTTTAGCCACATAATCCAACCCCCATGTTAGGTATGCCGTAGTCAGGAATTTAACAGTCGACAAAATATCGCTAACCCAGCTGACAATGAGGGTTAGTGATATTTAAAATCACGTTAAGTATGCCTTAAGGCAGGAATTTAACGACTGTTAAATTCCTGCCTTAAGGCATACTTAACGTGATTTTAAATATCACTAACCCTCATTGTCAGCTGGGTTAGCGATATTTTCCCAAGGGAGTCTTGTCAGGCACGCCTCCTTTGCATCTCATTAGCGATGCGATGGGAGGCGTGCTGACAAGGGGCGTTATTGCAGGGAAACATGCACTAGCGTGTCCTTGTTGATAATGCGATAATATTATCGCCGCTCTTCGCCCGAAAACGGGCTCTAACGCGGCAATAATATTTTCGCCACCCCTTGTTGATATGCCCCCAACACTTTTCCAAATCCCTCCCAAAGAAGGACTCCATGCTAGTCTGTTTATTACTCTGAACTTAGAATATTTTCATGATCTTCTCTCCAGCCTTACTGAGCAGTTATTATGACACATGTGCCTTGATTTTCATATGACATGTGCTAGACAGTACTTGGTGCTGGCTATCCATCAGATTAGGGCTTAGTTTCTCTTGCCATTGATATTTCGTATAGTTTGATTGATTTGACTAACCAATGTCTTTTGCCATCTGCATTGATTCTTAATTTTTAATAAACCTTCACGGTTTGCACCAACCAAATATTTTGTTACGTCAATGGATTTTCTTGTGTGGATTCTCCAATGTGTACTTCTATGGGTTGATTGTAATTTGTTTTAGGGCTCTCATCTGGAATAGACTCACACATAGGTCCTATCCATCAATCATCCCTTTTGATGAAAAAACTGCCAACAAGAGCTAGGCTTTTATAAGGATCTAATGCTGTAAGAACTTTTGATCCATGTTATGGTATAGTTGACTGTGGCAAAGGCTTGGTTGGGGCTGAATTAACAAGACAAGTTTGATATTATGATCTATTATTAAGTTTTGTGTGGATTGGTTGTATTTAATCACTGATTTACAATTGAGTAGAGTAGAGTATACCATTGGCTTGTAGGTATATACTGGGAGAGCTTTTTGGGGCAGTAATGTTATTAGTTTGTAATATTCTAGTCAGACAGGCTTGGACACAGACAGATCTGAAATAGTTCTTGGATAGGCAAATATTAAAATATACCCGATAGGCCATTTTGTACCTGCACATGCATAATGGAGATACATACACCTACAAAATGATATTTATTTTTTATCTTATTGCCAAGTGACACATTTTCTTTGCTAAAAGTAATTGGGAAAGACAATTTACCCAAACGGCAACACCTATTGACTTTGCTGTTTCTTGGGTTTATTGTAGTGTCAGTGACTGCCACATTCTGCACAATGCAGAGGGAGCACAGCCACCCCACCACTCAATGAAAAATAGGAACATACTCTGTGGTTTGTTTCTCAAAGCGGGAATTATTTTTTGGTTCCGTGGGAGTTTATATCTATGAAATTGTGCATCATTAACAACGTGTGCAGTACGGATCTACACTGGAATGGTCATGTACACACTTATCTGATGTTATTGCCTTTGAAACTATTTAGCTGTAACTTATTAAAGTGCCTTTTCTGGTCTTGTGCTAATTAGCCCTTAGTTAGATCTGAACACCATCTAGTTTAAAGTAGATGTCTCATCCTGCACATTCACTGTTTTTTATTTCTGCTGCACACAGTCAAGCAAAGTATTGTTTGTATATTTCCATTGACATTGTTCTCATTGATCTTGAAGAAAGCTTTTTCATCATGGGCTCAGTAATGTTGCAACCATTCCAGGTCTCTTCTGTCTGCTTACTGTAATGCATTCATTCACAATAGTTCATTGTTGTTTTGTAACTAGTTTGTTCCCCCATCTCTGTATTACATTAGCATTTAGTGGGCTTATTAAATTTGCATTTTCAATTTGTGTATTGTACTTTATGAACTTTAAGAAAAAATATTTCTAAATGTTACAATTCCACCCTAGAACTCACTTATTAAGTCTGTAATTAATTGACTGTATTTTGATATGCTATCTGAATGCTCGGGGATATTTCTGAACTAACAAATTTCCTTTCCAGGGTTTTGTGTGTCTAATTTATGTTGGTGCCAATTGCTTCTCAGAGCACTGAAGTCACAGTGGTAGATTGCCACAGGACAGGAGCCTGTTTTAGTGAAAATTGTGTTTGACAAATTCGGCGAAGGTATTGTGCTGTTTCTATTATGTTCAACATTAGTGTTTGTTTAACCTGCTGATTTTCCCCTATTTAGGTTGAGTGGATATGATTTATTTTGTATATTTTTGTGCGTTCAGTAAGAAAAAGCTAGGTATTGCTTTTCCATTCACAGGAAATGTCATGCTTCAATTGGCTGATTAACTGAGGAATGCACTAGAATTGGTGAGGCATCACCACAAAGGTGCACTGTCATTGGTTAGTTTCTGTCAAAGTTGTGCTGTGATTGATTGACATTTGGCATATCTGTGCTGCGATTGGTTGTTGTTCACTTGATTGTTTGTGCTTTCTTTTGTATAATTTTGACAAAAAATAACGGGTGTTGTGTTGAAAAAGCCTAAAGCTCCTAACATGCCTACTACGGAAGGACAGGCGATTCCTCAGATTTCATGAGACAGACAATGAATGAGAAAAATACATTACGTAGACTTAAACAGTTTGAAACCTTGAAAAAATGGGATTGGGCGGCCACAGTAAAATAGAGAAAGAGAATGAAGAAATAGGTTACAGGGTCATTTAGATAGTGGTTATAAAGCAAGTAGAATAACCAAGAGATATTCTGCAAAGGAGATATGGTAGAGGAAGTGTGCGTTTTTCTTGCAATACTTAATGAAACAACAGATAAAAAGAAAGCTGATATGGGGGACAGAGACAAATCAAACAAAGAGCAAGATTCAGAGGAGGGGGATAACTTTTTAAATGATCTTTTGAATTCTAGACCTCTTCTGTAAACACAGCCACAAATGATCTTTACATTTGTACTTTAGATGGGTGCTTCAGGAGAGCCGAGTAAAAGTGCACAGGGATTGTCAGCGTTAGCAGTAAATAGTGAAAGAGTAACATCAAGTGAAAGTGTCTGACCTGAGAATATTAGTACTGTTCGTACTTCCATTCCTACTACTGTACCTATTGCTGCACCTGCCTCTCTCAAACCGATGGCTCTTCCTAAAGAGAAGGATGTTATTATTGGACTTCTAAAGATTAAATTAGAAGGAAGGTATTTGATCAGATAACCAACAAGGTGTACAAATGAAGCACATAATAATTTTAAGCAATTAGATAACGAATATGAGAACAGTATTGGCTAAACAAAGAATTTATAGAGACATTTTAAAGTTAGCAATAGATAAAAGAATTGGGTAATTGGGTTTAGCGACTTTGTGAGCTCACATTAGGGGTTTAGCTGAGAGAACTAAGGACTGGAGAGCCTTGAAGTACACAGAAAAGTGGAAAAAGAAAGTTACTACTGAAAAGCAAGTACAGACACAGAGAAGAAAGCAAAGGTGATTGTGCGTGATGAGGAACAAGTGAGGGTGTCAGAATTACCTTTGAGAGAGGTATCTTTATCTCAGTTGAAAACCATTCATAAAAACTCATTAAAACATCACAGTTTAATTACCCTCTGTTGGACTTGGCCCTTTTTGGCTAAAGTTCCCTAAACTTTTTGCCTTCCCCTAGACCTTTATTCTGACATGGGCCACTGCTGATCAGTGTCAAAGTGCAAGTGCTCCCTGTATAATGTGTAATGGTAATTGGTTGTCGATAATTGGAATATTGGGTTCACTAGTAAAGTGCACTATATGTGCATGGGCTGGTAATATAAATGCTACTAGTGGGTCTGCAGCACTAATTGTGTCACCGCCACCAGTAGCCTTAAAGAGAGAACACAGGCCTGCCACTGCAGTGCCTGCGCGCAGTCTGTTAAACTGCCTTGTTGTCCTGACAAGTGCACCCACTTGCCAAGCAATAGATAAAAGAATTGGGTTTAGAGACTTTGTGAGCTCACATTAATGGTTTAGCTGAGAGAACTAAGGACTGGAGAGCCTTGAAGTACACAGAAAAGTACCTTCCCTTTTTATGCACATCAGACAATCCTATAGTAGGTCCAGGGTACCCCCCCCCCCGGTCAGGGTGCAGTGTATGTCAAAGGTAGGACATAAACTGAGGTGTGTACCATGTCCTGACAGTGAAATACTCTCCATTTCGTTGTTCACTGTTGTAAGGTCATCTTGCCCATAGGACAGAATGGGGAGGCTGTGTAATATGTTTCCAGTCCATCGTCCCATAGGCTTAAGAGGGAGAGGTGAAGTTTAGTATGCCTGAACTCACAATTTAATAACACATCTTTTTGTGAAGGTGGTTTTTGCATTGTGTGTTTAGAAACCACACTTTTAGAAGTGGCTGGTGTTTTGTGTTCTAACATTTCTGTGTGTCTCTGCCTGGTTGTGGATTGACTGTGATCCAGCGCTCCTAATGAAAGACTGTCTCACCAACGCTACCTAACTCCACAATACTCATCATTAATCAAGAATCACTTACCAAGGCCCATAAACTAACGAGACAATTTCTGAGCGACTGAATCATGTGACCTAATTAAACAGAAACTATTCACAAAACTATTTACACATTTATTTACAACTGCAGTTTATCATATCTTACCATGGTTTTTAAAACATTCATCATTTAATTAAGTCACTAAGGCAAATGGATCAACTGATGGTAACAAGACCATGAATAAACAAGACCAGCTTGTTGTTTCAAAATCTCATTTATTAACTATTTATTCAAAGAAAGAGCATTTTTAATTAATTCTTTATTTATCAGCATTTTATTAGCAGCTTTTATTGAGGAAAAACATATTAGACTGGCAATTCAAAGCAAAAATCAGTTAGCATGATTAAAGTAAAATAAACAGTTTCCATTCCCTAAGTTCTATTTTCCCTGTCTGAAACTCACTTCGCCTAAATGGAAATAGTCATTAAGTCTGTTATCCTTATGTGCGCCAACAAGTCCTTCAGCACGTCACGCCCTTCAGGAATCGGAAAGCAAGAAGCACCCTCCTGCCCATGGGGGCAATTTTTATACCTTTCTGTCTAACTAATCTCACTAAAAGTATATTTTTCTCTTGCCATCCAGTGTTCTTATTGGCTGACTGATGTCAGCTCATATGGTGTCATCATCTTTTTTGAAGCCTAAATCAGACTTTTCTTAGAGTCCATTGTCTCTTATTCACAAGTCACGCAGCTTCCTCAAAACGAAACATTTTGCAAATCACAGGCTGTGACTTCCTTAGCTTGGCAATCTTTGCTGGTTCCCGTCCTTGATTCAGTCCTTCCAAGAGCACGTATAATACAATTTTCAATTGGGTTTGCAAATATTTTCAACGTGATAAAAGTTTCCATGCAGGGCTCTTGCTTTCTCTGGACAGGACTCGACAACGGTGTACAGTCTTAATATCGAGTCATTTATTTCGACTGGACATAATATCGACTAGAGAATATCGAGATGGCATTAATATCGAGGTAAGTAATATCGATTTTTTTTTTATCGATTGTTATGTATGTAAAAAATATCGACATAAAAAATATCGAGTAAGTAATATCGTCAGTAAAAAATATCGATATGTTTATTAGTTTAAAAATATCGAAAGTTGTGTTATCGACTGTCACAATATCGACTCTCATGATATCGAATTTTAATATGTATATATATAATATGTAATAGTTCAATGTACATTGTTTTAATGTTTTATAATAGCATTTTGTGTTAAAATGTATTAATTTTATTTATTTATTTATATAGAATTAATGTTAAAAATAATTAATAAATTTAAAAAAAATTATATTACTATAATAATTTCTAGGAGCGGGTAGTGGGTTTTTAGGGGAATAGGGTGGGAAGTATTTTAAATATAATTAATTAATTATGTAAATATATTAATTGGTATTAATTAATTAATTATGTAAATATATTAATTGGTATTAATTAATTAAATATGTAAATATATTAATTGGTATTAATTAATTAAATATGTAAATATATTAATTGGTATTAATTAATTAAATATGTAAATATAATTATTAGTATTAATATGTAATTAATTGTTAAATTACTATTTAATTAAATATATAATATGTAATTGGTAAATATGTTATTTTAATAGCTTATTTGAGAATTATGCTTATTTAAATAATTTTTTTCATGTAGCCGGTTGTGGGATTATAGGGGATTAGGGTGGGAAGTAATTTAATAGTAAGTAATTAAATCTGTTAATTAATTAATTGGTAAGAATAAGTAAATACTTGTTATTTATCTAAAATATGTTAATTTTATATAATTTAATTGTTAATTTATTTAAATAAATGGAATTATTGTTGAATATGTAAAATCAAACTTTTTTAGGATATGTAGTGGGTTGTGGGATTATAGGGGAATAGGGTGGGAAGTAATTTAATTGTAAGTAATTAATTATGTTAATTAGTTAATTGTTATGAATAATTAAATATTTGTAAAATAAATTAAATATGTAAATTATATTTTATGTAATTGTAAATTTATTAACATTAATGCTATTATAGTAAATTATGTTACATATCACATTTTTATGTTATGTAGTGGGTTGTGTGTTAATAGGGGTATAGGGTGGGAAGTTAATTAATTATAAGTAATGACATATGTTAATTAATTAATTGGTATTCATAATGAAATAATTGTTAAAGACTTAAAATATGTTAATTATATAGATATAAATAGATATAACTAATATTATAATAATTAAATATAAAATATATATATATGAAATATAATTGTCTAATTACATTTAATTACATATATATAATATATTTATAATTAGATATATAAAGATATATATAACATATATATATATAATTATAGATATTCTCATATATATATTATTTTGTATTTGGGGAAAGAGGTTGGTTTAGTCTTCTGGGTTACTTTTCTGTTTGGTTATTAAGGGGTATATGTTGTGTGCAGAGTCAGTTGTAAAGGGGTATTTTTAGGGGTCAGGGTCAGTTTTCAGTTAGTGGGTAAAGGGGTATTTGTAGGGTTCAGGGTCAGTTTTCAGTATTTGGGTAAAGGGTAATTTTTTTCTTTCAGAGTCAGTTTTCAGTTTGTGGATAAAGGTGTTTTTAGGGGTCAGGGTCAGTTTTCAGTTTTTGGGTAAAGGGGTATTTGTAGGGGTGAGGGTCAGTTTTCAGTTAGTGGGTAAAGGGGTATTTGTAGGGGTCAGGGTCAGTTTTCAGTTAGTGGGTAAAGGGGTATTTTTAGGGGTCAGGGTCAGTTTTCAGTTAGTGGGTAAAGGGGTATTTTTAGGGTTAAGGGTCAGTTTTCAGTATTTGGGTAAAGGGTATTTTTTTGGTTGCAGGGTCAGTTTTCAGTTTGTGGGTAAAGGGGTATTTTTAGAGGTCAGGGTCAGTTTTCAGTTTTTGGGTAAAGGGGTATTTTTAGGGGTTAGGGTCAGTTTTCAGTTAGTGGGTAAAGGGGTATTAGTAGGGGTCAGTGTCAGTTTTCAGTTAGTGGGTAAAGGGGTATTTTTAGGGGTTAGGGTCAGTTTTCAGTTAGTGGGTAAAGGGTTATTTTTAGGGTTAAGGGTCAGTTTTCAGTATTTGGGTAAAGGGTCTTTCTTTGGTTGCAGGGTTAGTTTTCAGTTTGTGGGTAAAGGGGTATTTTTAGAGGTCAGGATCAGTTTTTAGTTAGTGGGTAAGGGGTATTTGTAGGGGTCAGGGTCAGTTTTCAGTTAGTGGGTAAAGGGGTATTTTTAGGGGTCAGGGTCAGTTTTCAGTTAGTGGGTAAAGGGCTATTTTTAGGGTTAAGGGTCAGTTTTCAGTATTTGGGTAAAGGGTATTTTTTTGGTTGCAGGGTTAGTTTTCAGTTTGTGGGAAAAGGGGTATTTTTAGAGGTCAGGGTCAGTTTTCAGTTTTTGGGTAAAGGGGTATTTTTAGGGGTCAGGGTCAGTTTTCAGTTAGTGGGTAAAGGGGTATTTTTAGGGGTCAGGGTCAGTTTTCAGTTAGTGGGTAAAGGGTTATTGTTAGGGGTCAGGGTCAGTTTTCAGTTAGTGGGTAAAGGGGTATTTTGTGGGTTCTGGGTCAGTTTTTAGTTTGTGGGGAAAGGGGTGTTTTTAGGGCTTTGGGTCAGTTTAGGGTTTTAGGTTAGAGGGATACAGGGTAAAAATATGGTCAATTTAAATGTCTATTAAATTAGTTACTTTTTCATATATTTTATATAAAATATTTGAATTAATATACATTAAAACAATTATTGGTATTGTAGGACTTTAAATATTAATAAATTTTTAAACATATTTAAATGTATAAGGTATTTTTTAATAGATTATTTAATATGCAAATAATATTTATATACAATAATAAAGAAGGAAACATAGACAGGGTTAAATACCATAAATGAAAAATTGTTTATTCACATATAAAAATTTATTTGTAAGTAGAGAATCATTTTTTATTTATAATCAAAAATTTTCATTCAATGTTTTTATTAACATAACAAAAATATGAAGTACATGTATATGTTTTTAACACATAAATTATATTAACATAATTTTTTTATCTTTTACATATATTAACATTTAAATAGTTTCTGAAACAAATTGGTAATATGTACTTTTTATTTAATAACAAAATATTTATTCAGATACACATTGAATTTATTGTGATTGCAAAATATGTACATTTTTTTGTAATTGTAACATTTTTGTTTATTACCAAGTCATGTTATATTTTTGGAAATAATTATTAAGAATATTGAACATATTTATAATATTCATTTTTAAATACATAAACACCAAAAACATTTATTATATACATACATAATGTTTTACATAATATTTGCAAATTTAAAAAAAACATTTCTTGTAACAAACTTATATATGCAATTTATTTTTACATTAACATTATTTACTAAATGTATTTATAAATCAAAAATTAATTTTTTAACTATAACATAACAGTTGAATAATTATTTCAAACTTATGAATATTTATGAAATAATTTTATACACTTTAAAAAAATATTTACACTTAATATAATACTCTGTGTATTTTTTAAAGTGTTGGAATATAGAAATTAAATAGCATTTAGCTGTATACAGGGACTACTTTTAACCGCGTAATGTTACTTAGGCGTATTTGGTGCTTCAACAGATCGCGGTTGGGTGCTGCTTCGCGTTAGAGAGGGTAAGTTTGTTTTAATTGTGTTTTATAAGTTTCTGAACTTATTGCTAGTGTATGTGTGCTGTGTTTATGTTTATGTAGGTAGAGTTAATTAGAGAAGATTGTGTGTTCGGTGTTAGGTAGAGTGTACGATATTGGATTTTTACCGCGTTTTTGTTGTAGGTGTGTGAGGTGAGGTAATATGTTTAAATGTTACTAAGATAATATGTTTGATGTATAAATATGTGTTTTTATATATGTATGGGTGTTTTTATGTGGGTGGGTATGTTATTTATTTTTTCTAGGTTATCGTCGCGTTTCGCTGTTTTGGAGGACTCCCTTCTTTTTTGATCACAGCTGTGTAACGAGTATTATATACTCTTATTTTTGCACACTATTTTTTGGGTTTTTACATTTTCTTGGAGCGTTTATTTTTCGCCATTACGGATTTTTGGGTTTTCTATGGTATCTGGTGTCTACTGAAGTGGAAAGGAGTCGCTATGCATTTGCTTGTATTTTTGCATTTTTTTTGGGCTTTCATGGATTGTATGGGTTTTTGGAATGGTGTCCTATGGATTGCTTGGAATTGGATTACGTTTGAAGCTGCATCAGAAATATAAGTATTTTCTGGATTTTTAATGGGTGGGAAAACTGTTTTTAATTTTGCTTTACTTACGTTGTATGTAACATTTTGTAAATACATTATCTAAATACATTTTATATATGTTAATATTATGTATTTGATAATTTAATTGCAATTTGTTACATATTATAATGAAGAATTTTAGGAAAAATATGTTTAGTTTTACGTGTATAGTTATGTAATGTTTTAAAGAATAGTTTTGGCAATCATTGATAGATATTCTAGTCCTTTGCTAGTTGGATAGAGGGTAACTTGACTTTGGAGTGTGTTATACATTTTTTTAGTTTCTTTGGTGAGTTTAGGTCCAATCAAAGTTACTGATTGCTCCATTCGGAGCTCCTGGTAACTTTGTTCTTTTTGTAAGGATTGTATTAATTTGTGAAGGGTAGGCGTTCCTCGGCCTGTAGTTGCTTGGAAGGCATTGTGCCATCCTTCAACTGCATTGTTTGTTTTTGCTTCCTTATTTAGTGTGCTAAGGTAGACATTCCACCAAGCTATTTGGTATTTGGGTTGTCTTCTGTGGCCTGATCTGTGTAGCCTTCCTACCCATGTGTCTTCGAAGTAGTCAAGCATAGGGCTTAGTTTATCTTCGTTTCTTTTATAGTAGGGGCTGTCTATTAATAAGTTATAGTGCTCAGTTACATCTGTTAGTGGAACATAGGCTAGGGCGATGAGTTTTTTGATTTGATAAGCAAATGTGCTATCAGTGGCGTATTGGATACTCAAGGTTGATTTTTGTAGATGTCGCCAGATACATTGATTAAAGTGGTAATAGCAACCTTGTATTGCTGTGTGTGGGTATGTTTTAAGGATGCTGTTTATCATAGCTTTTTCAAAGTCAATGATAATTTTTTGTGGAAAATAGTTGTTAGTATGTTGCTTGACTTCAGTTAGTATTTCTTGATAGGTAGTTTGCTGTTTGTTTGGTAGAAGGGCATAAAGGAATGGAATATTTGCATTTTGGAAATGACCATGGATGGTGTATAATTGATAAAAAGGTTTGGGGCATACAGAAAAAGTACCGTCCATCATCCAAGTTTGGCATTGGGTAAGTTTTGTCACGTTGTTTGCTGTGGCAAACAGTATAATTCTTTTATCTTTAGATTTGTTGTCATAGAGTATAAAATTTTCTTTATTGTGAGTTACAGAGAGTTCAGGTGGAATTTGGACTTCTTCTAAAGTTTTTGGTGTGGGAGGAGTAGTGCATGTTGCTCTTTTTTGTCTAGCTACTGTTCTTTTAAGGGATTCTATAGATGGTAATTGGCTAGAAGCATGTTGGGGAAGTACACTTAAATGGTGTTTCAGAATAGCAGTTGTTGGTTGATCAGTGCTAGTACTAGCTTCTTTAAGGGAATCTAGCATTTGTCTAATCTCTATTTCTGTTACATTGGGTGGGTGATTATGTTCTTTAGTATAAGTAACAGTAGTTTCCTGAGTTATAGCTCTACCATAACATTTGTTGGCATAATATTTCGTACACTTCCAAAACACTTTAAAATCTTTTTGTTTCTCTTGAGTGTAGACATATCCCATGTAACAAAGAAGCATTTTCCCTTTTTGTGAATAAATGAATTTAGCTCCTTCAGTCATGATAGTATTGTAGTGCTAGGAGGTAATTAAAAGAGAATGTAAATATTTTTTAAGGAAAAAAAATGTTCTAATCACATTATACAGTTTCACACATTTGTATTTTACCTGTAAATGTTTTGATGCTTTCAAGTCGTTATTTTCAGCTGTTGATGTTCTTCAAACTGTTATTTTCTGTGTATATCTTTTTGTACCTGTGGAAGTTGAGAAAATGTGTAGATATATTTTATTACTATTTATGATAATTTGTTCGACGTTTTTTGCTAGTTTAGATTTAGTTACCTATCTATTAATTCTCGATTTTACATTTCTAATATATACTTTCTTTTTTATATGTAACTTTTGATGTCCAGGTGTTGTGTAGGTCTTCTGTTTTTTTTTTTCATCTGTAGGATGAGTGCTAAAAAAAAAAGATATATTTGATGTATTTTGCTTTAAAATATAGGTGTGAGCTTTGAGAGTTACATTTTCGCTGACTAATAATGTAGTAGTACTTACTTTAGATATGTGTAGGTCTCTTTCTGTTGAAGTCCATCAGTTTTCTTCCAGAAATCCAGCAGAGTTTCGTCTTCCTTTACTTAGGAGATGTATACTGCGTTTTTAGTTACTTATTATTTCATTTATATAGTATTAGGTTAATTGTTTCAGAAATAGGATTGGTTGTTTAAATGGATAGTCTGTTTTTATTTGTTGATTTGAATTTTTTTTTCTGTTATGCTAATTGTTTTCCTTATATGGGTGACGCCAATTAACGTTTATTGAATGTGTAAGGATTTATTTTGTATAGGTAATGTTCTAGGTAATGTTATTTTGATATTTGTAAAGTGGAGGAATATATATAATTAGTTGTAAAAAATGTGTAGAAGGTCGAAACATTGTTTATGTATTATAAAATGTATGTTAGTATTTATTGTGTATTGTAAATATTATGAAAATAAATAATATATGTCATCTATTTATATTAACTAAATCTGGTTTTTTATGATCAGTATGACTTAATTATTAAATAATAAAGTCATTTATTTTAGGATCTATTAATGTCGATTTTTTTACAATCGATAAATTTGCTATCTATGTTTGTGTAATCGATATTTTGACTGTTGTTATATAAATATTTAATAATCGGTGTTTTAGAAATCGATAATGTTGTGAGTCGATATTGTTGTAGTCGTTGTTTTTAGTAGTCGATATTGTGTAGTCGATATTTTTGATGTTTGTTGTGTAAGTATAGTAAATCGATAATTTTGTTGTCGATAATTAGTCATCGATATTTTGTCCAGTCGATATTCGGTCTGTCGAGGTTATGTCAGTGATCCCTCGACAACACCATCTTTAAAACGCTAGGCCTTAAGCCTCACTCTTTGGAAACTAGTATTCAAACAAACACAAGACAATAATTAATTAGAGAATTAGGATTCATTCTGTTACCCACCCCCATTGCTAATTATTAACCCATTAATTTATGTTACCTAGCAGAGCACACAAAGCTGCATTTATATTTACTTTCCTCTTTTAGGCCACAGGATTCATAAAGACATAACATAACATAAGCACACACAAATAAGCACATGCCATTAGTTAAACGGCCGCATTTAATACTGACAAAGACAATAGACAAGGTTAGTTTATTATTTTTCACAAACTTGCAGTTGCAACATAAAGCACATATATTAGTCCCATGTGTTGTGTATGCATTTTAAACTAGGTTGATTAGTACATTTCATAACAAACTCATTAATACAGTTATTTATTATGGAAGTTTAACTTTGCGAGTCAGAACAAAATGCCATTCTGAACCTCGCTCCATCAACTCCCTCATCTGGTGATTTCAAAATCACCAAACTGCACCCAAAATGTTAGCAAAATTTTAACCCTTGAACATGTTTTGACATTCACTGTATTAGTGTTTCTAAAGTTTTGACTCTGCTGTCTGCTTGTAACTCTCATATTGTGTTCTACGAAACTCTTCTAGTTCTATTTCCTTTTCTTGTTCCTTTCTGAGCTTATAAATCCTCTTCTTTTCCCTTAGATATTTCTTTCTCTTGTGTAACATGCAACTGATTTTCAACAATAGTATCACAAAGACTATAACTAATAAAGGAGTCAGTATTTTGTCTAAAATTGAGCTACCAATCTCTTGAAACCATGATTTGATTGCTGCAAATCGTTTGCTCAAACATTCTGAAAAATCTTCATCTTCTAAAGGTACAATTTCTGAATGTAATTCTGTAATATTCTTAATGTACAATTCAATATTTTGACTCTTATGAGGGATGTATGTGCAGCAAGGCTGAACATGTAAAATTCCGCAAACTCCTCCCTCTTTAGCTAACAGGATATCAAGGGCAAGACGGTTATGCATTACCATGGATCTCATGGCAATAAGTTCAGTATCCACTAATTGGAAACCACTGGCAGTATCAGTTGACAATCTGTCAACAATTGTAGACAATTTTCTGATTTTAACTGCATTCAGGGTTATACCAACTAAAGGTATTACTGCACCAAAAATATCTCCCAAAATTTCTGAAAAACTTTCTCTTTTGAATCTATTCAGATGATTGCTGATTTCAAATGAACCTTTTGCATTTCTGTCAACATGGAAAATTTTTGGAAAAACTAAACCAACATAACAGGTCCCATACCAATGGTCTGGGAGATTGTAGTAGGCTTTGTCCCCACACACAAAATAAATTCCAGGAAAAATTGGATCATTTCCACCTTTGAATCCCCAACCACCTAAGATTTGATAAATATCCTCACATTGACTTGCACCCACAAAGTAATTGTCAAAAAGCGTGTTATCTCTTCTGATACAAAGCTTTCCACTAACAGGTTTATCTATGTGAATAGCAACATTCTCTATTCTACCATTAAGCTTTTCATCTTCAATTTGCCAAAACTTAGATTTGGTTTGTTTCAGCATTCCATTTCTATTATAAACTGCCCTCCTCTCTTTAACTAAATTCAAGAAAGATTTTTCTTCAGTTCTCAACTTACAAGTTAAATTGTTTCTAAAAGTATACTCATAGGTAAGTTCATTAGTTACAATGAAAAATTCCCTCATCTGCTTAGCATGTTTATGTTTATTCAAGCTTTTATCAATTTTTAAGTTTGCAAAGATTTCGTCGTAGTTAGAATAATAGTACTCTAAACGACCAGTTTGATAAAATAAACTAGCTATCACACTGCAAGTAATACCATAAGTAAGAGGAAGCATATTGTAGGTCACCCCCTCCGAAACAGAAGCGGGCAATTTCACACAAATGTAGCAGTCTTTAACACTCATCACTTTAACATATTCAGAAAGAAGTCTTGAGAAGGTATTACTAGAAAAATCACCAACAGATCTATCTTGGTGGATCTCTGGTTTGTGATCAATAACTCTATTAGTTTTGACTGCTGCACTTGCTTAGCTATAGCTTTACTTGACATGTTAGCCTTGTACATCTCCTTGTCAACTCCAAAAGGGAAAATGACAGCTAAAATTAACCAAACTAAAATTAATAAAATCACACAAATAGAAGACATTTTGCAACATCTCCTTAGAATAAAACAAGCTATCCGGGACCTGCTTTGCTACCTTAAGAATGCTCAGAAAATTCTTCCCACTGCTTCCTAGAGAGGCTAGGGAGACTGTCGCTCGAGCGCTCATTTTAGCAAGGCTGGACTACGCGAATGCCATGTTTAGTGCCATTCCTGCCTACTTGGTTAAGCGTTTGCTGGTCATTCAGAATGCCGCTGTCCGTCTCCTTTTTAATGTCCCGAGATGGAAGAGCGCCCGGTCTCATATGTCCAGCCTTCATTGGCTTCCCGTACCACAAAGAATCCTTTTTAAATCCCTAGTGCTCTCATTCAGAGCCACGCACGACCAAGGACCTGCATATTTGAAGAAGAGATTTACTCTCTATGCCCCTACAAGTGCTCTTAGATCATCCTCTCTGTTTAAAATGACCCTCCCCCGGTTTAAGCGAACCAGGCTAGGAGGCCAGTCCATTGCAGTAGTAGCAGCCCGAGCCTGGAATGCCCTTCCCTTTCATCTGCGTTCCAGTCAATGTTTAGTCCAGTTCAAGAAAAATCTTAAAACCCATCTGTTTAAGAGTGTGATATAAGCTGATTCCTGTATGTTTTCCTCTTGCTCTTTCCCATCTCGCCAGGATACTCCCAAGTAACAGAGCGCGTTATAAAACGATTTATACATACATACATACATATACATTAACAGAAGGCATCTTTTACTCAGAACAAGAGCCTTACAAAAAAAACAAAAATTCAAAAATTACTATACCCCCCTATTTTACTTTTTTTTTTTTTAAAGAAAACCCTACTTTCTAACAGCTTTTCTTCGCCCTTACGTCTTACATCAATGTGTTTTTCCAGCTAACACAATTTCTTCGACCTTGTGTCAACTAACACAATTTCTTCAGCCTTATGCCAAATGCAAATTTTCAAATTTTAACAGAAACAAAATCAATCATTATCACTTGTGTCATCTATGTCTTCCTGACTACTGCTATTCACCTCCACTACTAGTGTGATAATAATGTAAGTCCACTCAGGGGACTTGTACTTCTGGTTAGGTTTTACTACTCTCTTTGCTCTACTACTAATCACTTCTATTTTCTTTCCTGCTTGATTTTTCTTATCTGTATCTCCTCTTTGACTTGATATTTCATTAATTTGCTCTTTTGATCTGTTGAATGATTTGAATTTCAGATTCTCATTAGGCCAATTGTCTCCTTTTCTTGAAAATGTCTTCTTTGGTTCAGACAGGTTACACTCTGCTCTCCAAGCTCTTTTTCTAAAATTTCTTATTTCAGATTCCTCATCACTTTCTTCTGACTCTGTTTCTGAGATTTCAAATCTAAATCTAGGTTCTTCTTTACTCGGCAGTTTCACCCTGTTAGGAACATCATCCTTATAGCTGGTACTCGGAATTTCGTCTTCTTCTTCTTCCGCAATAACTTCCAACTTCCCAGTTTCAGAATTTCCGTTCCTGCTTTCAGAGCTTCCAATCTGCTTTTCAATGCTCTCCTGATCTAGTATAATTTCTTTTTCAGACTCCTTTTCTACTTCTTTTTCTAGCAGATCTTCATTATTTTCAGAGTCTAGTACCACGATTTCTTCAGTATCTTCATTCAATGCCTCATTCGCATTTACATTTTCCAGATTTCGACTTCCTTGTCGATCTTCAGGATCTGGATCTCTTTCAGGTTCTTCTTCAGAGTCTGAATCAGTTGTAGAGTCACCTTCGTCAGGATTTTCAGGTGGTGGTACACGAATGGTGTGACTGGCATGAATCCACCTTTTCAAACCTCTGCACTTTACTGCATTTGTTGTGACAAGAATCACTTGTCTTGCCTTTTGCCACCTGGGTACTAGACAGTTTCTTCTTCGGTGAACTTTTGTCCTTACCCAGTCTCCTGGTAACAGATCATGAGCTTGCTCCTTTTCTTTCGTTATCACTTCAGTTCCCACCTGATGGAACACAGAAGTCATGACGTCAGAAAGGTTACTGCCGTATTCCAAAATGACGCTATCATTTATACTCATTAATTTACCCACTGTTACAAATGCTTGTCTCATGACTCTGCCCATGACAATTTCATGAGGGCTTAGACCTGTCTTTTTATCAGGAGTACTTCTCAGAGATATCAAAACAAGTGGAAGTGCATCTGTCCACTTCATTCCTGTAGCTAGACACATCTTAGCTATTCTATTCTTGATTGTGCCATTTTCTTGCTCAACCACACCTGATGCTTTTGGTCTGTAGGCACAGTGCAGCTTTTGTTTTATATTCAATGCTTCACAAATCATTTGTAATAGTCTGTTTTCAAAGTGTGTTCCATGATCAGTTTCAACAGTCACTGGAAAACCGTACCTAGGTATGATCTCCCTAAAAGCAATTTTGCAACAGTAACTGAATCATTGTGACGTGTTGGGAACGCTTCCACCCATCTTGAAAACAAACAGATTATTACCAATACATATCTCAACTTGTTATGTCAATGAAATCCATTTGCAACCTGGTAAAAGGACCACCCTCCCATCCTATGGTTCCCACGCTCACAACTGTTTTCCTGTTTGGGTTCATCTGTTGACAGATCAAGCATCTCTGACAAAAAGATTCTGCAATTATTCTGAACTTTTAGTTGAACCATGTTTGCCTAAACAATCTAATCATTGAATCTCTTCCAATATGTCCTGGACCATGATACATCCTAGCCATGTCAGCAATCATGCTATTCGGCATAACTGGTCTGTCATCTTTGTAAACCCAAATTTCATCTTCTTCTCGCTGTCTGCAACCTGCTTTTAACCATGTGTATTTTTCCTCATCATCTGCTTCATCTTGTAAATCTTTCACTCCTTGCCATGTCTCAACTACAGATGTTAGCATAAGTGAATTCAAAACATGTTCATTGTCTTTTTCCCGATTGATTGAAAAATTGTTCTTCGCACAGTATTTTGCAATCTCATCTGCATAGGAATTACCCTTTGTAATATAGTCCTCTCCTCTTTTATGCGCTGTACATTTCACGATAGCGATTTTTTCTGGTACCTGAAAACCATCGATCAATCTTTTGATCAATTTAGCATTCCTTATTGGTGTTCCCGCAGAAGTTAAATAACCTCTTTGAGACCAGAGCTGATCATAGTCATGGACTACGCCATATCCATACTGACTATCAGTCACTATGGTAATTTTTAACTCTTTTGCTCTTACACAAGCACGAATCAAAGCAATTAATGCTGAATTCCTTCGAGACAAGAAGCTTCAACTACATCTGAAACCGTACAGACAGAATATGCTGCTCTCAGAAAACCTTCATCTGTTCTCAAGCAAGATCCATCAACAAAGTAAACAAAATCTGATTCAGGTAATGGGACATCTTTAATGTCCTGCCTTGGCTTGGTGCAATATTCTAAAACATCTAAGCCCTCATGGTCAATGTCATTTTTGTTTCTGATTTCTGTTACAGTACCATCTGGCAATAATGTGGAAGGATTTAAATTCACACATCTTGCAATTGAGACGTTATCTGATCCCAGAATAACTTTTTCATATTTGGTTAGCCTGTTACTTGTCAAATGCTGTGTTTTGCTTCTGGTAAGAAGTATTTCAACTGAATGGGGTACATAAACTTTTACAGGAAAACCCATTATAATACCCTCACCCTGCTCAAGGCTTACACTTGTTGCAGCTACTACTTTTAAGCAGCCTGGTAATGCTTTTGCAACAGGATCAAGAACTGCTGAGAAATAGGCTATTGGCTTTCTCAGCTTTCCATGTCTTTGAATTAGAACCGATAATGCACATCCTTCCCTTTCACTGCAATATAGCTCAAATTCCTTCTCATAGTCTGGCATACCCAGAGCTGGAGCTTCACACAAACTTCTTTTTAACTTTTCAAAAGCTTCCAACTCAGTTTCTGTTAGGGTAATTGGATCTTTTATATCTGCTTTTGTCAGTCTCTGTAGTGGTTTTGCAATTACTAAAAATCCGCTAATCCATTGGCGACAATAACCAACCATTCCTAGAAACATCCTGACCTGTCTTTGTGTCTTTGGAGGTTGCATTCCCTGAATAATTTTTATTCTCTCAATTGTCACTTGCCTAATTCCTTTTGCAATTC
The DNA here is from genome assembly GCF_964261635.1 of Lissotriton helveticus. NCBI lineage: Eukaryota > Metazoa > Chordata > Amphibia > Caudata > Salamandridae > Lissotriton > Lissotriton helveticus. Next base: position 1,766,211,834 of record NC_136059.1, read on the forward strand.
TGTGACCAAGATATTTTACTTCTTGTTTACAAAACTGTAATTTTGCCGGAGACACTTTATGTCCCTCATCTGCCAGATGATTCAAAAGAGTAATAGTATCTGTCACACAGTTATCTCGTGTTTTTGCAGCCACAAGGAGGTCATCTATGGATTGCACTAATGTTGATTTTCCAGGCAAATCTAAATTTTCCAAGGATTTCTTTAACAACTGATTAAAGATAGATGGACTCTCTGTATACCCTTGAGGGATACAACACCATGCTAATATACGCTCCTGGAACCTGAACGCAAAAATTTGCTGGCTATCTGGATGCAATGGAACAGTAAAGAATGCATTGCAAAGGTCTATAACTGTATACCATTCTGCATCATGCGGAATCTGATAAAGAATTACCGCTGGGTTTGGAACAACTGGGCAAAATGGGACAACTATCTGATTAACCTTTCTCAGGTCTTGAACAATCCTGAAAGTTCCGTTTGGCTTTTTAATCCCCATAATCGGTGAATTACATGGACTGCTTTCAATTTCTTTTAGAACACCTTGTTTTATGAATTTGTCAATTACAGGAATAACACCTTCAATAGTTTCTGCTTTTATTTTATACTGAGGAATGTTTGGAAAATCTACTCCTTGTTTCACTGTAATTTTAACTTGGTCTACATTTTTCATCAAACCCATATCATTTCCTGTCAAATCCCAAATTTTAGCATTGACTGTCTCTTTTAATTCTTCTGGAAGATTATCTTTATCAAATGCAGGAAATAATTGACTTTCCTCTGCTTCAACCATTAACATTGTTAATCTGCACAGCCCATCTTCTTCTTGTGTTTGAAGCTCTATACCATCCGGTGAGCAATATATTTTGCAATTCATCTTGCAAAGGATATCCCTTCCTAACAAGTTTACAGGAATGCTGTTACAAACTACAAATCTATGTTTGTCTTTAAATTGACCAATTTCAACTTCGACTGGTTCTGTTAAATCTGTTTTAATTTGTTGATTAGCTACGCCAACTACTTGGATGGAATCCCCAGAGAGAGGCAAGTTTTCTATTTCCACTAATCTAACAGTAGAATGGGTAGCACCTGTGTCCACTAGAAAGGTAATTTCTACATCATTTACTTTACCATTTACAAATGGACCAGACTGATCTACCTCAAGAGTGGCTCCAAGCACACACTCTTCCTCCTCTCTCAGGCACCGTCATAAGTAATCCTCAGAATCACTCCCTCCATTTTCTTTCATCAAATATTGTTGAGAAACATTTGACACATTCACTCTTTGTGGTCTGTTTACCTGTTCACCTCCGCAGAATCCCGTTTCTGTACTGTATCTCTGTACATTCACACAGTTTGAAATGGCGGTTGTGGAATCTGACTCTGCTGATTCACTACCTGTCGCTGTAGCTGTTGCTGCAGATTTATCTCATTCTGCATCTGTGGATTTAATGATGCATTTTTAAAATTTCTGGGCGGATTTTTACATTCACGCTTCCAGTGTCCAATTTCGCCACAATTAAAACATGGGAGTTTTTGCTTTAACTCTTCAATATTACCCATCAATCTTGGCTTATTAAAATTACCTTTAAATTTACCTTGATTCTGATTAACATTTTTAATTTCCAAATTTGCAATTTGTTGTTCAGCCACTTTTACTTGTGCCCACATAGCTTTTTCTTTTAGCTTTTTCTGTTTGGCATCTATTTCATCACTACAGTATTTTGCTTTTCTCAAAATATCATCAACTGATAGTGATTGCCAACCAACGATTCCATTTCTAATAATTTCACCAAGTTCAGGTCTTAAACCATAAACAAACCTATATATGAAGTGGCTCATGTCCTTTTCACTTAATTTTTCATAGCCACTGTATTGTTTAAATACCAGCAGTAATCTTTCATAAAATGAATGTACTGATTCTTTTGGCTCTTGATTTGTTCTGTCTATTTTAACCCAATCAACTTCTTTAGGAGCAATTTTATTTTTCAACCACACAATTACTTTATCATACAGATCCATAACATCTGGTGATGGAGCACCTGTTACTCTATCTCGATCAGGTTCCTCTTTTGGCCAACTTACAGAAATTTTACATTCTGTCCAAATATCCGATGGAACAACAATGTCAAAGAATCCGCCAAGATCAATCCACAGAACTTTTGAGACCTTAATAAATCTATCCACCTGTCGATACCATTCCACAGGCTTTTCTCTCAGCTGGGAGAAATCATTTGTGAACAACAAGATGTCCTGTCTTGTCCAAGGAAAATGCTACCCACCTCCTGCTATCTCTCTCATCGGAAACTGATTTGCTACTTCACCTCGTTCTCTTCTTTCTTCCTCTCTTTTCTTTGTCCATTTTACTCTCCATTTACTTAATTCACCTAATCTTTTTAAGAACACAATTAATTTTTTTATAAGAATTATTCTTCCTGAAGTGTTCATGTTTTCAATGTCTTTTTCAGTGAAGTCTACTCTCTAATGTTTTCCCAAATTCTTTTGCCTGCTCAAATCAACTTCTAATTCCGTAGCTAATTCTTCTAACTGTTCATACTTTTTTTTGGTTTTCCATTGTATACTTTTACAAATAAACAATATTTCTTCATCCTGATACAGCTTTAAATTGTCAGGTCCAATTGTGCCAATAATTAATTCCTCCGAATCTGTCTTCAATTTTGCAACATCAAGTAATTTAAATTCTGGGTTTTTCGGGATTGCGTTAAATCTATTTTATTTATGCTCTTTTCTGGAGTATCAGCATCAGATTCTGCTCCAATTGGTGTTTTACTTGTTGGACTTTGATTAAAAGTGAAATCGGGCATCATTGTTTTCTCTCTGTGAATTTCTGATAAATCTGAGTAAAATTTTTCAGCCACTTTCTGGATTTCTGCATTTAATGGAACTGTTAAAGCTGTATGTCTAATTTCCCTTTGATCAAAAACTGGTTGAACAGGTCCAATCGTTACTGGTACCGTTACTGCTTCCATGCTTTTAGTTAACTTTGTATTAATTCATCTTTTGATCGGAAATATTCTGAAGTATTTGGTGTTTCCTCAAATCTTTCTTTTCTCATTACATTTCTTGAAGTCTCATTTCTCAAAACTGGGGTTTCAGGCTAATTTCTATTTTCACCTGATATACTAGAATTAGTTCTTGTTTCTACTCTTTTGGGAGTTTTTGCATTATTCTGTTTTGATCTGGATGGTGACTCATCAATAATTTCTCTAGGAGGAGCACTTGGAGAAGTTCCTGGAGGAACTCTCGGGGAAGAAAATGAACAAACTGGTTGATAAGGTGACAGTTTCTGTTTTGTAATATAAATTTCTTCTAAAACCGCATCTTCTAATTCACTTACTTCAACATTATTATTTTTCTTTTGGGCATTATTTTGACTGGTTGCCTCACCAAATCTTGCTGGATACAGACCATCACATGCACTACATCTCCATCGACGCATTCTATCCTCATGAGTTTCACGATTAATGTCTAATCTGGTACCTCTTGTTATACCTCTGTTTTCTCGCTCTTATTCAAACATCTCATCCTCCCATTCAGCTAAAGCCTCAAATTGTGTAGGTCTAGGCTTTGGTTCAAGTGTCATCTTTTTGGTCTCTTAAATTTTTTTAAACTTTCATGTTAAATGATCCATCTTCCGGCCATGCTAAAACACCATCATTCTTGGTATAATCCATCCAATTCTCAAACCAAAGGCAATTATGATAACCATATTCGCCTTGCATATAAGCTGCAGGTGTCTTGTACTTATGAAGTAACTTTCCACCACGCGTTTCAATTTTCTTATCGGATTTCAATTTATTTTTCAATTTTTAAAACCACGAAAGTTTCTTTTTCTGTTTAACATAATAATAATCGATGATTTAAATCTGTTTCCTTTGCTTCAATAAAGATCGTAACAAGGAAATTGGTATTCCGCTACACCAGCCAATCCGTGTGCGAAACTCACCAACAAGCCAATCAGGTTAAGCTACGTCACCACCTTGCTCAACCAATGGAATTACTGTTTTCGAGATAAACCAATCAGCTGCCAGCTCGTCTTAGTCAGGTGAACCAATCAGCGCGCTTGCTGTGACGTATGTTAACCAATCACAGCGCAGACCCTGTGACGTACACTGCCGCTGCAGCTTCTCGTCTCTCGCTCCTAGAGCTCACCCCTCCTTTACAAGCGCCATCTTTACAATTCTTTTCAATAAAATTCGGTTAATAACCACATAAAAACAAACCATTTCTCTATTTCACTAAAATAAAGTGATAGCTTTTACAGACATTCTAGTATTCTTTTGCGTAAAATAGACGACCCTATTCTCACAGAATATTCATTTGTTGATAAAGTAGGTTCTACTCTACCCTTCTAACTGGTAATAACGAACTCGTTTCTCTCTGAATGCACATAAAGTGACAATTCAAAGTTTAACTTGATCGTAATTACAAAATCATTTACACACATTCAAACCGAAAGTATCCCTAACCATACATACAAGAGTCTTGGTAGGACTTTAACCAACCATAGAAATCCTCACTCACCAGTAAGAATAGACGACGTTTCCTTACCCTTCACTCAAGTTTAGATATATTCTACTACTCTTTTCGCAGTGAGTTTTAAAACAGGCTCCAAGTTCCTATACTCGAAAGCTACGATTTCATAGATAATCCTTACTATACATTTTACCTAGCACACCTCAAAATACCTAAACTTGTGCTGTACGACCACAACACTAGTGATATATGACAATACCACTATTTTGAAACAGATTAAATGCACTGTGTAACTTCACTTGTCACACTACTCTTAACGCAGCATAACTAGGAATTTTCACACTACTGGAAAAAACCTTTCGACAACATATAACAACTGGACAAACTTAACATTTTTTATTCATAAATCCTATGTAACTACCATGTAGCATGTCCGTTACCATAGTAACCGTAACTCTGCTACCAAGAAATTGATCCAGCGCTCCTAATGTAAAACTGTCTCACCAATGCTACCTAACTCCACAATACTCACCATTAATCAAGAATCACTTACCAAGGCCCATAAACTAACTAAACAATTTCTGAGCGACTGAATCATGTGACCTAATTAAACAGAAACTATTCACAAAACTATTTACACATTTATTTACAACTGCAGTTTATCATTTCTTACCATGGTTTTTAAAACATTTATCATTTAATTAAGTCACTAAGGCAAATGGATCAACTGATGGTAACACGACCATGAATAAACAAGACCAGCTTGTTGTTTCAAAATCTCATTTATTAAGTATTTATTCAAAGAAAGAGCATTTTTAATTAATTCTTTATTTATCAGCATTTTATTAGCAGCTTTTATTGAGGAAAAACATATTAGAAGGGCAATTCAAAGCAAAAATCAGTTAGCATGATTAAAGTAAAATAAACAGTTTCCATTCCCTAAGTTCTATTTTCCCTGTCTGAAACTGACTTCTCCTAAATGGAAATAGTCATTAAGTCTGTTATCCTTATGTGCTCCAACAAGTCCTTCAACACATCACGCCCTTCAGGAATCGGAAAGCGAGAAGCACCCTCCTGCCCATGGGGGCAATTTTTATACCTTTCTGTCTAACTAATCTCACTAAAAGTATATTTTTCTCTTGCCATCCAGCATTCTTATTGGCTGACTGATGTCAGCTCATATGGTGTCATCATCTTTTTTGAAGCCTAAATCAGACTTTTCTTAGAGTCCATTGTCTCTTATTCACAAGTCACGCAGCTTCCTCAAAACGAAACATTTTGCAAATCACAGGCTGTGACTTCCTTAGCTTGGCAATCTTTGCCGGTTCCCATCCTTGATTCAGTCCTTCCAAGAGCACGTATAATACAATTTTCAATTGGGTTTGCAAATATTTTCAACGTGATAAAAGTTACCATGCAGGGCTCTTGCTTTCTCTGGACAGGACTCGACAACACCATCTTTAAAACGCTAGGCCTTAAGCCTCACTCTTTGGAAACTAGTATTCAAACAAACACAAGACAATAATTAATTAAAGAATTAGTATTCATTCTGTTACCCACCCCCATTGCTAATTATTAACCCATTAATGTATGTTACCTAGCAGAGCACACAAAGCTGCATTTATATTTACTTTCTTCTTTTAGGCCACAGGATTCTCCTCGAGATCATGGCACATAAAGACAAAAAGACATAACATAAGCACACACAAATAAGCACATGGCATTAGTTAAACGGCTGCATTTAATACTTACAAAGACAATAGACAAGGTTAGTTTATTATTTTTCACAAACTTGCTGTTGCAACATAAAGCACATATATTAGTCCCTTGTGTTGTGTATGCATTTTAAACTAGGTTGATTAGTACATTTCATAACAAACTCATTAATACAGTTATTTATTATGGAAGTTTAACTTTGCGAGTCAGAACAAAATGTCATTCTGAACCTCGCTCCATCAACTGCCTGGATTTGAAAGTGATAGGATCTGGGGAATGTCTTGACCCAGGGGAGGAGGTGAGACAGCAACAGGCTGACCTGCATCTGGAGTGTAGTGGGGAGAAGTAGCTCCTGGAGGTGAAGAGGCCTGGTCTGCCGACATAAAGCAATGGCTTCTTCTCATGCTGAGTGATTGAGGATCCAGACCCCCACTAATCAAAGAAAGAAGGTGTAACTGGCAGGGAGACACCTAGAAATGGTTTGGACAGGGGTCAGTGCCCCCTGAACACAAAGACTTCAAAGACATGTAGGGGTATAGCTATGAGAGCTGAATCCCCTGAACGCTAGGCTGCTCAAGACTGAAAAGGATTGAAACTACTTCATGGTCAAGAGGAACCTCTGCCAAGGTAGAAACAGCTGAATAGACTGAAGGAAAGGACTGACACTTGCTCTGTGTTATGGGGCTGGCCTGCAGTTTGCTGATATAACCAAGGAGAGGCTAAGGGACTCTGCTGTTTGCTGTGTCCCGTTGCTTGAAAGGACTTTGCTGTTTGCTGTGTCCTGAAGTAAGTTGTCCCCAAGGGCCCGAGGAGAGCTGGCTCCCTGTTGTGGAAACTCAGGAACATAAAAGTTTCCAGACGTGTCTCAGCGACGCTGTGTGTGTGTGTGGCTTTTTCAGCCTGAGACCTTCGTAAGAACTGCCCCATGATCGTGTGCACTCAGAGTCCAATTGAGTCTCAGTGACGCTGTGTGCCTGTGCTTCATGCAGCCTGAGACCTTCGTGAGGATTGCCCTGTGATCGTGGGCACCCGGAGCTTAAGTGAGTCTCAGCGACGCTGTGTGTGTGTGCTTTGTGCAGCCTGAAACCTTCGTGAGGATTGCCTTGTGATCGTGGGCACCCGGAGCGTAAGTGAGTCTCAGCGACGCTGCGTGTGTGCCCTGTTGCAGCCTGAGACATTCGTCATTGCCTTCGGCCCGGAACGGCTTCCCCAGAGGAATTGTGCTGCCGGTCTGAGTCTGTCTTTGTCAAGGAGGGACCTCAAACCATCCCCGTTGGGAGGGCTGTGTTCCACTGCCCAAGATCAACACAGTTGCATCGGAGGCCCAAGTCGAGAGGAGAGGAGAGTGAGATTGCACCCCCTAGGTAACGCTTAGCGAGAGTGCGTGTGTCGTGCCTGGGGAGGGGTGCGGGCTACGAGAGAAGCTCTCTCAGCCTTTCTTCACTTTGCAGCGCGAGCTGAAGTCCGTATTGCGGCCTGTACTTGCAGAGGAGTGGCAGTACCGGGGCCTGAGTGTGGAGCTTCACTTTGTTTTACACCATACCCATGTTGGGGGCATATTTTGGCAGTAGCTAACCGCGAGTAAGCAGGAGTGGCATAGAGACCGTCCAGAGCACCATGATCGGTGCCGGAGTGCATTCTTTTAGTATTACGAACTGCCTGATTGTTGCATTGCGCATTGCATTATTTCTGCATAACGAACTACCTGATTGTTGCATTACGCATTGGATTATTTTAGCATAACGAACTGCCTGATTGTTGCATTACGCATTGCATTGTTTTTGCATTACGGACTGCCTGATTGTTGCAGTATACATTGCATTATTTTTGTATACCGAACTGCCTGATTGTTGCATTACGGATTCCATTATTTTGGCATTACGAACTGCCTGACTGTTGCATAACGAACTGCATTATTTTGACATTACGCAGTGCCTGATTCTTGCATTACGAATTGCATAGCATTAAGACTACATTGGATCATCTAGAATTGCTCATTAATACTGAACTTACAAGGACTGGCTGGCCTAATAACCGGCAAGGTGAAATATTACAAATACTTATATGTTGGATTTTTATTGTGTGGTCTCATTGTATATTTTTTTATAAATACATATAATTGGTGTTTTATGAAACTCGTGTGGAGTCAATTTGCGGTGTCATCATTTGGTTACCGAGAGCGGAGTTGCAAATACTTTACACATTTGCCTTGGAGATAAGCCTGGCTGCTTGTGCCAAGCTACCAAGCGGGTGAGCAGGGGCTATCTGAGAAGGTGTCCTTCCTTTCCCTGACTTATAAGCAAGGGTCCCTATTTGGCCTAAGGTACATACCTCAGGCAACCAGAGACCCCCAGTTCTAACTCCCTCATTATAAAATGAAAAAATATGAATGTTCAGGATTGGGTAATAGTTTATTCAGTGTAACAACATTACTGAGAAAACTGAATTAACGCTGTGAGTTGCAAGGAATTGCAGAGTTTGAATAGTCCTGAAGGAATGTTTCAGGATTCATTCCCAGGTTTATGCTCTAGGTATCACACCAGGTTCATTTAAAAGGATAAGGGGTTAGAAGCAGAGATTTGTCCTGTATGTCCAGAAACGTAATGAACCTCGCAGTGGCAGTTGGAGGATTACCCTGCAGGCAAAACATTATTACATGCCAACATGTTCTGGCTCCAAATTTATTGAAACTTTTGCGGAGCCAGTAGTGACGGTCATTATGCAAGAAAGTGAGTGCATAGGATGTGTGCTGGTGATACCTTTTGGGTGTTGCAAAGGTGGCACGACCTTGTCAAAGGTTTCGGTAGCCACTTTCGCTAAGGATCCAAGGTCAGTGCATTGCCAAGGTTGAGTTGTAGCAGCCTGGTCTCACATTAGCGTCTATAGTTCTCTATCAGATATGCCTGTGGCACCAAGTGCTTGTACGTATTGAAGGACATGTAAGCACAACTTCTACGTCGGAATGACTCCTTAGCAAGGGTGAATGAGATGAGTCTGGCTTGTTTATTGAGAATATGTTTAACCAGATTTTTTGTTAAAGGCTGGTCCCAGAGCGATTCGTGAGTGGCCTTATTGGATTTCTTCCCAGATTAGTGCCTGGAAGGGCTCTGTATCTGCTGTGCATAGCATAAAGGAGTATTTCAGGAGCCCTGACTTGTGGCCTAGGTCTTGTTCAATTATTCCAAATTCCAGCCTTAGTTGGGACTGTGAGGAGTCTCCTGGAAATCCGTAAAGAATATGGAAACTTTGCATTGTTCAACATTTAAAAACAATGTCAATTTGTTCGGGAATGCTTTGCCGCCATAAGCCAGAGTTAGGAATTGTTTTACCTTTACCACATGAAGCAGCAGACTCAGTGTTGGATTTGCTGTGTTCATCAGAAGTTACCGGAAGGCAAAGATGAGCAAAGCAAGTCTGGGCTTCACAGCATTCAAGTGCTGAAGATGGGAAGCACGGTCCTGAAGCCAAACTCCCTGATATTTATATAAGCTCATTCTCTTTACCAATGCACTGCCAAGTGCCATGAGCTCTTTTTGGTATGGCATTTCCTGAAAATAAGAATGTTCGTCTTTTCCAGGTTGAACATCACTTTGGTTTTTTTTGCAATATGTAGCCAGGGCATCAAGTACTCTTTGGAGGCCAACTCCACTTTGACTGAGTAAGACCATATCATCTACATATTGAAAGGATGAGATTGCTTGTTGATCCAGTTTTGGGGAATGTGAGTCTGCTTGTTTTGATTGAGTTGTAAAATCTAACAGGAATAAATTACAAAGTTGGGTTGACTAAGACGCATCCTTGCTTTAAACCTATGTTTGATTGAATTTTTAAAGACAGCAGATGATTTTCACCCAGCTTGATTTCGACCCATATCTTTGTGTACAAGAGCTGAATTGCACAGAGGAGATTTGATGGGATGTTCATCGCTTGTAATTTTTTCCAAATTAGGCCCCTTCGGACAAGGTTGAATGCCTTTGAGAAGTTCCAGAATTAGGTGTAAAGCAACTGGCTTTTGCTGATTGATCCTCCCACCAGTTTTTGAAGTGCTACCAGATTGTCCACAATGCTTGAGTTGGGCCTGAAGACAGTCTGGTTAAGAGGAATTAGCTTTACAGACTGCCCACAATTCAAAACAATTTAGGAGGAGCCTTGCGAAGTGTTTAGCCTCTGTGTCTAGCAAGGCAATCCATCTGTAGCTCTCCGGGTTTGGTTAAGGGTACTTTCTATAAATTGGGTGCAGCACAGAGCTACACAAGGAAACAGTGACCGAGTTTGTCACCAGGCAGCGCTACTACCCAGTCGATGTGCCATTGGATAGGGTAGGACGAGGATTTATAAAGGCATTGATACCTGAAGGTGCCAATGCGCTGGGCAGTAGAGAAGATGAGAGGAGAATGACGGGCTGCTGACTAAACAGAAAAAAGCCAAGTCTTCAGCAGTTTTTTGAACACCGGAAGCAATTCTACCTGGGAAATCAAGGAAGGTAGGGTATTCCAACGTTTTGCAGCAGTCACCGAGAAGGAGCGGCTGCCCCATCAGGCTTTGCGGACTCTAGGGGTGATCAATTTTCTATGGGAGGAAGATCTCAGAGCCCTCCCAGGCATGTACCATTTAAACATTGTTTTCAGCTGCTGCAAACCTTTATTCTGCAGGGCCTTGTGAACCGTGCACAGTGCTTTGAAAGAGATTTGCTTCCTGATAGGGAGCCAGTGCAGAGTGCAAAACCCCTCCTTTGCTGAGTGCCGTTAAGGGATATTAAGGATCAGCCTGGCAGCAGCATTTTGTACAACCTAAAGCCTGTTCAAGGAGGCTGTGCTAATATTCAGATACAAAGCATTACAGTAGTCAGGCCAGGAGGTAACTAGCGCAATGATCTTGGGCCAATGGAGTGCTGATGGAATATACAGGAGCACCTTTCTGAGAGTCTTTAAAATGTAAGAGCAAGTGCTGAAAGTGCAGCTAACCTGAGACTCGAAGGTCAGGCCCACATCAAAAATAACCCCCACGTTTTTTATTGTCTTGGCAGGAAGGGGACTGCAATCTCCCGGCCACCAGGTATTCGCCCGGATTGAAGTCTGAGGACCAAAAACCAGGACCTCATTTTTTTCTGCATTGATCTTATGGGAGTTATTCTGCATCCATCTGATAAGGCTATCCATGCACAGGTTACATTTCCCAGTGACCAACTGCAGACCATGAGAGATGGAAACAATGATCAGCGCATCGTCAGCGTAGGAAATCACCTGGAACCCAAAAGATCTGACCAGCTTGGCCAACGGGGACACATACACATTAGAGAGGGTGGGGCTCAGGAATGAGTCGTGGGGAATGCCACAGGGTAGGCTGAATGCCTTAGAACTAAAATCCCCATAGCTAACAACATTAGTTCTCTCTGTCAAGGAGTGGAGGACCTGCAGGGCCTTACCCGAGATTCCCACCTCTTTCAGACGTTGAACCATCCAAGTGGGAGAGACTGTGTCAAATTCCGCCGACAGATCGAGCATAATCAGCACTACCGAACCACCCTGGTTGACCTGCATGCCGATGTGATCAGTGGCAGCAATAACGACAGATTTGGTGCTGTAGTTGGCGGGGAAACTGTATTGAGACTGATGTAATATCTCATTGTAATCCAAGTGATTCATTAGCTCAATGTTGATGAACGTCTCTAGGATTTTTGCGGGGGCAGGAAGAAGAGAGATAGGGAAAAGATTTTTCAGTTCAGAGGGGTCAGCATTGGGTACCTTGAGGAGGGGCGTAATAATTGCCTCTATCCAAGCGTCCGGATAGCAGCTGGAACAGAGGATGTTGTTAAACACCTTGCAAAGAAAGTCTAGAATTGTGTTGGGGACCATCTTGAGAGTAAGGGGCGTTCAAGGGTCAGAGGGAGAGCCGGACTTGAGGCCCATAAGAAGAGTCAGAGTTTGTTGAACAGTGATCTGGGGAAAATTTGCAAGTGTAGCAGGGGTACTCCCCATCACGTCGTCCTGCATGACCTCCAGGCCCTGCAATTCTGCAGTTTTCACATGGTTGAGCTCCCTAAAGATTTTGAGGACCTTGTCCTCGAATTAGGTAGCTATTCTATCAGAGGGAACTTGAGAGGGGGCAACACTTGCATCCCAGAAGGTTCAAAGATCTCCTTGAACACCATGATCACGCTGAAGAGCATGATAGAGGAATTGTCTGCAGCTAGGATCATATTAGTGAAGAAGTGAGATTTAGCTTGAAAGATGGCTAGCTTATGCTTCTGGAGCAAAGCTTTCTGCTTGGTTTTCTCCCCAATACAAGGGTCTAGCTGCCATCTATGCTCCTGCCTGCAACACTCCCTTCTGAGTGATTTAAGTTTGTTCGAAAACCAGGGTGAAGTTGGTTTGGCTCTCTTAAAAATGCGGTCTTTAAAAGGAGCAGCAATATCTAAGGCTTGAGTAATCCAGTTGTGAAAGCCCTCTGCAGTAGGGAGGAAGGGACTGTGCCTTCCAGCCCCAGCAGAGGCCAGAGCCGCCTCCCATTTGGGAGCAGAAAGCTTGCTCAATCTCCTGTAGAGGATGTGTCTTGGGGTGATGCTGTCCTCCACAAAAGTGGGGGGATTCTGACAGACCTTAAACAAAATCAGCGAGTGGTCGACCCAGCTTAGTGGCTGTACATCTTCAATCATTAAATTACAATGATTGGTGAAAATGTCATCTAAGATATGGTCAGCATTCTGGGTGGGGGATTGAACAAGTTACTCAAAGCCCAAAGACGACATAAGTTCCAGGAGGTGCCGTGAATCAGTGTCCTGTTACTTCTCAAGATGGTAGCTGAAATCTCCGAGAATGGTGGTATGAGAATATTCGGGCTTCACGTTTTAGGGCTGAAAGGAAGAAGTGTCTTCTCTTTCACTCCTTAGGTTTTGAGGGAAGAGAAGTCTTTAAATATCGCCCAGATATTGTATTGGGGGAGGGCGAGTAATGAATATCGAGAAGCGGTTAAAAGTTAGTGATCAAGTTTGATGTGCAACCCAGTATAGTTGTGTTAAGGCACACACTTTTTAAACGCACACAGCTACAAAGTGAAAATGTTGATACCTATTTAAGCGCTTTGCGCAAATTGTGTTCTGAATGTCATTATGGGGAATATAGTGACCAGCTCGTCAGAGACCAATTCATTCCACATTGTTGCAGATTCAACAATGTGCCTACTATGGGCAATCCAAGTTTGGAAGAGGTCATAAAGATTGCGAAGAGAGCACACTTATTGGTGAAATAGCTTAATGTGAATTGCACCTCAAAGGAATCTGTTCATGCGATTGCTGCAGCCAGTGCTACCAGCAAAACTGTGCGTAAAGAAAAGTCAAATGAGAAGGTGTTAGTCAAAAGAACAAACATTTGCTATAGATGTGGATATGCTCCACATGGTAAAGATATCAGATTTTGTCCTGGTAAGAATGCCAAGTGCCACAAATGTGTTGGAATAGGACATCTTGCAAAGTGTGTCAGTCTAATGTTAGTAAAACTGACAAAGTTAACTGTGTTATACAGGATGAATAGTTGTGTGAAAATGATCTGGTCCAAAATTTTAAAGACATGATTATGGCGATCACGGATAAAGGGGTAGTTTCTGGTGATCCGTCTAATTGTGTAGACTCCTATGTAGAAGTGTTTGTGGGTGGAGTTTGTTTGAAGTTACTGGTAGACTCTGGTGCCCGCATAACAATGATTTCATATGATTTGTTCAAGTAATCTTGGGGGACAGGTCTCCCTTTCCTCCTGAAAGAGCACCCGTCTCTTACGAGGGACGTAGAATTGATTTGGAGGGGTTCATTGAGGATGTGTTAGAACTCAGGGGGTGAAAGATACAGGGGAAAATGTATGTGGCGGTTCGAAGATTAAACATCCTTAGATGGTATCATCAAGGGCTATTCGGAATGGAATAGTATTAAGACCTGGTACCAGCGAACAGGTTCTGGTTATTAAAGACAATCCTGATTCTCTCTGTTTAGTACATGAGTTTCCCAAAGTGTTTTCTGACTCACTTGGAAAGATAGTGGGATTCAAGCACAAGATAAAAGTTTAAAAAAAGACGCTCTACCAGTGAAGCACAAGGTCAGGTCTGTGCCATCTAGCCTAAAGGGGCGATCATAATACGGAATTGGAAAAATTGCTTAAGTGTGATCTAATTGAACCTGTAGTATCTAGTTTGTGGTTAAGTCCTTTGGTTGTCGCATGAAAACGGAATGGCGATATGCATTTGTGCATCGACCTGAGAAGTCTTAACCAAGAAATTTGGGTAGACTCACATCCTCTTCTTAAATTTGGCGAGCTGTTGGAAGAACTGAGGGACGCCGAATGGTTTTCAAAGATAGATCTTGCCTCTGCGAACCTTCAAGTCTTGTTGGATGATGAATCTCGCCATTATACAGCTTTTAACTCCCCTTTTGGTACATTTCATGTAAGACGCCCTTTGGACTTGCCTCTGCGGCTTCCATGTCCTATGTCCCAACGCATAATGCAGACAGTGCTTCAAGATGTAAGGGTTGTAGTCATCTTACAAGATGATGTGCTTTTTTTTTTTAAACATTTAGATGAACATGATAAGGTTTTGGGGACAGTGCTTGGTATTTTTGAGTAGAAGAGAATTGTTGTTAAAAAAAAAATATGAGTTTTGGAAGAGAGAAATAGAATGTTGGGGACATTTTGTTTCTGCTAAAGGTGTCAGCCCGAGGCCAGGTCTGGTGAAAGCAGTTGTCGAATGCCCATGTCCAAAAAACAAGGATGAGTTACGCTCTTTTTTGGGGCTGTGTGAGTTGTACTCATGTTTCATACCTGATTATGCCAGTAAAATGAAGGTCCTTTGAAATATGTTAAGGACGAATGTCACTTTTGAGTGGGATGTGAAATGTCAAGAGACATTTGACTTGGTCAAGTCAGAAATGGTTAATGCAAAAACCCTTAGTGCATATGACCTGGCTGTTCCCTGTACTATTACAGTTGATGCCAGTAACTATGGTTTAGGGGCAGTTTTGACTCAATCTTCAGGTGTGAGTGAAGTTACTATCAGCTACGCTTCCAGAGTATTGCGTGATCCAGAGCTATATTACTCTGTGATTGAAAAGGAGCTTTTGGCGTACTATTCGCATTGTGAAAATGCCGCTCCTAGATCAATGTGGGTGAAACCTATCTGCAAACTAATAGGCACCCGCAGACACGAAGAGGCATTAAGAATCTTATGCACTGACCCCAGTCTCCCAATTACTATAGCTGTGGCTAAGTTCCTAAAATGGGCTTGGGTAATTCGGCTAAATCAGTTACGGCAGTAAAATGGAGGATTTTATATTCATTCACTCAAATTAGTTGTGGAAAAGAGGGGATGTATTCTTTTAACTGAGCTCTGAGTAATTTTACCCCGGACTGTATATACTGATGAGTTTTAAGGATATAAGATATTCGACATAGTCTCTCAAAGTTTAATCATGTTTTAAATATTTATTGTATACATTTTAATGGATTTTTATATTGAAAATGTGTATTTTATGTATTGCTTTTATGGCTTAACTGTCGAATAAAGTTTATGAATGAATGAAAAGTTCAGTACTTACATTTGGGGCAGGAAATTTGGCATCCAAACTGACCATACGTCTCTTGTATACATTCTGGGGGGGGTAGCGTCTTAAATATGCCACGCCTCGTATTGTACAGCTGACTACTAAACTTCTACAGTATGATTTTGTTGTTAAGCACATCCCAGGAAGAGGGCGGGGCTAGCTCATGGACAAGATGGCCCCTTGAGCCGGGGATCCGTTGTGTAGTCCAACAATCCTGCAGAGATCCAACAGCATTTGCAACATTAGGCATTTCGCACCGACACCCAAGATATCGGAAGGAGAGCTGATCCGAGCCGTCGGAGTTAAAAATCGGTGGTACATAGCAGCGGTTACGGCGCAGTAAAGTTGAGGAGAGGTCGGGCCACTGCATCCTCTGGCTGAATTGTGTGCGACGGACAAGGAGCGTAACGAGACGTGTGGCAGGCGCTCCGGACTGAAGGACTGAAGGTGGAAGATGGCAGCGCAGTAAGTCTGAGTCCGTAACACAATATGTCTGTGCGCGGATCGGCCATTGAAAGTGGCACTGCCGGAGGAACACACGTGCAGGAGTGGTGTAGTCAGCCCCGTACTGCGGAGCGCAGCCCGATAACAAGGCTTGGGCTAGAACGGAGCTGCGAGGCATTATCAACCTGGTGTGCCCAAAGGTGTGGAACGGTGGGGGCTGGCACTAGGGGACTACCCGGAGGCTGCGGATAATGACACCCAGGGAGGCCTGACAGATATGGGTGAGTGAGGAACTGACGGCGGCTGCTAGAAGAGGTGGGATCTTGACTACTGAACACGGGAGGGGGACCTAATGAGCTAGGCTGACTGCGGAGCGCGCGAGTATCAAGCCCCTCCGGCGTGCAAACTACCGGGGGTGTGGATCTGTTTAACTCGGACTCGCTTCCAAGCTCTGAGGAGGGATTACAGCAGTGAGAGTTGAAGGCTTCAGCGGAGGATTGAGAGTGGTGGAGTTAGTGCATACCGATTGCACAACCGGGGATGACTAGGGCTTGGCCAACTGTCTCCGCTGCACGCCATTGATCTTGAAACGGGCGGAAAGAGCCCACTGGTGGTGCATTACTGTGAAGCACAAGACTTCGGACTGCTACACGCAAATTCCTGGCAGGAGGTTCACACAAAACGCATAGTATTCACTGCTTGGGTGCAGGAGGCCCGCAGACACTTCGTCCCACCGAAGAAACAGTTACGTGACCTGGGTGTTGATTACACCATGCTATACCCGGCGAAACTTAGAGTCAATAGACAAGGACGTTCACACATTTTTACAGACCTCAAGGCATTACAGCAGGCAATCAAAAACTGGACCAAAGCACAGCGGGAGAGCCCGGAGAGACGACTGCTGGAAGAAACTACCAGAGGCTCGTTAGAAGACCAGGACTGACTCAGTGAGACTCTGATCACCAGGAGAGTAAGATAATGGAGCGGTAGGGAGTCTGGAGGGGGATGAAACTTGTGGTAATTCTGGGTCGTACATGCTGAACAACGTGTGGCCTGACAGTTCGAAGAGTGTCTTTCCTCTCCTACAACTACATATGAGGGGAAGTGTTGTTTGGAAAACGGTAGGAATGAGTCAGATCTGGTACAGCGAGTGACTCTGCAGGGGTGCAGGGCGCGGCCGCCCTTGCTCCACATCGAGGGGGCGGGAAGCAGAAGGCACAGACACAAAATGGGGGGAACTATGGACGGAATATGTTGTAAAGTAAATGCTGTAAATTGATACTGATTACGCGGGGAGTCAGGGCTAGAGTGAGTAAATGTCATTATTTGTCAGTGTTCCATATAAGGAGCTACCTCTGCCTATGAGTGCCTTGCACACATTTGCATTTTGGGAGGGTGCGTGGGAGGGGGGAGTGTGGAGATTGGGGACTGTTTTGGACTCTCATGCAAACGAGTTGGGGAGGTCTGCTGTGGAAGGTGGGTGGGAGAGGAGGGGGGTTGCTTTTGAATGGGATATGTTGGGGGGCTTGTTTTTGTTTAAACCTATGGTACACTGTACAGGAGCACACAGCGAGTTGGACTACATGATGAGTACAGGATATTGTTATGATGGCACGTAATGCAACTAACACTCGTAACCCAGTGGATTGTATGAGGGCAGTGACTTGGAATGTTAGAGGACTTAACGACTACTGTAACCTTAGGAAAGTGCTCAGTTACTCAAACAGGCAAAATGTGGACGTAGCCCTGCAACAGGAAACGCATCTTCCGCAAGCGAGCCCTATGCTACGGAGTAGAGGACTGCCAGGGAACACTAATTTGGCAGGGTTTACTTCACATGCAAGAGGAGTGCTGACATGGGTCATACCCAGAACACCCTTTAAACTCACACAGCTACACTCAGATATAGAAGGTCGCTATGTAATCTCTAATTGTAAAGGCAGGGGTTTGGACTTGATTATTGTTAATGTGTACGCCCAAATTACAACAGCCCTGAGTTTTTTAGGACATTAGCCAATGTGACCAAAGGCTTTCGGACTGCACAGTTCTCATGGGGATGGCGATTTCAATCGAGTACGTAACCCGTATCTTGACAGATCGACGGGCCCTTCGAGGAGGCCGGCGGCATCTGCAAGGATGCTGGACGGTATAATGGTCAGATTAGACCTATGCGAAGTGTGGCGAGCCCGCAATGGAGATAGGGGTGGCTACACACACTACTCTGCTTACCACAACATACACACGTGAATTGACTACTGGCTTGCCTCCTCCTCCTTAATTAACCAGATTCGACACTGTGTGATACTACCGCGCAAACTTTCTGATCATTCCCCACTGCTACTGGTCCTCGTCACGCCGAAAAAGACTCTGCCGCCATTAACGTGGCGTTTTCCTCCATATTCCCTTTTAGATCTGCTGTTTAAGGAGGAACTGGCAGAGGCCATAGAAACTTTTTTAACACGAATATTGGTTCGGTAGACAACTTCCAGACTGTATGGGAAGCGTTCAAGGTGTATATACGAGGCATTGCAATGTCTAAACATTCGGGAGTGCTGAGGGCCATTCAGAAAAAGTGTCAGACCTGGAACAAAAACTGGAAGACCTGGAACGCCAGCAGATCGCCGGGGGGGTGTAGAGATAGAAAAAGAGATCAAATAACTGATAGAGGAATACCACGACGCTGCAGACAGCGAAGTAAAACATATGGGCAAGTACGCAACAGCACGCACCTATGGGGAGAGCGATCGGCCGGGATCAGGATTGGCATGGATGATGAGGGCGAGGCATAGCAGGGTGCATAGCTTGGAAGTCAGAGCTATCGATGGGACACTATTAATAGATGATGAGGCAATTGCGGATCGCTTCAAACAATTTTACTCGGACCTGTACACTTCACGTTCGGAGGGGACGGACGAGCAAATTTTAGATTACTTGGAACATATTAGATTACCATTCCTTTCTGATGTGCACAGAGAGTTTCTAATGCAACCAATTGAGAAAGATGAAATCTCGGAAGCCCTAGCGGGCAGGAGAGCGTGCAGTGCCCCGGGGATGGATGGCCTAACGGTCTCCTTCTATAAAGCCTTTATTGACCACACCTAGCTACTCTGTTCGATGACATGTGTATCTCTAGCACTATGCCACAATCCATGAGAGAGGCCCTTTTTGTCGCTATCCCCAAACCAGACAAGCCACCAGAGGAGTGTGGCTCGTATCGCCCCCTCTCCCTACTTAACGTAGATACCAAGATCTTTGCTAAAATATTGGCTAACAGACTCGTCCTGCTGTTCAATATCCTAGTTGCACTGGAACAAGCTGGGTTCATCCCAAATAGGAACCTTACATATAATATACGCACAGTGTTTGGAACCATGCAACATGTGAGACAGGAAACCTAGGCAATAGCAGCCTTTTTAGATATGGAAAAAGCTTTCGACTCGGTAGAGTGGGGGTTTATGAGGCAGGTCCTGACGAGGATGGGAGTGGGGTCGGTCTTTTTACAGTTAATAGGAATACTATATTATAGTCCCACGGCGCGTATTCGCTTGGGCGAAATGATTACCGATCCGTTCCCCATTTCTAGAGGGACAAGGCAGGGTTGCTCTCTGTCCCCACTGCTATACGCACTGGTGGTAGAGCCACTGGCATGTGCACTACGAGAATATCATGGAAACGAGGCAATATGATTCCCGACGTATAGAATAGTGGTGTCAACCTACGCAGATGATACGCTGCTATATGTGCGGACCCCAAAACTAACTTGTCCACAATCATCAGGGAAGTTGTTCGCTTTGGGGAGCTATCAGGTCTGAAGGTTAACTGGGCGAAGTCGACAGTGTTTCCTCTCACCTCCGCCACGGTGGAATTTGATATGGAATATCCACTCCAATGGACAACTGACTCCATCAGATATTTGGGCATTCGGCTGCAAACTGATTCTGACAAATTCTTTGGGGAAAACTACGGCATGGCCATGGCTAAACTTGAGGATGACATAGAGCTATGGTCCAACCTCCCATTATCACTAATGGGACGAATTTTGATTATGAAGATGATAGTTTTGCCTCTGCTACTGTTTTTATTCATGAATATTCCGATAGTTTTACCGCGTACCTACTTCCATTGACTGCACCCGTCATGATAAAATTGGCATGGGCGGGGAAACAGGCGAGAGTACAGTGGAAAGTCCTCACTCTGCCATATCACATGGGAGGACTGGGGGAGCTGGATTTTGAATTATAGCATAGGGCAGCGCAGGGAGCTCTACTACATGCCTGGATACACGGTGAGGCGGATATCCCTTTCCTGCGCATGGAGAGACTGTTTGCTGACCGATCCCTCTACCCGCCCCGATATTTGAGCCTATGGAAGGCAGAACGGGTATTTTAGATTCTATAAATTCGATCTGACATGCGTGGCATAGTATACTACAGCAGCAAGCTGGAGCATTATTATATTCACCAGATATGCCTCTTGAATGGACGCGGTGACTAGAGCCATGTAGGGATAGGGGCGTGGTACGGGCGATGCGCGCATTTTCTCTGGAAGTGACTGGGGACCTTTTCCAGGATGGGGTAGTGATGACCTAGGAGCAGATTGAGGGAGCTGCGAATGCTGGCAATCTCCTGAATAGATTCCAGTACTACAGGGTACGTAGGGCTTCCGCGACATGCTGGGAGATGACTTAGTAGAACCCCCAGAAGTACGGGAACTGACCCATGTTATCAAGGCTAAATCTCCCTGCAAGATTACAACTGTTATGCACAAACTAACCATCGCGCACAGAGAAAATAAATACACCGTGGCTAGGTTAGCTTGGAAAAGAGATCTACAGATGACGATTGACGACTCTATGTGGTCCTACTGCTACACGAACACTAGAAAGATTTTGCTTCATGGCAGGCATTGGCTCATACACTTTAAGTAAATTAATAGGGTCTATTATACCCCAGAGAGGCTCTGCAAGTACGGCCTCCAGGAGGAGGCGACTTGTGAAAGATGTCAGGCCCCGACAGCAGATTTTATGCACTTGGCATGGCAATGCCCGGGGATACATGATTATTGGGTGGAAATATTCAGAGAGCTGGGGGAGGTGGTGAAGACGGAGTTCGAGCCGGACCCGGTGGTGGCACTTCTGGGAACTTTCCTAAAGCCATCCATAGGATGGTGGATTTGGGGCTCCAGATGGCCAAGCGAAGGGGAGTAAAGAGCTGGATGAGAGGCCCAGTCCAGACATTGTGACAATGGTCACACGATATGTTGTACTGTTGCATGCAGTCAGAGAATTACACTGAGTTGTTCGCGCCTAGAAGTCGACCAAAGAATTTTTGGGGACTATATATGACATACAAAAATTGTCATATAAGAATTACAGGGCTCATCAACATAGAAAACGCAGACAACGAGTCACCAAGGAAATCCTTACTGTGTGTTGACTGAGATCTGTTTTCGAAAGAGACCGTTAGGTGGCAATCGCGTGCGCGGTACCAGAACAGCAGAGCAGAGCAGAGCAGCAGCAGCAGAGCAGAAGCTGTGCCGGAGTCGAAGTTGCACCGGAGGCAGTGTGCAGTGTGTAGCGAGCGGGCCCCTAGGACTGGGGGAGCCCTGTCCGCTTGCCAACCGACCACAGCCTCATCTCCAACTCAAGGTCGAGGTGCCTAGCCGAGCGGCCACACAGCAAAAAGTTGGTTCAGGCTCCGGCGCAACCCGCTCCACCTACGGACCTGCCCGCCGGCCCGCTTGTTTGCTAGTTTGGAGCCATCTGGAGCCGCAAAGGAGCGGTGAGGAGCGGCTTTGCCCGAGGAGGGCGTGGAGGGCGCTTTGTGACTGGTGTCCGGTGTCCGGCGTCCAGCTCTGTTCAGGCAAGTAACGAGCAACAAGTTAGCAATTGCGCAACTCAGGCGTTATCCCTTCATCCTTGTTGCCTCTGCCATACAGCCCAGGGAGTCAGGGGGACCTAAGGGAGTGAGGCCAGCCGAGTACAGGGCGGGGCCCAGGGTCAAAGCACGAGCGCGGCTACCGTTAGAGGCAGCTGCCAAGTAAGAGCCCGGGGGGCAGCCTAGGCCAATCTGACTAGGTCCGATTTGGCGGGAGGCACCTCTTGAGGGCTCCTCTCGTCTGCAAGACCAGTCCCACCATACTTCCCTTACCACTTCTCGCCTCCCCCATTGATCCCAGTAGCCATCCAGTTACCACCACCCAGCTCTCACGCCTGCCACAACTTCACTCCCCTGTGCAGGATAAAAATGCGCTCTGGAACCAAACGTCAGGCGCCATCATATAAAGCACCATGCAGCAAAAAGCCCAAAAAGTCAGACGCCCCTAAGCAAGCGCAAGTAACTCCGCCCCTAGTCGTCTTGCGGCAAGGTGGGACCGCTGGTGACGGTGAGGGGACCAGCGAGGCAGAAGGACTCCTCCAGCCCCCAACCAGCCCGGGACGTTTACCAGGCTTTCAACAAAGATCAACACATTCTTCTTTTTAAAAGACCCCGTTTCAGCTCTGTTGGCATCAACAAGGGAATCAAGGAGCTTACCAAGTCCTATTCAACCAGACAAGACGACAAATCATAGCCACTCCGGAACTTCACACAGTAGCAAATTGCTGATGGAACACATTCAAATTTTAGAATCTTTCACTCAACATCTACAGGCGTCATCAACTGAGCAAGCGCTCAAACCCACTAAAAAGAAAACTGAACTGGTTCAGGCAATGATTCACAACTCCAGCTCCCCATCGAAAAAAATGAAAACAAACAAGACTGGGCAAAACCTAGTCCTACCCTCATCCATATCTCCTGGTCAGGGCTCACTGGAAATACTCTTCAATGTCTCCATCGATAAATCGACCATGGGGGCAAACATTCATGAGCTCGATCATAACAATTCCCAAATTGACCCTGGTTCCGGTAAACCAAAAGTGCAGTCAATCAAGAGATCAACGAGGCCCGATGACCATTTTGCCCCCCTGTCCGCCCATCATCTACCCAACTCGGACTCAGCGTCATCGCTCCCGGTCCCAAGTCTTTCTTTGCAAGAACTAAACCTAGATTTAAATCTGGACTACGACCAAATAGTAGTGGAGCAAAACCGGAGCCCAGTGGCATCCACGCCCCAAAAAGCAGCCACTCCTACCACAAACCATAGAATCCTAATTGATGACAGCTCCGGAAACAATAGTAACCATCAAAAAAAAAACTCAGTCGCACATATCAATCTCCTCATCAAATACAACCTTACAACGGGAAGAGCAAAAAAAGAGCTACTGCAGTCAAGTTCCCTCTGGCTCCTGGGGGAACACTTTGATCAGCACTTTGGATCAGGCCATAAAGGCTCTCAACTTTCAATCAGATAAGATGGAGGTCCAAATTGACTTGATTAATGACATCGCAGAGCATAATGCCCAACTCAGCTCCAAAACAGACACAATTATTACTCTTCTGACAAATAAAGAAACCATGGGATCTCCCCTCCTAAAACAGGCCCAAACCAACATAGGTTCTGCAAGCCCCTTGTCCAGCTGTGGATGCGGGAGCATCATCGAGAAGCTGGCATCACTCCCCGTAATACTGAAAGACATTCTGGGAGCAGTTAAAAAAAGTAACAATCAGAAGACAAAATTAGCCCCACTAGGAGAAAATCCTAATATGAGGAAATCAAGCATTTCAATCGCTCACCTCTCGGTACACAAGAGCCCAGAAAGGGATATGGACCCCGCCTTGCAACATCACTCAAAGGCTCAGCACAAAGCTTCTCCAAACTTGGCTGTTCGGCCACTTAAAGGTACAGAAAATCCTGATCCTCTGCTCCATGACAACATGACCAAAAAACTAAGGAAAAGAGCGATGAAAGCCAGGTCCAAACCGAAAAGTAACCAAAAGATCACTATTGATAATTTCTTTGTAAAACCTCCGATCGATCCCTCAATAGATATTGGACCAGAAAACATCCCTTCAAACACTGCCGTTAAGCCGTCGGAAGGTCAACACCCCCCTCAGGCAAAAGCCCTGTCTGAAAACTCAAAACCGTGGATACAACCCAGCCGTGTAGATCAGGCTTCACCTGAAGGTCTGAGCAAGTCCCTAAAGGCACTGGATCCCTGCACAAACATAAAACCAGGCTCGACCCCTCCATCAGAAACAATATCAATTATGAAAAGTCCTCGTTTTACCTCAAAGGTAGGGCAGATACCCCCCACAAGGAAATCTATCCGCAACCGGGTACAACTTGCTTAGAAAAAACTGCCCATCTCAGCCACCTTCAACAAGCACAAGTGGACGTACCTCACCGTGGAGGAAGCAACGAAGTAGCGACCAAATACACATTCAGGTAGCACACGACCTGACCCCTATAAAAATAACTAAAACTGGGACTGATAGACAGTGCATTAAACAAAAAACAAAGGTCCTAGCGGGAACAACCCAACACAAAACGCGAACCAACGACTCACAAATGACCATCTCTCCGATTATAATTACAAAAACCAGGCAAAATCGCAATTGCACAGTCCGGCCTAACCCCGCTATACAATCCAAAGACAACCATATGTCACGAATCGCTCTTTCTCCCGTAAGGGGCATCAGGGAAAAGGGCATTACAGGGAGCGTGATCCAAAAAACAACTACAATTTGCTCTGCAAATAAGCTCAACTCTCTAGTTCCACGACCACAAGATCCACCAGTAATTTCAACCGCAGAACTAGAACCAATCCTGACATTTACCCCCGAATATGAGACAAAGGGCTTGCACGACATCCTAAACAGAGGAAACTTGTTAAGACCATTTGGTCTTGTTCCCGAGCTTAGTGGAATATCTTCACAAGATCTAGTTTCAGTCGAGTTCAGTCCAAAATCCGAGCACTCAAACTCCGAAGTCTCCGTTACCACTTGGGCTACTACGGAGATAGCAGTAAAGATTTTCGAAAACAGAGGACCATTCGAACATTGGGGTATTACCCTCAAGCAACACACGTGCCTGAGATATCCTTTTCCGCTTGCAAAAAGCTTACTGAACATAAACAGGGAGGATTCTTCCATCTGTAAGCAAATTTCATGTCTCCAGGGCGCCCGTTCGGCTACTATAGTCCAAGAGGCCGGTGAACCCGACAGATGTCTAACGCAATCTCGTATTGGTGGGTCCCCTACACAGGATTGGTCATGGATTTGTCAATCCTTAACCAAAAGTATTCCTAATAACCACGAACAGCTACTACAATGTATACGGCCCAACTCTGCGTTTAAGAAGACGGTTAAAACGTCTAAAATAGGCGTCTGCAGTTGGAACATTCCTGGGTTCAGTGGTATGTACCAAGACAGCGAGACACAACTGTTCTTTCATCAACACGATATTCTTTTACTACAAGAGACGTGGAACCTGGCACCCCCGCCATCCCCGGCTTCACCAAATTCATATCCTAGCCGAGAGAACGTCCAGAGTGGAGGGCTATCCACATACATCTCGCAGAGACTAAAATGGGAGCTGGAACCACTGGACGTGGGTCTTCGCTGGGTTCAGGTAACCAAGATCTCGACAAAACCGGGACTGCAACTGCTATTAATAAACATTTACATTCACCCTGAGCAATCAAAAAAAATGAGAAATTGGCCGTCCTTATTAAACTTATAAAAACACTCCTGAAAACAAACCTTCAAAGCTTGCTGTTACTATCAGGCGACTTTAACCTTAACCTAATTCAAGAAGATCAAAACAAACAGACCTCAATGACAAAAACCCGGGTAGAGCCCATTGCATCAACCCTTAAGCAACTGTCATTGCAGGGACTAACAATTCTAAATCCCGTATCAACAGGTACAGCCTCAGCACCACCGACGTACATGAGTGGCAAGTTATCGTCAACTATTGACTTTACTTTTGTCAGTAACATCCTGTTTGACTCTGTAACGGGCTATGAAATCATAACTCGAATAGAAAGTGATCACTGTCCACAAATTTTCTGGATCAACACAGGGGTGCCGGAGTCTGCCCAGTTAACTGTTCTCTCTCACCAGGAAGAGAAGTTTAATTTACGAAAACTGCGATGGAGGGGCAGTGGTACGAAAGCCATCTTCGAATCCGCAAGTAGATTCTTTTCTCAACACAAAAATTACCAAAACGAAGATCTGGTTTTATCTTGGATAAATCTGTTAGAAAGTTTGTCTATTAAACACTCGGTTCACCCTGCACCGCACCATGGCGCGTTAGTCCCACGGGAACCCTGGTTTACCAACAATCTAAGGGAGGAAAAGAGAAAAATAGCCCGGGCGTAACGGAAGGCATCAAGGAACATTACCCAGGGCCCCACGTCAAACCACCTTCTTGTTAGGAGAACGAGAAATAACTATCGTAAAATGGTGTGGAAAGCCAAGACAAACCACAAGGAAGAGACGTGGGCTAAACTGCTAGTAGCTAGTAAAAAGCGAAACACGAGGAACTTCTAGGGCATTATTAATAAATTAAACCACGCTGACGCAATATCTCAGGATCCCGGCATTAGCAAACAAAACTGGGAAGCCCACGTAAAAAACTTCTACTTAAAAAGGGAATCATGTGCCCCAGTAAACCACCATCGTCCCAACAACACTACAACGACTTTAAGTTTCTCGAAAGGACTGTCAGATAAGTCATTAAGTCACCCTGACATAGGAAGGTCCAATAACCTGGGGATTCAGCTGGACCTATTTTCCTGTGACAGAGTCAAAAGGTTCATTAACCATCTTAAAACCGAAGGCGCACCAGGGCCCAATGGCATCCCCAACGCAGTATTCAAACATAACGCTGACTTTTGGGCTATCCATCTTTCCGCCTTGTTCAATCAAGTTTTTGCCAGCAACCAGCAGCCTCCTTCGTGGACAGGCAACATCATCCACCCAATTTTCAAGAAGGGAGACAGGAGATTGCCTCAGAACTTTCGGCTCATATCTCTAATCGACGTGGAAGCCAAACTATACGCTTCTTGTATATTGGAGGAGATCCAGGATTGGGCCAACACTAACAACCTAATCCCAAATTATCAGACGGGCTTCAGAAAAGGGACAGGGACTGCAACAAATCTCACGCTCTAGCACTCCTGATGGAAAGAGCCAAAACTAACAACAATCGGCTATATGGCTGCTTCATTGATATTAGAGCGGCTTTTGACCGAGTCAGCAGGGGGAGACTTTGGGCAAAACCTACCGAGTGGGGGCTGCCAAAAAATGGCCTCAACGCTCTCATGCTCCTCTATACAGACACTTGGGCTAGGGTCAAACAAGGACAGGGTTCAAGCCTCACGTCTAAAATTCCAACCGAGGACGGATTAAAACAGGGCTGCGTCCTGGCTCCATGTTTATTCAATCTATACCTGGCAGATCTAGGAAAAAGGCTCGGCCAAATTGTAAGCCATGCTCCGAAACTCGGTAACACCCCAATGCCAATTATCCAGTTTGCCGACGACATTGTGCTCCTAAGCGGAACCCCAATTGGGTTGCAAAGGCTGATAAACGCTCTATATCTCTATCTCGACGAGGAACATCTGGACCTAAATAGAGAAAAGACAAAAGTAATACGTCTTATAGAGCGAAAGCCCATCAAATTTAATTGGACATTTAACCATCTTGCCATAGGGGTACAGCCCTACTATCGGTACCTGGGGGTCACCCTAGGCAAAGAAAACTAAAAAAAATAACATTCTGCAGTCCTAAAAGCCAAATCCCAGACGTTAATTTATGGATACATGCGTCTCCAACAAAAACTGGGTGGCCCAAATTACACCCATCTTCTTAAAGTAATGGCCGCTCAGATCTTACCAGCACTGTCGTACGGTCGGGTCACCTGGCTTGGGGGGGAGGCCGGTATATTAAACACTCTGCAAAACAAAATCTACAAAGTAGTTTTCAAATTACCGAAGTGCGCCTCGCCAGCCCAGGTGCGACTTGAATTTGGTCTTCAGAATCAAATCTTCAGGTCCAAATCAAGGTTTGTAAAATTTTGCCACAAACTCCGTGCTGCTGATCCACACACATTAAATAATCAACATTGACTCTACTCATCGCTGGGCCACCCATCTTCAAATTTGCCTTTCGGATCTCGGATTGCTTGAAGCATGGAACAAAAAAATTGACCAGGCTAGTTTTTGAAAAATTGCCAACTTAAATTCAAAACTGAAGTCATTACTGGAAGACAAACAAACACTGACCCTTCGACACTATGCCTGGACCGTTATTTCTTCCTATTCACTCCAACAACCCCAGGTTTACTTGGCAACACATATTAGCCAACACTTAAAAAAGATTCTCATCGACCTACGCATGGGCCTTCACGAGTCCAAGGACCTAAGACCTTCCTGGAAATCCCAAGACAACTGCCCAAAATGCAGACTCTGCGGTTACCAAAACGAATCTTTAATTCATTTATTTTGTGTGTGCCCATTCCTCATGGTATCCAGAAGACAGTTTTTACGGGACATATTAAACAAAATGAACATAAGAACATGTCGCCAGGCCGTTATAATTTGGCTGGGAGGTTCATCACCAATCCTGACTTGTAGGGGTCTTAAATTTATGATTGAGATTGGAAAGCAGCTACAGGTCCGTGCATGATGTGGTAATATATTGTCTGAGGTCACTCCCTTATGTCGTTAGCGACGGGACCTGACGTAGTTTTAACCCTTTTTAACTTTGATATTGACTCTTGTTTTAGCAGTTTAATGTAATTTGTCATGTGTATTTAGGCCAATTGTACCTTTGCTATTATAAGGATTTTTATTAATTCAACAATAAAAAATATTCAGATTCTTCTGACATACAAAAATTAGAGGCGACCGGGAGGAGGAAAGGGTGGAGGAGGGGACAGATATAGAGGTAGAGGTACACACCACTGACAGCACGAGCGGAGACTAGGTGCCACATCAGACAGAGACAGTTGGAGGGCAGTCGAGTGCAGCTGCAGTTGAAGAAAAGGCAAGGGGGTGATCGGGAGGAGGTAGGGAAGCGTAGGAACCTGGGGACATCGGGGTGAGTCTGTTGTAACTCCCTAGAGTGCAGATACCGATGATGTTCTTTGGGACTGTAGACAACATGTATCACTGAGCTGAGGAGAGTCCACAGAGACACGACACAGAAATTCCAAAGGAATTTCTGTTTGTTCCTCAACATCATCGCTGCCTGCCCGGAACCGGTTGTTGGCATACTGGCTGTGTATGAACATCATATAGTAAGCTTGATTGGCCTGGAGGCCGTGTACTTGTGTAATAGTACAATCACTCAATAAATCAATCAAGGAATTTGTAAAGCGCGCTACTTACCCGCTAGGGTCTCAAGGTGCTGGGTGGGGAGGGGCGGGGAGCTGCAGCTAGTGGTCGAAGAGCCAGGTCTTGAGCAGTCTTCTGAATGCCGGGAGGTCTGTGGTCTGTCGTAGGAGGAGGGGGAGGGCGTTCCAGGTCTTGGCGACACTTTAAATATTTTTTGTTTCTATTCAAAACAGACAACCAGGATCAGCTGGGTGTCGTCGGCATAGGAGATTATGTTGAGGTCGTGTAGTCTGGCGATGCGAGCGAGGGGAGCCATGTAGACATTGAACAGCGTCGGGCTGAGAGAGGATCCCTGCGGGACACCGCAGATGGTTTTAGTGGTACCGGATTGGAAAGGGGGGAGGAGGACTCTCTGGGTTCTTTCGGTGAGGAAGGAGGAGGTCCAATCCAGGGCTTTGTCTCGGATCCCTGCGTCGAAGAGGCGTGTGCGAAGTGTGTGGTGGCAGACGGTGTCGAAGGCGGCGGAGAGGTCCAAGAGGATGAGGGCTGCTGACTCGCCGTTGTTGAGGAGGATTCCGATGTCGTCTGTGGCGGCGATGAGGGCGGTCTCGGTGCTGTTGTTGCTGCGGAAGCCAGACTGGGAGGGGTCCAGGATACTGTTATCTTCTAGGTAGCGGGTGAGCTGGGTGTTGACGGTCTTTTTGATGACTTTTG
The DNA here is from genome assembly GCF_964261635.1 of Lissotriton helveticus. Taxonomy (NCBI): domain Eukaryota; kingdom Metazoa; phylum Chordata; class Amphibia; order Caudata; family Salamandridae; genus Lissotriton; species Lissotriton helveticus. Next base: position 1,766,242,007 of record NC_136059.1, read on the forward strand.
CTTGGAACGGGAGCAGGCAGATGGGCCAGAAGTTCTTGAGGTCGCTCGGGTCCGCCTTGGGCTTCTTTAGTAGGGCGTTGATCTCGCCGTGCTACCAGCTCCCAGGCAGAGTGGTGGTTTAGAAGGAGAGGTTGATGAGTTTACTCAGGTGGGGTGCAATGAGGCTGTTGGCTTTGTTGGCGATGTGTTGGGGGAGAGGGTACGAAGGGGAGCCCGAGTGGATGGTGCTCATGGTCCTGACTATGTCTTCGGTGCTCACGTTGGCCCATGTGGTCAGAAGGTCGTGATCGGTGGGGTTGGGTGTGTTCGTCGTAGTGGGGTTCGTTGGGTTCATCTGGGGGTTGAAGCTGTTGTGGATGTTGGTGATTTTGTGGTGGAAGAAGGTGGCGAGGGTGTCGCACAGGGCTTGCGACGGCGGGATGTCGTTTGTGCAGGAGCTGGGACTGGAGAGTTCCTTCACGATGTTGAAGAGCTCTTTGCTGTTGTGTGCATTGTTGTCGAGGCGGTCTTTGAATGAGGCTCTTTTGGTGGTCCTGATGAGGCGGTGATGGTTGCACCTGGCATCTTTGTGGGCTGCGTGGTTGGCGGGTGTTCTATCGCTGAGCCAGATGTTTTAGAGTTTCCGGCAGGTGCGCTTGGATGCCAGGAGCTCCGGGGTGAACCAGTTGGCTCTCTGGCTGGTGTCTCTGTGGGCGGGTAGTCGCACTGGTGCTACGGTGTTGGCGCAGTTTTCCATCCAGAGTCTGAGGGTGCGGGCCCCCTCCTCTGGGTCGGTGGGGCTGGTCGGTGGGCTGATTGCGAGTAGATCTTCCAGCAATTCCTTGGTTACCTTACCCCAGCGTCGGCAGGGGATCTGTGGGGTGCGGTGGTGAGTGACTGGTTTCTGGAAGGTGCAGTGGATGCAGTGGTGGTCGGTCCAGGTGAGCTCGGAGGCATGGCCGAAGGCAACGTGTGGGCTGGAGGAGAAGATGGCATCGAGCGTGTGGCCGGCGGTGTGGGTCGGGGTTGTGACGATCTGTTTCAGTCCGAGGGTGGTGAGATTGTCGACCAGGGTGGAGGAGTTGCTGTCGTTGTTGTTTTCCAGGTGGAAGTTCAGGTCGCCGAGCAGGATGTAGTTGGCGGAGGTCAGTGCGTGCGTGCTGATGAAGACGGCGATGGAGTTGCAGAATTGGGGGTGTGGGCCAGGTGGTCTGTAGACGAGGGTGCCTCTGAGGGTGGTCTTGGGGTCCGTGTGGCTCTTGAAGTGCATTTGTTCGGCAGTGGTGAGGGTGTCATCGGTGTTAGTGGAGACCTTGATGGTGTTCTTGTGGATGATGGCGATTCCTCCTCTGACTCCGTTGGTGCGGTCAATGTGGGAGATCTTGTATCCGTCAGGGATGGCCATTGTGATGTCTGGGGCGGAGGTTTCGTTCAGCCAGGTCTCGGTCAGGAAGGCGCTGTCTGGTGATGTGGTGGTGAGTAGGTCCCAGAGCTCGACGGCGTGCTTGCGTGCGGAACGGGTGTTGAGCAGGATGCATCGCAGTTGGTTGGGTCCCGTGTGTACCATGGTATATTGTTGTGTATTGATGCAATACATTTTATAAATATTTTTTTTTTTTAAAAGCACATCACAGGATAGGAAAATGTCAGAGCTGATCTGGTGTCCAGACTTCCCATAAGTGAGGATGATGTACTTGATGTGTACAAGGAGGACTGTTTTATTGCTTTTGTCAATGCAGTTGAAAATAAGGCCTGCAGTGAGAGTGAATGGAAAAAAGTGTTGAGTGAAGATTCTATTTTTGCAAGAGTAAAAGAATATATTGTGAAAGGTTGGCCTACAGAGAGGTGTGTGTCTCCTGAAATTCAACCTTTCTGGAAAGTTGCAGACAAACTGTCCATTGAATATGGGTTCATCATGAGGATTGGTAGGTGCATTCCTCCTCTTAATGTACGTACCAAGTTGGTTGATTGTGCACATGATGGACATTTAGGGGCAACTATGACAAAAATGTGTGTCAGATTGCACTATTGGTGGCCTTCTATGGACAAAGACATCGAGTTAAGAGTCAAGGAGTGTATTGTCTGTTGTGGAGCTGAAAAAGGTTTTAAAGTTGTCACACCTCCTTTACAGTCCATTCCTTTTCCAGAAAAGCTGTGGCTTAAGGTGGGAATTGATTTGGTGGGTCCGTTTAATTTTCTTCCTTACAACCTACGTTTTACGTGTTGATGGACTTTCATAGCAAGTGGCCTGAAGTCCGGTTTTGTGCTTCTCCCATGGCAAGCAGTGCGATCATTTCCTTAACAAGATTTTTATGCGGGAAGGATTTCCAGAAGCGCTTGATTCTGATAATGTTCTGCAGTTCCAGAATCAGTAAATTAGTGGGTTTTTGAATGAATCTGGTGTAAAAATTTAAGAAACTCGGTTGGAAATCCTTAAACCAATGGTTTGGTTGAGAGGATGAACAGTGTTGTTGTGAAATGTATTAAGTGGGCAAATCACAATGAATACGATGTGCAAGGTGTAGTCAGATCCATGCTGTGGTTTTACTGTACAACGCCACATTCTCTCACAAAGGTGGCACGCTTTGTGTCACTCAGAGGTCGGGTATCCACTTCTGCTTTATACCCATCTTGACTTTTAAGAACTGTTTGTGACAAAGTGTTGTGCTGGGTTGGGTGAACAGTCACAATATCGAGAAAAAAAATATCGACTGGACAGAATATCAAGTTTTTTTGTATAGAATGGACAGAATATCGAATTGCAAAAATATAGTGGTGCAGAATATCGAGATTCAGGTAAGGACTAAAGATTTTCATAATATCGAGTTAGTAATATTGACAGTCATAATATAGTTGATAAAAATATCGACTTTTTTATAGTGTTTTAAGTATATGTGTTAAAAGTATGTATTATTTTTGTAATGTATGGCTGAATTTTTTTAAAGTAATGAATTTTATGTTATTTAATTTTTGTGTAGTTTAATTCCGTAGCGGTTTGTGGGGTTAAAGGGGAATAGGGTGGCAAGTAATTTAATTGTTATTAAGATCTAATTTATTTTTATTTATAGTTATTGATAATTAATGTAATGGTAATTAATTATTTATTGGTAAATCATTTGTACTAATTGGTCATTATTTTTTATTAATTGGTAATTAATTTTTATTAATTGATTAATTGATATTTATATTAATTGTATTAATTTATTATTTGGAGCAGGTTGTGGGTTTATAGGGGAATAGGGTAGGAAGTAATTTAATTGTAATTAAGTAATTATTGAAATTATGTTTGTGTATTGATATGTAATTTACTGTTAATTATTACTTGGCAATTTTGTATTACTTATTACTTTTGGTATTGAAATTAAATTGGTTGTTAATTAATTATTAATAGGTAATTCATTTTTACTAAATAATATTTATTGGTATTTATAATTAATTAATTATTAAATATGTTGTAATTGGTAATTAATTTTCATTAATTTTTTATTGGCATTGATAATTAATTTCTTTTTATTTAAATAATAAATCATTACTTTCCCTACTGTTGCACTCACTGGAGTGGGAATAATAATTTGTACCCCTACGCTATCCAACACTTTCCCTACTGTTGCACTCTCTGGAGTGGGAATAGTAATTTTTACCCCTACGCTATCCAACACATTCCCTACAGTTGAACTCACTTGAGTGGGAATAGTAATTTTTAGCCCTACGCAATCCAACACTTTCCCTACTGTTGCACTCTCTGGAGTGGGAATAGTAATTTTTACCCCTACGCTATCCAACACTTTTCCTACTGTTGCACTCACTAGAGTGGGAATAGTAATTTTTACCCCTATGCTATCCAACTCTTTCCTTACTGTTGCACTCACTGGAGTGGGAATAGTAATTTGTATCCCTATGCTATCCAACACTTTCCCTACTGTTGCACTCACTGGGGTGGGAATAGTAATTTTGACCCCTATGCTATCCAACACTTTCCCTATTGTTGCACTCACTGTTATGTTATGTTGTCTTATATAGCGCGACAGCTGCCCCAGCAAAAGGGCGTCCCGGCGCTGAAAGAAAGACTGACAGATCGCAAAGTAGCACTAGCTAGTTAGTGGAGAAGGGTAGAGTCTTGATGGCCTTCCTAAATTCTAGGTAGTTCTCTAGGCCCCAAATCTGCATAGGAAGTGTATTCCATAGCGTGGCAGCTCTATAACGAAAAGAGCGGCCACCAGCCTGAACTCTACGAATCCGGGGTACCACCACCAAATGGTGACCCTCTGACCTGAGGGGGCGCGCGGGAACATATGATGAAAGAAGATTAGCCAAAATAGGCGGGTGGCAAATTTCAAGGCCTTAAAAGAGGTGCACATGGTCTTGAATTCAATGCACCTGGCCACCTGCAGCCAATGAAGGCGACGGATGGCGCTGGACACAGAGCAGGACTTGCTCAGACCTAGAAGTGTTCTGGCTGCTGCATTTTGTGACCTTTGCAGCCTCTGAACCTCTGCTTTATTGGGTCTCAGATAAAGGGAGCAAGCATAGTCAAGTCTAGACAAGACCACCGCTTGGATAATACCCTGACGTATTGAGGCATCAAAGAGGCCCAACAGCGGCCTAAGCCCCCGTAGAAGTCCAAAGCAAATACCTGTTATTTTTTTAGGTTTGGACTCGATAGTTTAAGGATGAGCCAAACCAAAAGCCTAGGTTCATTACACTTGCTTGGGGGGGGGCGTACCCAGACTTGCTGGAGTGGGAATAGTAATTTTTACCCACCCGCTATCCAACGCTTTTCCTACTGTTGCACTCACTGGAGTGGGAATAGTAATTTTTACCCTCCCGCTATGCAAAGCTTACCGTACTGTTGCACTCACTGGAGTGGGAATTGTAATTTTTACCCTCCCGCTATCCAACGCTTTCCCTACTGTTGCACTCACTGGAGTGGGAATAGTAATTTTACCCTCCCACTATCCAACGCTTTCCCTACTGTTGCACTCACTGGAGTGGGAATACTAATTTTTACCCTTCCGCTATCCAATGCTTACCCTACGGTTGCACTCACTGGAGTGGGAATAGTCATTTTTACCCTCCCACTATCCAACGCTTTCCCTACTGTTGCACTCACTGGAATAGGAATAGTCATTTTTACTCTTCCCCTATCCAACGCTTTCCCTACTGTTGCACTCGCTCTCACTGGAGTGGGAATAGTAATTTTTACCCTCCCGCTATCCAACGCTTTCCCTACTGTTGCACTCACTGGAGTGGGAATACTAATTATTACCCTTCCGCTATCCAACGCTTTCCCTACTGTTGCACTCACTGGAGTGGAAATAGTATTTTTTTCCCTCCCACTATCCAACACTTTCCCTACTGTTGCACTCGCTCTCACTGGAGTCGGAATAGTAATTTTTACCCTCCCGCTATCCAACGCTTTCCCTACTGTTGCACTCACTGGAGTGGGAATACTAATTTTTACCCTTCCGCTATTCAACGCTTTCCCTACTGTTGCACTCACTGGAGTGGGAATAGTAATTTTTATCCTCCGACTATCCAATGCTTTCCCTACTGTTGCACTCACTGGAGTGGGAATACTATTTTTTACCCTTCCGCCATCCAACACTTTCCCTACTGTTGCACTCACTGGAGTGGGAATAGTAATTTTTACCCTCCCGCTATCCAATGCTTTCCCTACTGTTGCACCCACTGGAGTGGGAATAGTACATTTTACCCTCCCACTATCCTATGCTAAAAGTATTGAATATTTTTTATTAATATTCAGTTAATATATATATGTATTAAACTATAAAAATGCATGTTTATTTGTTACCTTACATTAATTATTTATTCATTTTAAGGTTACTTAAGTATTTTTAAGTTTGTTTTAGTTAATTATATTTATTATTTCATTCATTTTACATTACTTTTAAGACATTTAAAAAATTTGATATTTTAACAACCTATATTATTTACAACAATATTTTGGATTCGATGTTTTTGTACTTACCTGTTTGTAGATAGGAATTCGATATTCTGGCATTCTATATTTTTTTCCTCGATATTTTGCTCCTCGATATTCTGACAGTGTTCCACTGGGTTGACTATTTTGCCTTGGAATCCAGGGTTGAAGTTGCACACAGGAAGATGTCCGACAGATATAATCAAAAGAAGTCGGCGAAACCTGTTGATTTTCACCCTCGTGACATGGTTCATATCAGAAACACCAATGTTTTTAAAAAAGGGCGTGCGTCCTTTGGTGATCCAGTTTGTGTTGAAAAAGTATCTGGGGGTGCTGTTATGGTAAGAGGTGGGCATTGGTGGAATGTCTCCAAAGTAGAGAGAGTTCAAGCAGCTGCCAACAGAGACCTTGGCTCTTCGAACTGTTCTTGGAGAAATGTTGGTGTGCCCTCTTACCCAACTTCTGATTCCTCTGTGCCAAATGAATTGCCAAGGAGGTCTAGTTGCGTTAGACGTGTCCCTTGGAAGCTACGATAATGTTTTATTGTTTCATTCTTATCTGCATTTCTTGTATTTCCTTAGATACTATTTTTGTATACTTATTTTCATTTGTTCACACTTTTAAGTTTTCTTTCTTTTTGTTGTTTTTGTTTGCCTTTTTGTTGCTCATCATCTGGGCAGTTGTTCAAACAGCATTTTTTATATGTTGCATTTTCATGTAAAAAAAAGAGGTGATATGTTGTACTTAGATGTGCTTGTTTAACGTTCTTACTAGAACGTTCATGTGTTGCCATAGTACCCTTGTGTAGGGTATTCCAGTAATGCCAGCTGGTGCCTCTCGCCTGTCGTGAGAGGAGCGGTGGCTTGTTGTCCCCACGAATGAATTACAAAAACTTACCTGCTGTGTCCTGTGATGATATCCTGTGTCCTGGAGCACAACAAAAAGGGTCCCTGAATTCCCCAGGTAGTAGAACAGTGTAAAATCAAAAGATGAAGGAAACACAAGCTAAAACTGTTTAAAACAGTGAGTGCGCTGAAGTAGGAATAAAATTGAGTTGGATTTGAGCAGATTAACAGCATGTGTCAACAGGGATTCACCAGACTGCTTCCAGCGTCCGCTGCGTGCCCAGGGTTTTGCTGGGATTTAATGCCCTGACCCAGAAGCGTATGCGAGGTTGGACCGCCAACCCCCGAAAATGGAGGCCATCTGGGAGTAAGTTCCGGTGCAGGGGGCTCTCTCAGCGCAATCAAGAAAAACGTGGCGGACCGGAGAGCCCCTAAGGCAACTGAAGTTAGGAGTAGGATCCAGAGGTGCCTACTATAATGCCCCCAAAAAGCAACGGAGGCCATTGAAGACGCACACACACAGTAAGGAGAGGGAATGCCCCCGGTAGTAAAATAGTGAAAAAACAAAAGATGAAGGAAACACAAGCTAAAACAGTTTAAAACAGCGAGCGAGCTGAAGTAGGATTAAAATTGAGTCCGATTTTAGCAAATTAGCAGCATACATCAGCAGGGATTCACCTGACCTCTTCCTGCATCCGCCATTTGGAGCTAAGGCACTATCGCACCTGCTTTTAGTAATGCAGTTTTCTATGTCTTTTTACTGGTACTCCACATGTGGCAAAGGTGAAGGATGGAGGTCAAACTGCGAATCTAGTGTGTCCCTGGAGTACAAAGATTGGACATGCGATATCTGGGATTGATGTTCCACAAAGTTCCCTGTGATTCCTGGGGTGGCTCTTTGGAATTGTTTGATCACACTCCAAAAGACTTGTTGATTTGTGTTGGAACATGCCTTATGGAGGTCTCCCTTTTCTATGCTCTGTTTCACGATCTAGAGTGAATTTTATGGGTTTTCCTTTTTTTTTGCCTTTTGGATCTTTCAAGTACTTAATGGCCTTAGCTTGCTTATCCAGTTTTTTCTTCACATTTCTCAGGTCTTTTGTATACCATTTCTTTTTGATGTTTTCTTTGGGAGTGTTGAGAAGTTGTGTGGGTTCCATGATATGATTTGAACCCTGGTTGAAACCTTTCCCTGGTTTGGATTGGGTTTCCTTCAGCCCAAAGCGTGGTATCTGTAGCCACTTGCCATTCCTTGTTTCATTGCAGTGATATAAGATTCCAAAGCACGCAACCTGTTGAGTGTAAGTCTGCTTGCAACCTTATATGAAGTATAGGGTTGTGAGGGCTGTTCTGGATTCCTAATACTATTATTTTGTGGATGATGGTCGCATTTACATCTGGGGATTAGGCAAAACAAGGGTAGAGGTGCAAAGGTGTAATTGAGAGTTGCACTGCCTCTGCTTTCCTTATGAGTGCAGACTATGGGTGCGTTGAGGGCTATGCAGCCGGTGACAGCACAAAGGCCAGTGCCCTCTAGGTTTTGGTGTCTGCTTTGTTCAGGAGTCCAACCCTGACACACTGACTGACCAAATTTCAGTTAAAATCTTCAGTTACTATTCACATGATGGGGCGGTGAGCTGATAATAGCTGTTCCAGCTTGTCCTCTATTTGCATTATTGTGCATTGCTTTCCGGAGGGCCTTGAGTTTATATAGATGTTCAGTAGTAGAAGAGGGCCTGTAGATGCTATGAACTGTCAGTTGTTGGTTTTAATGCCTACCATTCATGGAGCGTTTAGGTTCAGATTGTCATGGCCTTATTGATTACTACGTAGATTCAAAGCTCTCTGTTCAACTGGCCACCTTTTTTCTCCTGTTCAGTGGGAGAGAGAAATCTTGCAAAACCCTTTAGTGGAAAGTCCTTATCCGACCAGGTTTCTTATAGGCATATTATTTCATAAGTTGATAAGGAATCTTCCAGATCTGGGTCAAGCAAGATACTTTTGTATCCCTGTTATGTTCCAGGAGATCATGGAGAGGGTGTTTGAATTGGTTGTGCTTTGAATTTTTCCTTGGCCAATAATTCACACCAAGTACATGTCTTTCATGGATCTCTTTGTGTGTTAGAGACAAGGGATCATTTGCAACTTTGTCCTTCAGTTTGTGACCAAGTGATAATTAATGTAGCTGTGTTTGAAATATTCCAAAGTGGCTGTGTCCCTATTGCATATATTAGTGCTGATGATGTTTGTTGTGTTGGTGATTGTGGCATTAGAGGCTCCTTAGTGAGGGTTGTGGGACAGTGAGGATGTCTTTGTTTTGATCTAAAGTTTAACTTAAGTAAAACCTAAGGTTAACTGAGACAAAATCCTAACTTTACTACTCCTAAATGCCATTTGAAAATACCTACAGCTGTAAAGTTGGAATTTTATCTCATATTACTTTTGTGAATCAGGCCCTGTGTTATTGGTAGTCTGGGTATGTAATCTACCATGGTAAAGTTGTTGATTTTTCTCTGCAAGCCTTCAGTTTGAAGGTCCTGATGTCCTTTTGTTCAGGTTTTGCGATTTTTTCTGGCATTGAGTGATTCACACTTTTACTGTTAGAACTAAGAGCCGAGGCTGGTTTTGGGAGTTTCTGATTTCGGCGACCAGCTAGGTACTTGGATTACGTGCTCCAGTGCTAGTGCTTTTGGTCTTTCAGGTTCCTGTGGAGATTAAAAACTGGGGACCGTGTGTGGGGTAGCTAATATTGGAAAATATTTTGCGGTTATCTGTTTTAGGTGAAGGCCTTTTAATGTGTTTAACTTTGTTTTAGTTGCTTCCTCAGCCTCTTTCTATTGCCCTTTGACTGACCTGAATTTTTTGCCTCTGCCATTTCAGGGGACTCCTGTTACACAAGCACTTTCGTAACATGCTTCTGTGTTGGTGTTTTTAAGAATTTTGAGGATTATTTTCCTGATTGGGATACCTAATTATGAGCTGCTAATTGGGCACTTTGGCCTTTTCTTGTTTTTCCAGAGATGCGGTGTAGCAAATTGGTGCTTTTTTACTGGTTCGGCCTGGGGTAAGCTGCTCAGGATCCAGAGGGAACATGTTGCTTTGAGAGTGGAAGAGGAGGAGGGAGCAGGATTTTACCCAAACTGTCCATAGGACTTTCCCACTCACTGTGGGAGGACATTGGATGCACCCTAGGCCCCCTGCTATAGGTCTTGCTGCTCACAGGGATTGGCAATGCTGGCACTGCGTGCAATTGGTGGTTCAGAGATTCCGGATGATTCGATTGGGTTAGTTGACTCGCTACAGACACCCCTACAGACTTCCTTGTCTCACTGCATATGACTGAATTAATCTGGATTTAGAGTGGCAGCTGCCGTTGAGTGTCTTGAGGCTTTCTGCCATGTAGACTGTCGAATTGACAGTCGAACCGTGCTGGTAGCGGGGTTGCAACAGAGTGTCACAAGAGGGTGGGGGTATCAGAAGCAGGCCACAAGCTACACCTTCGCCTAGCTGGGCCACATCCATGGTCCTGGGATCTACTCAAGTGGTGTGTACTAATCGCCACCCTACCAAGCTCACTGCTTGCTTGTCTTGATCACAGGGGTCACAACGCCTAAGGAGACTGAGAGAGCAGGGTGGAGCAGCAAAGCAAGAGGCACAAGCCAGAGCAAACTGGTGGGGTCAAATTGGCGTGGTCACAGACTTCAGGCACCAGTCCTCCAGCACCTGCTGCATCACTGTGCAGGAGGCTATGACTCTGGTTCAGGCTGTTTAGTTGTTGGGACCTGTGAGCTCACCTGCGATCTGCGTAGTCCCGCTATCCAGGAGCATGTCTTGTTCCTCTTAAAAAAAAATATTTTCATTGAGTGAGAAACAAAGAAATAAAAATCTCCTCCCCCCCCCCACATTTTACCCCCACCCCACCCCCTCCTCAATCCACACATATATCACCAGCATTTTTTTTCTCCTGAGGCGGTGTGTGTATGAATCAACAGTAGAAAAAAGAAAGGCAGTGTAAATGCGTAATAAATAACTTACATAAACGTTTGTAATGACAGGTTCAAAGTGCAAATAGTACAACATTTGCATCAGTGCAAAGGTCATGGAACAAACATATTTTTTAGTACTAGATGTGATAATCCCATTACCTAGCAGCGTAATAGATCCACAAAGTGGATATGCATTTCTCTCATTTCACCTCTTATTATGGTTCACTTTTTTTTTCCCTAACAATAATTTAAGAGTATAAAAAGGTGCAATATATATTACAAATACCATACAGATGGGGCTAATAACCACATAGGCTTAATTCTCGATTCAACCTACAATTAAAACAAAGAAACCCTTTTTTGATGATAGACTTAAAGTGCAATAGTGCGCGATAAGTCAAGACTGAAGGTGCTAACAACTACATATTCTTTATTCTAATTTGATCATTCCCTCAGTTAGCAGCATAATATTTCCACAATGTACATATACATTTCTCTCATTTCACCTCTTATTTCAATTAATCTTTTAATGATAAGTTTAACGTGCAAAGGTGCAATGTGTTTTACGAGTCCCATACCGCTGGGACTAATAGCCACACATACTTAATTCTAGTTTTAAACTCAAGTTACCTAACAGCATGATAAGAGCACCCAGCACAAAATATTGGTGAAATTTAGGTATCCAACTGTTCAACACACTTAGCTAGATATTTCCAAAATCTTACCCCCTTCTTCTCGCCCTGTATCCATTTCTCTTATATATAGCTTTTTCCAATTTATATGTAACCAGCAAACGAGCCAACCATTGTTGAGCCGAGGGAGGTACCGGATCCAGCCAGGCTGATGCAATGCATAATCTGTATACAGCAATTGCTGTGCTTAACAGAGCGCCTCTATCCTCTTCCTTCAAGCTAGTTATGCCCAGTATTATTAATGGGGGGTTTACATCAACATGCAATTGTAATTTCCATTTTAAAATTTCATTTATCTCTTTAATTAATTATTCAAGCTCTGTACATGCAGCGAACATATGAACTAACAGCCTGATTCATCAAGCCGAAATCGGCTCGCAAAGGGCCAGATTCTGAGAATCTGGCCCTTTGCGAGCGCTATTTTTGCATTTGGGATTCATCATCCCAAATGCAAAAATCGGTAATAGCGATTTCGCTATTTAGCGAGGAATTACATTTAAGGAATCTCTATTTGAGATTCCTTAAATGCAATTCATCATCCATTTAAAAATTGCGAATTCGCAATTTCGGCCCGCTATTTACCGCGAGGTCAAACCTCGTGGTAAATAGCGAAAACTTAGAAAAATGCTTTTAAAAGCATTTTTCTAAGTTGCATGTTGCACACACACATGTCCTTTGGACATGTGTGTGCGCAACACCTGTTTCAATTTGCATTTAAGGGGTGCTACAGGGTGTCCTTTGGACACCCCTGGCACCCTTTAAATCGCTATCTTATTTGCGATTAGCTAATTGCTAATCGCAAATAAGGAATACACCCCATTCATTCCTATGTGCCTTTTGGCCCATAGGAATGAATGGGGAGTTATTCCTTATTTGCGATTAGCAATTAGCTAATCGCAAATAAGGAATGTGTAGGAATCGCATTTCTTTATGCAATTCCTACATGAATCCCGTTTTGCAAGTCCTTAATAGCGATTCGTTATGAATCGCTATTAGGGGCTCGCAAAACGGGAGATTGATGAATCAGGCTGTAAGTCTGCTGTGTGTAGCGCACGTCGTGGACAATGCACTCCTTTTCCCTCACTCCACTTAGTTATCCGATATGGTGTATATTACAGCTCAAAACATGTCTTGTAATACTATGCTTGGAGGTTAGTGGGTATTAATATTGCCTGGGTGTTTAAAAAGGTACTTTGAAAGGCTGCATCAGTAATATCTAGTTTCTCTTGTCACTTAATGGAGCATCTTTCCAAATCATCTTTCATATATTCGTTTAGCAGTTTATACATGCTTCTGTGGTATCCCTGCTATACAGGTGTAAAGGTGCGCGGTGTGGGGGCAACCAAGGAGCTTCACTGGGAACTGCGGTCGGGACTGCAACCGTCTTCTAAGGAAGGTAAGGGTTAGGCCTAACTACTAACGACAGCACAGCAGTAAAGGACGTCTACAACGATGCTCAGTTTGTGCCGTTAGCACTGTGCGCTGACGTCACCCTTTATTAAATACTCCCAGTTCCGAGCCCGGCCCAGGGAGTTGACTGCAATACAAAGTATAGTAGTCGCCGGGTGGCTCACTACATCCCATCCAACCTGCGAATTTGAAACAAAACAGTTCAATGCAATGTCACTCTGTCAACTGACATAGACCACACCTGGAACCAGTCCCATCAGCACTGAACTTGGTCGGCATTCCTTCTGGAGCCCTTAACACACAAAGTCACACAACCGTGTGCTTGGTGCTTGATTGTTGCGCAGCCCATAGTGATGGTGCCTACTCCAATCTTCTCCGTGCTCGGCACCATTGGGTTTGCTGTCCTGACTCTTGTCGGGCTCCTGTTGTTCGATCCCCTCCCTTGGTCTTTCGGGAGTATTGCTGACTGATGGGCTTCCTTCCCTTAGCACCTCAGCGATTCCTTCCAACCACGCCTCAATTTCTGGCTCCATAACTGCCTCACTTGGACTGGGAGCCTTCTTGAACCACGACATGTTCCGGGCTATGCGCTGATGTCCCTTCTCTGCAACAACCAGAGTACCTTTGATCCGCACCACCTTCCACAGGTCACACTCAAACGGGGTGCGGAACTTAGACCCTGGGTGTTAATCTTTTCCCACCACATAGTCTCCCACCTGGATGTCAGCTGGCCGAGCCTTTCTTTTTTTACTGGGTCTTTAGTTGTTGCTTTGGCGGCGGGCCTGAGACCTCTCAACATCCAAACTCGCAGGAGTCCATATTTCGCTTCTGGGTATCCCATCACGCACAGCCCTTATCAGCAAAAGGTTGTGGGGTGGACATTTGTTCGTGCAGTGAGGCGTTTGCCGGTAGGCCCTCAAAAACTGATGCAGGCAAGTTTCCAGATGGCTACCCTGAGCCACTCCAATCCGTAGTGCTTTATTCAATGTCCTCATGAAACACTCTACGTCTCTGTTAGCTTGGGGCCACTGAGGTGTTATTTTCCAATGCCGTATGACATGCTGGTCGAGGAACTCAGGAAATTCCTGTCCTTGGAAGGGCAGCCCATTGTCTATTCGGATCGCATCTGGGAGCCCCAGCAAGGCAAAAGTATTTTCCAGTGCTGGCTGGAGACATTCAAAAGTGGTGGGTGCAACCACTTCCACCCCCGGGAACTTGGAATGGCTATCCACCAACACCATAATTTGCCTCCCATCCGGAAAGCTCTCAACTAACCCTCGTCCAGGGTGACCTGCTCCGACCCTCCGTCAGGATTGGCACTTCTGGCGGGACAGCCCCCATTATCAGGCACGCATGGCACTTCAGTACTTTGTCCTCCACAAGCCGATCCACACCTGGGAACTACACTTTTGTTCACAGGCTGGGTTTGGTTTTCTGAACCCCCTGGTGTCCCTGGTGCATCGTAACCACGGTTCGGTCTCGTAGTAGGTCAGGTATTATGATGCGTGAACCCCTCAAGATGATGCCGTCCCCTGTGGCACTCAGCTCTTCTCAACACTTCCACAGGCACTCCCAGTAGTCCTTGTCTTCGGCCGATCTTCGAACATTACCACTGAGGAACCACTTCCACTGGTGGCCACGTAGCCTTCGGGCCACCGCCTGTAAACACCCATCTTGCAGCGAGGCCTTCCGGATATCTTCTAGCAGCAGAGCTTGGGGTCAGGCCTCTTCTAGCAGTTGCCTCACATATATCTCGGCTCCTTCATCCACATCCGGCCCCTGGACTCCATTCAGCGCCTGCGGGTGTCACGATGGATAGTCAGCTGGGTTGCTTGCCCCCTGGGCAGTACACCACCTCAAACCGGTATTGCTGAATTTGCACGGCCCATCTTTCAATTTGCGGAGGCCCATTCCTCGCCGTTCCTGCGAAGAGTGGCCCCAGTGGCTTGTGGTCCATCACCACCGCAAACGTGTATCTGCACAAAAAGATGTGAAAATGTTGACACGCCCACCGGATGGCCAATGCTTCCCTCTCGATCTGTGCATAGCGTGTCTCCATGACAGTAAGTGCCCGACTGGCATACTCAATGGACATGTGTTAACAATCAAGAGGGACAAATAAGGACAATGTTTACCGGGGTCCAATGTACGTGTCCTACAACTAGGTATCAAGAGCGTTGTACAGAGTTCCCCAAAAGAAGTGGAGTGAATTAAATAAGGGAGTAATTCTCTCTCTGGAAAGGGTTGAATCGTGCAGCAGGGAATAAGGTAAACCCTTGACGGAATTGAGGATGCCTCACACAATTAAAAGGCTGGACGACTATTGCCATCCTACCTAATGATTGTATCGTGTCATCATTGGCCTCCTGCTCCAGCGACAGGCTGGCGGTGCAATGCCTGCCGGGTAGCACGTAGTGCTACTCTTTTAGCGGAGTTCTTTTATTCCTGGCCAATGGATGCGTGCGTGTGAGGGACCTAAGAAGTGCAGTAGTGAGTGTGAGTGTAGGATTAAAATAGGTCAGTAGAGTCCATTGAGAAAACTTTAATGATATGGCTCACTGCCTTGTTAAAATTGGTGAAGGGAGGGGTACCGAAGCACAAAGAGTCAGGTAATTTGGCCTCGTTCGACCCTCGCCTATGGTGCGGTCAACATGTTTCTTGCCTATAAGGCAATTCTTCAGGACCTATGGATGCTCATCAACTAGCGGGAAATTTCAGACCTAATTGAAAGAAATTTCGTATACAACCTGCATGTCAAGGCAGGAAGGAATCCTGCGTGGGTTCCCGCCCTAGGTGTGGGAAGAAAAATGGACACAATCATTCCTGGGTCCATCAGGTGGAAACTTTGCACGTGGAAACATAATGTAAAAAGTCAATATGGTTCAAGGCATATATTTACACATAGTGGTGACGTAAGATAGAGAGAGAGAATAATTAGGGAAAGGGGTGTGTGCCATAATTAAACAATGAAACGAATACATTAGTTCGATATACATCAGTTTTTACACTCCATGCTATGTCACTCATTCGTGTATTCAAGCTTAGGGGTAGTGTAATCGTGAAATAAAACCAGAGGAAACAGAGCCTTATGCACTTCGCTGGGAAAAGAAGTAAAGGGATCACCAGGGTGGAACACTCTCAAGAAGTCCTTACCCTTGATCCCTGGTGGACGGTCCCCACAGACTGTCCTTGTGGGGCCTGAGCAGTTAGGAATTTACCTAAATGGGAAGTTGGAAAAGATATGTTTTGCATTCGTGGTTAATGTGATCTCTGAGGTGGATACACCATCAGGATCGCCAAATGCTGTTACAACAAATAATTAAATGAATCAGCCCCCCATCGTGACCGTAGACCACACCTTACCTAGTTCGCTCGAGGCACTAAGCTTGTAAGCACCTACCCCTATCACAACGGCGGAATCGCAGGACAGCCGGTGGATCGGTATGTGCCTGCGTTGCTTAAAAGCAGAAAGCCGCGGGCGCCGTGAGTGGGCGTGTCTGGAGAGCGTTGCTAGGCAGCGTGGGCAAGCGCGGTGTGGAAAGAGAGGGCAGTCAGTAAACACAGCCGATATGCGTCCAGAGTGGAGCGCCATCTTGGAATGGGGAAGCTCCAATTGTAGGAGAATGTAGTGGGTACAATACAGGATGTGATAGAAGTCCCATGTTCAACCATGGATGGCGTTGAGGGTGTTAAGATTGGTATGGGAATAATCTGAGCAAGATCTATCTGGCCAGCACATTCCACGGGACAGAATCATTGAGACCATGTACATCTGTCTGGAGACGATGCACCCACCGTTGTTCCATCCTGTATAATGCTTGTTGATTAATGGAAGGGTGGCATTCAAGGATAGTCCATTGTATGTTTTCCGCCAAGTGATTCTGTTGTCTGCAGTGTTCGTACAGCCTAGTATGTGTCTTTTTACATCGGATGTTGCTGTTCCTTCCTGCCTTGACATGCAGGTTGTATACGAAATTTCTTTCAATTAGGTCTGAAATTTCCCGCTAGTTGATGAGCATCCATAGGTCCTGAAGAATTGCCTTATAGGCAAGAAACATGTTGACCGCACCATAGGCGAGGGTCGAACGAGGCCAAATTACCTGACTCTTTGTGCTTCGGTACCCCTCCCTTCACCAATTTTAACGAGGCAGTGAGCCATATCATTAAAGTTTTCTCAATGGACTCTACTGACCTATTTTAATCCTACACTCACGCTCACTACTGCACTTCTTAGGTCCCTCACACGCACGCATCCATTGGCCAGGAATAAAAGAACTCAGCTAAAAGAGTACCACTACGTGCTACCCGGCAGGCATTGCACCGCCAGCCTGTCGCTGGAGCAGGAGACCAATGATGACACGATACAATCATTAGGTAGGATGGCAATAGTCGTCCAGCCTTTTAATTGTGTGAGGCATCCTCAATTCCGTCAAGGGTTTACCTTATTCCCTGCTGCACGATTCAACCCTTTCCAGAGAGAGAATTACTCCCTTATTTAATTCACTCCACTTCTTTTGGGGAACTCTGTACACGCTCTTGATACCATACTCAATGGACACCCATTCATCCCGATCGGTCCTCTGTAAGAGCACCGCCCCAAGCCCCACTGGGCTCGCATCCACGATCAACTCAGTAGCCGCTCCCGGTTGAAAATAGGACACCGTCGCTCCCTTCAGCAGCGTCTCCTTCACATCGATGAATGCTTGTGCTTCCTTATCGGTCCACTGCCACTCTATGTCCTTTTTGATGAGTTGTCTTCGAGGCTCCGAGATAGTAGCCAAACGAGGAATGAAGCAACCACAGTAGTTGGCCATCCCCAAGAAACTCCACACTTCAGATGGCGTCTGAGGGATCACAGCCGTTCTGATGGCTTCCACCTTAGCTGAATCCACCTGTGACCCCCGGGCCGAGAACCGATATCCGAAGAACTCAACCTCCTTGGTATAGAATTCGCACCTATTCTGGTGAGGAGTCGGTCCTTGCTCCACCAATCGCTTCAGAGTGGCCCTCAACTTCACATGGTGTTCCTCCAGTGATTTCGAGAAAATTAGAATGTCATAGCTGACATTGATGACTACCACTAGGCCTGATAGCGCTTCTCGAACTGCCTCCTGGAACACCTCCGCTGCTGATGACACCCCAAAGCTCAGCCTTTTGAACCGAAAGAGTCCCACATGGTTGGAGAAAGTGGTGATATATTGGCTTTCTCCCGCCAGCACCAACTGGTGGTATCCAGAGTTTAAATCCACTTTCGAGTACCACGGTGCCCCATTTAAATCGGTCACAATTTCATCAATTGTCGGGGGGATGTGTCTCTCTCGGCGGATGGCCTTATGTGGCAGCCTTATATCCACACACAGCCTGATTGCCCCAGTCTGTTTCGGTTTGGGTGCTATCACCAGCCGGTCCAGCTCAGCTTTCACCAGTGGTCTTAGATGGAAAGGCACCCTACGGTTCATTGATGTGAATTTGGACCTCTACTCCTTTCAGGCAACCCAGCCCCCTGAACAGTTCCGGGAATTCTTCAAGAATCCTGTCCGCCTGTGACTGGTGTATGTGCTTCACAAACATCACCAGCCCCAAATATTTGGCTGCATGGCAACTCAGTAACGAGCCGCCTGATCGCAGGTGACATAGAATTGCGTGGCAGTGACCCTGTCCTTGTACTTCACTTCTGCATCGATGACAACCTGCAGTGGAATTGGAGTGCTTCCCCCATATGTGAGAATTTTGGCAGTAGTCGGCATTAACCAAGACCTCGGGTTGAGCCTCCTATATTGTGCGGCGTCCAGGATGTTCATAGACGCCCAAGTGTCAATCAACGCCCGCACACACGACTCCCCTATGCACATTTGGCATGTGGGCAGTGGTCTCTTGGGGATATTAACCCCCAGGATGTCAGAAATGACAAATACATTGTCCTCCTCATCCTCAGTGGCCAACGACGGCTGATCGCGGCTGTTCCCGTCCTCCTCCTGCACGGTCTTAGCCGATTTCGTGAACCTCTGTCCTGGGAGCATACTTCGCCCCTGCTGTGTTCCACTCTGGCACTCTTTTGCAAAATGTCCAGACTTGTTGCATTTGAGGCACTGTCTTCCCTGTGGCAGACACACTCTCGGAGCATGCGCCCCATGCCACAGTTCCGACGTTCACGCCTCGTGCGCCTCTCTTCCTGCTTGGCCCTTGCTCCAGCCCCTCATCCATATGATGTCTTGAGGGCCTCAACCCTCTCTTCCTTGATACGCGTCGGAAACACTGGCTGTGCCCGCTCGCCAACGCCACCTCCATCTCGCCTGCGCGCACATCCGCCAGCTCATGTGACCTTCCTAATACGAGAATCTCGTACAACGTAATTCCTGGCTGACGTAATATTAGTTTACGCAGCTCTATCGACTTGCACCCCACAATCAGCTGGGCTCCAGTTTCAAAGGCTCGAGCGACTCCCACACACGTGCTGGCCAACTTCCGCAGTCTCTCAAAGAACATGTCGATCGACTCATCAGCCCGCTGTTTCACCTATCTCAACTTAAGATGTTCAAAGTCGGTGTTTGCCTGCGGATCAAAATGGCAGTTCAGGGCCCAGACCATCTTCTCATAGTCGTCACTTTCACCCGTATCCGGCAGGTCCTGAAACAGATCATAAAGCTCATCGCCACCCATCAACAGCAATAACGATCACTTCACTGCATTGCCAGTCTCGCGGGTGGCACAAAGTAGTTTTCCAGCATGCCCCAACCACTTTTTCCAACGCGGAGCCGGCGTCGAGGGATCTGCAAGCTGACTGAACTCTGGAAGGGACTTCGAGGCCGCACGACTCGGCCTTCCTCCAGCTGCCCCCAACTTGGGCAGCCTCCCGTCCTGGTGGATCAGGCATTCCTGCTGGGCGCTACACACCGCACCGCCGTGGTAGGCAGGAGTTGATGTCTTGATGGCACTCTGGCTTCACCAGGCTACGCTTCCATTCATGGCGTAGGCCCAAACAGCGCCTGCCACTCGGTGCTCCTTGGCGCGCACCGGTGCCTCCGTCCCCAGCCAGGCGTCCACCACAGTCTCCGGCTTCGCCGCGGAAACTCACTGAGTGAAGGGACAGGCCAGCCTACGCACCAGACATGTGGCCGCACGCGGGGCTCGATCCCGCCCTCGTCGCCTATGTGGTATCCCTGCTATACAGGTGTAAAGGTGCTCACGTGTGGGGGCAAACAAGGGGCTTCCCTGAGAACTGCGGTCGGGACTGCAACCGTCTTCTAAGGAAGGTGTGGGGTAGGCCTAACTACTAACGGCAGCACAGCAGTAAAGGACATTTACATCGATGATCAGTTTGTGCCATCAGCCACGTGCGCTGACGTCACCCTTTATTAAATACTCTCCAGTCCAAGCCCGGCCCAGGGAGTTGACTGCAATACCAAGTATACTAGTGGCCGGGTGGCTTACTACAGCTTCTAATCCTGGAAGGAATAGCCTGCATTATTTTATCCACACGTTTGTTGTTCCCAGTGCTTAATTTGTAAAAAAATAATAAGTGCCAGGGCCCTGCTCAGTAGGCTACCAAAGCTTGCACCACCCATTGCCACTATCACCGCAGCCAATGACTGTACCTACACAACTACTAATCATCACACTGCTACAAGTTTGACAATTCAGACTGTTCAAGTCCGCCAAAGCAATAGGGATGACATTAGTTGTTTTAAATGCATATTGAAAAATGAATCAACAGTTGTTCTGCTCTTCTTTAAGTTACTCAAACAGCGCCACCATGTGGCAGCTGTCATAAGTGCCGGTGTTGACAATTAAGTGCCGGTGCTGAGCACTAGAAACCAGCAGCTCAAACTAAGCACTGGTTCTTCCCAAATCTCTCCACCCCTCCCCCTTTCTCTGTAAATAGACTCTAATTTGAAGATATTTTAAAAAGTCCCTATGGGTAAGACCAAATTTCAACCTTAATTCATCATACGTTTTTATACCATTGGGTGAATAAAAACAGCTAATTTGTTTAATTCCAGCCTTTATCCAGATCTTAAAATAAAGTAATTCAGCCTCCCCAAACCAACTAGATGCCATCTAGATGCCCATATCTTAAAACGTACCCTTTTGTAGTAGTCATAATCTAGCTGGTGCCATAGGCAACCCCTAGCTTCAGAGCCAATCACTAGCTCCCAAGGGGTGAGGTATGTTGTTCTTCCCCTGATGGTATCTACTCTCAAAAGAACTGTATATTGTATCAGAGAGGCAGCCCAACTGTATAGCTTAAGGTTGGGAATAGCCAGTCCACCAAGTTCCATAGGTAATGATAAAAATGTAAATGATCTTCTTGGCTTCCCATACACCCAGATAAATTGTGCAAAGATGCTGTCAAATTTCTTAAACCAAAAATGTGAAAATACGTGGGGGATTGCTTTAACAAAATATAGTAGTTTAGGGAAGAATACCATTTTAATTAGATTACTTCTGCCAATAAGTGTTAAATGCAGGTGGTCCATCGTTTTTAATGCTTTTTTGTCTCTTCTGCACAATGCCCCAGGTTCTCCTTTACCACCTCATCAAGATCAGAGCTAATCGTAATCCCTAAGTATACTGCTTTCTTGACTACCCGATAATCATCAAAGGATACTAATTCATTAGTAATTATCTGGGTCTTCACCACGATTCAGGGCATATCCTGACAATACACCATATCTCCCTGCTTCTACTTCTACTACCCCAATAACCTGTTCAGGATGGAAATTTACGAGTGCTATATCATCGGTGTAAGCCAATACCTTACTCTCATACTCAAGCTGAACTATGGGGGGATATTCAGGGTCAATTCCAGGTGTTTAAAAAAAGGATCAATATATAATGCAAAAAGGAGTGGTGAGCAGGGACACCCCTGCTGTGTCCCCCTCGTGATTTTAAAGGGCTCCATCGTTTTTCCATTTATAAGAACTCTAGCCTCAGGATCAAGAAAAATTGCTGCCATAGGTTCTCCTGACCTTTGACTAACATCAAACAAGGTAATGACCCTTCTGATGTGATCAATTGTACCCCTGCCAGGGATAAAGCCATGCTGTCCAACAGATACTATCCTGCAAATAACCTCCGATAGATATGTGGCTAAATATTTACAGTACATTTTGACATCCCCATACAATAAGGGTATAGGACTATAGGAAGGAACCCAGCTCACACACCAATTTGTTTTTCTTTGGAAAATCTATAATCTTTGCAAGAGCCCCGGAGTCCGAGGTCTGTTAAAAAAAAGTTGTCATAATTTCTTTTAATTCCTCCACAAAGATCTTATATAATTCTGTGGCAATTAGACCGGACCAGCCGCTTTCCCTCTGGGTAGGTTTGACATTGCTTCTATGATTTCATCCCAGTTCAATGGGTAGTCTAATACATCCCTTTCTTCCTGTGACAGTACCTCCATCATAGAAGGATCCAAGTATTTAGGTATTAAATCCTCGCATTGACTCCCTTGCCCTCCCAAGTCTTCAGTGTAAAGAGCCTGGTAAAACTTATAAAAAGCTGTTTGAATTTCATTTGTTTCAGATACCAGCCCTAGTGTGGGATCTCTCACTGACTTGATTTCGCTGCGCGTAAATTCTTGCTTCATTCTTACTGCTAATAGGTGGCCAACATTTCGCTATACTCATAAATTTCCTCACAGTAAGCTGTTGTTTTATCCAATCCTTTCTTAAGTAACCTTCCCCCAATTACTGTCTTGGAAGGGCCACTTCTGCCTGGGCTTCCTCCACCCCATTATTCTGTTGTAGAGCAATAACCAAACTTTCTTCTTTCTGGGCCAAATTTTGTTGATTAAGCCGGAGATAATCCATTTCCTTTTTCTGATTGAATATTGAAATGTTTCTCCCCGGATACCTGCCTTTAGAGTGTAACAATCTATACCCAGTGAAGCAGCGACCATAGTCCTCCGCAAACAATCTGGGATCCACTCCTTCATATGTCCTACATAGGCCTCGTCTAATAATAGCACCCTCTCAAAAGTCGAGGTGGACATTTTTCCAAGAGGCCCTACACTATCCAATTCTAATAGTAATGGGGTATGATCTGCAAGAAATCTTGGAAATTGCTCAATTGTACTTTTATGCAGAATCATAGATGACACAAAAAATTTATCCAACCTTACATATTACTGATGCGGGGCAGAATAGTAAGTAAACCCATGTTCTAACGGTCTCTTTATGGACCATGCATCGCGCATTCCATGTTTCTGACATAAATTGCATAGTGCTTGGAACACCTTGGGTTTCCTCCCCTCGTATTTTTGAACCTGCCCCTATTCACATGCAAGCTTTATATTAAAATTTCTTCATAAGATGATAGGAAGTGGCCAAAGCGCTAATTCATTAGATACCCATTCTAATAAGGAAGGACCATCTATATTGCTACCATATAGGAAGAATAAGTTAATATTGGCAACCCTGGGGCTCTGCAGTAGTCTATAACCCATCCACACAAACTTCTGTAAAATATATTGATTTATTACGAGCTAATATTGCAACCTCCCTTGTACGAGTTCCCTGTGTTGGTGCACATACGATGCTGTAGCCAAGATATTTTGAAAGACCTCCCTGTGCATCCTTTAAATGAGTTTCTTGCAGGCAGACATCATCTGCCTCTTTTTTAAATAATTTAAGCCACAAATGTTCAGCGATGCTATCTGTAATTTTCCCATTCTGTTAATTTCTTTAGCCTACAATATATTTTATACCTCAGCTGTATGTATAAATGTCCCAAAACAAATACAAAAAATCAAACCCCACACACACCATTGCCATCCTTGGTCCTACCACACCACCCTCTGTGTGAGCCAACATAACCTTGCCGCCTCCCTCCCCACCCCCCAAGCACACAGGCAATCAGGCATAGCCTGAGCAATGTACGTCTGATCATTTGTTTCTGATTACTCAATCCTCCCTATAATTGTAACAGTTACAGTATACAACATGAAAGTCGCCTTTTTAATTTGAGTTGGCCTTTCCCATCGTCTTTTTTCCAGATTTCTTCCAAGTATTCCTGTACACCTCAGATGTAAAGCTGCGTGTCGTTCCTTCAAAGTTAATTTTAAGTCTAGCCAGATTCTGGAGAAAGACCTCAGCCCCTACTTTTTTTTAATGGGAGGGAACAGAAGCCTTAGGCGCCAGCATCTTTTCACTGTAGTGTGAGCAAAATCCGATCTAAGAAATAATGAAACACCATTATAGAATTTCAGAGCATTGGGACAGGCTTGATCAAACACTAATTGCCTCAATAAAAAGTTTCAGAAGAAGACCAGCATAGCTCTATGATTTTCTTTGGTATCTTGGGGATGTTTTTCAAGAATAACGGGAAACGATGAGTCCTCTGTATTTCAGAGCCCGAATCCCAGCTCACAGGGAATGCATTTTTCAGGAGGTTCACCATGTAGGTTCTAGGTTTGCTGCCTTGCAGTCCTTACGGAATCCCTAAAAAACACAGGTTGTTTCTATGCTGGTGATTTTCTTGGTCTTCAAGTTTAAGCATAACATCTGTCATAGCCACAACTTACCAGGTGCTTTGCAGCTTCCGAGATTCCACCTCGGCTTCTAGTACCTCTGTCTGCGTTTCAACCGAAACTAAGCATTCAATAATTTCTCCACATGTTTCATTCAATTTGCGGATCCCGGTTTGAACTTTTTCTGCGGCAACTCTTGCTCTGTGTCCGCCACTTTTGTTTTCTTCTTGAATTTGTTTAATAGACATGAAAATAGTCATCAGAGAAGGTTCCTTATTCAGTGCAGCCTCATCAGGGGCTTATTTCCCTCCCTCTTTTTGAGGCAATATCTAAGTGTCAGAATAATCCCATTTTAACTGTTTACTGACGCTCCTTTTCAAGCTTTCTTTCCTTTTTTTCTTTTTATTAGCGGATTTGTTTCTTTGTGTTTGTTGAGCCTCCTCATTTGAGGTACTGCTGCTGGAGTCAGAGAGAACCTCACCACTTAAAGGAGTATCTTCTTGCCCAGTGACATCTGAATCATCTGTCAGCAAGAAACATTTCTCACCTGGGAGCTCGGGCCAAAAAGCCCCTCCACGCTGGTGAGTGAAACTAGAGGGCCCTGAGCTTAGGGGTATTGCGAGCTTGCTTTACCCCAGATCTCTTTTCACCTGGTCGATTTCCTTGGTATCTGCTCCTTGTACCATAGGCACTGGTTGGTTCTTAACTTCACTCCTCGCTAGTTTCTCTATGGGTAAGTCCAGTGCAATAGCTAGGGACGCTGAGTCATCGGTTTCACCAGCCATTAGTCGCACTTCCTCTTCCTCTTTCCCAGCTATGTCTTTATCCCCAGCCACCTTTATCAGAGTTTTGTCCCCCCTACTCTAATGATACACTGCTTTTCTGTGAGTCTCCTGACAAACTTACAAACATAGAAGCAACAGTGGGTTGTGCAAGCCCTCCTTCTAGCTGTAGCGTAGATTTTGCTGAAGCTGGTTTTTTGTGTCTCGTTTCACTTTACCAGGACCGCCAAGCTGCCTCAAGTCGGGTAGCACTCTGCTTGTCTCCAACAGCTGGTTGCCTCCCGTGGATACTCTGATATTGCTGGGTATTCCTGTGGTCCGCATCTTTGCTGCTTTCCCGCCTCCGAGTGCCATTCGATAAGTCAGCAGTTTTCCTTGGGTCTGCTGTAAACACGGATCCCAGCCAGGCAGGAAAAAACAAAAAAGTGAAGCTCCCGCGATCCGCAGCAAGGCCACCAACACTCTCTGCAGCCTGCCACACTCTGAGCAATTCGCCGTGCTAGCTCCCAGACTGAGCAATCGACTGCCGCACAATGGATCCATCGAGAGAGATAGTGGAAGTAACTGCAGTTATCCACCTGTCATCTTTGCCCTGGTGTAGAATACAGAGCATGTCTTGTTCCAATTAGGTCACTGTGTTGACCCGTGAAGCCAGCGCCCATCATTCTGCTGCATGTTAACTAGCTGCCCCTACGAGCAATATCACCTGGTAGGGCAGTAGGGTAAGAAGATGTAGGTAACATGACGAGTGGAGTGACAAGCCTCTCTCTGCCTTGTGACTCCTGGGATCCTCCTCCTTGCTTGCTTCCTATTTCCTCCATCACTGTTCATTCTAGGTATCAGACAGATATATTTTCTTTAAGAGAAGTGCATGGAGGGAAGCATGTGCCCTGTATTAGGGGTGATCTTTTTGCCTTCAAAAAGTGGTACAAAGACATTCATAGACTGCTTTGGAGACATTAACTGAGATTGTTGTCCCTAGTGATTTGTGGAGAGAGTAGAAGGTTGCTGTTACTTGGCTGACTTAGGAACCAGCTAGAGTTGCACCTAACAATGCTGCAGCTGAGGTTGTTGCTAATGAATAAAGAGTGTCGATAGACTATTGGAAAAAGAAAGTGCCAGAGACATAAATGAACTTAGAAACAATTATGAGAGCTAGACAAGAGTCAAAAGAGTTGGTGCATGCTTATTATGCAAGGTTTATCTAGAGTTATAGCAAGTACAGTGAGTTGAATATCCCAAAAAAGAAGGTGTTAGTGGATTTATATCGGCTTTCATTTTGGCTCTGCACCCGGAACTTAGTTTCCATATCCAGCATTGCGTGATGTGATGCCAGACTAAGAGTATGGACAAATTATTGAAATATGTCCCTTATTGCAGTGATTTTTTGATGTGAAGCAGAAAAAACATCAAAGAGAAAATGATTTTGAGGAGAACCAAATTCAGAAAACCAATAAAAAATCAGGTGTCTGGCTCTGATTCAGATTTTGAGCCTCCCAAAGATTTTGGAATGAATAAGTGCAATGCGTGCAAGTTGTTGTCATGAGGCATGAGATGATGCAGACAAAGGGTCATGGTAGAGCAAATGTGAATAATTCTGGAATGAATTATAATATTAATCTGCTTGTCATGTCTGTGGCAACATTGGGCACTGGAAGCAGGAGTGTAGGCAAAAAACACAGATCGAATCCAGAATGGTTTTGCTCTCAAGATGCAGCAAAACATGACTCAGATGCAGATGCCAAACTGTACCTCAACACAACCAGCTCCTGTGTAGAATGTGTAAAATCATGGGTAATTCAATGCCGGAATGCCCAAAGCTCCATGGAAGCAGTAAAATATGAGCAACAAGATGTCATATAATCCAGGGTACCAATGAATCCATTGAACCTAAACAATGAGTTTCTTTTTCATCAGAGACTAATTCAAAATGACAGTGCCTGAGGTGGGAGGAGGACTGTATATTTAGTGCAGTGCTAGTGACCAGTGTGGCCCATATGTAGATGGTGAGGTGAATGGCCACCCCATATCTTTTTTAATTGATACTGATGCTAACCACTTTGCAGTTCATTCTGTGAAGGTCCTACCCCTGCCCCTATCGGTAAAGAAAAGGCCAGGTTTTAGGCCTTAGAAATAAACAGATTGTTAATCAGGTTACAGCAGATGACCCAGTATAGGGTCCATGGAGAACAATCATCGGTTTATTATTGTGTGAAAGGAGTCCTATTTTTTTATTGGCAGGGACTTGCTTTGCAAGAGGAACTGTGTGATTTACTGCATTTAAGACTCAATAGTTTAGATGTTCCAGGTTCTTACTAAAGATGACCTGTACATGTATTTAAGACATACGATCAAGGAAGATGTATGGCTTTCACCGGTAAAGAAATAGGAGTGATAAATAGTGCAGGTCAAACCTAATACTGTTTTTCCTTGCATTAGGTGACACAAACTTTCAAACGAAGCAGAAGAAGGAATGAAGCCTGTTATACAAAAAATGATAGAACAAGGTATTCTACGGGAAGTGCTCGGTAGTCCTTGCAACTCTCTTGTGATAGGCATTAAAAACCGAGTGGTAAGTGGAGGATAGTGCAGAATCTCAAAAAAGTCAATCAAATTGTGATCCCTTGTAGTCCGGTGATACCAAACCCAGCAGTGATATTGTAACAGATTCCTGCTAATGTAGAATGTATAAATTCATTGATTTATGCCAAGTGCTTTTCTCCATTCCTATGCATGAGGACATTCAGTATCTTTTTCCATTTCAGTTACAAAACAAAGGTCTCATTTGGTGTTGAATTCACAGGGCTAATACTGATAGTCCCTCAATTTCTAATCAGACTCTAAAGAGAGATTTTGAGAATTTGCAGTTTCCTTGTACCTCAATCTTAGTCCAGCACATTGATGACCTGCTTGTAGCATCAAAGACAAAAGAAGGCTGCAAGCTAAATACAATTGCACTTTTGATCCATCTTGCTGACAATTGTGACAAGGTTTCACCAACAAAGATACAGTACTGTACAAAAACAGGCATTTATCTTTGTCATCACATTGAAAATGGAGCATGTTAAGTCTCAAAAGAATGTGTTTAAGCAATCCTGAAGATAAATCCTTCAACTACCCAGAGGGAGGCGAGGGTGTTCCTGGGAATAGTTGGCTGCTGTCTTCAATGGATTCCAAATTTTTGCCTGATTGTGAAGCCTTTGATAATGCTAACTCACAGTGATATCAAGGGTCTAGTACCATTTGAAGATGAATGCATGCAGTTCTTCTGAATATTAAGAGAAAGATTTATGTGATGCATCTGCCCTTAGGATGCCTGATTATCATAAGAAGTTTTCATTTCTGCTGTGAGAAGAGTGGGTGCTCTTTGTCCGTTCTTATCCAAAAACATAGAGGATATGTTGCCTATTTTCTTGATGTGTTGGATTCAGTAGCTGTAGCTCTTCCTAGTTGCCTACAGGAGGTTGTAGCTGTTTGCATTACATCTGATGAACGTGAATGGATCCTAATGTAACATATTCTGATTGAGTTTGTTTCTCATTCCGTTTAAATTTTGTTAACCTGTACCAGAACCCCGCATATGACAGATGACAGTCGCCGTACGAGGTATGAACAAATCATACTGGCAGCTGATAACATCTTGATCAGGAGATGTAATTGTCTAGCCCTGCAATGCTGCCACTGGTTTCAGACAGCAATGAAGATATTGATGATGATGATGATGATCAGTAAGACATGACTGTTAATGTCACAGAATAAAGTACTAAGCCAAGTCCTTAGATCTTCCTCTTGAAATAGCTAATCTGAATTTGTTTGTAGATGATTCTTGTGAGAGAGACCATCTTGAAGCACTTAAAGCCGCTTATGCAGTCTGTTCCATTTCTGAACTCATTGAAGCATCCTACTTGCCTAACAAGTGTGCAGAGTTTGAATGTACTGACAAGGGTTTGTTGCCTTGCAGACAAACTGATTTTGACGATTTATAGAGACAGCCAATATAGGTTTGGATTGGTACATGATTTTGGCCTATGGTAACAAAGGGGCACATATCGTGACAGGAATACTATATCTATTTTAGAAAGAATCAGTACATCTAAGTCTATGTGCAATCAACAGACAATGTACAATTTCTGATTAAAAGTTATTAGCCATTGGCAAATTCTGTTAGAACAAAACACTAGAAATGTTCAGTTGACAGACCTATCTATATAAGGCATCCTTTTGTATCCGTACCAAGAATGTTTCCTATATTCTTAATTTTTTGGAAGCAATACAACATCCAAAATGGATTGCAGTGATCAAGTACATGGCCCATGATATGGTCACATTGGGAAATAAATATGCTGAACAAGTGCAAAATATTGTGCACTTGAAAATGCTATTCAAGAACAATTGAGCAAATCACAATGCAGGAGGCAAAACATAATGATTTAAGAGAAAGTACTGCTGAAAATACAAATTATGTGAAATGCTTTCTGTTAATACAGACACAGGCTAGAGAAAGCAAACTGAGGGAACTCCAGGAGGAGGTACCAGAAGATGAAAAACAAAAATGGGAGAATGTAAACAACATTTGTGTTACTCCTCAAGATAAATTTGTTTTTCCTAATTCTATTTTACATTTCATGACTCTCTATTTACATGACCAGACACATGCAGGAAGGGACTCAATGACAATGACTTTTAAAACGTCATGGTTTAATACCAAAATTAGAACTGCTGTAGGGGATTTGTGTAAGAGATGTGTCATATATCAGAAAATAATCAAGGAAAGAGAACTATTGTCATTATTAATCATATTGAGAAATCAGAGGGCCCATTTACAAGGCTTCAGACAGACTGCATTGAGATGTCAGTTTACAATGGTCATACGTATGTTCTTATGATTTTCTGCTTATTCTCTAAATGGGTCAAAGTATACCCAACACAAAGATGTTACAGCATGACAGTTGTCAAACTCTTGTTATAGATATTGATTAAATTTTTTGGTCTGCCAACTTCTATTGAGACAGAACATGGAACTCATTTTAGAAATGAGATCTTAAATTGATTGGTACAGTTCTCCATATTAAATATACTTTCCATTGTAGTTATCATCCTCAATCAATCTGGCATTGTAGAGAAGACGAATAGGAGCATCAAAAACAAACTGGCTAACATGTGCTCTTATACTGATGAGCATTAAAAGTATCCCAGACCAGAAAACTAGACTCTCGCCCCATGAAGTGTTAATTGGCAGTGCCATGAGTATCACATACATACCTTCTGCAACGTGTGCCAAATACTCATGATATTATATTAGATTACTGCAAGGGTCAGGCTGATGTGTTGAAATCTGTCCCTCATCAGGTGAATTTGGCAACAGCATCGGCAAAATAAACTCTGTGTCAGGAAACTGGATCCTGGTGAAAAAAACTTGTTCACAATAGTTGTTTTGAGGCCTCTTTTGACAGGACAATATTAAGTTGTGCTTGCAACAAAAACTGCTGTGAATTTTTCTGAAATCCCATTGGATGCATACCGCTTAAAGGAGAAGAGTGAAGATGACAGATGAAGAAGTGGTTACAACATCCACTGATGCATAGAGGAAAATTCAAGTTTGTAATGGGGATTCAAAGGGGGGAGAAGTGGAGAAGTATAAGTTGCTTAAATTGTTGTGCCATCTACAGTTTGAGAAACAGAGTGAAAAACTGTTACATTGTCACTAGCAACAGCAGGAGATACAAGGGTGGGTCTCCTAAGGGAGTGATGATGCAAGATTTTTAAAATTATAATATATGACGCAATTATTGATTAAAGACACAAAAAGCTGAAAGTACACTTTGTACTTGTTAGACACAGTGACACATGAAACCGGGACCAGAGTAGTAGAAGCACCATAAAAGCGTGCTTTAAAATGCAGGATGAAGAAAACTTACATACAAAGTAATACTAATAAACATAAATGAGATGCACAAATGAATTTCTTATTAACATGTTATTTATTAACGTTTACTATTCGAAGGTTTGCTAATAATTAAGTAGCCTAGTATTGCCATTTATTCGAATTCACCGTTAAGAAAAGAAGAGGCAAAAGCGTGTAGAAACTAGATACGGTATTGAAATTTCATATAATATTACTAGAGATTCTATAAGTTATGAAAATTGAAAAACTAATTTTGTAGTGTGAATTTAGAGAAAACTACACTTGTATGAATATTGAGAAAAATGTGATAGTAAGATTTTTCTGAGATTAGCTATTTCTATGTAAGGATGTCTGGTGAAAGTTCTACAATATTCCTTATTTGAAGTAATTTTATTGCATTATATTTGATATTGATTTAGAGTTTATTTAATTTAAAATGAGTAATGACAACAAAAAGGCTCTTTCAAAAATGCTTTTTCTCTTATGTTGTCCTTTCCCCTAACCAAATACAATGGTCCTTATCCAACTAGTGAAATATTGCTTTATTTGTTCAATATATGTGTAACTTTAGACATTCCGGAAAGTTTCACATTGAAGTATTCCTGTGGGAACACAGTTTCAGCTGTCGCCAAAGACTGATACGTTGTAATTCTTTTTCACCAATGTTAGGCCTATGTGGATTTTCAAATCGCCCGTTTCTCTCATGGGAAAGAATCTTACCGTTGGACTGCTTTGCTGAGGCTAGTCAGTAGTGAGGGACTGAAACCTTCTTGGCCGAACCATTTTCATTTTCTTTTTCCTTTATTTCTTTTGTTCTTTACTAATGGGCTTGCCCTTAATGGAATTTAAATCTGAACCTTCCCCCTTCTTCGCAGGATTTGAGTTGTTAGACAAAAAAGCTATCCTTCTGCCTTTAATGGTAGTGGGACTCTGTAAACTGGTGTTTACAATAACCATCCGATAAAGCCTTGCCTAAATGTTTGGCGCTTTAATGCAAGCTGTGATATTCATATATGAAATTCTCAAAAGATTGCTTATTGCTATGGATTTTGAATTTTTAATACATACAGTAGTGATTTTTTTTTACTCTAGTCCTGCTCCCTACTGACCCAGCCCCTCCCCCGACCCCTACTGGAGTGGCCTTCGGCCACAAACCACACTGTAAATTTGGCCCAGAGAAAAATTTTGTGAGTTTTAATACATACCCAAATTAAACAAATATTTGTTTGTGTCTATTACCGAGTCTTGTTGGTGCCTCCACTTAAACGGTGCTATTTTTAGTTATCATTTAAATGCATCATAGGGAGAATCAGTGAGCTCTGTCAGAAAATCAAGTATTACCTATTTTGTTCTGTGTTTCTATTGCAGAGCTTTTGGTTTGCATAGTTTTAGTCTGCCATAACTTCTTCGGGTTGTTCCTTGACACACACTAACTCAGAACTGGTAGACTCGGGACAAGAAGAGGAGCAGCTCCAAGACGATGCACCCAGTGCTGGCTCATTATGAGGTGCACTTGGCAGAGACCCTATGGTTAGTGTTTTGGAATCACTTTTTGACCATACTGGAAGAAACCTGACAGCATGGAAAAGGGGGGGTTATGGACTCGGCAGCGGGGAGGGGGGTATGGTTGGTGAATACTGGGGGTGGGGTGGGGAGTGGGGGGTGAAGGGGTGGTGGGACTTTTGAAGGAGTTTTCTCTGGGATGAGAGACATGTAACTACACAGTAGCTGCGCAAGGGGTAGTCGGGGCCCGCTAGGTCCTCGTTCTTGGTATGCCGTTGACCGATTGCTAGAATTGTTAAGAAGATCTTTCTGTAACTAGAGCAATTATACAGTAATTTTGTACCTTGCTGGACTTACTGTATTGGAGATGAATAACGTCAAATTTAATAAATAAAGTTTAAAAAAAAAACTTCTTCAGGTTGTTGGGTCTTTCCATTGCTATTCTTAATTTCTACAGCATGGTCTTAAGAGTGGTGTACCTAAATCTGATCTCAGATTTGAGAGTTAGCAGTCAATTAATAGTCTTCACATTGTGCTTTGGCCACCCTCATTTATGCCCCTCCTATCAACAGAAAAGTATTCATCAGAGGATCATTGACTCTGTGGTAAATGGAAATGCTGCAGTTTGTCTAATCTTAAAGGGCCCAGTATGATTAGAGTAGTAAGGAAAGTAAGTGTATTGCATTTTGTTTACCATACTTGCGCTGCAACTAGTTCTGCCTAGTGAAGTGAGATTTTAGGGTGCCAAAAATAGTCCAAAGAGTTCACAATTTTGGTTCAGCAAAAATGAAGATTGATGGAATGCTGATGGAGTATGGCTCTGGATAAAGTCAACAGCAGCTATGGAATACGAGTATCAATTTCGCTGTTGCTTAAGATTTGGTTTTTGAAACAGCTGTGTTTTGTTCAGTGGAGTGAAGTGGTTAAATTCCACATGGTTAAAGTCCATGCATGATTGTGGCACTTTGTGCAAGGCTGACGTTGTAAACAAGTCTGCCTTGGCCTACGATCTCGAAATATTTACCTATGTGTAGTCTCAGTGTAGAAGACACTGAGTAAGTTGTGTGCTGTTTTGTGGTGTTGGCTGTGAAACGTCGTCGACAACACCTTTGTGTGTTAGTGGTAAATGGTTGGTATGGTTGATCTCAGGTTCATAGGGAGTAACTATATCAATTAAGGGTGAAATCCCGCAGGTCGAGGTTTCATTTGCAGCAAATGAGTATGGAAAGGTTTTGTTAGCTTGTGAGAGTGAATATCCTTTAGTGGCACAGACAGTTTTATTTGTTGCTTGCATTGTACTGTATTGTCATTTTGCTTAGAGAAATACGTACAGAAGAAGATTTGTGAAGGACTGTGAGCTGCTGCAAGGAGCGAGATTGATGTCACCATGTGGCGCATTGTGATTGATCAGTTAGTGTAAGGTCATACTGGGATTGGTTGACTACGTCATAAGAGTCACAATGTCATTGGTTAAGGTTGCAGAACAGGTGAATTGTGGGAGAATACATTGCTGGATTTACGGAAATAATTTGTGAATACAGAATTTAACAAAAATGAATTTTTTTCAAGTCATTGCAGAAATTAGTAAAGAACGATCGGACCATATAAGCCAAAGCAAAGGTAGAAACACCACCTGAGGGTACACCAGGATATACTATCATGATGGACAAAGAATTACATCCATGTTTGGGGCTTGAGTTTTGGCATAAACATACTGAGAAAGATGAGACTTTACAGTTCCCTCATTATGGCACATTTAATTTGAAGATTGTTGAAAATTTAAGGAAAAGAGTCACAAAATGAAAGATCCTGTTAGAGCCACAGTTATTGAGGCTTTAAAGACCTGGGAGCATATTGCTCATCAAAAAGACAAAGAGAAATACCAGGGGAGATAAAGGAGAACTGTGGACCATTACGCAGAAATTAGACGGGATGCTCAAAAGAAAATGTGGAGAGCAGATGTTATACACGGGACACAATTGTATCTGGTGTTAGAGGTTGAGGAAGATGCTACGGGCATGGGAAGACAGAAAAAGAAGCATTTAGAGCCAGACAAAATTGATTCAGGAAAGGAAGAAGAAGAGAGCAACATAGATTATGAACTTTAAAATTATTTTTTGATCAATCGTTTTTGATCAATCGTCCACTACTATACAATGAGACACGCAGTAGAGATTTGACACATACTAGTACAGCTGATGCTCCTATAATACCAGAAGTGCCAAACAAATTTAGGGATATTTCTCCTCTGAGCAGGAGGACAGAAATGTCAGCTCCTATGAACCTGATTTATTCAAGTAATTCAGATAATGTAACTGTTCCCATTACTATTGGACCAGCTGTGCCCCTTTGCAAGTCTGGGTTTCAGGTAAATACTGTCCATAATTTGACTATACCTACTGGAGTAAGTACAGTATGTGGGAGTTCTTCAGACCTGACAGCAAGATCACTGTTTTAGACACCCATGGTTCCAATTCAAACTAATAATGCTGCAGTTTTGAATGCTGCAAAACCAAAGGGGATGATGGACGCAGTTTTGAATGCTGTCTCAAATCAGACACAATTTGATGCAACACAAATAATGGTGCAAAGGTTTCCTACTTTTTACTATCCCAAACCGAGTTGACCTCCTGAAATGAATAATCATGCTTCTGACATGACTGTGCCTATGGTTATTTCAGTTCCAGATACATCCGTACTGAACGTGCAACCTGGAACAAGTGTAAATTTGGATGAGGGAAGCTTAAATTTAATCAGCACAAGAGAGCAATCAGTGTTTGCTTCTCAAGAATTCGTAGAATGGCTTAAATGATATAGTACCCTGAATAATCAGAACTCAGCACTAGTTCCAGCTTCAGCTCCAGCTATGAATTACATTCCACTCCAAACCTAAGGTTAGATTTTACTGACAAAGACATTGTAAACCTGAGAGCACAAGGAAAGAAATTGCAGATAAGAAAGTTAATGGTGTTAATTAGAAAATGGGATAAAAGAGAAAAATGGGAAAGTAGATGGTCAAAAAAAGAAGGAAACAAAGCGAGTTAGAGTGAAGTCACCACCTGGTGATTTTGCTGGTAGTGTAGGGAAAGTACAAATGCTTCCTATATGAGACGTACCAGAAGGAGGCTGAGTCCATGTACCCTGGACAACACCTGGCATTTTGCCATTAACAAATAGTTTCCCCTGAATTCCAGGAGATTTGTGAGCCAAATGTAAGGGTGCTATGGAATGGCCTGAGTCAGAATTAGTATAGCATCCTAGAGGAGGTGCACCATCTCCAGAGAATTAGCCAATACTAGCAGGTAACAAATCACCTGGGGCCAGATGTATGAAGCTCAAATGGGTTCACAAATGCCGAAATTGCGAACTCATTTGAGCAAAATGGTATGTATGTAGCAAATTTCAGTGCAAAATAAGGAATTGCAAATTTGCGATTCCTTATTTTGCAATTGCATTTAGGGAATCGCAAAATTTGTGATTCCTTAAATGCAATGTATGATGCAAAAAAAAATTGCCAATTGTCCCTAAGCAACTTCAGGTTGGTGGTAATTTGCGCATTTCTTGAAAAATGCCCATTTTTGCATTTTTCTAAGTGCCATGTAATGCACATACATGCCCTCAGGGCATGTATGTGCACCACATGTGCAACCATGCCTATTTCAGGGGTACAACAGGGTGTCCTTTGGACACCTGTACACCCTTGAAATTATTCTCAATTTGCGATTAGCAAATTGAGAATTGCAAATTGAGAATAATTTCACATTCATTCCTATAGGCCTCCTGGCTCATAGAAATGAATGGGAAAGTATTCCTTAATTGTGATTAGCAATTTGCTAATCGCAATTAAGGAATTTTAAGAAATCGCTAAAAAATAGCGAATTTCTACATACATACCATTTTGCAATTCTCAAATAGCAATTCCTTAAAAATCGCTATTTGAGATTCGCAAAAGTGTATCTTGATACGTCTGGCCCCGAAGACTAAAATTTCCCCGAAAGAGAGTGATTGGGTATAGATTGACAGGACGACCCAAGAACTGAAAGAATCAGTACATGCCTTTTACAAGAGATTAGTACAGGCTTTCAAACAGTATAGTGGATTGGACAATGTTGGAGACAAAGATGGCGGACAATATGCTTACAGGTTTGTGTTCGGTTTGAGACCGGAGATATCTAACATGATCCAAAAGCAATTACTTTACAGACAGAGCAAACCACTAGATGCCTTTTTTCATTATGCAAATATTGTGGTGATGAGATTGAGATGAAGCACAAGAAGCTTAAAGAGAAATTAATGATTGCCCAGATGAGAGCAATGCAGAAAGGTCAAAATCAGATGAGTTTTGATAATATAGTACCCGTACAGGGAGGGTAGAATCAAGCTCTGATGATACAGGGTATTAATGGTTTTCAACAGCAGAATTTTCCGTCCCAAGGTAAAGGTTGTGGTAATAGTGTAGATCCTAGAACTGTTTTTGATGTATTGCTTTTAAAGAAAACAAATCAATTTTGCTTGGGGGAAATGTTGATATTAGAGATGCGAGTGTAAGTCTGATATTAATGAAGCAGGGGATCAGATGCAGGATCTGGAATATGCACAGTTTAGTCGGAATAAAATGAGAGAGACTCAACAGAAGCAAGGATAGGGAATGCTGAATTCTAATGTATCACAGCAAATGCCCAAGCTCCAATGCCACAACAGAATGTTCAGGTACAAAGATACAATGGGAATCAAAATCAGCAGATGAATAGAAAATCCTTCTAGAATCTGAACGCAACACAGTGGTATATGATCCAGTTGTATGACAGCGCCCAGGACCCATTAGCATGATGGTGCCTGAGAGGGGAGGTGGACTGCGTGTTTCGTGCAGCCTTAGAGGGAGACCAGAGTGGTTCTATGTGGATGGAGAAGTGGATCGGAATCCTGCTTCAATCTTTGTTGACAGTGGTGCTACCCACTCTACTGTAAGAACAGCACAGGTTCCTAACCTACCCTTCTGGGAAGAAAGTATCCAAGTTAAATGAGTTATGAATAAAATGTTGTCAACCCCAATTTCAGAACCAGTTACAGTTAAGATTGGATCCTTCAAGGATCAACATCAATTTGTGGTATATGACATAAGTCCAGTAAATCTGCTTGGACTTGATCTACTATGCAAATTTAATTGTTCAATTTACTGCACACCCAGAGGAACTGATTTTCATACAAATGACAAGGATGTTGTTTTTGAACTTGCTCAACAGAAATCAGATGTAGGGGTGTGTCCTCTCCTGATCAGTGAGGATCTGCCCGTTGAATTACGAGAAACATTGGTTACTGAAGTCTGGGACTTTGTAGGTAAAGATACCATACTAATCAAAGCAATCAACCTAGTCTGAATTACAGTCAAACCAAATGCAGTGTTCCAAAGAATCCCACAATACAATTTGTCTCCAAATTCTATTGCTGGAATTACTCCTGTGATCGACTTAATGATTGAGCA
This sequence comes from Lissotriton helveticus, assembly GCF_964261635.1. Taxonomy (NCBI): domain Eukaryota; kingdom Metazoa; phylum Chordata; class Amphibia; order Caudata; family Salamandridae; genus Lissotriton; species Lissotriton helveticus. Next base: position 1,766,280,005 of record NC_136059.1, read on the forward strand.
GGGGTTCCTGAAGGAGATAATAGGAAATCCATGTAACTCTCCCATTATGGGCAGAACCCAAATGGCAAGTATTTCATTATGCAGGATTTGCGAAGGGTTAACTCTATTGTTGTTCCATGGCATCCTGTGGTACGGAATCCAGCTGTGATTTTATTTCAAGTTCCATGAAAAGCTAAATCGTTTTCAGTGACCGACCTGTGCAAGGCTTTCTTTTCATCCCATTGCACGAAGATAGTGAATAATTTTTGCATTCCATTTCAGCAGTCATGTTTTGGCATGGTGCAGAGTCCCACAAGGGTGTACGGAAAGCCCTTCATTTTTTAATCAGATACTCTAAAAGAATCTCGAGTCTCTGATAATGCCAAACCATTCAGTGTTAGTACAGTATATTGACAACTGTATTTCGTGGCATCAAGTACGAAGCAAGCTTACAAAACTGACACTGTTGCTTTGCTGAACCATCTGGCAGAAAATGGACTGAAAGTATCCCTGACCAAGATACAGTTTTGGAAAACTGAAGTCCTATACTTAGGACATTACTTTGAGAAAAGAGCGAGGAAAGTGTCACAGGAAAGAATCTCAGAGATTCTTAACATGAATCCTCCAGCTACCCAGAAGGAAGTTCAAATGTTCTTAGGAATGGTGGGCTATTACAGACAGTAGATTCCACATTTTTCCTTCACAGCAAAATGTCCCCAGATGTTGACACACAAAGACGTGTCCGATCCAGTAACCTGGGATGACAGTTGCATAACTATCTTCGCAGAGCTTCGAGAATGCCTTTGCAGGACACCAGCTTTGGGAATGCCTGATTACAAGTGCTTTGTGTTGTGATGTAGTGAAAGAGAACTTTGCACTCCTTCAATGTTGACACAAATGTATGTATTTTTGGTGATGCTTGACCCTGTTGCGGCTGTATCGCCAGGATATTTACAAATTGGTTGCATCTACATGTGTGAGTCTTGAGCAGGGTGAAAATATTGCCATGGGGCACCCACCTGGGGTATTTGTGCCCCATTCAGTGGAGATACTGTTGGCTCATATTCAAACACATTACCTGACCAATAGAAGTTTGACTAAGAATGAACACATTTTGCTGAGGGCAGGGAATGTGACTCTTAAAGATGTACAGTGTTGAATACGGCTAATTTTATGCCATTGCCCGGAAACAAGAACGTGCTTGATGAAGTTGAACACAATTGTTTGGATGTGACTGAATTGTGTACCAAGCCCCAACTTGATATCTCAGATGAACCATTGCCTGAATCTGATCATGTGTTGTTTGTTGATGGTTCATGTTTGAGAGACAATGAATGGAATCTGAAATCTACTTATGCTGTGTGTACAGTTGGAGGTGTGGTGGAAGCATCATGGTTGCAAAGAGTGTTTTCTGTGCAAGTTGCAGAGCTCATTGCTCTGACTTGAGCATGTCTCATTTCAAAATAGCTCTAAGTTACAATTTATACCAATTGTCAGCATAGCTTTGGAGTTGAACATAACTTTGGGCAATTGTGGTCACGGTGTTGGTTCATGGCGTCCTCTGGTTCTCCTAAAGGGAAATGGAGAGTGTTTGGGAGCCTTTTGCAATCCCTACAATTGCCTGCCCAAATTGCTGTTGTGAAATGGATTGCTCATCTGCAAGGATATACCACCTACTTAACAGTTGTCAATCGTTATGCTGATGAGATGGCATGGTATTGTGCCATGAATGCATATCCTTTTAATGAAGAAATACTGAAAGACGCATCCGACGTCACAGATTGCAATGTGTTGTTGTCAGCTTTAGATACCTGGGAGGAGGTGAAGAAATTGTAGGATTAGGTGACAGCAGCAGAACAGCAGGGTTGGGTGCGAGCAGGCTACACCAAATTAGAGGAGAGAGAGAGAGAACTCTGTTTATTTAGACCATAGTCTTTAAACTCCAAGGACTTATAAAATATAAAAACTGTACAGTGCCGGTCAACACAAAAATGATACACAATAACATTTAAAATCCCACAGTTACTTTCCGGGCAGCGCTACTTGCATGCATCTACAGTAAAACAGTAACTACCATCTCCCCTTACACCTCTGTATTTCCAATTTTGTAAAATCGATTAAAAAGTTAAAAACCTCTTAATACTTAGTAATACGATAATTACAAAACTCCCAAGCTAAAAAGGTTCTTTACATATATCATTGTTCATTAATAATGATAGATTAAAACGGTTTAGACTGGAATTACATCGGTTTTAGGCCTCAAGTTAGGGGATGACGAGTGGGTTTGCATTGATGGCAGACCAGTGTTTCCTGGCAGCCTACTGTTATCAATGGCAAGACACTAACATGGTTCTGCACATGTTGGGAGAGATCCGATGATGAGTCTTTTCCAACAGGTGTGGTTCTATTCCAGATTCAGAGAAACTACAGAGATGATATGACATCATTGTGTGGTGTGTCAGCAACAAAACCCAGGAAGGAAAACACAGGCTGTCATGAGTCACATTGGAAAATCTACAAAGTCCTTTCAACTGGATGCAAATGGACTTTATAGGGATGCCCCTTTGCAATGGATTATGATATGTTTTGGTCATTGTGTGCATTTTTCAAATTGGACTGAAGCCTATCCTACTCGTAGGAATGATAGCTAGACTGCGGCAAAATTACTGTTGAGGGAGTTGATTCCAAGGTTCGGCTTTCCGGCTTCTCTTGAGTCACACCGCGGAACTCATTTTAATAATGTGACCCTAAAAATGTTATGTGCAACACTACAAGTTGAGCAGAAGCTCTGTTGAAGTTACCGGTCAGAGGCTTCTGGTCTGGTGGAGCAGATCAAAGACACATTGAAATCCAGATTGGAGAAAGTATGCACTTCTACATCTCTGAAGGGGCCAGATACATTGCTCCTTGTGTTGATGTGTTTCATGGGGCATGTGATGAGGCTGCTGGCTGATCCTGCGAATGCTCTAGTCAACATAACAGATCATATGATCTCGGATTTTTGCAAAGACCTCACTGACGTGGTATGTTCTGTTTCTCACCATTTTAGAGAAGCTGCCCTGCAGTCCAACAGGAGCAGTGCCATGACGTCAGTGTGGCTGACTGGGTAATGGTGAAGAAACACATGTGCAAAATGTGTTTGGAACCTCATTGGAGGGGGTCGTTCTAGGTGATCCTAGTCATCAATACCGCTGTGAAGGTCTCCCAAATTGGTTAAAAGCAAGCCACACTTGCAAAGTCCCAAGTACCCTTGATTTTACAACAGCACCTGTTCCTGTATCCTGTAGCCGGTGGTAACAGCGAGACAGAGGGATCAGGTTAGTCAAGCTGTTGAGGGTCAGCAAGCTGCTGGGATAGCACTCATTTGGTCAGAAGGAGGTCCGAGAGAGTCAACTGTAGGTACAGAGGGGTCACAGCCAAGAGAATTGACTACGAGAGGTACCGATCCTATTGAAGGGCCTAGTGCAGTAAGAAAGTGAGTTGTACAAAGAGACCATTGCCCCAGAAGAGGTTAGACTTTAAGAAGCTGTCTGACCACACAACGAGTACCACCACTGTTCCTGAAAGCTCTGAATAATCAGATCAAAGTGATACAGATGATGAGCAAACAGCTGTGAAGAGGCCAAAAGGAGAGAAAGTAACAAGTCAAAGGTACGCATTTCTTGAATGGACTTATTTGGCTGCCAATGAGTGGGAGAGAGAGAGCTTTAACAATAAGAGTCCACCTGAACCTCCTTGAAACTACCTTTGTTGTTGATTTGAATTTCACTCTGGATGTATCAATTGATGAACAAAGTTGATATGAGAGTCTTTCTGTATCTGGGAAGAGTTCAAGCTTTGCGATAATTTTTTAGTGCAAACACTTTGCTAAATTGTCTCAACCAACCCGATAGGCGGTGAGGGCTAGGAGGTGTGCGCGCTGCTGTGTAATACCGGCTAGTCGATTAGGTAGTTCATCCATGCTCAACTTTCAATGGTCCCACCTCCACTGGCCGCTAATTAACAAGAAATCAAAACCTATCCTAAAAGGAGTGCATCGGTTCACAAATCTATCATTCAAGTAATGGATTCATGCAAAAAAAAGCTTCATAGGCTGTCTTTGATGAATTTCAGACTCAGTGGAAACCTTTAAAATTGTTAGACCCACCCAATATAGTAACAAATCAATCAGCCAACGCGTTTCGTTCACACTTGGACATCATCAAGGCTTCAAATTATGTATTGACTAGCACCCCGTCCCGACGTTGTCCGGGTATGAAATAGAATGTGTGTAATGTGTGTATTCAGATACTGTCATTCGCGTGTTCCCCCGCTTGAGGCCCAGCTGCAGCCCTGGTTGATGTTAGCAGGCGCGTGTAACCCGGCTTGAGGCCCAGGTGCAGCCCTGGTTCATGTTAGCAGGCACATGTAGTTAGTGTAGTGATCCACCGCCTGAGCCCGACTACAGCCCTGGCTGATGTTAGCAGGCGCGTGTAATTTGGTTTAATGTGATAGTTCAGTAACTGCACGCACGAGAGGCTGCAGTAATTGTCCCCGCAGACATGCTCAGTCGCGTGTGGCCCCGCTTGAGGGCCCGCGGCGACCGTCTAACAATTAGAATTGTGTGAGTCTTGAATGATTGTTTCCCGCTGTTCTTATTTTTTTATGACCCACAACGACGCTTTTTGCCCCGAGGGCTTTTTTAGACGCACCCAGGCCAAGCCACACACTGCGTTCGGCCCTTTCAGATGCACCCAGGCCAAGGCACACACTGCATTCGGAACCCGCAGTATGTGTGAGATAACGGGCAGTCCCCCAAGGAAGTTTTGCGAATGGTTACTTACCAAGCTTCGAGGTGAACGCCTTTGTGACGCTCCCAGCACATGGCCACAGCAGACGATCTGATTAATGTACGACCCAGATGGCATGAAGTGAGGAATGTAGCACACGCCCCCAGCGTTTGTCACGCCCCCAGCATGCCCCTTGATGCAGAGCAGTTGCGTAAATGGCGCTTCACATGGCATGAAGGGCGGACACACACCCACAGCGCGGACACACGCCCACAGCGTTTGTCACGGCCCCAGGGTGTCACACCCCCAGCGTGCCCCTTGATGCGGCGCAATTATGACTCACATGGCATGAAGGGCGGAAGGTACCACACGCCCCGAGCGTTTGTCACGCCCCCAGCACACGCCCACAGCAGAACGCAGACACGTCCACAAGGGACTACTTTGCTGGCGCAGTACTTTTACCTTTTAAATGTATATGGTGGCCGTCTGCATAGCCTATGTCCTTCTGCTGCAACTGCCCTTTCCAACGCTGTATTGGGTGTTGTGATTGGTGCTGTGGTTACTGAGATTACCCGCCTCAAAGGTTTGGGCTCTCTCTTTATAATATATGTCCGTCTTTGAGCTCGAAGGGAAACCAGTGAGGCAGTGAATTTAACAAGTTAGAACAAGGTAGCGACCAGTCCAGCGCAACTTGCAACTTCTTATATTTGTGCAGTTCAATAGGGCGCAAAAGTGTTCCACACCAGGGCAAACCAGCACTTGGCTCCTTCAGAATAGAATATTGGACCTATATAATAGTGGCCAAAGGAGTCTCTGAGTCTAAAGAACTACACAGTATAGATCATCAAAAATCAGCGAGAGACCAAGATCACTGTAGTCTTGAAAAAAAAGGTTCACTATATTACCTTTGAAGCGCGTCGACGTCTGTTGGCCATTAACTCTTCACTCTGCATCGGCCTTAAATAATTATGAATTTCGACACATTCGGGTGATTTCGTGGAAGTTTTCTGTCATGAGTCATGGCGTGTAATGACAAAGTGCATATGTCTCTTTTTTGAACTCTCGCATTGGGTTTTTTAAAAGTGTTTTATTTATTTTTTTCTTGGGATTTTTTGTGAGCAACATACTATTGTTTTTATGGTGGGTAGGACAAAAAGGAATTTTCCGCTAATTCTGTAATCATTTTTAAATCTTACTTTTAATAAATTTACTACTTCAAATGCATAAAATTTGGTATTTTAATTTATGTTATAAACTGCGCATTGAAATATGGTGTGTTCGTTTCAACAGTGACTTCTCGGTTTGAATGCTTTGTTTGATTGTTGAACTATAAGAAGTATGTATGATTGGTAGGATGCTGTAAAGTAAGAACATATTCACTCCTAAAGGACATTTGTTTTTAGCACTTAATTTTGAGAAGCCATGCAATCCAACACGGACTTTCTTATAAATGTGAGTGTGTTTATACTGTGATTCTTTCTATTATTGTCCTCATATAATTGCAATGCTTATTTTCTTAAACTTTCCACATTATGTTCCTGTGAAAGATTCTAAACTTGCTATTTCTTCTGAATCTGCTAAAAGACATGATTCTGATTCTATTGATTTGAATAACTGTTTACACAGCAGTGCTTTGAGAATAGATTTTTGCTCAAATGTTTATACCATTCTGCCTAGCAAATATGTAAATACTATATGTTGGTGAATGCTATGTTTGTATGAAAATACCTTCATCAGTTTCTTAGGGAGTAATTTACCATAGCTTACTTTTAACATATGGAATTTCTTGCAGTGTGTTTATTGCTTATATTATAGTACTGATTATATGCAATATTATTACACTAATCAAGATCTGAACTTTTCTGAACTCCTGTCCTAAAACAATTAAATCCGCATTTTGGAAAGAAGACGATATAATGCAACAAATAATATTAATGTATTGCCTAAATTAATTCCTTGGAGCTTATTGCTAGAAGAAAAGAAAATCATAGAGGGAATGGTTTAATTAGTTTTAGACTGGCAACACAAATGTACACTTTGTATATAAAGAAAGAAATCAAATACTAATACTGCTTTTGTAGGACTTAGCAAATGTGAACATAGCGTTTGAAATCTATGAAAACTGGGGAAGATATTTAGAAGGTGTAGATCCTATTTTCCCTGGGGTGTATTATATTTGTGGGTTGAGTGCTTATTACAAACTGCCAAAAGGATGGTATAAGAGTTGTAGTTTGGGAATAGTTTTTCCAAACATTTATCATATTAAGTGAATTAAAGAAGAATTTGTGCGTACAAATGCGAGAATAAAAAGAAGTGCAAGTGGAATAGTAGGTGATATGTTTGGAGTTCTAATACCTTCAGTAGGAGTAGCATTAAAATCACAGGAACTTACAAATATGTCTGCTATTGTTGATATACTTGCCACCAGTCCAACTAGTTTTTTTCCTGTTGTAAATATAGAAATTATATTGATAAGGCTGATGGTGATTCAAAATCATCTTGCCCTTGATATCCATCTCGTGAAGGAGGGTAGAGTCTACCATTGTTAAAAGTCCGACATTGTTTCACTTATATACCAGAGAGGAGTAAAGACTTAGATTGTTACATTAAAAACATTACTGATGTAAACAAGGACTTGAAAAACGTAAAAGCAGATGATGCCTGGGAAACCATAGGTAAGGGATTGTCAACTGTTAGCAACTGGTTGTGAAACTTAAGGAATGGATAAGTGATTTCCATCTTGAGACCTTTAGTGGTGATCTCTTTGTGCATAATGCTGATAATATTGTCCATCAGACACAGAAAGAGTAACAAACGAGGAAGAGAAGAATAAGCATGGATCTTGTAATGGAGGATGGACATTGTAAATATTATAATGAAGTAAAAACTTCAGAAGAAAGGCGTGGCTTCGCGGGCGAAGATAGTGGACGCAGCCTTCTAGAGCTCCCACCGACATCAATCCGTTCATTTATCCTGGCTCCCGGACCTGACCTGCAGCCTACAAGAGTAGACGCAGTGGCGAACAGCGGGGGGTGCCTTCCAGAGCGGCGTGTGGAGCTCCCGGGCCCCCTGGAGTGGCAATAGCGGCGGTAGCGGCCTGAGGCCTAGTCCCGGCGAGTGCAGCCGGGGCCTCGATTTCGGCGACTCCCGAACGGGAGGTCCTGGCGCTGGCCCGCCGCCTCGACTTTTGATCCTGGCCCTGGGCTTCTGGCCGGTGGCGGAGCAGGGAGTGGGAGCCCTGCTGTACCCTCTATAGCGGGTGTGGCTGCCCGCGCTGTGGGGGCGTCGGTGGAGGGCTGCGGCCTGCACTGAGATCCGGAGACCGGGGCCTCGAGTTTGGAGCTCCCTGGCTGCTGGTGGTGGTGTCCGGAGGCGGCCTGGGCGGCGAAGTGGAGGACCAACGGGCAGCGGCCCCGGGGCGCAGTCCTGCCCGGTGTGCCTGGAATAGCGCTACCGTACTCGTTTGGACCCCTGACCGGCGGATGGCCTGAGGCTCGCGCAGGGTGGAACCCGAGGGCATCCGAAAGCAGTGGTAGCGGCGGCGAGGAGAGGGAAGTGAGTGTTGCATGGCCCGCAGCTGGTGTGCCCGAGGACTACCCCAGAGGATTGGGCAGTGGAGTGAGGGGGCCCCTACAGTTCGAAGCCTGTGGCCGGCCACTGGAGGGTCTGGAGTAGAACCACGAGGCCCCTTGAAGGGCCCAACGCGACCGCACACACACCTCGGAGACTGACAGGGGCGGTGGTGTTGTGACAGTGGTGCGGGGGTCTGGCTGCACCGGGCAACTTGGTAGTGCCCTAGGAAAGTCCTCCTGTCGGGGCAGCAGTGCTCCTGGGAAGGGGCCGCATCCTGAACAGTGGGTCATAGAGCGGGGAGACATAGCCCGGCCGGGGCCCCACTATATCTTTTGGACAGGAGGGCAGAGCTGCTTGGGGGCCTGGGGTATCCCTGGACAACGGAAGACGACTGCGTGGAGGAGCCGTGCGCCTGGGGGCGGTGGAGACTATCGCGTGGAGTGGCCCTTGTCAATATCGGTGGCACAGTAAACCCCAGCTGAGGCGTCTTGAAAGCGGACTATAGAGGGCAGCCTCCCTGTGCACTTCAGAAATGACCAGAGGCGAAGGGGGCAGTGGGCCCGCCAAGCAGGGGCCCATCGATAAATACACCGGGCCGAATGGGGGTCGCGGGGCATCTGGAGGCAGCCAGGGCGTGGGGCCGGACAGCGCAGCGCTCATGGCGGTGATAACTCAATCCAGGGACATGCTAGACGCCAAAATAGGTGCGGTTGGGGCCGATGTGACTCTGCTGCGTCAGGACCTTCGAAATGCAGTGACTCGCATCACGGAGGCGGAATCCAGGATATCGAGTGTGGAGGACGATGTGGGGACCTTAAAGCAGAAGGTGGCTGTGATGGAAAAAATTCAAAAAGGTCTTGCGCTCCGAGTGGAGGATGCGCAGGAATAACCTTCGCTTTGTGGGTTTTCCCGAAGGATGCGAGAAAGGGAACATGGAACACTTCTTGTCCCAGTGGCTGGAGAGCTGGCTCCCTCCGGATGTTCTATCACAATGTTTTGTAATAGAGCGTGCACATAGAGCCCTGACGCAGTGATAGCTAAGATTCTGAACTTCCATGACAGGGACACTATATTACGAGAGGCGAGGGCAAAGGACTCTCTTACATTCGAGAACCAGAAGATCATGGTCTTTCCAGACTATACGAAAATGGTACAACAACTACGACACTCCTTCATAGCTGCCAAGGCGAAACTGCGAGGCCTGAAGCTCCAGTATTCCTTACTTTATCCGGCCCGCCTACGGGTGGTATTTCAGCCACAGACCCACTTCTTTGATACCCCGGAGGGGGTCTTCAGGTGGACAGATGAGACGGTGAGGGTCTGGCCACATGCCCAACCGGGCTTGAATCCAGGTCCGTCAAGGGGTTCGACACAGGAGCGAGGCGACCAAAGTGTCCGGAGTAAGAGGCAGAGGAGATCTAGGTCGAGGAAGCGCTCCTCATCTCACAGTGGAGCACAGGACGGAGCGCCGGCTGACTCTGACCACTTCGGAAAAGAACATTGAAGGACATCGGGTGCGAGTTTTGGTGGGTGGGAGGGTCAGGGGGGGTTGGTGGGGGGTGCACGTGATTCCCAATGCCTTGCTAATGATTGTGCTGTGTACTCGGGCCTGCGGCTGGGTGCTCTTGTTTTGTGTCCCCTGGGATCATGGCTGATGCATCAACTCCGGGGCTCCCTAGGGCGTCCATGCACATACTGAGTTGGAATGTTAGGGGGATGTTAGATAAAATTAAGAGGGGAGCAATTCTGCAATGGGGGAAGAGGAAAGCAGCGGATGTACTACTGCTGAAGGAAACGCATATGATGGGGACGAAAGCGCTTAGTTTGAAACGCTTTGGCTACCAACAGGTTTTTCATGCTGGTTTTTCTAGGGGCTCCAGGGGGGTCGCCATCTTGGTCCATCGCAGGTTGGCTCACGTTCATGAGCGACAGTGGCCGGACCCGCAGGGTCGGTATGTCTTTGTGAAGGGAATGGTAGGTACGGAATCTGTTGTGTTTGGGAGTATATATGCCCCTCCCCCATTGCAGTGGTCCCTGGCCGAGAGGTTGTTTGCGGTGTGGGTGGAAATCACGGAGTCCCTGGCAGTACCGGGAGGAGATTGAAATGATGTGATGGATGCGAGCATGGACCATCGGAGACTGCAGGGGACTCTGACTTCTGCTACCCCCACCCGGTTGAGTGCGATGGTGGAAGGGTTGGGCTGGGTGGATGTTTGGCGACACTTGCACGCTAAGGTCCGTGAGTATACCTATGTTTCAGCTGTGCATGGTTCCTTCTCGCGACTGGACTGTGTCTTTGTGCCCTGTGCGTGTCTGAGTAGGGTGCGAGGGGCAGATATCTTACCTAGGGGGCTGTCTGACCATTCCCCGGTAGCCGTGGATATTGAATTGCACAGGAGGAGACAACCGTTTCGATGGAGGATGTCCTCATGGCATCTCCAGCAGGCTGATTATGTACACCATATGCGGGGGGCGATTATGCCCATTATTGGGCGGAGAACCTTGGGGCAGACATGGATGTGACTGTGGTCTGGGAAGCCATGAAGCCCACATTGAGGGGAGTCAATATAGCGCGGTGCACGGCGGCCCGTCGCCGATGTAAGGAGGCCATAGTTGCAGCAGCAGCGCGCATGGAGGTTCTTGAATGGCGGTGCCAGGGGGTGGGAGACGATGTGGCGGTGCGGCTACTCCTGCAGGCACAACAGTCCTATGCGTCCGTGTTATTGGATGAGGCCCGACAGGCGAGGCTAGCCACACGAAGTAGGATTTACCATTGGGGAGACAAGTCCTGTAATATGCTCCATAGGTTGTGTCAGCGTACCCTGCAGCCACTCTCACTGCCGGGACTCGCGGATGAAGACGGAGTCACGATGACGGACCCGGTGGAGTTGGCGGCTAGTTTTGCACAATATTACGCGGGGAAATATGCGCCGCAGAATTGCCTTCCGGCTGATGCGGTCGATAAATTTATTGCTGACCTGCCCCCGAGGGCCGTCTCCGACGAGACGCGAGCGGCATTGGACCTCCCTCTTACGGTGGAGGAGCTGGGTGATGCGCTGGGACAGCTCAACACCGGGAAAGCACCCGGGCCGAGTGGCTTCCCGTGTGAATTCTACAAGAAATTCCAGCTTCAATTGGGGTCCCATTATAGGGCCGCGTTGGAGGTAGTGCGGGAGCTGGGTCGGCTGCCAGCTGACTGGTGCCACGCTGAAGTGGTGGTGTTCCAGAAACCGGGTAGGCCACCTGACCGACATGACTCATATCGCCCTATATCTTTGCTTAACATTGAAGCTAAGTTGCTGGCAAAGGCGTTGGCGAATCGTCTTCTCCCCTATGTGGCAGATCTGGTTCACCCAGACCAGGCTGGCTTTATGTTGCACAGGGCAACGCGACACAATATTAGACGGGCGCAGACGGCAGTGGATGCGATGGGGGCCGCGGGGGAGCGGGCAGCCCTACTGTTGGCAGATATCGATAGGGCATTTGACTCCATGAGCTGGACCGACCTGTTTGCGCTCCTGCCTCATCTTAACCTGGGCCCTGTGTTTATTTCGTATCTCAAGCTATTATACACTGACATTACGGCATCGGTGCGAGTCTCCGGGGCGGTTTCTGAGAGGTTTCCAATTGGTCGGGGAACCCGCCAGGGTTGCCCGCTATCTCCGTATTTATTTGCGCTGGCCATGGAGCCCCTGGCATCTTGGGTGCGAATTGATGCGCAGCTACGGGGCTTCAGGTGGAACGGGGACTCACTGACAGGATCGCACTCTATGCGGACGACGTCCGCTTCTTGCTCACGGATTTGGATAGATCGGGCCCACGGGTATTGGAAATTATGCGCATATTTGGCGAGGTATCGGGTCTTTATCTTAACTTGCATAAATCCACCCTGTGGGTGCTAGGCGATGGGGCATATGGGGGTTCCTAGGCGTCAGCCTTGCAGGTGGCGGTCGGGGCCTGATGTATCTTGGCGTGTTCCTGTCCGAGTCCGCGGTGATCTCTTGGGAGCGCAATGTGATACCGGTTTGGGAAAAGGTCCAGTCGGACATTAGAACGTGGTCCCGGATGCCTCTTACCATACATGGTAGGTCTGCGATCTTTAAAATGGTCGCACTCCCGCGCCTTTTGTATCAGCTGCAAAACCATCCGCACTCGATCGGCCCTCAGTGGTTCCGACAAGTTAATTCCGTACTGGGACGCTTCTTGTGGGCTGGAGGTGCCGCCAGAGTGGCGCTGCGTACCTGTTTCCTATCCACGTATTGTGGTGGTTTTTCAACGTCTGACGTGCTGTCGTATTACCAGGCCTCCCACTTGTTAGTGTTGAATGAATGGTGGTACGGAGATAGAGGAGACCCGGCTTACGCCCTAGAGCGCTCGTTGATGGGTGTTAACACACTGCACACGATTTTGTATTTGGCCAGACTACGGAGGCAGTTGCCCCGTGCCACGCAAGTGGTATTTGTGATATGGCGACAAGCGCTGCGTCGCATGGGCTGGTGGGGTAGATTGACAGCGTAGACTCCTCTGTGGAATAATGGCGATTCCCCGCATTGGCCTCGCTGGCGGGGTTTGGCGGATGGGATTCTATAGGGATCTCTTCGCTGGGAGATGTTGTGTCCGGAGTAGCCCTCAAATCGTTCCAGGAGCTTAGAGACGAGTTCCATATGCCTAATACCCAATTTTTCAAATACCTGCAGTTCCGCCACGCGCTTGAGCCCAGTTTGGTGGGTCTGGAGTTGCTGCCGGAATTCAGCCCCCTGGAAGCGAAAGTTTTCATGGGAGACCTAGGGGATAAGAAGGTGTCACGTATTTATCAAAACCTAATCATTCATTGTTCCTCTTCCCTAAGAGCGTTAAAGGAAGCCTGGGAAGGAGACGTTGGACCCCTGGATGAAGATTATTGGAGGGAGGCTTTGGAGTCCCCGCGAGGGACTGCTATTGCGGTGCGTCTCAGGCTAGTCCAATTTAAATATCTGCATAGGGCTTACTATACACGGGAGCGGCTGTGGAAAGCAGGTTTGATTGGGTCCCCGGAGTGTTTGCGATGTGGAGCTGAGATGGGTACCCTGCTGCATACTGTGTGGTCCTGTGCTGGCTTGACCAGGTTCTGGACGGGTGTATGGGGCTGTCTGTCGGAAGTGTTGGGATGGGATCTCCCCCGTACTCATCGACTGGGCCTTTTACATGTGCTGGAGGGCGTGGGGGGGAATACCTACAAGCGCCACCTCTTATTGCTGGGTCTTGTCGTGGCTAAACGAGATTTGGCACAAGCATGGAAGAGTGATTGAGCCCCCCCCGTTGAATGTATGGAAGGCTGGGATGGATTATTTTATGGGGCTGGAGCGCCCAGTGTTTGAGGCCCGAGGATGCCCCCGAAAACATTACAAAATTTGGAAGAGGTGGGAGGAATATAGGGGTTTGACTCTGGTGCCCCCAGTGGAACCTGACGATGGTGTAAACTTGGACGATGGAATCGAGGCCTGAGGAGGCACATGTTTCCTGGCTTTATACAAACAGTTATTAAAGGCTCACTGTGATTACGTGTACAGGGTTAGGGAGGGATAAGGGGTGGGTAGGTGGGTCACTGGGTGGACGTGGGTAGCGGGGGGGGGACAGGTGGGATTGTTTTTGATCGGGTCTGTGAGATGCTTATACATGTTTTGATATTTGGCAGGGATCTCCTAACTGTGAAGAACTGCGTATATGCCTTACCTGATCAATAAAATAAAAAATGTTGTGAAAAAAAAAACTTCAGAAGAAAGTAGAAAGAAAAGATTAAAGACAACATACCCAAAATATGTGACGAGATTGGATTTGGTAGATAAGGCGATTGCTTGATTCGCCATCAGAGGGGGGCATGATGACTCAAGATTTTAAAAATCATAATACACAACACAATTACTGATTAAAGACATGAAAAGCTGAAAGTAAAGTTTGCATACGGTGGACACAGTGACACATGAAACCGAGACCAGTGTAGTAGAAGCACCATAAAAGTGTGCTTTAAAATGTAAGATGAAGAAAACATACATGCAAAGTGATACAAATACATATAAAAGAGTTGCACTCGTGAACTTCTAATGAACATGTTGTTAACTGATATAAATGTTGCAATTAATAAAGTGGCCCCATTGTCTTTTATTAGAATACACCATTTAAAAAAGACAGTACAAAAATGTGTAGAAACTAGGTACAATCTTTTGCACAATAATACTATAGATTCTATAGTTTATGAAAAGTGAAACATAATATGAATATTAAGAAATATTGTGGTAGCAGTGTATTTCTAAAGCTATCTATTTCCATGTAATAATATCTGGTGAAAGTTCTACAATATTCCTTATTTGAATTGATTTTGAAGCATTATATTTGATATTGATTTAGAATCTATTTCATTTAAAATGTGTAATGCCAGCTTAAAGGCTCTTTTGAAAATGCTTTCCCCTGAACAAATACAACGGTCGTTTTACAACCAGTGAAATGTTGCTTTATTTGTTCAGTACAGGTGCAACTTTCTACATCCCTAAATGTTTCTTCAATGTTCACAGTGAATTATTCCTGTGGGAACAGGATTTCAACTGTTGCTGTAGACTAATACTTTGTATTTCTTTTTAAACAACATTAGGCCTTTGTTGACTTTCAAATCTTTTGTTCCTCATGACTAGCATGGGAAAGTACCTTACTGTTGCGAGAGTCCTAGGTGACATTATTTGAATCGAAGCATATGACAGCCTTTTGATGGTGGTGTGATGCTGCATCACTGGGAATTTGTTAGAGACTTTATAAAAGAAGAAATCCTAAAGAAGGGGCATTGCCATTCTGATTTTTCCTACTCTGAGACCTGAATTCTATGCGGATTGATTTTTGGTGATTACTAAGAAATATCCTCTTATTTCTGGACTGCTTTGCTGAGGCTACAGTCAGTAGCTGATGGACTGAAACCTTTTCCGAACCATTTCATATTTTTTTCTCTTCATTTCTTTTGTTCTGCGCTAATGGACTTCACCCTTAATGGACCTTAAATCTGAACCATTCGCCTTCTTCGTAGGATTTTAGCTGTTAGACAAACAAACCATCCTTCTGCCTTTAATGGTAGTGGAACTCTGTAACACTGTAAACCTATGTTTATGTTGACCATTCAATAAAGCCTTGCCTAAATGTTTGGCACTTTAATGCAAGCTGTGCTATTCTTAATTCAAATTCTCAAAAGATTGCTATTGCTATGGATTTGAATCTTTAATATAATAACCACATTAATCTAATATCTGTCTGAGTCTCACATTGAGTCTTGTTTTATAGTGCTGATTTAAATGCATTGTAGGGAGAATCAGCAAGCTCTGTCAGAACACCAAGTATTACTTCTGTTGTTCTGTGTTGCTGTTGCAGAGCTTTTGGTCTGCATAATTTTAGTCAAACTTAACTTCTTCAGGAGGTTGGGTCTCCCTGTTGCAATTCTTTATTTCTAAAGCATGGTCTTAAGAGTGGTGCACTTAAACCTGATTTCAAATTTGTGAGATGGCTGTCTATTAATGGTCCTCTTTGGATCGCTAATGTGGTGTTTTGGCCTCACTCATTTCCACCCCTCCTATTGGCGAAGAAAGATTCAGCAGAGGATCATAGCCTCTGTGGTAAATGGAAATGCTGCAGATTGTCTAATCATAAAGGGCCCAGTATGGGTAGAGTAGTAAGGAAAGTAAGCGTATATTGAAATTTGCTATGCTTAAACTGCAACAGGGGTGAATAGAACTTGAAGGAAAAGACACTGGGAGAATTTAAGATCAGAGTCAATTAGAGCAGAACCACAAGTAACTGAAATTGATTAAGAAAATAGTGAGAGTGATTCATGTGTTGCCAAAAGACCAACAAGAAATAAAATCCTAAACAGAATATATGCATCAACTGAATGGGCATATCTTGCATCTGTACCTGAGAAAATGGAAGAAGAGCCAGATGAGACAGATTATAACTTAATAAACTGATGCCTGTTCCTCTTTAAAAATGTTCCATCATGGAATTTTGCAAATCATGATGTAATTTTGAATCAGAAAAGATTTGAACATTTCAAAAAATAAACCAGATGAAAAAATAAATGTTTTGAGTAAACTGTCTAAACAGTGATTCAGAGGTTTGATTTTGTTTTTGATTATTGTTCAAAAAAGAAAGAAAAGAAAAGAAAAGAAGAAAAGGAGAACACTTATTATTGGTTTGAAAAGAAATTGAAGACTGATTTTGAGTTCAGAAGAATTCTTTTTTTGTTTTTGATCTCAATGGAAATGGCATCTAGCCAATGCTGTAAAATTGTTAGTATGTTTTCACTAATGGTGAAACTAATAGTTTATTTGGCCTTTTGTTATATCTAACTTCTCCCGTTGGATATGTTTCTACACAAGCTGAATTGACTACAGTACATAATGAATTTTAACATGCACTGACACATAGGGAACATTTAGTTAGTGATTTCATGCAAAATATCTATGCAACTGTGTTGGATGAATATGTCAATATTATCCCAATCAAGAACTCTATGGTGTGTACTTTTCTGCCTTCTGCAGGTGAAGGGGCTACATACCTATAGGTACCTATTTCATATAACTTGTCCTGTAATGTTTTTGTTAGTATATTTAATAAGCAAGAGTTTTTGTCACCATACATTGTGTTTCTACTCTTCACTGGAGGAACCTCCTGTTTCCAAAAATGGTGTATAGAGGGTAACCTATAGTAAATATTTGAATGCAGTTGTGCAAGCTAACCCTAACACTAAACAAAGTAAAAGGGAATATGTGTGTAGTTTGAGTAAAGAAAAATGATTTTTTTTTAACAAAATCTATTGAGAGGAGAATAAAACTTTTCTAGTGACTGGGGCGAGGGGAAGAAAATTAGAGAACAGATTAAGGCTGAAGAGGTTTTTAGACTTTCAAATTTGCATGAAGGTTTAGAATGGAGCATGATAGAAAGGGTTAATTGTATATGGTGTGAAATCAACCTACAGGAGTTAGATCAATAGAGTTTGTGCAAAAGAGTGAGTGAGAAAGGAGTTATGTTACTAGTCATGATTTTCTGATAGGTGAATTTATTATGTCTGTGGTAAGACTGCTCATTGCAACCTCCTTCATAATTGGGTGGGTTCCTGCTATTTGGCTTTAGTATGTCCTAGAGTCTACCATGTGAATGTGATGGATGATGCTGTTGGTTTGAAGAGAGTAAAATGTGGTTTTGAGCAGTTAGTAATCGACATATTAGGAGCCAGAATTCTGTTTACTTGTGTGCCTCTGAATGATGTGAAAATTAGATTATCTACGCTAGTGGATTGGCTCACTATTGATACAGCTAGAGTGCTAACACAAATAAGTGCAAAGTTAATTGCTATAAGTATGATTGTTATGCAAAACCACCTAGCGCTTGATATCCTTTGTGAAAATGAAGGTGATGTTTGCAGGGTTTTGAAGGTGAAAGAGTGGTATACCTTCATCCCAGATAATAGTAGAGGTATTAAAGCCTATGTCTTAAATATTACTAATATTTCTCGTAAAGTCTAAGCTTTAGACGAGTATAGCATGTGGGAAATAGTAGGTTCCTGGTTCAGTGAGATAGGAATGGGTTTTAATAGGGTTAGTGAATAGGCTGATAGTTTGGAAAAAGGGTTTATTTAGCACTATACTAACCTCTGTTATTGTCATGTTGATATGTGCAACTGTTCTGTTTCTCTTCTATCTGAATTATTATTTCTAAATTGTAGTATAAAGAGAAAAAGAGGTAATTTAAGGGAAGTGGGGTGATACAGACCTGGAAGATGGCAGAGATCAAGTGTATAATCAACTGAAGCTGTTGGAGGAATTGAATTGCGAGAAGCAGAAAGATTTGCAGGTAGTATACAATAGCTAATTGTGGGTTTTAGTGATTATAGAATAATCAGAGGTGGGAGTTTGTGGGCGTTTTTGTGCATTCGCGTAATTGTGCATTCTTACAAACAAGAAGAATATGAGTCTACACTCGAATTTTCATGTGTACATTTGTCCGAGGCTATTGCCTTTGAAGTGATTTTGCTGTAACTTACTAAAGTGCCATTTCCTGGCTACTGCTAACTAGGTCTTAGCTAGGCCTCAATGCCATCTTGTTTAAAATAGATATCTCAACCTGCACATGCACTGTTTATTATTTCAGCTGCACACAACTAACTGAAGTCATGTTTGTTTATTTTCATTGCTGTTGTTTTCATTGTTCTCAAAGAAAACTTTCCAACATTGGCTCAGTAATGTTGCAACCACTCAATGTTTTTCCATCTGCTCACTATACTGCATGCATTCACGATACTTCTCTTTTGTTTTGTAAATAGCTTTTTTCTACCATTTCAGGATGACATTTGAATTGATTGGGCTAAACCAATATTCATGTAGTGGGATAGTGCTTTAATGGCAAGGTGGTTATTTTGCAGACATCATGCTGAATGTGCAGTTTTCTCTTTGTCTTATGAAAAGATTTTCTAAATAAACCCTTAAATTTGGGAGTGAGTACCATTCCAATACTACTAGTGATGCTGTCTGAGTTCTTAAGATTTTTGCTGCTTATTATCACTTAGAATAATTTCTTATTCTTTAAGATCTCTGTATTGCCCTATTGCTAAGAGCCTTCATTGCACCAACTTAGTGCATCTCACAATTTCTGTATTGTACTTTATGAATTTTTGAAATACATTTTTCTAAATGTTATTATTTAACCCTATAACTCATTTATTGAGTCTGTCCTTACATTGGGGTCAATTATGATGGCAGACGGAAGGACAACCGCCGGCCTGGAGTATGCGGAAATTGCCTTTTACCGTCCGCCATCGTAATCGACGTCTTAATTTTCATATTTTGATATGCTGTGGGGTGCCTTATCTCAGGGACACATTGCCTCATGAAATTGAAGCTTGCCACTGTTTCCGACTCATTCACCAGTGAGTGTATGGTTGAGGATTATTTAAAGAGTGTAAGAATTTACGAGTTCCCTTGCCCACCGATCTTTATGATGAAATGTACCTTCTCCATTCAAATCAGCTCTAACTGAGAGCACGGACATGTTAATATGGTACAAGGACTTAAGAATTTGCATACATAGGGGCAGATTTACAAGCCTCTTGCGCCACTTTTGCATCACTTTTCCCATGTTAAAAGTGACACAAAAGTTGCGCAAGGGGCTTGTAAATCTGCCCCATAATATTTTTGACCTATAGATCTCTTTTATAAAAAAAAGGTGTTCTTTATTTTTGCTTGTTTTGTTTCAATATAAATAAAATAAAATATCAATATTAGTGATTACTTTTAAAAATATATATTTTTGAACACATAAATGGTCTTGTAAGTAACTAATTTATTTCTCCTTTAGGATATACTCCTGATAGTATTGTTAAATAATTTGCAATGCGTTCTACTAATGGTACCATTAATCTTTCCTCTTAAGAGTGCTTTGTTTTGGCTATTTCCCAAAGCTTCTGCAGTTACAGGGAAGCACAGGCCAGCTTCTTTTCAGTTCCTTTGACCTCATTTTCACACACATGGGGCGGAGGTCCCCAACAATCTGCTAAATTTGAGAAAAAGGAAAATAAAGCTTGAACAGTGAGACAACGTTTGGTATTTGTAACTTTTACTTTTTTCTCTAGTGGTGAACAGTTTCTATGCCACAACAACAATATCCCTGATCAGTTTGCCCAATCGCAGCCCATTTCCATCAGCGCTACCCTGTTTCAATGGTGTAGCGAGGGCTTTATGAGACATAATCAAGTAACTGAAACTGACCCTCTTATCCCCTTATCCCTAGATGGAACTCAAAATAGAGTTATAATACATGGGATCATGCAATCCCTGTATAAAAACCTAAAATGTCCCTATTGTAGACAACTTAATTGCCTGTAATAAAGAAATTACATAGATGCTCAACTGTAATGACTCATTACACTCTGCCGTCACAATGCCTGCTGCAAGATCCAGCAGCTAGTGTGAAAGGCAGGACAAGTAGCATAATTAAAAGTGCAGTTGTTCGACCTGGTCCTTTGTGCAGGGTTGTTCCCAAACTATTTCCTTCCTCCTGTATTTTTTCGGACCAGTTTTTGTTGCCATTAGGACTCTGGGCACTTTACCACTGCCAATCAGTGCTAAAGTGCATGTGCTCTCTCCAGTAAACTTGGTAAAATTGATCTACACTTATTTGACATATTTAATTTACCTGTAAGCCGCTTGTACAGTGGTATCCTACATACCAAGTGCCTGTAAATTAAATGCTACTAGTAGGCCTGCAGCACTGCTTGTGCTGCCCACAGAAGTAGCCTTTCATACCTGTCTCAGTCCTCTCCCACTGCAGGTCCTGCGTTCAATTCTGGAACTCCTCTTTTACTACATATAGGTCATGCCTAAGATATGCCCTAGTTAGCCCCATGAGCAGGGTGCTGTGTAGGTAAAAGGTAGGACATGTGCCTTTGTTGTGTGGCATGTCTTGGTAGTGACAAACTGCCTATATGGTTTCTCACTGCTGTGAGGCTGCTCCTCTTATAGGTTTGCATTGTGAATTACCTAAAATGTGTTTCTGTGGTAATTTCTAATCTGGATGAAGGCGCATTGCCATATTTGGAATAGTGGTGATATATCCTGCTTATCAGTGAAAGTGGATTGTTCATTACTATTTTAGAAATGCCACATTTCTGTGCGCTTATGACGCTTTGTGCTTTGCAACATGACTCTAATCAACATCTGGTTTAGACTGACAGGTGCCTGGTTTGTGCACTTACTCTAGACAGTCACAAATGGAGCTGAGGTGTGCCCCACATGTCCTTATGGGTCTTCCTGAGCTTGGGTGGTACGAGGCGTTGTCACCTATACCTGAATAGGGATGTGCCTGTCCTCTCACAATGCTGTCTCAGGCCCCTTGTAGTGTGTCTGAAGCCAGGGATGGGGATTGAATGGGGGAAGTGTGCACTTCTAAAGTTCGCATTTAAGTTACCATCACATCAAAACCATTGCGAGTAAAAAGTACGGGGGCTCTGACCCCATGATTTTAGACACTGCATGGACTTGTAACCAAACACTGCTGGCTCTACAGACTGCACATTGACAGGACGAACTGTTATGCTATGAGGAGGAACTATGTAATGAACGGAAAAGGTGCAAATGCCGCTAATTTGAAACTCAAACTTTTGTTGCTTGAAAACACACGATTGGGTCAATGTGTTTGTTGAATTTAATTCTGCTTATTTATTTGTTTTATATTTTCTTTCAAACACTTCTATTTCAATCACAATTTTTTACATGTATAATACAAATATAAAAACCTGGTGTACATGACAATTATAATACATTTCTCACAAAACCTCACTTATTTACAAACTAGTATTTTCTGTTCAACATTCAATCTTCATTCATACATCAATCAACCCAATACAAACAACAAAAACAAAAACCATAAATGATTCGATCAATGCTGGAATAATGATATTCTCAACAAAAAGCCAATGTTAATTTCACAACAAAATGAATATGTGCAATTTTATCTGCATCAATTATTAATTTCTTGATTTTTAGGCTTCTACGGAGTCTATGCGTTTTGAACTACCGTTATTTCGTAGTTCTCGTCAGGACCATATCTGTAATGGAAAAACAGACATTGTTTTAGGGAGGGGGGTGTCCCTTTTCTACGCTGCCTGTCCCCAATACTCAAGTTTCCTCACATACCTTGTGCTCGTCAGAGCAAGCTGGAGTTGTTGTAATCTCAATCTAGAAGAATATGTCAAAAAGCCACAATCATAAATCTGGGCAACTCCAACGGGCAAACGAATACCTCCAAGTAAGTGAGGACGAGTTCTGTATGGGTTTGAATGTTGGATTATGTGCTCATGAGATTTCTGATTGTGGCTTTTCTGTTTTTCCATTACAGATATGGTCCTGACGAGAACTACGAAATAACGGTAGTTCGAAACGCGTAGACTCCTTAGAAGCCTAAAAATCAAGAAATTAATGATTGATGCAGATAAAATTGCACATATTCATTTTGTTGTGAAATTAACATTGGCTTTTTGTTGAGAATATAATTATTCCAGCATTGATCGAATCATTTATGGTTTTTGTTTTTGTTGTTTGTATTGGGTTGATTGATGTATGAATGAAGATTGAATGTTGAACAGAAAATACTAGTTTGTAAATAAGTGAGGTTTTGTGAGAAATGTATTATAATTGTCATGTACACCAGGTTTTTATATTTGTATTATACATGTAAAAAATTGTGATTGAAATAGAAGTGTTTAAAAGAAAATATAAAACAAATAAATAAGCAGAATTAAATTCAACAAACACATTGACCCAATCGTGTGTTTTCAAGCAACAAAAGTTTGAGTTTCAAATTAGCGGCATTTGCACCTTTTCCGTTCATTACATGCTTGTGGCAAGCTATGCCGGTGGGAGCCCATACCCAGTGGTCTTGTTTTCATGAGGAGGAACTGTCATGGGACTTTGCTTTGCTGTGCTGGCCTTCTAAGAAGGACTCTGTGTGCTGGGCTACTGCCCACACCCCTGCCTTGGTGCCCTCAGTGATCTCCCAGGGCTTGGTGGACTGCCCTGTGTTTTTGAAATCTTAGAGCCTGGTGAGCACTCTTAGTCCTGGTTCTTGGAGAAGCATGCAATGAGTGATTTTATTTGGCTGTCAGAGAAGCGCGTGCTGAGCGTTTTATTTGGCCTTCTTGCAGAAGCGGTGTGATAGAGTGGATCTGGGGCCTGAGGATTCCACTCCAGCTTCAAGTGGTTTCCCCTGCATTCATTGCTCCGTCGCGCCACATCCCCAGCAGGAGAGAGGGATGCGGCGAAGGGAGTTCCCTGAGAAGAAAACAGAGGAGCTCCGCTGTCATCTTGCTGTGGACGGGGCCTTGCGATGGAGGCCGTGCCCGCCTTTCACTGCCAGCAACAATAGCTCCCAGGAGAGAAGTTGCTGCCACCTCAGGTCTGGAGGGAGAGCAGATCCCCAGGGATGTGGAGACTGCCCACCTTTCGGTAGGACATAAGGTGAGTCAGGCCCTGGCGAAGCGGGCAGCGCTCCCGTTTCTGACAAAAAGGATTCGACCCGGTAGCCACAATGGGCTCTGGGTTTGGAATGTTGGGGGCATTTTCTTGGAGGACCTTTTTGCGGTCGAAGCGCCCAGTGACAGCAGCTACACCGCATGTTCATGTGCTGTTGCAAGAGATTGTTTTTAACGCGGGGACCCAGTGAGGTCTCCCAGCTGCTATTTGCAGTGTGTGGGTTCATGGTCAGTTTTACCTGGGGGGACATCTGTCCCTTGATTCATCAGTACACGGCAGAACCTCGACGGAGCCCCTGTTTCAGTTAGGGAAACTGGAATTACCATATCCCTTGCAGTAAGTACACAGAGGCTTCTGGGTTTTACGCCTTGTAAGGAAATGACCATAAAGTGATTAATAGGAGTGCAAGAGAGCTGCACCCTGTTTCTGGTATTATGGTGATCTTATTATGATTCATGTGTTTACCTCTAACCTAACTGCTTCATATTTATGACTCTGATATTGTAATGTAGGTTGTGTTTCCTCACATCGTCAGGACTTGCATTGTATGCTCAGCGGCCATGATTTATGTACGATATAACCTGCATTTCCTGCCCTAATGTGTTCTAATGTATGTCGTTTTTGCCTCACATTGTCAGGATAGTGAGCATTATTTGAGGATCCACCAGGGATGGTGTTTTTATGATGTATGCAACATATAAGTTTTTACTTTATTGCACTAACAGTGATGGGATGACAATTGCCTAGTTGGCAGAGTGATTTATGTGGTCTGGCCCATGTGTTATATACAATCTACGAGATATTTTTATATAATATTGTGTGGTGTCTCTTTTGTGATATATTTATTGTGTCACTGGTGAGTGTGTGTGTTGTGTAAATGCTGTACACATTGCCTCTGGGATAAGCCTGTCTGCTCTGCTAAGCTACCAGGGGTTAAGCCGGGGTTTTCTTTGGTGTGTAACTCCCTCACCCTGACTAGAGTGGTGGGTTCTGTCTGGATTGGTTGCAAACCGTAGCCAACGAGAATACACATTTCTAACAGCAGTTAAACTGTGAAAAACAAAACCTGGCTCTTCCTTTTTCTGCTCTGTTTTTCTAGATGGACTTTGATCAGTAGAATGGACATATGTATTGCAACATATTTATTTTTAGCACGCTTCAAGTAATTTAATTATAGGAAAGAGATGATCTCTATGTACGTAGCTCCGCAGTGTTTTTTTAAAAATCTGACTTGATTTAAAAAGATTTTAATATCTTTTGCAACAAACATCTAACTGCTTTTTGGTACGCTTAATTTCATGCAACAGATTCTACATTCACTGATCAAGTTTGCAAACATCCTTTCTCTTCTTATAAAAGACCAAAACAGCAAGGATGTATGCAATGTGTGGGAAGGGTGATGATGTGACTGTGTGGTATAAGTAATAAAGTGCCCCCTGTGGTACATTATAAGTAAGGCTCCCTGTTTTCCGTTTTTACTGATTTTTACAGATAAATATAGACAGAAAAACATTTATCTTCTTGTCTGTATTTATTTTTAAATGTGGATAAAAATTGAAATTGGGTGCTTTGTGAGTGATTCTAAAAATACTTTGCCATGACTGCCAGGCTAATAACTGTGTGGATTGATAAGGAAGGGGGTTAAAAAAGAAAGTACTTTTAGTAAAGAGTCTTAAACAGCAGCAGAAAGCTGATACCGAAATGCACATATTTTCATTGACTTATCTTCTGGGGGTGTTCATATCACTGAAACCTGGCAGGCATTCAAGCATGACTGCATATTTAATGGTTAAATAAATGTGGAGATATACCAGTTTTAGCTTTATTTTCCCCCCAAAAAAAAGACATAATAAATATGGATAAATACAGATAAGGTTGACAAAAAAATAAATATGGACAAATACAGATGGAAAGTAAAAAATATATATATACCATAAAACCGTGAGCCCTAATTATAAGGCTATTGCAATTCAAATTTGATTTCTGTGATCTCATAAAGGAACTAGGTCCTTGCCTTGTTCTGCTACATGGTCAGGGGACTCCTCTGTGACTTGCAATATCATTGTAATGGTACTTTATCCGATATACCCTTCATCACTTGACTAATCAATCCTTCATGATGAGTTGCTGCGGCAACCACACCGAAATGTCCTTGACTGTTTGCTTGGACATCTTTACATGTAACATTGTAACTACTGCCATCTTGTGAAGCCTGAGCATCAGCTCTTTTTAATACACATTTAACCAATCAAAATCACAAAACTACATCTTGCTTTATTTCTGCCATTCAAAATTGTTGCAAGATTTGGGAGGAAAAATTGGGTTAGGTGTAGGAAGACCACAAAGCACAACTCATTGTAGAACCCTCGTATTTATTCCTTGTTAGTTGAACAAATGCCACGTTTGAAAAAATGGTCCACATCCCATGAGTTTTCCCAGAATCTCATGAACTCCTTGTCACCATCAACTTAAAACAGAACATTGTATGAGAAGGACTTGGGGCTTCAGTTCTGGTTGGAGCATGGAGGTCGTTGATTTGTGGACCCTACAAGATGCATCAATGGAACACTCGATAAAGCTGGACAGATATGCGGGTCTGCACGCAACCATGGGTCAACAGCATGATCGTTACTCTGAGCCCTTTGATGAAACCCTTTAAAAACATAAACAGGAGCAGACTAAATAATCAACAAACACATACACAAAAAGGATATAGCAAAAAAACTTTTTTTCCCACCCCCTCCAGCCGTGGAAGAAAAAAAAACAAAGAACAAATGGACCGAGATAAGGGGACAAGCATGTGATGCGATTTGTTTGTTTTTTGGTCTGCACATCATTTAGAACTATGAAACATGGAAATTTAACAGCGGCTAAAAGTTCACTGGAATTGGCAGTTTAAAGGCCGACTGGCATCCGCTGTGTTTGGAATTTTTACATTAATTGCAGCGTTCACCTAATATGCATGGTTAACTCAGGAAGCTGGCATCAGAGAGGTATCCAATTCTCATCAAAAGTAAGAGTAGATTTACATTCTAAAATGCGCATCCTTAAATGATCCTTAAATGATAGGGTGTCATGTTCTCTGCTGAGAATACAAGGTCGTCATCAAATTATCATTCTCTTCAATCTACATTTTACATTAACATTGCTGAGTGGATGATGTAAAGTGAAACCCAGTTATGACATACACATTTCAATTTCATAAGAGTATCCATAGATTGCTAATGTCGGCCAAGGTCTATTAGATTGGAATCTGACGGATGAAACCAAGGAGTTTATTACAGTAAACTGGTCCAGGGTGATATCACATATAAAAAAATAATTCCGTTCTGTATCAAAACTAGGCATATGCCTTTATTAACATTAACAGTAGTTAATAGAGTCAAAGCATCTTTGCCTTAAACGTTAGTTTTTGGGTATCCTATTTCAGCCATACGGATAGTGGGGGATGTTCTCGTTTTCAGTCGTTTGTGTTTTTGAGTGGTGATTGACATCACACCGGGGTTAGAATCAGTGGATCACTAAAGCACAACTTCTCATCCGTATTGCTTTAAATGTTCACTGTGTATGTTAACAAAAAGAAAAGTTATACCAATTTTTCTGAGTCTGGAGCCAACAAGAAGCTTATGATGTGTGGCCTAAAGAAATGACTTCTATAGATACAAATTTCACTTTTGAATATGTTTTAGACAAACGTTTCTTTTTTATAGTAAATCCTACACTGTAGGTTTTCCCTCCTTAAGTTGTGGTAGAAAATGGTGCACAATTGTCCATGAACTTGAGCCAAGAGTCTTACTGAGATCCCCAGAATGCCAATATTTGCAATGCAAACAATTAGGAAACCAACTCTGCGAAAGGCCTCAGCAGCATACCAGCCCTGAGTTGTGAGGGCTCCACTGTACAACCAAGATAGTCTTTTGTGTCAAAAGCTTCATTTGACACAATGACAGCTGCCTCCACTGTGGCGCTTTAGAGTGCCAAAGTTGGTTCACCACTCCGACACAATGCCGTAGGACTAAGCATTGTTTGTGGCTGCCTGCTAAATCATTTTCATATTGAACCTCCGAGGGGCGCTAGAGACCACGTCTGCTTCCACTACAGCACCATTGTTTTTGCGGGGTACATACTCTAGGTCAATGTTGTTTTTATGTTTGCCTTTCCCTCTGCTCCATACAAAAAGGAGGAGGAAACAGAATAAGACCACACCTAGGAACGTGAAACAACCCATTGCCGTAGACACCAATATGGTCTTAAGGTCCAGGGAGAATGTCATGTTTGTATTGGTTCCATTGGAATTGGTCTCATTGGCCTCTGTCATAGACATTGGGGTTCTGTTATCATACATATACCCATCTGAAGGAGATCCTTTCACACTGAGGGAGGCTGTGAAGCTGTCATTGCCAGCGGCATTGCTGGCGATGCAAACATAGGTTCCACTATCTTGAACTTGGGCAGATCCTATTTCCAGCGAGCCATCTGAAGAGACAGTGGCCCTTCCATTTGACTTGGCAGAAACCATTCGTCTTCCAGGGGTCAACCAAGAGATGACTGGTGGTGGGTCTCCATCCGCATTACAGACCAGTTTAACAGGTTGACCTTCATCCACTTGAAGCTGCTGCGTCTCCCGCTCGCGAATCTTGGGCTTTTTGCAGGTAAAGTAAAAGGAGAGGACTGTGGTATGGAACTCTTTAAAAGAGCGTTCCTTGACGTTGTCTGGTCCGGCACACATTGGTTGCTGACCTCCAAAATACAACTGGGGATGCCTTTTAAACATCCAAAGAAGGCGACAGTCGCAGGCCAGTGGGTTGTCATCTATGCAGAGAGTTTCCAAAGCTTTGGGAGCATAGAACACAATTTCTTCTAATGTCTCCAGCTTGTTTTGGGACACATTAAGGACTCGCAAGAATCTGAGTCCTTGGAAGGCATGTGGCTCAATGGTATGCAGCTGGGCACCCACAATATGCAGCTCCTGAAGACGCACCAAATCCGCCAACATGCCTGACTCAATAGTGCTGATGGGATTGTAGGAGAGGTTGAGATGGGTAAGATAGGCCAGGTTTTTCATCGCAAGATACGGTATGGCAGACAAGTTGGTATTGGTAATTGAGAGAGATGTGAGGTTGAGCCCATAGAGGCTGTTAGCAGGCATCATATCCAGCAATGGCCAGTAATCAATTTCTAGATTCTTCAGACGGAACAATCTCTTGAAGGCAATTGTAGGTAAAGAATTGATGTTGAGATATTTGAGCTGCAAGCTGATGAGGTTGTGAAGGTGTGAGAGGGCATCTGTCGGTACAGCTGTGAGGTTGCACTTTTCCAAAGTGAGCTGTTCTAGGCTGAGTAGCCCACTAAAAGCCCTGTGGGATATGTACACAAGTTCGTTATCCCCAACTTCAAGAGACTTCAAATTGTGCAGATCCTGAAACATAAAGTCCAGCAAAATCACTATTTTATTTTCGCTGATATCAAGTCTAGTTAAGTTTGACAGACCAGTGAACACCCCAAGGGGCACTAGCTTCAGGCGATTCTTTTTCAACCGCAGGGAGCGCAGGTTGAAAAGACTGGTAAAGGCCCCAGGCTCTACATTGGCAATGATATTGTCGCTTAGGTCAATGTCCTCCAGCTGCGGGTAGGCAGTGAAGTCATCCGGGTTCACACTTTTTAGACGGTTCTTGCTGAGGTCCAGGATTCTGGTCTCGATGGGGATGCCTTCGGGGATGGAGAAGAGTCGCCTGCGGTGGCAGCTGACCGACTTGTTCTGGGCAGAGCACTCACAGCGGGCTGGGCAGCCCAGGGCTGAGGCCATGCACACCAGCACCACTGCCAAACCCAGACATGGCTGCCAGCATGACAAGGCTGTGTGAAGCATGACTCCACCGGTGTAGTCTCACTCTCTGTCACTACCTGAAATAGAACCAAAGAGAAGGCAGGTTAGATCACACTGCCCAGAAACCTCTACATCCAGAAATATTTCAGTTACATGCACAAATCTAGAAAGCATGGATTGCTATTGACTGTACTTAAAACATATCAATTCTTAGCCACTAAAATAATTGTGGTAACAAAGTAAAACAAGAACTTGATACTAAATTTAGCCAATCAGAGCTGTTGTTTTGCAAGTTGTGCACTCTCTGTGCCTTGCAGAGCAAGGCATTTTTACTGCAGTTCAGTGATCAGTAGACAATCCAGGACAAAACAATTTACAGGTAAAACATTGATTTCGGTTGTTTTTCTATTACTCTTTCAGCATGAAGAATAGGCCTAATTAAAGGATCTCTTTGTTGTTTTTCTCCGGTTAAATTAACTTACATTACGCTTGATTAGCATGGAACAAGTAAGTTCAGCTCAAATAATTCATGTTTTGCCGTTGCTAATGCACTGTTTTTTAATGGCCGAAACCATAACTTATTTTGCACAGGAATTTCAACAAATGGGAAAACAAGAAAGTAAGTTAATACGTCTGATTTACGTTCAGCAAAGCCAAATAGACTGTATTTGCTTACCACGATAATCCATTTGAATTAGCAAAACTCCTGTCAATCACTGAACAGCCTATATATGACGAAATATTTTAAAACAAGCAGTTCTATATCATTCAGTGGGGTGGCAACACCCTTACATGAGGGTTAGCCACCCAATTTTTTTCTAATGTTGGTCACTAATGTGACACCAGTGCATTCTGGCACTTGAAGTTATATTGTTTTCGCAATTTTATTTTCATTTCCCTGCAGTCTCAACCTGCTTAATTGGCCTCCAGCATCAGTGGAACAGCTCCTCGCGCTGAGAGACTTATTAAGACACCTTTAATGATGAAAAATAATGGCATGAATCTACTAGAGAGAAATATAGATACAGGCTCTGCTAAAGTCACAAATCGTTTCAAAATATAAAATGCATTAAAGAAATGAAAAGTAAAATTGTGAACTGCAATTACTACAATGCACTAAGGCCACATTAGTGATATTTACTTGATGATTTTGGCGCTGTGGTGTCTGAGTATCTACGAAGCACGACCGTTACTTTACGCATAGCGACTTATCAGGGTTGCTAACACGGAACGGTTTCGATTTTTTGATGGTAGTGTGTGCCTAGCTCAGACCCTCTTGAAATGTATGACTCTTACTCTAATGAGTCCTCATATCACGTGCTAAGGTGCCCTGTTTCCAACATATCATATTCGCTCTTAAAGATTGGACGGACTAGCAATTTCATCTATCATATTTATGGCTTGATGAAGTCTCTGTGTGAGTCGAAACACGTGTTGGCGATGTACATGCTGGGAGAATCTTTTTTGTATGAAATATGAAAACCAATAAAGGAAATTGATGAAATCTGAAGAGGACTTTCTTTGAATTCATCTTGAATCATTTGGATCCTATTTGATGCCATAATATGCGATCATATCCCTAATCTTGTCATCTATGATTGTTAGATTTTTTCATTCCGGAAGGCGTAACATTTAAGCCAAGACTAAAATTGTACTTGAATGTTAGGTGTGCTGTAATCAGAAGCCCATTCTTCAATAATCATTCAGTGGGGTGCCAACACCCTTACATGAGGGTTAGCCACCCAATATTTTTCTAATGTTGGTCACTAATGTGACACCAGTGCATTCTGGTACTTGAAGTAATATTGTTTTCGCAATTTTATTTTCATTTCCCTGCCGTCTCAACCTGCTTAATTGGCCTCCAGCATCAGTGGAACAGCTCCTCGCGCTGAGAGACTTATTAAGACACCTTTAATGATGAAAAATAATGGCATGAATCTACTAGAGAGAAATATAGATACAGGCTCTGCTAAAGTCACAAATCGTTTCAAATTATAAAATGCATTAAAGAAATGAAAAGTAAAATTGTGAACTGCAATTACTACAATGCACTAAGGCCACATTAGTGATATTTACTTGATAAATATTGTAGCCCATTTTTATTAGGGATTTGTGGGGATTTTTACGGAACAAAATGAGCTGCAAAAGACTGCAGGGCATATTTACTAGAAAATGTTGCAGCAGGGAGCTGCACCAAATTTGGCAACGCTGCTCACCAACATTTTCAAAACGCAGAGATACATCATATTTACTACAATCGGGTGCACCCCTACATTTTCCATAGTGTTGGCGCAAACATTTAGCTGCCTAGTGCCAATGCAGCCACCCTTCCACCCTTCCGTTGCAGGGAATGACTGATTGTGTGCAGGAAGGTGTACCTTCCTTCATAAACAATCCATATTGGCTATTTGTTACTTCTATGTGTGCTGCATTGTACAGCACATAGAAGTAGTAAATCAGCAGTATTCAATGATTGTTTATATGTGGAGGAAGGCCCATCTGCCTGGGTATAAACAATAATTAATGGCTTTTTGCTCGTTCTATGTGTGATGCAGAACGCAACTCACATAGAAAAAGCAAAAACGAGGAGAAATAAAAGCATTCACCTTGTGCGCCATTCTGACACCTGCTCTGGCATGGCGTTAGCTTTTGGTGCTGCCACAGATTTACACATCCTTGTGAATCTGGGGCAGCATCAAAATGCAATGATTGTTGTGGTGCAACACCCACAGCAACACCCATTGCACTCCCCTTTCAAGCAGGTAGCTGCATGAAAGGGTAGCATATTTAGAAAGAAGTGTTAACCCACAAAAAGTGGCTTAAAGCCACTTTGTAAATATGGTGCAGAGCATACCGCCACAACAACATTGATAAAAGTGATGTTCATGTGACGCAATGCGCTTGTAAATATACCCCTTACAAGGGATTTTATTTCAGGAAAATTCAATGAGTAACGGTTCTCAAAAAGTTCTTTCTAGTAAGAACATCCACCCAAGTGTCCTATGACAACAACATTGAATTCAATTCAAGAACACAATAACAAGGGAGTCTCTTAGGGGAGTATTCTACAAAAAATACATCTAGTTGAAAAATTAATTTCACCTCAAAGTTCAAATTACAAGGCATCAAACTGACATCAGGAAACCCTTTAGGGGCGACAAACCACCAATTTCCGACTCACTTTTTCTTACTGAACAAAGGTGCATAAAATGTGCTCTAAAAACAAACTCTTGAACAAAATTCAGAAACTCATATTCGGTGTTTCGTCTCTAGCAGGCAACATGCAGGTCAAATCTCCTAAACAGAGATGGGTCGCCAACTGGTAGGGCTTCAAACCCCACAACTAAAAATGACCTACACAGCAACTCAAGTGCCCTCAGATCAGTCAGTTTCAAACATGTCTAAATCCCAGTGTTCCGGTCGCCTCTAAAATTGACTCTTTATGCTTTACCTGGCTAGCTGTTAATACAGTCGTTTTAGATTCATATTTAATTGCCATATGCCCTAGAATGACTTACAATCTGCCACTGGCAAAAACATACACAACATCCAACTCCAAAACTCTCAGTAGTTTCCTGCCAGGCACAAAACTTACATTCTATGAAATTAAAATGACAAGTGAACAGAGGCACAGCTGCTGGGGTAGAGCTAAGGTAACCTCCCAAGCAGCTGTCATCCCCGGCAGTTGTGTCTATCTCCTTATACACGCTGATCTAATGTGCAGCTTTAACACTAATAGTCAGAACCACTTTCTAAACCCCCTTTAATATTCATAAATAGTAGAATGATGCTCAAATCTGGATCTTTACATTTCTACACTGCCACCCTTTTTTGAGTGCCCAAAGCATCCATCTCCCGAGCTCCTCTAATCTCCTAACTGAGCTCTGACCGAAACCTCCCATTCCGACTTCAACTTAAAGATGATTCAGATATCTTCTCCAGCATTAATGGCCCGAAAGGATGAAATGTGTTACCATCGCGCCCCTCCTGAAGCCAACCATCTCTGCAGACCTACCACAATCATTGTGGATACATGCTGAACCGAACAAATTAAGATCAGCATCACCATCCTCTACCTGTACTCGCAAGCTACATTTCCCGTGAATGTAGAAGTGTGTTTTCAGATCCCTCAAGTCATGTCATTTAATTGTGAAATGCACTGATGCCTTCAGGCAAATCCTCTGAATAAATTGGGAAAAGCATATCTTTAAAAAGTACATGGATTGCTAAAACATCCTATATGTTACAGCTAAAATTGCAGCTGAAGCTGTGGTGAGAAGGTTTTCTTTATATGCTGCCATTGAAAGCACATGGTTCAAACCTTGGTGCTACAATTCTGATTTCATAATTTATTCATATAGGAGTATGAGAGAGCATCAAATTATCAACACAAGAGATTATGCCTTTCACAGGGATGCTGCGTTTCATTTAATGACCCACTTAGGATAGAATAAAACACTTTTTTTAAATTGATGCATTTTATAACAAACTAAAACAAGAGGTGTTGGCTTGTATTTTTATGAACTGCTTCTTTTTATTATGTCTTGTTTACATTGAGTGTTGCTTTTCTGGAGGATGCACTGCATCCAAATAAAGTCTTGAATTGATTGATTGATTGATTGATTGATTGATTGATTGATTGATTGATTGATTGAAGAGGGGTTTGTGCTTTTGGCATGCTAGTCC
Organism: Lissotriton helveticus; assembly: GCF_964261635.1. NCBI lineage: Eukaryota > Metazoa > Chordata > Amphibia > Caudata > Salamandridae > Lissotriton > Lissotriton helveticus. The sequence goes on from NC_136059.1 coordinate 1,766,313,874, forward strand.
TCCAGACGAAGAGAGTTTCAATTCCTTGGAGTCAGATTTTCAAACATTTTGCATCAGGATTGTGTCTCTTTTTTTTGACATAGACCAAAATGAAAATCCTCTGTGGTATTTACGCAGATCCGATGGAAAATCCTCTGTGGTACTTACAAAGAAACACACATAGTTATTTGTGGTACTTTGTAAAAAAAAAAAAAACACGCAGCGCAGGGGTTCCAGGGTGGTGCACGTTTCCGTGGATCCACCCATGAATTTTGATGCAAACCCATATTTACCAAGACTTGTACACATGGGTTTGAAAAAACATGTAAAAAAGAGATATTTATTTATTCCTCCTCATTAGTTACTCTTTGTATTCCACAGCACACATATAAAGAGGAAATAGCTTCAAAGGATAGATTTTGTGCAGGAAGGTATTTCTTCTTGTACAAAAACTATACTGACCTTAACACAGACACCCATGCATTACGGCTCATGGGTGCCTAAGTTAGCACAAAGCAGCCACGAGTGCACCAGCACATGGAGACAGCAGAACTGCACCATTTGTTTGAAGATACAGCGCAGTTCTGCTCATTTCCCTCCATGCAATGCAGTTCAGCAACTTCACTTGTTGAGCAGTGTCGTATGAACTCTTTGAAAATAAACCCCGTGTTGCTGTAAAGAGACAGTTCAGTCACCAAGCTTGGAGATCTAAACCCTGTGTCAAGATGAGAAATGAAGTCATCCACATTAGGTGCAAAGAGTGCCATCAGAAAGCAAGTTCCTAGTCCTGTCTGAGAGGTGCAATGGTTAATTAGAACAATGCAGCATTTTCTTGTTGCCAAGATAGCCCTTTGAGATTGGAAATGAGTGCTCAAAGTGAGAGACCCAGCTGAGTGTTAGAGCAGCACCTGAGATTACCTAATCAGTGCAGGAACATGGATTGCTTACAGGGAATCACATGATTGGGTTACTCCTTCACAAACATGATGGATACCTGTTGCACCATATTACAGGTGCTTTTCGATATAAATGCAGTTGTAATACAGCAGATGGGATACCCGTCACGTTTGTGAAAGAGAAACCTGTCCACCGAACTCAAAATCTGGCCCAAAGCCTTTGACTTCTCTGCCGGGTTACCAGAAAGGTCCTAGGGCTTTAATCTAGCATTCTTTACATGGCTAAGTTAGTAACTGCAAAAGAAAACACTCTATTTTGTATTGACTGTCCAGTTTAAAAAAAGGTTTGTCCATCCAGTCTTAGAAAAGTAAGACAAGGCTTGCAGATTTTATGTGTGAGTGTTAGAGGACTGGTTCAGCGTAATAATAATTTAAGCCTCATCTGCATAATTAAAAATGAAATATTAATCATCTAATAAAGTCTGTCAATTGGCGGAGACAGATTTTAAATAAGAGCAGCAATAGAGCAGAGTTTTGGGACACCCCACGAGCATATATAACTAAACGAGTGTTTTTAGGGCACCTTTAAGATATTGTTTTTTAAGGAACGTGTGCTCTAATTCCCCGACTAAAATGTTATCATTGATGGTGTTAAAATCCACCGACACGTCTAGAACTATAAGTGACCTGCATCATTCAAATCTGGACTCTACCTGATACCTTCCACCAAAGCAACGAGGACTGTTCCAATGTTTCAACCTGACTGAAAACCAGATTAGTTGGAGAAACAACTATATTGTTTCACAACACATGGTCTGGTAGCTGGGTTACTGGAAGAGTCTTTGATATTTTTGATGTCAATGGGTTCATTAGAATTCAAAACAAAAAGCAAATGTTACACAGGTCTCCAACCTTCTGGTCAAGACAAAACTGGAAAAATACAACTGGAAAAGGCACTAGGCTACATCATTTCTCAGAGACATGTTGGTGTACCAGTAAAAAGTGAGAGGAGACTGAACACTTTTCAGGTCCACCAGAACAATAGTATGGGAAGAACGTTTGTGTGCCAGAAGTTCTTAAAAAGAGCTATTTAATGTTGGCTGTAGGAATTCTGTGTCTTCCTACCTGACATCCCCACCCAACCTACATTCTGGAAGGTAGAAACAGTGGTAGGCCACCTGCTCTTTGTCACAGGGACACCAGTTCTGAGAAGAACTTCATTACCCCAGACTCTTTATGCTTTTTTAATGGTTTCAATGCAAAATCAATAGTTATACCTTGTTGGTGAAAAAACAGTATTAGCAATTCATATGTAGTGAATGAGCAATATTGCCCCAGACCCTTAATTGTTTTCTATGATTTTAGATGTTTGGTACCTACTCTTGGGGTAGGAGTGCAGCACAGTTAGGCTTGGCTCAAACGAGGGCTGGCAGTGGTCACTGGAACGCACTGCAGGCCTTATATTTAGGCATCGGCATGTAATGGTCAGTTCATTTGTTTGCGAAACAAAATTTGACTTTGACCATGTCTAAATTCCAATTAAGATTTCTGTTTGATGGTTTCAGCCAACAATGTGACCTGGCCTATTTGCCCAGGGTGTTCTGTAGCTCCATGTGTGCCCTGACTTGGTCATTGTGGGCTTTTTCCCTACATACTGGGCTTATATGATCGGGAATTGCATTTATATGCGCTTCTTTCAGGGAGAGTGCTTAATCGGTCTTGGCAAATTAATGACTTTATGCCAACAGTACAAGTGCACAAATGAATCTGTGCAATGTGAATCTTCAATTTTATGTCATTCTTCTTTTGGTAGTCTATTTTGTATTTTGTGCACTGTTTTTAGGACATGCACTATTTAATCTCCGTCTGGTATGGTGTGTGTAGTTTCTCAAATCCTTTTTTTAGATGTGTGCTATTGTTACATTCTCAAAATCTTTAATTCTAATCAAAAAGTTGCATTCATATGACTGTTGTAATTGTGTACATTGTGTACGCATTACTTTACTTAATTGATTGTTTTATAAAACTGCAATCTGACAAATATAAAAATACATAATACCAATAAGGATTTACATGGCAGGCCCACCTGGGTAATTTAAATGTGGTGCTCTGCCTCTGTGAGAGGGTTTTCTGTGAGTTAATGAATGACTTGAGGGTTGATCATTGCTTTGCGCTTAGAGACCCCGGGGTGATAATGCGCTATATAAATCGAAATAAATAAATAAATTGTGCTGCATCTGTACTCAAGCTACAGTGCACTCGCTGCTTCCTCCATCTCTGACACCATGCCTGCACACTTTCTTTCTTTCTGTCTGTTTGAATTCATGTTTGGACATCTGTTAGGATTTGTCCACTGGTGTGCAGTATATGCCCTTGCCCTGTCCTTCCCAAATTCATCTCCACTTGCTAAACATCCAGGACCAAGAGAGTGCATAAAGGGCCCTTTCCTTGACCGATCACATTGGTAACCTTTAGTGAGCAGACAGAAGTGAGATCAAGCTCTTATACTACCATGGCCATCTCTTTCTTCTCTAAATTGCAGGTGATCTGTCCAACAGCTTCTGAATAGAAATGGCTCCTTCTAGTGGACAACCTGGACGGCTGCACAATTGCTTAGAGCTAATTACTTGATGCTGACCAGTTAGGGTATTGTATTGTATTGTAATTGCATTTATGTAGTGCTTACTACCCCTGACGATGTGTCGAAGCGCTTTTTCGGCGAGTAGCATGCTACTCTGGGACCCATAGAGGATTGGTGTTGAATTAGTATAATGAACATGCAAGTACATTTTAAGTGGTGGATAGGTTAGTCAGTTATTTGGAATGATAGCAGAAGGATAGAGGAGGAAAAATGGTCTGTATTTATATAGCGCTTGTTACCCCTGATGGGGTGTTGAAGCACGCTATTCAGGAAGCCCATAAAGGATTAGTTATGAATTAATATGGTGAAATATGAAAGTAATTTCAGTGGTGGATATTAGTCAGTTATTTGGAGTGGGAAGGATAGCGGAGGGATAAAAGGGGAAGAAAGGTTTGCATTCATATAGCACTTGTTACCCCTGATGGATGTTGAAGCGCTTTTCTGGCGAGTAGCACGCCACTCCGGAACCCATAAAGGATTAGTGTTGAAAATTAGTATAGTAAAATATGAATTGATTTGAGTAGTGGATATGTTATTCAGTTATTTGGGTAGAGAAGGGTAGGTGGCGGGATAGTGAAGGGAAAGGGGTTTGTATTTATATAGCGCTTGCTACCCCTGATGGGGTTTTGAAGCGCAAGAAGCATGCTACTATGGAACCCATGAAGATTAGTGTTGAATTAGTATGGTGAAACATGAAAGTAATTTTAGTGGTGGATATGTTAGTCAGTTATTTCAACACCCACATTCACTTATGTGGCAGCATTATCAGTAGTGGAATTTTGTGATGCCTTCCAGGATGCTTTGGAGTGTTTGAATTGGTTGCACAATCCACATTTCAATAGTTGTCTCATTTCCACATGCCAGGCACACTGATGCAAATGAAACAACGATGCAGTGTTTCACCGTAAATTGATAAACTAGGAACAGGGGGACCCTTATAGACAAAAGGGACCAAGGGTAATAGTAAGTTATTAGAGACAGCGGTCCTTTTCAAGAACTATATATACATATAGCCACAACACTTCAATCAATATTGGGTCTGCTCGTGTCCAAATGGATGATATTTATGATTTATTTACAATGATTAAAGCATAAACTTTACATTAACATAGAGTGAGCAGGATGTGACGAGGTTTTAGGAAATCAACAGATGTCCTTACCTCAGGCATATAACTTAAATGTGAATTTTTGGTGAAAATAGGAAAATAGTCTAAAGCCATGGCTCTACTCAGAGGAAAACCAAAGGTGGTGATGGACGGAGCGTGGACAGTACAAACACTCACCCCCAGTCAACTGATCTGGGTTTCATTCATCACCGTTCTTTAGGTCACTCCGCCACCCCAGTTCAGACATGGCCATATGCAAATCAGTCTGACCCTGTGCCTCATGGGAACAGTCCAGCCCGAACTGCCAAGCCATGTCATCCCTGGACCGGAATCAAGCTTCCCAGGACCGGTTTCTGGCATTACAGCCGTCTTCAGCCGGGCTTGCTTGACTCCAGTGGCAAAGTGAGCAAGGGACTCACGTCTGAGCATACCCTGCCAACTTAGGGCGAACAAAGAAAAACCAAAGGTGGTGATGGACGGAGCATTGACAATACAAACACTCACCCCCAGTCAACTGATCTGGGTTTAATCCATCACCGTTCTTTAGCTCACTCCGCCCCCCCCAGTTCAGACATGGCCTGAAGACGGCTGTAATGCCAGAAACCGGTCCTCGGAAGCTTCTTTCCGGTCCAGGGAAGGCATTGCTTCGCAGTTCGGGCTAGACTGTTCCCATGAGGCACAGGGTCAGACTGATTTGCATATGGCCATGTCTGAACTGGGGTGGCAGAGTGGGCTAAAGAACGGTGATGGATTAAACCCAGATCAGTTGACTGGGGGTGAGTGCTTGTATTGTCAACGCTCCGTCCATCACCACCTTTGGTTTTGCTCTACTCAGAGGGTTAGCACAATATCTGAGAAAATACCTACTCGAGTGCTACAGAGCTGCCTTGATAGACGAAAGGACCATGTGCTTAAAAACACTGAGATAAAATTGAAGTACAATCTTGCAGGTCTAAAAGAAATAGCGACATAATGATCAGCTTAATGGAACAAATAATACTCGAAGATCAAGAGTATCATAAAGGTAGTGCTAGAACCTGGGACATGTGGTATACAACCTTTACCACGCAACTTTTACCACGACCTACCTTTACCACGCAACTTTTACAACGCAGGACCCTTTACCACGCATACCATTACAACGCTGGTATTTACAACGCAGGTACCTTTACAACGCATACCATTACAACGTAAGTATTGGTAAGTATATAATTTTATTTAAAATATTTTAGGTTTGGGTTTTGGGTAAATGGGTATTTTTAGGGTTCAGGGTCAGTTTTCAGTTTTTGGGTAAGTGGGTATTTTTAGGGTTTAGGGTCAGTTTTCAGTTTTTGGGTAAAGGGGTATTTTTAGGGTTCAGGGTCAGTTTTCAGTTTTTGGGTGCAGGGGTATTTTTAGGGTTCAGGGTCAGTTTTCAGTTTTTGGGGTACAGGGGTATTTTTAGGGTTCAGGGTCAGTTTTCAGTTTTTGGGGTGCAGGGGTATTTTTAGGGTTCAGGGTCAGTTTTCAGTTTTTGGGGTACAGGGGTATTTTTAGGGTTCAGGGTCAGTTTTCAATTTTTGGGGTACAGGGGTATTTTTAGGGTTCAGGGTCAGTTTTCAGTTTTTGGGGTGCAGGGGTAATTTTAGGGTTCAGGGTCAGTTTTCAGTTTTTGGGGTACAGGGGTATTTTTAGGGTTCAGGGCTGAGTTTGGGTTTTGGGGTTCAGGGGTATTTTTAGGTTTTAGGGCTGGGTTTGGGTTTTGGGGTACAGTGGTATTTTTAACATATATATTTAAAAATTAATAAATAAATATTAATATAAATAATTAAAATATTAAATATTAAAATAATAATTTATTAATTTAAAAAAATATTATTAATAATTAAATTATTTTACCATATTATTTACTTACCTATAATTACGTTGTAATGGTATGCGTTGTAATAGTACCTGCGTTGTAAATACCAGCGTTGTAATGGTCTGCGTGGTAAAGGATCCTGCGTTGTAAAAAATGCGTGGTAATGGTCTGCGTGGTAAAAGACCGCGTGGTAACGTCATATATCCGGGACATGTATCAGACCAATGCAAATAAGTTGAGCGACGGATAAAGACGTGGCTATATTCTAGGCCATACGGAGTATAGATGGATCTATCGTAGAGAAAAGAGACCAACATGCCAATGGTAAGTTACCTAATGATATTCCAATGGTGAGACCAGTAGGCCAAATGAAACGATAGTTACCTCTGTATAATTTGCTTTATAAATGTTCAGAGATATTGTGTTTATTCTGTAAAACGACCACTGGCATACATAGACCTGTAATAGGATAATCAGACATGCTAAGTATAAGCATATACAGACACTAACGGTAAATCAGGCAACAATATTGTCGCAAGATCAGAATATACCTGAATGTGAAAATTTAGAGGGTATTCAATGATATATGAAGCCTCTGCGGTAGCAGTTGCCAAGAAAGAAGATGTAATGTTGTCTTTAGAAAGAGCAGCTTTACCAGTGTGTTGCATCATATCACCTTCCACGAATGACTTCCCTAGCTCATATCTCTCTTCTGAAAGCAATGCCAACCCCTCGGCCTCCTAATTACACACGTATTTTGCATTCAACTCGAAACTACTTTCCTATCTTTCATGAAGAAAAGACTTGGACTGATTGGGATGTGAACTTTGACCCCGGGATGCCCTAATGTTGCATTTTGGCATCTTGTTAGCCAGCACAGTCACACCGGCAGCATGATCTGCAAACAGATGTTACAAATCAAGCAGACCATCGGCAAAAGGAAATGCATAATTCAATGGCAGAGTGTACGTTTAAGGCAGCTCTGGGATTCTGGGAGGCTGAACAACATAAATGAATAACCTCAAACAGCCAGGCAGGAATGTAATATTAATGCTCGCTTTGGGGTCTTGTTTGGGTATTGAAGATCCGGTGTGCCGGATGAAACCAGACCACTGCTGGAATAACTCATGCGCGCGCAGCCCGGGCCTTTGAACACCGGGGGGAGGGAGAGGGGAGTCAAATCATTAGCACTTGCAGACATGCAGCTACATTTATCTGGAGAGTTGGGGAAAATCGCATCAGCTGTTTCGAATGTTTTATTCCGCTCAGAGAAGCGTGCTGCCAGCTGCTCTGTTTGTAAATTGTGTGCTGAGGCTGTCAGTCAAGGCGGTTGGCGGAGGCACGCGGGACACTGCCTTTGAAGGGTTGTGGCCGGTGTGTTGTTGATGCAGCTCGTGAGGGGGGGGGGCTGCCCGATGACAAGATGGGTGCTGCTGGTAGTGTGCCCTGCAGAGAGTCGGGGGAGCGTTTCTGTGCAGTGAAAAAGAGAGGGGCAGACATCTGTTTGCTTCGGTTTTTTTGTCAGAGCGCCAAAGCTCCCGACGCACCAAACGACATCTTGTCAGGGCAAAGGCGGCGACATTTTGGCCCACCTGGTGACTGATAATGTTTTATGCAGGCACTGAGGCAGCGTAATACCAGTTGATATAGCCAGCTCTGGCAAAGCCACCAGGCCTGGCTTTATTAAGGTAACACTGAAGTAAACACGTGTGGAAAGATGTTGCTTACATGATTTACATGCGCATAAACTAATTAGCATATATTGACGCCAGGCCTATTCGCTTTGTCAATGCTGAGCGGAAATGTAGCAACAAAGGGCCTGTTTTCTATATAGGAAATGCAGAATTGAATGTGGCAGTGTGATGTTTTGCATTTGCCCCTGTGCAGCCCCCTTAGATACAGATGCATGATTGAGTTTACCTTTCAGATGTAAAATAGTCCTGCATGCTTTCCAGTGGAAGCAGTTTCTAGAATCTAGAGGGTGGGGTGATACAGCGAACAGCCAGTAGAATGAGGATAGAGAGAAATACTTCTCTGGCTGTAGCCAAAGCCCTCTTTGAGTATACTTTAAAGAATGTGTAACTATAGGTCAGCAAACGGCAGCACTGTCATGCTAGACCTAAACTAAGGAGTACAGGCCATTTTCCACAGACAGACCAGACCCCCTCTGATCAATTTATAAACAGTATCGACACACAGCAGATCCAATATATTAGTTACTTATTTAAAGCAATTATGACCAAGACGTTTTCTTAAAACACGATTTTTTGTAACTACAGGTGCACTGAATAGCGGTAACCATGTGCAGCTATCTCAAAATATGTTTTTGTCTGACCCTGTATCTCTTAATATGTCTGTTATTAATAGGGCCTGTTGTTTTTACAGAATCGAAGTACTAAAGAGACTTGTTATGCAGTGCCAAAATCCATTAGAAGGTCATTCGCTACTAGAAAAAGGTATAAGGTACTCTTTGTCTGATTATCCTAAAATTATTTTACTGATCCCATTACTATGCTGTCTTCCTGTGTTATGAATTGTGTACCTCAAATTTTAACTGGAATGTATTACTTATTTTCTCACCTGTGTTCTCCGCTGCCACTCTGGACTGCTCCAAGGCCTGGGTGGAAGCAGGGAATGCTGCCACGGCTTGACTTACTGCAGGGAAAGGAAATGTGAGTAATCCGAATAATACTTCTAGTATTGAATGATAAATGTTTAATTCATTTGAAGTGTTTTCTGTTGTAAGCAGCCTGATTTATAAGCATCAGCACTCTGTGCCTCCCACTCTGAGGGGTTGCACCTGTTGTAAAATAAGAAGCCTTCTCCCCTATCATTATCCCAGAAAAGTGGCAGAGTCTAGTGAACAAGTTTCAGGCAGGTAATGGAATTTGTGTGGTAAAGACTTGCTTGCATTGATTATTAAGAAAATGGGTTTTGCTAAGAAGAGTATTAGTAAAGGAGACAGCCTGAACTGAATTATCAGCTTATTCCAGAACTTCAGGACCACAGCAGAGAAGGTGAGATTGAGAGCTTTTCTTTTCCGAGCCCAATATTTCAAGTCATAGGTCCTGTTTGCTATGAAGTGTATGTAAACCTCCAAAGATTACAAGTTAAGTATCCTGTTATGTTATAGTGAAGTGTTTGTAAGGCAGGTCATCTTAAAGGTAGAATGGTCTCCTGCATGTAGGCAATGAGCAGCGACTGAGATCTGAGGCCTGTGGCCATAATGGCTGGTTCATAAAACCATGCTCTGCCGCCACAGAGGGTAGAAGTGCAGTTACCTATTCATGCTGGCGAACTCGTTATCTTAGTGAATAAAGTGTTCCAGCTGTATTACAGAATTGCTGGTCATGCCCTTACTTTAATATATAGAGTGTCTGGCGGCTCATCCGGGGCATCTCCTTGTCATGGTACAGACTTGTTCCAAGGTTAATACACCCAAAATACTTGTACTGGAATATGCAACTTTTTAAACATCCCAAAGGCAGACAAATATCACTCCACGTAGGCTCTCCCTTTACATTATACCTGGATGGGAATGAAAATCTGGCTTCTTGTGCATTCATTGCAAACAGATCCTGTTCAAGCACAGAATGTAAAGAGAAATGCTGCATTAATGCTGGTCTTGTGTTTGTTTTATATTTTTGTCCTACAAAAACATCCTATACCACTCAATTCACATCATAGCGCTTCGTCCTGATGTGTGACAAAAGTACAATCCTAAAAAAGAAATCAATATAGAAAGCATACACAATAACCAGCGCTTAAATTGTAAGATAAGTGTCAGTGGGCAAAGTTTTGCTCAGAGGTCCATGGCTGGTGCTGCTGAATGTCGGGATGCCGAATTTGAAGGTCGTGTAGTCTGTATTCCACCTCATGTCTCTTTTATGCACCACCAGACACTCCCTTCCCCTTCATCTCACTCTTCTAATTTATTTTTCATTCTTGCTTTATTTCTTTGTCACTGTTTTTCCATCTTAATTTTCTTGCATCTTTTGGTTTTTCTCTCTTTTCTTTGGGTCAATGGCCGATGAAGAGAAATTTATGGAGGTCCCCAAAATTGAGTGCCGGTGGTCCGCAAATGCAATGACTGGCTTAAATTAAGCACCAACTATAACATGAATATACACATCAACATAAAACCAGGTTGTTACAGGTAAACAGGACAATACTGGTAACTGTAGCTGAAAAAGATATTTTTTAAACAAGCATCAATTCTGCCCTTGAAGGACTGACTGCAAAGTAGGTGAATCTTTAACCTTGTCTTGTAAATCGCTAATTGTTTCAGGTGAGAAATTGGGTTGTTGGTTGGCTGGGGTGTGAGCCCTGGTCAAGCAGCAACCTTAATCCTTGTCAGGGTGAGGCACCAGCCAACCCTAAATTAACCTGTGCTCAACTCTCTGGAAGTTTGGCACAGAGTAGTCAGACTTAATTTAGAGGAAATGTGTAAAGTATTTGTGCAATACTTCATACAGTAATAGAGTGAAAAACACCACAATAAAAGGATCCCATACCAAGTTAGTCAAATAGAGCACAATGTAATAAATAAAACAAGTCTAAAATAATAAACATTCAACCAGTAGAACCGTTATTAATTAAAAAAAAAACATTATGGTAAAATAGCACCTACAAGCACAATGTGCAAACCGCGGCTATCAGGTCATGCTGGACTGTGTCAAATTCACGTTTTCAGGCCAACTGCGGTGAAGCGCAGGCCAGATACAGTCACCAGGTTACCCAACTGAAGATTACTTTCTAAAAGTCCATACCAAGAGCCCTGTTTAAGTTGGAGGGGGTACGAGAAGTAGGGAGACCCTCGTGGGAGGCTGTCGGCATAGCACGAAGAGCCAGCTGACATCACGGGCAGGCATTGCTGGAGCTTCGCATTGGTGGTCCCATCTAGCAGTCGATGCTGTAGGGCAAAGAGGGGGTTGCCGGAAGCTTCAAGTTGAATCGCGTGCAAGCGGCGTGGTCTCGGTGTGAATGGGCCAATTCATGGTTGTAAAAAGTCCAAAATCTTGAATGCAGCTCCATTGAGCCACACAAAGGGTCCAGGACCTGAGGGGTACCACCTGGGGGTCAGAAACTCGCTGCACCTGGGTCCAGGGGCTTCTGCGGGACCTTGGAGGGCCCGTTATGTCCCTGGGGCTCAGATCAGCAAGCTAGCAGATTAGCCCTTGGAGTCACTCTGGTGTCATGGTTCAAGATTGGGTTGCAGGGCTAGTTCTTTCTCTCCAGGTAAGAGGGCGGCAGATCAGCACAGCAGGGCAGTCGTTCCCTCAGGGTAACAGTTCAGGAAAGTGGCAGTCCTTCTAGCAGCACAGAAGTCTGTCTTCCTGGCAGAGTATCCACAGGTCCAGAAGTGCACTGAAGAGTTGGTGTCTAAGATCCAATATTTATAGCAAGGTATCCTGATTCTGAAAGGTGGGAAAACTTCTAGACAGTGGCTTTGAAATGTGTGGAATTCCCTGCCTCCACTGCCTTGGCTCCAAGTTAGCTGTAGTGACAATGTGGTGTTGTTGGGCCGTTTGTGTGATGGCAGAGCACAGGCAATTCAGTTGCAACGGGGATTGTGCTCAGCTCCTCCTCCCATCCAGCCAGCAGATGGCCTTTGAGGCACACCTAATCCCTCTATTGTTAGCAGTGCCGGACTGGCTACCGGGCAGTTGTGTGTGCTGCCGAGCAGGGGGATGCTTTCGTTGATAGGGACCTGTGTGTGCAAAACGAAATTCGTTTTGCATTTTTTTTTCAATGCGCACGCAGGTCCCCATCAACGAAATACGCCCATACCATGGAGAAATCATCCCCCTGCTCGGCAGCACACACAACTGCCCGTTAGCCAGTCCGGCCCTGATTGTTAGACTTGGAGGAATTCACAAAATCTAACTGTCAGTTACACCCGGTCATGTGACCCTAGACAGACTATTGGCACAAAAGAGGTAAGGGTGGAAATGGCAACTTTCTAAAATTGGTATTTTCAAAACTGTAATGAAAAATCTGACTTTACCATTAAAGGTTTACAATTACGCTTTCATAGTCACCAAACATGACACAGCTTATTAAATTTAATAAGGAATCCCAAATGTAATCCAATGGGAAGTACTAGTGAAAAACAAATGTAGGAGTTTTTTACTACCATGACATGTAATACTTAAAAGTACATGTCCATCTTTTTAAGTACACCGCACATTGCCCCATGGACTACCTAGGGCCTTCCTTACGGGTAACACAGGTAATAAAACGTGGGGGGTGGGGTTAAGAATTGTCAAGGGTGTTTAAATAATAAGGCAACATGGCAGTTTAAAACTTCATTCAGGCTGCAGTGCAGGCCTGGGACATGTTTTAAGGTGCTACTTAAGTGGGTGGCACAATGAGTGCTACATAGCCACTAGTAGCATTTAATTTACAGGTCCTGGGTATATGGTATAATACTTTACAAGAGACTTAAGTAAATAAAATATGACGTGAGCCAATCAAACCATGTTTAAAGGACAGAGCACAAGCACTTTAGTAGTGGTTCAAAAAACGGGTTCAGAAAATAGGAGTGTGAAGGCAAAACGTTTGGTATGACCCTGCAGAATGGGCTAAGTCCAACATTTCAAATTTATGTATCGAGTTGAACACTTATTTTAACTCCTGTTGATTCCAAGCATGTGCGTCCTCTTCTTTTAATCTGACTGTTGTTTTCACAAGACAGGCTTTCAATATAGGGTTAGCTGTGTCCAGTTCAGGCACAACGCTTACTTCGCTTTACACTAAGTAGTGAAGATTCGTACAGCAAATTGGGAACTAATGCACTAAATACTTCATGCACCTAACTTTAACTTAAGTATGCAAAAAAATGGTGTGGTCATATTTTTAAATCCCAAGCAACTGAGCTAAGGGCTTCTTGTACAAATGTGTTCTGTGGTAGCAAAGCCTGCAATTAGCAAAAACACTGGGGTTGTGGCTCCGAAAGACCTTTTTAAAAAGCATCATGGTATATCAGAAATAGTGTTTTGACTTATCAAAAGGCTTTCACGATGTATTACAAATCCCAAATAGGAGTGGGAGTGAAAGAGTCATTCCCATCATATTAGGGATTTGGAATGGAAGCTTGTGGCATTGATCAGTTACCAACCCACAGAGCTGGCCCAGTAACTGCGTCACAATGGGGAAACTGACAGAATCTCTTTTTGGAATCGGGTCAGCGCCTTGGGTCGAGCGGTAAGTGACCTAGAGGACAACTGCCTGCTTCTTAGAAGTGTTTCCAAACAGGTCTTATTTTATTTGAAAGCAGCACCTGTCACTTTAATAAACGCAGTTTTAAAAAAAAGAAATACTGTTTTGTTTTTGGAAATGCAAAGGGATGGACAAAGGTCTGCTGCTCCATGCTGGCCTCCATCCCTGCATTCACAGCCAATAACAGCAGGCCGTAAATTGTTACCCGCCCAATTAATATTCATTAAGCAAGTCATTCTATGACCCTGTGTGAATGGGCAATTTGCATTCTGACCTATCTATGTATAGGTCTCTCAGAAAATTTCACTCTCACAAACAAACCAGTCAGCACAAATTCACACAATTCATAAGAGAAAAACCTTGTTGCTTAACTTTCCGCTTTGGAAATGTCTTCAAGAATTGGACCCACTCTCCTCTGTGGGGAAGCCAATACAATTTAGTTTTGAAGCCTGACAATGATTTCCCTTTTTCAGTTAAAAATATTGTGATAGGCTCGATTTGGCAACACTCTCATTTCATTTTATTTCCCAATTTTCTGCTCCATTGAACACTTATCTCTGTCAAGATGTTCCACAATTGTTCGGCAATGGCTCAACACTGACAGATTTGAGAGGCTTACTGAGAAACTCCGCTCAATGACTTGTGGTACCGGAAGATATAATTTTCTTTAAAAACATGTAATTTTTAACATTCTCTTTACTATCTGATGTGATTAGTAGTGCTTGACATGCAGTTATTTCACCAATTTGGCATTAATCCATTATGAAATCTGGTGGTGTGAATTTCCTTTTAGAAGGCTTTTTTCACAACTGTGGCCCACTCATTAAAACTGCTCAGCCATGCACTCTGAACTTCAGGAACTCATAGCAGCAGTGTGAGGGTTTTACACCCTTGCGGTCGTCCGAGTCTCAGTGAGTCACCACCTGATCTATTTCCATGAATCTTTACAGACTAAAAAAGTGTTTTCCAGCCCGTTGCCGTTGGGCAGAAGTGAGATGATGCCTAATGGCTTGGCCCAATTTGTCTATCTCCACTGCCTAACCCGGCCTAGGTTTGCTGCTCCCTAGGTAAAATAGGTATTGCTTTCGTTCTCTGGGAATAGGTGATCACTTTCAACTCATTCTCGTTAACTAGAGAAGGGTGTCTTCTCTCTCCTAGGTGGGCAGCACACTAGACTGCTTTCTCTAAGTGAAGCAATGGCGGCTCCTCCGCTAAGGCGGATGAGCATCGCCCCACTGCTTCAACTGCAAGCTGAATACAAAAAATAAAATGATAATAACGTTTCGTTATTATCATTTTGGTTTATTGTATTCAGATTGCAGTTGAAGCCATGTGGGTAGGGCTGGGCTTCCAGAGTCACATGAGGAGAGAAGTGCAGGCAGCACTTTAAGTGCGCATGAGGTTTTAGCAGCCGTCTAGGGCTGGCAAAACCGTCATGCGCATTTTGCATGTTTGCCACCAAGGCCACATTACAGCCTGGGTGGAGAACATGCCCAGCTTGCCAGACCCTGTCTGAGCGCCGAACCATGGCACTCAGACCAATCACAGAGCTGCTGTAAGGCAGCGTTGTCATTGGTAAGGGGATTCTGGAAGGCTGTGTGCTTCCTGCTAAAAGGAGGACGGAGAAAGAAGATGCAGTGGCTGGTGGTCGGTGGTCTTAAGGTAAGAGCTACATTTTAAAAATTATTTCCCTCCTACCTCCCTCCTCTCCCCCGCCCCACCACCGCAGTTCAGTAGCAGCCACTACTGTAGGAGAGTACCTACGCCTGCCTTACCAGCCGTCAGCAAGACCTAGAACTCCATTGGGCACTGTCTGAACGTCTCTTAAGGGTTAACTCACAAACACTTGTGTGCAGCCAAATAGAACTTAGTTCTGCAAAAAGTACATTTGATTTGCTTAATTCCTCCTCCTCAATGCGCAGAGTCACGATTGGTGGTATATTACCACCTTAAATTGAACTAAATAATACATTTCATCAAACAGTAGCATGGATTTCTGCACAAGTGGTGTCTCGTACTTTTGTCAACATGCATGTAACCCACTCCCATGAAAGGCAGTCGTAAACGTGTTTCCATTGTGGGCAGAGAGAGGGTACATTTTCCTATCTCATGGGCTTTAGGTGATGAGGGTTCTTCACAGGGAAAATGTTTGCTCTAGAGAGAAAAGAATTACACAAGCAAACCACATTAACTCATCGCCCACGTTCCCTTTACTTACTTACTTAATTGAGGTAGGCCAGCCTCAATTAAGTAATAATGAAAGCATGGGGAAGGACTCAGAGTAATGCAATTACTGGTAAGTTATTAGGACATTATCAATGTATTTACTGAGCTAAAATATTCCTCATTGTGAAAATTCTGCATGAATAAATTCTGTGAACTGTGGTACTAGAAACCTCTGACTGTCATCGCGTTTTAGGAATAACCTTAGAATTATTTTTGAAATATCATAATCCTACTCCAATTGTAGGAGGACAGCTTGGGTGGTTGCTGCCCATTATTATTTAGGCTTTTAGTGAGATATGAGGAGGAGAGAGATTGGGCGAGGATGTGTAATCCAATAACTGCTCTTTGATGATATATATGTCTGAATCCTGGTGCTGTAGGAAGCATTTTCAAGATAATGTGCCATACGTAAAGCCACACAATGTCACTGTGTCGAGTACCCTCACAACTATCCACGTCATACTCTTAGCACATGCACTATGTCACCAAAATCCAGCTTTAATTGAAGTCCCAACAGTCAAATGCATCATAAAGGAAGAAAACAGATACCCAAATAGCACCATAGAAGAGTAGTACCCTTGCAGTACAGTTAATTACTGTTAGTTCATTAAGTGGTCATAGAAATTGTTTCAGCTTTTAATATTGACGGCTGCTAGAGCATGACAAATATATCAACAAAAGTAAAGACTCTGATGTTGGTAGGTTAAAGACCTCGATAGAAAACCTGACTCAAGTCTCAGTGTATATGATTATCTTTCAAATTGGTTGTGCTTGTACAGTGTCTGCAGTAGTTGAAGCAGGAGTGCTGGTCAGTAACTTCACCTCACTGAAGGCATTGGGGTATGCGGCAGTGTGCCTTCAAGAGCATAAGAAATGCTGCTAGAAGAAAACATTTGAGTAACCCCGTTGTTGTTAATTCTCCATCTAAACCCTTTCACGTTTTATTGAGGTGCAGCAGCACCTTTTGCAAGTTAGTTGCATAAGTGGTAGTGCCACCTAATTTCTACAGTTCCAATGTTGTGACAGGGTTACTACTATTTCAGTACTTCTTCCACCATAGCCATGACATCATTAGAAAAGAAAAATGTGTAACTTATGCCGTTGCTTAACTAACAAACAGTGGTGGCTGTTATAAGTGCTTACTGGTGGCGCGGGGGGAGGAATGCAATCAAAAACCAAACGCCCCTGAACTCCTGGACTCTGACTGCACAGGCTCCTAGATGCAAAATCCCAGAGTTACTCTCATGCTGAGAATACTATTGGTCTGAGCGGCTTTGTTTGCTGCTCAGACAGCGCATTGGTTGTTTTTCCAACTTGGCTGTGCAACACAACCGTTGGAGAAACTTGCGTGCACATGTGTGTTTGGCTGGCCCAGGACAGCCGGCCAAACACACATGCGCACTTAAAAGTCCTCACCAATCCTCCCCCTGCCATGCCTCTCCATCAGGATTTTCTGGCCCGCCCAGCCCCACCGAACACTCGCTTGCTAGCTTTTCGGCAAAAATAAAATGATAAGAAAATGCTATTATTATCATTTTCTTTTCCTCTTTTAGCAGGGAGGCTGCACTACTCCTCCATCATGGAGAAGCCGCCCCTGCTAACAATCTTCTTCATATTGGACCTGAACGCTACGCAAAAAATGCCCCTTCCACTTTCAAAGCGGCTGACACCCAGCTCCCAAGGATGACATCCTGACCTCAACGCAATTTGATGGACAGGCTGGAAGGCATAAATAAAACGGACACGATCACTAGTGGTTCGGTACAATACGGTTTGACTGAGTGTATGTGTGTTTATTTCTACAGAACCTGCTTGCCTACCTAGCGTCCTAGGACTAGGCCCATACACCACCAAAAAGATGTTATC
The DNA here is from genome assembly GCF_964261635.1 of Lissotriton helveticus. NCBI lineage: Eukaryota > Metazoa > Chordata > Amphibia > Caudata > Salamandridae > Lissotriton > Lissotriton helveticus. Next base: position 1,766,331,649 of record NC_136059.1, read on the forward strand.
TACTAAGGCCCTAATTGCAAGTTACATGGTAACTCCAAACCTCTAAACCCTTTCACCATGAACTAATACCTCACCAGCAGGGCAGGGCTGGCCGTACCGGGCACTGGGTGTTTCTGATGCTGGAAGGATGGGGGTCGATTTTGTAGCAGTGGGGGATGGTTCTGTTATTGAGGGCTGGTTTTACAGTGGTGCAGCAATAACCGCCCCTAGTACCAAATGCAGCAGGCAAGCATTTCCAGCTACAGGGGGCTAGGCAGTTCCTCTTCAGGGGCTGGGCCGAGAATATTTCAGGGCTGCTTGGGTTCCCAATCTGGCCCTGCTCACCAGTACAGTTCATTTACAAATGTGGACAGATGACTGCCCAGGACAGTCCTCCAAAGAGGATGTTGCAGAGTGTGAAATGGAAAAATTAATTTCATCAGTTATATTTCTAGATTTCGGTACATATTTTAAGAGGTCGGTGTTAACTCCATAAATAACTTCTGTATATTTTGATTGGTCTGATACACAATAAATGCAACCCAGAAACATTTCGATAAGTATTGTGATGTCACAACACTTTGGGGTTCACATTCTCACCTAGCGCACAACCTATAGATTCACTTTGTCAGTATCAATTTGCTGGTGGATATTAGGTCGAATTTTTTAGGCCCTCTGCAGTTGCAACTAATAACTCTCATGCCTTCTGAAATCAGCATCAACAGACATACACTGTGGTATGATGTGTGCTTGCACAACTATGAAAAATAGCAGATAATAGGTACCTACTGTTTGCGCCTTGGTGCTCCTGGTGTGCTGGGAATTCCTGCCCTCTTTACAATTTGCATATGTTATGCTGAATGCATTTGTATAGAGCTTTACTGCCATGTATATAGTGGTATTAGAAGTAGGACGTCCTTTCCAGTTACGAAGGACAAGTTTATCGGAGTCAAAGTGGCCTGTTGAAATGGCATTTAGCTCTATTTAGTATTTCTTAGTAAGGGCTCATATACCACAGCGTTTAATGTGATTACAGTAGCTTAGCGTATTGTTTACTGATGGGTTATAGATGGCACTGGCTGGCTAAATCCTGTAATTGATCTGTGTGCAGCATTAAGTATATGTAGGTGTGTGCTCGACAATATATATTTGATTGTTATAGTCAATGCGGCCCCCGGGGGAAGTATGGTCGCAGACCAGTCTTCCCCCAGGGTTTTCGTGCGATAAAGCCGGAAGGACACGGCTGTTGGGGTCAGGGGGTTGGGCTGGGGGTGGGGATAGGGGAGAGGTTATAAGGGCCAGGGGAGGAGACTCGTCCTCTTTCTGTGCCTGACACCACTGGGGAGAGTAGCACATTTTTGGACCACCCACCCACCCTAGAAGTTCTGAGGGCAGGGATAGTTTGTTGATAAGCATGCTAGTTTAGGATGGGTTGTGTAGGCTTGGGGCTGGCAGTATTTTGGAGGGGTGGGGAGTTTAGGACGGGTGCACCCACCTGTCCGGGAGGGGGAAGAAACAGGTGAATGATGCAGAGGAAGGAAGCAGGAGTGCATTGGTGGGAGATACAGGCAAGGATATTGAAAGATAAGCGAGAAGGTGAATGGAGAGTCGGAAGAGGTCACAGAAGGGAATGGGAAGTGTGCAGAAAAAGTGAGAGGAATGGATGAAGAATGAAATGTTTGGGGTGGGGATTGTTTAGAGTTTAAGTTGAATTTTTGTTAAAGTATTGTGTTTACAACCTGTCCTAATAAATGGCCTTTTACGCTTCAAGAACAGCGTGGAGTGTAATTATTGAGCGAAGAATCTACAGTTTCTATTGAAGAAACTTTAACAAACACTCAGAAAAGTGAAGCTAGTCATCTTAAAACATCGTAGAATATAACTGCTTTTAACAACAATCTTTCCCTGATAGGTGCAGTGTCCAATTAGTGCTGATGGACCTACATGCGAATGAAGATGATTTTAATTACTACATTGCCGGTAATTTGACCATGAGTATATACCCTGCTTTGGTCTATTTGTTATAATATTACTCTCAATTATCCGAGGGCACGAACCCTGGCACGTGGCCTTGGACTGTGAGGATTTAACGTGGATGCTCATTTTTCACAGGAATCCTGCGCCATTCTTTCAAGGACAAACAGGCCGATTTGGCGGGAAGGAACTGGAGCAGGATTAATTGGATGCCCCTAATTACCTTCAGGCTGAGACTGTGCGCAGTCCGTCCCTGCCACTTCTTTACAGTACCTTTTATAACAAGACAGATTAATTATTCCTACATTGTGGGTTACATTCACCTCTTAGTGATCCCGGCAACCCGGGCTAAGGCGCGCCATTAGCTTTACCTGGATCATTATTAATTAGCTCCACGCTGAATGGAATATATTGGCAGGCGTGCACCTCGTCAAGGTTTAGAGGCCTGGAGAGTGTAGTGTCGCAGCAAGGAACACAAATACACCAGGTGGAATAATTAGGTGAGTGGCCACGCCTCCCACACAAGTCTAGTAGAAGTCAGACAAGGATCTGAGGGGCATATTTACATGAAAACGGCGCGGTGCTGCAAGCAATTTTGCTGCACTGAACTGCGTCATTTTCAAAATGCAGGATGCACAGGATTAACAAAAGTATGGCGCATTCCTGTGCTCATCCCTGTGCCGGCGCTAAAAAAGCTGCCCAGCGACAACGCAGGCACCCTTGCACCACGGTGCACGGGTGCCTATGTTGCAGGGATGATTGTGTTTGTGCAGGAAGAGACACCATCCTGCCCAAAAACAATCATTAATGGTGTTTTGCTCCTTGTATCTGTGCTGCAGAATGCAGCACGCATAGAAAGAGCAAAAAAAACGTTGCGCCACATTAACGCCTCCTTTTGAAAGGCATTAGTTTTTGGCACTGCATCAGATGTACAGATCCTTGTAAATCTGTAGCAGAGTCAAAAAGTTATGGGTGTTGCGGGGAACATTCATAGCAACACCCATTGCACGTCCCTTTGCCAGAGAAAACTGCGTTGCAGGGGGCCATATTTATAAGGCTGTGTTATGCCATGCAAAGTGGCTTAGTGCGGGCTTGTATATATGGCTAGCATAGCGTGCCACCAGAACTACAAAGAAAAGTGATGCTCTGGTGGTGCTAGGGGCTTGTAAAAATGCCCCGAGTTTTTCAGTGCTGAAAGAGAAAGCTCGCTTGTTTGAGGCGTGACCCGGTACTTGCTCTGCAACGTAAGTGCTGAGTGGAGTTTTCCTTTTAAGTATCCAACTAGGAAGAAGCAGTGGGGTGTGATAATGATTATAAAGTAGTTTGTTAGTCTCGGTTGGCAAGAGCATTCCAATTGGGACTTCCACAAACAGATTAGACAGAGATGCAAGGAAAGACTCAGCCCCTCATTACAAATTAGGCAGAATAGGTGAGTTATTTATTACATACAGTAAATTCCATTACCCTGGAGTGAGGTAGTTTGAAAATGTGGTAAATACATCCTATTTCGACTTTTTAACTTGCAAATGAGGCATAACATGCAGACTCGTTATCCAACACACCAAATTCCACATGTTTTGCCTTTTTACGGGCCTTTCCCCCTGAAATGTATTGGCCAGTTTGATCTGCTGGAATTATCCAGGCAAAACCTTTTAGGGTGTGACAATTATCACACAACTCTTCATTTTGTATGGATCGAAGCACAAACACGTTTGCTCCTGCGTCTGTATTTAAATAACAGAATTCACCAGCTTAGAGAACAGAGGCAAAGAGACTTTCAAGAGGAAATCAAATGCCATGTTTACACAGAATCTTCGATGTTAACTAAGTTGCTTTCTGCAATGGGCTACTAACATGTGAAAACTTCCCTCCCTCTGTGCTCAGTCAACCCTCTCTAAAAATTGAGACATGTGTCAAATGTTCAGCTTGTATTTATTAGCCATTGTGGTTCAGCATTCTGGAATTGAGAATGCAAAGGGTAGCTTTAAGGCCCACAAAGCGGTCCCGCCATAATGAATGCAACAACCAATGACAGAATATGGAATATATCACTTTTTATTCGAAATGCTTTACAACACAACTTTTAAGTTCAAAAAGTGCTTGATGAATGCTAAGTAGATTCTGACTTTATTGGCACCTGTGGCCTACAGGTCACACATAGATCACAGCATGAAAGTGTTAAGCTACTGTACTAGACGCATTTGATCACTTGCATAGAACTGCATCACTGAGAATTGATAACCAGGACGTTCTATGGATTTGATCTTGTTTAACATTTGCATGTCCAGTTCTGAGATCTAGCTACAGATGTTAACAAACTGTAGTGGATTCTATCGTACACTTTGATGCAGCAATAACTACCCTTTCACTTCTGGATCTTCATGAGTCAGGCCTGAGCTTCAGTGTGCATGGAATCTTAGATCATTTACCTTGTTTGCAGATTTGCTGATCAATAAGTCATTGACTCAATATCAGTGATCCAATGAGCCTGCAACTATAACATGTCTACTCTGCCCATTACTCTAAATGTCAAGTTTCTGACCTGACTATTAACTGTAACTTGCTACCCATCACACAATGCGTCTTACCTCATTTCAGCACCTTACTGTAACGTTACTTTAATGTTTGTTTCTTCTTAGTGAGTTTCTGGTTTTTTAGCTTATTCTAAATTAGCCCAGTGCCCAATCCTCCACAAGTGCTCACCCCTGCTGTGCAAGGTCTTAGGCTGTGCGTGGGAGGGTTGGCTGCAAGGCTTGGCCATATGGCCAGGCTAAATGCCCAAATCTCCAGTGGCACCCAAACCCCACTGCACCTGGCGTTTAACCAAGCGCAACAGGGTTCTTCTGCAGGGTCTGCCCCCAAGGCCAGGCCATGTGCCCAACCCAATGAAAAAGGCCAAACCCTTGCAGCCAGGCCAACCCTCCCGGACGCAGCACCATTGCTTACTACTAAGGTGGAAGGGATGGACCAAGTGAGTGGAGCTTATAGGTGATTTGGCACATTTGCCTATCAAGCAGCAATTACTGCTCTCAGACCAGGAGACAAAAAGAAGGAACTCACTTGTCTTGGACAGTCACTACATAAGAGACTGTGCTCCAATAAATCAACAACGCAGTTACCTCCATCAAGTATTTCAGTTATTTTTTCAAAGTGCAATTGTAAAGAAAACACACTGTCCATCCTGGAAAATGTCTCAAACACCATTGCATACTACTAGTTGAAGGGGTGGGGCCAACTTGGCAGAGCTTGTGGGTGATATGGCGCCATGCCATACTTAGCAGCAATTAAAAATGAGAACTGTGGACTATATTTCTTTAAGCAGAAGTGGAAGCATAGCCCCCTCCCAGCATATTTTGGTTACAGAGACCCCATCCCTGGTACCTGAGTTTAATATGAGTGGTGCTCTGGTGTCCACCCAGGGCACCGACCACACACAATGTTGAGGGCCTCAGGGGAAGTCCCAGGGCACCCTCGACCCCAGCCGGCTCCCCGCATGCTGCCGGAGCTGGAATTGTTTCTACCCACAGGCAGCAGCTATTTATGCTGATCTCTCGTAGCGGGACCAACATCTTGATCTGTTTCCCTGCCCAGGTTGGTGAAGGTAGGGAAACAGATCTCAAGTCTGCTCCCAGCCAGAGGGAGCATTTTTAAAGCTCCCTCCCATTGGGAGTTGACTTTGTGTTTGTTCACGTTTAGTCAGAGTTTTAGATATGCACAACTTTCCCTGCCTGAAACTGTTGTGTCCTGGGAGTGGGGTCGCCGGGACACAATGAGTGATCTGGGCCAAGTCGATGGGACCCCGGGACCAATAAAGGCACAGGGAAGGGAGCCACGCGACCCCCCTCCCTTTTTCAAAAAGTCACAGCCCTGGCGGATGGGATGCCCAGGGCCTTTGAATGGCTCACTCATCTATACAGCTACTCACACACTCACACACCCAGTCATGCAGCCACTCATACATGCATTTATACACCTATACAGCCACTCTCACATGCAGTCACTCACCAATACAGGTGCTCACAAGCACTCACACACCTATACAGCCACTGACTCAACCACTCACTCATCCATACAGGCCCTCACACACATATCCACTCCCTCACCCATAAAACTACTCATACACCCACTTACAAACCCATACAACCACTCACATCTGTACTCACACAAGCATAAAAACACTCACACACCCATACAACCACATAACAACCACTCACACACCCGTACAACCACTCACACACCCAATCAACCACTCACATTCACACAGCCACTTAAAAACCTACACACTCACTCATACAATCACTCATGCACCTACTCACACAACCACATAGCCACTCAGACACTAATATAATCACACAGCCACTCAGATTGCATATGTTAAAAATAGTATCTCTCTTTAGTAGTACACATAGTATACTACTATTCCTTTTGCAGTGGGTTATGTTATGTTATGTTATTTAAAATTTGTAAAGCGCACATACGCCCAAAAGCTTCTTGGCGCTGAAGAGAGGATAAAAAAACATAACAGAGGAATACCAAGAAGAGTCGCTATTTCAAATAGGCCTGTATGAAAAGAAAAGTCTTGAATGCCTTTCTAAAGGCAAGGAGGTCCCTACTCTGTCTCAGAATCAAAGGGAGGGAGTTCCACAAGGAAGCAGCTAAAAAATGGAAACAGCTACCTCCCTGTCGTTTTTTCTTAAATCGGGGAACCTCAAGTAGATCTTTATGAGCTGATCTCAAACTACGTAAGGGACTGTATCTCCCGATGAGTTGTCTGATAAACATTGGGCCCTTGCCCTGCAAGGCCTTGAAGATAATACAACCGGCCTTAAATGTGGCTCTCTGTGCCACAGGCAGCCAGTGTAAATTCTCTAATCCTGGTCTAATTGATTCCCATTTAGGTACCTTGCAGATCAGTCTGGCAGCTTGATTTTGCAGGTATTGCAGTCTTCTGAGTTGACCAATCGGTAAACCCAGATAAAGACTGTTTGAAAAATCAATGTGGGAAAGGACTAGAGCGTTGACAACCTGAATTAAGGCCGAGTCAGTCAGGAGATGTGCCATTTTTCTAATTTTCCTCAGTTGGAAAAAACCAGAGGACACTACAGTTCCAATCTGAGATTTTAAGGTGAGGTCCTCATTAATGGTCACTCCCAAGCTCTTTACTGTATGGGATTTTTTTGGAGGAGAACCCATGTCAGAAGGCCAGAAGTGTGAACTCCAACTAAGCTCGCTCTTCCCAGGCAAGATCAGTTCAGTTTTCCCTGGATTTAACTTAAGATGGTTTAGGGACATCCAACTCTGAATAAAAGTCATGGTAGCGTTGAAGTTCTCTGCAGCATTGGTTGAGTTTAATACAAAAACCAGCTGCAGATCATCTGCATAATTATATACAGTAACTTTATGCTCTCTCAAAGAGAACAAAAGAGGCCGCATATATAAATTAAATAATAAAGGGGACAAGGAAGATCCTTGAGGGACCCCGCAGAGGGAATTATTTTTGGGGGCTGTAAAAGATCCTAGCCGAACAGACTGGGTGCGTTCGGATATAAAAGATTTAAGCCAGGCCAATGCTGAATCTCGGAGGCCGGCCTGTTCGACACGGTTGACCAGAATGGTATAGTCAACCGTGTCGAACGCTGTAGACAGATCCAGAAGAACCAAGGCTTGATGTAAGTCTTTGTCGGCATTAGACCTTAAGGTGTTCTGAACGGCCAATATTACTGCCAATATTACTGCCTCGGTGGAAAGACCAGGCCGAAAGCCTGCCTGGTTAGGTTGTAAATAACCAGAGTCTTCCACAAAATTTGAGAGGCTATTGGTGACATGAGCCTCCAAGATCTTAGATAAATAGGGCAAGAGTGATATAGCCGAGGTCTGTTGTGTTCTTTCATTTGAGGTCCTCGCCTGTGTATTTCTCACTATGGCAAAGGAGGAGATTTGGACCTTGTGAATAGCTTTGCCTGCCTGGAGCCCCGGTAGCTGAAGCCGCGTCGGGGGAGAGAGTTGTTGCCACAGGAGGACGGGACTGCGAGGCCCACCAGGCTGTGCGTGTATCACCCAGCACACCTGCCGCCTCTTCCCGTGTCTCCGCCCCCCTGCTCTGTGCTTTGAAAACTCCTCGCGGCCCCCGCTCCGCGGGAGCCGCTCGCAAAGGAGATTTGGACCTTGTGAATAGCTTTGCCTGCCTGGAGCCCCGGTATCTGAAGCCGCGTCGGGGGAGAGAGTTGCTGCCACAGGAGGACGGGACTGCGAGGCCCACCAGGCTGTGCGTGTATCACCCAGCACACCTGCCACCTCTTCCCGTGTCTCCGCCCCCCTGCTCTGTGCTTTGAAAACTCCTCGCGGCCCCCGCTCCGCGGGAGCCGCTCGCAGAGGAGATTTGGACCTTGTGAATAGCTTTGCCTGCCTGGAGCCCCGGTATCTGAAGCCGCGTCGGGGGAGAGAGTTGCTGCCACAGGAGGACGGGACTGCGAGGCCCACCAGGCTGTGCGTGTATCACCCAGCACACCTGCCGCCTCTTCCCGTGTCTCCGCCCCCTAATTATTCTCCCGTATATGACCTGGAGTCACAACGCGTTAGCGGGACGCGTGTGAGGGACTCATCCCGGGACAAAGCCCGGACTAAGGGCGGACCCTCTGAGACCCTCCGAGAACTGAGGAGACTGGACTGGGCTTGTCCCCTTGAGTGACAGGTACTGTTTACTATTGAAGCTGTTTACAACTAGGCTTCCCTTGTAGCTCTGTTGAACTAAGTATAAATAATGTCTATTACGATTCCTGATCAGCAGGCGTTAGATAAACAGGGTGTATTGCTAAATAGGACCCTTGACGACTATTTTACCAAATCTTCCCCTGATATCTCCAGGGAAATTGTCATGGCGGAGCGACGTGCGGATCGCCGCCGCTCCATAGAAAGCATAAAGAATAGGTCAGTTTCACTGACCTCGCTTCCTGCTCCTTGCTCTATTGATATCGACAATGATGTAATAGTCAATGAGCCGGTCAACAATTTGGACAGCGAGCATTTGGACGGGAGTGTGACAGCGCTTATATCAAGTATTCCGCCAAAAACGGACTCGAATGGTTTATCACCAGTTCCTCATACCAGCAGCCAAAGTACGATGAAGGGAAACGCTTCGCCTTCTGTGAAATTACTGTGTAATAGGGCAAAAAAAAACATACCCCAGCAGAAAATCTACGGTCCGCCGCCGAACAAAAAAAGGCGAAAAAGGGGGGATCCGTTACAACCCAAGTTGAGCTGCTCTGATTTTGGGAAAAAAGTTATTGCTAGCACTGTGAAGAAACCTAGTATTCCTCAAGTAAATATGGAGGGGTCCCTTGTTACATCTTCTCCCCTACCAAATTTGCTAGCAGACAATGAGGACAACATGGATGTTAATGTGGTTGCTAATGTGCCTACTGAGGATAAGGACCATGCTATATTACTTAATATAGAGAGTTTAATTAAATCTTATTCTGCATCTATTTTGGAGAGGTTGATGGAAGTAGAATGTAGATTGTGCAAAATTGAGTATGCATTGGGTAGTAAGGATGTTGTATCTAAAAATGTACCAAACAAAGCTACTAGTTTACTAACAAACAATGTATCATCTAATATACTAGTACCAGTTCAATTACCCTTAACTATCCCTACTGCCATTCCTTCCCCATTGGCATCAACCTCCAATCCTATGGGGAATATACCTTCGGGATCTGCACAACCTAAAATACCCCCTAAAATGAATCAAAAAAATCACGACCAATTGTCGACTAATGTTGTAAATAAAACCACTGAGAATATCCTTAATAAACTCCCAGGGAATCCATCAAGGGAGGTGGGGGAAACGAGACACACTTGGGGGGAACCTAGAAAGACACCCTTGCCCGAACTTCCGCCAGAGGCAGTACCCTATGTGGTCGTCTTATCAGGGGTACCTGTGCTGGGACAAAATAAGAGAGAGGGTTTTATACAATTAAAGAATAAGATCATGCATTGGCTGAGTCTTTACAGGCCAATTGCAAATAATATAAATGGTGAGATCGTCCATGTGCGTCGGCTTCAATGGCTAGGGGGCAGACCCAAAGACATTAATGGTGATGTGGTAGTCGTGAATTTTAGGGATCCTTCTGCTGTCCAATTTATACTAAATTGGCAATCAGGTGGTCCAAAGAACACAATAATCCCTAAACCACTAACATACTTCTACCCAAGGTCAGTGGTATTTCCATCTCAGCACCACTCATCTCAGTACCATCCACCCCAGTATCAACCATTACAGTATACAACCCAAACTCCATCAATCAATTGTCCTACTGCACAGAATGTTGGTAGTAATCAATATGCCACGTATCCCCCTATACCACAGAATACAAGCAATTTGCACTATGTCCCTCGTCCTTTGGTAGTCCCAGATCCTTTGGGATGGAACTATGTACCGGCCAAAACACGCAATTTCCAGAATAGAAGGATGGACCACCTAAAACCCTTTAGACCTTTAGAAACCTTCAATAGGTTTGACATTTTTAGCGGTCTAGATGATTGCGACTGATGTTTTTTGATTCGGGTGGCGAGGGACCAGAAATAATGAGCCTTGGTGATGTGGGCGTTGTCAATATACCTGATCTACTGGCGAACTCTGTGCCTTTTGGTTTGGATAAGATTGCTCCCCATGATGTAAATGTACCTTATGATGTGAATATTTTAGAAGAACAGGTATCACTCACAACCATTTTGAGTAACAAGACATCATTAGAGGCAACACCCATGGTAATACAACCTGTGGTTTCCAATTGTTATGAAGAGATGCCAAGGGTTCTCCCCGAGAGGTCAGTTGCTCTCGAGCTGCCGGTTAGACTGGTCTGTTGGAATATAGCCGGAGTTGTGAAAAATCTGAGGGATCCGGAGTGGGCACTTTTTATAGAGTCTTTTGATCTCTGTTTACTTCAAGAAACCTGGGCAGTGGAGACGCCTCACAGGGTGGGCTATAAGACCTATGGTATAGGTGCGATACCCTCCAAAAGTGGAAGGCCGTCAGGGGGACTTCTGTTGTGGGTGAAAATAAGTTTATGGGCAAAAGTTGAGAAGATAGATACAAACTCTGTAGATCTACTAGCTTTAAAAATCAAGCTTGTTAACGGGAAGAATGTATTTCTAGTAAATGTCTACAATAGGCCCTTACCCTCTTCAAGAGAATCACCAACCATTACAAAACTGGACTGCTTTTTGAGTGGATTAGATCCCAGAGAAGATTTTGTTATCCTGGCTGGTGACTTAAACTGTAATTTTGAGCCACTTTTGGGCCTTAGCGAAATCTTCGAGGAAGAGGATCAGGCAAACAAAATCCCTACTCTTGGGAACGTTAAATCGGTCAAATGTTCAACACAGGGTCTCCAAATGATTAACCTATGTACGGATCATTCTCTTAGGGCTTGTAACGGACGGCTACCATCCGATAGCTCTAAGAAACCAACATTTACCAGGAATAATTATAAAAATAATTTAGATTTTGTGATCGCCTCTATACCCCTCTGGACACACCTTTTGGACCTTGAAGTTATGGAACGGTTTGAAAGTGACCATTTCCCCCTAATCTTGACTTTAGATGTCTCACTGTTTAGTGACACGGTTCAGCAATTTCCATTTGAGGAAAATAGTGCAGATAACTTTGAGATCCATATTCATAACAACAGAAGATCTCTGAAATGGCCGTTTATACTGGACAACAGTGAAATCCTTAGCGAAATATATTCTCTTCTTGCTGGGACATTTGGACCCTATTTAGCTGCAGAGCCAGAGGACGAATCCAGAATGTCCTTTACGTTGTTACATCAGAAATTTTTTGCTGACCTAAGATTATTAGTCACCAAAATGCCCAAAAAATCCCAGCAAAAGACCCAGAATCTGTCCCATGGTAAGCCATGGTATGATAGATCCTGCAGAGAGTCAAAGAGGGAATTACTAATGGCAATAAAAACTAAGTCACCAAGAGACGTTAAAAGAGCCAGGAATAACTATAAGGCTATTCAAAGGGCCTCAAAGATAAAATGGGAGGAAGACAAATGGGCTGATTTGTTGCTAGCCGCCAGATCGCGTGATAACGTGGCTTTCTGGAGGCTGGTCGCAAATGGGAATCACGTAGGTAGGGTGGTAAAAGATGTTTTTCTGGATGAGCAAACCTGGGTCACCCATTTTACGAATCTATATAAAAAATATGATGACTCACATATGGACACGAATATGGTAAACCATGACCTCTCAGCAGACCATTTCGTTTTTACCTTAGGGGAAACAGAGCTGGCAATAACCCAAATCAAATCTGGGAAAGCCCCAGGTTTGGACAAGATCCCGGGGGACCTATACAAGCACGACCTAGAAGTATGGGCACCTTATATTAATTATTTGTGCAACACATTATCTTGCTCTTTAGAATTCCCTGAAAGTTGGAAGGGAGCGGAAATTGTTTTAATCTTTAAAAAAGGCGATAGGATGGACCCTTGCAATTATCGGCCAATAAGTTTAATGGACATCCTACAGAAAATCTATTCACGACACATTTTATTACGCGTGAGTGATTGGCTGGATGAAAATAAAATTTTAACCAAATTCCAAGCTGGATTCAGATCAAAAGTCAGCACAATAGATCAGATTTTTAGATTTTGCTGCCTCTATCGGAAGTACGTAATGATTAAAGGGTGCCACTTATATGTTGCCTTTGTTGATTTAAGGGCAGCATTTGATCTGGTGCCTCGAAATCTTTTATGGAAAACCTTGAGTGCAGCGGGCATGCCAAATAACCTCATCGTTCAGATCAAAGAGTTACACGAAGGGAATTTTGCGAGAATTAGATGGGGCCCAAATGGTGAGCTAACCCAAAAAATTCCCATTGAACGTGGAGTCCGCCAGGGCTGCGTTCTGGCTCCTACGCTCTTTTCCCTGTTCGTAAACGATATCCCCTCCTTTTTAGAAGGATGTAAAAATGACTCTCCTAAACTGAACGGCGAAAAGGTAACATCCCTATTATTTGCTGACGATACTATTTTGATTTCTCAAACGAAAAATGGATTACAGACACTATTGGACACCTTTAGCGAATATTGTAGTCAAAAGGGGTTGGAGATTAACGGGAAGAAGACAAAATGTATGTCACTAAATCCTATTAAACCGGATAAGGGCTGTTTAACATTAAAAGGAGTAAAGTTGGAATCAGTGCCCCATTTTTCATATTTAGGGGTGACACTAGATTCAAAGTTCCATTGGAAAGCGCAAATGGACAAAAGTAAACTAATCTTTGCTCAGAATGTTAAACCAATCCTCAGGGAACAAAGCCAGAGCACCAGCAAAGCGGTGTCCCCAGTGATGGAACTATTTAAATTTAAGGTCCAATCATCAGTCCTTTATGGAGCAGAAATATGGGGTCCTGGGGCCAAGGGGATCTTTAAAGCTTCAGACAATAATTTTATGCGAAGTCTGGTGAGGGTCCCGAGAGGCACCCCACTAGTACCCTTGGAATTGGACCTAAACTTCAAAAGAACTGACCATCAAGTTCTGATTCGACCTCTAATGCTGTGGGTTAGATTATGGCATGTCCCCGAACTCCAAGATTACAGAGACGGGCTAAAAGAAATTATGGCACTTGACAGCCAGACTGCTACCCCATGGCTAAGGCATGTTAAGACCTGGTTGAGCTGTATAGGATTGAAACACTTCTGGGAGAACCCTGAGCAATTACCAGCCAATCCCAAACAAACTCTAAAAAGTGCCTTTTGGACCTTTATAGCAAATAGGACTGTAAACAATACAACTAGTGGGACCTTAGTCTCAAAGTTCCTAAACTTTAAGGACGAACCTCTTTATGAGATTTTTATGGATGAAATAGAGCCCCCACTTGCCAAAACTTTATTTTTAAAATTTAGGTATGGAAACCTTTTAATTAAAACAACTTTGGCTCGTTGGGCTAGGAATCGCGATTTATCGTCCCCAGCAATGGACGAAACTTGTCCAATGTGTGAACATGACCAGATTGAAAACGAGCAGCATATCCTCCTCTTTTGCCCTCTGTATGCTCAGGCAAGAAAGAGATGGATTAAACCAATATGCCTACTCTTAGGCCTGAGGTCATGTTCACAGGCTCTGAGAATCCTAACAACTAATACATCTCAACAGATAACATTTAGTGTCAGTAGATTTCTACTTTCTATTTTTTATCAAAGGAAAAAAATGGGGCATCAATTGTAATTGAATTGATTTGTTTGGAACCGATGTGGTGGTCCATCCAACGACATATGAATGTATTGTTTCCGCTCAAATTATCTTCCATCATGAAATGTATTTTTAACTAATGTTTTTATGTAGTGATATGTTGTTTTATCCAACGGAATGCAATGTAATGTGTGCACTGTTCTTTTATGGCATATATGCCGAAATAAAGATTTGAAATGAAATGAAATGATATAGGCCGATAGTTAGAAAGGTCTGACGGATCAATACCTAATTTTTTGTGAGGGGAATCAATAGGGCCTGCTTGAAGCTGTTTGGGACTATCCCCGATGTAAGAGAATTGTTAAGCAATGAAATCATGCTGTCCGGAAATGCCCGGCCAATTTCTCTCATTATTTGAGGGGGGCAGACGTCCTCAGGAGATCCTGATTTGACTCTGGTCAGTAAGTCTAAAAAATTTTTTTTATCAATTAAAGGAAAAGAATGTAGTGTTGAAGGATTAAAAGAAATATCATCCAAAGGGGCGCAAGCTGGAAGTTTGGATATATTATTCTTAATCAATAATATCTTTTCACAAAAAAAATAATTCAAGGAATTACAGTGTGTTTGTGAAGGAACTACTGGGGGCGAAGTTCTATCATCGTTGCATAATTCAGTCACAATCCTGAAAATTTCTTTCGACTTATAAGTCGCATTTATAATTTTTGTAGAGAAATAAGCAGTCTTGTGATTGTGTAGAGTTTTTTGGTAAGCTTTCCTAGTTAAACGGTAAGCGGCCCTTGCTTGAGGGCAATAGTTTGTTCGCCAAATTCTCTCTTGTTGCCTATATATATATGTATGTTTAATACTGATAAACTCTTAGAAAACACTTACACTCATTTGATGATGCCATCAATGATGTCATGAGAGAAGTCATTTGAGATGACATCAGTGATGTCACTGAC
This sequence comes from Lissotriton helveticus, assembly GCF_964261635.1. NCBI lineage: Eukaryota > Metazoa > Chordata > Amphibia > Caudata > Salamandridae > Lissotriton > Lissotriton helveticus. The sequence goes on from NC_136059.1 coordinate 1,766,346,762, forward strand.
CATGTCATGAGTGATGTAATAAGTGAGTTTATAAGCAGTGCATTGCGGGGGCGTAAGTTATAGTAAGCTCAGGTTTTTTTAACCTAACTATAAAGTCCCTTTAACCATTGGTTTTTGCAGCGAATTTCTAAGGTTTTTTTTTAGATTCTATTTCCTAACTGTAACATCCCTGTAACCTTTGATTTTCTCAGTGAAAAATAATTATATATATCTATATATATACATATATATATATATATATATATATATATATATATATATATATACACACACACATACACAAAGTTCTGGTCTCAATATTAAAAGTCTTGATACCAGCACTCCAAAGACTTCTCGTAAGCAATTGTTATTAAAATGCATGGGCTCTTATGGGAACTGACATATTATTATAAATGAGTGTAGAGTTCTTCTTCCATGTTTAGCCAAGTCGGACTTTTGCTGTCTAGTTTGAGAATATAGGTTGATTCTAACTTTCTTATGGCTTTTTCTCTGTTACCTCCTTGTGCAGTTCTGGCTACCGCCTGGGAGATTGTGGACAGGGAACAGAAATGTAACTCCCTGGCCACGTTCCCTGGGGTAGGGAACATAGGTTTGCTATCACCCGACTGGAGCAGAAACAAAAGTTACTCCCGCCGGGTGGGAGCAAAACACAATAACCAGCTACGGCTGGCAACCAAAATGAGTGCTGGCAGGAGAGCTGTCAGTGCTGTGTGGGCCCTGGGCCTCCCCAGAGACTCCAAACATTTTAAAGTTTTTAGGTGCTCTGGTTGAGACAGGACACCCACTGTAAAATAAAATGATTGTCGGCTCCTGCTGGCATCCAGGATAGGTGCAGGTTGGGGAGCCGGTGGGGTCTTGAGAGCCTTGCACCTCCCCCCACACCCCCAATAATTTTTACAATCTTCTTGGGTGCCCTGGGGAACCCCAAAAAACAAACGCAAAAGGAGTAAATATGAAATGTGCAGCCTAGCTGTTTATTTCATATTCACTGCTCCTACCCCGGTGCACCCCCATAATACCCTGCGAGGGCTATATATATGTACTATTTTACCTTTGTGCTGCCCCTATATAGGGCAAGGGCACTACTAAGTCTAGGAGAGCTTAGCATACTTTTTAAAGCACTTTGAGTTGCAGCACTATATGCTCTTCAGTTGGAGTGAAGGAGCACCTTTTGGTTCGGTCGAAAAGCTACATTTTGTGGCCTGAAGAGTCAACACATGTTTATGATTGTTTTGAATAAAAACTTTTTACTTAAAGTATTTTGCCATAATAAATAATAGTCATTGCCCTGTTTGTGCATGGAAATAGTTCGGATTATAGTTATGAGTAAATTATTGTCGTGATTTATTGACAAAGTCAATAGGTATGTCTAATATAGTTTGATGACTGACCCTCCTGTTAAAGCAAATAGGCCTGCCTTCTTTGATCTTCTGACCTTTTGACAAAGCTATTAAGACTGCCTTACTTAAAATGACATCCTTTATATTGTTACTTTATAATTAAAAAATAAAACTCAGAAATTCACGAAAATAAACAGAGGTTAAATTGACATTATAGTTCGATTGGGGTAATAATATTTTATGTTATGTTAAAAACAAACCTCAGAAATTCACTGAAAAAAGAAAAGTTAAAGTGATGTTTTAGTTAGGTTGAAAATGGCATAAAAAAGGTTACAGTTTAAGCTCAAAATATCACTGAAATGGGAAACATCCTTTTCAACGGGGTGTTTACACCGTGCAACCTTTACGACGCAGCCATCACAACGCAAGTCATTACTATAACTTGCGCTGGAGGGCGCTCTTGCTTAAGGAATAGTTTGATTTTCTATTCCAACACCTTCCCTACTATTACGTGGGCTGGAGTTGGAATAGAAAATTAAATTATTCCACAATCCAGCGCCCTCCAATGCAAGTCGTTGTAACGACTTGCGTTGTAATGGCTGCGTCATAAAGTACCGCGATCAAAATGATCGCGTTGTACTGACGTACATCCCACTGAAATTTACCAGTTATAGTTAACTGAAGTAAGTAACTTGTGCCCTCGTCATGCACTGCTTATGACCGCACATATTACATCACTCATGACATGTTCTATGACATTATTGGTAACATCATTGATGACATCAGAAATTACATCATTGATGACCACACTGTGCATGGCGGGGGGGGGGCAAGTTTTCACATATAAAAAGAATTTCTTGCTGAAAGTTGATGACCAGAACTCTGCGCCATAACACCGTGACTTGGAGTGCATTCCCTCTGCAATCTATATGCAAGTGGGCAGTTGTGAGGTGGAAACAGTCCAAACACCCACAGCTTTTACACAAAGCCAAACCAACTAAAATAGCGTGACCTTTGAGGGAAATCCTAATGTGTCAAAGAAAACTAGGATCTAAGAAGAGGCAAGCAAAATATTGTGTGCTAGGACAAAGTAAAACATGTAATTGACAAAAGCACACATTTTGCTCGGCTTACCCTTTGGGCAGCTGCCCTCAAGATGAAATGTATACGGGTGGCTGTGTCTAGAGTACAGATCTCAGGTAAGGCACCACTGGGTGACCATTATGCCACAATACAATACATAGCGTTGTGCAAAACCAGCTTTTTAGCCTGGTCACTGTGGATAGCATCATTGGCACAGGACTCTTGCTAAATCGGGGGCTGCACATTGTTTCCCCATTCCTGAGATGCAATGCAGCTTATTTCCACGCTGCTTAAATTTCTACAGTGGATGACAGGGAATAATTCCACAACAATTCCAAATGAATTTATTTTGAATAATTATTAAATTGAGGTGAGTTTTTGGGTTTGTGAGTCAAAATACTTCACCTTCCTCCTCTATACTTCATCTGCACTGCCATTTGCCTTTATTGACTGATGCCCCCTTTGCCCTCCCAACGTCCACCATCCAACAGAACCGTATCGCTCTTTGCAAGACAAAGTGCCAAAAAAACCTTTCTTGAAGTAAGCTGCTCTGGGCTTCCTCTGGCATCGTAAGAGATGCTGAAATCACTCTCTCTTCATGGCGCAGGCAGCTGGTGAGGGAATAGACGAGCCAGGGAACCAGCACCTGAAGGGCTGTCACGCGCCAACATCTCTCTAATTATCCTACTTTACTTCAGAAATATTCCATGTGCGAGACAGAATGCGAAAGACTCGCATCATTTTGTTTCTCTTTATTTAACTCCTTTATGAAAAAGTGGGGGGGAGGAGTTGTGTTTCGAGCACCGGTTACAGTTTTGATATAGAGAAATATTGGCTCCAATTACAGTGGCACAGGCAGAATGTCACAGGCAGAATCCTGGGAGACACACGTCACGTCACACACGTCAATGGCACAGGCAGAATCCTGGGAGACACACGTCACGTCACGCCTGTCATGAGCATCCCCTGACCGCCAAACGAGTCCTACCAGAGCTGGCCTATGCAGGCACGGCCAGTGACGGGCGTGCCACCGGGCGGTGACGTGGGGCGGGGCAGGGTCGGGGGTTGTAAAATACGGGAAAAAGAGGATTTAAGGTAAGTATTGAAGAAAAAAAAATAATTTTGTTGCGCGCGCTACATCACATTTGGCAATGCAGCGCGCGCAACGAAATTCGTTACAACTCCCCACCCTGTCCCTCCCCGCCCCACGTCACCGCCGGTGGCACGCCCGTCACAGGCCGTGCCTGGGCCTATCTAAGGATAGCGCATTGGTTGAAACCAAATTTTTTCTTTCTCTCTCGTCTTTAATTACCGGTGTATTAAAAGCTTTGGAGAAGTAAGGGTAGGCGGGGAAGGTTAGGAGGCTCCACTGGAAGCAAGCAAAACCAAATGAGGACACGGTCACCCACAGTCTTCCTAAAAAGTGTTTAAGCACACTTTTCTTCAGAGCTAGTTCCAAGGGATACTATACAAGACAGCTCCAGTGCCCTCGGCATAGGCCTAACTCGCCCATGCATTGCTGGCCCTGCTTCCTACAGTAGGAGATGCATATGGTGTCCTTCCAACGCTGTTATAGTATCACCTTCGCCATAGTTTTCCTGTAACTTTGATATTCCTGTGTCCACTGGTGACAGCTTCACTAACTGAGATTGTGGATGGACACCATTAATGTTTTTGGTGGCTTGTGATAAGATTCACAGCATGGTAAGATCCTGCATGGAGGATGGGCAGAGCTGCCGGTTTTGGAACTGGGTAACCAGATTCAAGTTCCGGCACCTGCTCAACATCCTGTAACTTTGGGAAAATAACTTAAGGCCTTAATATGAGTGTGGTGGTCCACCTATGACAGGAGGACCAGAGAGCCCACGGTGAACCCACCCGCCAGATTCAGAGTTCAATCAATCAATGGTGGGCGGGTAGTGCTGGGCTGTTCGGCTCAAAGGAGAACCTAACATGCAGCCCACTGCCATGAAAGATCCTGCAGCACATTCCTGCATTCCTGCATGCCACACTCTGCAAGAATAGGGGTGCAAGTACAGAGGGGCATAAGATATGCCCACCGCATGCACCCCCAGGCCCAGACCTAGGGAGCGGCCCTGCTAAGGCCCCCTTAGTTGCCTCTCCGCCACCCTTTTCATGCCGGGCTCACCGCCATGAAAATGGCAGTAAAAAGGCAAACCGCAATATGCTCAACAGTGCTGGCAGCGGTACGCCAGAATATTCAGGCCGGGTGAAGATCGCCGCCCTAGTGGCGGTCCGACCACCACATTCATAATACTGCGAGCTAGCCCGCAGTGTGGCAGTGGTCGGAGCGCCACTACGAGTACAGCAGCCCTGTGGACCGCCATACTTGTAATCAGGCCCTTAGTCTCCATGTGCCTCAAAAAATGTATAATATAATCTGGTGCTACTGTAAATCGTTCTAGTGTCCTTGGGCGAAGTTTATGTAACATAAAGCTGCAAAAAAATGCTTGCATGTAGAATAAGGTACCGTTATGTGTGGAAGCCAATAATTGGGCACATCTCGACTTTTAATCAAAAGGCAAGAAGGGTATGCAAGCAGCACATACAAAAAAGGAAGTCAACATTCAAGAATCAATTGTTGCATTAGAGGTTCAATGATTTCGTCAGCCATTCCATTTTCCTTAAGAGGAGTCCATAATTCTATTGTTTCATTCAAAAAAGAGAGCAGGGATGTCTAATTACGGTCACCACTAGAAAAACATGCAAGATTTTGAGAATATCAGGGTAGGCTACATTAATATATAATTAATCTAAATGGTAGTCATTTATATAGTAGGTTTGCTCTCATTTATCAATGTTGGACGCATCTGCATTACAGAATGCCACCATTCTACACATTAGGCTATTAGCCCATCAGATGACTGCATCAACCCAGCTAGTATTCATTGTGGAATTTCCTCATTACATGCATTTTGACATCATGCATCAGGGGATTCCAACACTCAGTCATTTCACTCATCCATTATAGAATTCCATCAAGCAATTCATTTTTCCATAACAGGAGTGCTTCATTTATCAATCTTTGTTGTGCTCAATTAGGCCACAAACGAATGACATCATTTTAGCGAACTATTTCACCATTTTACTTGATCATCATATCAATAGTTATAGAATCCAATCATTTATAGTGTCAATAGCCTGGAATTGCTCATGGTGCATTTAGCGATATTGATGAAATATAATCCAGTGTTGCAACGTATGTGGTAGGTTGTTTGAGGGAAAGATATGTGAGGCAAGACAAGGAGACTGTAAAAATATGCAGAGATGTAATTATGCAAAAGGCTGAGCACTAGTGGAAAGATCACAGGGACAGCATGGAAGAAGCATTCCTTAATTTCCAGGCTAAAAGTTAAAGACCAGACTGTGAACTGGTGAGAGTTTCACGGTGTTGGATGTGTTCCTCTCTGCAGGGCAGGGTCCTCCATAAAGCTTTTGCCTTTTACCCTCCTCTTTTCTGAACCTGTTTTTGTTGTCTTTTAGTACTCTGCGTACTTTACCACTACGAACCAGTGCTAAAGTACTTGTTTTCTACTGTTTAAACATGATGAAATTGTCTTACACCCAATTGGCACATTTAATTTACTTGCAAGTCCCTAGTAAAGTGGTAATATATGTACCAACATCCTGCAAATTAAATGGTAATAGTGGACCTGCAGAACTCATTGTACCACCGACTTTTAACCATGTCTCAGGACTACAATTGCAGCCCATTTGTGCAGTTGAAACTGCCAATTCAACTTGGCAAAATAAACCCTTTGCCAGGACAAAATCTTCCTTCTTAATACATATAAGTCACCCATAAGGTAGGGCCTACACAGCCCATAGGGCAGGGTACAGTGTATTTAAAAACATGCACTTTTAACTTTTATGTGTCCTGGTAGTGAAAAAGTCTTACATTTGTTTTTCACTACTGCAAGGCCTACCTCTCCCGTAGGAAAAACTTTGGGTTCCCTTATTATATTTAAAAAACAAAAACTTTCAATTGGGAGCAAGTAGGAATTTCGAGTTTGGTCTCTAAAGAATTGTAAAGTTGGATTTTAAGTCACTATTCTGGAAATGCCAATATAAGTGTCTTGTCCTAACCATTTGGTGCCTGCAGCATGTATCCTGGGACACATGACTAGGTGTAGCTGGCAGTTGGCATTTGTGTTTTACTACCAGACAGTGAAACAAAGAGAGAATAGTTGTTGGCAGGATGAGCCATCGCTGACTTGATAGGGGGCGGAGCTGTCACACACCACACTTGCACATCGCAAAAATTCAGCACACTCACAAAGGGTTTCATACTAGTCTTTTGTGCCCCCAGAAAAGCTGGGGCCAGGGCAGGGAGGCAGACTATTCTAGACACCTCTGGAGGGGAGGGGGAATCCTAGGGTTCTACTCTAAAGCTGGCACCAAGGATAAATAGTGGAACTTCAGATCCAACTCTTCACTACACTTCTGGACCTGTGGAAGACTCAGCAGGCCTGCTGTGCTACTCTGCTGCAAAAATGTCTGCTACTCTACTGTCCTTCTACTCGACTGCCTGAGTGAGAAGAACTGGACCTGCATCTTGAACCCAGGAACACCAGCGTGACTCAAAGGGCTAGTTGGCTAGCCGCATGATCAAAAGCCTCAGGGACAGAAAGGCTTCCAACATCTTGAACCCTGCACCTGTTCTCTGCCTGCTGTGAGTCCTAATCCTGAAGTGGTGTATCTGCAGTCCTGGACGCTTGGAAGTGGGGATAAGGGTGCACTGCCAGTCCAGCTTTTATCCCCATCAGAACCGACACAAAGCCTTGCAAAGCAATGCCATGCAGACTGTGCACCAAGGATATAAGGTCAGCGGGGCTAACTTGGTCTCTGAATCCGGCCCGCGCTCCATCACAGTCAGCCTGAACTTGTGACTTTGTCCTGGACCAACATGACCATATATCCACAGTTAGGTGTTTTTAAGCACTATTTTTACCTAAATCTTTAAAATTGCATATCTTTGATTCTACTAATTTAATTTTAAAATACATTTTAATCAGTTTTTTTCTTAATTAATGTGGGATTTGTTTTATGTAGTGTTTTCACTTTATTATTGTTTGAAGTGCTGCTTACATACTTTTCAGACTGCTTCTGCGTTAAGCCTGAGTGTTTTTGTGCCAAGTTACCAGAGGGTTGAGCACAGGTTAATTTGGGGCTTGCTTGAGTTTCACCCTGACAAGAATTGTGGTTGCTGCTGGAGTAGGGTTTAACGCCCTTCAACCAGTAATCCAATGTTCTACACATGGCAAGAGTCAAGCATGTGAAATATAGCACTAATGAAAGCTGGTGTATTAATCTATTGGCACTGACCAGAGCCAAAATTGCAAAGATCAGAAAAACTTTTGTTTATCAACAATTTGTATCATGAACCATATGTAGGTCCTTGTGTATTATCTACTGGGCCATGCGCAGGTCAAGTAGGTTTGGGAGTACGCCTCACAGTAGGAGACTAGATGCCTCCACAACACAGTTTCTGAATGGGGAAGGGGAACACTGCATCTACACCTGGCTAGGGCGTTTGGGAAGCTGCTAAAAAATGTAGTCCTTGGCTGAAGCTATGCCATGTAGACAAGACAAACATTATGCCACCTTTGGATTTAGTGCAGTCCAGGAAGAGAGATGCATACTCTGTGAGACAGGTACAACACTCAATCGTTAGAGCTGCCTTTCCTCTTTAGGGATTGGCTGGCCAGACAAACAGTAAGTGGAGAGCCTGTATGTAGGAGACCAGGGAAGAACAATGAGTGTACTGTTACTTTTTTCCCACCAGGTCTGGGTCCCTCTCAGGCTTCTACTGCACTGCCTGTTGGGGGGAAAAAGTGGTATATGGGAAGCAGTAGTGGTGTCCTGTAGCCTTCAAAGAGTATAAAACTCAAGGATGCTTCAATTTGGGTCATCCACTTCAGCTGGGAGGATGCTAACTGCACTGTATCCTACAATACAGACTGCACAAGAAGTGCCTTCTAACTAAGGGATCATCCAACTTCTGCAAAGACCACCAAGGCTTGCCTCACGTTCAGCCGCGGCCCATGCAGGTAACTGTGGTGGGGTGGTGGGGTCTCGTGAGAAGTTGGGGGATTTCGAGGAACGATGCAGAGGGAAAATGAAATATGTTTTTAATTTTCCATCTGCATCGTCCCTCAAAATCCACCCCACGCGGCCCACCGCCCCCGCATGTTACCTGCACAGACCACAACTGCTCACGTTTACTCAAGGGTTAAAAGCAATCATCAGAACTGTTTATTTGACACTCCAGATCATTCCCAGCCGTGCAGAGAACTGCCTGACTTTTATTCTTCATCTGATGAGAACCACGTCACAGAGCATATACCTTTGATGCTGTGAACCTTATACTCACTTTATATTTGTCCTACTTTGTGACTACCACAGAGCTGGCCCACAAAACATTTGATATTTTCTAGAGTGTGTTCTGTGAGTTGGTTACTTGACGAGGTGCTTTCTCTTTTGTAGAATCTGTACCCAGAATTTTAATACACGATCACTAGATGGGACACTGACAAATCGCCGGAAAACATACATTAGGCATATATATTCCCTAAACTCTCCCAGACTCACCCTTTTCCATTTCAACAGTAGCCAATACCTGAAAACATTACACTTTGTCCTCTCTGGGCCTGTTACCATCAGAGTGAATGACGTCCAGGATACCAAACTCATATATTAGGTATTGCAATTGCTGAAATAACACATTACTTTTTCCTATTAAGAATTGGAAAAGAACAATGATACATTTGACTGAGGAGAAATACCACTCAACAGTAACGTACATCACCGTGGGAGGATCCCAGCCCCAATCATGCATTTACATACTACTTCTGGATCTGCATGACATATTAGCGTTATAATACCTCTCCAGGTATTTTAACACCTCTATGTTCACGCCATCTGCATCAGCGAGAAATGCACGACCTTGTGAAACAGGAAGATCCATACATTGCTGATCTTGATTATTTGATTAACCAAATATGTGGCATGCAATGATTTACCAACAGGAGGCCCAAGGTAGTCAGTCCCCCTGAATATATCACCAGCCAATTTAAATCCAAAGTTGCCCTAAAGAGGTAGCCTCCCTACGTTTGTGTGGGACTCACTACTCTGCAGGCGATTGTTCCTTAATGGATATTCTCAGCAACACTGCTTCATACCACTCGGAACTCAGAATTTAGCAGCCGGGAGAAGCAGCAGCTCAGAAGCATCATTTAATTGCCACAGCTCAAATTTCAAATCATCTGCTAGAGCTTATTTTCAGGCAACCAGGCAGGCGATATGGTGGAGATGGGCCAGCATAGACAACCAGTGATAGGTCACCTTCTTTAGCTTCAGTTGAAGGAATCCTTTTTCTGGTTACTCAGCTTCAGAGGCAGCAGTGTAGCTCGGTCATTTGACTAGCTACCTCACCCTACTCCACCACAACACAAGTAGTCAAGAAGATCAAATCCTTTTTTACGCACCTCGCTTCTCGTATCTTAACATTCCTAGGACATCCTGCTTTAGGCATCTAAAACAAAAAGTAACCCAAGACAAAGGGCAAGGTCCTCTTTAGGTGTGCAATGGCTAGGGATTATAAACCCACTCTTTCAGGAAGTCACCACCATGTGGTAGTTTTGAAAAACACAATCCCCAATTCTCAGGTGACAACAGGCCACAATCACCTGGCACACATATCACCCTAACCCTTGAAACATTATCCAGCGCCCATCTCATGTCTGTTTTTTCTCCCCCCAAACGCTTGTTTTGTTTCCCAATCCAAGCAGCAAATCGGTCTGGGCATCACGCGATCTTTCTTCACAACCTATTCCTTTATTCCTCTTTCAAACGCCCTGACAACCAATTCCTCTTATTATCAGAATGGTATTGTCCTCCTACATTTCTATGGGCCATGATCGAAATGCAGTGTTGCTGTCTGTATTTTGTTTTGTTTCCTATATACCCCCCACTCCATATTTTACCTTTTGGTTGGCCAAAATGCAGTTTTCTACACTTTTTGTGAACCTGCTTGCTTGTGTGCTGTGAATTTTCCATGCGTCCCCAATTCAGGCTCTACTCTGAAAACTGTCAGAACATGATGCACCATCTCGATACTTTGTAGTGTTGCCTCACCTTGCAACTTCTATTAAACTGAGCCTCCAACATCATGAACATTAATATTACCCATGACATTTTTTTAACACAGATCAAACATGACCCCTTTGCTGGCACATTCTTGTTAAAAAATGTTTGCCCTTGTCGCTTCTTTGCCCTACCACCCACCAACTCTTCATGTTGTTGACCCCTCTTTCCCTCCACCACTCGGCCCTTGCTTGCACATGGACCTACTCCCTTCCCCTGTCTTTTTATTGTTGCTTTCCCTGCAGAGCAGACCAGCAGGTTAGCAATTGTCCATCACATTGTGCATGTGGTCTCCCATGTCCACGGTTGTGGTCTCCCATGTCCAGGGTTGGTATAAAAAGTGCATGGAGACAGAATGGAGCTTTGTGCGAGGAGAACTATGTGCACAGCAAAAATGCTAGTGCACACGTGTGAGTTGAGAACAGTGCAGAGACTAAATATCGAATCACAAATATCGACTTACTAGAATATTGTTGCAAAAGTATCGTGGCTCAAGAACGTTGACAGAGAAAATATTGTGGTGCAGAATATTGACTTTGGGTAAGTAATATCAATGTAAAAAATATCTAAGTGTTCAATATCGTTTGCAAAAATATAGATGTAAAAAATATTGAAGTGTTTAATATCATTTGCAAAAATATAGATGTTAAAAATATTGATTTTGTATTAATGTTATGTATGTTAGTATATATTTTATATGTGTGATGTATGTATTTGTTGTATAAGATTTCTTTGTATTTTTATTATAAGTGTACATATTTTTGTAGTTATGAAATTTTTTGTTTGAATTTTGCGTTTTTAGTTCCGTAGCGGGTTGTGGGTTTATAGGGGAATTGGGTGGGAAATAAGTTAATTATGTGAAATGTATTGCATAATTTTCATTTATTAATCATTCTTGAATTGAGATGTTATAGTGTTAAATGTGTAAATAATGTTTTTATCATTTATGTAATATTTAGTTGTTAATTAATTTTAATTATTTAATTGGCAATTAATTATGTTAATAGTGTAATAATTTGTATGTGCGCGTTGTGCTGTTTATAGGTGGAAATTGTTGAAATGATGGGAAGTAATTTTGTTTTTAATTGATGATTTAATAATTAGTTATTTAATTTTAATTAAGTAATTGGCAATTCATTATATTCATTGTGTAATTATTTTTATGTGTGTTGTGCTGTTTATAGTTGAAGATGGTGGAAATGATGGGAAGTAATTTAATTTTTAATTGATGATTGAATAATTTGTTGTTAATTAATTGGCAATTAATTATGTTAATTGTGTATTCTAGGTGTGTTGTGGTGTTTATAACTGAAAATGTTGGGAAGGGTGGGAGGTAATTTATTAATAAATATTAGTTCATTAATTAAAAATAATTAATTAGTAATTAATTATGGTATTTGGGTACTTCATTTTAGGTGTGTGTTGCGAATATTATAGTGTTAAAGAATGCATATTAAATCAATGTTTATTAATTATTTGTATTAATAATAAATTGTCAAATTATTAATAATTATGTTAATTATGGAAACACATTTTAATGAAAATGTTGACGTCTTTTTTATTGGTGTGGTGTTACAGGCTAGGAAGCAAAATAAAAATACTATTGCTTTTAAAAAAAGAAATGTTGGTTCATATTTGCTTATTTTAAATAAATATTTTTCATAAATGTATTTATTTTAGATAATAGTTCTACCTTTTTGATATATGTAGTTAATATATTTAATGTTATTGTTTAATATATTTAAACTGCTATTTTTAAAATATTGTTTATTTATTTTTTATTTTGTTTACATTTTTTTAAATGTGTACATGTCATTGCTAATTTTTGTTTCTCTGCTATCCAACACTTTCCTTACTGTTGCACTCACTGGAGTGGGAATAGTAATTTTTTCCCCTCTGCTATCCAGCACGTTCCCGACTGTTGCACTCACTGGAGTGGGAATAGTAATTTTCCCCCCTCTGCTAACCAGCACTTTCCCTACTGTTGCACTCACTGGAGTGTAAGTAGTAATTTGTAACCTTCCGCTATCCTGCTCTTTCCCTAGTGTTGCACTCACTAGAGTGGGAATAGTAATTTTCACTCATCCACTATCCTGCTCTTTCCATACTGTTGCACTGACAGGAGTGGGAATAGTAATTTGTATCCCTTTGCTATCCAGCACTATCCCTACTGTTGCACTCTTTGGAGAGGGAATAGTAATTTATAACCCTCTGCCATCTGACTGTTTCCTTAGTGTTGCACTCACTGGAGTGGGAATAGTAATTGTTACCCCTCTGCTATCCAGCACTATCCCTACTGTTGCACTCTTTGGAGAGGGAATAGTAATTTATAACCCTCTGCCATCTGACTGTTTCCTTAGTGTTGCACTCACTGGAGTGGGAATAGTAATTTCACTCATCTGCTATCCAGCTCTTTCCCTACTGGCACTGGAGTGGGAATAGTAATTTTTACCACTTTACAATACAGCACTTCCCCTACTGTTGCACTCACTGGAGTGGGAATAGAAATTTGTATCCCTCTGCCATCCAGCACTTTCCCTACTGTTGCACTCACTGGATGGGAATAGTAACTTTCACTCATCTGCTATCCAGCTCTTTCCCTAACGTTGTACTCACTGGAGTGGGATAGTAATTTTTACTCATCCGCTATCCTGCAGTTTCCCTACTGTTACACTCACTGGAGTGGGAATAGTAATTTTTACCCCTCAGCAGTCCTGCACTTTACCTGTATTCCCCTTTTATTTCAAAATGTAGGTTTAATTTTTTTTTTAGTTAAACGTTTGAATCATTGTAAAATGGTTATTTTTTTAATTTCAAATTACTAATGTATGTATATATTTAATTTTTGTATATTTAAAAATGAAATAAAGATCATAGTTAATAAATTATATTTAAGTAAATATATGTATATGTAAAAAAAATCTGTGCTTATATTTTTTTATCAAGTTTATTTGTTATATTTTGTCAAAATGTATACTGAATGTAATTTATTTTGTTAAAAATATTAATCATATTTACTATACTTATTTTATGTTATATATATTTTTAAGTCAATATTTGTACATCTATATTTTTTACTTCGATATTTTTTATTCGATATTCTTGTACTTACCTATTTAAGAATAAGGAGTCGATATTTTTGTATTCTATATTTTTACTTTGATATTTAGAACATCGATATTTGTTAGATCGATATTCTTTCAGTGAACTGTTGAGCACGAAGCAGAGAAGAGTGCAAATAAGCGAGAATGTTGCACACATGCCATGAAGCGTGCCTGCATGCGTGAAATTGTGTGTGCAGGAGTAACGGGCTGTTTCATGCGCACATGTGTGAACAGTGAACACTGGCAGCCACTTGCACAAGCAGCAAAAATGTGCATTTAAGGAAATGGCGGCAACGGTGACAAGCAGAGAAAGGTGCGCCGCACACAAATTGGTACACATTGTAGTGGAAGCAGCACACTTTTGCCCATTTTGTGGTTGAAAGGGGAGAGCCTGTATCTGATTTGATCCGCTTTGGAGAGCTCTGGGAATACATGAGAGATGAGGTGTGTGACATTTAACCCCACTTAGCGAAAGGTTTTTGATTTGCTCAGATACATTATAAAGTGCCTTTCTTCCAGTTAACCTCTACGCACTTCCTGGTATGGCAGAGATAAACAATTGCATGCAAGCATTCATGTACGTGTTGAGGTAAAAAAAAAATTGTCAAGTGCTATTTTAAGCTTGCATTGGGCATGACTGCTATGCTCCCAGGTCACAGTGTGCATGTGTCCCTTTGCTGAATTTTCCATAACATGGCGGGCTACTTCCTTCCTTCCACTCTGCTCTGCATGGTGTTGTTCTATCATTGCATATTCGGCTGATACGAAAGAGTTGCCTTGGATGTTTTTATTTCTCCGTAGGTTGCCAATTATGTTTTTACTATTTTTAATAGATCACTTTTTTGTGTGTTTAGTCCTTAAAAGAAAATCTCGTGACCTCTCACATATATTTTTGTTGCAGACGAGTTTCAAAGTAGCCCTTTGCCTTGAAACTGTAACTACTGCTCCCAAAAAGCTTAAAACAGCACCCCCATTTAGCATCAAATCCCGGGTAGACCATTTGTAGGCTGGACTGTGGTGGCAGCCTCCTGTTTTTCTGTTGCAGCAATTAGTACATGCAACAAAAAAAAACGTACTCATGTCATATTGGCTTTGTTAAAAGTTTTTGCTATGCTGCTTCAGCACCAAGATGTTTTACAGCAAGCTAAAAATCATTGACAAGTCAGTAGGTCCCAAAGGCGAGACCTATTGACTTTGCCAATGCTTGTTTTCTTAAACTTGTTATCTCTTTCCCTGCATTTATCTGAGCTCTCCTTTCCACCTGCTGCCAGGGACAACATACAGCAACCCTAACTAATGCCATAATCTCTTTTTCACCATCCTCTTGTATCAAACACCACCCACACTTTCGCTCTATCCGAGGAAGGAACGTGGGGCAGTCTTGCATGTGGAGGAGAATGCTAATTACTGTTTCCTGCATGTGTGGGTTATTGCAGGGACGCAGAGTCAATATGGCTGCCGACATAATTTGCGCACTGCGCTCCTCAGGACCTCCCCAAACTCCCTACACAGAGAGGGTATTGTGCCCTCTGCCCTGAGCCTTTGTGATTTGTGTTAAGGAGGTTTGGACCTGCCATCATGTCATCATCTTTTTTACAGAAGTCAAAAATAAACGATTTCTATAATGTGATTTCTTATTTAAGCTGTCTGTATGGGTCAACCGGGTGCATATTACCACAATGGCAGTCCCCATGAAAGCATACTTGACAGACACACAATAGAGGAGCATAAAAAGAAAATAGGACCTACTTAAATTAGGCACAGAAACTGGTATTCTGACTCACAAAAGACAGACTGAATCTATCTCAGGTAGCCTGAGAACAGACTTCTCTAAGATATTTCTAAATCGCAAGCACATGCTGTATAATTAAGGACACTAATTTGGTACATTTTATAGATTTTCCTGATCAGTGTGCATTTTTTGCTAGAACTCGGTTGGGTAATGAATGGGAATATACTCCACAAAATTTTGCGCTAAGACATTTAAAAAAAATATCTCACACATTGAGGGTTTTTATATTGAAATCAGGGAATAATTTGTCAAAAAAAAAAAAAATGCCAGGGCCCTTGTCAAGAAGCCACTGCAGGTTGCACCACCCATTGCCCCTGCCATTGCAGCCAACGCCAGTACCATCATATCTATTACACATTACACTCCTACAAGTGTGATAAGTCAGACTATTCCAGAGCCCAAAGGTATAAGAATGGGTTGGGCGGAAGGTAGTAGTAATACATAATGTATATTGAACTATTAAATAACTGTTTCTGTACTCATCTTCAAAGTACAAACACAGCACCACTACGTGGAAGGCTATCTTAAGTGCTGGTGTTGACAGTTAAGTGTCAGTGATGAGAACCGGAAACTACCAGTTCTACAAAAGGTTTTGAAAACAATAGGTCAGTCATAATGAGATGGCTTTTGTGGAGAAGTACTGGGTCCCTGTATCTGACCTGAACTCCAGCCCGGTCAGCCTTTTGACTTTGACCAAGTCTAGTATGAACAGATAACCATGGTTGGTGCATTGTGCTTTTTGCTGCTATTTTTTATTCAAATGTAAAAATGAATATATCCACTTCTACTGATTGGTGATTTTACATTTTTGTGTCATTTTATGCATTAACATTTACTACACGTTTCTAAATTGTTTTAGCAGTTTTCTTGTTTGTGTTTTCCCTTTATTACTCTTTAAGTGCTGCATAAATACTTTACACATTGCTGACTGATTTTGAGCCAAGCCACCAGAGTATTAAGCATAGGTTTATTTAGTGACTTTTGTGGTTCACCCTGACTCCCTTATCTAGGAATGTTTTCCTCAGGAATTATTTCATTCCAGTAAACTCTGCTGGCTTCAAGTTCCATGCTAGGTACTGGTCCTGGTCTTCAGCTACGAATGACTCTGTATCAGACCTCTCTCTTCTTCTTTCCTTCCTTCCAGCTTTTTCCTCCTTGGGGCTTTTTCTGGAAGTCACATGTACCTGGTAGGTTGTTTTGGTTACCAGCGACATCATGGCTACTGAAAGGGGATGCCCTTACCTCAGGCAGATGAAGACAAGAAAGCTGAGTTGACCTGATGTCGAAAACTTGACAGGCACTCACTTCGAGACTAAAGCTTTGATGACAGTGCAGAGACTTGTTGCGAATCTGAGAGGACCTTCAGATTTGCACTCTTTGAGAAATCAGTACTTAAGTCCTTCATTAGCTTTATATACCATTCCCATCCTCCTACTGCACCCAGTTCAAACCTAAGGTATATATATATGCTATGCATTTAAGCATGACAGACATTTTAAAATTGAGGTTAACCCCCATTGTTGATGCCTAAAGATGTTAAATGTCAAATTCATCTTGAATTGGAAAATCCTAGTGAAAAATGTTTTTTTTTAAATGTTAATGGCATCTTGGAATGGGGTGACTTTATCAAATAAGGCAGCACCCCAGTAACACTATGCAGCAAATGCCTGAATGGGGAGACAGTACTGAAGGGTTGAAGCCGATGGGACTATTGGGAGAGGACAGTTTCATAATTCTATGATGGTACAGACTTGACTCCAATGCTCATCAGGCTGAGTAAGCCAGGGTAAGGCAAGCGACAAGGGAGAAGGCGGGCAGGCAACATTGAGCAAGGGGGCAGTGAGAGGGGAAAGTGAACCAGCAAGCATCTTTATATTTAATGTGCTGCAGTCTGTTTGTAATGACAGCAACACTCACACATAACTTCTGTCCTAACGCAGCTACACATCTGCACAAGAACTTTGTTAGGCAATTGTATGGCTGCTGTTGTAAGTTGGTGAAACACTCATTTGAATAAAGGGATATGAATGCATAGCCAGCACTTGGTACAGTAACTTTACCATCCATACATTGCAAAGGAAGAATGTATATTCTCTGACAATGTGCTCAGATGTGATGTGAACGTAAGGGATTTGTGATGAATCTACTAGGTAATTCCTGCAAACTAGGCCATTTTGTGAAAGCTACAAACCAGTAGTTTCTGCATTGGTGGTAAAGCATCACTGTACAAAAACATAAAAGGTTTGATCACATAGCTTGGCCTAATGCTCCCTAGGTAAAGAAATGAAGTCTGTGCAATCTCAATAGATTCTATTTTGGTAGTTGGTTCGATATTGAGGAATAACCTTCCGGCTGACAGCTTTTAGAAAGCGGTTTAATTAAAAAGAAATTAATAAAATAGGCCCGTGGGATGAGCATTCCTGATTTGGTATTCTGTTCGTACTTTCAAATGCCTTGTAGTTGATATGAAAGGTAGACCAACTCAATATTACTACATCGCGGATGCGCGTACACAGGCCCCTTATACAGACATACAAGCACACAGTATTTTCTAATAGGGAAGTCCTTTTACCCTCCTAACCAGTGCTTTAAATGGGAACGTACTGTCCGGTAATGAGTACCAGCACTACTTTAATTTGAAAGTGAGAGTACCTGCACTTCTCAGCACTGATGCAATACATTTGATGGGTACAGTACCAGCACTTCTCAGGAACAAACAGGTACTCTAAATACTGAGGGCCTCATTTACGGGTTTTTACAGTAGGGGAGCACAGCAGGCCTTGCTGTTGTGCTGCACTATGGCAAAAGAAAAGGGCAGAAATGCACAATGGGCTGCTGTGCGCCAACGCAGGCACCTTTGCACCATGGTGCAAGGGTGCCTGTGTTGCAGGGATTATTATTTTTGTGCTGGAAGGGAGCTATCACAGGAGGCTTTTTCCTCTTTCTATGTATGCTGCACACATAGAGGAAAAACGAGGAGAAATAAAGATATTTCTCCATAAAGCTATTTCTCCTTGTTGTGCCTCCCTTATGCCTCCCCTGGGAAGGTGTAAGATTTTGGTGCTGTCTCAGACCTAAGATTTCTCGTAAATCGGGGGCAGTGTCAAAAAGACATGGATGTTGCTGGGACCGCCCCCAGCAACACCCATGGACACAGTTTTCTGCATGAAAGGGGGCACAGATTTATAAAGCCACGAAAAGCCATGTAGCATGGCTTTACATAGCCCTATAAATATGCCAGTGGCAAAAAAGTTACGTTCCATCGGCGCAAAAGTGCTGGTACGGAGGCCCTGAGTACCTGCACTTCTGCATTTCCATTTAAAGCACTGCTCCTAACAACCAGCGAGTGCTATATGCCCCAAAAGTGTCTGTAAAAGGCACAATGCCAGCGTCTGCACGCCATGTGAAAAAATAAGTTGTAATCCTGTTTAGTTGAAGCGCGTCTGAGGAGGGGTGACCGCTGTTCTCATTAAGAGGTGACAGCAGGCTGCGCTTTTAACCGGTATCATTTCACACTCTGTAATGTCCTCTAAAATTCTCATTAACGATCTGCAAATTCTCAGAGTCAAAACCGGCTGTAAGTGTCAAATGAGTTTCCTCTGCTACACATCTCGCCGTGATTGACAGGTTAAGCGCCCACCAATCTTTGCAAGTTTTCTTGAAAGCAGAATGAAGAATAGAAGTTCAGGGGCAGCACGCGTTCTGTGCCGCATTACTATATAGGGGTTTTATGGTCCATTGAACATGATTGAGTTACTCTGCAACTGATACTGCCTATCTCGCTGTAATGTGGTATAAAGCCTGAGCCATCAAGATACAGAGAAGCTATTACTGGTGGCCAGGGTTGTTGAACATACTGATGTGCAGGCTCAGGCAAAGTGAACTTCCATCTTGATATTACCTACAGACCCAACTTTGCTCCTTTTTTCGTAGAATGACATTTCTTGTGATATGATAAAAGATAGCAATGGATGTTTATATGTGGGAGGAATGCATGTGTGAAAGTCAGGTGTGGCTGAGGGTTTGTTTTTTCCCGGGAGTAAGGCAGGAAGTTGAACATTTTGCATTTTCAGAATTTTGCTGAGTACCAAAACTGGGCCCAGCTTTGCTTGCAGGATAAGTTTGTTGCAAAGCAAAACATTGTGGTGAGAGAATGAACTCACTAAACATGTTTTAGTCTAGAAATGTTTTCCAACAAACCTACTTTAGTGCCCGTTTTTAAATATAAACTCTGAGCACATTTTTAGAAGGGCACAGACATTGTGAAGTTTTAACAAAGATAAGGATGAAAAATGAAGATGAAAAATCTTTTTGCTTCACACACAGCTTGTGAGAGTCAAACGTGGAAGTAGAATTTTGATGAGTAGATTTAAATGTTTCTTTAGAAACATTTCCAAATTTCAGTCAAAGTTTTTAACCCAAGACATAATCCAGAAACACTCTGAGAACCCTCCAGATATACGCGGTGATTAAGTACAATAAGGAGGCTTGTGTCTATGTGAATTGGGCATTTACAAATTTAGCAATTAATTGGCCAGATATTCATAAGCCATAGGAAGAAGGTTACTGCATCACATGTGACTTTATCACGTCTTCATTATGCATGAATGTATTTGTTCTTTCGTGCCATTTGTCACAAAAATGTGTTGATAAATGAGAATTAATGAGACACTTTTGTAATACAGATCTTTAAGGTTTGTGATTGATAGGTGTCACGCATGATGTAGGGTAGTATTTCTTAACCCGTGGTCCTGGGTCCCATGGGGGTCTGCAAAGCCTACTTGGGTGGTCTGCGACTACTTAAAAAATGTAATAATAATAACAGATTAATAAAGTGCATATAAATAAAGAAGCAAAATGTAAAACTGAAACTTTTAAAATGTTCTGTTAATGTGAAGGAATTTGAAATTGGAGGCTCAAAATTACATTAGTGTCCTCAGATCGATTCATGTGAGCATTGCATGAAACAAAATATAGGACCGCCACCGCTTAGGCCACCGGTGGCGGTCCTACTGACATCCAGCAGAGCTGTCCGACTGCTGCATTATGATGTGGCCAGTTGGACCGCATCGGTCAAGGTTGACCAACCAGCACTTCCGACTGGCTCAAGGAGCCCACCAGGCCATCGGTCAGATCGTATTCCCTACAGTAGGGGCAGTGCCTGCACAGGCAATGCTGTAGGGATTACTATGCCTCTTTCCAACAGCCTATCCATGGCAGTCCGACCACCATGGAAAGGCTGCCTGAAAGGGACTTTGGGGGCCCTTAACAGGGCCCCCATCTCCTGTGGGCCTCCTCTATGAGCGTTGCCCCCCAAACTTCTGTACTCCGTGTGTACGAATGTTTAAAAACATAAATGTTTCCAATGCAGCTTGTGCTGCAGCCCTTTTCGGGCCGCAGCAAAAGTCGCAATGTAAAAAGCCATGATTCCTACCACCTACTTGCCGTTCGCATCATAATTTGGCGGGTGGGACCACCGACTTCTTATCGGTCAGTACCAATCCAGCTGCGATGACGGTCGGACGCTCGTCTGACTGCCATTGTAATCGGGCCTATAGTTGAAACGATTAGTGGCCTCATTATAGCTTAGAAAAGCATCAGCCTTCCGATTAAAATTAAAATACATTTTAGGTTTCTTTCAATTTATTTGTGGATTCAATAAAATATTTCATCATTTGTTTATTTGTTTGATAAATCCATGTTTCTATTTTTGTGTGTATTATTTTGTTCTTCAAATCATCGAAAATGCTTAGGTAGGGGGCCCTGCTTCCAGTAATTACTCAATGTGGGTCCCTAGATTACTATACTAATTCAGTGGGGGTCCTCGGGTTCCAGTAATGATTGAGTAGGGGTCCACAGAAGTCAAAAGGGTCAAAAGGTTAAGAACCACTGATGTAGGGTGTTTAGTTATTGTACGACTACGCTATGAATTTTCCTCTTATGTTTAATGTCTTTACATTAGACACATTGGTGAATGATGCTTTGTGCCTGCACTGATGTGTGTGGCATCACATGCATGGACAATCTAGATATTGAAAATGCACCAATGCCATAACAACGACAAATATTCCAATAACATTACATAATATTTGCCTACATAAAGATGAATGAAAGGTTAGGTTTCCCCTTTAACACAATGACACCAAATTAATTTGGAAGACTACGAGCAGGTTCTTAGAACTCAAGGCTTAACTTGCTGAGGAATTTGAGTTTTCAGTATGCCATTTTGCACATTGTATGGTGATACTATAGCACATTACTTGGATAGAATCCTCACGCTCAGTGGACCTGCTTGGCCCCGCCTCCTGTTACACACCAGGCTCATATTAGTCCCCTGGCTCACTTTTGCTACCATACTATTTGTTAAAGGTTTTGTTTATTTATATTCTATAGCCTGAATTCTTCCACCACTCACCACTCATGTTGGAAAATGCTTTACCAAAGGCACACTCGACCACCATGAAAGGTGAGGTGTTGCTGAAGTTAGGTTGCTGAACAGATCTGTATGCCCTTGTAATGGTCCATTTATGTAGCAAATTACTCCTGATCAGTAGGTGTCACATACAGCACAGATTTAGCAAACCTTTTACATTTATTCTTGTCAAATAGTAATTATAGAATGAGCGATAAAAATGTAAAAAATCACTGTAAGCATAGGAATTTCCACCTCTGCTTTGAAAATACTTTTACACTTTTTTCCAGTTCACAAATCTTTTCAAGCATGAGGCTGGAAAAGTGCACAAGTCTCAGGTTTTTAGGCATACTCTTCCCACTCTACATGACTTTTTCCGGTGTAGGCGTGTTCCCAATGCACACCTGTATACATGGAGTAATTCCACATTGGGATAAGCCAGTGCAATTGCGCATATTTTTCTTCATTGGAAGACATTTTCTCTCCATGGAGTTCCCCTTTTTCCTACATCCGGTGCTTGGTTTGTAACAAAACGAGTGCCAGAGCCCGAAACTCTGTTCGGAAACTATTAAATGTCAATGTGCCCAGTATCAAGGCTGTGTGGTGCTGAATCCATCTCAGCTCCTTAATTCCAATGCCAGAAATCCTTTATTTCACTCCTGCAGATTCCCACTTTATCCATTTATGAGAGTGTTTCAGTCTTTTTCTTCTTCTTCCTTTCCACATTGTTTGTTTTTCCCTCTCCTGCTCGCAGTAAGTGTCTAATGCAGAAAAATAAGCACTGTTCCCCAGAAAGGAGTGCTAGTAGCCCCACCATCAACCACAGGATCCAATTAAGCACTGCCATAACATTAGTGAATATTATGCTTCCCTTCCCACCCTGAATAAGGATTTGCTCCAGCCGATTACAAAGGCGATTTTTATACCATTTCTAGTGTGAGAAAGAGTCAGATAGCAGTTTGTTAATGCTCACAAACTCACATGCATGTGGGTGTTTTCAAACTGTCAAAGCTAGCCGCACCCTGTGAAAGTGTGATGAATTTTCAAAAATAAGTAAATTAGTTTGATGAACATCAGGCTGATGAAACTTCATATGGAGGAAATGTCACGAGGATGAAAAACTTTTCCCACAAAAATATAATGTTTTTGTTCAACAGATGTAATGGGGTGAGACAGGAAGTTAGGAGGGCAACAACCAAAAACAGAAAGAAAGAACCAGGGTGGATGGGGGCTAAAAGAACTAGGGTGGATGGGGGCTAATGTTGAGAACACCCTTGTAAAAGAACTGGAATTGAGGGATAAGAAAGGGATTAAAAGAGAAACCCCCCACAGTAAAGGAACCACAAAAAAAAAATTCTGCAAAATGTTTGGGTCAAATCTTTCCTGACAAATTTCTCTTCAAGTATTGGTTTCTTTTTTAAAGGTTCTTCCGGTTGCTTTCGTCACTTTGGTAAAACCAATACTTGAAGAGAAATTTGTCAGGAAAGATTTGACCCAAACATTTTATTAGCACCGTTTTCTTCAGGTGGATTAATTCATTTAAATCACGTGCACCCCTTGTAACACTCACTTCCCTCCCATTTCATGAAATTCACATGTGTGTAATGATATGCAGTTGTGGCATGCAATTACGATGGATTAACACCTGAAAGGGTTTGTTTTTGTAAATACATAACAGGAAATTGAATAGCAGACTTAAGTCCAGCAATTTTCTCTTACATAGCTGCACTTATGGCTGAAAATGAATTTGTGAAGCAGGTCCTTATTGTACAGTACTGTCCTTGTGTGAGTGCCCATCTTTTGGTGGAGCAGAAGGGAGTGGTGATGGTTCAACAAAGCCGTCAAAAATCATGAAAGCTTTGATCCGGCTGACCAGAGGGTAACTACCCAATAAAGTTAACAGCCAGTATGACCATGCGCCTGTCTCGCTGACTTTAGCAATGCTAAGACATTGTTTGACCACATTTCAACCGTTCGATGACAGCTGACTCGATTTATTACCAATCAGAAAAAAATGCAAAGTTAAAGTCGCAATTGATTATTTTATTGCAAGTTTTTCAGGAAACATTTGGGTCCTGGTTGTATCTGACAGATCTGAATGGAATTTGAGCTTTACGAACAGACCATTGAATTGTATTTTTTTCTATCATGCACTTACGGATGGATTTGCAATTTCAAACACGTGTACATTTACCAGATAAACAAGAATTAGCCACATTGATCTGCGGTCGATATTTCCACTAACACGTGCACAAGGATGTTATCTTTGAGGAATTTGAGATTATCACATTAGAGTGAATAACCTGCAATAGCACATTGATTAGATTGCATGACCTGACTGTGCAGGTTCTAGGAAAGGAAGTAGGAATTTGCTTAGTTATCTCAAAAAGTGTGCTGGACTAGAGGAAAAGAAATGGTATGCGAGAGAATATCAAGAAAAGAGAAAACTATTTCAGAAAGATAGACACTGTGTGTCTGCATATATATATTTGTGGCTATGTAAGCGTCTGTGAATGAGCGCATAAGTGTGTGTCATTTAGAATATGCAAGTGTGTGTATGCATGTGGATGCAGAAATATATACATGATGACTTGTAACGTTGGGCATCCATTTTTAGGTACCATCTGGGTAAAATAAAATATGAATTCAGGAAGGAAAAAAAATCGATGGGACACAATATTAAGGTGAAAATATTTTACAAATATATTGACAGGTAAGTAAGTCTAGATTTTGTATACCTGACTCCACATATATGTACCTATTTGGTACATACATCATTAAGGATGTGGAGTTAGGAATAGTAAATCTATACTTCCCTACTATATGCACTTACCTTTCAAAATGTTGTCCCGCGATATTTTGTCCTCAATATTCTTGTATCACGATATTCTGGGGGTGGATATTCTGAAGTACAATTACTTGGAATAGGACACCAAAACCACTTCAGGTTACACCGTGCCCGTGCAGCAAGGTATTTGCCCGAGTGGTTTCCGCCTAATTATTGAGGCTCCCTCAGAATGAGAAGCTTACTACTCAGGCAGATTTTCTGGGTAGTGCACTGATTTTATTATGTAAGGCAGAAATCCAAAGAAAGGATAAACCCAGAGAGATTTCCTATTGACCACTTTGAAGAAGAGGGGTTCTACTCTACCTAATAAGGAAGTACATGACCTCTTAGTTATACCAGGACTATCTTATAGAAATATTTCAGCCCTGTGTGCAAGTTTGTCCACTTATAGCATCAATGATCTGTTCTATTTTTTATATGGATAAATTCCAGGGAGGTTTCAAGGACCACCTTTGTACAATAGTGACAAGCGGAAAAACACTTGTTCCAACTTCTGACATGTCACTAAGGCTTCTTTAAGAGGCTTGAAACTACTGGCCATATTATATACCTTGCATTGGGAACTAAACAGGTAATAGAAACAGTTTTCATGCTTGCTATGAAGTTTGTTGTTTCATGCATTTGCGTATTCGTTTTCATCATGACACTGAGGGAATCTCTTTTGCACTGATGCGTGCTCGGGTTAGCGAGGCATGCATGTGCATAACAGTTTCCCAGGAAACATATCAAAATGCCACCACCTGTAAAATCGGAGAATGCCAGCTGACAGTCCCTGGGGAATTTGGCAAAGGGACCACCTAGCATGAATCAGCTCCTTTTAAAGCTGATGGTGGTCTGCAGCACACACTGAGAGCCCAGCAGGAAAGCAAGCAGCTAAATGATGCTGTGCTATGCACCTACCCATGCATTTATCCAATGGGCTGAGGTGCATATGTATGGGCAACTGCTCTTTTTTTCATACTATTGCTGTGACTGCAATTTATAGCAGTGCTGCGGTTTGACCATGACCACACATAAAATTGCCTCTCATGTAGTGAGTGTTAGGTCCTGATTACGACATTAGCGCAGTTGCACCCAGGGGTGTCACACAGGTCCCCACAGCCCCCATGGTGTGGGGGAGCCCAGAGCTGCAGCACAGTACTCAGGTTTGAGAGCTTCAGATTAAATCTGGATTTGTACCCCTTTGTATACCTTCTAGGGGGTCCCCTCAACTTTTGTTACGCCACTGGTTAAACTGTCTCTCAGCCGGCGCGGCGGTGCCAAAGCAGCACAAAGACCGGCCGCCTGATTAAGAGTTCAACTCGTACAGGTGGACGGTCTTTTTGCCTTTCCCATGGGAGTGTCCAAAAAAAGGACACCATAATGGGAAATGCAAAAATGTTCTGGCATAGACTGTGAACTCCATGCTGTACTGGAAATGGGGCTGCTTTGCATCCATAGGGGTTGGGGGAGGGGCATGGGGGCCCTGTAGGACACCCTTTGCTCCCTCACCGCCAGCCTTTTTGTGGCGGGCTCACCACCATGAAAAGGCTGGCTGTGAAGGAACTATAAACATGCTCGGCGGGACTGTGCCAGTCCCGCTCAGCATATTATATTGCACCTTTGCTGCGCCATTGCCAGAGAATGGCGGTTCCCTGGCTCAGGTGTGGGGCCTCCGCCGGTACGATGGTGAAAGTCGCAATACTGCAGACCGCCACTGCTGCGCCACTGCGACTGCGGTGTTTGGAAGACCGGAGCACATGTATTCAGGCCCTTAGTGTGTGAGGGTAAGCTGTGTAAGAAAGTTGAAAGCTGGTCCTAAAAATACTGCAATCATATGTCAATCTCCGAGAAGCAGGGACGGCAATATACCAACAGTGATTCTAGATGGAAGTAGCTCTTACAAAGTAGGATGCCATTCTTTTGACTGCAATACCACTCGAGGTAGGAGCTATGCAATAATGTGCCTGCACTGTGTTCCTAACTGGATTGCTGCTCTGCCAAAGCTATATCCCTAAACGCATATTAGCCTCAGAGAGAAGTTACTCCAGTGTCTGCCTAAATGTATGGCAGCCATGCAAAAAGTAAGTGCTGTTATTTTCCTAAATATATTATATCCCTATATAGGAGTTCGTAGTTTCTTCTCACATGTTCTGCAAGCCTATAGTGAAGTGCCAAGCTGGTTTCCGTAAATTTATGGCAGACCTACAGAGAAGCACGTACCCATTTTTGTTCCTAATTGAATTTAAGCCAAAGAGAGATCCTCCTGCATCATCTTCTCATTCACGCTGCAGCTACTTTCCTCGAAGTATTACCACCTAACAGAGACGTGCTGGCCTTGTCTTGTTCCACCCGTGACACCCTGCAGAGCATTGCAAGTATCTTCAGATTACATGCAGTGCAGCACCACAGAGAAGTGCCAGCACTCGCCTGCTAGATGTATTGTAGCGATAGAGATAAGTGATGCCATTGTCTTCCACCTCAATATATTGCAGCTCTGTAAATACATACTCAGGCATTTTCTCAAGGACCCATCGCCGATTTATTGGCACTTTAGCGCAGCAAAAGTGGCGATAGATTTATCACCCTATTCTCAAGCTTTTGCAAACAGCCGACATAGCCAGTTTTCCAGCCATAGCTGCTGCAAAAAACATCGCCACGGATGAGAGCGACAACTAATGCTAATGATATGCAGAGTAGGTGTTACCGTGCAAACACATGAAAACACCACTCCGCGACATTCTCAATGACCAGCCAGATCTGCGATGCAATACAAAAACAGGCGATAAGGCTCGTTAGCAGTCGGGATTTAACACGTTTCTTTTACTGGTGTTAAGCAGGACGACAACCTGCAGTATGAAAGGGAGTCCAGCCCAGAGCCACATCTGAAGACCAACACATGTCATTGAGCTACTAATCATGCAGCTCGGAGACCCAAGGGGGCAACAACACCCCCTCCAGGCCCGCCAGTCCCTGGTCCTTACTCACAGTGTTGCTGTTGGCTCAGGTCATGTTGTGCAGTGCCCAGTCCCTCAACTCCTGCCACTGTCTCCCCAATGATGGTCCCAGGCTGGTCCTATGTGGGGCTTGTGAGGTTCTGGTTGTCCTCTGTACTTGCCCCGGCTACCTCCATGGTGCTTCGCAATTGTTTGTGTTTTGTTTGTGTTTTTTGTTACCGCTTTTATGGTGATTTTTCCCGCCTGACTTGTGGGACTTGCAGGGGTGGAGCTGCTTATCACTGAAATTTTTTATTGTAGTTGGGCCCATCGCAACTTCTTTCATGTTCGGGTTTAGATTTTTATCGCTGTCCCGGTGATTTTATCACGGACATTTGCCACGTTATCGAGAAACTGTTGCATGTTACCGCCATGTTGTGAATACCATGTTAACACAGAGTTATTTTCCCGCTATAAACGGCGATATGAAAATATGCGTTTACCAATTTTGGCGATGATTATCGCATGTTCTTGAGAATATTCCCCTGGAGAGCGTCTGCCTATGTGTATTGCAAGCCAACAAGAAAATACAACTGCAATCTTCCTATAAACACCGCTGCCATGTAGAGAAGTGCTGGCAGTGTCTTTGACCTGTATTGCAGCTCTACAGATAACATAACATGTATTTGTAAAGCGCATGTTCGCCGCAAAGCGTATCTTGTTTTCATGCGTACACAGTAAATAAGAACAACCTTTTATACAAGTAACTGATAGAATACATTGGATTACTAGAACAGTAGATGGGGTTGATCCTCATTTATACACTATTTCAAGATGATATGCTTGTATGTGTATGTATGTATGTAGTGTTGGTATGTATAGCACAAACCAAGTCAAAAAGGCACTGGAGCTGAAGAATGGCAAAGTTCATGTCCTAGGATTAATTACTAAATAATCCTCTATTCAGTGCTTTTGACTAATGTGATAATAAATTGCTCTTCTGCGTATTTACTATACAGGTATCATGACAATGTGCTCTATTATGCTTTCATGTTTGCTTCTGTTTTATATATTTATTTATTTATTTATTTATTTATTCATAAAGTTTTATGTAGCGGTGAAGGCTGTAAGTATTAAATGATTAAGCAGAAACAGGTGTCCTCATAAACCATCTAAAGGCTACGGACTGCACCGATGTAATATTGGAAATTCAATATTTACATATTATGATCCAATGAAACATTTATAAGACAAACATGTGTTTTGAGAAAATACAAAATAAGTGTAGACATGTATAAGTATAGAAGCATGCCCATATCACCTTATCAAACAACAATGTATTCATCAGAGTGATAAATTGGAACTAGACTAAAACAAATGTATAAAAACATTGTACTAGAAGAGCAGGTTGGAGTAGGAGAAACAGTGGAAGTTGCGATTGTGCATGGCATGCATAATGATGAATCTCAGTCATAGCAAATAAAAGTGCACAGTTGACAGATTATTCTTTCTATAATTATGCCAACACGTGCAGAAACATACACCTGTGAGCGCCTAGTTTCTCTTTCTTAGGCTATACCTGAAAAAATGAAATATTTAGGTATTGTAAACCACATCAGAGTGAAGGCAAACACAGAACTGACAAATGTTGTCTTTTTTTAAAAAATCTTAGAATATGATGCCTCTATACCTATCAGTACATGAGGTAAATACTGTCATCACAGTGCTACATATTTTCAATGTGGTCCTTTTTAAAAAATACGTTCTATAGATTTTACAGTACATAAACATATTGGGTAGCAATCAAGCAGTCAGGCATAAATTATTCTGTATCCAATCCTAATGATAAGTAGCCATCCAGGGATGGGACATCTCAAAATGTGTTGTTTATATAAATGTGAGGTTCACTACCTATCTCGACTAAGTTGATGTTGTTTTTAAGTAGGAATCATTATCACAGTCTGTGTCTCTCTTCTGGGAAACAACCTTTACCACATCGTCTTTACCACGCAATACAATTACCTTGCAGTCTTTACCACTCATATGTCTTTACAACGCATGCCTTTTCCACACATTTTTTGTAAATATATGTAAGCATGGGCTATTTACGTGTTTATATATTATGCTTGTATATATATCATATGCACAATAATTTTTAAGAAAATAAACCTTTAAGGGCAGGATGCAAGGGATATAAGGATAATGAGTGGAAAGTGTATTAATACTCAGGTATCAACCGTGATACCTGAGTATTACATTTGTAATCCATTTAATCATAATTAAATTATTTTTTTATTGATTATTTTAAATTAAATTAAAAATAACAAAATAAAGTTTTAGGAGTGGTGTGGAAAAGTAAATTTTGCCATGTTCTGTGTCCCTACGCGTCCTCCATCATATGTTATGTGTGCATGATTAATAGGCATATGTATTCCCCATGTTCGATTAAAGACGCAATTACAGTTGTGTCCATCTCTAGTATGCCAGTTTCCAGTTCTCGTGAATACTACGAATATCAGGCCTATGTAAAGCTACGTTGCCACGTTTCTCAGTGTACACGTTATTCCATTGTAAAGTCCCCGTTTCTAGGCCTCAAAAGGGCCTGGACACCAGATTCAGCTCCTGTCTCCTGAGCCTCGCTGAGGAGCGATACAGCCCCCACCTGTGTTCCTGACCCTTCACTTACTTCCTGCCTTGCAGTGCCCGGTCCAGCCTGGCTCTGCCTCTGAGTCTGCCAAGAGTATGTTATGATTCCAGTTATCAGTCCAGCCCTCCTTCTCTGCATTCCTAAGCTACTGAATTGCATCAATAGTTACCATCATAGTCTAGCCTTTGTGTCTCCATGTAAGAGAAATACTGCATTTAATGGTCATTTAATATTCCTCATCACGCACTACATGTAGAATAATGCATGCTCCAGTCTTAGAGTCTGTTCGCCTTTACCCCGATAACTTTTGGATTCTATCAACATGTTCTCTAAACATCAGATACTAGATACTGTTTAGGTACATGTCGCCCTGACTCTCCAGACTTCAGTCTCTGCTCCTAGCACAGAGTTCGTAGCCCCCAGCTTCTTCTAGTAACACGTCATTGCCAGTTTGCGCGCACCATTAGGTCAGAGGTCCCGGCTCCTTAGGTAGCCCCCTCCATGTTCCCGCCCCATTCATGACATATTCTGTTACGTTTGCATCACATGTCTATGTATACGCCTCTGTTACACCTACTTTCACCCTTATCTTTCGCGACTGCTATTGACCACACCCACTGCTCCGCCTATCGTATGTATTGTAATGCAACTGTTTTAGTATATATGATCGTGTATTGTTATTAAATGTTAGCGCGCTCATCCCAGATCCAGCCCCGGCAGCTGCCGGGCCACGCTAGTCCTGTCGGGCCCCCCCTGTCAGGCCCTGCCATCCTATTCCTGTGCAGGTTGTCCTGTTCCTGTCCTTTATGCTGTAATAAACCTGCAAACTCCTACTACCTCGAATCTTGACTCTTATTTATTGAGCTATCTGTTATTGCTATGCCTAGACAAAAATAGATCCGGTATTATTTATTTATATACCACATAATGGCGACCGAATAGGGACTTGCCCTTTCCCCACGCGTCGGTGAAGCCACGCCGACCCCCTGACCCTCTGCAGTCGTGACGGAACTCTTCTGCGCACCGGCAGATATTTCTGCTTTAAGTATCCCTCAGGCCCACGGAGGAGACGGAAGAGGCGGTCCAGCATCCAGACGAGACGGTGGAGGAACGCGGCGAGTCCCGACCAGAGCCCAAGCCGAGAGTCCAAGGTCCGAGGTATCCGGAGGCCCACCCGTAACAGAAGTCCGAAGTTCGTCCGTCCGGCGTCGAAGCAGTCCAGTCCAGTCCGAGGCCTTCCGTTCTTGCTGCCCGGTGAGTACCGTTGCTGGGGTAGTATCTAGACAGGGTCAATCTAATTGACTCTGGTCCGTGGGTTGGTGGTACACAGACCCACAAAACGAAGTGTCCACTTCGGTGGATGCGGGTCCTGACGTGTCTCTGTATGAGACCGGTAAGTTTCGTACTGTTTCAGCAGTGCATCTAGTTTCTGTTCTAGTCAGTTCTGTTCTCGAGAAAATTCATGTATTCTGTTTTCCGTATTCCAGGTAGTATTCTGTTCGAACTGTTATTCTGAATGTTATTCATGTATTTTAATGTCGTGGTATGAGTGTGAAGTAATTATCGTGTTTATTGTGTATTGTGTTGTGTCCAGATTATAGTTCAGTCATGCCGCTCTTTTCAAAACTGCGTCAGTTCAAAACCAGAAAAGGTCTGCTAGAAGCAGCAGTTCCTGTTCCGCCTAGGGACAGTCCAGGTCATTTCATGTATCAAAAGCATGGCATAAGTGCCATACTATATCTAGATTTATGGGTAGAGTATACCAAACAGTTAGAAGAAAAGTATAGATGGCCCGTATCGGGTACATGGGATGCCGAGTGCATCATGAGAGTAGAAGAGGCATTATGGAAAAAGAAAGCCAGACAGTCACAGAAGGATGCCATCGAGTTATGGCGCAAAGAATCTCATAAAAGAACCGAAAAAGAAATCAGAAAGTCAGAACTAAGTAGAGAATCCTTAGAACGAGCCCAAGAAAGGGAACTAATCGAGATAGGTGAACGAGTTAAAACAGAACAGTCAGACAGACAGAGGCATGCCCTCATCAAGGGTATGTATCCTCTTCTTGCCGAGGGCTTGCCAAAAGCGACCCCGGAGGCATCCAGTAATTTCCCGCCACCACTAGTTCCGACCAAGCTACGTCACAAACCGACCGCAGCTGATATTTTCATTTCGTCCTATTTGGACGACACAGTCCCAGAATATGCAAATCCTGTTCCTGCTCCGCCAGTCCCTGTAAATCAGGCACTTCCCGCTCCTCCAGACACC
Source organism: Lissotriton helveticus (assembly GCF_964261635.1). Taxonomy (NCBI): domain Eukaryota; kingdom Metazoa; phylum Chordata; class Amphibia; order Caudata; family Salamandridae; genus Lissotriton; species Lissotriton helveticus. The sequence continues at coordinate 1,766,379,334 of NC_136059.1, forward strand.
GGAGTACCTGTTACGGTACCCCCGGTCCAGCCCGCCATACAAGTCCAGCCTGCATTTCCATTTCCCACTCTGCCAGGACGAAGAGCATCAGTAGACGACTCTAGTTTAGGGGCCGCAGGGGGAGGTCCTCCAGGAACCCCGCCGCCACACAAGCGTTTAACGTTAGCCGAATTACATGCACAAGCGTCACAGCGTACGCCCAGATATCAGTCTGTTGCAGAAATAAGAAAAGCCCTTACCGAATGTGGCTATGATCCAGTCCCAGGCGAGGATAATATGGTTTTATATTCATTACGCGTGAGAAAGGTGACCGAGTATCTAGTCACCCTACCAGATATGAAAGAAGATCTAGACAGAATATATCGTTTCATCCGTACAGGGAATGATCCAGAAAGTATTAGTGAAGTCATGTCTCAAAGGAAAGCTGAGATCCAGCTCATGTTATTAAAGTTTCTGATTAATTGTTTAATACGAGAACAAGATTATCCGACCAAAGATCGAGCCGAAATGAAAATCCTGACAAAGTGGAGTGATAATATAGCCGAGGGTAAGCATAATACCATCAGTAGTATAGAGAGTATGTACAGGAAGATTCGTAAAGAAATAATAAGGATACACGAACAACGCAAAGAAGCACAAGTAAGCGAGAAAGAAAATGACTCTTCTACTGAAGAGGTAGAGGACGAGAATCCCGCCAGAATAGCGTATGTAGGAAAATCTAGATTTCCAGATCGCCATTTGCGCCTAGAACACAAGTCAGTTTTACATCATCCAGCACCAGAACAAGGTTCTCTAGAACAAGTATTTCAAGCTACCGATCACATTCTGAAATCACGAATCGGTTATAGTGAGTTAAGTACTATGCATGAACAAGAACTAGTCCGATCAGCAGTCCGATGGATTACTGATTCTACCACTTTTCCAGACGAAATAGTGGCACAAATGTTTCTGAAAATGCCCCCAGCCGAGCAACGACTGACGGGTATGTATATGATCCAGCACCTCATTACATTGTATGAGGATCAACATTCTGATCCAGGTCCGTTACACGATGTCCTGAACGAGTTACTCCAGTATAAATGGAAAGGTTTAGGTACTGATTTAATTAGTGTCATTCTAGAACAGCGCCACAAATATAGTATGTTTCTGAACCCACATTTTGTTCACGTCTCACCCCCAGAAAGTAAACCCTTTTACATAGACAGACAGAATCCGTTACGAGAAGTGCATCCAATTAAGACAGACGGTGGTGAAATGCAACGAGTGTTTGTTTACACCCCGATCACAAAGATGGAACTCTTAGAGATGAAAAAATTAATTCCCTGTCATGATAAAGATCCAGCAGGGTTCCACCGAGAATTAAAAGACATGCTCCGTATGGGAGAATACACGTATCCAGATATCATTAAAATGTTAAAAGTCTTGTTGCCCGCAGGGGTATATGAGAAACTCAAAGAAAAAGAATGGGAGGTGGGAGAGAAAAAGATCGATTGGGCAGTTCTAGAAGCCGAAGACAAGGCACGAGTACCAGGTACCGGTCTTGGAGATAAATGTAAAGAATTACCAGAATTATTAATACAAGTTTTGCCTAGATTATTGACAACTAGAAAAGAAGACTGGGATGCGATCTCAGCCTGTAAACAGAAACAAGATGAAGATATTAGTGATTATTATTCCAGATTTGAGAAATGTTTTACCATAAACAGTGGCCTCAAGACAAGTAGCGAATCATACCCTCATCTTTTTGTTACTAAATTAGTCGAGAATTCAAGTCCACAAATTAAAAACCGAGTTTTGAAAGTCGAAAGTACCTGGCAAGCTAATACCCCGTCCCAAATGTTACAGATGCTTCAATATCACCAGAATAGAATCAGAGAAGAGCAAGATCACGAGAGAAAACGTATGAAAGACACGAAAATGAAAGTACTAGTTGCACAATCCGTTCCTCAAGACAGTCAGAAAAGGGGACCAAATCAAGCCAGTCATCCTGCAGCTCCCGTTAAAGGAAACTGCAATTATTGTAAACAGCCAGGTCATTTTATAAACGAGTGTGCAGTTCTGAAACACAACATAGCTACCGGTAAGACTAAAGAAAGACCACGTCCGCCTAGACAAGAACAAGTTACACAGACTTCTCAGCCACAGAATGCACAACAGACAGTTCCAGCACCGCAGCCTATCGCTGCAACACAGCATGTTACACAGCAGATGTACCAGTATGCACAGTCTGAGTATCCAGAGTATCAGCCATATTCATGAAACAGCCTAGAGAGGGAGGTAGGCTTGCCTCTCATCGAGATACCTGTAGATCAAGAAGGTCCCTATGTTCATAGTCAAGTATTAGGGAAAGACAGAAAGTTTCTGATTGATACAGGGGCAAGTAGGACCACCATTAGTCACGCCGAAGTTCCAGGGGCTCCGCTCTCAGGCTCTAGAAATGTTTCCCTTGGATTTTCAGGAAAACCTATTGTAAATGAAATATCAAAGCCAGTTACTCTAGAAGTAGGTCCATTGTCCCGCACTACTGACCTGTTACTTACGAAGTCATGTCCAGAAAATTTATTAGGCATTAAAACACTGAAAGAATTAGGTGCAGTCATATGCTGCTCCCCCGAGGGAATACGATTGTTCCTACGTGACTTCAAAGGTCACTATGTATTACGAGATTTTGATCCGAGATTGTCTAATGTTCCGCAACATCTATGGGCGCAAGGTCCAACTGATGTTGGCTTTATGCAAATCACACCCCATCGTGTGACTCTCAAGCCAGGTGTAGTGTTACCACGAATCAGACAGTACAGATTGCCACCAGAGGCTGTAGCAGCCTTATCCAAAATTATTGACGAGCTCATCGCTCAAGGAGTAGTTGTAGAAACTGACTCCAATGTATGCAATTCTCCGATCATTCCTGTCATGAAACGTACTGATCCAAATGCACCTCCAGTATATCGATTAGTGATTGATCTCCGAGAGCTTAATAAATGTATTATTCCCCAGTACCCAGTTGTCCCAGATATCTCTTCCCTATTGACAGCCATTGATTCCGAAGCCACATTTTTTACAGTCATAGACCTCAAGAATGCGTTTTTCAGTGTCCCCATTCATCCAGACAGCCAGTTTCTTTTCGGATTTTGTTTAAATGGAAGGAGCTATATGTTCACACGAGCTCCTCAAGGTTTCACAGAAAGTCCTAGTATTTACAGTCAAGCACTCAAGAGACAACTAGACAACATTCACATGCCAACTGACACTGCCCTGCTCCAGTATGTCGATGATCTACTGATCACAGCCCGTTCTGAACGTGCTTGCGAGCGAGCATCACTTACAGTCTTGTATTTCCTAGCCGAGATGGGACACAAGGTGTCCCCTTCTAAGCTTCAATTCTGTGTCCAGCAAGTGGTCTACTTAGGACACTTACTGTCCAAGAGGGGTAGGCAGTTGACACCAGACCGTATCCAGTTAATAGCGAGTCTTCCTCAGCCAAGGACCCAGAAGGAGGTACGTGCTTTTATTGGCCTTACTTCTTATTGCAGACAATGGATTCCTCAGTATGCATTTCTAGCTAAACCACTGATACAGTTAACGACACAGGAGGCAGCCGTATCGACTGTCCTCCCTTGGACATCTGAACATACACTTAGTTTCAATGAGTTAAAGAAAGCCCTATGTCAAGCTCCAGTTCTAGCAACACCGAACTACAGTAAGTCTTTTACACTTTTCGTCACAGAACGCGAAGGTACAGCATTATCTGTCCTCACACAAGATCAAGCAGGACAATACAAGCCTTGTGCTTATTTTTCGAGCACATTAGATCCTGTAGCCCAGGCTCTGCCTGCGTGCCTTAAGTCAGTTGCAGCCACAGCACTTGCTATCAGACAAAGTGATTCCATAGTATTGGGACACTCCCTGACAGTACAAGTTCCACACTCCGTGGAAGTTCTTTTAAACCGAACACAAACTCAGCACTTGACAATTGCACGTTTAACAGGTTATGAATTGACACTGTTCCAGCCACACATAGAAATCAGACGCTGCAACGTTTTAAATCCTGCTACATTGTTACCATCAGTTACTTCGAATCCTGCCACACACGACTGTGTGGAAGTAGTTAACATCATGACAAAGCCAAGACAAGATCTGACAGATATTCCATTACCAGATCCCGACCTGACACTTTATGTGGATGGTTCATGTATGAGAACAAGTACAGGAGAACTAGTAGCCGCGTATGCAGTGACTACCGACACTGAAGTTATTGAAACACACCGTATTGACACCCTGTCTGCTCAAGCAGCAGAGCTAGTTGCTCTGACACAAGCCTGCATACACGCCAAGAACCTGAAAGTTAATGTTTATACAGATTCACGTTACGCATTTGGAGTTGTACACGACTTCGGAGTGCTCTGGCAAGAGAGAGGTTTCATGACTTCTCATGAAACCAAGATTCAGCATGGTCTCCTTATTCAAGCTCTGTTAGATGCCATACACTTACCGACATCCATTGCTATCATGAAGTGCAAAGCACATACGAAAGTTACTGACACTATTTCTCAAGGTAATGACCTAGCAGATCGCACAGCCAAGCTTACAGCTCAGACACCAGACATTTCAGTTAATAAGACACCGACACACACTCCAGATCCGACTACATGTATGACAGTTAAAGACCCTACACAAGATGTCATAGATATCCAGTTACATGCTACTCCCGATGAAATCAAGAAATGGTCCGAACAAGGAGGGGTCCAGACAGATCAGGGATGGGTAACAAAGGGTAAAGCCACATGGTTTCTCCCCGACTCCATGGTTCAAGTCATTATCAATACCGCACATAGTCCAGCACATTTAGGAGAAAAAGCTATGTTAGACAGTATCCAGAATATTTGGTTCAACAAGCATTTACGAGCTGCAGCCAAGCAGAAAGTCCGTACCTGTATGATATGTTGTCAGTTTAATCCAGGTAAAAGTGTCCCGGTGGAACAAGGTGGATTCCAGCCCCCTGACCACCCTTTTGAAGTCCTCCAGATGGATTACATTCAGATGGAGCGATGTCGAGGTTTCAAGTATGTCCTTGTAGTTGTATGCGCTTTGTCCAGGTGGACGGAGGCATATCCAGTTCCAGACTACACAGCCGCGACCACTGCCAAGCAGTTGGTTCGTGAGTTCTTCCCCCGTTACGGACTCCCTAGGGTCGTATATTCTGACAACGGCCAGCCATTCTCATCGGAGCTAATGAAACACGTTTCCCTTTTGTTAGGATACCAGTGGAAGTTCCATTGTGTACGCCATCCTGAAGCAGCCGGTCTCGTAGAGAGACATAATCAGACTCTGAAAATTCGAATTGCAAAGGTTTGTCAAGAGAAAGGTGTGGACTGGCTAGTAGCTCTGCCGGTCGCCCTGTTCTATATGCGCATGGTCGCACATTCCAGATCAGGTCTGTCCCGTATGAGGTCGTTTTCGGCCGCCCCCCCTAACATGTGGGGTACTCCTAGAACCCGAAGTATTACCGATGTTTCAAGTAATATGCTGACAGATTACCTAGCTTCCTTGATGTCTGCCCTCAACTCTTGTCGTTCACAGGTTGCCGCCGCATTTCCAGACAATACCGAGGTGGCACCGCATGAAATCGTTCCCGGATCCATGGTCCTAGTGCGAAATTTCGATCGTTCAAGTCCGCTGGAGCCTCGCTGGAAGGAGCCCCGACAGGTCCTCCTGGCCACCCGCACAGCCGTGAAGTTGGAGGGACGCAAAGGCTGGGTGCATCTTTCGCATATCAAAAGATTTTATGGATTGAAACCAGTCTCAAAGAACATTTCCCAGGATTTAAAGGACTGCCAAAGTACTATTCTTAAGGACTGTCCCGCAAAAGACACTGATACTGCACCCTCCCTGTTAGAGAAAACTCCGCAACAGGAGTATAAGAAAAAGTTAAGGTCTAGTAAACTAAGTCAGCCAGTTTGATTGTCTAAGTCCTCCCCTAGGTGAAACGGTTAGACCGGTTTCTGACATGTATAAAATAGACCCCCATAGTGAGAGAGTTAGTCAAAACTCAATCCGATGTATCGTTTTTCTATGTTTCATATTATTTCTCAGTATTATGATTTCCTGCACCAGTTATGCGTTTTATCTGTATTTTTCAGTTCCTCATGTAAATAAGTCTTCTAATGTTACAGTAGAGCACACGTTTAGTGATCTGCCTCCTCATGAACTCTCTTACCGCCTTGCTATGCGTAACAATTCTTTTATCCGCATGTTACATTATTCACACCAGACCAGCAATGCCACTAATTGTTGGGTGTGTGGTCGACTCCCCCCTTTCCAGACCCCGAAGGGAGTTCTGCCACTCTTTCCTTATCCATTTTCACATAATGGTTCGTGTGGAGCATGGTCCACGTTAACGTCATCTTCAACAGATATGTCTTTTCTTAACAGTACATGTTTCCCAGACAAGCAAGGTCTTCCCCACAGAACAGGGTTAGATCTAGAAAACGAAGTTTACAATTTAGGTAATTATTCTTCGAATTTCATGGTCCTGAATGTTCAGTCTGATTCCACTCCAGACTTACCTGCTATTTCAGTACTACCAGTCAGAGGTGAATTATGTGTCCGAAATAATGGTTCCGTACATGTAGGACATAGCGATTGTACTACTATTGTCAAATATAGTGACAGTGGGAAATCTATTTTCAAAGCTTCACGTCATTCTTATTTTGTTTGTGGTCAGACTGCATATGTTCGTCTGCCCCTCGATTGGGAGGGAACCTGTTACATTGCCTTCCTACTGCCACCTGTTTTCCTAGCTCCATCTGATTATCACAGAAACACACATCTAGTACACATTAGACATAGAAGGGAGTCCCCCATTGTCGATTATACTGAAACTGCTCTAGAACAATATACAGATTTCAATAGAGGTTTCTTCTTCTTTATAGGCCCTATCCAGAACAGTAAGCTAATCCGTAGGTTAACCAGAACCCTTGAAGCTGTAGTAAATGAGACTGCCTCTGCCCTAGGTAATTTAACCGAAGAGCAATCTGCTATGAGATTTGTCGTTTTACAGAATCGTCTCGTCCTTGACGTCATATTGGCCGATAGGGGCGGGGCCTGTAGAGTCATCGGATCTAGTTGCTGCATTTTCATTCCAAATAACGCGCCGTCTGTTTATTCAGCTATAACCAGACTCCATAAAATTGCCCATCTGTTACACCAAGATCCAGGCACCTGGACATGGTCCGGTTGGTTCTGGAATATAATTTCCGCTTGGGGATGGAAAGTCTTGTCCTTTCTAGGTATTGCAGTAGCGATCATATTCAGCTGCTGCCTCTGTATACAATGTGGCCCTGCGATTTGCGGCATTTGTGCTACCTCTTGTATTCCTAGTCCCAAGCCCCGTTCTAAATCCCGTTCTAAGAAAATTCGAGACGAGCAAATGATACTGTATGAAATGATAGATGGTATCATGAATATTGATGTTTCCTGATGGAAACGTAGTGACAAGGAGGGAATGTGGAAAAGTAAATTTTGCCATGTTCTGTGTCCCTACGCGCCCTCCATCATATGTTATGTGTGCATGATTAATATGCATATGTATTCCCCATGTTCGATTAAAGACGCAATTACAGTTGTGTCCATCTCTAGTATGCCAGTTTCCAGTTCTCGTGAATACTACGAATATCAGGCCTATGTAAAGCTACGTTGCCACGTTTCTCAGTGTACACGTTATTCCATTGTAAAGTCCCCGTTTCTAGGCCTCAAAAGGGCCTGGACACCAGATTCAGCTCCTGTCTCCTGAGCCTCGCTGAGGAGCGATACAGCCCCCACCTGTGTTCCTGACCCTTCACTTACTTCCTGCCTTGCAGTGCCCGGTCCAGCCTGGCTCTGCCTCTGAGTCTGCCAAGAGTATGTTATGATTCCAGTTATCAGTCCAGCCCTCCTTCTCTGCATTCCTAAGCTACTGAATTGCATCAATAGTTAGCATCATAGTCTAGCCTTTGTGTCTCCATGTAAGAGAAATACTGCATTTAATGGTCATTTAATATTCCTCATCACGCACTACATGTAGAATAATGCATGCTCCAGTCTTAGAGTCTGTTCGCCTTTACCCCGATAACTTTTGGATTCTATCAACATGTTCTCTAAACATCAGATACTAGATACTGTTTAGGTACATGTCGCCCTGACTCTCCAGACTTCAGTCTCTGCTCCTAGCACAGAGTTCGTAGCCCCCAGCTTCTTCTAGTAACACGTCATTGCCAGTTTGCGCGCACCATTAGGTCAGAGGTCCCGGCTCCTTAGGTAGCCCCCTCCATGTTCCCGCCCCATTCATGACATATTCTGTTACGTTTGCATCACATGTCTATGTATACGCCTCTGTTACACCTACTTTCACCCTTATCTTTCGCGACTGCTATTGACCACACCCACTGCTCCGCCTATCGTATGTATTGTAATGCAACTGTTTTAGTATATATGATCGTGTATTGTTATTAAATGTTAGCGCGCTCATCCCAGATCCAGCCCCGGCAGCTGCCGGGCCACGCTAGTCCTGTCGGGCCCCCCCTGTCAGGCCCTGCCATCCTATTCCTGTGCAGGTTGTCCTGTTCCTGTCCTTTATGCTGTAATAAACCTGCAAACTCCTACTACCTCGAATCTTGACTCTTATTTATTGAGCTATCTGTTATTGCTATGCCTAGACAAAAATAGATCCGGTATTATTTATTTATATACCACAGTGGGATGCAAGGGATACAGGGGTAGTGAGTGGGGAAGTGTATGAATACTTTGGTATCCACTTTGAAAACGTAGTAATAATTAAGAAAAATATTTAACATATTTAAAGTTATACATTATTAATCTAAAAGTAAAAACACATGTAGAAGGTGACAAGTATTTCTTCAACATAGTAGAACAGGATCTTTTTTATAAATACTAAAAGAAAAGTTTTAATAATTTTATTTCAGTTTTAAAAACATGTTTATTTGCAAAAAAAGTATTAGAATTATTATTTTTATAATTAAAATATTTCAAAAATAAAATAAAACATAATTTATTTTTTATATTTATGTAAAAACATTTTAACTGTAGGATGAACATATATTTATACAATTAAAACATTTTCAAACAGTTTTCCATTGACGTCAACAGAGGAAATAGTCCTTTTTTATGTTTTATTTTTCTAGGTTGAGGTAAACCATACAGTGTCTGTTTCTACAGTCAGTGGAGCATTGTGGTCAAGATCAAAAGCAAGGAAGAACTGCAGTCAGGTAAGAACAATTTAATTTACTTTTTTAAACATATTGGTGCCTGATTTTATTGTAAGGCGAGATGGAGGGGAGTAGAAAGCAGGTATATATTCAAGAAATGTATGTTATTTGCGATTTAACCAGTTTTCTATCCCCAAACGTGGAACTAATATTATAATATTAGATAATTAGTTGATGTCAGTAGTGTAAAATGAATGTAATATTGTCAAGGTAGTCTGAAGCTCCTATTAATGGAAATTGATGAATATTTGCCAATAGTCTTTCAGCCATCTCTGTACTTGTTTTTGAAATATGAGGAATCAGATTACCTGGCAATAATTGTGCCATCCTCATTGCCTCAAAACGTTGATCTTTTTTTCAAAATTTCCAGGACATTATACAGATTGGGGTGAGTTTTTCCTATTGAGTTGTTTAATTAATTATGCCAACCCTGTATGGCATAATTGGTTTTTGCACCTCATTGTAAGCAGTTCAAGTAACAGTACCACCATTCTATAGGAAATCTTGGTTTACTTTTGTGATCCACCCTGCTTAGATGACCAATCCATGTATCTTCGAACTAATTTAGAAGTGGAGCCAACTTTTCCTTGTTTTGTGAAAATTATTCTGATTGTTTAATTGAAGTGTAGAAGCCATCTACAAACTCAGGAGATACAAAAGACAAAGGCTCTCTGCCGGTGAGGCTGCACCACAGTGTCACGCTAAGACCGTCTGACTGATTACAAGTCTTTCTCATGCAGATGGGTGGTCTTTTTGCCATTCCTATGACGGTGCCAGAAAAACAGGCACCGCAATGGAAAAGGCACAAATGTTCCAGCCCGGCATGGAAATTCTTGTAATTTCCCCAATATGGCTGAGTGCTATTTATTAACATTTTGTAGGTTTTGGATACTGCCTTAGCCGAACCGGCTCCATTAATACTCTATATTTTAAAAGGGAACTATCTTGATAACCCCTAATCTATCGTTATACCTATGCATATATTGTCCCAGTTGCAGATATTTATATTTTTGCACATCATGAATAAGGAATTCTATTGGATTCTAGGGGCTCAAACAACTTAATTCCTTTCACATCCCAAACATCAAAGACTTCAGATATGGCAATCATGCCCAATGTTTTCACTCAATTAGGAGTACTGTCCACAATGGGGTTTCCTCATCATTTCATCCTATGCTGGTTATGGCTCATCTCCGAGCTTGCAGCACCTCCTGTGTAGGGCCAGGGAGTCAACAATGTTACTCCATCCATACAAGTCCCTAACATCTTTGGGCATATTTTTCGACATGTGCTTTTTAAAGGCTTTTTTTTTAAAAATGATCACTAACAGTTTGTTCAGAAATCTGTTGAACATTGTTTCAGTATATTTTTGAGTTTGTTAAGTTAAATTATAAAGCTAGCCTCTTTGCCACGCTCACCAAAATCTTAAAAGATAAATGCGATCAAGTAGCAAGTAATGCTTTGAACAGCAGCTCTTTGAATTTTCTGCCGCTTCATGAGTAATTACCAGTTGGACAAATATTACTTATGACTATAGAGAAGTGCTGTCTCGGTTTAATATTTTTTCTAAATGTACTGCGGCCCCACAGTGAAATGACAACAATGTTTTTCTACATCTACAGCAAAACAACAGCGAAAAAGGACCCCTGTCTTTCTACTTTCATTGTGGTCATATGAAGAAGTGCTTCATTACCTTCGAAAATTTTTAGATGCCCTACAGAGAAGGACTGTGGCTTTTTTTCTAAATGTGTTGCAGTCTTACAGAGAAGCACTGTTGTTGCTTGTCTAAGTGCATTGCACGTATGCAGAGAAGTACCAGTACTGTATTATAAAGGTTCTAAAACACTACAGAGGAGTATGCAATGTTAGGAGTTGTGCAAAGCTGAAGGTTTGTTTGTATTAACCTTAGCAAACCTATATAGAGGTTAGGAACTCCAGAGAGATTGCAAATGTTTTTGCTTTGCCACTTCAGTTTGAAATGTCAGTGTTAGTCTTACAACTTATGCACCACAGATCGTTATGCAGCACTAACAAAATGGTTCTGTAGAACAGTCACTGCCAATGTGTGAAGAAAAGATCACCAAAAGGTAAAATTGCAGAGAGAAAAAGTGCATTTACAGCCTTGGTTGGATTTGATTAGAGTGAATCATATCTAGAACTGAGGTGAAATCATCTTGCTGTTTGAAAAAAAAACTTCACATAGGCGATGGTAAAATCAGAAACTATGAAAGTTTTGCTAAGAGCAAAAATCACGATGTTCACAAAACTGCAGTGGGGCAAAAATGAACAAAATGTATGCACCCCCTTACCTTATATCAGGGCCATTAAAGAAATTGCTGCTTGGAATATAAAGCCACATATAGGGTACTCCAGCTTATCTCACATAAAATAATAAATAAATAGTGAAAATAAGGATTCTAGAAGCAAGATAATTGTAAGCAAGTAATATGTGACAAGAAGATTTGTGCATATTTGTTGTGTAGCATTTTAGTGGTGATGAGTTCTGTTGCTTTTTGTGCATCTTTTTGATGCATTATTGCAATTAGATTTTGTTAGGTTGTACTGCTCTTGTGCTGCATTGTGTTTTCATTTTTTTGTTGTGATTTGTCATGTTATGTTTAAATTGTGTTGTTATGTTGCTTTTTATTTCCAATGGTGAAATGTTCTCTTGTTTACTTTGGTTATGTCAAGAAATGCTGCTACATCTTCAGCCAAAAGCAACACATGCCTTGAACGTTCCCTTGACAAGCAACCATTTGCCCCTATCTAATGAGGTAAAAAAGCCCTGGTCCAGCTCCACTAATATTTAAGACACCAGCCAGCCTAAACCTGTGCCAGAGACTATTTTAGCGTAGCATTCCCAGTGCTCACTTTATTTGAAAAGGCGGATGGAATCAGCAAAGTTTTAAAAAGCAAACACTTCAAGCATCTTCTTTTCTGACTGTGTTATGAATAATAATTTTAAACTTTTTTTTCCAAAACATGTCTCTTTTATTTTGCAGGCATTTGTTTTTGTTTTCTGTCTTTTGGATATAAAATGTATCTTTCTTTACTATACCTTGCTTTAAAGTGTTCTTATGCTTAAAGTTAACGTTCACTCTAAATATAACTACGAAATAAAAATATAAACCTATGTAATTCATATTAAGCGACATTTCCGTTAAAACAAGGTATATGATGCTTTGAGGTTTGGTGAATGCTGTCTTAAATCAAATTACAGCAGAAAATGTGTTCACACTGGCTTTCTTAAAGTGCTGTAACCCTGTACAGAAGTACAAACCTTTTTACCAGCCTCACGTTTTCCAAACGATCATTATCAAAATACATACTTTTATATGCGTAGGGGAGGTTTTCGGTCAACCCTCTTCCTCCATTTGTCTGGTCAGCTGTCATGCATGCTTTGCTCCAGCCCACCACTGCATCCAGCATGGGGTAAGTGGTATGCACACTTCAGCCATTGGTTTTATTCACAATGAGAAATGTAATTTTGCTTGTGCACATCCACATAAAAAGTAGTCCACTTCAGTGTCAGGGCTGGTGAGTCAATCTTTGCTTTCTTTTCACGTGTTTAATGTAATTTTGCAAAGAGTCATTCTTCATTTTGCATGGAACGTTCAAATGATGGCATTCGTATTACTTTTAAAAATGCAATGTTTATTGCATATGTTTGCAGACCTACTGTCTTCGCCGGTGCTTGTATACTGAATAATGTGTGACCTTTGTATAGGTGCTGTAGTCTAGTGGAGAACTGCCATTACTGTATTCCACGTAGTAACGCCTGCTTACAGAAAAATTCTAGTACTGTTTAATTTAAAGCGCCGAGACTCTGTGTATAAGGGCAAGGAGTGCTCTCGCTTTTAAAGGCAACGGGTGCAAGTAGATTAAGGTCGCTATTACCTGACCATTCCTTTCTTCACTGCCCGGACTCAAAGTTTAAGGACTGTAAAGGAAGTACTGAGATCAAGTCGGAGTTTATCTTGCGTCTTTGCATCCGAAACGCAGAAACATTCTTTCGTGCCTGCAGGTGTTACTCTGATTTTGTTGCCTGCGATAATAAAATGGGCCCAGGGGCACGTGGGCTGCTTTCAAAAGCTTCTCGGTGCGTTGTCGTGAGAGGTTTAATCGATACCATTGACTGAAGGCCCCAGCGGACGCGCCCTAAAGCGGAGCTCGCATCCTCTGGTAGCATCCGCACAGGTGACAGAATGCACTTAAGAGCACTCTCTTCCGTAGAGTACCCCCCCCCCCCCCTTTCACTGCGGACTCGGGCTGTTTTTTTCCCCGCTATAAAAAACAAGCATGTCTGACTCCCTGGGTCACCTGGGCGATAAGTTCTTGCTAGCGAGTCACTGAGTAACGGCTTTAATTAAGAGGAGGAAGAGGGTCCCACTTTCTCCTCACATATATGTTTCGTGTCATAGTTCTGGCGCATAATTAAATTCATTATTCACACCCTTCCCGGCTCAAAAAAAGTGAAGCGGAGAATAGAAGTGCGTAATTGCCTCGCCATATTATGAAAAGCTTGCGTTGGGATCGATAGCTGAGCGGCCTGTAAATCTGTCCCAGCGCCCCTCATGTCATTACGAAGCGATGGGATGGGGTGAGAGGAGGCTGCAAATGTACCGTGAACGTTACGCAAGAGTGCCCCGCTAACGTCCCAGGTCTGGCGCTCAGAACGCCAGGCGCTATCTCGGATGCAATAACACAAGTCGCCTGACGTGAAATGCACACTTCGCACTTTTTTTTTATAAAGAAAATACATCAAACGACTGCGGTGGTTCGTTGATACATCACAAGACTACAAAATGTATGTAGAGACTGCTAAATTAATTATAACCGTTCGATGGCATACCGAGGAAGCTGTAGGTCTAAAGTAAGCAGGGAAAATGACCGCCATTGCTCCCTGGTTGGGTAGTAAAAAAAAACCAGCCTTAAATGGAGAACAGAGGTCCGTTCGCACCATTGACTCAACAAACATAATCTGGACGGTCAGGAAGAGCCTGTAAGGGAAGACTTTAATGAGAGAAGTCAGTAGAAAGCCAGAGACACCCAGCCACACTGAGAGAAGGAAGTGATTAGGCTTACATCCTGAGATCAATTCTGAATTTGCTTCATTCATCTGTAAAATATACTGCTCGGACCACATTGACTAAACGGAACGGAACCAGGCTTTTCATTTGACACTACATTTGAGGAGATTGATGTTTGAACAGAGGTACACTGAAGACAAAATATGAAAAGCCACAACCTCAAATGATATCTCCATGCGCATAGCCCCAGGAGAAGACGGCCTCCCACTACAGTACTATAAGATCAACGACGAGAGGGTTGCCCGGTTGTGGTGTAAACTCTTCAAGAAGGAAATATGTGACCTGGGTGGGATGCTACTTAACCGTAACAAAGGCAGGATCTCTTTGATCCAGATGCTCTGAGATGTACCAGCTACAGACCCATTACGGTGATTCAATTGGATATGAAAATCCTAGCGATAGTCTTTGCAAACTGTTATTATGAGTCATGTACACCAGTCATAAGTGGGATTAATCCCTAATCACTCCTCCCTGTCACATTTGAGAATACTGACCCATATCCTCTGGCAAGTAAGGGATGAATGCGATGAGAAACTGGCTATTTCAGTAGACACCGAAAAGACATTTGATTGTGCAGAAAGGGGGTATATATTCCACGTGATGGAAAGGTGGGATTGGTGTCTGACTTCATTCAGAATATGAAATGGCTCTACAGAAAACACATAGCATCGGTGACCTGCAGGGGCCGAATATCCGAGTCTTTTACATTTCAAATGGGAACCAGATAAGGCTGCCTCCTTTCTCCACTATTATTTCTCTTCGCGTTTGAACTACTGGCTAGAACCTCCTACCAGAATGAGGGTATCCACTGCATAGATAGACTGGCTGGGGAGGAGAAGATTTTATTGCATGCAGACTTCCTAGTGACTTTGTTGACACCACGTACACCAATCCCAGCTCTCATGTCACAGATCTCGCTCCTCTACAGGCCCTCTGGATTTATAGTAAACTGTGGTGAGAGTGAAACACTACAGATGACTAACTGTATGATTATAGCCTCCTTGGGATCTGCATATTTCAGCTGGAAACCGCCTCACTTGAAATACCTAGGCACCCGAGTGAACAGCGGTCTGGAGCATATGGCAAGGAGTAATATCTCAATTGCTAGACAAACTGACTACAGATCTCCTGAACTGGACTAAAATGCAGTCCTCACTATTGGGACAAATCAGTAAAAGGTATGTGCCACCCTGATTTAATTGCATTTTTGCAGTGAGGCCTCTGGCACCACTGTCTGGGGATGTATGACGTTTCAACGCATGCTTTTACAACGCATGCCATTACGACGCAGGTTTTACAACGCAAGTCGTTACAACGACTTGCGTTGGGGGGGGCGCTTGATAGTGAATAGTTTAAGTTACTATTCCAACTCCAGTCCCCGTGGATAGTAGGGAAGGTGTTGGATAGTAATTAAACTATTCCCTATCCTAGAGCGCCCCCAGCGCAATGCGTTGTAATAACTTGCGTTGTAACAGTAGCGTCGTAATGGTAGTGCGTTGTAAAAGTTGCGTTGTAAAGGATGTTCCCCCTGTCTGGCCTCTTAAGATCCATGGAAAACAAATATATGGTCAGTGTCAGGGATGTGGCAAATCTTTCTTATGAGCTTCAAAATGTCATGACTGTAAGGAATCAGGGGCTTAAACCTTCCTTACAGAGAAGTGTACAGGATCATGTATCAACTGTCTACGGAAAGGTACATATTGTCCACATGTGGAGGTCTCCCCATTTTTTTGTACAGGAAAAGCAGCGCTGCAATCTGAAGTGGCTTTTCCTGTGGTACATGAAGATCCAGCAATCTAAACCAGACAGAACCCAAGTCCTCTATACTTTTAATGTGTCTAGCAGATATCTCACAAACATGGGAGGGGAGTTCACCACATATTTCATTGCCAGAAAGTAAATGGCTGCTGGGCACTATTCTGGATGTATTAAAGACTGTCCTGAATTTTGAGAACCCACTGACAGCTGAAATCATATGACTTTATGACACATCTGATGTCCCAGAAATCACACAGCACAGGAGAGTTCTCAACAACTATGGCCCTAGCAATGATATGAATCCTTAGATTATGGAAATGGCTTGGCAATGCTCTCCTGTGATACATAGTTGCTCGTGCTCCGTAACCACTCTCTGCGGCTTCACTCCTCTTACCAACCCAAAGCCATGTTTTCTGCTTGCATACTGAAAATTGATGAGCCAGTGGCATTCTGATATCTCCTCTGTGACAGACACCCATTAACAGAGCATGCATTCCCATGTCACAGACTGGCAGCGAAAAGGGGAGACAGTGACTGGGATGCAAGAGCACCACCAACATTTCACTATCTCCAACAGGTATTTGGATGTCTGGGAGAGACAGGGGATCACCATCAGCCAGAGCACGGACTTCGGAGCTCAGTGTGTCACTTCTCTGAAGTAAGGACATCTCAAGGAGTTTGGGGACCCCGGGCTAACCGTATTTTGGGGGCCCCTGTTCGAGACAGCTTTGAATTTATGATCTAATTACAGCTCTTTTATTCCCTCTTTGGCCAGGTCCCTGACACACTGATATGCATGCTGGTCCAAATTCTAAATGTGTTTAAATCTAATATTCAGGGATAGTGATATGTGTTTTCAATATTGCAATGCAGCAGCTCCCTATTACTATTGCAAAAATCTCTGTGACCCTCTTCCGTTTCGAATATGTGGTGTCCTGTTTTGATCTAAAAGAAACTTTTTTATTGATGTTGCATGGTACTGAAAAACAAATACAACATTTCTCTGCAAAATGTCTGTAATATATTCCCACACATTACTGGTATTAAACATACATTAAAGGAAAACAGTATTTAAAGCCATCTATGTTTAAGAATCATTCACGTTCATCGGGGCAGAACTGTCTGCGGAACAGAGCCGGCTCTAACAGAGGTCCCCTGAAATGCTAGGTCCCTGGGCAAACGCCCACTTTGCAAGTGCCTGGAAATTTCTGTGCTCTGAAGTACGTCAAGTGATAAAACTGAACATGTTTATTTCACTGCTGTCACATCAGAACAGTAAATAACTGGATTTCTAAACCTGTGTTCCCTCTGATGGCTTTGTACTAAAGCTGCATAAAACAAGCTCATAATGGATGTCAATTCCCTGAAATGCCAGGGACAGCGGAAGTGACATCACACGTCCTTTGACCTCCACTTTCACTCACTCATTCACACATACTTACACATACACACAAATTCACACGTGCATTCCCACACACAAACACCCTCTCACCCGTAAGCATGCACACAACATACATTTAAAAGTATTTTTTACTTACCTCAGCTGCCATGGAAGGGCACATCCCAGCTTATTGTACTCCATTGGTAATCTTTTATTACACTATTAGTCAATAATATATTTTATTTATTCACTATTAGTGTCAAAAATATTGACAGAAAATAAAAAGACTGGAGTCCCAACTACCCCTGTGTTCCTGGCACTGAAGTTGCCACCTCTGAGGCCAGGGGTCGCCAAAGTGCTAGGGGTAGCAACGGGCAAGCCAGGTATGGCAGCTGCGACCCCTAAATGATGTCCACGAAGCTCATTTGTAGCTCCCTTGCTTTCACGTTGAGCGTGTGTGTGTGTTTCCATGTAGGCAGACCATCTGAGGTGACAGCTGCATTTTTGTCCAACTTGCTGCACAGCCCTCTTCAGTCCCTTGTATGTACTCAGGCTAGGACTCTAAGAGCCTGAATTCACAGACAGGTGACCAGTGTGTGGCTCATTCAGGGAATATCGCACCTCTTGGGTCGAGTCTCAAGGTCTGAAAAAGTCCACCTTGACTTGCTCTCTAGCATCGCTCCCTACTGGTTTTTGTTACATAGACTACTAAATTATTCAGACGAGTAACACAAGCGCTGTTTACATCTCCGTAAATACACATGTAGGGCGAGATCAAGGAGAGGGGGGG
Source organism: Lissotriton helveticus (assembly GCF_964261635.1). Lineage (NCBI taxonomy): Eukaryota > Metazoa > Chordata > Amphibia > Caudata > Salamandridae > Lissotriton > Lissotriton helveticus. The sequence goes on from NC_136059.1 coordinate 1,766,397,616, forward strand.
AAGGCGGGAGAGAGGGGAGGGGGGGAGAGGGGTGAGAGAGAGAAAGAGAGACAGAGAGGGAGGGATAGATAGAGGGAGGGAGAGAGAAAGAGGAAGAGAGAGAGAGAGAGAGAGAGAGGGGAGAGAAGGAGGGAGAGCTGGAGAGAGAGGGAGCGAGAGGGAGAGAGAGGGAGATAGCCTTTGGGAATTGGGTAAACATTAGGAAGGGGCAAGAGGAAGAAACAAAGGAAAGGAACATTACTAATCAAGGATAAGTAGAGGACTACGTGAAGTGATGACCAAGAAAAAGACATTTATCTTGATCCATGTACAATGAAAATAATATAATCGAAGAGTTTCTTGCTGTTTTGGGGTTATTCATAGTTGACTTTAGTAACCAAGCAATGTTTTTCAATTAAAATAGACATTCGGTCTAGAATTAATAAAAACTCATATTTACACAAGTAGCCCGCATGGTTGTTATTAACTGAAAGTGAGTAAATGCAAGCTACAGCTCGGTACAAAATGTACCTTATTTTGATATAGGTATCCCTGACCTGTTTAGGTAAAATGGGGTTTTCCAGTAAAATACCTGAGTGCTGATCAGTATGGAGCCTGTTCATCAAGGTGTTGCTGTGACTTCACATAAAGTACTCCTGATTTACTTCTGACTTCCAGGAGTAAGCCATTAGTCGTAGTGGCTTATTTCTGGAAACCAGGAGTAAGCCAGGAGTACTAAAGAGAAAGTCACACCTCCTCAAAGGAACTTTTTTGTGAATTCGACCCAATCTGTTTAGCCCTCGTTTTCAGACTTTTGGCTACCCTTTTCTTAAATGGCTGATTGTGTCATACTAAAATGCCCCTGAAGTTCCCAGTAACTGTATAGGTGAATTACATTAGCCACAGTGCAGTCAGGCGTTTGACTATTATGGAAGCCATACTTGGTAATATGTTTCCTGGATTGGGAAAGCTTTCTGTTGCAGCAGTTTGAAACATCAAATATGTGCGAGACCGCCGTAAATCCCCTCATAAACGTACACATGCCTTTAAACTCTGCTTAGATAAAGTCCTCTGCCTTCTTTGAATAATGTGTTTGTCATCTCTTAGTTGTCATTTCCCCAAGGTTTCTAACACATTTAATTATACCACTTAGAAAGAATGTCCTTCAACTCTTAATGGAGAACTGAATGTAGATGCGCGTTTTAACTTATGATAAGTTTCCTCAATGTTCGCCTTGTCATTCAACCAGGTTGGCGCAGTGGTGCTCCAGCTACAACAATCAATGGTGCAGGGGTCCACCAGTTACAAAAATCAATGCATGAATTCCAGCTCAGTCTTTACATTTGCATATCACTCATTTGTGTGCTGGGGCCTAGATTTACAAACACTTTGAGTCGGGCTTGTGTTACTATTTTAAAGCAAACAAGATTAAGTATTGTGCTGGGATTTACGTTGATTTGCATTGAATTGTAACCCCAGGTAATGCAAAACTGCATAATGCACTGCTTTGCGTTACTTTGAACCAAGGGGTGTTCAATGGTTGCTGCATGGGCGTTCCCATACAATCACACATATGTTTTGGTGCATATCCCTATCTGCGAGGAATTGTAGACAGCAATTTGCACTAAAATCCTGTGCCTCCTCGAGGCAGGTGTAACAAGGAGAAATGTTTTTATTTCTCCTCGTTATTCGATGTTTGCATGTGTGCAGCATTGCACAGCACACATGCAAAATGAGAACCACCTTAAAGCATAGTTTTTGTACTGCAGGGGAATTATTCCAGTACAAAACCTATGCCTCCTACAACGCAGGCACCCGTGCACTATAGTGCAAAGGTGTATGTGTTGGCGTACGGAAGCCTAAAGTGTGCCAATGCAGGGAGAGAGCAGAACAGCGCCACATCTTAGTATAACTGATGCGTTTTGCTCTCTCCCTTTCACGCAAGGCAGCGCAGCAACTTTACTTGCTGGATTGTGTTGCGTTGGTTCTCTAATTGTGGGCCTGAATGTTTGAAATGGCTACTGAAATGTTGTAACAACTGGGGTATTAAAAAAAATTTCATATGAGGGGAATTTCCGTAGACAACAGCAAAAGCCCTAATGTTCTACACAGGAGTTTGCCCTTTCTTAGACATGAGTCTGACAGTCACTGACTGAAGCTGTGCCTTTCTAGCTTTCATGTCCAATAAGTGGTAACAAATATATTGTTTTCATCCTCAACAGTTCTTAAATGCATGTTGGTAGCAAAATTACCATTTTATTTTTGTAGATTTGGGTAAAATATAAAGTCATGTTTGAGTCTCATCTTTGCAATTAAAAAAAAAACTTCAGCAAACTCTATGATGTGAGAAGGTCGCACATTTTTGTTAACAAAAGAGGAACAGGTTTAGCAGCTGTTTACAGCAGAGTGCTGGTACAGCGAAGGGCCATTATGGGCAACTCTCTACCAGAGCCCCCAGTCAGCACAAGTCCTGCCCCACCAACCTCCTCTCCCATTTCGCCTGTGGTGTTATCTTTTCTTAAAGGCCTAGTGGAGCACCCCGATAAATTCATGAGCTCCAGCTCGTTCTGCCCAAGCATCAGCTCCTACCACATGCACAAATTAATTGTCTGCCCTGCCTCAGTCATACCTGCATGCTTACATTTGTTATTTATCTCACCCACCTTCCACGATTAATACAATCAAAGTTGGGCAACTTCGCCCTGCTTCACCGAAACGCAACTACCCTGCATTCACCCGCTTTTGTGGCCTCAAATCTTTCCCAAATGTGGTCTGTTTATTTCCATTTTAGGAGTCCCATCTCACCAATTGCCAGACTCCCTGTATACAAATAGGTAACACTTAATTTCCTTCAGTCCCTTTTCTCTTTCTTCTTGATGAATATGTGAAACAAGACTGAGAGGCCCCAACATCTTAAACCTATGTTTTGCAGCAAAAAGAGGCAGTGTGGTGCCTGTAGGCATTCCATTATCCACAGTGGTAGGAGGGGTTTTCAGGGTGTCCAAAAAATTTACACCCTCACATCTAATCGTAAAGTGTTACTTATATACTTCATATTGCATTTCGACAGTTTCAGTGCTCAAAAATACTTCTAAAATGTAATGGTATTCAATTTACCAGTCCCAGGAGGATGAATAGCTTAGTTTATCTTGCCGGGATATGAAACTTGTGACTTCTTGAACACAGATTGAAATCCTCTGTGGAAGTCCAGGGCTCGGAAAGGGAAAAATGAACAACCTACTCTGTTTTACTTCAACCAAGAATGTATTTGAAGAGTGTGAGCGAATCAGCCTTAAATTCCTTTTCTGAGCCGTTTGTTTGAGCTGGCTTTATGTCCATTTGAGGTATGTTGACATACTGTGCACACTGGTGAGACGACAGGCTTTTTTGTGCCGTCGGAGGGATCTGTTGAGTCTTTTCCGCTCGAGCACTGAAGCTACATCTCTCTGCAATCAATCCCTGTGATAGGCCGCAGGAAGGCGTCATCGGAGTGAGTATGAATTAAGCAGAGTGGAACAGATAGATTTCCACATACAACATGAAAATAAAACATAAGCCACTGACCCTTTCCTGTGGCTTAGTAATTAACCTAGTCCCTTAGTTGTCCTTCAGTAGTCTGTAGTCACAGTGCCATAGCAAGGAAATGTGGTTCTGTTTTGCAGCGGAGATGTTTGCCATGTGAATGATATTGAACAAATGCATTCGTTTAGAAGCTGCATTTCTTCAATCAGTTCAATTTTTTTACTTTTATGGAAAATATGTTGTTCCTTTTATAAACTCAGTGCCAAACCTTTAGCCAAGCACCTGTAATACAAATTACCTCATGGTTTTGTTGCCAAAGAGGTCTTACCATAACATCACTATTCCTTTTATGCATGCTGCCTAGCATGAACCTTTTTAGGTGTAGCGTAGAGACAGCTTTAGCCGTCTCCCCAGCTTTACAAGCATATGTACCTATGTAGCTCTGACTCTGCCCTCTTCAGCCAATGATCCGTTTAACTTTATTTAATCTAGTTAAAGAACTAGCAGGCTCTAAAACTACTGTTGAACCCCTTCCCTTGAGTGATGTCCAATGTGAAGAATTGGCTTGTTTTTTCACAAGTAAGATTGACACTATCTATTCGGACATCTTCAAACAACAGTTGGGTTTCGTTAAAAAGAATGTTGAGTCGGGCTTTAATGATGCGGACTTTCCACTCCAGCCTGACCTGACATATGAGCCACTAACCTTCTGGCCTGAGAGGAATGTTCATGGCCTTCAAGAGATACTTGGGAAACTGAAATCAGGTTCCCCAGCTGATCCTCTTCCTATTTCTGTTCTCAAACTTCTTGACATGCAGCATCTCTCTGTGATCTGCAAGGCACTAAACCAATCCCTAGCCACGGCCACTGTCCCCACCATATGGAAACACTCTAAGGTCTCACCTTTGTTGAAAAAACCAACGGGCGACCCAAAAATTCTGGCCAATTTTCGACCCATCTCCCTCCTCCCTGCCTTCTCCAAATTATTGGAGAAGCATGTTCATAGCCATCTCGCTCATTACACAGAAGCCAATGACATTTTCCATCCTTCGCAGTCAGGCTTTCGTCCTGGCTTTTCGACAGAAACTACATTACTGGGGGTATAAGAACACTTGCGCCACTTAGTAGACAAAGGGGATTCAGCTGCGCTGATCTTACTTGATCTCAGCGCAGCGTTCGATACCATCTCCCATAGTATTCTGTTAAAATCCCTCTCAGCCATGGGTGTGAGGGGCAAGGCCTTAGACTGGATTGCTTCATTTTTGACCCAAAGAACATTCCACATAACTTCAAACACTGGGTCCTCTAACATCCATCTGTCTCCGTATGGAGTGCCCCAGGGCTCGGTGCTTAGTCCTTTGCTTTTTAATCTGTATGTGGCCCCACTTGCGCAGATCGCCGAATCTGAAGGCCTGACCATGTTCACTTATGTGGATGATTCGCAAATCATCTTTTCTCTTTCAAACTTAGATCAGAATTCTCCATCTCCTCTGCAGGCAGGGCTCAGCAAAATTGCAACATGGATGAAGGAAAACCTGTTGAAGCTCAATGGTGACAAAACGGAGGTTTTAATCCTTGGCCCAAATCCGGACTTGTGGAATATTAGGCACTGGCCTCCTGAAATGGGTTCTCTTCCCACGCCATCTGACCAAGTGCAAAACTTGGGCATCATCATTGACAAAGGCCTCACCATGCAGCCACAGGTTAGTAAGCTTACAGCCACGTGTTTCACCATCTTGAGATGGCTAAAAAAAATTATATGGATGTTGCCCGACGATACGCAAAAGTCTGTAGTCAATGCCCTCATCACTTCACGGCTTGACTACGGAAACGTCCTTTGCTTAGGGTCCTCACTAGCTGTTATGAGACGTCTCCAGCTAGTGTAAAACGCCGCAGCTAGACTGCTGTGCAAGTGTCACAGGAGAGATCGAATGTCAGGGCATCTCAGGGCTTTGTACTGGTTCAGAGTCGAAAATAGAGTTAAGTTCAAGACCCTGAGTTTCATGCACAAAATTAAATTCGGCTCTGCCCCAAAATATCTAAAATCCTTGGTGCATGCCTACCTCCCTGCACGCTGTTTGAGATCCTCATCGCAGGGCCTTTTCAGCGTGCCTAAAGTCCGTTTATCCAAGATGGGTGGTAGGTCTTTTTCACTCCTAGGACCAAAGTTGTGGAATTCCCTTCCCCTCAACTTGCGCACAGAAACAAACTATGTCCAGTTTCGTAAAGCCATTAAGACCTGGCTGTTCAATCAGTAATTTGTACCTGCCTACCCTCTGAACTTTATATCTGTTCAACAGCTATCTATTTTTCAGCACCGGGAAACCCTTTTTGGGTAGCTGTCGCTCTTTAAAAGCTCAATAAATAAATAAATATAATAAATAAATTCATATTTTGAGTCTGCCCACCAGAGCCTCCACCATAGCGTAAGGGGTCAGCGCACTACAACCATTGGCTCTCCTGCACTGTGAAGGATGACAATTTTTACAAATTGCATGTGAACATCTATGAAAAGTATTGCTCTTCAGTGGTTGGGGTGGTTTGCAATTCACTCATTTCTTTTTTCTATTCGCTGTTTTTTTTTAAACATATTTTTCTCTGCAATAATGTGCTTGCCATTTTTACTTTTTTCATTTTAAACATTTAATTTAGATTTTATATATTTGCAAAAAAAGGTTGAAGAAAAACCAAGCTTGTCAAGAAGAGACCCATGGAATTTGCTAATGTTTGCTTCATTAATCAATAAATCTGATGTAATTGCTGGTGGCTGGCTCATTTTAGCTTCTGCTGATGACTTGCAGGTATGGTTTCTGTCTTCACGTAATTGGGGTTTTTAACAGCTCCTAAAGCTCAGACCTCTCCCATGCTCAAACACCATTGGTGACTAGATCTTCACTTGCCAGACAAAATGTGACAGACATTGAATAGTGTCTGTTTACTGAAAGAAATACTCTGGGCTGAACCTGGATGATTTGCAGATCACTGCAGTTCACTAATGACTTACTGGCTCCTCAACTTTGCTTAACCCTGAATGTTTAAAAAACATAACTTATTGGGTTGGTCAGTCTTGACCAAACCTAATCAACAAAGAGAGCACGGTCCTGCCAACAGACTGAACTAGCCCCTTTCATTGAACCCATTGAGGTACCAGTCATCCAGATCTTTCTTCACATTCCCCTTTAGGCTGCTCTGGCCTCCCCATTTTTTACAACCTTGTGCTGATCTGCCAGAACCTCCTCAAGAGAGAATGGTTCCCAATCCACTCACCAAGGTATCAATGCTGAGATAAACTATGGTGTTATGTTATACCAAGGTACGCTATTTTGAGACTTTTAATTAAATACTTAATAGGCTCAGTTAGAGCATCAGCTTATTAATCATTAGACCAAGGGTGGAATCTTGTACTAAGTCTGCTCCTGCACACAGGCACAGAACTGATCAGTACACTTATTTTGAACTAACTTCAGCAGTTTATAATGAATGTGGTGAATCTGCGACTTAGAAGACGAGCTGTAGACTACACAGCTTGGGAACATGGAGCAGTGGATCCTTCTCCGTATTTCTTAGCGGTTCTGAGCTGTGAATTAACTAGGTGAACTCTAGCAAATCAGTGTACCTTTGTGTGCTATCACAGGCATTGTGCGGTGTGGGACTAGTCTATGTTTTTAATTACTACCAAGAATTTGATCAATCATGCAAATTAGGATGGCAAATCCTCCACTTTAATTTCCTGTATCCTACTTTAAATAGGAGGGGCACTTAGGCATTACATTAAATGGGGGAGTGACTGCAATTCTTAGTAGCACACAGGCAAGGAATAGTGAGTACCAGCACTTTTTAGTATGAAAGAGAGATCTCCAGCACTTCTCAGTGGGGGGTGCACTCAGTGGTGTCTCTAGAAGAGAATATTATGGGGAGCACACATTGCGCCTGGTGAGGCCACCTATAAAGGTGAATTGGAAAGTGTGTGTTTACATGATGTATGTGTGTGTGTGAATATATATATATATATTTTAACCTTGTATTTCACAGAAAATTGGTCTAACTGTGAATTATTTCCCATACTTCACAGTGCATTTCTAGGGTATTTAGATTTTTCAAACAAATAAAATTGTTGGACCATTATTCAGCACTCCTGCCCAGCTCACCCTTGTAAACCGAACCTTGAGCCTATCATCTCCCAATTAATCTTCCCCAATGTGTGAAAATAATACATATTGCTGCATAAAACACTTTTTAAATATTAGCACATTAACTCCTATAAAGCACACATTTCTCAAAACATTGCAGACATATCTGTAGTCTCAGGCAAACAATGAACACTAAACAGATCACATTTGTAAATGTGATAGATCTTTCTAAAGAGTACTAAAATCAACAAATTGATCAGTTAATATAATAATATATCACGAGTAAGAGGTATAATATGGTCCTCTATTGCCATCTTGGCATTAAGGTAACATCTACACAAACTACTCATCCTTTGGCCTCAACGTTTGTAAATACCAGGACCCCTCAATGACAATATAGTCCCATATTATACAGTTACCAGATATATATATATTATACATATATATGCTTAAATCTATGTATCGCTGTCGATATACACACACACATATATATATATTTATTTATGTTATATATATCTGTGTAGATATATTGCCAAAAAAAAAAAGCAAAGGTTAAAAGGTTAAAGCTTAGTTATAGTTATGAAAACATTATGTATTCCTTCTATAAAAAAACAACTTAAACTACATACTATAACTTGCACCTTCTCCACGCTTTGCTTATACCTTTACTTACTTCACTTATACCATGCTAAATGATGGCATTCCTAACAACATTCATGACATGACTAATGAAATCATTGATGAGAACACTGTGCATGGTAGAGTGCCGAGTTATAGGTATTATAGTGTGGCTAGTGAGTTTACAACTCTATGTACGGATATCTGTGATTTATAGGACATTTCGGATGGGATACAAGTTATAACTGTAAGTTATAACTATAACTTTAGAATTTCTATGGTTTGTGTAGTTTATATTGTTTTGTATAGAAAGAATAAATAATGTTTTCATGACTATAACTAAATGTTAACCTTTGTTTTTTAATTGAATTTCAAAGATTTTTTTTATTATGTTACAAATGTGTTTCAAATCGTAGACTGGAGTGTTGTCAAGTGGAGAGTGGAAAGAAATACAAAAAAATGAAGATGTACAAAATTAAAAATACACAGCAGTACACAATATTTCTCCTTAAAACTCAGGACAAAGACTAGTGGTCTGATTTAGATATTGGCGGACAGGTTACTCTGTAACAACCAGGATTTCCGCCGAAATCTAAATCCCTTAATATCCTATGGGATTTAGATTTCGGCAGATGAGACATCCGTCCCCATAGTGACATAGTAACTGTTCTGCCTATATCTAAATCTGGCCCTAAGTGTGGTCAAAACAATATTTGGCCCTTACAAAGTTAAAAGGTAGCCATATTGTTAAGACCACACTTAGTCTGTGGTCTGGGTTTTAAGGAGAAATATGCTGTAGTACAGTGTTTTTTAAATTTGTAACATTTAATTTTTTTTACATTTCTGTAAGTACCACAGTACTTTCTAGGTAGTTACGCAGTACTTCATAAACCTTTATTAAAATACATAAAGTAATAAAACTACTTTTCTCTATGTTTACAGACTTAGTTAAGTTGACTCATAACTTCAAAACCCAGAACGCAGACTAAGGGCCTGATTACAACTTCGGCGGTGTGGCAGCGGGGCGCCACACCAGTACCCTGCAGCCGCACCGTTAATGTCGACTGCCAACCACCCCCCAGATTAGGAGTTACCTCCTGGTCTGGGGGGCAGTCCTGTGGTGGCGCAATTCTAAGGCTCATAAGTGAGCCTTGAAAAAGCAGCGCTGAGGGACCACCAAACTCTGTTCCTGCACAGCATGGACTGTGCAGTCAATACCTTGCAGGAACAGGGGGTGCATTGAAAGGATGACGATGCTATATGGTTGTGAAAGCAAGATCCTTTATTATGATCTAGACAACAGCTCTCCCGGCAGCAACTGCCGTCCGGGAGTTCCAGGCATCAGAACACAGGAGACTCCACGAGCGTCATGGTGCTCGTGGAGAAACCTGTGTACTCTCCTCTAAACTTTCCTAATACTTCTACTCTTTTGCCTCCATATGCAAACATTTTGATAAAAGATTTTGATAGTAGAATATTATCTAACATGTCTAAATCCTTAACATTAACTATGGAAAATGGAGAACCCGAATCTGCTAGAAATTTGATCAATACGCCATTCACATTAATGGAACAAACAGGGGATTTTCGTCTTCGAGATCCATCCATAGTCGCTATCTCAACAACACCATCAGCATTCATGGGAGAAGAAGACAACATTAACAATTCATAATGCTCGTCCTCTTCATCTACATGTAAGCGTTCATCAATACTTTTCACCATTTGTGAAGAACCTTTCTGCACTCCGGTTGCTTTACACATACGTGCTAGATGACCCTTCTTGCCACATTTAAAACAAGATTGATTAATTGCGAAGCAAAATTTGAAATTTCCTAAATGAGATCTACTCTCACATCGATAACAGGATAATCCTTGCGCATCATTCCTAGGCTTGTTGGAACTGGAAAACGAAGGAACTTGAGAACGATTCGGGTTTGGTGTCCTTCGTTCTGGAATTCTGACTGCTGCTTTGGTGCTGATGGCACTGATGTCAGAAGATTCTGTTGGAGTTGCCAGAGGTGATGCAGGAGTACTCATTTCTTTTAAGCAATATTGGGAATGCTCAACAGATTTGGCCAGAGTCAAAGCAGTTTCTAGATCAGGGTCGCCAGACGATAAGAGTTTTTCACGCACTTTTCTATCATGAGTGCGTTCAATGAGCTGATCCCTAATGATTTCATCTCTGAATTCTCTGTAGTTGCAGTTAACTGCTAGAATCCTTAAGGCTGCAACGAAATCATCTATGGACTCTCCGGGTAATTGTGCACGTTGCAAAAACTTGTGACGTTCCAACACAGTGTTCCGTTTAGGACTAAATCTTTTGTCCAATGTCTTGACTAGAGAAGCATATTCGTCTAATATTTGCGCATCGCCATCATCACTTGAAATGGATATTCTCACTTCTTCGAGAGGTAATGTTTCCAGAATGGACCTTCCTTCAGGTCCCAAATTATAGACTAATAGGGCCTTCTTCTTTTTTGATGTGAAGGTATCACCATCGATGGCTTCAATGTATGCGTCAAATGTAGCTTTCCACTGTTTCCAGGGCATGGGAGGAGGACCTGGAGATTGCAAAAAGGGAGGTGGCGAGGCTACTTTTTCCATTTGCGTGGGGAGCTGCTGCCTCAAAACCAAACAAAGTAACTCAAGTCTATTAAGTCTACTAAATACTTAAGGTATTTAGTGATTTATCTTGTGAGAATGCCTGCTGTGCAATTGTTTTCTTTTTTTTAAGAACTGCAGAAATGTTTTTTTTTTTTTGTTGTTTTCCCTTGTTAAGTGCTAAATAATGACGTCATGATGCAAGCTGTAATACGAGTTGGAGTCCGCTTTGCTTTGTTGAGACAATGTGCACCACAGAAGGGATTACAGGCTGGCAGAAATGATGCGCGTCACAATGCGCTTTGTGTTGCCATGGTAGCGCACGTCAAGGGAAAGACGCATCAAATTGAGAATGTCCAGCAGCAACGCTCGCGCTGAGCATTCAGAAGCAGCGCTCGCGCTTATCTTTTCACTACGCGTCAAATAAAGAATGTCCAGAAGCAGCGCTTGCGCTGGGCTTCAGAAGCAGCGCTCGCGCTAATCCTTCTAAACAGCGGTAATGCGCTTTAAGTTAAATTAGTTAAATTGAAGGTGACAGCACAGCAGGGTCAAAGACTCACGTCCCAATGGTGATACCGGCTTGAGGTCGTTCCGCTTAAAATTCTTTTCTTCTGCTTTCACTCTCGCTTGACGTCGCGGTTGCTCCGTCTTCCTTAATTGAGTTACAGGCAACTCTTGAGAGAGTTGAAGTACTGGACCATCGTCGCCAGTGAAAGGATGACGATGCTATATGGTTGTGAAAGCAAGATCCTTTATTATGATCTAGACAACAGCTCTCCCGGCAGCAACTGCCGTCCAGGAGTTCCAGGCATCAGAACACAGGAGACTCCACGAGCGTCATGGTGCTCGTGGAGAAACCTGTGTACTTAAAGAAACAGTGTATACAGAACAGTACATCCCCACATGCATCCACACAGAGGGCACATGCATCCCCATGCCCTGAGGGAACAGGGCTCCCTGTAGGGCCCCCTTAGTTTCCTCACCGCCACATTTTTCATGGTGGGCTCACCGTCACAAAAACTGTGGCGGTGAGGAAACTCGTAATATGCTTGGCAATACCTCAGCGGCACTGCCAGTATATTGTGAGCCTCAGACCGTCGAGCCACCACCAAGGGATCAGTGATTCCCAGTGTCCCAACCACCAGAATCATAATATGATGGTCAGACTGCCACTGCTGCGCCGCCCTGGGTTTGGAGCTCCACGGACCTCCAAACCCGGGATTAGGCCCTAAGGGCCCGATGTAGGTCGGTCGGTAACGGCCGAAAATCGGTATTTTCGGCCGTTTCCGACCGGTATTCAGTAATCGGTATGTAGGGACACATTATTTTACAGATTCGGTAAATTTACCGATCGGTAAATGTACCGAATCTGTAAAATACCGATTCGGTATTTATACCTATTCGGTATTATTGATATGTAGGTGGGACTCTTCTGAGTCCCACAAGCCTTACAGAATCGGTATTTTACCATGAAATCCAACTTCATGGTAAAAAACCGATTCCGGTGTGCATGCACACCTGTGCCATATGACAGGCAGACCTGCCCTTAGGGCAGGTATGCCTGCCACATGGCCCCCGAATCTTTTTTGGGGGTGCTAGAGGGTGTCAAAGTGACACCCCCTGCACCCTTGTGTCAATCGGTATTTACCGATTCGGTAAATACCGACCGGTAATGGCCCATTCATTCCTATGGGCTTCAAAGCCCATAGGAATGAATGGGCCATTACCGGTCGGTATTTACCGAATCGGTAAATACCGATTTTTACCGATTCGGTAGCAGGAACATCTGGATGTTCCTACATCTCAACCCCTTAGATTTACCGATTTTTAATTACCGAATCGGTATGATTCGGTAATTTAAAATCGGTAAATCTATTTTACCTACATCTGGGCCTAAGTGTGGTGAAAACAATATGGTTGTCTTTTAATTTTCTAAGGGTGTTCATTACCCAATCATATACTGTTTTGTTATTGCCATGTACCACGGTATACCATGAAATTACCTCAGTATCCTGCGGTCCAAATGTCCTTAAATTCTTGTCTCTCATAACTTAAAAACTACTGAACACATTTAGATCAAATACCAAAAAGGATCTTTTCCACACCATAATCTACACTCATTCCAAATTTCATCTAAATCTGTTTAGCTATTTTGTCTCTACATCTGATACAAAAGTCTATGAAAAATGCATTAGGGGAAAATGGTGTTTCGGAATCCCCACTTTTTTCTTTGCAGCCCCTTAACTAATCACAACAAAACTTTATATCACCGGCCAATGTATAAAAAGGAATAGGTCTTCAAAGTTTAATGGATATTTGACAAACTGTGGCAAAGTTATTAGCAAGCAAACATCAGAGGAATTCCTCTTTCTGGGAATGCTAACTATAACTGTAGAGTGGCTACCCCCACTCAGTATCCTCATATATATATATATATATATTGCAGTACAAATTGCCCTTGAGCAGCGGGAGGGCACTCGACAGCGTTCTCATCATTATCAGCCTCGCTGCAGCTCGCTTCTCTGCGCCCTGTAATGGTTGTGCAAAGCCGACGCGTTTCGAGGCATTGCGCCTCTTCTTCTTGGGCAGACACACCAAACACTGCGGGGCTCACCATTCAATTTCTTTTATTCATATCATTACACTTAGTAGTGGGCGTGGCCACAGCGACCCGCCGGGATTTCTGGGACTTGTAGTCATCATGGTGAGTAACATTCACATCCTTAAGTAGGTGCAGTGCTTGAAAGTCAAATTAAGTCCGTGTATTTTCCTTGGTAGGATGGGTTCCAGAGAAACAGGCTTGATTAGTGCAAGAGAGCGCTGTGCTTCGTGGCTTGGAAAGGTTCCATTCCACAGCTTCTTCTTTTTCTGGTCTGAAAAATGGTCTGAAAACGGTGCTCATCCCCACGGCAGGAGCAGCCGTGAAAATTGATTGCAGTACAAATTGCCCTTGAGCAGCGGGAGGGCACTCGACAGCGTTCTCATCATTATCAGCCTCGCTGCAGCTCGCTTCTCTGCGCCCTGTAATGGTTGTGCAAAGCCGACGCGTTTCGAGGCATTGCGCCTCTTCTTCTTGGGCAGACACACCAAACACTGCGGGGCTCACCATTCAATTTCTTTTATTCATATCATTACACGTAGTAGTGGGCGTGGCCACAGCGACCCGCCGGGATTTCTGGGACTTGTAGTCATCATGGTGAGTAACATTCACATCCTTAAGTAGGTGCAGTGCTTGAAAGTCAAATTAAGTCCGTGTATTTTCCTTGGTAGGATGGGTTCCAGAGAAACAGGCTTGATTAGTGCAAGAGAGCGCTGTGCTTCGTGGCTTGGAAAGGTTCCATTCCACAGCTTCTTCTTTTTCTGGTCTGAAAAATGGTCTGAAAACGGTGCTCATCCCCACGGCAGGAGCAGCCGTGAAAATTGATTGCAGTACAAATTGCCCTTGAGCAGCGGGAGGGCACTCGACAGCGTTCTCATCATTATCAGCCTCGCTGCAGCTCGCTTCTCTGCGCCCTGTAATGGTTGTGCAAAGCCGACGCGTTTCGAGGCATTGCGCCTCTTCTTCTTGGGCAGACACACCAAACACTGCGGGGCTCACCATTCAATTTCTTTTATTCATATCATTACACTTAGTAGTGGGCGTGGCCACAGCGACCCGCCGGGATTTCTGGGACTTGTAGTCATCATGGTGAGTAACATTCACATCCTTAAGTAGGTGCAGTGCTTGAAAGTCAAATTAAGTCCGTGTATTTTCCTTGGTAGGATGGGTTCCAGAGAAACAGGCTTGATTAGTGCAAGAGAGCGCTGTGCTTCGTGGCTTGGAAAGGTTCCATTCCACAGCTTCTTCTTTTTCTGGTCTGAAAAATGGTCTGAAAACGGGGCTCATCCCCACGGCAGGAGCAGCCGTGAAAATTGATTGCAGTACAAATTGCCCTTGAGCAGCGGGAGGGCACTCGACAGCGTTCTCATCATTATCAGCCTCGCTGCAGCTCGCTTCTCTGCGCCCTGTAATGGTTGTGCAAAGCCGACGCGTTTCGAGGCATTGCGCCTCTTCTTCTTGGGCAGACACACCAAACACTGCAGGGCTCACCATTCAATTTCTTTTATTCATATCATTACACTTAGTAGTGGGCGTGGCCACAGCGACCCGCCGGGATTTCTGGGACTTGTAGTCAAATTAAGTCCGTGTATTTTCCTTGGTAATTTGACTTTCAAGCACTGCACCTACTTAAGGATGTGAATGTTACTCACCATGATGACTACAAGTCCCAGAAATCCCGGCGGGTCGCTGTGGCCACGCCCACTACTAAGTGTAATGATATGAATAAAAGAAATTGAATGGTGAGCCCCGCAGTGTTTGGTGTGTCTGCCCAAGAAGAAGAGGCGCAATGCCTCGAAACGCGTCGGCTTTGCACAACCATTACAGGGCGCAGAGAAGCGAGCTGCAGCGAGGCTGATAATGATGAGAACGCTGTCGAGTGCCCTCCCGCTGCTCAAGGGCAATTTGTACTGCAATCAATTTTCACGGCTGCTCCTGCCGTGGGGATGAGCACCGTTTTCAGACCATTTTTCAGACCAGAAAAAGAAGAAGCTGTGGAATGGAACCTTTCCAAGCCACGAAGCACAGCGCTCTCTTGCACTAATCAAGCCTGTTTCTCTGGAACCCATCCTACCAAGGAAAATACACGGACTTAATTTGACTTTCAAGCACTGCACCTACTTAAGGATGTGAATGTTACTCACCATGATGACTACAAGTCCCAGAAATCCCGGCGGGTCGCTGTGGCCACGCCCACTACTAAGTGTAATGATATGAATAAAAGAAATTGAATGGTGAGCCCCGCAGTGTTTGGTGTGTCTGCCCAAGAAGAAGAGGCGCAATGCCTCGAAACGCGCCGGCTTTGCACAACCATTACAGGGCGCAGAGAAGCGAGCTGCAGCGAGGCTGATAATGATGAGAACGCTGTTGAGTGCCCTCCCGCTGCTCAAGGGCAATTTGTACTGCAATCAATTTTCACGGCTGCTCCTGCCGTGGGGATGAGCACCGTTTTCAGACCATTTTTCAGACCAGAAAAAGAAGAAGCTGTGGAATGGAACCTTTCCAAGCCACGAAGCACAGCGCTCTCTTGCACTAATCAAGCCTGTTTCTCTGGAACCCATCCTACCAAGGAAAATACACGGACTTAATTTGACTTTCAAGCACTGCACCTACTTAAGGATGTGAATGTTACTCACCATGATGACTACAAGTCCCAGAAATCCCGGCGGGTCGCTGTGGCCACGCCCACTACTAAGTGTAATGATATGAATAAAAGAAATTGAATGGTGAGCCCCGCAGTGTTTGGTGTGTCTGCCCAAGAAGAAGAGGCGCAATGCCTCGAAACGCGTCGGCTTTGCACAACCATTACAGGGCGCAGAGAAGCGAGCTGCAGCGAGGCTGATAATGATGAGAACGCTGTTGAGTGCCCTCCCGCTGCTCAAGGGCAATTTGTACTGCAATCAATTTTCACGGCTGCTCCTGCCGTGGGGATGAGCACCGTTTTCAGACCATTTTTCAGACCAGAAAAAGAAGAAGCTGTGGAATGGAACCTTTCCAAGCCACGAAGCACAGCGCTCTCTTGCACTAATCAAGCCTGTTTCTCTGGAACCCATCCTACCAAGGAAAATACACGGACTTAATTTGACTTTCAAGCACTGCACCTACTTAAGGATGTGAATGTTACTCACCATGATGACTACAAGTCCCAGAAATCCCGGCGGGTCGCTGTGGCCACGCCCACTACTAAGTGTAATGATATGAATAAAAGAAATTGAATGGTGAGCCCCGCAGTGTTTGGTGTGTCTGCCCAAGAAGAAGAGGCGCAATGCCTCGAAACGCGTCGGCTTTGCACAACCATTACAGGGCGCAGAGAAGCGAGCTGCAGCGAGGCTGATAATGATGAGAACGCTGTCGAGTGCCCTCCCGCTGCTCAAGGGCAATTTGTACTGCAATCAATTTTCACGGCTGCTCCTGCCGTGGGGATGAGCACCGTTTTCAGACCATTTTTCAGACCAGAAAAAGAAGAAGCTGTGGAATGGAACCTTTCCAAGCCACGAAGCACAGCGCTCTCTTGCACTAATCAAGCCTGTTTCTCTGGAACCCATCCTACCAAGGAAAATACACGGACTTAATTTGACTTTCAAGCACTGCACCTACTTAAGGATGTGAATGTTACTCACCATGATGACTACAAGTCCCAGAAATCCCGGCGGGTCGCTGTGGCCACGCCCACTACTAAGTGTAATGATATGAATAAAAGAAATTGAATGGTGAGCCCCGCAGTGTTTGGTGTGTCTGCCCAAGAAGAAGAGGCGCAATGCCTCGAAACGCGTCGGCTTTGCACAACCATTACAGGGCGCAGAGAAGCGAGCTGCAGCGAGGCTGATAATGATGAGAACGCTGTCGAGTGCCCTCCCGCTGCTCAAGGGCAATTTGTACTGCAATCAATTTTCACGGCTGCTCCTGCCGTGGGGATGAGCACCGTTTTCAGACCATTTTTCAGACCAGAAAAAGAAGAAGCTGTGGAATGGAACCTTTCCAAGCCACGAAGCACAGCGCTCTCTTGCACTAATCAAGCCTGTTTCTCTGGAACCCATCCTACCAAGGAAAATACACGGACTTAATTTGACTTTCAAGCACTGCACCTACTTAAGGATGTGAATGTTACTCACCATGATGACTACAAGTCCCAGAAATCCCGGCGGGTCGCTGTGGCCACGCCCACTACTAAGTGTAATGATATGAATAAAAGAAATTGAATGGTGAGCCCCGCAGTGTTTGGTGTGTCTGCCCAAGAAGAAGAGGCGCAATGCCTCGAAACGCGTCGGCTTTGCACAACCATTACAGGGCGCAGAGAAGCGAGCTGCAGCGAGGCTGATAATGATGAGAACGCTGTCGAGTGCCCTCCCGCTGCTCAAGGGCAATTTGTACTGCAAGATATATATACATATATATATATATATATATATATATATATGAGAAACAACTCGCCCTTTGCATTAGGAAGGTTGCCTTCCTAATGCAAAGGGCGAGTTGTTTCTCATATATATATATATATATATATATATATATATATATATATATATATATATATATATATATATATATATATATATAAAAAGTTGGAGTAAAAAATTATAAGCAAACAACATAGCATAATTTCCTAGCAGTGGTTTACACATGTTTTCCCTATTGCGAGAATGTGCCTTACACACATTTATTATTGATAGAAATTGTGACCTTGTTGTCTGTAAATTTAGTCCCAGGTTCACTCAACTCAGAACACTCTGGCATGCACACTCTAGACAGAAGGCCTTCTTTAATGCACTAAGGCCATTTTGCCGACAGTACTAAGATATGGAGGTGGGTGATTCCAACAAGCCTGGCGAATGGGTACTCACTAAGTGCTCTCTTTAGCATAGAGATATTAGTAATAGATAGGAGTAATGTTTGTAACATTATGAACAATTAGTAAGGTTGTATTGCTTGTGATTTTCGCCATTCTAATAATGCTTATTAAAACGATGTGTCTTATCTTTTTAGTAATCGCAGTTCAAGTTTTAATTACAAAGATTTGAGCATTTCAGTACACATTTAAAAATGCAATACTGTATCTTTTCTTTTTGACAATTTTGGGCATGCAAAAGCCACAAACAAAAGAGTACATTTGTTTTCACAAATTGCCTGGGAATTTTAGAGTCATGTCAGAGGTTATTGACAACATCTATAACTCTGTATGTGTAGGAGTTCAGTAATGTGAGCTAGCCTAACAGACCAACATTTACTGATTATATAATAAGACTTTGTCTCTGTATTATGAAGTTTTGTTGTTCTAAATAGACAGTCCTAGTAGATCGGTAGGAATCGTATAACACTGACACCCCTCTACAGAAGCCAGGGGGCGCAATACTTTTAATGGAGGAGTTAAAGAGCTTCTCACTAGGGTACTCTTGGATGGTGGGTACCTGCGCTTCTACATTTCCACTTCAGGCTCTGTCTTTAAGCTAATTAAATGTTGAAACTTTTTTTATTCCAAATTTGGTAAGTCTCATAATATTTGAATTTTACAAAATAACAGAAGTTAAAAAAAAACCATAAAGCAGGTAAAAAACAAAATTAAATGTGTTTTTGTAGGAGAACAAAAAACCAAAATCTGCTTTTAGTAGGAGAATTTACCCACTATGAATGCAATAGTGGTTTCAAGCAAAGCGGGAAAAAGCTAAGAAAAAAATCAGATTACAATTTAATGGATTTCTCAGTGTGTGCAGCATATTCATTCGGTCGACCACTTAAAATGTGGCTTGTCTCCTGTGCAGAGATCAAAATAAGAAACGTTGATTCAGTGAATTCAAGTTTGGAAGTTGTTCCTCACCCTCTTATCGCCTGTCTGCAAATCCTAATTAAAACAGCTGCAAACTGAGCCACCGACAGAAGCTCGATATCGAGAAATACACGTTGCCCTCTAAGATGTCGCAAGCGGAGGATTTTCAGCACCACTTAAAACTTCAGAGATGAGAGGGAGCAGGGTTAAAGAAAAGCAGCTACACAGGCAGAGTTACACCATCCTCAAAGTATTTCACTCATTCAGGTGTGGGAGACAGAATATGTAGGGGGCATCCTATTGACAGGCCTACACACAGTGTTGCTTTGTAAAAGGTTTCTGTCCAGATTGTTATTGATGTGAAATAAATTGGATAAAATAAAGATGGCTGATGAGAACTATTAAATGGTAATATGTAATGATGCAGTAATCCACTGCCTGCATAGAAATAGAACCCTATGCTCGAAGTCATGAAATATTAAGGTGAAAGAAACCAACGTAAAAATAAACATTCTTAGCAAGGAGAATCATGTTCCATTTTTTTTTTCTTTAAACCTTTATTTCAGTCGCAGTATTACATTTGCGGGCCTACAACCACGGGGGCCGGCCGACGCTAAAACGAAAGAGAAACTTAGTATTTCACATATACACAGCTATTTAGCCGACAGCCCGGAGGCCCAGCAGCGATTCAGCATACTGTTCTTACGGTTCATATGTTGTAGTGCAGGATAAGGTCAAGGTTTTACTATTTAAAGACATACAAACGAACAATAAAACAACCAAAACTAACTAAACAAAGAGGTAATGTAGTATGTGTCCGCTCCATGGGGAGAGCCGTATCAGCCACTGTGTGTTGTAACAATAATGGAAAGAGAGGTGGGATGGGGGTGGGGGGCAGGGAAAAATGATCATGTTTCTGCAAAAATCTGTAGCGCACAAGGAACGTCAGGGGACTGCGGTATCTCCGGGACATCTACGAACGGAGGGGTACAAATCTCCCCACGGTATGAATTCCATTGGTTCCAGATTCTGCCCCACTTCTTAGGCTTGCCACGTGCAACATATACAGTTTTTTCCCTAACATTCACCAGTCCTTGTTTTCTTCCCAAGCTGAAATCGTAGGTGCTCTGTGGGACCCCCACAATTGCGCTATGTCCCTTTTAGCCACCATGTTCCCAAGGGTAACCCATTGCGTCTGTGCCACCGAATAGTCATTCGGCTCCCACACATTCAGTAAACAGCGTCAAGCTTCAGGCAGCAACAAGACTCCCGTGACCTCTTCCATGACCACATGCACACGGTTCCAGAACACAGCCATCGCAGGACACTCCCATACAATGTGAAGGAAGGTACCAAGCAAACCACAGCCACGCTTAAACAAACCATCTACAGAAAAACCCATACGCATCAGACGGGGACCCGGTATATAAATAGGATGTAGAATCTTTAGTTGCACCAGCCGGAGACGGGCCGGAATCGCAACCTCTTTGGGAGAGGATATTGCAGCCTGCCAGTCTTCATCATCCAACTCCAGTCCATCACCGGTCCAAGCCTCCCGGAGCTGCAGTAGTAAATCCGTTCGATCGTTAATCAGCTTTTTATATATTAAAGATATAGTGCTATCCGGAACATGGCCATCAAGCACCCTATCTTCAAGGGGAGAGGATTCCGGGATAACGGTTCCGGCCGGGAAGACCGAGTGAAGCGCGTGACGGATCTGCATATAACGGAAATGCTCCCTATCACTAAGCGCATATTCCAACTGCAGCTCTGCAAAGGACTTTATCCTATCTTTGACCCAGAGGTCCCCCACCCTACTAATGCCAATTAGGTCCCACTTCTCGAAGCCTTTCGTTGTCCATAGGCTTCCCAATCTCTCGGCTGCGTAGAGCGGGGTCGCTCTGGTCAATCTGTCTGACCACCCCATGGCGGCGTTCGCACTACCCCATACCCGTACAGCCACCCCGGTGGGCCCCGGTAGACCCCTGCTAGTCGATTTGGAGTATAACGCCCTTTTATAGTTCCCTCCCGGCAACTGCCATTTGTCCATTTCAAAGGCGGGATTTGGCGTTGGGCCATACATGGCATGATTCATTGCACTCAATTGGGACGCCCAATAGTAGCGATTGATATCCGGCAGCGCAATGCCCCCGTCGTACCAGGGCAGAGTTAGTTTCGCTAAGGCGATGCGAGGACGCCCGCCCCATACTAACTGTCTCTGCAGGCTCTCTATCTCACAAAAGTATCTGGCTGGTACGAGATCAAGCGTATTCTGAAGGGCGTACAGGAATCGGGGTAGGGAAATCATCTTGAAAAGAGCCGCCCTCCCAATCGGGGAAAACGGCAGGCTACCCCAGGCCGCTACGTCAGATTTAAGTCGAAGAAGCCGAGGGAGCAGGTTGCGTTCATATCGCACCGTGGGGTCTAATGATACAAAAATCCCCAGATATTTAAATCCAATCTGCGATATCTGTATCGGGCATATGCGCGGTAAGGGGGGTACGTCACCAGTAAGAGCATAGACACTGGATTTAGCCCAATTAATTACTAGACCGGAGGTTTTCCCAAACGAGCTAAGGACATCAAATAACACTCCCAACGACTTCCGTGGGGAAGTGAGGTACAGCAGGATATCATCTGCATATAGCGATATGCGGTCTTCAAAGTCGGGGGTCCACCTGATACCCTTAAGCGATGGTTCCCATCGCAGCCAAGCAGCCAGGGGTTCTAAAGCAAGCGCGAAAAGCAGAGGAGATAAAGGGCATCTCTGTCGCGTACCCCTCCCGAGAACAAAGGACTTCGAGACCCTGCCATTAACTACCACCTGGGCCAGCGGCTCCTCATAAAGGAGTTTAACCCATCCGATGAATCCAGGGCCAAAGCCAAACTTTGCGAGGGCAGCCCACAAATATGGCCATTCCACCGTATCGAAAGCCATCGTGGCATCCAAGGACACCAAGATGGCCGGTTCACGTAAGGACTCCGCCCTCGCTAAGACGCCATGAAGACGACGCAGGCTGAGAGCGTTGTTGCGGTGAGGAATAAACCCAGACTGATCCAGGTGTATCAGATCGCCGATCACCTTTATCAGTCGGTTCGCCAATAGTTTTGCCAAGATTTTGGGCTTGGCGTTCAAAAGTGATATTGGTCTGTAAGATGTACATAGATCCCGGGCTGATCTCGGGGAAGCGATCCGACATCACGCGACTCCAGGAACATCTTGCGGAGATATGGCGCCAGTTTGTCCGGACGTAACTTATACAGCTCAATGGGGATACCATTTGGGCCTCCGGCCTCTCCCGAGCGGATGGAGCGGATAGCGAGCGCTACTTCAACGTCGGAAAATTCCGACTCCATAAGCTCTTTGTCTGAATCCGACAAACAAGGCAGAGCGATATCTCTGAGCAACAGATGCGAGTCCTCCTCCGGTCTGTCTGAGACTGGCGCATAAACTTTTTGGAAATGACACGCAAAACCCTCCACTACCTCTACCAGGTCCACCACTCGCATTCCTTAAGCATTCTCTATCACAGGCACAACACGATTCGATCTTTCCTTCTTATCTAACCAGGCAATCAACTTCCCCGCTTTATCTCCCACATCATACAGCCGCCCCTGCTGCTCACGACTCATAGCCTTGGCAGCGTCAGTCACTAATGCTCGGTAATCCGACTGCTTGAGGTTCAGAGCATGTAGTCTATCCTGTGTGGCACCAGACTCCAACTCTCTCCAATTCAATCATTTCAGCCTCCAGCCGTATCACCTCCTGATTCTTCTGCTTCTTTGCATCAGCATTCAAAGACAAAGCTTGACCACGGACCACAGCCTTGAAGGCCTCCCATAACGAAATGGAGGAGGATACTGACCCCACATTCTCCGTGAAGTAATGATTAATAGACTTAACCACACCCGCCCGGGTTTTAGGATTGCGAAGATGCCAGGGATTAATCGGGGCCACTCGACCCTCCGCCCCCAGCTGAATATCAATGGAGAGCCACAGTGGGGAGTGATCCGAAATACCCCTGGCTAGGTGTTTAACCTCCCTCACCGAGACGGCCTGTGCCGCCGGCATAAGAACATAATCAAGTCTAGCGAGGCTCCCGTGTGCCCCCGAGTGAAAGGTGTATTGTGCCTGTCCAGGGTGCATCATCCTCCAACAATCTACAAGACCCAGTGTCTCCAGGAAGTTGCCCAGCCAAGACTGCAATCTCGAAAGGCCTCTAGGGGGGTTACGGTCCTCTCTACCACAAACCACCGAGTTGAAGTATCCGCCCATAACTAGAATACCCTTGGGGAGTCCCAGTACTACCTCCCCCAGGTCAGCAAATGTCGTAGTTTGTAAGCCGGGCGGGACATACACAGAAAGTATGGAAATCGTCTTCCCCTCCCATCTGCCCGTGATAGCTGCATACCGTCCCCTGTCGTCCAGAGTCGTTACATCTATTTCCAACGGGAGGGAGTTCCTAACTAGAATCCCCGCCCCCCTCGACCCAGTAGTGAATCCAGAGTGCGCAACCAGACGATACCCTCGTCGATTCATTGCGTGGAATGTGTTCCCTATCAGATGCGTTTCCTGCAACAACACCACATCAGGGGAGAGACGTTTCAAAAATTGCAACACTATACCCCGTTTTATCCTGTCCCCCAGACCATTGACATTCCAACTTAATACCCTCAACCCCCTACCCCCCATCCCAAAGTTGAAGGCGGTCTCCCGCCCCCAGCGAACCGGACACCAAGATCAGAATATGTCGTAAAACATTGCCTCTAAACCAAACAAGAGCAAACAAAGTTCCCCTCTCCACCCCCAGGAAAGCCCCTCGAACACATCCCCCCACCCTGCACCCCTGCGTTAGACCAAAGAGCCACCCCAACTTGCAGTGTGCCTGTCTCCCCATCATGAAACTAGTCTACAAAAAGAAAGAAAACCCCTGAAGGAGGGAGAGTCCCGTCTCCCCTGCCGCCTCTGGGTATAACGAATATATGCATAAACATAAAAAAAGTCATCAAACCACTGCTGCGAAGTCCATATACTGCATGTGCCGGTCGTCACTCCTCACTCCTGTTCCTGCGGGCCACCCTCTGCGCCCCCGAGTGCTCCGTGCGATCTCGCTGTGTAGGCAAAGTATCAAGCCAGTCGCTGACGACCTCAGGTCGGTCAAAGAAGAGCGTCCGGTCATTGTATTCGATGCGAAGTCGGGCAGGAAAGAGCATAGAATATTTCACTCCAATGTCTCGCATTCTCCGCTTGACCCCCATAAATCCCATCCTCTGCTTCTGCACGGCTTGAGTAAAGTCTGGGTAAAAGCCAATCGTAGCGTTCTCAAATTTCGTGGGGCCAGTAGTCCGCGATGCCTGCAGGATAGCGTCTCTATCCCTAAAATTGAAAATTCTGACTATTATGGGTCGTGGCGGAGCGCCAGGCTTATGTTCCCCACCCGGAACTCTGTGGGCGGGTTCGACCGCAAAAAAATTACTGAGGCCCTTGGGGGCCGGATGATTCAATATCAGGTTCTCCACGAGGAGATCTGTAGTCATCTCGGAGGACTTCTCCGGAACCCCGATGATACGGACGTTGTTGCGCCTTGCCCGACTCTCAAAGTCTTCCAGCCGGCGGGCGAACAAGTCGGTAGAGGAGCGTAGATTACGGACCTCGGTTTGGAGATCGGACATATCAGTTGTGAGACTGGCGGTTTTGATGTCCAAAGACTTGACCCGTTCATTGGTCTTTGCCAGGTCGGTCCTGATCAAGTTAACATCGATAGCCACCGTGTCCAGTTACAAAGCCAATGTCTCATATTGCTGGCCCATGGAAGTCTTCAACCCCTCAATGGCACTCATGACGTCTCGTAAGGTCAACTCCTCCGTCGTCGCGGAGCCATCGCCGGTCTCGTCCGGTGTTTTGCCAGCACCACTGGGGGAACCTTTAGGGTGAGTGTAACAGTCCATACTATTTGATTGAATGGCGCCCCCACGGTGCGTGACTTTGGTCGTCCGTTTCTCGCTTTCGGGCTTGCCCGCCATACTGAGCGACGCGCCCCTGAGGGCCCCCTGAGACCTGGTATGAATGGCTTCTCACAAGTCAATCTCAAGAGAGTCTAAACATGGGGCGCACTGGGCTAGCGTAGGAGCCAGGAGCAGACCATGGGCCACCGAAGTCAGATGAAGACTGGTTTCAGTAGAGAAGGTCCAAAAACGAAACCGAAAGTACTGCGAGGGCACAGGACAACCTCCACTGGCCGTTGTTGTGCGATTACCACCCGGGTAACTCAGGGACTTGAGTCCCAGGTTGTTCCTCGGTGTAGGCCGTCAACTTTCAGAGCGGAGTGAGTCCGGTTCCCGGCATCCAAATCGAATTCCGAAAAGAGCTTTTATGTCAGCAGGGTCGTGTCCTTAATAACCCATCTTCTGTAACAGGATTAGTGACAGGATATATGCGGGAGGCGGCGAGGGTCTCGGGAGCCCTGTGCTCACGTGACCATGCGCGCTAAGCTCCTCCCCTTCATGTTCCATTCTTAATTTAACCTTTGACCCTTTGAGGAGTTTTGTTGTTTAAAAGCATGCAATAAATAGGTTTTTTGATTTAGTTAGGCAGAATGGCATTATGTACCGGTTTCATTTTTGCACATATTTATGTAGAGTGGCCAGCTGAGGGCTAGAGCCATGCCTGAGGGTAAAGATATCCAGGTAAGATAAATGCACATTCAGGGATTTTGAATGAAACTTTTATATGGAGGTAGCGGCTATTCAAAAAATCTTGCTTAGATCTGCCCTTTCGGCTCAAAGTTGGATACCTGTGATGTATCTGCTCCGAGGGTTGCACATGTACATTTTACAACAGGTCCTATCTAACATGTCTACCTGACATCTCTGCTGGGTCGGGTGCAAGCATCTCCACCGACCCCTAACAAAAGGCACAGTAGTCACCTGTCACCTATGCTAACAATTTGCAAAGGTTATTTAGCAGAGCGTTCAAAAGTTCCTTCGTACTAAGTGGATTATATAGTATTTCCCCTGATGTTGGTTGATTTTGAAGGATGCAACTAGATGAAAGTACACCTCCCCATAGTCAAATACTTCCTTACAAACAGAGCACTGGAGCAGGAGGAAATGAAAAACATGGAAATTGATAAAAACAAGCAACCCTTTCCCCGCTACCCCCTGATTCACCCACAATTTGGCAACAATATCATTCAGTGGACCAAAGAAAAACTGAAGAGGCCAGTCATCAGCATGCACTTCATCGGAAGCACAACACTGTACGTTCAACGTGAAGTTGGTTCCATAGACAATGCAAATGTTGGATACTTGCAATTTAGACTGTAACTCCCTCGGAACACATCAGCATCCATTTTTTATTTATATCAATGAAAACCCCGTTCCGTCCAAACCAGGTTTATTGGATTTAGAGGAGAAACTCAAGTATTTCAAAGAAAACTAGCTATGTTCCTGTTTGTTTTGCACCACTTATCAATTCAGACAAATGTCCTGTATGTCAACACAACTTTTGGTGAGGTCAAGGGTGGCTGTTACAAACCGAGATTACTACTCTGCAATCGTATGATACTTTCAGGTACCATTCAATCGATAAAGTGAAGTTCACTTGAGATGCTGTTTTTTTTAATGTATCAGCGGATGGTTCACGTTTTTATGGGCTTCCATGGAATTGCAGGTTCAATGTCTTTAATAGCTTCTGTGGGTTTCAAAATGTCAGTTCAGGCACAGCAGCTGGTGGAAAACACAATGTTTACTTTACACAATATAACTCAGACTCTTCTCACGATGTCTTTAAAAAATAATAAGGTTGAAAATGGGCTTTATCAATTGACTCTTTAGACCAAAATGACGTTGTGTGACTCCACAGGCTTTCACAAGGAAAGAGAAATTAAATAGAAAGGAGGAACCCTACAGGGATGCTGACAAGATGTAATCTGTAGTACCTCAGGGATTGCACGGTTTTTTTTTGTGAGAAGGTGCAAATTCCACAAAACAATAAGGACTATATTAGTAATTAATATACACTTATATAGTTGGGGTTCAAGGCTTAGCGTGACACGAAGTTATAAAGCACAAAGGAGTACAGTTGATCAGAGCAAATTACAGTGCTGTTTTTTATTCATGTTTCATGGAGTACATATTTTTTTAGTTCTATAATTTTTTTCTCATAAACACGTGTTTAACCCGACTAGGAATGCATGCTTGGGGCGTTTTCAAGGCTTGATTTTATTTCTTCTACTGTCTGTGCCTTAACATAGAATGTGATATTAAAGATTGTGATAATTCTGTGTAATTGATCTTGTAGGACCTGAATGCCCCTAGCACCAGAGGGAACCAGGCAACTGTACCACAAGCTGCCTCATGACGCCAAATGCCGCACATGACATGGTGTTCGCCCTATACATGTGCTGCTGCTCTCTGATGCAGGGACAGAGGTTTAGTAAGGACTCTTGCACCTAACACGGTGCTCTCTGATGCGTGTTTGCTTACTGATGCCGTGATCTGGTACTTTCAATTTCTTAACCCCTTGGACGCTCATGACGAGCTCAGCTCGTCATGGAGTGCCCATTCATTTCAATGGAAATTACATTGAAATGCAGCAAGAAGCTTAGCATCCAAGTGTTAAATGTACACAGGACTACTTTTGTGCCAAGGCCATACATAGGAATACTTTGGTGCCAAGACCAGTCAATTTTCACTGGTCTTCCATCAAATCATATAGAGAGAAGACCAGCAGACCACGAGCATTAGTCCAAGTCATGGCAATGCCCAATAGTACGGTGCTGAGATGGGACAATAATCCCAACATTGGTTGGATCCCTCATCCCTAGGACATTGTGACTTAATCAGTCCCATTGCCATGGCATATATGTATCCAGCTTCAGTTGCTGCCCGCGAGCATCTTGTGTGATGGAGAAGGAGATGTACTAGACCATATCTACTCAAGCCAACCTTTGAAATAATGTTTAGGCTATCGCATGAAGAGTAGCATCATGTGTACAACTAAAAAAACATGTTTACCTGCCTGATCTTCATTTCGTGTAATAACGTGCCAATATTGTGTCATTTTTGGGGCAATTTGTCGAATTTCTCTCAGAATTCTTCTAAAGCGCATGTGATTGTTTTGGGATCTCGGGGTGGGTGGATCAGAGGGAGGGATTCGAAAGAAAATGACAGACTGGGGCCTTGAACCCCCATTGATCTGCATCAATGCTGTTAAATTATATTAAATGTTATATTTGCATGTCTCATTATTATATCCTTCCTGTGGTTTGGGGAAGCGGTCATGATGTCTCACTCTCTAAACCATGTTTGGCATGTAGCTATAGAGACAGTGCAGTGCCTTCTTATTGAATATAACCACTGAACCCCAAAACATAGATAGATTTTGTTTCACTCTGTAAATTATGAAGCCAGCACAAAGAGGCTTCTTTTCATATGCCACTTTTCTATTTCAATTTTACTGGGCAGAGATGAAACAGGGAGGCCTCTTTTCTTATTTGTGTGATGTATCATTCCCGTGACAATTTTACATAAAGCGTTTCAAACTACAAACATCTTCAAAGCTTCCCATTTACCTGTACTTCCTGCGTATGAGGCAGTCTGACAAATTATCCTATTCTTAACTAAAAAATCTATTTGTTTAATAACTTATATTTCCCAGCTTTTTGTACATCATATAGTCTCTCGGATGCATGAGAATGTATTCCTTTCAAAAATAAAATTGGCAGCCAGAGCACGATCTTTTCAAATACTCTAATGGGCTACTTTTCTATTACTTTGTACTGTGCACATTGAGCTGAAATTGGATTTCGGTCTTTGTGTTTGCTGTACACAAAGGAGCCTATTGCCACTCCGTGAAACACATTTGCAGAAAGTTATTTAGCAAACAGTACAATTTTCATATATGCATATTTGTAAATCATTCAGTTCATGTATTTCATTCAGTTCTCTTTTTTCTATTAAATAATGATGCTATATCAAAACTAAGTGCTACTATCCATATAAAATGTTCCATTGAAAGATTTTTAGAAAGCTGCTACCTTTACCTACCCTTTATCCTATTCAATCCAACTAACAGATTCACAAGTCCACCACTCAAATGAACAACTTAGATTTCCCTATACTAATCCACAACTAATCCAATTTGAGTTCAGGAGTAGCGTACTACTCACCGAAAAGTGCATCAACGCCTCGTCAGGAGTAGTAAGCGTGATATAAATACAATTACAATTACTGGTCTTCTTTCCTTTTTTCAGTGAATACGAAGTGCTCCTTTATAGGTGTACTAAAACGTATTAAAATGCATTAGAAACGTGAATATTATGAATTCTGTTCAAGTATACAAATTAGAGTCAACAGTGGTAGCAGAAATTTCAAAGCAAAATACATGCAGCTGTCACACCTCAACCATGTAGTACTCACCCTACCGCCAAAGGACCTAACACACATGCCTCGCACAAGACAAGACTGACTTGCTGAGTGTACTGGTTTTAGATAGCCACATCCATACACCCACTGCCTTAGACAAAGAATCTTTGGTGGCCTTTTTTGGGTCTGGATTGTCACACCACCTGCCTCAGGTAAAGAGGCTTTGAGTCGCTCTTGGTTTTGGGTATGCACGACCCACTGCTTCAGTGGAAGAGGCTCTGGAGGCTGCTATTTATTTTAGATAGCCACATCCCAGCTGCCCCAGTGGAAGATGATCTGGTGGCCATTATTGCTTTCAAATAGCCACGCCCACATGTCCTAAGTTTTAAAGGAAGAGCCTCTAGAGCCCTTAATTCACTTTGGATAACCACACTGACTGATCAGTAAAGAGACTTTGAGGGCCTTTATTGGTTCTTGAAATCCATCCCTACACCCCTAATGCTTCAATAGAAGAGACATAGGTAGGGAAGGACTGGACTATTTAAGGCCCAGCGGTGCCAGGGAACAACACCTTAAACCTTCGTGGGATACCTGTTCTGGCGCACTAAAGACAGAGACACGGGAGACTTCCTTCGGCGTCAAGGATCAGCGTTTATTACTGCAGGGATGCAAAAGTCATGGGAAGTACAACAGAGTGTAGGTTCCAAGAGTCTGCTTCAAATTGCATTTGTGTGTCGCTCTCTTTTATACAAGATCTTGTCATTGCACAATATGTAAGCAAAAGGTTACAGCTCAGTTCCCACAGTAAAATTCAAAAGGATCGCTTTCATGTATTCAGAACCCCGGAACATAATTACATTAACATCACCAGTTCCAACTGTAAAAGCACATCTTCCCACCATTAGGTACATTCCACTTGAGTTGTAAATAAGCAAGAGAAAAGAGACAAGAACAGCTGCTAGGAAGTCAGGCACACCCTAAGAAAGAGTGTGGGGGTAATATTGGAAACATGATCATAGTATCAAAGAGCTTGATCTCAGCACGTGCATGGCTGAAACAATAGGTCGGTACGACAAGATTACCCTCAAGCTGAGCCATTTGCCTCTGCAGTGTCATTCCTCCGGTCATAAAGACGCATGAAAGGAATATGCGTCTTCCGTATGGCTTGGGAACTAACAGGTCATGATGCGGACACTTGCCTGTTCACTGACTACGTGAGGGCAAGAAACAAAATGAATGCCGTATCAAAAATGGAACCCAAGGGTTCAGATGTAGAAACACGTAAATGAGGCGAACCATGCCAGGTAGTGTAGTGAAAACGCGTACACTTACCGAACTCGCCATTTACGGTTCATGGATACCAAACTCGTCCATATTCGGCAAGGCCCAAAACACCGTAACGATTTTCACGGAACCTCAGACGCTCCTTTTGCCCTCATGTAGGCAAGCACTAGTCGAAATCAGAGTTGATCTCGATATTCATCAGATCATTCAGGTGTTGCTGAAACATTATTCTATCCATCAATGCCTCTCTGGAAACAGATGGCCTTCTTATACACGTTGTAGCACAAAGGCCACATAAGGCAGGACCACACTGTACACAAAGACAACACGTGAACAGAAATGTCATGACAACCCCTATAATCATCAGAATCTTCCAACCCCAAGTTGACATTAGACCCCAAAACCATCCTAGAAGCGTCCAATCTCCCTCGTCCACGTGTATGGACTCCGAGATTTTGTGCAACTGGGAGATGGCTTGATAAACCGTTGGAGCGTTATCAGGTATGAATATGCAGCAGCTCGAATGGATGACCTTAAACACCCCACCTCTATCCGCTAGAACAACGTCTAGAACCATACGGTTCTGTAACGTCATGAGCCTGTCCGCTTGAAGCTCTGCTGTCAGATTACCAAGGGCACTTGCAGTTATGTTAGCAGTTGACTCCACTACACGAGTTAACTGTCTCAGATTCCTGCTATTGACCATCGGGCCCCAAAACGGTAGGAAACCCTTGAAGAAGTCTCCTGCTTCTTGACCGGAAGTATCCTCTTTACTAATGACACCTCTCACAACTCTGGTTTTGTGATAGTCGGCGGCAACAGTGAAAGTCGGGGGCAAGAGATTTGCAATATAGCAGGTACCTGAGAAGTCGTGTGGTAACCACGTATATGCTTGGTCATAACATACAAAATAGGTACCCTTGGCAGTCAGAAGGACAGGGGAAGAAAGCATCGGTAGAACGTAAGTATCCACACAAGCACTCTTCCCAAGCTGGGCTCTTGGATTTCGGCCACGACCTTGCAGACAAAAGTGGCCTAGGTGAGGTACAATCCATATTGGAGGTGAGCTTTTAAGCTGTCTATCACCCACTGATATACTATACTCAGCCTCACTAAGGTACTTGTAGGCCTGCACTTCCTCCTTTGGGATGAGCGTAGCATCAAAAATGTCTCTATCTAGATCAGCAATCGCTGTCGCCAGAGACTTATGGTACGGGCCAGGACCAAAGCTTGCTGAGCGTGGCTCTCGAAGGGGGTAGGAATCTAGTGCACTACGGAACATGATTTGGAATGCCCGAACTGACCCTTGGGGGCTGTACGGGAGAACCAAGTATGGAATACCCCTGTCCATGGTATGCGGCATTAGCCCACACACCCAACAATTTGTAGTATTTACCACCAACTGATGCTGATGCAAAAGTTGCACAAAGGAATTGTTTCTAAATTCCGCACGTCTGACTTGCTCATGTTGGGGCAGTAAGTGAAAAGAATGTGGAGAAACGGTGGAAGCGAAATTCAGGTTGTAGAAAGGAGGAGTAGGTGAAATGGAAGGTAATAATAATTGAATCCCAAAATATACTCCACCCACCAGTAGCATTGAAACGGTTAGGAACAACATAAAGATCTTGAATAGAAAACA
This sequence comes from Lissotriton helveticus, assembly GCF_964261635.1. Classification (NCBI taxonomy): domain Eukaryota; kingdom Metazoa; phylum Chordata; class Amphibia; order Caudata; family Salamandridae; genus Lissotriton; species Lissotriton helveticus. The sequence continues at coordinate 1,766,430,117 of NC_136059.1, forward strand.
CTTTGTACGAAACACTTCTGATCCTTGCGCCAACATTCTCTCTTTTTCCGACAGCTTCGAGAAGTCCATCCTCTAAACGAAACCGTCCGTGACGTTCTTGACGCACTTCGTTCTGAGTAGCATTTGCCAATTCCCAGGAGTTCCCAGAAATCGACAAAAGAAACCGACCTAGTGTCGATAGCTGCTAAACAGGAGGAAGTACCCGCACGGCCCTACGGTCAACCCAGATGATAGGTTAAATGATTTAGAATCAAAGTCAATAATAGTCTCCTTGCTGCAGGAAAAGAAAAGGTATATACACTACATAATGTCCACAGTGTTCATGACAACGGTAAGGGGTACTGTAAATTTCAAAAAGGGAATAAAACAGAACTCTTTTATTTGTCCTTAACGCGCGGTCGAAGAGAGTATCGACTTCTCCCGGGTTGAGTCTGATCTTCAAACAGTGGATTGGATGGCGAACAAGTGTTCGAAGGTCCAGGCAATTGTTCAGTACTTGTATTTCCCAGTGTTGAAGGAAGGGAAATTGTTTGAGGGGAGTCAACAAGGGTGTCAGATATGGGCTGAGCTTCGCTGAATGGGACAAAGCGTAGTGGAGCGTCGGTCTCGGACGAGGAAAAGCCCTTTTTTATCCAAGTATCCGCCGGCAAAGGAAACGGGACTTTCTTGGTGTGGGTGGCATGTACCCAATGCTTCCGTCCCTCCAGCCGAACCGCCGTCCTTGTTGCCAGTAGCACCTGGAAGGGTCCCACAAACCTCGGCTCAAGGTTTCGTTTTCGTCCGAAGTTACGGGTGAGGACCCAGTCCCCTGGTTGCAGCCGATGACCAGGACCCTCTGTTTGTGACGGCAGAGCCTCAAAGACCTGTTGATGAATCAAACTCAATTTAGCAGTCAGATCATATAGATAGTCGATTAACATTGGATATTCAAGTCTGTTCAATTCTTTAGGCCTTGGAACCCCCCAAATGTTCGCAGGACGGCCGAACACAATCTCATATGGGCTGAGCCCTACTCGAGAGTGTACAGTAGCCCTGGTCAATAAGAGAGCTAGAGGCAGAGCGTCGGGCCATGATAAACCAGTTGTTGCCTGAACTTTAGCAAGTTTTAGTTTCAGGGTGCCATTGTATCCTTCCACCAAACCTGCTGACTGGGGATGATTAGCACTATGGAATTTCTGTACTATACCCAAACCACGACACACACTCTTCATCACACTTCCCACAAACTCACTTCCGTTGTCCGACCATACCATCCGAGGCATGCCGTACCTGGGGAAATACTCTTTGAGCAGAATTTTAGCTGTGGATAGAGCAGTATTATCCTTAAGAGGGTAAGCTTCAATCCATCTGGAGAACGCACATACTACAACCAACACATACTTCAAATTGTTGCATCTCTCCATGTGGATGAAGTCCAATTGGATAACTTCAAAAGGACATGTAGGAGGGGCAAAATGACCAGGTGGAGTGGGGGTGCCCTTGCCGGGATTATGCATCAAACATACCATGCAATTCTTAACCACTCTCTCTGCACATTTAGTAATCCCATCATTCTTCCATACAGGAGACAACAACTTGCATATGCCCTTCGAGCTAATATGTGCTGTGCCATGGGCCATTGTAACAACAGCAAGCACGTATGCATCCGGTAACATCCATCTCTGTTTCTCTGACAAGTCAACCCAACATCCATTCTCGTCTAACTTTCCCGTGCTTTCTTTCCACTTAGTCTTTTCCATTTCAGTGGCCTCATTCTGTATTTCCTTCACACTCTCCACTGTGTCCTCACACATGCTAGTTTCTGCTGGCCATCTTACTGAATTCGCAACGTACATTCGATTTGTCAGATTTCTAGCTGTCTCTTTAGCAGTTTCGTCTGCAAACGCATTACCACGACCAACATCATCCGTCACTTTTCGATGCGCACTACATTTAATTATGGCCACCTCGTTAGGCAATGTGAGTGCACCTAAAAGGTCAGTCACAAGCTGTCCATGCTTAATCTTCGTGCCATGCGACGTTAAGAATCCTCTTTCTTTCCACAATCGCCCAAAACTGTGTGCCACACCAAAAGCATACTGGCTGTCTGTAAACACATTCACCCGCTTCCCTCTGGACAACACACACGCTCTTGTCAAGGCGACCATCTCAGCTGCCTGGGCCGAGTTCTGACTCAATCTCGCAGTTTCCACAATCGTACTCAACGTCACTACAGCATACGCAGTCGTCACATCACCATTCGGTAACTTAAAACAGGAACCGTCAACATACAAAGTACCATCGGGATCTACCAATGGAGTATCTTTTAGGTCGATACGACCCTTCGTTTCTTCCTCAGTTCTTAGATAACAGTCATGTGATGCTACATCACTTGACTCTGTGTTGATCGGCAATAATGTTGCTGGATTCAACACATTACACCTTTTTATCCGTATATGACTAGCCAGTAACGTCAGCTCATACCCAGACAACCTTGCGCTCGTCAAATGTTGAGTTTTCGTTCGGTTTAAGAGAGTGTCAACTGCATGCGGAACCATCACCGTAAGCATATTATCCATGACCAGACCTGCGGACTGTTGAATGGACGCCGCAGCTGCCGCTGTTGCTCTTAAACAACTCGGCAAAGCTCTAGCTACTGGGTCTAAGGTCGAAGAAAAATATGCGCAGGGACGCTGTTTGTCACCAAATTGTTGCGCCAGAACACTCAACGCACAACCATCCCTCTCGTGAACGTACAGTGTAAACGGCTTACTGTAATCAGGAGTACCTAACACAGGAGCTGAACACAACGCATCACGTAATTCAGAAAAACCTTTTTGACACTCTTCAGTCCATGGCAAAGGAGTCGGAACATCCTTGCAGGTGAGAGCTAACAATGGTTTCGCCAAGAGTGAAAAATTTGGGATCCATTGTCTGCAGTATGACGTAATACCTAGAAAGGCACGTACATCTCTCTGAGTTTTAGGCACAGTCATTCGAGAAATCGCTGCAATTCTCTCTGGGGTCAACCTTCTCCCTTCTTTTGACAATAAGTGACCTAAGTAGGTTACTTCTTGGCAACAATATTGCAGCTTTGATGGTGACACCTTGTGATGTAAGTCACATAAATGCCGCAACAACGATACTGTAGTAGTTCTACAAATATCTTCGGTATCAGCAGCTACCAACAGGTCGTCAACGTACTGAATCAAGGCTGCGCCTGCCGGTAACACAAATGAATCAAGTTGACTTTTAAGGGCTTGACTGTAGATAGACGGACTCTCACAATAGCCCTGTGGTGCACGTTTCAGTCTAAAACTGCGACCACCTAATGAGAATCCGAATAGGTCTCTGCTTTCCTCAGCAAACGGGATACTAAAGAAAGCATTCTTTAGGTCGATCACCGTGAACCAGGAGGCAGAAGCTGGAATCAGAGTTAGCAAAGTGGTGATATCAGGGACCACGGGAAACTGTGGAATCACGATTTTATTCACCTCGCTCAAATCGATTATGAAACGGTACACAGGAGGTTTAGATGGATCAGTGCGTTTTAAAATTGGTAGTACAGGACTATTACACACATTTCCTCGAGTTTCTTCAACTACATCCTTTTTGATCAGGTCGTGTACAATCGCTAATAGCGCCCGTTCTCCCTCAATGGAGATACGATACTGTGGTTTACGTGGCAGTCGCACATTTGGTTTCAGCTTGATCATATAGGGTGGGATGTCCAAGAGACCCACGTCATTGGGACCTGTGGCCCATAGAGACGCAGGAAGGGAGCTCAATTCCGGTGGGAGTTTATCGATCGACAAGTACATAGGAGAGATTACTCTTCAACCTAATGTAAGCTCCACTCCTTCAGGGGAGCAGTACAATGTCGCATATAACCGTTTTAACAAATCCAAGCCCAAAAGATTCTCACCACAACCAGTAGATAGAATCAATGGAGCCTCCAACTCACGAGGACCGATAGTGAGGGGCAAAGGGCTGGAGACAGGATTTCTAACCGGGGCGCCAGAGAATCCAACGGAAACATTTGTTAAGCCAGACAAAGGTGCGCCAGGGAGTTTCGAATGCATGATGGAACTTTTCGTTGCACCAGTGTCTAACAGAAAAGGCTCGACTACGCCAGATGTAGCAACTGCGACGTAAGGCCCGCTCTGATCAACCGGAACTGATACTACTCCCTCTCTTTGTCGGTGGCTGTCCTAGTAATGATCGTTTGCAACAGTTTCATGTTCAACGTAGTAGTCGTCCACATGATATTGTGTAGATCTAACTGACCCCGTATTCCGTTGGTCAAAACAATTATTCGTATCTGATGAATTCTGAGGGCGATCGTTCTGATTGTGAATGGTACCGCGGCCTCTACCTCGAGATGCCTGCTGAGGACCACCACGGCTTCCTCGTGATGACACACCATTCAGACGGTCACGCAAAGCGGGACAGTCGTATTTTATATGTCCCTCTCTTCTACAATATGCACATTGGTTATACCCAAGCATAGATCTAAAGTCAGAGGAGTCAGGACGTGACTGTATTCTGGAGGATTGTGATTGTGGTCTATATTGCTGTTGTAAATCAGTGTGATTTGAACGCGGAGGATACGCTTGCTGCAACAAAACCTTCGTTTTCAGCTCCTTCATTTTCTTATCTACACGATCACTTTCTTCTTTTTCCCTATTCTCATAATATTGAGCCGTCGCTAATATTTGTGCCGTGGTTGAAACAGCCCATGCACTTTCTGAATTTTTCAATTTGTTGCATAGTTCTGGCAACAAATTCAACACGAATTTGTCAACAAACAACCGTTGGCCTCCCTCAGTGCCCATATCCTGACCACTATGATCGACAAATGCCTCTTCGAATCTAGTAAAGAAATCGGAGACACTCTCGTCCTTCTTCTGCTTACAAGCTGCTAATTTATCCCAGTTTACCCTCATCGCCGGCATAAGCGTTTTCATGAACGTAATTATTCTCTGGGGCAGATCCGAAATTACCTGCTCTGGCTTAGCCCCACCAACTTGTCGGCCATCGGCCGCTATTATTGCAGCCCAATCGCCGCCTAACTCATTCGCATGATTTTCCTGACGGGCTGTGGTACAACATTTCCAAACAGCATGTCGATGTCGGCAAGGTTCATAATAGTCGCATCTACTAATTGAGACAACTCCTTGTAGTAACCCGCCGGATTCTTGCGTGGATCAGGTAAGGACTGTTTGACTTGTAAGACTTCTGATCGCTTCCATGGGAGGTGTATCCAAACTCTTTGGAAATGCGGAGAGATCGGGGGGGCAGCACCAGGATCACCTGGCATCCATACTGGCGGAACCTCTTTCATAGGGTACTGGCCAGGAGCCGCTTTCCAATTCTCAGAGTCGTCATCAAACGCCACTCGAGAATGCACTGTCGACCTAAGGGCTAACAGACGCTCTAAGGCACGTCGTACATCTCCACCTACAATCATACCGCTCGAAAATTGACTCTGAAGTTCAACCATATCGGGCGGTACGTTATCTAAATCGTTATTATACCATTCTTTCCTCAAAAAGTTACACATTTCTTCGAACACGAATCTCTGTGTAGGCTCATTAAACTGAGAAAACATCTCAAAAACCATGCGTGGAGGGTAGTTGGCAGGATGTCTTATCCACCTATGTGCCATTGTCATTAGCGTCTCTTTTTCCCTCCCACTAGGGATCTGACTCCGTCTTTGGGGAGTTTCAGAAGTATCGGATGGAAATAACTGACCAGAAAGCGGTGAATAAAGGGTAGCAACAGTGTTAGGGATACGATTACGAACAGAAGGAGAAAGGAGAGCAGGAGCCACAACGTTTGAAGTGAAGGCAGACACAGCAGAAGCAGGCAAGGTAGTCGGGGTGGCAGGGACAAGAGGCAGAGAGGGTACAGTCAAAGGAGCAGTAGGAATAGAGACAGGTGGTGCGACAAACGTGGGACCAACAACGGGCTGACCCGCAGCCGCCGGAACAAAAGGAGGGACAACCGGAGGAACAACAGGCGGAACTATAGGAGGAACTACAGGGGCGTAGCACCCTGTGCATAAGGAGGTGGCGATTTAATCAAATACGCTAACAGGGGATCCTCCTTCGAATCCTCTTCTTTCTTATCCTGACTAGTTGGAAAAAACGGATAACATTTGTCTATCCTCATATGATGTAGTCTAGTGGAAACTTCTATTTCTTTCTCTTCTTTATCTCGCTGACATTGTTGTACAACTTGCATTATCGGAACGAAACCTTCTCTTCGATCCTTTTTAAGCTGTTTGATTTCTTTCTGCTTGGCCTCTTTACGCCACAACCGAAAAGAATCAAACATAGCTGGTCTAGCTTTCCTTTTGAATAATTTAGCTTCAAGATTATCTAAAATCGTAAGTTCAAAACTTCCATGCGGTGGCCAACTAAGGACACCATCTTTTTTCGTGTAACGGACCCAATATTTATTATAAATAATAGGACCCACACCATGTCGACTATAGAGCTCATATATCGGAGTTCCAACTGGAGGTATCGGGCACGAGTCCTCCAACCGGGAATCCTTGTTACAACATTTAAAAAGACCAAGAAATCCACTATGGCTAGGCATCGTGCACACTAACCTAGTATCAAACTTCAAGGGTTACCGAAGTACTAATCCTTCGTGGAACACAAAACCCTCGGTTTTTGGCAATTGCAATTGTCAAATAAAAACTAAGGACCAACAACTAAGAACCACAAATGCAATGGAACCATGCAAACAACAAAGCTTCAACAAGCTGAAACAACAACTAAGGACTGGGAGCGACCCACAAATACTTAACTGAGAGCTTCAATGGCGTCACCAGGAAGGCCCGTCTATCGTCTCGCTGTACGAAAGGTCTACGCCAGGCGTCGAAAACAGGTCGACAGTCAGGGCATCGGTCCGTCACAGCCGTCAGGAGGCGGGAATCTTCGCGGGAAAAATCTTCGGACCACTTATTTCGACAACAGGATCGATGAAGCGGGGTGCACCTTTTCCTCGGAGATTTCACACGAAGTTCCTCACAATCGTCAGGCTTTGGACCGGTACCGCCGATGTCGCCCCGCGTTGGGCGCCAACTGAAGGACTGGACTATTTAAGGCCCAGCGGTGCCAGGGAACAACACCTTAAACCTTCGTGGGATACCTGTTCTGGCGCACTAAAGACAGAGACACGGGAGACTTCCTTCGGCGTCAAGGATCAGCGTTTATTACTGCAGGGATGCAAAAGTCATGGGAAGTACAACAGAGTGTAGGTTCCAAGAGTCTGCTTCAAATTGCATTTGTGTGTCGCTCTCTTTTATACAAGATCTTGTCATTGCACAATATGTAAGCAAAAGGTTACAGCTCAGTTCCCACAGTAAAATTCAAAAGGATCGCTTTCATGTATTCAGAACCCCGGAACATAATTACATTAACATCACCAGTTCCAACTGTAAAAGCACATCTTCCCACCATTAGGTACCTTCCACTTGAGTTGTAAATAAGCAAGAGAAAAGAGACAAGAACAGCTGCTAGGAAGTCAGGCACACCCTAAGAAAGAGTGTGGGGGTAATATTGGAAACATGATCATAGGATCAAAGAGCTTGATCTCAGCACGTGCATGGCTGAAACAATAGGTCGGTACGACAAGATTACCCTCAAGCTGAGCCATTTGCCTCTGCAGTGTCATTCCTCCGGTCATAAAGACGCATGAAAGGAATATGCGTCTTCCGTATGGCTTGGGAACTAACAGGTCACGATGCGGACACTTGCCTGTTCACTGACTACGTGAGGGCAAGAAACAAAATGAATGCCGTATCAAAAATGGAACCCAAGGGTTCAGATGTAGAAACACGTAAATGAGGCGAACCATGCCAGGTAGTGTAGTGAAAACGCGTACACTTACCGAACTCGCCATTTACGGTTCATGGATACCAAACTCGTCCATATTCGGCAAGGCCCAAAACACCGTAACGATTTTCACGGAACCTCAGTAGCCTTTACTGTTTTCAGATAACCACACCCACATACCCACTGCCTTAAAGAACGGCTTACAGATGTCTATACTGGTTTAGAATAGAACACCCACTGCCTCAGACAAAGTGGCATCAGTGGTCGTTAGTGGTTTTGGCTAGACGCACCTCACTGCTTCACTGGAGGAGGATTTGGTGATCTTTAGGGTTTCAGATTAGGCCCCCCCCCCACCACCACCAGCGCCTTGAGACCCTCACGGGTGAGTAGCACGCTTTCTAAACCCCTGATTGATTGATTGTTTGAATGAGATACCCAGGACCACATCTCCCATACCTTAAAGACTCCTGTGACCTTTATCGGTTTGGGCAGGGGCGGCTCCTCCATTAGGACGGAGGAGCGTCGCTCCACTGCTTCTTGCACTGAGAGAAGCAGAAATTTAAAATGGTAAAACTAACATGTTATGTTTCTGCTTCTCGCACTGCGAGAAAACAGAAGGGTTTGGTTGGGGGCGGCAATGCTGCGAGCCCTGACAGTTTGGGCCGGCCATACCAGTCATGTGCACTCTCCCTTTTCTCCATGTAGGCTGCATGTAGCCTACATTGGTATTGTTATTGTTAACTGGGTTTTGTATATCGCCAAATCACCGACAGGTCTCTAGGCGCTCTTGACAAAAATACAGCAACAACAAGTGAGTATATATGCAGAAAAGTACCAGTAAAGCACCGGCTCAGATAGAACAGAAAGCTTCCCTAAATAATAACGTTTTCAAGGATTTCCTGAAGGGAAGCAGGTTAGCTTCTCTGCGAAGAATCTCCGGCAGTTTATTCCACATCTGTGGTAGTTGGATAGAAAAGGATCTCCCACCCTTTGTTGCCAATTTAAAACGCGGGCATGACAGTAGTTGGGCGTTAGAGGATCTCAGTACCCGATTAGGTGTATAGATGTTAAGTCGTTCCTTTATGTAGACAGGCGCATTCCCATAGATTGCCTTATGGGCAATACATAGACTCTTGAATTCCACCCTTTGCTTTACCGGGAGCCAGTGTAATCTCTGTAGCAGTGGGGAGGCATGGGTCTGTCTAGGTGATCTAAAGATTAGCCGTGCTGCGTCGTTCAAGACAACCTTTTTGGCAGACCCAAATATAATGCGTTTCCGTAATCAATCCTTGAGATTATTGTTGCCGAAACAATGGTTCGGAACATATTCAAGGAAAGCAGGGGGACTAATTTGCGCAGTTGCCTAATTAGATTAATACAGGTTCCGACAACAGAGGATACTTGGCTATTCATCGTCAATTCGTGGTCAATTTTTATACCAAGGCTCTTCACATTAGAGCACGGTTTTGGGGTAGGGCCAAGTTCTTCGGGCCAGAACAAATCGCACCAAGGCGAACAAGCGGTTGAGACCACCAGGACCTCCGTTTTCTCAGGGTTTATTTTCAGCGAGTTTGCTGTCATCCAACTTACAGTAAACCTCAGAATAATCTGGGCCTGGGCCTGAGCCGATGTCGTATTATCTATACTCAGCAGCAGCTGAGTATCGTCAGCATAATTAAAAATCCTACAACCCATATTTGCCAGGGTGTCTATCAGTGGTTGTAGGTAAAGGTTAAATAGAAGTGGTGATAGTGCCGACCCCTGCGGGACTCCACACTCAAGAACACCCACTTCCGATTTATCATCCATTAATTGAATTCTCTGGGTCCTCCCTGATAAAAAAGATTTTAGCCATTGAAAGGCCAGGCCCTCTATCCCACATGCGGCCAGTCTGTCCAAGAGTAGAGCATGGCTGACAGTATCAAATGCCGCTGAAAGATCTAAAAGTATCAGGGCACTTGTTTTTTTACTGTCAGCCATGCATCTAAGTTCATCCAGCACCGAGAGCATTACTAACTCGGTACTGTGATGTGCCCGAAACCCCGCTTGGCGCTCCTGGAGGAGATGATGTGACTCCAGGAATGAAGACAGGGATTTCTGCACATGTTGTTCCAGAATTTTGGACAAAAAAGGCAGCTGGGATATTGGCCTATAGTTCTTCAAACAGGCCGGGTCCGCCCCTGGCTTCTTTATCAAGGGCTTGACGCGAGCCTCCTTGAAGCTGGCCGGTAGGAGAAAATGAAGAAAATGACCTCCCCATAGAGGCCTGGCTGGTCGGCATCCCCACCAATCACCATGTTGCCATTGCAGCGTTATGAATGGGTTAGGGGAGGGGAGGGAGGCTGCCTGCTTTCTGTTCCGCGGGACCTGGCCAGAAGCTGAGACGGTGCGGGACCCGGGAAGGTACTTTTTTTTTAACCTCTGCCCCCACCTGCAAGTCATGCTGGCCGTGACTGGGTTTGGGTTAGCTAATTCTCCATGCTGCAGACATTTCTGAAGCTCCGATTAGGAAACAAGAGCCTCCTGTCATTTGTATCTGAGAACTTTGCTTTAAAGCATGGAGGCATATGTCACGCAAAACAACTTGGGTCCCGGTTAACTAAAGCCTGATTTTTCCAACTTGTGTCCCAAACAGCCCACCTTCTCACTACCACTCCAATTCCAGCTGCAGAATAACATGTGCAGGTTCATTATGCATCTAGAACTACAGTAACAAGGGCATGCTGTACTGCTGGTGCACTAGTGAATTCAGCTCAGTCTTGCAATGAGTGTACCACAGCAGAGCATCAAACCTACCTCAGAGTTCAGAGAGTGTGGTGATATTTGTATTAAGAAGAGTGTGGCACTAGCTGACTGGATGAGATGTACTGCATTAGCTGTGATATTACCAGCCAGTACTCAAGCTCACATTTGTACGATTGCATGAAAAGAAATGCGAAATGTGTTGGACACCAACGTACACCTTCCACATGCCTCAGTCTGGTTAGTCCAAATCAGATCTCCACCAGCAGGGAGGCTAACCTGCTGATGCCCATTTTCAGGTTTAACTCACCAGTATAGAACAGTCTGGAAGATATGTACAAAATAACGGTTGAAAAATACTTACTGCAAATTTCAACTAGTATTTTTGCAACCAGTAAAGAATTTTCAGAAATTATCTACGTAGTAATACGTTTGTTCTTAAAATCCCGAAGTGCAATGGGTTTTAATCTGTGCAACCTCATGAATATTAATGACAGTGGCGTAGCAAGGGGGGGCAACCCATTCCGGGTGGCACAAATTTTGGGGGCAGCGACACCCCCTCCTCTCTCGCAAGTGCCACTCCTCCACACAATTAGTGATGCAAAAAAGTGAATAAATCTCTGCCATATGATAAAAGTGGTAAGTGCCACCTCTCTAAGTAACCTCAGCCTGGGACGACTCCTGGTGGCCGACGGCACTGGGGGCAGCCCCAACACCCACCGACCATGCGCTCAACCTGGGTATCATCCTCAACTCAACACTCTCCATGACCAAGCAAGTCAACGCCGTCTCCTCCTCCTGCTTCAACACCCTCCGCATGCTCCGCAAGATCTACAGGTGGATCCCGAAAGATACAAGAAGAACAGTCACCCTGGCCCTCGTCAGCAGCAGACTCGACTACGGAAACGCCCTCTACGCGGGAGCCCCGACCAAGCTCATCAAATGAATGCAACGTCTCCAAAATGCCTCGGCGTGACTGATCCTCGACGTACCACGCCACGGCTACATCACCCCCCAACTGAGAAACCAGCACTGGCTGCCCGTCAACAAGAGGATATCCTTCAAGCTCCTCATCCACGCACACAAGGCACTCCACAAGGCCGTCCCAGCCTACCTCAACAAACGACTTTCCTTCTACATCCCCAACCGCCAACTCCGCTCCGCCGACCTCGCACTCGCCACTGTCCCGCGCATCCGAAGAACATCCACTAGCGGGAGTTCCTTCTCCCACCTTGGCTCCAAGGCCTGGAACACCCTCCCACTGAGCCTACTACAGACCTAGGACCTGCAGACCTTCAGGAGGCTACTCAAGACCTGGCTGTTCGATCAGTAGCAGCTCCCGTACCCAAGCGCCTTGAGACCCTCACAGGTATGTAGTGCGCTCTACAAATACTTGATTGATTGATTGATTATTCAGTGGGAGCTTCTGCCACAATTTGACTGATTCATGGGTTTTAGCCACTGTTTATGCAGGTTTGCTGTGATTAAATATGTTGTTTATGATATATACAAATGCCTAGATACTATAGAGCACACGCTTCCCACTCCAAATGCAGCTTTGAGAGATCAATCATTATTTGAGTCTTGATTGGTTTCAATGGGTACTGACTTGACTTAAAAGTGCTATCTTTCATCCCATATGCTTCCAAAAAGCATATCAATACTTCTAATACTTCATCTAAATCTATTTCCACTCAGTATAGGAGGATATTGCCTGCATAAATAGAGCTTGTATATACAAGTCTGCTGATTTCTAGACCCCCAAATTCCGCTTTGCTGTTGGAGCAGGGTAGCCATCAGCACCACTGCTAGAGAAAAAAATAAGAGCAGCGGAGCAGCTCTATCTAGTGCCCCTATTGAACACCCAAGGTTCAGAGAATACCCCTCCTGTTCTCATCTATCACCTCAGGCCCCTATACAATAATTGTACCCTTATTCTGATTTCTGCTCTGAAGCCTATTTCCACATGACTCTTCCAAATACCAAATCGCTATTGGGTTGTAAACCTACACAGCAATTCAGTAAATTGTTACTGAATCGCAATTTGTAGTTTGTAGATGAGAAAAGGAATTTGTGCAATGACACACTTCCGGATTCTGTAAGTCAGGCTGTTTGCGACCGCAAAAATGATTTGTACATCTGGCCATTAGTTGCCTTGCTAGCTAATTAATTTGGTAAAAGAAGGGAACAATCTGTTTATTTTGACATCTAGTTCACTATTGTAGTCTTTCTGCCACAAAGTCGTAGTTAGCACCAGGGTGGTTGCTGGGTTCTTCAATATGTCACAGAATTCCATTTGCAGTGAATTTGGCAGCTACATCAAAAACATGGCTATGGGCTCTCCATCCAGAAACCCCTTCACAAGTACATATGTGCCCTTTTGGTCAAATATCACCCTTTTCTACCGAGAAAGACATCCATTTCTGATCCACATAGGTAACCCCTGGGAGAAGGAGGAATATGTAGTATAAAGGAGCTGTCCTTGCCATCTCCCCTTCAGTTTCAGACCCTCTTACTTAGTCAAGTGTTTCTCTTGATGACATGCTATGTCTATTCCCCGCCTTTTCAAGTAGGAGTATACCTTATACCATTTTATCAGACCTGCAACATTCAAGGTCATGATTTGTTATATATTCATACTTGCCATGTAATTGACACAAATGAGTCGGGATATGATGAGCGATATTCTTTTATATTTCTTACATTTATAGTTTCCTTGGATAGCACGTCTGGCAGTGTGCAAATGCTAAGTTCTTACTGTTTTTTTATCAACTAAGTACACTGAGATACATAAAATGAACGAAATACCCACAATTATTCATGTCTCGAATCAGATCGGAGACTTAAATATTTATATAATCTGCCTCTTGGAGGTGCCAGCGTTGAATGCACCCCGTCCCTTTGGAGGCAGAACATGTTGGTTACATCGCAGCTAATTCTTTACTCTCCCCACTGCAATGACTATTCCAATCCCTATCAGACAGTGTCAAGTGGCTCGTGCTACTACCAGTGCATGGATGTATTCCCTTTTCTATAATTTCTGTCACTTTCCATGCAACACAGTCCTTGCGGTACACAGTAACATGTCCCTTTCAGAGCTTTCCCAGAACAGGACAGTGGCAGAACAGGACAGTGGTGGGTGTTTCCTTCATGGCGCTGCCCGTGGTGTCTCTAAGCCATCAGCCTGCTCTCCAGGGGATCCCAGCCATAAAAAGAAGACACAATGAAGGTCGCTTATCTCCTCTCAGCACAGCTGTTGACCTGCGGAATATTCTCTCTCTTTCCCATTTCTATTAAGAAGCCTTCAGAATTGATTCGCCACCCTTCCTCGCCTTCACTCCAACACACCTATCCGGCTCCAGGATGAGGAGATGGCCGCCGGTGGCGTCAGAGTCCGGCGCGAGGTCTGCACGTGCTGATAAGCAATTATCACCGGGGTAATGGGAGTCGAGATAAGGTCTTGGCCTTGCACCGGGCAAAGACAGTAAGATTTACTTCTGCAGTTATCAGTGCTGCGTTGAAGCCCGCGCTTTTGAGCATCTACTTCAGTCAAGCACGCGCGAGCTTCAGATTTCTGGAGAAAAAAACAATCCATCCAAGCTAACTAAGGACATGACTGCAGATTGAAAGCGCGTTCACTCCGGGCGGGGATTTCCGCTGGGCTGCCGCAGGGAACTTGCACACAGCTTGCTCAAAGCCCCAGCTGGTCAAAAGGGGGGAGCAGACAACACACAGGCATTGCTTTCCATTTGATTTTGTACTGGAATATTCAGGGACATTTGATGGGTTTGGGGGGCCCGGGGCCAAATGTATTTTGGGGGCCCGTGTTCAGGACAGGTTTTAATACATGATCCAATTTCAGTTGATTAATGCCCTCTTTGGCCAGGTCACTGACAGTGCACAAGCACACCCCTCCAAATTCTCAATGTGTTAACATCTATTATTCAGGGATAGTGACGTGCATTTTCAATATTGTAACACAACAGCAACTCACTAATATTACCTCAAATAATCTTTGTGACACCCTTTCATTTCTCATGTCAGGTCCTATTTTCATTTTAAAGAAACTTGTTTATGGATGTTGCTTGAAATATGAACACAAAATGATCTGCAAAATGTCTGTATTAGACTCTCACACATCGTCCATATTAAAAATAAATTAAAGGAAAACAGCATTTAAAACAATTTGTTTAAGAACTTTTCAAGGTCATCAGGGCAAGAGTCTTTGCAGAACAGAGCTGGCTCTAACAGGGCCCCCTGAAAGGCTGGGGCCCTGGGCCAGAGCCCTCTATGCCCATGCCTTAAAATGTCTCTGGGAATATTGTATGCAGCTCATATGTCAGAAGAGCTGGCTGAGGGAATGAGTAGAGGAAGTTAATTGAAATGGGTTGGTGTCTTATCAGGAGGCATAAGGGAAGCAGCGGTTATTTTCTGGAGATGCTGAGCGAGTGCAGTTCATGCATTTACATTCTGTGGTGTTAATCTAGGGACAGACGCATGTCCATATGAAATGAGGCAGGGTCGAGACCGAGCATGAGGAGGAAAGTTTCCATCTTCACAAAATGTTCTCGCATTACCACCTGTTACACCGGTCAGTGGTAATCCATAAGGGATGAAAGAAAAGAAAACAAAAGAGCCCCAAATGTTTACAGACCTTAGGGGCTGCATCAACAAAAGCAGTCTGACTTATCGGAGTCTTATCCCAATATTTAAAATTACATACGGCTCCAGATCAATAAGGACAAAATTCTCCAATCCTGGACTTTTGCATTAAGAAGTTAAATAAAACCCATGATTGCAGCACCAAGCCAATGGGGACACCATGGAGTCACCTGTAAACGTTGCCAATAGTATATCTAAGAACCCGACTACGCCCAGAAATTGCTATGATTTACAAATAGCCATTGGCCATGGTGGGCTACCAGGAAATAATGGACACTGGACATAATGGAAACTGGCCACGCTGTGCTTATTAGGGCATAGTGGAAGTTGAGCAATTATTCAAGCCAATATAGACAGTGCCAATCCCATTTTCATGTGTTTCGAAGAGGTTAAAAAAAACAGTATTGTCATCGCTTTCTGAATTGCTTTGGCAAAGGATTCTAGACTGATATCAATTTCTTTGGGGAGCAGGCACCCCTCACTGTCACCTATATCTAATTGTAAGGATTTGGTATATGCCAATTAAATCAAATCTTTTGATTTTGGTTGTGGTATGAGCATTGAACAACAGACTGAAAGAAGGGCTGAAAATATACCAGAGAAACAGCATGTATCATGTAATCTTTAGAAGTCTCTTTATCTCTACTCATCATATAGGGCTGAATGAAAGAAAAGCCCGGCTGGTGCGTATCTGCACAATGATGACATTTAGTGCCAGATGTATAAAGGTTCTTTTCGTTCGCAAAAGCAGCGATTGACAGCATCAGGCGGTATTCAACTGCAAAAAGGCCTATTTCAATGTACAAAGGCCCAATTTGCAATTCGGTAGCCTGTTACCGAATCGCAAATTGGGTTCACAATTCAGCATTAGGAAGGGGCGTGTTTAGGGCGTCATTTCCTAATACCGAATCGTAATGGTAGGTGTGACTGTTTTGCACCCGAAATGTACTCACAAAACATTCACATTTAACCACCTACTTCAAGTAGGTGGTAAACCATTGGCAAATGGAAAGGGACCCCTTCTCCTTTTTGAATGTTTGTAAAAACACTTTTTAAGAGCAGGCAGTGGACCCACGGACGACTGCCTACTCTTAAACAATGAAAAGAAAACATTTCATTTTTATTTTTACAACAAATTGCATTTTCCTTTAAGAAAAATGAACTGCATTAAAAACATTTTTTTTAAACCATTGCTTTATTGAAAAACAGTTGTAGACTTGGTGGTTTGCAGACCCCAGAAGGCCACATCCCTGAGATTTTTGCTATTCATAATGGGTCGCAAACCATGAACTACCTCATAAATATTAATTAGGTAGGTCTATTTGCGACCCACTGGGAATTGCATACTGTGTTAAACGCTAAACACACATTGATACATGGGTGTTTGTGATTCCCAAATGCCGAATAGCAAAAATTCACTATTTGGTAATCGCAAACCCTTTCCTACATTCATCTGGCCCTTAGTGCCATGATACATTTATGCAGCTCCTACTCTTACTCGTGGATTGTCAGTACCTTTCATATGTCGTGCCTTTGTTGATTATATGCTATTCTATTACTGTAAAGTGCATTGAACCCTTGAAACCAAAGAAGCTCTGCAGTACACATATGCAGCTCTCATTGCGACACTCGTTGATTGTCAAAACCCTTCATATGTCATGCTTTTGTTGATTATATGCTATTCTCTACTGTAAAGCGCTCTGTTACCTCTGGGTCTTGACAGCGCTATAGAAAACTTAAAAAAAATTTAAATAAATAAATAAATACCTTTTGCAAGGGCGTCTTAATGTACTCTTTTTTGTGGCAGGGACATTACAATATGTAATACGGTGCTAAGAACTATTTCATTGCATATTAGCTCTACCTAGGTAGTTTAAGTAATTGAGCACATAAAGTCCAATGTCATCAATGGTTTCTAATTTTGCTTCATATAGAATTTCTAACTGGCTAACTAGAATTGACACCAATGCGCTGCCAAAGATCTGATCTTCAGAGATATGAAGCACCATGTAAACGCAACTACATTATACACTAATGCATACAGAGTATGTATTTGAAAAGGCAAACTTTTTAAAATGAAGCCTATACATCATCCAAGGACTGCTTGGTTGAGAAGACATAATTGACTATTTCAGCGATAAAAAAAAAAAAGAAGCATTGGCAATGCCAGTAGGTCTATCCTGTATTTTGATTCCTGACTAAAATATATATATTTTTAAATTCTGAAGGGAAAATCAAACCAAAAAAATTGCTTTCTATATTCGATTTATTCACGGAATGAATATTTTAAAGTGTGATGATTATGAACTTTTGAGATGTAAACAGTCTGTTACGCATTGCACAGCATGCTTACCATGTGCGGTGGAATAATAGACCTCAGCTTATATCATGATGTGAGAGGGTAACCCTCATGTTAAGTTATCTTATGTTATATTATGTACATGTTATGCCATGTCATGGCATGTTATGCTCTGTTCTGTTATTGTTGAGACGGAACAGTCCTCTGCATGGTAAAGACTTGTACCCCTCCACTGAGTGCCCAACTGTATTGTTGTCTGGATCCCTAATGCTAATTTTGTGACCTAGGCGTACACGGATCATGCTTGACCTACATCAGGTTGATGTAGAGGTGCGTGCATAGTAAAAGCATGTGCTGAGTGCATGTGAGCACGAAAGACATACACTACACAGAGGGGGAAGTGTGGGACAGTGTGCACATGGTAAGTGTGTGTGCGCTCACATGATGTGTCTAAAGTGACACACTCTGGTGCAGTACAGAGAAACTGAAGTATTGAACAGTGTGTGCAGACTGAGTGTGTGTGCTGCTAGTGGTAGTATGATACATGGGCACAACAGTAAAAGACATTGGAGTGTGCTGTGAATGTATGTTGAGTGTAGAAGTACCTGCACTGGTACATTACAAGGAGGACCTTGAGTTCCATTATGATAAGCCTAGGCTTGCCTGGTGAAAACATGAGTAGTAGAGGAATCTGTGACCATACAGAATTGTATATTGCTGCATTCCTGTTAGCCGGGTGGGACAAGCACCGGGTGAGGGGGTATCAGGCTCTCTCTGTGCATTTCAAATGGCTTTAGTGACAGAGCACAAGGAAAGGGCCTCAACATATCTTAGGATGAGAAATATTGGGGTGAGAAGAGAATCATAAAAGGTAGAGCTGAGGGCTCAGAATTAACCTTTGAAGCACAGATCACTGTGGCTGACATCCAGGTGTGAACTCTGGTCACAACCATGAATCTTGTTGTGGGTTAATGAGCTTTGTTGTCCTGCCTGCTGTGACAGAAATCTTTCAGAAGGAATGATGAAAGGGAGAGATGTCCATATCAGAGAAGCAGAACCCCAGCATAAAAGGTCCAGACCCTAATTGCATTGGTGTGTCTGGAAAAAAACTATCAATAGGGGAGTATGAGACCCCGTACTTTGTCTTCTGCCGAGCAGTCAGCCAAGCTGCTTGAGGAGTGGAAGTTCTACAAGGATTATGCCTGTGACTAGGACTAGAGGGCTAGCCTGCCAGTATCCCTGCTGGGTGAGGGGACATAACCCAGGGAACCCAAGATCACCTGTCCTGGAGACTGGAGCACTAGTACCTGCCTTCTCTCCCTTGTCAGAGAGGAGCGTGTTGGAGGGAGTGAGATCCAGAGAGTAGCCCAGACTTGTGGGGCTCCTGAGCGAGGTGTGAGGAGCTGTTCCGCACTAATCGGGCCATTGCCCATGTACTGCATTGTGCCATTTGATAACCCTGTATGCCATGAAGAACCGCCGTACACCAAGGAGAATGCTGCATCAATTGGGCAATTGCCCATGTGCAGCCTTGTGAAGTTTGGTGACCCTGTATGCCAGAATGGGCCACCGTGCATCAAGGACAGTGCTGCATTGATTGGGCCATCGCCCTTGTGCAGCATTGAGGTGGGTGTTGTCAGCAAAGGATATAATGGTGATTCTGTGGTTACTGCTGATTATAGCGAGTGGAATCCTGTATGCATTGAACAGAGTGGGACTGAGTGAGGGTGCTTATGGAACTCCGTAGATTAGATTAACGGTAGCTGAGAGGAGCCAAAGCCTGCTCTATGCATATATTTCTAAAAATGATAATAGGTTGGTAACAGCTATGTTCTCAAGCTAGAACTAATCATGGGGCAAACAGACAGGCATGGGAGCTAACCTTCACAGGCCTGCGTTTGCAAAGGAAATGCTATCTGCTTGACCTCAAGAAGTGTAACCAGTGACTCGTGTCACACATATCCCGTTCAGAAGCATGTCAAGCGACACATAGACCATCTTAGGTTGCTCAACCCAGGGACAATGCAGCATTTGGTGACTGCCTTCGGAGCCTCTCAGCAGTAAACAAGTTCTCCTGTTCTGCTTGTACGATCACGTTACATGCTAATTATGCAGGGTACATTTCCGCCCTGGTACTTAACAGATTGTGCTGTACTTAACCTGTGAGACTGATGTTAATGCATGTCACTGCTAATGCAGAATCCTGGGCCTTGCCTGCTCCATGACATTGATATTCCACAGGGCACACCGCACTCCCACAGTTCCTTACATCTTCTAGTGTGACTGTGTAAACAACACTGTGCAAGGCTAAGTTTCTGCTATAAGCAAGCAGTCTTAGGCGAAATATCTCGCTGGAAGATATGTTTATCCGTCTGTATCAAACTGTTGTTGTTTTGTAAATTGTGGAGTTTTTGTTATTATCGACGTTTTTGCATTGCACTGTCTATACCTGGTTATTGTAATTGTCCATCAAAAGAGTAAAGAAGCACAACAGGCCTAATTCACAAACAGTTTTCCACTCAGAAGTTACATTTTAAATTGGTAAAAACTTTTGTTTATAGTTGCAAACTAAAAATCTTGATGCGCAAAATTAGGGTTTGAGAATTTCATTGCAATAGTTTTAGTATTAGGAGTGGGGACATGGGTGTTTGTCGCCACCATGCACAGTTTTATCATCAATAATTTTACTGAAAATGTTGCAGTGATATTATCAATGATGTGATAGAAGGTGTAATGAGTGTAATGGCTTCCGGGCGTCATGGTCGTTGTAGTCCTGCAAATATGCCTCAGTGAGTTTTTAGGTGGAGCCCCTTCATTAAAATCAAAGCAACCATGATGCCCTGAAGCCAGGGGGCGGGGCTTATTTTGAATAAAGAATTTGACTGCCAAATTCCATGTGTGCGAGTCCCAATTGCCAGTGATCAAGGGCGGGAGCCCGAAACGCGTTTGGCAGCTGATGATGCTGGGTGTGTCTGCCCCATTCGCTGCACCCTCACGCTGGAACTGTAACTTACCTGTGAGGCTCTCTCCACATGGGCAATCCTTGTTGTTTGAATTGAATGTGGCCGGTTTAATGTTGTTTCCTAACTTTAAACTAAAGTCCATATAACCTTTGGTTTTTTTAAGTGAATTTCTAAGGTTTTTCAAATTGTAACCACTAACCTTTCACAGTGTATGAGTGAGTGTGTAAGTGTCTCAGTGGGCCTGTGAGTGGGTATGTGAGTCTCTGAGTGGGTCTGTGAGTTGGTGTGAGAGTGTCTGAATAGTTCGGTAAGTGTCTGAGTGCTCTGTTTTGCTTTGTCATTAGTGATGTCACTGACCATGTCATGAGTGATGTAATATGTGAGGTCATAAGCAGCGTATTGCAAGGGCATACCTTATAATTTGCTCAGGCATACACCTGCTGAACTTCACTAGTTTTGTACAAGTGAAATCTGAGCCTAACCAGAACATCCTCGTAACCTTTATTTCTTTTTGTGAATTTCTAAGTTTAAAAAAAATTCTATTCCCTAACTATAATGTATGTCCCAGTAACCTTTGTTTTTTTCTGTGAATTTCTACTGTTTTTCAATGTTAAATAAAATGCCCATCACAATGTACAGTGGTGTGGGGAGGGTTGGACACAGGGCTTGGCCTGGCATTGTGCTGCCCCCACCCAAGCATGCTGCTCCTGCCCCTCCTTGTCGACCATTGTCCAAGTTCATGTCCCTGCTCCCTCATTACAGCCCTGTGTGGCCGTTGTTCTGTCATTGTCTTTCACTCCTGCCTTGAATTGTTAGCTTGCTGCCCCATTCACCTCCTCCCTACCCTCTGTTGTACGAGTCCATGCACCAGCCAGCTCTCTTCTGCCCTGCATGGCCCGATGTGCTGCCACTACCCTCCATTTAGCTTGATGCCCTACCCACTCCTACTGCTTTCCATTGCCCAATTCTGTGCCCCATCATTGCCCTCCTGCCTTGAAAATTTCATGGTGATCCATCACGCAGGGACCGAGAAAAAGGAGGGGGGTCCCAAAACACATTCATACAGGTACATATTGATCCAGGGAAGTACTTGTTTGTGATTTGGTGTAAATCTGTGAGGATTCGACAGTTCCTGTGCTCAAATCTGATTGGCTACCAACACAAACCAGAAAGTGTTGGTAGCCATCTTGGGACTCAGCTTTAGCATGATGTCAGTGATGTCACTGACCATGTCATGAGTGATGTAATATGTGAGGTCAAAGGTGGTGCATTGCTGGGGTGTTCGTTATAGTTAGCTCAGGTAACTATTACGGCTGAATTTCAATCTGAGCCTGCTATAACATCCCTGTAACTTTTGTTTTTTTCAGCAAATTTCTAAGATTTTTTTTCTGTTTCCTACTATAACGTCCCTGTAAGCTGTGTTTTTAAGTGAATTTCTACATTTTTTAAATTTTTATTTCCTAAGTATAACGTCTCTGTAACCTTGTTTCTTACAGCAAAATTTGATGTTTTTTAAAATTTTTATTTCCTAACTGTAACCTGTAAGCTTTGAGAGTGGGTGTGTGAGTGGCTGTATAGGTGACTGGGTGGGTGTGTGAGTGGTTGTATGGGTCTCTGAGTGGATGCTGAGCGTCTGAGTGGTTCTGTGACTGAATGTGTGAGTGTCTGACTGGGTCTGCGAGTGGGTGTGAGTGGGTTTGTGGGTGCGTGAGTGGCTGCATGGGTCTGTGAGTGGGTGCTGAGTGTCTGAGTGGTTCTGTGACTGAATGTGCGAGTGTCTGACTGGGTCTGTGAGTGGGTGCATGAGTGTCCTACCGGGTCTGTGAGTGGGTGCATGAGTGTCTGAGTGGATTCATGAGTGTCTGAGTGGGTCTGTGAGTCAGTGCATGAGTGTCTGACTGGGTCTTTGAGTGGGTGCATGAGTCTCTGTATAGGTGTGTGACTGGGTGCGAGAGTCTCTGAGTGGGTCTGTGAGTGGGTATGTGAGTGTCTGAGTGTGTCTGTGAATGGGTACATGAGTGTTTGTGTGGGTCTTTGAGTGGGCGTGCACGTCTGAATGCCTCTTTCTGCTAATTTCTGAGCTCTATTTTGCCTCTTTCTGCTAGTTTCTGACCAGTACTTAGCATCTTTCTGCTTGTTTCTGAATCTCTATTTTGCCTCTTTCTCCTCATTGCTAACCTTTAGTTTGCATCTTTCTGCTCATTGCTGATCTTTATTTTGCCTCTTTCTGCTCCCTTCTGACCTTTCATCAGCCTATTACTGCTCGTTTCTGACCTTTGTTCTGCCCATTTCTGACCTCTATTTGCCTCTTTTGTTTGTTTCATACATTTATTTTGCCTTTTTACCTGTTTCTTTCCTTTATTCTTCTTCTTGCTGCTCATTTCTGAACCCTATTTTGCCTCTTTCTGCTTGTTTTTGACCTCTATTTTGCCTCTTTCTACTCTTTGCTGACCATTATTTTACCTCTTTTGGCTTGTTTTTGTTCTTTATTGTGCCTCTTTCTGCTTGTTTCTCACATTTATCTTGCCTCTTTCTGCTCATTGCTGACCTTTATTCTGCCTCTTTCTGCTTGTTTTTGACCTTATTTTGCTCGTTTCCGCTCATTTCTAACCTTTATTCTGCCTCTCCCTGCTCGTTGCTGACCTCTATTCTGCCTCTTTCTGTAGTTTCTCACCTTTATTTTTGACTCTTTCTCCTCTTTTCCCTCCCCTGGGACAGCGGGGGGAGCCTCAAGACCCCCGCAGTCCCTGCCGGCTCCTCACCTTCTGCGGAAGCCGGCATTGCTCTCACGGACAGGGAGCTGCTAAACTTGCAGTGAGAGCAATCATTTCAACTGTTTGCTTGACCGCAGGCAGAGAAACAGACAGAACCTCAGCTTCTAGCAAGCAAGAGAATTGTGTCAGCTCCCGCTTGATGGAAGTGAAGTGTTTTCTCTGAATTGGTGGGAGCTGTCAAAGCTCCCGCCAAGTCACAGCTCACAGCTATGTCTTGGGGGTGGGCACCATGGGACATAGCAGGAGCTGGCCGTGGTGGGTGGGGGATCCCCAGGGCCAATATTGACTCCGGAAGGGGGACTGCATGGCCCTCCTTTCACTTTCAGTTCACAGGACTGCTCCAGGAAAGTGGTGCTCTCCAGGCCCCCTCCTTCTTTAAATAAAAAGAAAGACCCGGAGGTGGTGGTCCCCACAGTGTAGGGGGAGGGTCTGTGCAGCCCCCCAGCTCTACATTTAAGGGAACACCTGGGAGGTGGTGTTCTCCGGGGGCTGGGGTGGTACGTGCGCCCCCACCTCTTAATAAAATTAGCCCTAGGGAGGTGGTGATCCCCAGGGCTCCTTAGAGCCTATGGAGTGAGGTCTGCACACCCCCACCACATTTTAAATAAAGTTCCAGGGAGGTGCTAGTCCCTGGGACTAAAAGAGCGATAGGAAGGGTGCCCAATGTGCCCCCCTCCTTTTTTATTATAAAATGCCCATGTTACCGGACCCAATCGGGGGCCCTTTTCGAATTTTGCGATTTTGCAGCAACAGTTTTAATAAAAATGCTTTTTTGCTTGTTTTCTTGTTTTTTTTGCTTTCTATGCCAAAGAAATATGGTCCTCATTATAACTACCTACTGATAACCGCTAGTAGGTAATATATAAATATATACAAACTTAACTGGCCATTATCAACACCAAGTCTGGTCGAAATGCATCAGTATTTTTCTGCTTCATACATTTTGGAATTAAATAAAGCTTTAACTATTTGGAAATTCACACTTCTCTGCTGCCTTTTCTCAGTTCCTAGGATTTGTACTGGGGGCATATCCTTCCAGTACAAATTCCTATGCATTTAAAACTGTTGAAGGGTCAGATACATCGAATGTGTGCTGTGCACTGCAGCACAGATGCAATGAACCAGCTTCAGTGGGGAATCAATGCAGTCCCCCTCATTTGCACCATCTTTCATTAGGCTTTATTTGCTGATGCAAAGTCTAGTCAACCAATGGGTGCCTTCACTGATCTGCTCCCCCATAACACCCCCTGGTGCAAAATGGTGCAAAGTGGATTTGGCCCTTGGCAAAAGTTTCCTTTGCAGTGCAATACTCTTTCACTGCTGGAAAGTAGATCAGAGCTTCCACTGTGCATCATGCTTGCACCCGCTCAGAGCCTTAGTAAGTCTGGTCCCCAGTGTCGTAAACCAGATTGTAAAAGGCAGGCATGCATAGAAAATTTACTTGTAGAATTGATCATGAAGCCATCCACCCCGTTAATTCTCTAGCACATCAGAAAAGGTGCCTTTGGCCATAATGCAATCCCAGATGCTACTGCATTAATGGTATCAATGCTTCTCTAATCAATACATTTTACCTACTGCTTTCTTTTAAATATTTTTATTTGAATTTGTCAATTAATGACGTTGCATAATATATTCTTTAAAGTAGTGAGTTTTTTGTGGAATTGTCCTTAAATCTGTTTTCTCACCTACCAAAAATCTGCTTTCTGGAGCCAAAAGACAGCATCGTTACAGAAAACCCCTAAAGCCGAAAGCTGCTCTCAAATGTTCTAATTAACCTCAATCTCAAAAGCCTTCACTTACTCTTTTACTTGAACATGAAAGGCTAATACCGCATCCCAGCATGAGGGCCCTATACTCATTACGACTATTAAAAAAATCCTGGAGGTCTACCATCTGAAAAAGGCAACACTGCGAGAACCACCAATATTATTCTTTCCAAGTTCCTCCTCTCATTGATACAAGTGGATCTGTTTGGTGCAGGTTCGGTCTGACCTAAAGGGCAATCTGGCAATACCAGAGTGCTGGTCTGAAATATCAGCGTAGGTCAGGTTTTCGGCTGCTTGTGTTTTATGGTCAGATGGGCTGATTTTTACTGTTGATTTTTCTATTTTTAGAAATGTGGTTGCTGGTTGACTGGGGTGTGAGCCCTGGTCATGCAGCAACCGCAATCCTAGCCAGCATAGGGCACCAGCCAACCCCACATTAACCTGTGCTCACCCCCTGGTAGCTTGGCACAGAACAGTCAGGCTTAACTTAGAGACAATGTGTAAAGTATTTGTGCAAAACTTCAAACAGTAAAACAGTGAAAACACCACACAAAAAGGATCACACACCAGGATAAAAAAAGTTGAACAACATTTAATAAATAATATAAGCCCAGAATGACACTGATCCAATCAGTAAAACCAGAGTTATAAACTTTTAAAGAATAAACTGCAATATAGCAGTTAAAAGCATAAAGCGCCAACTGCTGCTATCCAAGCTGGACCAGGCCAAAGTCAAAAGTTCAAGCTAACCGCGATGAAGCGTGGGTTGGATACAGTACCAGATTACACCCCCTCAAGGTTTGCCTTATCAAGTTTTGTGCCAAGAGTTCTGCTTGTGTGAATAGGATCGCATGGACTGTAACTGGTAGGCTGGTGCTTTGCACTGGCAGTCGATGCTGCTGTGCAAAGAGAAGGGCTGGCCACAGCTCACCCTAATTTTCGGTGTAAGTGGGCACATTTGTGGTCACGAAGAGCCCAAAAGCTTACAAGAAGACCCCTCTGAGCTATATCAAGGGTTCAGGACCTGAGGGGCACTACTTGGGGATCAGGAGCACAATGAAGCTGAGTCAAGGAACTGTGGGGAGCCTGTTTTGTCCCTGATGCTCAGATCAGGAGGCCAGAAGACTAGCCCTTTGAGTCACTCTGGGGTTCTGTGTGCAAGATAAACTTGCAGGTCCAGTTCTCCTTCCCCAGGCAAGAGGGCAGCTGGCAGCAAGTCAATACAGCAAGGCAGCAGCTCCTTCGGTGTAGCAATCCAGAAGGGTTACAGTCCTTTCAGCAGCAAAGCAGTTCTTCTTCTGGCAGAGTATCCACAGAACCAGAAATGTACTGAAGTCATGATGTCTGAGGTCCTTATTTTATACACTAGCGCACTGATTCTGGAAGGTGGGAAAAGCTTCAAGGTTGTGTCTTTAAAGTGTTTGGAATTCCCTACCTTCCCTGCCATGGCTCGAAGCTAGCTGAAGTGACAATGCTGGGCCGTTAAGCCCTTTGTGTGGAGACATGACACAGCCTATTCAGGTGTAAGTGAGGCTGGGTCCAGTTCCTCCCTCCCATCTTGCCAGTGATTCCGCGTCCAGTTGGACCTATGCTCACATTTTGTGTGGCTGTTTAAGAGGACTACACATAGCCCAAATACACCCAATCGTGTAACAAGTGACAGTCTGCAAGCGCCAAAGGCAAGAAAATGCCAAATTTCTAAAAGTGGATAATTTCACAACTGTAATTTATAATCTGACTTCACCATAATTTAGGATTTTAAATCAGGATTTCAGAGACACCAAACGTGAACCAAGTAGTTCTTCCCATTTGGAAATTACACTAATAAGATGTAATACGGGAACTCCAATGTAATCCTATGGGAGATATAGACCTTGAAGTAGTGAAAAAATGAACTTGTGATTTTCACTACCAGGGCATGTAATACTTAAAAGTACATGTCCAACTTTCTAAATACATTACACCATGTCCTCTGGACTGTCCTTAGCCTACCGTAGGGCTAACTTATATGTATTAAAAAGGCAGATTTGGGTCTGGCAAAAGCTTTAATTTACCAGGTCGGCATGGCAGTTTAAAACTGAACACACAGTGCAAGGGCACGCCTGAGACATGTTTAAAGAACTACTTAAGTGGATGGCACAATCAGTGCTGCCGGCCTACTAGTAGCATTTAATTTACAGGTCCTGGGTACACGTAGTGTCACTTTACTGGGGACTTATAAGTACATTAAACAATCCAATTTGGTATAAGCCAATGTTACAATTTTGAAGGAGAGAGCACAAGCAATTTGGCACCAGTTAGCAGTGGTAAAGAGTCCTAATTCCAACTAAAAAGAATTCAACAAAAATTAGGAGGAAGGCAAAATGTTTGGGGATGACCCTACAGAAAGGGCAAGTCTAACATCTGGTATTACACCAAACTTTTCCTACAGAAAGCACAAATGCATGCAGTTTCCATACCTTACATAACACGTATATGAGCATCTTTACAAGTTAAAAATTGCCAAAAAAACTCTAATGGATGCCACTTTTATTTCAGGTTCAATCTTATTTTCTGTCACAGATGGACCCTGGTTCGCTGTCAGGAACACTATTTGGGGTGAAGTGTTACAAACAGATTTAAAAAGGAAAATCTTTCAAATTTGTTCATCCCTAACTGGAGGCTGGTGAAAATAGTAAAGAAAATTCAATATTTTCTTCCATGCTATTCAGGTTAAAATTTTAAGACAATGCAATTTTCTCTCCCATGCTATTCAGATTTAAATTTTACAGTAAGTCACCCAGGCAGCAATTTTTCCTTTGTCTTGTTAAATTGTCAGAAGCAAAGACAATAGTATTCCGAACAATGAAAAGGAAAAAACACACTATTGCCGTTCCCTAAGTATTAATTAGCATCTAATCAGCTAACTTTTATGTATATGTATGTTATTTATACATTGAAACCAAGGCTGAAGAGCAGCAGAACAGTCATGCTGTTGAGTTTTTTAAGAGCAGGGTTGGGACTGTCTTACTTGATAGTGAAACATCATTCCAGATCTGAGATACATAGAAGGAGAAGACCTGTTTCTCTTCTTTGCCTCCAATGTGAAGATGTCATTGAAAAGGGTGTGACTAGAGCCACCGGAGAGAGTGAGGAGGTCATCCAGGCAGGCAGAAGTGGCAGTCATTATGGACTTGTAGGTGATACAGCTGGTTTAAACGTGGTTTGGCTAAGAGAAGAAATATGAGTTATCAAATATGGTGGGGTGGATTCTTCAGGCCCTTAATGAGGCATAATACATTATGCAGGATGACTAAGTTAAATCAGTGAGGAGCCTGGGAGGTGAAGGGGGAGAGCATTACACCATCGAGAAGCAAGAGTATAAGGGCTTAAACAAATGTTCTGAAATTACTTTCTGGGAGGAATGGTTTCACTTTCTTAAAGAGAATGAGCTGGATTCATGATGTCTTGATTTTGTTGGTGATGTGTTCCTTGATGTTGAGATTAGCGCCCAGGGTGAATCTGAGTGACGTGACAATGGGAGAACATTGGGGGTACAAGTTCCTGTTCATGTCATTGAGCCATGTTTAGACTAGTTGTTCTTGGCAAATAGCAGGAGTATTGTTCTGGTGGGTGTAAGTTTCAGGTAGGTGCTAGACACCTTTTCCATGAGAGGCCCAAGCACCTATAGAGCTCCTCATTTTTCTATTCACCAGGCGACGCCGAGAACTCAGTTGCGCAGCCAATATGGCCGGTGTGCCTGTCCATGAGGTACTTTCCCAATGAGGGTGGGGGAGGCGGGGCCCATGTTGATGATGCACGGAGGTCCCGCCCTCCCCCATTGACTGTGAGGTGTTGCCCCGGAAGCAGTTGAAGTGCTTCTGGGGCAGAAACGCAAAGCGAGCGGTCCCGGATCTCACCGGGACCAGTTCCAGCCGGCTTGGGGGGTCAGACCCCTTTAAGAGCCACGGCAGGAGAACCTCTTCTTTCCCTGAGGCTCTGCCAGAGCACACTGCCCATTGCCCAACCAGCCATCAGAGGACTGCAGAGCCTCCGGTGCCATTTCTCTTGTTTCTCTTTCTTTTTACCCCTTACAGGTTTAGGAAGCGATCGGGAAGGTAACGTGAGGGCGAGCTCCTTTTGGGATTTAACTCGCAAATTGGAGCCTCTGTCTCATGCAGCAGGGGCGCAGGGAATTTTAACCCTCTGTGTTCTTTATTTTACAGCACAGGCTCATTTAACAGGAGTGGAGCCAGCGTCCGGGGGACATCGGGCACAAGGATTTCTCAGCGATCTACGGGCGAATTGGAGCCTCTGTCACAGGCGGCAGGGGCGCAAGGGATTTTAACCCCCTGTACCCTTTTTATTCAGCACAGACTCAAGACAAGATTGGAGCCAGCGTCTGGGGGACATCGGTAGTGGCAAAACCTTTTGCCTTCCTTCTGCAGGACCTGGACCAGCAAGTACAGACCAGGAGCCATGCGGGTTGGAGGATATCCTCACTTGCCCCACATTCTTGAACGTGTGGGAGTGGCTCTGGCTGTAGCTGCAGTCTGAGGTCCTGCCATTATAGGGAGGTAAGGGGGTGTTGGGGGAGTCGTTTTTGGGCATATTGATAGAGCTGTGTGAGCCCTGGGGCACTTTTGCAGGGGGCATTTAAACACATGTTGCCTGTTGTTCGGACTTGCGCTCTGCTCCTGGGGGTTTGGTGAGCAGTCAAGGTTGTGATCATACAGTTGAGGTAGTAGTGCAGTGGGTCAGTGCTAGCATTGTCTTTTGTATTTTGCTCAAGCGAGGGGTGCTAGTGCATAGGCAAACAAGTGAGAGTACTTGGCAGAGTGTGGGGTGTGCACTGAGTGTTTTGTCTGCACAAGTGATCGCTTTGGGACATGCGATGGTGCCTAAAGCGAAGAGAGGGCAGGTTCCATCCAGGATGGAAGAGGGGATGGAAAACATGATGCGCTCCATAAGCGATTTGAATCAAACAGTGGCAGATCTAACCAGAAGGGTAGAGGGGCAGGAAGACAAGGAGGACAGGCCCATGTGCTCTAATGTGGCCCCAGGGCAGCTTTTCCTCCAGTACTGTGGAAAACAAAGCAAAAGGGGGGAAGGTCATGGGGACCCCAGCGGGGCCAGTAATAGTACCACTAGTGCCACGGGCGATAGAGCAGGTAGCGCCAGCCATCCCAGTGGCCCCAGTGCCAATAGTCATGCCCGTGCCCAGTCTATCTACCATCCTGGGTCCTGAGGCACAAGTGCCAACGGTACCAGCCATACCGGGGCCGGTGCTCCCAATACATGTGGTCCGTACAGGGGGGCTATTCCACCAAATGCTACTGAGATCCCGGCGCAGCCTTTAGTTGCAGCAGCTCCCAATGTAGCGCCAGGTCAGCACTACATCGTGGTGAACCTAGCAGCATTGCTAAAATGGCTGGCAAAAGCAGGAGCAGTGATTCCGTCTACAGGTGGCGGGGTCCTGTCAGCAGAGGGTGATCTTAGAGGAGGTGAGGAGCTTAGTAGCGCGAGTCAAGAAAGCAGCACAGGTGGTGCCGCCACTGGTTGCTGTTCCCCAAAAGGCAAGGAGCACCACAACTGACTCGGAACCCGCAGGGAAGGCTGCAGCTGCAGGACATGAAGATGACAAAACGCAAGCGGGCACATCGGCAGGTACAGTGCAATTGCTGCCAATTTTAGGTTTGGTGGATATGCGCTCTAACAGAGAGCGTTTGGCGAGGCACATTGCGCAGGATGTAAAGGAACAGATTTGTACGGGTGAATATGTAAACATTTTTTCTTTGCTGGTAGACAAAGATGAGTAGGAGGAGGCCAAGAAAGCAAGGAAATGGACCTACCCACCGGAATGAGCTAATTGGCCAACAAGGAAAAAGGTGGAAGAAACACTGATGAATTGGATAAAGACATTCGGGAACTTCCATGCGGTACTGATAGAGAAGTTTCCAGGGCTAAGCGCAGAATTGGTGTGCTACCAGAGCACAATTACATGTGTGCATGATGAGTATGGTGGGATGTGCTGGAAGGAATATGACAAAGCTTTTAGAAGAGTGAAGCCATCTGATTCAGCTCTCACATGGGACCAGGTTGAGTTGATGCGATTTTATGGTTAAGACACATGAATTACCAAGGCAAGGTCGTGCCAAAGTGCAGTCCTTTCGGCCAGCTACACCTCAAAGTGGGGGGGGACAAGCAGCAAAAAGGGAGCTTGTTGGGATTTCAATAGAAATACATGCACCAGACTCAATGGTTCCTGTAAGTTCAAGCATGTCTGCTCATTCTGTGGACTCTCCTCAAACCCAGAATCTAAGTGTTTTCAAAAATCAAAAGACAGGGGGGCCAAGAAACCAGAATGCGGTACAATTGTTTGGGAAGGCACACTCACCTATTGACAGTATGGCCCTAATACCCTGGGTGAATCAATACTCGTACCCAAGCACAGCTCAGATTTTGCTGGAAGGTTTTAGGGACGGTTTCCGGATCCCAACCCCTGGTTACTCAGGGGAGTCTTTCTGCCACAATTAGCAGTCAGTGAGAAACAACATATCTGTGGCAAGGGAAAAAGTATTGAAAGAGCTGTGATTGGGGAGATTGGCGGGTCCATTTTACTCAATACCTGTGGACAATTTTGTCTGCTCACCTCTGGGGGTAGTTCCCAAGAAAGATCCAGGGGGTTCCCGCCTCATCCATAACCTATCTGCTCCCAAGGGCCAGTCTTTGAATAAGGCCATTGACGGACCCCTGTGCTCCGTGAGATATGCATCGTACTAGACGATTGCTATGCTGCGATCGTTCAGCCCAGGAACCTTATTAGCAAAGTCACACATTGATTCTGCATTTCGGTAACTGCCTGTACATCCACAGGACTTCCATTTACTGGGTTTTCAATTGGAGGGGAAGTTCTACAAGGACAAGTGCTCTGTCTTTTGCTCATATTTTGAGAAATTCAGCTCCTTTTTGGAATGGGTTTTTAGGCAAGTCTCAGGGCACCATGGTATACTGCACTATCTAGATGATTTTCTATTGTTGAGTGCACCACAGTCACAAGAGTGCAGCAGGGCATTGGACATATTTTGTACACTGATGGAGGAACTAGAGGTCCCCTTGGCGCAGGTTAAGACAGTCGGGCCAGCAACAAAAAATGTAATTCTTGGGCATTGAACTAGATTCTATTGAGGGGTGTCACACTTACCTTTGAGCAAGGTGAAAGCTTTCTCGCTGGCATTATCAGACTGTCTAAAGAAAGAAAAAGTCACTCTACACCTGTTACAAAAAACGGTGGGCATGCTCAACATTGCATTAAGAATTATTCATATGTCCAGTCCCTTTTCCCGGTCCATTGCCCAAGCAATGTCAGGTCTAAAAGGCATTGCTTGACGCAGATTCCGATCTACTGACCAGATCCCACACCGCCCATAGGTCCCCGGACTTTGACGGTGGGCCGCAACGACCTTTGATAAGTCCTCTGCCCCACCACGTCCTCCTTCCATTCAAACTGTCTCCACTCGCCACCAACTGGCCTCCCCTTGCCTCTTTTCCCCCATCCAGGTACCTTCGATCGGACCCAGGCAGCGGATCGAGTGACCTCGACCCTGCCTCCTGACCTCCCCACTACAAGACACCTCACGGGCCAGAACGGGGCTCCATTTCTGTGCCATTGCCCAATCAACTCGTAAGTGTTCCTTGCCGCGCTTCTTGTCACACCCACTGCCCTCCTCCCACCCCCTACCCCACGTTGGTTTCACTATAATTCCTCCTCCTTCCTAGAAACCAGACCACCGACTCTGTTGAGCCCACGTTGATACCTTCTGGATTCACTCCGACTACGACATGATAGCAGGGTTCACCTCCTCGCCACACTACTGGACCTTTCTGAACACGCCGGCCAGTAATTACTGCTGTAAGTCCCTTGTCTCTCCTGCCTACGCTGCTGCCCCTGGCATACCAGTCCACCGCGCAGTCCATCACTCCTCGCCTCTTCTTGTAATTCTCTTCCCGCTCTCATTGATATCACTTAGGGGCCCTTGAAGTACTTAGCCCTCACTCCAATGCTAGCCACTATACCATCCTGCTTGTTTCCAATCCTGTTTCTTGGGGATTTGTGCGCCCCCGTGATTTTTCTTAAACACAGTTACAATTCCCTACCATGACGCTCACGCGCCTACCACGCCACCCATGTAGCAGACCCACCCTAGGCCTGTTACTCTACGATCCACTCCCTCTTGAACATTCCGTGACCTGCCCCACGGGTTCCAGTTCTCCAGGAACAACTTGGATCATGCTCTGCTACCAACGTGTTAACCTTTCCAACCCCCCTCCCCCCCGGGTCATCCTTCAGTTTCCTTCCCCTCCCGCCAACCCGAGCTCGCACCGCGTCCCTCACCCTCCTCTCCGGCCCCTTACGTGTCCTTTCCTTTTCCATACAGGACTCACTCAATTTGGCAACCTGGTCCTGATGAAGATCCTGACTACATAGGATCGAAACACCGTTGACCCCCAATACAGCGCGACTCATGGCGCATCATCTACTTTGGTTCTCAATCAAATACCAATTACTCATCCACTGAGGACGAACCATTGTTTTTGTACATATTGTTTTTTCACCGTGTCACCTTGCGTCCTTCGCTGTGTTCACCCACTTGTCACTCACGTCGTCACTGTTTGCTTCACTATCACTTAGTGCACAAAGCCCCCTTGGGTTGCCATCACATTCTATGCCTACAGTGCTGCTTTAACTGTCTTGTATAAAATGTGTTCTTAAATATATGATGCTACATGCACTTTCTAAAAACTGAAATTCTGAGTCTCTATTCCTTTGCATTCACGTTCTTTATAATGTCTTGTACATACAAATATACCTGCCGTTTTATTGAATCTGATTGAGATATTGTTGTTTTATACATATGTACACTCAGATCTCAATCTGGTATATGGGTTATACTCCTGTTGCTTTTCCCTAGGTCTAAAAGGCAAGCACCACCACACTAGGTTGTCCAGTGAGGTTAAGCAGGATATGCGGATTTGGTTGGCATTTCTGAGTGACTTCAATGACGTGGTAGTGTGGCCCAGCCTAGGCAGGTCCAGCCCCGAGCTTGGGCTGATGACAGTTGCAGCAGGGAGTGAGGGGTTTAGAGCCATCCTAGGTCCCCACTGGGCGGTTGGGCATTGGCCCAAGAGGTGGGTTGACAGTGGTCTCACAAGTAACATTTCATTTCTGGAGCTATTTCTCATTTTAGTGTCTGTGACAATCTGGCCACAGCAGTTCCGTGATCAGTTAGTTGTTTTCTGGTCAGATAACATTGCAGTGATGGTGTCCCTCAACATGCAGTCTGCAAAAGGTAAAATGTTGCTTCGCCTGCCTAAATAAATTGTACTGCAATGTATGAAGCTAAATATGTTATTTAGATCTAGGCATGTCCCGGGCATTCTCAACCACGTGGCTGATGCATTGTCTTGTTTCAGGATACACCTTTTCTGGAGCATCTGTGGCAGCTAGGTGCCCCGACTTACCAGACCTCGCGGCAGCTGGCTTAGCGCCCAGGACTAGGCGGGCCTATGAAGGGGCATTTACTGCATACTGCACATTCTTAGGGCAGGATTGGGAGAAAACTTGGCATAATCCAGCATCCATCTTATCTTTTTTAAGGGAACTAAGGAACGGAGGGCAGTCGGTGGCTTGCGCAAAGCGCCACATGACCGCAGTGGCATTTTTTGCAAAAATGATGGGGCATCGGGATCCCATGGGCACATTCTTGGTCCAAAGGGCCCTAAAAGGTTGACAGCGGTTGCAGGGCACACAGCCAGCGTTAGACACCTGATCAGTATTGAGGGTCTCACAGACATCATGGCGGCATTAAAAAAGATATGTACTTCCAGCCATGAGGTACAGTTATTCAGGTGCGGTTTCTCCCTCGCCTTCTAGGGCGCTTTCAGGGTGGGGGAGCTGGTATCACGTAACAAGAAGGACTGGCAGGGGGGATACAATTTGCCCACGTGTAGAAGCAGGCTGGTTCAATATCATTATCAATTCCTAGATCAAAGATGGACCAGAATGGGAGGGGTTACCATGTCATCCTACAAAGAGTGCCAGGGAGCCCAAGTTGTCCAGTGGGCTACCAAGAGTCATATATGGCAAGCAGGCCTCAGGGCGCGTGTGGGGCCCTATTGATACATCAGGACAGTTCCCCTCCTGACAAAGTTTCAGTTTGGAAGGGTCCTGGCTCTAGCTTTGGGTGCAGAAGGCTAAGACGCCTCCAGGTTTGGGACACATTCTTTCAGGATTGGGGCAGCCACAGAACCCACAGCCTGCGGTCTAACTGGTCAAGATGTACAAAGAATTGGGCGTTGGTTTTTGGACTGCTACAAGCGCTATGTGCGGTTGCATTTGCTGTAAGTATCAATGCTAACGTTGGCCTTGTTTCCATCTCTCTACAGTTTCCACATCCTGTCCCGCAGGAGGAAACTTGTTATCAATACCATTTCAAATGCGCCCTGCCCGCTCCAGGTGCCCGCCAGGGGCCGGGCCACAGAGAAGTTTGGATCATTGGACATTCTTATATCAACAGGTTGAAGCAACAATTTTGCACAGGCAACTTCGTGGACAGGGCCTGCCAGGAGGGTTGGAATGTATCAATGCATGGCCAGGGGGGCTTGAGACTGGGGCAGTTCCAGAAGCTCATTGGTCCTTTGTTACTTAGATCCATGGTGACACCTGATGCAATAATAATACATCTGAGAGGGAATGACTTGGCCCACATGGGCATAAAGGGGTGGTGGAGGCTCTAATCTCAGAAGTAGGATGGTTGGCTAAGCAGTGTCCCCTAGCGACCTTAGTATGGTCTCACAGGATCCCGAGACTCCAATGGTGGGGGGGGATCGGTCTGGGCGTTGAACCCTTCTGTAAAGAGGATCAATAATAGGATTGACCAACTGTTCAGGACTCCAAAGCTTAGGACAATTCCGCATGAGTGCATCCGGGGAGAACATTGTTATCTACAAAACGGGGTCCGCCTCTCAAAAATTGGTAATGAAATATTCCTAGAGAATATGCTAGCCTGGCTGGTAGCGGCGAGTCTCATGGCATGATCTCGGTCCGTTTAGCGGATGGGGGGGCAGATAGTCAGTCAACTATGCTGCCTGTGGTGGTAAGGTCATGATTGCTAGGAAACATTTACTTCTCTTAGTAGCATCCCATTGTTTAACGGGGATACCTGGGGGGGAGGGAAGACAGTGGTCCCTCATCACACTCCAGGGGGAGGTAGACTGATGGGCACGGGGGGTAGGAAGTCCCTCTTCCGGTAGGCCGCTTGGGCAAACCACTGCGCATGCAAACTGGGTGCCCACCTGGCATAACCTCAGCCCCTGAGTGGTATGATGGAAGGGCATGGGCGGCACTAACAGAATCTGGAAGGCACATGGGCCTCCTGCGCAAGGTCACTCCAGGAAAGGGGGACCTGGTAACTAGTTTGGAACAGTCATGACCTTGCATATAGGCTCATCCAGGTTACGCAGAAAACAAAAATTTACATATTCCAGTTTAGGTTAGGAATGGTTTTGTATTAGATTTTAGTTAAGGTTAGCCATGAACATTTATCAATATCTGTATATAAAATTTTAACTGGATGTGTTGTGGTTTTCTGCATATACGTTAAAAAAATTCTGATGATTAATATTATTAATAATGGGTTTTATTAATTTGTAATAAATACGGTCGGGTTACCCTGCCCCTAATCCAAAAACAACTGGTGTTGGATATGTTTATTAATGGGTCATGGAGGAAGAGACAGTGTGTTACTGATCATGTCAGGGGAGGGGACTCGGCAGGCCATATCACCAGGCGACACTGGGAACTCAGTTACGCTGCCAATATGGAGGTTGTGCTAGTCCCGGGTGTACTTTCCCGGTGAGGGTGGGGGAGGCAGGGCCCGCGCTGATGACATGCTGGGGTCCTGCCCTCCCCGCCCTTGCACATTGGCAGCGAGATATTGCCCCGGAATCAGCTGAAGAGCGTCCGGGGCAGAATCGCCAAGGCAACGGTCCCGGATCTCACAGGGACCTGTTCCAGCCGGCTCGGGAGTTCGGACCCCTTTGAGAGCCGCGGCAGAGCCGCAGGAGAACCTCTTCTTTCCCTGCTGCTCTGCCAGAGCACACCGCCCGTCGCCGGACCAGCCATCTTAGGACTGCTGTGGCGCCTGTGCCATTTCTCGTTTCCCCACACACCATCCCCTGAGGCAGCAATGTTTTAAAGAATGTCATTTCAGGCTTGTGTAAAAAGTTGTTCATCAGGTATCAAACTAAAAGGGCAATGTTTAATATGCTTGCATTACAGGAAATATCAATTTTGTTGTGTTTATGTCTCTGAAAATCCTTGGTCTGCGGTAAGGTCATGATTGCTAGGAAATATTTACTTCTCTTAGTAGGCATCCCAATGTTTAACGGGGACGCTGAGGGATGACAGTGGTCCCTCATCACACTCCAGAGGGAGGTAGACTGATGGGCACGGGATTAGGAAGTCCAGCTTCCAGTAGGCCGCTAGGGCCAACCCCTGCGCATGCGCACTGTGTGCCAAGCAGGCATAACCTCAGCCCGTGGGTGGTACGATGAAAGGCCGCGGGGTGCATCAGTGGAATCTGGTGGGTGCACGGGCCTCCTGTAAAAGGTCACTCCGGTAAAGGGGGACCTAGTAACTAGTTGGGAACAGTCATGACCTTGCACGTAGGCTCATCCAGGATATGCAGGAAACAAAAATTTACATATTCCAGTAGGTCAGGTATGGCTTTGTATTAGATTTTTGTTAAGGTTAGTCAAAAAATTTATCAATCTCTGTATTGAAAAATGTAATTGGATGTGTTGTGGTTTTCTGCATATATGTTTAAAAAGTTCTGATATATGAATATTATTATTATTATTATTTCTTTTTTGGCGGTTTTGTATAGCGCAAACAAGACCCTTGCGGTTATCAGAGCGCTTTACAGAGCAAATATAGGTATTGGCATATACATACATATACATATAAATACAGTGAATTATGTGAATACAGTACTGGGAACAATTAGAGATTAGTGTTTTATTAATTTGTAATAAATACGGCCGGAGTTACCCTACTCCTAATCCAAAAAGAAATGGTGTTGGATATGTTTATTAATGCTTCATGGGGGAAGAGACAGTGTGTTACTGATCATGTCAGGGGAGGGGACTCAGCAATACCAGGCCATATTGCTGCTCTATCAATTAATATGCCTTTGTTATTTGGTTCTATGTTTCTTATTTGCAAGTTTATTGTGTGCAGAATCTTCATGTTTTATATTGCATTTGCACAGCCCTGCTCCCTTCTGTTTTGATTTTTCCTGATGAAGTTTCTTGGGATGAAGCAAGCCATCTCACATGAGGGCCATTCAGACGTATTGGTACAAAGTGATCAGTCCTTGCCTTGGTCGAGATGCCAGTGCAATTACACCAAACAAACAGACCTCAGTATCAGAAATGTAGGTCTAGCTTGACAATGCAGCTAGCTATCTGCAAGACCTGCTGTTACAGATACTTTAAGATATACATAAATTGAGCTTTAGTCTCTACAAGAGGAATAATGCTCTCTCTTCTCATGTTATTGGCTGTTTAGTGTATAATTCCAGCTCTTATGGAATGCATTGTAATGCATAAGAGACTATTTTACACAACCAAACTACAGTAAGTCATGGCACGTCAAATTCGTTATCTTAAAGATGCATTGCATACAAAAAGCTCCTATTTCTTATTTTGCTTTTTCACAACAACGTTTTTAAATATATATGTTATTGAAGACCCGAAACATCAGACCTATTGAATTTGCCAATGCATGTCGATTTAAAGCTAGTGCTGAGCTCGACAACCAAAGTACAGCATCTGCAAGTTGGAATGCCAAACTCAGCTGAGTAGTTTGTGTGTGTATATATATGTATGCATATATATATATATATATATATATATATATATATTATATATATATATATATATATATATATATATATATATATGTATATATATATATATATATATTACCTACTGGCGGTCGCCAGTAGGTATATATAGTTAGGATTTTTTCCCTATGGGATTTTTGAAAATTCTATGTCTAATAACTTTGGCGTTTGTGGACGGAATTGGCTGAAATTTTCTGGAAAATTGAACATTTTGTTTCTGAGCAGCCCCTTGAAATTTGGGGGGGGTTCGTCAAGGGGGGGCCGAGAAAAAAGGGGGGTCCCAAAACGTGTTTTTAACATTGAGTTTTCCATAGGGCGGTTGGCCTCACTTTTAGCCCGAACGGCTGAATGGATTTGCACGAAACTTGGCAAAATTGTAGGGACTGGTAGCCCGATTTGCCTTTGCTAGGTCTCAATATATGTGCTTCAGTGGATTTTGAGAAATTAACGTTTAAAAAAAGATATATATCTGTAAGCGCGCTCCGGGCAGCGCCCCGGTTCGCGTACCTAACGCGTAACGGAACTTCGCGAAGCGAAGCTGATTGGCTCTCTGGTGTCTGTCAACATTCTAAACAGTCCGGAGCGGCCGCCATCTTGTCTCTCGGTAGGATCGAGAGACAAGATGCGGTGAAAAACGAAGGGGGAAATGAAGGAAAGGGGGCAAGGTAGACCCCTCCTGACCCCCTAGGATTGATGAGGGGGATATTAAAGTGCCCTGCGGGGCAAAAAAAATTTTTTGCGATTTTTCGCCATAGAGGCGCGTCCCGGTACGCGAACCGGGCAGCTAACTGGCAGCGTAACGGGAGTCCGCCATCTTGTGTTTTTGGAGCGTCCGGTTCGCGTACCGGGTAGCGTCCCGGTAAGCGTAACAAGAGAAACAGTAAAAAAAAAAAATTAATGGAATAGATTATCAAGAAAACTTTGAAAAATTGTAGGGACTGTTTGTTTGATGTGCCTTTGCAAGGCCTCAAGATATGTGCACGTGTGGATTTTGTCTAATTAAGGTTAAAAAAAATATATATATCTGTAAGCGTGCTCCGGCGCGCTTACGTTACGGGTTTTGTTTGCGCTGCAGAGCCGATATCTCACGGTTATGCGACGCATCATGAGGCCTCTCACGTGGCTACGTGATACGTCACGTAATAAAGAATATATTTTACAGATACAGATATTAGCTTTTGAAAAACCATTGAAATCCACTGAAAAAACCATAGGTTATGGACCATATATAGTTAGGAATTAGCATTTACAAAACCTTGAAAATTCACTGAAAAAACCATAGGTTATAGACCATATATAGTTAGGAATTAGCATTTACAAAACCTTATTTTACTCACACAAAACCATTGAAATTCCATATATAGTTAGTTGCACTAACTATATATTTCGCGCACCCGCAATCCACTGCTGATGATGTCACATATCACATCATTCATGACATGGTCAGTGACATCACTGATGACATCACTGATGACATCTCAAATGACATCACTGATGACATCATCCAGTGACTGTGTGTTTCTGTAAAGTTTAAATATGTTTTACATATTGAAGAATGAGTGGATGTATAAGTGTCTGGATGAAGGATTTAGTAGGTGCGTGACTGACTTATGAGTGAGTGAATAAATGTGTCATACTAAATGCATGGGTTAGTGACTAAACTGTCTGAATGTGTGCATCAGTATGTCTGTTGTGGTGTAAACTGCTGCATGTGTTGATCATTAGCTATACGAGAGGCTATATGTGTTATTGATTGGTTGCCCAAGTATTTGTATGGGAGATTGAGTGTGTGTGGGGGTGGCTGGGAGGTGTGTGACTCTGTGCATAGATGTGTGAGCAGTTGATTCACTAGGTGTATGAGTTCAAGAGTGCATGTGGAAACAGCTACATGGGCGGTTGACTGTGTGCATGAGTGTATTGATGAGTGAATGGATATCTCAATGCTACATGTCATAGTAAGTACATATGTAAAACACAGTACATGTGAGAGTTGGCATATATAAATAACTGTGCATGAGAGCCAGTGAATGTGTGAGTGGCTGTATGGATCATTGTGAACTTGTATCAGGGATTGTATAAGAGAGTAAATATGTGTTAGTATATGTTTGAATAAGTAAGGTGTGTATAACTGTATAGTTGAGGAAATGGAGGTGAGATTGATTCTTTGCATGACTGACTAGGTGTGTGAGTAACTCCATGGATGAGTGACAGTGTGTGAGTGTCTGTATACACTGAGTGTATCTAAGGTTATATTAGAGTCTGAAGAGGTTCATCGTATTAGCACATGAATGATGTCATCAGTGATGTGATCAATGATGTCAAATGAGATGTGATCAGTGATGTCATTTGAGATGTCATCAGTGATGTCATCAGTGATGTCATTTGAGATGTCATCAGTGATGTCATCAGTGATGTCATTTGAGATGTCATCAGTGATGTCATCAGTGATGTCACTGACCATGTCATGAATGATGTGATATGTGACATCATCAGCAGTGGATTGCGGGTGCGCGAAATATATAGTTAGTGCAACTAACTATATATGGAATTTCAATGGTTTTGTGTGAGTAAAATAAGGTTTTGTAAATGCTAATTCCTAACTATATATGGTCTATAACCTATGGTTTTTTCAGTGAATATATATATATATAGACGTTTGCAGTGATAGGAAACACCAACAGCCAAAATAGTCCACCCAATCTTCAGAGAAGTGCCTAACACTAAAAACTGGTTGTTGGAAAAGTTGTAATCCTGCACACTACCAGCCGCGGCCAATGCAGGTAAGAGGGGTTAGGCCATGTTGGTGGGGATTCAACAAACGACCACAAGGGAAAATTAAATAAATAATGAATTTTCCCTCATCGTCGTCTGTCGAAATCCCTCCCACCCTGCCCCACCCACCCCACCGATCTTACCTGCACGGGCCGCAGCTGCACACTACTGGTGGAGAAATTCAGAATTGTCACCTATCACTAATTATGTGATTTCGACTGAAAAAAACACATATGACAGGGTGAACCTGAACACTTAGCTTACACGTGAACTTACATACTCTTTCATAACTACAGGGCCTTTATGGGAAGGAGGACAGAGGGGGTATAATGTCCCAGGCCCCGACCTTCATAGCCCCCCTCATCAGAAACGATTATTGATAGATGTTAGATGTGGCGTAACGGCCAGGGCTGCTGACTTTGGAGCTGGGGAGCCAGGTTCGAGTCTCAGCATCGGCTTAACATCCTATGATTCTGGGCAAATGGCTTAATCTGCCCGTGCCTACCAAAAAAATGAATGTGTAATGAAACTGGTGCTCGTGTAAAGTGGTCCAATAATTTCAGGACGAATTCGAGCTATATAAAATTCCACAAAAAAAAAATGAAAACAAGCATGTCATGTACATTAATAATGAGGCTGTCTCTGTAGGCAAACCACTAGATGGCCTCAGATTGTCTTTTCCTGAAGTTATATCTATTTTAATGCTAAAAAGCAGGTGCTGCTTATCTCACCCGATTCAGAAAAGGGGGTGGTGATGAACAGAGTGCCTGAATTAAGCAGACCACTCTTACCCAGTGCAAAGATCAGGGCTTGATCCATCACCGTTTTTTAGCTCACTGCACCATCCCAGCTCAGAACTTGGCTATATGCAAATTAGTCTGTTCCTGTCCCAGTGCATGATGGGAACAGGGCAATACAAACTACCAAGCCAATTCTTATACTGGGAAGGAAACAAGCTTCCGGGGACCGGTTTCTGCCATTTCAGGCGTCGTCGGCCCGGCTTGCTTGAATCCTGATGGTGCAATGAGCAAGGGACTCACATCTGAGTATACCCTTCCACGCTTATGGTGGATAAAATGATTCAGAAAAGGGGGTGGTGATGAACAGAGTGCCTGAATTAAGCAGACCACTCTTACCCAGTCCAAAGATCAGGGCTTGATCCATCACCGTTTTTTAGCTCACTGCACCATCCCAGCTCAGAACTTGGCTATATGCAAATTAGTCTGTTCCTGTCCCAGTGCATGATGGGAACAGGGCAAACCAAACTACCAAGCCAATTCTTATACTGGGAAGGAAACAAGCTTCCGGGGACCGGTTTCTGCCATTTCAGGCGTCGTCGGCCCGGCTTGCTTGAATCCTGATGGT
Source organism: Lissotriton helveticus (assembly GCF_964261635.1). Taxonomy (NCBI): domain Eukaryota; kingdom Metazoa; phylum Chordata; class Amphibia; order Caudata; family Salamandridae; genus Lissotriton; species Lissotriton helveticus. The sequence continues at coordinate 1,766,473,238 of NC_136059.1, forward strand.
GCAATGAGCAAGGGACTCACATCTGAGTATACCCTTCCACGAGTGGTCTGCTTAATTCAGACACTCTGTTCATCACCACCCCCTTTTCTGAATCGTTTTTGGCCACTATAGGTGTGGCAGGGTATACTCAGACATAAGTCCCTTGCTCACTGCTCCATCAGGATTCAAGCAAGCCGGGCCGACGAGGCTGAAATGCCAGAAACCGGTCCCCGGTAGCTAGTCTCCTTTCTGGTGAAGAATTGGCTTGGTAGTTTGGTCTGCCCTGTTCCCATGATGCACTGGGCCAGGGACAGACTAATTTGCATATAGCCAGGTTCTGAGCTGGGATGGGGCAGTGAGCTAAATAACGGTGATGGATCAAGCCCTGATCTTTGGACTGGGTAAGAGTGGTCTGCTTAATTCAGACACTCTGTTCATCACCACCCCCTTTTCTGAATCGCTTATCTCACCCGGTCAAATTGGAAAAAGCCTTGCATTAAGTTTTGACTCCAGGCCTCACACTAACTTTTTACCAGTCTTTAAAACTACAATCTAAAAACAATCAACCGCAACTTTGTCGAAATAATATAGACATACTTATATGTATGTATGAGGACGGCCCCACTTGTGGAGTCCATACAGGACTTGATTGTGTGCTTCCCGCACCACCCTTCCCAGAATGCACAGTCTCATTTGAGCCTCCCATCGGTGGGTGTGTTATATATAAAATGGGGAAGTGGGTCGGCGGTTGCGCACACCGCTTCCGTTAAAGCCCCTGAAGAGAAGCATATGGAGCTTCGAAACGCGTCGGGCAGATCCCGTACGGAGTGGCGTCTACGAGTGGATCCCCGTCCTCACCTATACATAAACCAAGCTGTTGTTCGCGTGCTACTCAAAGGTGGACACCTTCGAGCTTTGATTTATACGCGGCCGTCCAGCCGCGGAGTATGCACCACCTCGGTACCCTGGGGGTCACGAAAGTGAAGCAGCAGTCATACTTGGAATCGAGGACGGCCCCACTTGTGGAGTCCATACAGGACTTGATTGTGTGCTTCCCGCACCACCCTTCCCAGAATGCACAGTCTCATTTGAGCCTCCCATCGGTGGGTGTGTTATATATAAAATGGGGAAGTGGGTCAGCGGTTGCGCACACCGCTTCCGTTAAAGCCCCTGAAGAGAAGCATATGGAGCTTCGAAACGCGTCGGGCAGATCCCGTACGGAGTGGCGTCTACGAGTGGATCCCCGTCCTCACCTATAAATAAACCAAGCTGTTGTTCGCGTGCTACTCAAAGGTGGACACCTTCGAGCTTTGATTTATACGCGGCCGTCCAGCCGCGGAGTATGCACCACCTCGGTACCCTGGGGGTCACGAAAGTGAAGCAGCAGTCGTACTTGGAATTGAGGACGGCCCCACTTGTGGAGTCCATACAGGACTTGATTGTGTGCTTCCCGCACCACCCTTCCCAGAATGCACAGTCTCATTTGAGCCTCCCATCGGTGGGTGTGTTATATATAAAATGGAGAAGTGGGTCGGCGGTTGCGCACACCGCTTCCGTTAAAGCCCCTGAAGAGAAGCATATGGAGCTTCGAAACGCGTCGGGCAGATCCCGTACGGAGTGGCGTCTACGAGTGGATCCCCGTCCTCACCTATACATAAACCAAGCTGTTGTTCGCGTGCTACTCAAAGGTGGACATCTTCGAGCTTTGATTTATACGCGGCCGTCCAGCCGCGGAGTATGCACCACCCCGGTACCCTGGGGGTCACGAAAGTGAAGCAGCAGTCGTACTTGGAATCGAGGATGGCCCCACTTGTGGAGTCCATACAGGACTTGATTGTGTGCTTCCCGCACCACCCTTCCCAGAATGCACAGTCTCATTTGAGCCTCCCATCGGTGGGTGCGTTATATATAAAATGGGGAAGTGGGTCGGCGGTTGCGCACACCGCTTCCGTTAAAGCCCCTGAAGAGAAGCATATGGAGCTTCGAAACGCGTCGGGCAGATCCCGTACGGAGTGGCGTCTACGAGTGGATCCCCGTCCTCACCTATACATAAACCAAGCAGTTGTTCGCGTGCTACTCAAAGGTGGACACCTTCGAGCTTTGATTTATACGCGGCCGTCCAGCCGCGGAGTATGCACCACCCCGGTACCCTGGGGGTCACGAAAGTGAAGCAGCATTCGTACTTGGAATCGAGGACGGCCCCACTTGTGGAGTCCATACAGGACTTGATTGTGTGCTTCCCGCACCACCCTTCCCAGAATGCACAGTCTCATTTGAGCCTCCCATCGGTAGGTGTGTTATATATAAAATGGGGAAGTGGGTCGGCGGTTGCACACACCGCTTCCGTTAAAGCCCCTGAAGAGAAGCATATGGAGCTTCGAAACGCGTCGGGCAGATCCCGTACGGAGTGGCGTCTACGAGTGGATCCCCGTCCTCACCTATACATAAACCAAGCTGTTGTTCGCGTGCTACTCAAAGGTGGACACCTTCGAGCTTTGATTTATACGCGGCCGTCCAGCCGCGGAGTATGCACCACCCCGGTACCCTGGGGGTCACGAAAGTGAAGCAGCAGTCGTACTTGGAATCGAGGACGGCCCCACTTGTGGAGTCCATACAGGACTTGATTGTGTGCTTCCCGCACCACCCTTCCCAGAATGCACAGTCTCATTTGAGCCTCCCATCGGTGGGTGTGTTATATATAAAATGGGGAAGTGGGTCGGCGGTTGCGCACACCGCTTCCGTTAAAGCCCCTGAAGAGAAGCATATGGAGCTTTGAAACGCGTCGGGCAGATCCCGTACGGAGTGGCGTCTACGAGTGGATCCCCGTCCTCACCTATACATAAACCAAGCTGTTGTTCGCGTGCTACTCAAAGGTGGACACCTTCGAGCTTTGATTTATACGCGGCCGTCCAGCCGCGGAGTATGCACCACCCCGGTACCCTGGGGGTCACGAAAGTGAAGCAGCAGTCGTACTTGGAATCGAGGACGGCCCCACTTGTGGAGTCCATACAGGACTTGATTGTGTGCTTCCCGCACCACCCTTCCCAGAATGCACAGTCTCATTTGAGCCTCCCATCGGTGGGTGTGTTATATATAAAATGGGGAAGTGGGTCGGCGGTTGCGCACACCGCTTCCGTTAAAGCCCCTGAAGAGAAGCATATGGAGCTTCGAAACGCGTCGGGCAGATCCCGTACGGAGTGGCGTCTACGAGTGGATCCCCATCCTCACCTATACATAAACCAAGCTGTTGTTCGCGTGCTACTCAAAGGTGGACACCTTCGAGCTTTGATTTATACGCGGCCGTCCAGCCGCGGAGTATGCACCACCCCGGTACCCTGGGGGTCACGAAAGTGAAGCAGCAGTCGTACTTGGAATCGAGGACGGCCCAACTTGTGGAGTCCATACAGGACTTGATTGTGTGCTTCCCGCACCACCCTTCCCAGAATGCACAGTCTCATTTGAGCCTCCCATCGGTGGGTGTGTTATATATAAAATGGGGAAGTGGGTCGGCGGTTGCGCACACCGCTTCCGTTAAAGCCCCTGAAGAGAAGCATATGGAGCTTCGAAACGCGTCGGGCAGATCCCGTACGGAGTGGCGTCTACGAGTGGATCCCCGTCCTCACCTATACATAAACCAAGCTGTTGTTCGCGTGCTACTCAAAGGTGGACACCTTCGAGCTTTGATATATATATATGTATATATATATGTATATATATATATATATATATATATATACACACACACATACATACATACATACAAGGGCCAATCCCATACATTCACAAAGATCAGCAACCTGCACAAAGCATGCCTGCTTCAAAGATTCTTTTACTATACATATATATAATATATATATATATATATATATATATATATATATATATATATACATATATATATATATATATATATATATATATATATATATATATATATATATATATATATATATATATATATATATATATATATATATATATTTATATATAATTCCTTCGCCTATAAACTGAGTATAAAAAAAGAGAGAATCGTTTCTCACGTAATCATCATGCTCATCGTTATTTTTCTCCCCACGCTGCTTTACATATGATATATTTGGGGGTGTTAAGCTCACAGCTTTCCAAATGCTATTGTAGGATGCGCTCTAGTCTATGAGCGTGAACGCGATGACGCGTCACGCCATAGACAAGAGCGCGAAGGGCGCGCATGCGCGGTAGGCGCCAGATTGAAGGCGCGAAAGCGGGGAGAACGGAGCTGGCGACCGGAGCAGTCGTGTTAGACGCTCGGCGCCCTTTAGCTCGTGTTGGCATATTAAAATTGTAATAAAGGCAAGCCAATTTACCTACCTGGACTCTGTGCATGTGTGTGGGCAAAATCAACATTACATTGGCGACGAGGCTGGGACCACGAACACCAGGCACTTCAGGGTCAGGAGCAGACCCTCCATGACAGCCCCATACTTACAGCAGTAGGACAACAGCAACAGACAATCCAGGAACAAACGAGCAGAGGGCGTGGCAGCAGCTGAAACAACCACGGGAACCCACCTGAGCCGGCTCCAACAACCAGGTCAGTGCTGGGCTAGGAAAAGGGAGCATAGCCAGCACCCTGGCAGCCAAGGGCATTGACCCCAAGTCAGAGGAAGGGGCGCAAACAGACGACCCCACAGAGACTAGAAGGGATAGCACGCCTGGCAGTCCCAGAGGGCAAGGGAACACGGCAGAGAGTGCGGGAGCATCCGGTGGACTCAGCCAACACAGTGCCCAAGGGGTAGACCCCAGAGGTGAAGCCAGAATGGCAAATCAAGCGTCTGCTCTGATGGCCCCAGTCCCATTCCTGCCTAGACCGGGCGAACCGCAGTTAAAATGGGAGGACTGGAAGGATTATTTTCAAAACTATATTGAGGCACTCGAAGATGAGAATGAAGGGGAATTCACCTCGGAAAGGAAGAAGAGACTATTGCTCCACAACCTGGGCCCGGAAGGGGTGAGAGTGTTCAAGAATCTGGTGCCCAAGGAGAGGGGAGTGAATGAGACAGATGTCTTCAAAAACGCCCTAGATGACCTGGACAGCCACTACCGCCCAGCAGTTTGTGTCTCTATAGACAGGTATAATTTCCAGCAGCGGAAGCAGGAGGCTGGTGAGTCGATTGATGATTACGTGGCAGCGCTCCGACGCTTGGCCATCACGTGCCAGTATGGAGGGCTTCAGGAAGAATAAATAAAAGACCAAATTGTTATGCACACCACGTGCAGGTCGGTCCAGGACAAACTGTGGGCGCAGAGTGAGACGTCCCTTAAAGAAGTGGTGGCGATGGTCAAAAAGGCTGAGATGTCACGACGCGGTGCGGAGGCAGCAAAACGGGAGAACGCGCCGAGGCAAATGGTAAACAAAATAGAAGATGCACCCCAGCCTGGGAGAGCCAAGGGAGTGTATGGTGATCAGAGGAAGGACTTGAGATGGACAGGGAAGCAGGCAGGCCGCCCCAGTACAGACAACAAGTTTGCGTGTTATAGATGTGGCAGCACGGCACATTCGGCGCAGGATAAACGCTGTCCCGCGTTTCGCGCCAGATGCTCATTTTGCGGCCTGGTCGGCCATTTTGAGAAAGTCTGCCGCAAAAAGGGGAAGAAATCCACGGTCAAGTGCGTCGATGCGGCCGCAGCCGACGTCAGCGAGGAGGACGATTTGGATGACGACGACTTGGTGTTGTGCATCGAGGACCAGGTACTTGAGGTGACGGGGAAGCGAAGTGACAAGCCTCGCACGGACATGCTGATAGGGGGAGTGAAGGTACACGTGGCCGTCGACTCAGGATCTCCTTGGACCATCGTGCAAAGGTCCATATGGGAGGAAGACTTTGTGCCTGTGGTGGGGCCAGACCTATGGCCGCCGGACATCAGACCCATCTCGTACACGGAAAATGCCATTCCTTTGGTGGGGTGCCGAGACTTCGACTTCGAATTTAGAGGGAGGTCAGCCACGTGCACCCTGTACATAGCTGAGAGAGGACCTTCAGTGCTGGGGTGGAGAGATGCAGGTGATCTGGGGATCATACTCAACCCGGGAGGTAAAGAACAGATTCTCTTGACAGACGAGTGGCCCCTCACGAGAGAGGAAGATTGGAAATCAGCATACCCCAAAGTTTTTGACGGATCAGTGGGAAAACTGGACAAGTTCGTTCACAAAATGGTCCTCAAGGAGGGTGCAGTACCGGTGGTGCATAAAGTCAGGAACATTCCCATATCCACCAGCGGAGCAGTACAACAGGAACTCCGGAGGCTAGAAGAGCAAGGTGTCATAGAGCCGGTGGATAGTGCAGAGTGGCTATCCCCCTTGGTCGTGGTCAAGAAGCCAAATGGGCAGGTACGGCTCTGCGTTGACCTCCGCGAGCTCAACAAAAGTCTCATCGTGGAAAAGTTTCCCCTTCCCAGAATCGAGGAGATGCTCGCCAAGACTAAAGGTGTGACTCACTTTTCCACTATAGATCTCACGTCTGCGTACTACCAGATAGAGCTGCATCCATCGAGCAGGAAGTTCACCGCTTTCATCACTCCATTTGGGTGCTACCAGTTCCGGAGGATGCCCTTTGGCCTGGCATCTGCAGCGGCTGTTTTTCAGAAGCTGATGCACCGCTTGTTCAAGGACATTCCTGGAGTACAATACTTTCAGGATGACATCTTGGTGATGGGCTCGTCGAAAGGTGATCACGACAGGAAGTTGCGGAGCGTGCTGGAAGTGTTGCAGAACAAAGGGCTAACGGCGGAATGGAGTAAGTGCAAGATAGGGACCCATTCGGTGACATACTTGGGGCATGAAATCAGCACGAGCGGGATTTCACCCAAAGAACGAAATGTGACGGCCATAAAGGAGGCGAAGGCACCCAGCTCCAAGGAGGAGGTGAGGTCGTTCCTGGGAATGGCCGAGTATTATAGTAAATTTGTGAGACACTTTGCCACCCGGACATACAGAATGCGACAACTCATCAGAGACAAGACCAAGTTTGAGTGGGACGCAGAGGCGCAAGAGGAGTTTGACACCATCAAAACCTGCATTAGTCAAGCTATTCCGTTGCAAGGGTTCGTTCCATCGGGCCAGACCGTGGTAACCACAGATGCCAGTGACAAGGGCTTAGGGGCGGTCCTGGCTCAAGTGAGGGATGATGGGGCCACTGAGACGATCTGCTTTGCGTCCCGTGCGCTGTCTCCGACGGAGCAACGATACAGCGTAATTGAAAAAGAGATGCTGGCAGTCACCTGGGCTTTAGGCAGATTCAGACAGTTCGTTTGGGGTACAAGATTCAAACTGCAAACGGATCATAAACCCCTCATCAAGGTCTTGACTTCCTCGGGGCATGAGACAGCGACCCCGAGAATAGCCAAAATGACTCTGAAGCTACTCGATTACACCTACGATGTTGAATATCTGCCGGGAACACAGAACAGGGTAGCGGATTATCTCAGCAGGGCTGCGGCGATGGAAGCGGCGCCAGAGGAAGCCCTGGATAGGGAAGAGATGGTGGCAAGCATGGAGGACTATGAGAGTTCGATAAGTGCCCAAGAATGGGAGTCCGCCTATGATGAGGACATGGAAAAAGGGGAGATCAAGAGATACTTAACATCAGGCTGGCCTGACAAAAGGAAGCTCACTGATGGAGTACGAAAGTTCTATGAAATTAGGGAAGAACTGTCCCTGAGTGACTCTGGGGTGTTTATCTATCGGGGCGAAAGAGTTGTGCCGCCGGATTCACTGATACCCAGATTACTAACTCTACTACATGAGGGCCACCTAGGTATTGTAAAGACCAAGGCACGCGTCAAGCAGATGTATTGGTGGCCAGGCATGGACGTCCACATTGAAAGGCAAGTGAGGGAGTGTGGCCAATGCCAGGGCGCTGACAAAGTGCTGAGGCCTCTCCGACCGGCCATGGGGAAGTTCGACACGCCACAGGGACCTTGGGAGAATGTGGCAATTGACATATTGGGACCGGTCCTGGATAGCAAAGGTGTGAACAAGTACTTGTGTGTAGTGATGGACAAGTACTCAAAATGGCCTGAGGTGGACATTCAAGAATCCATGGACACTGACACGATTTTGAGATTCCTGACTTCAGTTTTCTTAAGGGAAGGCATCCCCAAAACCATTCTCAGTGACAATGGCCCGCAGTTTGTCTCGGACAAATGGACTAGGTTCATGAGAAGGAATGGTATCGCATCCAAACACACGGCAGTGTATCATCCCGCATGCAACGGTCAGGTGGAGCGGTTCAACCGTGTGCTGATGGGCTCCATACAGGCGGCCATCATGCAGGGAAAGGATTGGGAGATTGAGGTAATGAGCATGCTGTGGTCTTACAGGATCACCCCCACGGCGGTGGGGTACAGTCCGTTTCAAGTGTTGAGAGGACGGCATCCGTTCACACGAGACAATGTTGTGTGGAGGGAGAAGACCATTACCAGTAAATGGTCCCCTGCGGTGGTTCAACACAACTTGGAAAAAGCCCAAAAGATTTATGCTGCGAATTATGACAAACGTCGGAATGTGAAAGGAACAGAGCTGGAGGAGGGAGAGTGGGTTAGGGTTAAACTCCCTACCCTTCAAAAGAAAGGCGACAGCAAATATAGTCAGCCTCTACAAGTCAAGGAGGTGAGAGGCAGAGCAGCCCTCCTCAGCGATGGCAGAGTGTGGTCCCAAGACCGCATGGCTAGAGTAAACAGGATTGTGGTATGGCCCAAGCTGGAAGAGACAGAGGCACAGAAGGACTTCCACGAGAGCACGCCTCGACTGGAGCAGGCTGATGAAGTGTTGCTCGAGGAAACAGGAGAGAACAGTGAGATAGACATTCCCGGCGCAGGGCGCGCAGTCAGAGATGTCACTCCGGCTGGAGTAACTCAGAGTGGAGATTGGAGAGATGGTGCGAGACCAGGCGGAGACAGAGAGGTGGAAGAGAGCATGCCGGTAAGACACACCCGTAGTGGCCGGGCAGTTACAGTGCCCTCAAGATATAGAGACTATGAAATGGGTGGACATTAATGATAAGTTGGCACCCTGGCTGCCAGCCAGAGAACATTGGGACACTTAGTGCAACTTGGTGGAGGTTGAATAGTTAATTTTGTTTATTGTTAAAAAGGGGAGATATGTAGGATGCGCTCTAGTCTATGAGCGTGAACGCGATGACGCGTCACGCCATAGACAAGAGCGCGAAGGGCGCGCATGCGCGGTAGGCGCCAGATTGAAGGCGCGAAAGCGGGGAGAACGGAGCTGGCGACCGGAGCAGTCGTGTTAGACGCTCGGCGCCCTTTAGCTCGTGTTGGCATATTAAAATTGTAATAAAGGCAAGCCAATTTACCTACCTGGACTCTGTGCATGTGTGTGGGCAAAATCAACATTACAGCTATTCATGCATTTTATTGCAAAATGTGTGGCACATACACGAACGCTAAATGTGTCATCCTGTCTGCTGAAAACACATTTCAGATCCAGCCCGGACCAACTGGCATAACTGTTGAGAGGGAAATTCTATATTCTGAAAAGAATACATCATAATGTATTAAAAATCCAATGTACCTAAACTTCACAGCACTCATAGTACCTGCAAGCATTTGCATATACTCGAGGAACATGTATGCGACTGATGTCATAATACTACTGTTTTTAGTAATTATTGTAAAAGGTAGCCCGCAGCTTTTACTTACAAATGTTATACCACAATGTATGTCTTTCACTTTCAGCCTTTTCTATCTAACAATCAATAAGAAAGAATCCCATTTCATGTAGTTCTTGCTGTAGGATTTTAGTGCATTTCTAAGTTATTTCATCTATGGCAGGTACCGAGAGATTGCGCTCTGCCAAGGATCACACAATGTCGTCAACAACTTAATTGATCACATTTCTTTACTGATCACCGCTTATAAGCCTTATACAATGCATGAAATTCATATTTGTGGCATCTGGGTTACATTAACAGTAATCTCTGATATTAGGGAAATTAGCAGATAAGCAGAAAAGAGATGATCTCTAATGAGAGATAGTGTCAGTCAGTATAAAAGAGTACTGTGTGATTGTGTTGAAAATTGAAGTACGGAATATTATGGCACTGGTAATAGGTGATTTGTAGCAGGGTGCCTGCCCAGTGTCCTTTCAACATCACTCAAAGCTGTCCTTCTGTGGGGCATTTTAGCATAAGCTCTAACTTTCTGCCAGCTGGCAAACTGCCTGTTTTTGCCTCAAACACCAACATGGGGGAAACGATCCTGTTTAGTGTGTAAATTTGAAATATTTCCAAATAACTCTTAAGCAATTATTCCTGGGCTACCTAAATGGAGCCCTTAGCAGCGCGGGTACTGCCAACTTCAAAGAAGTGCTCCAATTTCTGATTTCCCCTTCCTGGGTGAGGTGCTGGATGTCTCGAGCACTTGATATCCATAGCAACACGGATCACTTAGAGCATGTGAAAGTCGACAGTATATGGATTTCATGTCGCCTAGGCTGTGTCTCGTGTTTTAAACACGCGACCCCCAATCAATAGTCCTAGTGCCTTCTGTCACGTGTCCGCCAGCATGGCTGCAGTAAGCAAGGGACGGGCACGATACCAATTACATGTCTGCGTAGGCGTAGAACTATTTATACTCCGCGCACAAAACACTGTACCAACACTGTGCCGACAACTTAAGGGGAATTTATCAGGGGACCCACCCTACCCTACTGGGTAATTTAACTTAAAAAAACACACCCTATCAGTTTTCTAGGAGCGGTGCTGTAACAAAGTTATCCCCTGCCCTTCCTCGCTCCTACTATCTGTGGCAGTAGGGCCAGATTGGGGAACTCAAAGTAGTACTGGCAAAAATTCTGAAACCAGCCCTGCTCTCTCCATCTCTTTTTGCAATCGCTCCTTTTCCATCCATTCATTCATCCTGCTTCTCTCCTCTCTCTCTTCTCCTTCTCTGATCACTTTCTCTCTATCTTTCTTCTCCCTTACTTCCTTTTTCTCTCGCTTTAAGCCTCCCCGTGCCGGCTGCAATTAACCTTGGGGAGAAGTGACAGAGGAACCAGGGGCAGCCCTAGTCTTTCAAAACCAGCACAAAAACACTAGCGCCAAGACACCTTAGGGTATTTGTGCGCTCAATAAGTTTAAATAACATAACATCCACTCAGTTATTCCCCATTCCATATGGATTGACTTGTGACAGCTATACTTAGGTACGGGGATATTGGACTGAACTGTAATTTCGGGGCACACAGTATCCTACACCAAAATCCACCTCAAGTGCATTTAGGACCCACTAGGATGTAGGGACAGCATGCATGTCAAGTTCTAAAGAGACATGGCACCTGAAACACATTCAGACCTTGCAGAGCTGGAGCGTAAGAATGGCACATAGACAGAGCAATGAAATAATTAGCATGAGATATGAGAATGTATTCAACGTTGCCTCACCTGTGACACCAAAATGCCAAAGTAGTTTTCTTACCTTATAAGGAGTTGCACAATGAGACACATTCCACATCAGTTTGAAGACATTTAGGCAACACAACGTTATTCAAGACCAATAGGCGACTAAATGAGTTAACTGTTGGAATGAAAACGTTCACTTGGTAGAGGTCACTTCAAACTCCTAATTCCTATTTCACAATCAGAAAAGCTACTTTTCCATCTACATGATGTGCTGGTAATTGTGATATCGTGTAACTTCTCTATCACGCCCTTAAGGTGCTAAGCCAACAAAGACCCATGTGAATCGTGGAGAGTTTTGCAAATGCCTACTAGATACATGGCTATAATTAAGACTGAAAGAAAAAAGAATAGTTTTTCCTCTAGCATCTGCTCTTTACACATAAGAAACTGAGAATGCCATAGGGACTCCCTGTTTAGAAGCACAGCCCGAATGAAATAACAAGATGTCTGCAGCACTGAAAACTTGAGTAACTCAATCTCGATAGAGCTAAATGTGGTAACTTGAAGTAGGAATGGAAGCTATACATTTCAATGTATGGCAGTACAACAACAAAGCCAAGTTTTGATACTCTGTGAACTTTACATGCGTAAAGTGTCCTCCACGCCCTAGCTTCATAAAAAGAGGATCCTTGCCTGATCAGTCAAAATAATTGTCTTCCTCCTGCCATTATGGCCCAGTCACCATTTCTTTCAAGTAGTTCACACCTGGAAGCACAGAATGAGCAACAGCATAGCACATTAAAACAAATCATCCCTTACGTGAGTCCTAGAAACCAACCAACCTGGTTTCTGTGGAGAAAGTACAACAACAATAGAAAATCAATACAAATGAAATGGTCCATGTCAATCAAGCAAGATATCAAAGAAGATCCTAAAAAAATGTGAAGAATATTTCAACAAGTCAAAGAAGTATTAAATTCTGGGTGACCAACATAGGCCCTGGAAGCCGGGTCCATACTACATTTTTAGGTTATATACCTAAGATACATTTAAATACAATGAATCTTAATGGAACTCAATGCTTATTTTATGATAGTCTGGCTTGAATCCATCTCTCCTGGATCTTCTTTGGACATCGTATCACAAAATCTTTAATAGAAGTCATCACACTGTAAATATATCACACAGACTTGTCACTTTCTCCTAAGGGTTCCTCCACCATAGTACCCTCAAGTAATATCACCTCTTTTATGCAAAAGTCAAACACAGTCCTATGCTGTTTACTGACATACAATTATTAAGGACATGTTGTCCGCTTCCCCCGCATTATGGTAAAAACATGTTTCACTGATTCCCACTTTTTTTCAAATTTACCTGGAAATATGGAACCTACCCCAGTATTTTGAAGATGAGAGAGTTAATCCTTTCTTTACATCACCTATCTCAAGTCAATGGTTTTAATTTATCCTCTTCCTTCATTAACAATGTCACTGGAAATGTATAGCCATCCAACGTCAATTGCACAGTTATCAATACAACCTTGTCTACCATAGTCTACCAGTACCGTCTTGTGTCAAGGGCACATAAACTGCCATTTTGCAAGCTAAGCGATCTCCAGGCTCTCTGTCACATGGATAATGGTTTAAGTTTCCCTCCCGGAGTTTCTGTACTTCTCAATTACATTGAAACCTTAGATCTTGGGCTATTTCTTAACTGTCATGCAGAATGGAGATCACTGGCACACACCTGCCTTTGATACACTTCTAATGAGACCCATACTAGTTTGCAAAAGTGGGTGCATTGAAAGCCATGGAGATCATTTTGGTGTATAGAAGCAGTTAGTCCTAAGCCCAGTATTATTAGATCGATGGAGAACCATTTATGAACATGATAAGGAAACGGACCATTGCTTTATTTTAATAAACTAATGACGCTTGTCAATCTCTTGGAGCGCAATTTGAAGTTTATCTGCAAAAAAGTCCTGTTTGGGTGACAGAGCGAAGGATCATCACCCCACTGCTATTCAGCGGTGTAAGAAAAAATATAATGAAAATAACTCAATGCTATTATCATGTGATTTTGTTTCGGGGCGGAAGCTTAGGAAGTGAGGTGGGGAGGGGCTGCTTTGCTGAGGAGCAGGGGAGGAGTGGTTTTTCACTCCCTTCTTGCGCATGAATGTTTGGCCGGCCGTCTCGGGCTGGACAAACATTCATGCACAGATTGCATACTTTCCACCCAGGCTATAAACCCAGGCTGAATTACAGCTTGGGTGGAGAACATGCCCAGGCCCCCATTCCTCGTCTGAGTCCCGTACCACAGGGCTCAGACCAATCATAACACTGCATTGCAACGTTGAGATTGGCTATGGGGAGCATGGGTGCTTCCTGGATCCTTCCTGATCCGGCTAGAGGAAGGAGTGGAAAGACGCGACGAGGCGGAAGCGGCAACGTGGACAGGAGGTACGTTTTTAGTTTTTTATTTCTCCCCATTTCCCCCTTCTCCCCGCTTCACCACCTCTGATCAGTGCTGGCCACCACTGTGGCAAGGAACACCCTGCACCTCAACAAACAGGGAGCCTCGACCATTAAAGCTTCATGCACACATGCTCCCTCCAGTGCTAAATCAAAAATCTATTATTGGCTGCATATTCCTCATGGCCATCGGTGTACACTTTCGACAAACTAAAAGTTGGTTTGTCCAACGACTTTGCAATGTATCGTGAACCCTGAGCTTAAATGGTGTATGAAAGACACACAATTGCCTGAATAAACTCAATCTCAGTGAAAGTTCTACGCATTAACTTGGATGCCCCAAATAATCAGGTCTCCTTAGGGACTGCTACAAAAAGCACCCACTAACTGAACCTCAAATTTACAGGGCTCTCGCCAAAAACAGAGAACTCACCAGATAAGGGTCCTGATTCTGTGGCTATCCCACTGTCAAAAAGACAACAAACATTCAAGGGCTCAACTGAATTGTGGACAAAGAATTTAAAATGGCACCGACTAACCAGCGCAACAATTGGAACGCATATGTAACGCATACTGCCTCTACTCCTTTAAAGATCTCTGTGGAAATGGCAGGCCTTGTTCCCACTGAATAAAGTATCCAAAATCAATGAGATGAAGGAGGAAATAATGCAGAAGGTAACAGAGGACACAAACGCTGACACACTCATAAAGGAAAGTAGCCAAAACGTGTTGCAAATTCAGTAAAACAGAACCCAAGCACAGACTTCAACAGGCGTTCTGCTGGCACACAACCTTGGTCTCTAAAAGCATTCACAATTTTTTAGGTCTGGGAAATTGATGATACTTAAAATAGTACAGATCGGGCCTTCAAGTCAACATTTTTCAGCCAATACTTGGGAGGAGTGTCATTAAAGTTTTTGATCTGCCCGAAGACAGCAAACTTCGGTTTTGTTGACGTCTTAATCATTGTAGACAATCTCACAGAACAGCCAATAATTGGAGACAGTCATGTTGTGTGATGGAATTTCACATTTTCAATGGACCGTAGTAATTTATTGGACATCAGCTGAGCGAGACTCCAAAAGGAGAAACTATTGGTTTTGTCAATGCTTGCTTTTTACATCCATTTATTCTGCATTATAGAAACAGGAGTTTTGAGAGCAATTGCATGTTTTTCTAGTTTCAGATTCTAATGAAAATTAGTATACATAAAAGTAATGAGTATACCAAGCTAAGTGTATGAAAATGCTCATTTGCACATTGAATATCAAACCAGCAAATACTATGGCTATAAAAAAAAGTTGTGCACTTCATTTGCAAAATGGGTGGATATGAAGACATAGCATGCCTCCCAAGCATTATTGATTTGTTTTGTCTGTTGTTTCTCTGTGGTTGTGGATAAATAGTAATACAATTGAAGGCACTGTATTGTAAATTAATATGTAGATACTCACAGGCTTATTTTTTGGGTCTCACTATCCAGACAGCGAAAGCAGTTAGATTGGAAAAGACATGTTGTGAACTTACCAAGAAGTCACAGCCCTCCCATTGCTCATCATTGGCTGTCTTTTGTTCTCACTTTTATTTCCCTGCTTCTTATTCCATGAATTTCCTTTTCCATTTTGTTCCACCTTGCGATTGGCTCTGATCTGCAGCATATCCTCTTTACCATCCTCTTTGTTGTCTGAATTGTGTCCTTCCACCGCTCGCTCTTAGGCACCTACATTTTTACTTTTTGGTTAAGCACTCCATAAGAGTTTGTGCTTTTTTCAGCTGCTTCACTCGTGTGCTTGTCTTCCCTTGCACTCCATATTGTTCTCTTTCACGTGTGGGCTTCTCCCTTGCACCCCCACACTCCATGTTGACCTCTCCCTAGAGTGCTTCTCCCCCATCTACAATGTTTTCCGTTCCCTCATTTGCATTTCACCCACCCTCAATCTTGCTCCCTGCCCACCCTCCATCTTGCTCCCTTCGTCATATGCTACTTTCCCCTCCTCCTCCACATTTCGTAGGCGTGCATATGCATGGTGACACATGCTAGCTTGTATAATGACACATGATTTCACTTTTGTCATGACACATGCATGCGCCTGCAAAATGAAATGGCAATTGGCAGCTGTGTCATCGCATATTCTTTTGTTGTCATGCTGCACAGCATTGGCAAGAAATCTGTTTTACTGATGCAGTACAGCATCACCAAAAGGCATTGGCCAAACCAATAGGTACCTAAGCAAAAACCTATTCTCTACAAAATGTTGCATTAAAACCTGGGAATCATTTGCTGGACTTTCTTAATAATATTGCTATCTGAACTGTTTTTAGTGGTTGGAGGGCAACGAGGTAATGTTCACTAGAATATTCTAGATTAAACAGTAGAGCTTGCAAAACAAGGATGTGGCACTATTGTATTGAAAATACATTAAATAAAATGAAATAAGTAACGTTTTTACGTAATTTCTTTTCAAATTATTACAATTCATAATACATGAATATAGGAATGAACACAAAACTTGAAAAATGACATTCAAGTACATTTTATATGCCGGAATGTTGTTTTTATTTAGGCGTTGTGGTGATCATAACCGCTTCGCTGCAGCCGGAATTCCCCTCCGGTGCTGGAGGATTCCTCACGTGCGCGGTTTGGATAGCCCCCGGCTGTCCTCCGCACACGCCCACCGTGCCGTCACACGGCCGGGGGCCGTCCGGCGCACGGAAGTGGTTAACTAAGCACACACAAAAACTTTATTCAGTTCAAATGAATATATTTAACAGTTTCCTTTCACTTGTACCACTGCATTCAGTGATGTAGACTATGGCCCAGATGTAGGTAAAATAGATTTACCGATTTTTAATTACCGAATCATACCGATTCGGTAATTAAAAATCGGTAAATCTAAGGGGTTGAGATGTAGGAACATCCAGATGTTCCTGCTACCGAATCGGTAAAAATCGGTATTTACCGATTCGGTAAATACCGACCGGTAATGGCCCATTCATTCCTATGGGCTTTGAAGCCCATAGGAATGAATGGGGCATTACCGGTCGGTATTTACCGAATCGGTAAATACCGATTTTGACATGGGTGCAGGGGGTGTCACTTTGACACCCTCTAGCACCCCCAAAAAAGAATCGGGGGCCATGTGGCAGGCATACCTGCCCTAAGGGCAGGTCTGCCTGTCATATGGCACAGGTGTGCATGCACACATGTGCATGCACACCGGAATCGGTTTTTTACCATGAAGTTGGATTTCATGGTAAAATACCGATTCTGTAAGGCTTGTGGGACTCAGAAGAGTCCCACCTACATATCAAAAATACCGAATAGGTATAAATACCGAATCGGTATTTTACAGATTCGGTAAATTTTCCGATCGGTAAATTTACCGAATCTGTAAAATTCTGGGCCCTACATACCATTTACTAAATACCGGTCGGTAACGGCCGAAAATACCGATTTTCGGCCGTTACCGACCGACCTACATCGGGCCCTATGTCCTTACAACTGTTGAGGAAATACATTTGTGATAATGCATTGCTTCATTGTAGACAGGGTAAATCCTTGCTCAGATTAGACTGAATATGCCATGTGAGTGTTTTATGCAGATGAATGGGGGAGGAAAGCAAACATTTGTCCATGTGGTGTAAAGAGGTTTCTGCTCGAACAGCTGTTCTGGCTTTTTGGCAGGCAACACTGACTGTCAAAGATGGAAAAAAAGAAAAGCTGTTCAAGTTATTGTCATTGTTTGCATTTATATAGCGCTTACAGCCCCTGACGAGGCATTGCTTTAGGCGAGGCAGCACACTGCTCCAGAATCAGGGCTGGATTGGCCATAGCGAGCATCTGGCTTTTGCCCAGGAGGCTGGAAGGGTGGCAGCCAGTTTTGTTACTGGGGTCTGGTTTTGCAGAGATACAGCAATATTGGCCTGTAGTAACAAAAGCAGAAGTGCTGGGGCCGGTTTTGTTAAGCAGCAGTGCTTCAGCGCTTGCATCCTGCCCCCTGGAGTGGAGGTCATTCTGACAAAATTACCAGGGGTGCTTTGGGTTCCCAGTTCGGCCCTGTCTGGAACCCACGGTTAATGGTTAGTTCAGTTTTATTGGTTACTGTTTGTTATTGGGATTGGCATTGTGCGCTAAAAGAAAAACATTCCATGCAGTCATTTAAGTATTTTTGGGGCTGGAATAAAGTCATAGTGGTTAGTTGCACTCAATAGTAGAGGTGGAGGTGAGCTCAAGCACATGGTTGTGAGAATAAATACCAGCGTTAAAGGAGATTAGGTATTGTTCGGTTACATTGGTATGATTTTCGAGGCTTAGTCCTTGGAAAATATCTTAATTTTATAGCTCTGATTTCTCTGCATCTGTTGCATTTCTTCTTCTTGTATGCTGCAATATAGCATACAAATATGCAACTTTACATTTTCAAAAATAGCTCTTCTTTACTACTATGCTGATACTGGACGTTTTTTGTTTGAAATATCTAAGCTCTGTGTAACACATTTATCCTAAAGCATTTAACTAAGGAAGTTTCGATTTTCAAGACAGCTACCCTATGTAGATGTAGGAAACCTCCCTTTTTAGGTTGAGCCTAGGCAGCGCGCATGCGCTGTGGCAAGACCTGTAGTATTCAGTAAATGAGGTAGCTCCTGCCTGCTGCTCACTATTTGTTCAGCTCAGTGTCAGTCTTCTTTGCTGATGCGTAATTGGCTTAGTCAGAGAACGTCACTTCCGTTTTTTTCCAGTGCAGCACCGACCAAGTACAGTTTTGTTACGCTTAGACAGCATAACTGTTATTTGGGGAATTGCTTCATGCTTGTGTCAATGCTCTATGCACATCTGTGTCGTCGTCCCCTACCGCTCCCGCCTGCCACCCTCTGTGTCGTCGGCCCACACCACTCGCCCTTCGCTCCATGTTTGTTGCAATGTTTTGCTTACTTAGCACTGGGAGTATGGTTTCAGTTTCTTTGAACGTAAGAGAAGTGCTTGTCTCCACCTGGGATTGCTGCTGCGTGCATAGGAAGAGGGCAGTAGCACCCCAATGATCCCCGTTCAGGGCAGGCTTTTTTAGGGTTAGCCGCCAGAGCACTGTCAGCACAAGTGCAGGAGAAAGGCTTTTCCTTTTCTGCTATCATGTCTTTTGCAGCGGCAGTCTAGCTTCCTCCGGAGTAGAGCAAGCAGCAGCTCTTGCAAGCAGTGGAGACACAGGCTTCTTCCAGAAATGTTCTGTTTTAAGTGGGTGGTAACATCTGCCAGAGCTCAGCAGTGGAGGGAGAGCCCCGGGCAGCAACACAGACAGAGATAGGCTCCCCCGAGAGAAACACAGTGGATAAGGACCTGAAGGGTAAAGTGGGGCGAGAGGACCGTCTACAGCGCCAGTTCCAGGTCTTTCAACATTGGTTTGTCCCTTCCCTAGCCGCATGGGAGAGCACGCTCCCAACAACAATCACTAGGGGGGGTCAAAAGGGAGATTTAACGACCAGAATGCTATGTCCCTTCAAACTACTAAACACCAACTAACATATAGCATTAAGTCGAAAAAACCCTTCAGAAATAAGGGTTAAATAAATGCGTGTGCTGGTAGCGAAATCAATAATGGGGCACCTTCAAGTTTGTTACAGTGTTCCCATCAGAGTTCCATCCTGTACCGCCCTACATCATTTGGGAAAGCCACCATAAGTACACAAGGAGAGGCCCAATGTACGATTTGGCGCAGCGTAAGCCTGGTGGTGAGCAATTACCCAATGAACTACGTATAGCAGGTCGGGATCAGGAAGTAACTAGTAAGCAGTGCTAAATGATAAAGAAAATAAATTTTTCCAAAAGGTGGTGATTTAAAAAGGGGTGGAAGAAGGAAAATAAATTTATTAACAACCTTCTGCTCCCACTCTCTAAAAACAGTGCAAATGGTAGTGTCAACAAATAACTACCTGGACAGTTCTCATAGTCAGGGTCGACATGTTTCTGCAGCTTTACCTGTGCCCCGGGGTCACCTACTGCTTCGTCAGGACCTAAATTGCTACTGCATGGTTAGTGCCTCATAAACAGGGAAACTCAAAAGGTTAAAATAAATGTCACCTGTGATTCTCCTGGTGAAAGGACCATTGGATTTCACAAGTTCGCACACACATAGAAAAAAAGAGAGAAAGAACACGCTTGTTAGCAAATCTCTCAGCGAGGCTGAGAATCCCTACAATGTCTCGCTTTGGATGTCAAATGATCCATCCCATTTCACTTATCTTGTTATAACAATAATTCACAAGAGAGCCAAGTTACCAATCGTGTAAAAAAAGGCACTCACCCTATATTAAGGAGAATGTTGCCCCACCTCACCCGGCATTAGCTCAGGTAATACGGAGCCCCGCTCTGTGTAAACAACAAACACACGTAAAAAAACAGTTAAAAGGAGGTAATATCGAGCCAAGGCAAGCCAATCATCATAGCATGGTTCTCCAAAACACTAGAATGTGCCTCGTGCCTCACCTATCCGTCGGTACTCCAGACGTCCAACTGGGCTGTCTGTGGGAGGTACCGGCGGCGGGAATCAGCTTGCTTTTATAAGTCAAAGTGTACATACCGGGTCGTGGACGCCGCGCTCATGGCTGGAAGCGTCGTCCGTCCACTTCCGGGTATCTAGGGTGTCTCCCCATTGGTTCGCGCAGCGCAATGACGTGTTAACGTTACGCTCGGATTGCCGGGCAATGTAGTTCTCCTAAAGCCCATTTGCGGTTATACTCGCGGACTACTTAATATCAGAAATGATGTTCCGGAGTGTTTAAATTCACGTTGTTAAGTGACCGCATCATTCTACAAAATATAGTGTCCTACCGATAAATTGGGCAGAGTTACTGAACTTTCCCCAAAATCACGCAAGACAATCTGGACAACGGCGCTTAGTGTATCTTACTTCAGACGCCCTGTATTTAGACTTTAACGATCTGTTGAATGACCGCGTCCTCTTCACATGTAGCAAGAAATAGTTAGCCATAGCGAGGTCCTTCATAGGATGCCTGTGAGTGATCGCGCCATTCCTGCATCATGTCATCTAAATGGTGTGCTGATAACATTAGGGCAGAGTTATTGAACCTTCCCCCAAATCGCGCAGCCAATCTAGACAGCGGCGCTTGATGTTTCTTACTCCAGACGCGCGCATTTGGACTATATCGATCTAATCAGTGACAATGTCATCCTCACATGTAGTAAAAAATAGTTAGCCACAGCGAGGTCCGCCATAGGAAGCTTCTAAGTGATCGCGCCATTCCTGCATCATCTCATCTAAACAGTGTGCAACTCAACCCAACAAATAAGGTCGTACCCAACGTCAGTATATAATGGCAATGTTACACATGTCATGTGATTAAATTTGTAATAATTTTCTCTGTATACAATCTATATGAGGACATGACGCCAGAGATGTGCCATTATATACTGACGTTGGGTACGACCTTATTTGTTGGGTTGAGTTGTCAGCAAGTAATAAAACTTAGTCGTCCCCTACTGGGAGATGTCGTGGGCAGAACCAGATTGCCCAATAGTCCCTTGAATGCTGGCGACGTTACACTTGGGAGCTCCCTGCGCGTACAAGCTCTATGCACACTGTTTAGATGAGATGATGCAGGAATGGCGCGATCACTTAGAAGCTTCCTATGGCGGACCTCGCTGTGGCTAACTATTTTTTACTACATGTGAGGATGACATTGTCACTGATTAGATCGATATAGTCCAAATGCGCGCGTCTGGAGTAAGAAACATCAAGCGCCGCTGTCTAGATTGGCTGCGCGATTTGGGGGAAGGTTCAATAACTCTGCCCTAATGTTATCAGCACACCATTTAGATGACATGATGCAGGAATGGCGCGATCACTCACAGGCATCCTATGAAGGACCTCGCTATGGCTAACTATTTCTTGCTACATGTGAAGAGGACGCGGTCATTCAACAGATCGTTAAAGTCTAAATACAGGGCGTCTGAAGTAAGATACACTAAGCGCCGTTGTCCAGATTGTCTTGCGTGATTTTGGGGAAAGTTCAGTAACTCTGCCCAATTTATCGGTAGGACACTATATTTTGTAGAATGATGCGGTCACTTAACAACGTGAATTTAAACACTCCGGAACATCATTTCTGATATTAAGTAGTCCGCGAGTATAACCGCAAATGGGCTTTAGGAGAACTACATTGCCCGGCAATCCGAGCGTAACGTTAACACGTCATTGCGCTGCGCGAACCAATGGGGAGACACCCTAGATACCCGGAAGTGGACGGACGACGCTTCCAGCCATGAGCGCGGCGTCCACGACCCGGTATGTACACTTTGACTTATAAAAGCAAGCTGATTCCCGCCGCCGGTACCTCCCACAGACAGCCCAGTTGGACGTCTGGAGTACCGACGGATAGGTGAGGCACGAGGCACATTCTAGTGTTTTGGAGAACCATGCTATGATGATTGGCTTGCCTTGGCTCGATATTACCTACTTTTAACTGTTTTTTTACGTGTGTTTGTTGTTTACACAGAGCGGGGCTCCGTATTACCTGAGCTAATGCCGGGTGAGGTGGGGCAACATTCTCCTTAATATAGGGTGAGAGCCTTTTTTTACACGATTGGTAACTTGGCTCTCTTGTGAATTATTGTTATAACAAGATAAGTGAAATGGGATGGATCATTTGACATCCAAAGCGAGACATTGTAGGGATTCTCAGCCTCGCTGAGAGATTTGCTAACAAGCGTGTTCTTTCTCTCTTTTTTTCTATGTGTGTGCGAACTTGTGAAATCCAATGGTCCTTTCACCAGGAGAATCACAGGTGACATTTATTTTAACCTTTTGAGTTTCCCTGTTTATGAGGCACTAACCATGCAGTAGCAATTTAGGTCCTGACGAAGCAGTAGGTGACCCCGGGGCACAGGTAAAGCTGCAGAAACATGTCGACCCTGACTATGAGAACTGTCCAGGTAGTTATTTGTTGACACTACCATTTGCACTGTTTTTAGAGAGTGGGAGCAGAAGGTTGTTAATAAATGTATTTTCCTTCTTCCACCCCTTTTTAAATCACCACCTTTTGGAAAAATTTATTTTCTTCATCATTTAGCACTGCTTACTAGTTACTTCCTGATCCCGACCTGCTATACGTAGTTCATTGGGTAATTGCTCACCACCAGGCTTACGCTGCGCCAAATCGTACATTGGGCCTCTCCTTGTGTACTTATGGTGGCTTTCCCAAATGATGTAGGGCGGTACAGGATGGAACTCTGATGGGAACACTGTAACAAACTTGAAGGTGCCCCATTATTGATTTCGCTACCAGCACACGCATTTATTTAACCCTTATTTCTGAAGGGTTTTTTCGACTTAATGCTATATGTTAGTTGGTGTTTAAGAGCACGCTCCCAATCAGCTCTGTTTGGGGAACTGTATAACGCCCATCTCCTCCCAAAAGCAAGCCAGTTTCGGCTGGGCATGTGTAAGTTGTATTATATTATTTATAGTTGATTTGTTTGTATTTAGCTTATAATTAACCGCTGCCTATATTCTGCCTGACTCTGTGCTGAGAAAGATCATGCTATTTTTTGGGGCTTAAGTTCGAATCCAGCTCTGACAGCACATCTGGAAACACACAGACATTACGAGCTTACACCTCAATAAAGAAGTGTTCTTGCAATTTAGTCATTTTAGAGACATTTTCTTCTTTTGTTTGGCTGTCTCGCTCTTTAATGGTAAATTAACAAAATAAAATAATGACGCAGCAGCAACGCTATATTTCACAGTACTTTTCACCATATTTTCTGTATTTGCACCTGTATACCAAATGTTATTGACCACTTTAAGGTGTCCTTCTAAGCTGGGTCTGGAGGCTTACTGGACTAATGCATCCCCTGTAGAGGCCTGTGTTTTACCTCATGGTCACACGTTAAATTCCTCGTGGATCTACTTAGCCTTTCATCTTTCTATGGTTGATAAAATCACTGGCACTTTTTTTTGTGTGTTTCTTTTCTTCAACCTCTTCCGTGCGTCGGACGGCCCCCGGCCGTCTGACGTCACGGTGGGCGTGTGCGTCGGACGGCGGTCCGATTTGCGCACACGTAGAATTTGCCCGCACAGCGGGGAAATGTGCGCCGCATCGAAGCGGTAAACCTTAACCTCTGGTGATGGACTTTCAGCACTATGTTTACATTGTCAATGAGTGCCGGTGTGACAGACGTGTTCGTTGCTCATTTTGTTCTGCGTATGTGCGTCCAGGATTTGTTTGCTGCTAAAACAGCCTTTAAGTATATTAACTTCTCTCCTCCTCTATCAGTGCAGCGGCAGCCTCGCACCTACATGGGCTCTCAGTGACTAAAATAAATAGTTCACAGCGTATTAGCTATTGGCCACAAAGCAGCCTAAACCAAAGATGAATGTTTGCAAAACAATATCTGACTATTTTTCTCTCAGTTACATGATATGCACGTAGCAATATGTGCACCACAGGAAAGAAAGGTCTTTGCAATAATGCAGGCTAACAATAGGGTTTTCACACTGCTCTGCTACCAAGCTCTTCCTAAAATGTACAACACTTATTTAGAAATTCTTATTGGGGCACTAGCAGCTAGTGACCTGACATGCTTTTTAACCCACCAGTAAGTTCTCCCGGTATTTTTTTACTTGGAACTTGATTATAGGCGTCGCAATCTCACCTAAGTATTAACACGCATCACTTGACTTTTTTCTTTTTCTGCTATTAGAGTGTGCAGTAGGGTCGGCTAGGTTGGGTTCTTTTTCAAAGCTCTCTACACGCCAAGCTAATCTTTCTTTGCTCCCAGTTTTCAGCCACTATATTATATGGGGGCACATTTTTTTTGTAGTGGTCTAGATCACAACTGCCAACACTCATTTTAGCCCAGGTGCGGAATGTTTTTAATTTTCACAAGCCTCCTTCCTGGGGCATAATCACTTATTGAACCAACACGCTTTTATATCCTGCTTGCACTTTGTCTATATATGCAATGTTTTGAAATAAACAATATACTTTATTGTTTTTAGGCAAATATAAAAAAAAAAATCATTCTGTGTCTTTCTGTACTTTACTAAACTGACACACAATTTTTTTGGTGTAAAAACATTTTTGGGGGGTGCCCTCTTGGTAATATTCTTCCCAGCCTCTGAATAAGGGCTATCGAATGACAGTTTACGGTCAGAAACAGGACGCATTTGCAGGCCTCGATAGCGATCATTACCGCTATGCATGAGCAATAACACCACACGTAGAAATTCTTCAGTCCATTTTCACACCTCCTTCCTTCTCGCATCCTTCTTGCATGAACTACAATAAGGTGTGAACGCTTTCCAAATGGCTGGCATACTGTCAGCATGTGCTCTCGTCCACGACAACAAACAAAATACATTAAAAACAAATGTACCTATACAGTCCCTTTCTTTAGTTCTGTAATTACAGATGTACCATGCAAAGTCGGGTTATGCCTGTATTCTCTCTTTATTTGGCTGTCTTGCTCTTCCATGGTAAATCTTTAAAAAAAAATAATGATGTGGCTGCAGCGGTATATTTCATAGTAGTTTTCACCATATTACTTACATCACCTCTAGCTCACTCTCTTCCTGTCATACTCCCTCTCTTTTACATTCCCTAATTCCTTCTTTTCTCTCACAAACTTCTTTCATTTTCTTTCTTCCCTGTTCGTCTCTTCCACTATTTCTTCAAACCCATCCTAACATACTACCTTCTTTCACTATCTTCCAACATCTCTTCTGACATTCCTCCCTTATCCTTCCTTCAAACACAACTTCCTTCATTATAACTTCATTTTTACTATAATACACAACACCACATCACACAATTCACCAGCACACAATTCAAAACTGCCCAGCATAATTACACTAGACGGTAATTCCTCATTTTAATTCTTCTATATACTGCCAGCTGATTCTCTGGTCCCATCGATAATTCCTCATTTTAATTCCTCTATATACTGATGCACCACCGTCTTTGTTACCAATAGTAATTCCCCAATCTTAATCGTTTAAGCAATACTGCAACTGTGACTCTATTCACAGTGGTAATTCCTCATTCTTAGTCCTCTAGCCACTGCAATAGCTACTTCACTAGTGCCAATAGTAATTCCTTGTTCTTACTCCTCTGAACAATGCTGCAGCTGCTTTTCTAATCCCACTGGTAATTAATTAGGCAGTGCTGTAGTTATATCTCCAGTCACAGTGGTAGTTCCTCATTCTAAGTCCTCTAAGCAATGCTACAGCTGCATCTGCTCCCAGTGGTAATTTCTTATTCTTACTCCGCTAGGCAGTGCTACAGCTGCTTCTCTAGACCCAACAGTAATTCCTCATTCTAACTCCTCTACACACTGTTGCTACTGCTTCACTGCTCTCATCAGTAATTCCTCATTCTAAATCCTCTACACAATGCTGCAGCTTCATCTTTATCCCATCAATAATTCCTCATTTTAACTACTCTAAACAGTGCTACTAACTGCTTCTCTTGTCCCTTCGGCAAATCCTCATTTTAAATGCTCTACACATTGCTGCTACTTACTTCTCTGCTCTCTAGGGTAATTACTCATTTTAAATCCTCTACAGTCTACACAATGCAGCAACTGCTTCTCTAGTCCCGGTGATAATTCCTAATTCCTAAGTCCTTTATACAGTGCTGCACCTAAATCTCTATTCATTCATCAACGATACTCCAAACAAAAACACATAGGTTAACACATTGTCATTTACAACGCCAATAGCTCTAACTCTAAACAATGTGAGACCTATTGCATTACAAATGCTTGTCTAAGATGCAACATTGACAATTCTTCCCCTTTTTAAATTTCTCCATCTTAAAATCAGAGCTCTCCATTTTTCCCGAGTATGAGTGAGGAGAGCATTGCATTCTAGAATTCTTTCTGATATTTTATTACATTATGATATACAAGCTAAAAGAAACAGAATGGGAGGAAATGTGGGCCTGGTTTAGAGCGTAACTTCGATGTCTGTAAGGCTGTTGGGATAAAGAACAAGCACTGGTAACGCCAATTGGTCTCAAATAAATGTGCTAACATTTGCAAACAACAAAATGCAAGATTGTTCGCAGACTATATTACACCATGTCTCTTCACAGAGCCAGGGTAATATGTCTCTTTCTGTGCCTTTTATGTCTGAGCCCTATTGTCTTTATTTTTCTAGCTTGTGGAGCTGCATTGCGCCAAGACCACAGGTTTGGAGAGTAAACTTGCATGCATTAGAACATTAAAGTCAGACTTGATGAATAAGAATACTTTTGTGAAGCCTGCTGCAGGATGCTCCAAAAGAAAAACGAGGACCCATGGGCATTTCTTTCAAGGTTAGATCACCAGTTCATTGCTGCTTTGCTGGGCAGTGGTATGTGGACGTATGCATATTCCTTTTTATTACCATGCCTGGGGGATTTTCGCCTAAAGGTTGTTGCATTCTGCAAGGTTGGAAGTTAAACCTTTCTTGTGTCTCTGAGTGAAGATCCAAGTCTTTTTAGATGTTAATCATCAATTCTGGTGATTTCAATTGCATTTTAATAATGTCCTCGCCATTGGACTTAACCGAGCATAGACTGTAGGTGATCCTGAATATTATTTGCTTCTTTCTTTTCAGCTCAATGAGGGTGCGTGTTGCCTCCTCCTACAGAAATGTCGCAAATGGTCAACCCATATTCGGGAATTGAATGGCAGTGCAACGGGCACTTGAGACAAACATTCTGCTCCTTCTTTGGGCTTCGTTACAAGGCTTCAGCAACCTCCACTGCAGTAATTCCGCACTCGAGGATCCCTTAGACTGTGTATGCAATAATTAATGGGTGTGCTACTACCAACAAATTATGTTTTAATCCATGGAATGGGGACTAACCATGGAATTGGGTTAGGGAACCATTCCCGCGTTTATTATCACACCCTTTTCCTCATGCACATTTCCCCATATTTTCTTTGCTAAATGAGATTAGAGAAAGAAATCTGGAGTACAGTACTCCTGCATTACTTGTAATCCTGATTCAGCAAGTAACTACCGTTACTGCTCAAATCGGGATTGCCTCTCATCTTGGAATGAGGCCCTTTTCTAAAGTTGTATCTTTCTGCATGTCCATTTTCTGCTTTCTGCATTGCTGGTCCACAAGGCGCCCCAATAATTGAATCATTGCTGTAATGGAGGGGTGCGTGGGGTAGGCGGTGTGGGCAGGGGCTGGTAATGACCAAAGCTGCGCACAATCAGCAGGCGCTCCTCATTTGTTCTTCTGCTTAGCACCACCACCGCGAGAACATCGCTGTTTATTATGGCTCAAAGGCGGTAATCAATTTACATAATGTGAGGGTTTTTTCCTCACTCAATTACTTCCCTGCTTTAGGCTGACGGGAATAATCATCTTGCAAGAATCGCTCGCACCTCTGCAGACGATGTCCTGAAATCCGGGGCAGTGATTGTATTTAGCTGTTGTTTCTTACACGTTCTCTCTTCTAATAATTTCAAAAGAGTTTGAGTGAAATAGAATGTGTGAGTCGGATTAGGAAATCATCCACTTATGGAAGGATGAGTCAGAAAACATTAGAAGATGACTAGTCTCCACACAATTTGGTCACAGGAACCTTTCCAGTGGCTTTATCCATCACTCTCAAGGTGTTTATGTAGGGCAGACATAGAGAACATGACCTGAAAGGATGGGCACAGCCAGGAAAAAAATGTGTTTCTACAAGGTGACAAGTACCATAAAATAAATAAATCCCATCACTGGTTTAGGGTATTCATCATGTAAGCCAGGGTTCTGCAAAGTCAGTCCTGGAGGGCCGGTTCCATGCCAGATTTTTAGCTTATCCCCATTTAGATAAATGTAGTTATCTTAAAAATCTGGCATCAGTTAGTATAATTTATTTATTGCGTGATTTGAAAAAACCATTGCAAATACAAAACTTTTTTAAAAAAGGATTACAGAATTTCATTTAAAATATCATGTTCATAAAAACCAGTGAAAGGGCGAGATTTTGATCGATACCTTATATCTATTGATCCAAACCTCGATCTGGTCGACTGAACCTTTGTTGCCTGTCTATGAGGAAAGAAAGTGCACCTATTTCCAAGTTAGTTTCACCCAATAAAGGACTCTGCTCCCAAAGATCACAAACAACTTCTAGCTTTCAAAAGTTTATTGTAAAGATATGATAAGCTGCAAATACAAGCATCTCAGAATGAGATTCACGAGATACACAGGTCCAATTACATACATGTGCTCTCGGAAAGCCCTCAGACGAGCAACGGAAATCACTAACACAAGTTCTAAGAATAATAAAGCTATCAGCATTGACGCATATCTCTCCTTCATTTAGGTTGGAGGAAAACGCACAGGTTAGGCTGTCCCTACCCTGCTCTAGATGGTATCCCTACTTAACCAAGTCCCAACCTAACAAAGGTGTCAGCAGTGAATGACCCCCAAGGGAAGTCACTCACTCTAAGTCTCTTGGTGAAAACCTATAGTTCTCCAGTCATGACCCCTCTCTGCCTACCCATCCGCTCTCTAAAGGGTCCTCAGGTATCTGCTCTAACTCCACCCAGGGGTGCTGTCCCTAATACAAAACAGTCAACAACATTTGAGACGCCCCTTGCGAGACGCCCCTCACGTGGTGTAGCTTCTGGCTTTTTCCATGATGCTTTGTATTGGGCCTCATACGTTAGAGTTGACCTTGCTTCTCAGACTCTTCTCCGGCCCGCTGATACCCCTCAAACATTCCAGAACCCTCCTCCATGTCTGGGCCGTCTACTGAACAGACCTCTATTCATTCATTTATAATTGGATCCCCCCTTTTCCTGTGCAGACAGATATCTGCAGCCAAGAACCCAACTCTCATAGACTTCTAAAAAGGCTTGCAACATTTCTCAGCCCAGACATGTACGTGCAAATCAATGTTAAAACATTTCAGGCCTACAATATTTCTCATCCTGATTATAGCATTCAACTTCTTCATTAATTAAAGCATGTTAATATTCTTATTCTATTATTCAGTATACATCTCTATAAATCATGGCCCATTTAATGCAATGACCAAAACATTAATACAATCTGTGTCGTGAAAAGAAACACCTTCCCCTTTAGCTCCAGCTCCGGCCCTGAGGCCTACCACATTCTGCGTTTAACCACATATCATCTTACATTTTAACAGCTACACGACATAGATTCAGAAATAATCACATCTACTAAAATCATATAATGTCACACATTTCTGTATTAGTTCCACTTCTACTTAAATCTCTACATTAGCTATACATTTAGAATATAATTACAGATACTATTAGCACTCATGGCATTTCTCCTCATGATTTGTGCTTACTACAGATAAGTGTGATGTACTCATACATTTAAGTCAGTTTGCGCTCTCTCACCAGTCAGGGTAGCAGTAACAGGTGAGGTTTGACAAACGTTATGCCAATGGAGAGTCACGAGCAGTGGGCACCTCACTTAGTTTTTTTGCAGTGCGCTCCATAAATCTTACTAGGGCACAGTTTAATTCAGTGTTCCTAGGATCAAAGCAGGCCAGTACTGCCACTCTACAGCTTCTGATCATTTTTCTATTCCAGTGATGCTTGAGTAGGCCCCGTCTCTCAGTGAGTGAGGTGAGTAAAAATCTGGCATGGATCTGGCCCTCCAGGACCGGGGCTTTGGAGAACCCTAGTGTAAGCCGTTGTCCCAACCCTCTTTCAATGCTGAGATATGAAGATTTGAATCATGGAGTTCCATTCGTGCTTCCTGCCTTCCGCTATTTAAGAGAGGTATCAAGACATTTATAGGAGCAGAGACCTTAAAAAAGCTTATACTGATCCCTCAAATAATGAAATATGACACTTTGATAAAAAGGTTAAACATAATTCTCCATTTTCTCGAAAAGTGCAATCAATAATCGCAACTCTGCAGTTATGACCTAATTGGATAGCTTTCAAATACTAACATTTTTGGATCCATTTCACAAACCAGCACAAAAATGTCCACTAAAAAGTATTTGGCTAAACTAAAATTTGTTCTTGTTCACATTTATGCAGACTGGAAGTGCAAGCGTTTGAGAAGGTCACACACTCTATGGTTCCAATTCAAAATCCCATTGGAACATTTTGCCTGAGCAAAATAATACATGCTTCTGGACCAGGCAGGGGTGCAGTTAAACTAGGTCATAAACCTATCAGAGAGCTGGCTACAGTTTATAAAACCAGATGTCTCTCAATTGCCACAGATGGTGTCGGGCTGTGGGGTTTTCAGGAATATGACATGATACAGAAAGTGGAGGATAGATTTCTGAGACATCTGCTGTCAGTCTCTCAATGTACCTCCACATATTTGTGACATACTGAAATGGGGTGAACTATACTTATGACACCTTTAGACCCCGCCTGGACCTATTGTAGCTGTTAATCTGGTCTGACCCTTCAAATAATTTTACACAAGCATGGATAAAGTACATTATCTCAAAATATAAAACCTGCAAGTTAGGGTAATACCTCAATTATTCACCCAGCACTGCCCTACCTACTTAACCTTAACTGCCCACCCTCGCAATGCAATCTGACCAACATGAAACATACTTTCTCACATACAATACCACATTAAACAATGCAATATCAGGTATCACATCACTATTGATTGCATATGGGTGGAACCCAAACTTCGAAAGAGCTAATTCTGTAAAAAAAGAAACATCCAACACCCAAATTACTATTATCCAGAGTAACACTTAAGAGGCACCTTATATAGCTTGATAACACCTCATTACCATAATAGCAACCGAGACCTTAAAGTTAGACCCTTTCACAATATACTAATACCTTCCCAAATAGAAAAAACCAATTGCCATTACAATTGTCACTCAAGCTTCTTAGTCACACAATCATTCAATCTCTTCCACACTCATCAAAACAATGACGTAAGCTCTCACTCTTATCTCCCTTCCATCTTTCACAAGTGATAGCAGGGTGGGGGTTAATGTTAATTTAGTACGGCGGGGATGGATGATGTACTCACGGTAGCGACTCAATGTGTGTATTTGATATGTTTTAAGATTTTGCGCTTTATCCATTTTATTTTCTCAGGCTTTCCCCATGTCTACTCACCACTGGAGGCACAGCAAGTGCAATACGCATTGCATGTGGTGTGGTAGTTATGGTCTGCATGGCTGTTATGTGAGTTATGTTCTGAGGGGATAGCCATAACTGACAAATTTCAGTGTTTTTAGGTATTGTTTTGTAACCATAGCTGCAATGTAACTGTAGTTTTTTCAAGTACCATACATATTCAGCCAACAATATTGTATTCACTGCACATTGAGACTGCTGCATAAAAGTCAGACCTAGATTTTCTCTAGCATGTCTGTTTGAATAAAAACCCAACATTTCAGTCGTTTCATTTCACTAAGTATCGTATCGTATCGTATGAAAGCTTTATTTCGATATAAAAACATATCATAAAAGCGATACATTACATCAGTAATAAAAACAATTTAACAATGCACAATGTAAAAACCCTTCAGAATCAACAACGGGATTAAAAAATGTATTATTGGGCATAATGTAAAAAACCGGTACAGGCAGAAAACACATTACTGGATCAACAGTTTCTTTGCAGTTCTTATTCGCCAAGCCCAGCCCAGAAATTTTGCCATACAGCAGGCAAAGAAGGGTCGGGCATCTGTACGTAGTATACGTAGGGCTTCCAAATGTGATCTAGTGCCCAAGCTCCTACATAAAGGCTTCAGCCATCTCAACCTAGGCCCCACATAAGCGTAACACTCAAACAACAGATGGGCAACAGACTCAACCCTAGAGTCACAGAAGGGACAATATGGTACAGTTTGTAGTGGGGGTTTCCAGGTGGAAGTTAGCAACCCTAAGGGGAGTACTCCCACCCTGAATTTAAAGTACAGTGACCTGTCGCCCGAGTTATGGATTAGATCCAGATAGGGTTCCCTAAATGGGAGCTCCTTCACTAACAAAAATTGAGCAACAGATTTACAATGCTTAGGATTGCACAATCTCTCGTTATCCACCCATGACCAATAAGCCTTCTTTAGTAATTGTTTTGACGGTGCTGATCTGTTAACCCACGCGTCTCCTAACCCCAACTCATAGAGAAGCCGCTTTACCTCCCTGAGCCAGGGTACCTTATACCAGCCCGAAAGGGATAAGAGTTCACTTAAGGCATCTGCGTAGCTACACAATTCTGGGACATTCCATATCCTGGCCCATAATAGAAGGAGACGTAGCCTAGCTTGCTCACATATTGGGCGTGTGCCTGCATCTAGCAAGAGTGGGATTGTAGGGGTACTGTGGGGTAACCTCATAAGATCTTTGTGGAAGTTATTTTCGAGGTGCGATAAGGTGTCAACTCTCTGAATGCCCCACAGTTCAGCGCCATACAATGCTGCACTCACCACCCTTGCCCTGTAAATGTCTAATAGTGCCCCAATAGGTTTTATGGATGAAGCGCGTTGTTCTTTGAGCAGGGCACCTGCGACCCTCTTGTGGGTCAAAAACACCTTTTGTTGGTGTGCCTTCCAACTCATAGTGTCGCAAAGTCGGATGCCCAGGTAGTCAAATTCTTTGACTCTTTCAAGTGGAACAGAGTCTAGAGCAGGAGGGGCAACACATTTCTTAGGGGGATTAAGGACAAGGAATTTGGTCTTGCCTATATTTTAGTAACGCAAAAGGCCTGAAAACTAGAAAGCAACTTTTGAATGCCTGCCGGTGATTTTGAGATTAGAAGGGTATCATCCGCAAATAGGAGCGTCGGAACTTTCCTCCCAGCCAGGGAAGGTGCATCTGATGGATGTTGTAGAAGATGCTCCACCACTCCGTTGACATAGAAAGAAAACAGAGTGGGGGCAAGCACACATCCCTGGCGGACGCCCCTATTTACAGGGATACTAGATGTTTTTTCCCCTTGAACACCCCATCTAATCTGGGCAAAGTTGCTTTCATGGAATTTTATAAGCAAAGCCAGCAAGTGAGGGGGTATGCCTAACCTATCGAGGACATTCCACAATTGGGCGCGTGGGACCAGGTCGAAGGCAGTTCGC
This sequence comes from Lissotriton helveticus, assembly GCF_964261635.1. Lineage (NCBI taxonomy): Eukaryota > Metazoa > Chordata > Amphibia > Caudata > Salamandridae > Lissotriton > Lissotriton helveticus. Next base: position 1,766,507,143 of record NC_136059.1, read on the forward strand.
AAGTCAATAAAGACTAAATACAAACTGCCCCCACCCAGCACCACCACTTTCCAATATATCATTAAAAGGCGAAATGTCTGCTCGATGGTGCCTGTCCCTGTTCTAAAACCTGCTTGGAAATCTGACAGAATCTGGTTTTCTTCAGCCCACTGCAGGATCCTACTTAATACCACTTTGCCCACAACCTTTTGTGTTGAGTCCAGCAGACTGATAGGGCGATAATTAGCTGGGTCGTCCCTGCAACCTTTCTTAAAGATAGGGACGACCTCAGCGCCCCTCCATGAGTCAGGGAGAGAACCTCCCAGCAAGGCCTCATTTAAGAGTGAAGCAATTAATCTGCTCCACAATAATGGGTATTTCTTCAGCAAGTCACCCGGAATCCCATCAGGGCCTGCAGCCTTATTGGTTACAATGCACCTGATTGCCCTTTCGACTTCCTCAGTGGTGAAAGGACAGTCAATAGTTGGAATATCAACTGGGGGACTGGGCAAAAGATCCAAACTTAGATGGGATGCCCCCGGTGCAGCAGAATAGAGCTTGGAGAAGTGTGCAAACCAGACGTCACCAGGGATGTTACAGGTTAACTGTTGATCAAGAGGCTTGTCCCTTGCTCTGAGCAAATCCCAAAACCCCTTGGAGTCTTTCCTAGTACTTGCCTCCACTAACTCCCACCAAAAATTGTATTCATGGGCCTCCTTGGCCTCAGCCACGGTTTTATTGTAATATTTCCTTGCAATTCTGATATTGGCTGGGTCCTTGTTCTTCACTGCGGAGATAAGTTCCCCCTTGGCAGCCCGACATTTGGAGGAATACCACTTGTCTCTTGCCTTAGAAACACCTTTCGGTACAACCCTCGCACTGGAATGGGGAATGGTAAACAGTTCGCTTAATGCCGCAATAGTTTCTATAAATATCGGTAAAACATCTTGCCTGGTGGGACATAGGGCATCAAGCCGTGGCCCCACCACTGACATGATGGTCCCTGCTTGCGCCATCCTTACTTCATCCGCTGCTGCTTTTGCCCACTTTAGGCGCCTGCCACAATTTGAAGGAACAATTTCATGGGTGGATTTCCACTTGTGGGTGAACTTGTCTCGGTTCCCAACCTGCCAAGGAGAAATGAGGGTTAAGGAAAGAGGATTATGGTCGCTATCACAGGTCGCTATGACCTCCATGTCTTGGTGAAAAGGCCAGAGATTATAGTTCAACATGATATAGTCAATTCTGGAGGTGTGTCCCGTCCTGTTATAAGTATGTACACCCCTGGAATCCGATTTGGATCGTCCATTTGTTGGTCTCAGGTCGTGTTCCATGCAAAGTGCATTAATGTCTATCGCACTTTGCGTCCATTTGGGGATCGGATCTAGGGTCAGGATAGGGATACCTCTCCTTGTGTCCTCTTCAAAAGAATCCAATATGTCCTCCCTGGCCAATGGCTCAAAACAGCAGTTGAAATCGCCTGCAAGGAGAACATAAGAATCGATATTGCAGGCAGCTAAATCGCTGCTTAATCCTGTTGAGGTTAGGCATGATGCCCCTCCCCTGGCTCCCCTCAAATAAAGATTGAAGACTTCTAGCTTCCTTCCCCCTTGGAAGTGTATAGTTATCCTCTGGAGGTCCGGAGATTGAGTGATCCTTTGACTTACACTTAAACCTAGTGCGATACTAACCCATATAATAAGGCCGCCAGACGGGCGACCTTTGCATCCATGTTGTTGGGAAGCTGGGACAAAGTAGGTTGTGAAGCCTACTCTGTGCCTGGGTTCTAGGCACCAGGTTTCCTGTAGGAGACAGATGTTATAAGGGTCCAAAAAAGCGTTCCATTCAGGGATTTCAAGGTTACGGGCAAGCCCTGCCACATTCCAGCTTAGAATCTTTAACAAGGGTTCATGTGAAGTAATTTCCCTTGGAGGATAGACAGGTATAGCCGGGTAAGACACAGGGCCTGCCACCCCTGCAGCCGCTCTTGATAACCTTAATGGTGATTCAATCTGCCGGTATTTGGAATGCATTACTACTCCGGACAGCTTCCTATCTATAGGGACATCCTGAGTGGATGACAGAGGAATCAAACCAGGTAAATCCAGCCGTTCGACTACTTCATGCGAATCTAAAGTGTAAGGAGCGATCGATCCCCCCTCTATAGACAAGGTATGTGGTGTTCCTACTGAGCCAAGGGGGCTAGGAACTGAAGGTTCATTCAACAAGGAGAAGGGATCTGCGAGCCCTAAGGCCTGGGGTGAAGGTGGTTTTTCCGTTAACTGATGGGCAAGTTGCCTAGGGAGTCAATCTACCTCCTCCAGACCGGCAAACCTGTTGGAGGTTGGAAGACCATTCCAATGTAAAGGAAAATCCTTTTGGGTGTTAGGGTAGCTTTTCCATGCGTGGTGATGTATCAGTGACCAGTCATTCACCTGAGTATGTCTGGGAGGTGGTGGGTAAAAAAAGGAGAGTGGCCTAGGTATGACAGAAGAACCTTCGCTGATTGGCCAAGAACTGATGTGATGTGCCGTGTGCGGGTCCTCAAAGGTCACCACTATACAGTCCCCGGGGCTGGTTTTCTTTGTAGGACCCACCCAGGGAATTCTACGTACCATCAGAACTCTGCTTCTCCGGCCATTGGGAATTGGTCTGTTCGCATTGAGCCAATGCATTGTCTTGTTCTTCAGAGACCAGTGGTGCTCGTGTTGACCATTTCCAATCTGGGGGACGCCCGTCAACACAACCACATAATCATTGGCCTCTGGAGGAAGATCAATGTAACCCCCTCTAAAGTTATTCTTAACAGAAGTGCCCTGAGTTGATTGGTTAGCCACTTCACTGGGAGGGGGTCTAAAAGGGACGCCAGGATTGGGATTTACTAATGGCTGTGGAATGATGCGCTTGGGAGCCTTAGGATTAGAGGCAGCGGCGGTTTGATCCACACCCATGGTCCGTGGTTTGGGAACCGGCCGTACAGGGGTTTCACTAAGTATTCACTACACACATTAGGCCCGCTTCTAGAAAAATGTCTACTGTTCTTTTTAAAAAAAGTGGTGTTTCGTAGATCCAGTAACATTTCATACTTCACGATGTCTTCAGTGTAAACACAAATATACACGTCAATGCCCTGGAGTTGTTCAATACCAGCATATCTCTATTGGAAGTATACATCACTGAGTTGAACACATACTGAAGCAATAGATCATCGCGTGCCGGCTGTTGGCAAGCCTAAATGTCAGCTTTGATGACTCGGCATTTCATACTTCTAAGTGTAATAATATGACAATTACTGTTTAGCTGGGTAATAGAATCATCTAGAAAAGGAGGGCTACTTTTTTGTCGGGTCTTAGGATGGAATTACGACTATCTGGTTTTACTGATGTGCACCCCTGCCCAGAGTAAACTAAACTATATGTTTCACTAGTACCCTGATGTTTTGTGCCCAGTGCGTACAACAGTCATCCATGTGTGTCGAGGCCTAGGCTGCCTGACGGTTTCTGTGAACCAGAGTATAGCTCTGAGGTCTGGGGATGCATTCTGTGTGTGCCTTCCTAGGACACAGGACTGCTATCAATATAACGGGACATAATCCTGGAGTGATGGTGGCAACATACAGTTGGTATGATCTGTTGGACTGGACAGACTTCTTTCCTGTTCATTTCTAAAAAACTTTGTTATTTTACGGAGTTTTATATAGCGTGAACTTGACCCGAAGGTATCGCGTATCAGAGCGCTTTGCATAGTACCAGTTGCATTACATTAGGACACATCCATTTTTAATGTTTTTTTTTTTGTTAGGCACGGGGAGATTAAGTTGTTTGCCCAGAATCACAGGATGTTCAGCGTCGTTGCCAGTTCCCCAGATTCGAGGTCAACCGACCTAGCCTAGGTCAACTCCTCTTCCATGAATTGTGATATGTGTACTGGCCTCACTCAGGTAAATATACACTACCATGAAGTGCACAGACGCTGCTGTCTGCAATGGGAGTGCATTTGGTTACAACTGGTGACAAGTAGTGCAACTTCATGTTGAATGCAAGTGGGTGACTGTGAGGCCAGCGGGGTCCATTTTGGTGCTCCCCTCTTAAAGCATGACACAAGATGGAAGCTGAGGGACAGCCACCCCAGGCTAGTAAAGTGCAGACACTGCTGAGCTTTGGGTTTAGTATCAGATGGTAACGTGTGGGAGGATAGAGGAAGGGTTGCTTCAGTTATATAGCAGCAGCTTTTTTAGTAGAGACCTAAGGACTGTCCCTTACTAAATAACTAAAAAATCTCCATGCCTCCCTAGTTGGTGTTAAATCACCAAAGGAAGGAGGCATTCAGGAAAACTAAGATGGGACGATGCAAGAGCTGACCTGAGTGATTGGCAGGTCTTTGCCTCCCGATCCCTGTAAAAATTCCTGTGGTTTGCAATTCCCAAGAAGAAGTAGATGTAGTGACACAGGGGCAGACCAAGTGTGGGAGAGGGTCTCCCTGCCTCCTGACCCCTGCTTTAACCATACCTGGCATGATGCACCAAACAAGTACAGGGAGAGAGCGTTAGAGTGTAACCACGTCTGTGTTATCAAAAGATTGCAACCAACATCGACATCCTGTGCTGACTCTGCCAGTTAGTGTAGGATCACCAAGCACTGAAGAATTACCTGCACTGGAGGGGGCTTTTGCTATTAACCTCTTCTCCACTGGAGTTCTGCTTCTACATCTGTACGTGCTGACCAGTCGTGGTCCGCATGAAGCTCCCAAACAACACCAGAGGAAGGACAATCACATATATACTATGTAGTGAAGGCCTTGCAGTGGGAACCTCACTGCCACTACACTCAGGTAACAATTGTAAGTCTGAATTTGTATTTACAACATATTGAGAGTCTTTTGGAAAAACTACAATAAGGGTTGATAGTGACTCGAGCATGAAGGACGTGACTATGGACCACCAACACAAAAGCTGCCTTATGCTATTCACAGTGAGCCTGCTGTGAGATTATTCCATGCCTGGTATGTTTTTGGTAATTTCCGTGCAGTACCTTCCACAGAGTCATGTGATTATGGGCATATTACTTTGTGGTATTTCTGTCTGGCATAATAAAGTATACCTTTTTTAAAAAATAAAACCTGAGCAATGGATTGGGCAATCATTATTGCATACTAGTTTTTAACTGTTGAGTTATGAGTCTCCTTTCTCACACTGTCTTGATGAGAAACCTGGGACTGCTCACCTGTTACCCGAAGGGTCAAGAACTGAAAGAGTGTACTTGCTGTTCATTGCACCGTGCTCTATTTGGTCAGGCTGCAAGACAGTGTTTAGGCAAAATATCATGTTAAAAATATTGTGTAGCTAAAATATTGTGCCAAGAATACTGAGGACAAGCATATTGCGAAAGTACATTTCTATGAGAAAGTGTTAAAAATCGCCCTCAATGCAGGGTCACCCCCCTCCAAATGTTTGCCTCCCTCCTCCCCTTTATGCTGAACTTGTTTTGTTGGTTTTAAGACTGTGCACTTTACCACTGCTAGCCAGTACTAATCTGCTTGTGCTCTCTCCCTAAAATACAGTATGTTTGGTTTACACCTGTTTGGCATATTTAATTTACTCCTAAGTCCCTAGTAAAGTGCACTAGACATGTCCACGGCCTGTAAATTAAATGCTACTAGTGGGCCCTCAGCACTGCTTGTTCCACCCACTTAAGTAGCCCTTTAAACCTGTCTCAGGCCTGCCGCTGCAGAGCCTGTATGTGCAGTTAACACTTCCACGTCGACTTGTCATTTAAAACCCCATGTCAAGTCTTAATCTCCTCTTTTATTACATATGAGTCACCCCTAAGGTAGGCCATAGGTAGCCTAGGATACTGTGTAATTAAATGGTAGGTTATGTACTTTTACGTTTTACATGTTCTGCCAGTGAATACCTAAACTATGTGTTTTTCACTACAGTGAGGCCTACCTCTCCCATTGGATAACATTGGGGATTCCTTGTTACATCTAATAAGCTGCAATTCCCAATTGGATGGAGGTAGATGTCTCATGTTTAGAACCTTTGGAATTGTAATGATAAAGCCTCCTTTGTTAGACCCTACCTCATGAGTGCACCTCTGGACTTGTGGATACTCTTCCAGGAAGGATTGTTGTGCTGCTGAAGGATAGCTAATCTGCTGGACTGCTGGAAGAACTACTTTCTTGCTATGCTGGCCAGCTGCCTGCTGCCCTTCTGGTCTGAGTGGGAAGGACTGGACCGCCATCATTTGACCACCAGAACCCAGAGTGATTCCAAGGGCTAGTTGGCTAGTTTCCTGATCTGAAGTCTCAGGGCCACAACCAACTTCTAACTACCCTGCTTCTACATCTGTACTCTGCCATCTGTGAGTCTACCCTGCCAAATGGTGCCATTTCCACCTTGGATCCTTGGAGGCAGGCTTCACTTCAACACTTCACCGCCGACGCGAAGACGGAACCAGCACATCCCCGCTACTGAGTGGTCAGAAGTGACACATCTTTTCCACTACGTGGATCAGAACCAGTGCATCTCCTGTTTGTGTGGACCAAAACGGATGCATCGCTGCATCTGTGTGGCTCAGAGCCCCGACTCCGCCTTCGGAACCAGCACTACACGATGCTCTTCAAGGTATCCTTGCATCTCTCTATGGCAGCATTGACGTCAAAGCTGAAACTCCACATCACATTGGAGCCAACACATCATCGCTGTTGTGCTGCCAGGACCAGCGTATTGCCACTGAATGTGTGGATTGACATCGGCACATCACCTCTCTGCGTTCTGCAGCCTCTCCGTCTACAGGATCTTCAACGTCGATGCAGCCCGGACTAAGGTACTTTTGCTTAGCGGGCCCAACCTGGTACCTGCAACTGGCCTGCGCTCCATCACGGTCAGCCTAAACTTTTGATTTGGTCCTGGTCCGGGGTGACCAGATAGCCCTTGTTGCCACTTAGTACTTTTTGGAGCTATTTTCACTTAATTCTTTTAAAACCAATATCTTTGGTTCTACTTATTGGAGTTCCGTTGTTTTGGTGTCAAATAATTTATTAAAATATAACCTATTTTTCTAATTTAGTTTGGGATTTTTCTTGAGTTTTGTTTTCACTTTCTTAATGTTTGTGTGCTGAATAAATACTTGACACATTGCCTCTAAGTTAAGCCTGACAGCTTGTGTGCCAAGCTATCCACGGTTAAGCACAGGTTAATTGTGACTTTTAGTAATTCACCCTGCAAGGGATTGTGGTTGTAGCTTTTCCAAAGGTTCACAACTCAGTCAACCAGCACCCCATTTCTCAAAGTAAGCAAAGTTGTTCTATACTTAACTCTACAGATATGTACCTTGACAATCTATACATCTTCAATGTATGTAGATATGGAGCTAAGAATAGTAAACCTACACTTACCTATTAATAATTACCTTCTTGATATTTTGGTCCTCAATATTTTTGACACAATATTCTGTCCACACAATATTTATAGCTTCGATATTCTATTAGACAACCCTCAGCACACCAGTAGTAAAAATCCTTAACCACCACAGTTGTGGCCAAGTAAGTGTTTGTCCCGTGGCCCCTGAGCTGATTCAGAAGAGTAGGCACTAAACAAATTCAAGCCTTACTGCATCTGTAATTGTCATATGTGGATAAACGTGATTTAGGAACTGCTCTGATCAATCACAAATCCTGTGAAAGTCAAAAGGGCTGGACAAGTCTCTTCACATCATACCACACTATCTAACATCTAAGATCGAAGCAGTTCAGACAAACATTTACAGTCGCTTTCTGTGATGAGCAACTCACCGTAAATTCTCCATTTGCCCTTGTCACTGTTCACCTTCCATTTAAATATGCTGAAATGATATTTTTTCTATTAACCTTAGTGCGAACATTGCAAAGAGTCGGTTCTTGCTCTGTCTTGCTCCGGCTTATTAGTTTCATTGAGCGTGAGAAATAAATCAGGCTTTGTGAAGTGCTGTGTGATACCGGGAACCGCAGACTAGGCAATCATCCATCATAAAAAATCCATATAAAAAAGATATGAGAAGCTCCATTCGAAAATGATCTGCTGATGGCATACTTCTGGGTAATCCGCAAAACCAAGCCAGCAAGAGCAACAATCCACGTGCAGCGGATTGTGGCAGCCGAGCGTGATGAGGGACTATTAAATGCTGTCTCAGAGACCAGAAGCCGCCCATGGTAACAGAAGGTATGTGTGAAAAGTTTGGAAATTTAAAAAAGGCAGGGGCTAGGCAATGAAAAAAATAAGTGCACATGCCAAAAGCAGGCGTTAGGACCCCATAATGTTGCAGTCGAAAGTTGGGGTTGTCGAACAATTAACTTCTGCCTAGTCTTGGTTCCACCTCATACCTCTTTCTTCCATTGCCCTACGTTTCCTGTCTCTTCAACTCACTCCTACAAGTTCTTTTTCATCTCTGCATTTTACCTTTGTCAGTGGTTTCTGATATTTCCCTTCCTCCTTGTTTTCCCTCTGTATTCTGCATTTCTCTCTCTTGCGGCGGGTCAAATTCTGATTATGAAGACAAGTCCTGTACCAAAATACGGGTGCTGGTACCCTGTGCCTGCACCTACCAGCTTAAATTAAGCACCAGGGCTAAGTATCTCTTACACAGTTGGAGACAGGGTTTGCCTGGTCCTTTTAACCCATTAAGCATTTCCAGGGGGTCTGGAGCTATTGGAGCCTGGCCTTTGAGGTTCCGAGTTCATGTTTTAAGAGTTCGAGGGGATGAAATCTATAACAACGTATCGTAAATTTCTTACCACTATCCAGCACCAGTGAGGTTTTAATTTGAACGACCTTTGCATAAGGCAATTTACATAGTGTAATTCAGTACATTGTAAATAGAGCAGTTAGAATGGTTACATTGCAACATTGGTAGGAAACGTGAATGTTGGTTGAAATCTGTGTAGATGACGAACACATCTTTCTAAAGACTACATACATATTGATTAAACGTGAAGGCGGTGGAGGAGCACAGTCACTAGCGCATTGGATTCCATGGCTGTATTCCTGGTACAAAGGTAACAGCCCAGAGATCGGTGGGCACAGATTTCAATGGCTTCAGAGGCTATGGGCTTCATTTAGATTTTGGCGGATGGGTTACTCCGTCACAACGGTAATGGATATACAATCTACCGAAATTTAAATCCCATAATATCCTACGGGATTTATATTTCTGCGGACACTTTTGGGAAAGGAGTAACCCGCCCGCCGAAATCTAAATCAGGACCTACATCAAAATTACATTGAGTAGCTAGCTCTCATGTCTATTATAGGTGGAGGCATACCTGTGTACATTATTTACACAGTTGATTGCCAAATGCAAAAAGTATATTTTTTTCCAAAAATATGTATTATACGGAGAGGAAAAGTACCCGTTTTAGCTTACTCCTAAAACTACATTCTCTCCACACACGATTGTTCGTATATTGACTACAGTTTGAAGCTATATTTATACTAAATGAAATAAGGGCAGTTGTGCTTTAAGGACCAATACATTTCTGGTGGACGTGCCCTGGTTTACACTCACAATGTACAAAAGCCATGGTGTTCGCTACTGCAATCAGTTTGAGCTTTCAGATCTCCAGGGCAAATGGAAATATTGCAGGCGAGTTTCTCGTGCATGTTTCGTGATGTTGCACTGGGCACATTCAAAGATCCTTATTTACATGAAATACATATGTAAAATAAACAAAACAACAGATGTCTATGCTGCACGGGGGTTCTCCCTGGGAACGGAATTCACTGAGGTGCCAATTTTCAAGAGTGTGCGCATTATTCAATTAGCCGACATCACTCCGAGGCTGCGGGGCGCGTGCCATGCTTTACTGCGTCAGCCAGAGAGCTGGAATCCTGTGTTCTTCTCCAAAGGCGCGCGGTCTGTGTGCTTATCTTTGCTTTTTGTTTCTCCATTTTGATATGAGCAATTTAGGCTGTCAGCGTATAGCAAAACCAAGGGAACAAAACTGACAGTCAGAGTGTCAGTGAATTAAGTGCCTTAGACAGATTGGACAGCGCAAGTGAGGGCGCTTAATTTTCGGATTCTGCTTCCCTCAAGACACCCCAAACGCAGCAAATGTTTACTTCCCTCGAAGAGTAATTGCTAAAAAGAGCCGGCAAATACGAGGGTTAGGTTTTGTTAACTGTCTGAGCAAGCTTGATGAGTTTACACTAGCCAAATACCGTGGTTAACACAATATTAAATCTCCCCCTCGCCCCATTCTCCGCGGAATGTGATGCAGGGCCCTCGTGTCTCCTGTATCTTGGAGATATTCATTGTCATTTGGCTGAATAGGTGGCCCTATTGAAAGTTTGAGGGCCCTTGGAGGATTGGGGGCTACAGCACCACCGGGACTGCTGGGGCCTGTTGGCTAGGCACAGAAAGAGGGGAGAAAGGCAAATAGGATGCGATATGCGAATTAAGAACAAAAACCTGCACCTTATCAGAATATTTATTGGAACTATCAGGCCTTTATTGCGCCCTCCTAACAAGTTGGCCAAGGTGTGATCCACGCATCATTTAACCATACAATTTAGTTGTAGGAATTATAAATGGGAAAATGGTAACAAAGAAATGTTTACCTTACATTTAGCAATACCATTATGGCTTTAATATTTACAGATATTTGTCAGCACCAGATGTGAATGAAACCAGAGGAGGTAAATGGTTGAATGCTTCATCTAAGGTGCAGAACTACAGGATGTCACAGAACCACAGCCAAGCAAGATGGCAGCTGACAGCAAAGTCTGTCCTGTTAACCAGGAGCATTGTGTTCAAGCACCGGATGTCCCATCAGCAGTGTGGTGGAGATTTCAAACAGTGTGCCATACATTGAAAGTGGAGCACTGTGTTTAACTACAATTGAATATTAGACGGTAAGAGAGAACGGTCACTGTCTAGATTTGAGCTGAGGCTTCGCTCCCACAAGGTCCAAACAATCTGAACAGTAAAGTTAACATGGGTTCTATGAGGAAATCTTGGTTCACCATTGGTAGTGAGATTCAGTCAACAAGGTTTTCTTTGAAGAAAGTGTGTGAGATATGTGGGCAATAACTTGCCAAATAGGAACAAGTATTCGGAATATGGAGAACTTAAAATATCAAGTCAAGCATGTGAAAGAGACGGCAATGTTATAAAACAGGTTAAGTTACACACAAGAGAAAATGTAAAAGTGATACTGTAAAACCATAAAAATGTTTAAAGAATAAAAATGTGTCAGAAACACTCCAATGTTGATCTAGGATTCAACTTCAGTTCAAATGTGAATTACAGGTCAAATCAGTGGGCCTAATCATGATGTCTCACCCATGAGGAGCTCATGGGAAGCCAGCCTGAAGACTCAAGGCACAGGATGGGGCCATTCCAGCCCCAGCTTCCCAGCTTGAATAAGTTGAATGGTCACTTTGAAAATATTGAATAACTTGATGGAAAATTAAAGAACAAAATAGGTGTACAATTGTTGAATCATCTGACTTGAAGTTTCTGGAAAAGCGATGCAGCTTCGGTGAGACAATGCCACAAGTGGGGCGAACAGGGCCGGACTGGCTACCGGGCAGTTGTGTGTGCTGCCGAGCAGGGGGATGATTTCTCCGTGGTATGGGTGTATTTCGTTGATGGGGACCTGCGTGCGCTTTGAAAAAAAAAAGCAAAACGAATTTCGTTTTGCACACACAGGTCCCTATCAACGAAAGCATCCCCCTGCTCGGCAGCACACACAACTGCCCGGTAGCCAGTCCGGCCCTGTTGGCGAACCCCGAGGGGCTGCTCAAGACGTGGTCTACAGATGTCACAGTGCAGCAGTTTTCAAATAAGTGCAGTTAGCCAGGAGCGCCCCATGCAAGTAAAAGCCGTTGGTCAATGGGGCAGGGTGGAGGGGACACAACAGACAACGACGAGGGAAAATTGAATAGATAATTTATTTCCATGGTTGTCAACTGTAAAGTCCCCTCCACCCCGCCCGCCGCTCTTACCTGCAAAAGCCGCTCCTGCAGTTAGCGCTTTGAGCTTACAGTTTTAATGCTGGTTCAGAGGCTTTGGCATGGTTCAAATATCAACTCTATGAGGACGGTCTTGGTTGCTCAATGACTGAAACTGCAAAGATGTGCTGAAAACTCTGTAGTGCAGTTTGTGAGGGCTTGATCACAGAACCGAGTCCCCTTCAAAAATGCCACAGAGTGGATTCCTCCTGTAAAAGGCTCTCCGGAGCCCCCTCAGCACCCTTGCTCCAAAGAGAAAGTCTATCAAAGGATAAAGAGCACCTTCCTCAAGCAGCCTTATTGAAGCTCTCTGGCACCCAAGCATCTTGTTCAAGATTCCCCCCAGGCAGGCTTCTCTCAGAAGATGATTTCAGATGTGCCCAAGGCAGGAACTTGTTATAAGGTACAATGGTTTTGTCGGGTAACACAATTCTTAGCCAAAAGAATTGTGAGATTTGAACTATTAAACATCTATGTTAAGGGGACACGATAGGATACTCTTATTACCACAAAAAGGGGTGTTACTCTTAATTTTCCCCTACCATCAAATGAGAAAACCTCCACATCACCTAATGAAAAACCACAACGCAACACACACAAACATCTCGTGATATTTAGGTATATTCGAAGACATATACCAAATGTTTATATCAGATACAGATAACATTTTTATATGTTTGTTTTTTATATTGCTGTCCAAAACAAATACAAAACATATATTCAATTAAATAACATGACAATGACATTATGATACTTAGTGAAAATGCAGACCCAAAACGAATACAACCATGGTAGCAGTGGAATCCTGCAGCACCAAGCTGCTTGCCTAGATCAAGAACCATTGTGGCTTATAACACTGAATACCCAGGTTCTGAGGACACAGGGCAACCCCATTATTTTTAATAGTTTCGAAGCAGGAACTTGGCTCTAACAGTTCTGCAGAAGAGAAGAAGAAATGTTCTGCTGGCAGAAGTTGAATACAAATCTGTAGGCAATTCCCTCTAGTACTCTGACAGGTATTAAGAAATTCTTCTTTGTAGGCAAGCAGGGAAGCATTATATCCTCCTTCAGTAAAACACAAACTCTCTTGTATGGATTCTAGCATGATTTATTAGGAGTTCAACAAGTTTACTAATGGTGGTGATCCCAGAACCAGTCCTAACAACCCCACATACATCACTCCTATGTCTGTAACGGTATGACAACCCTCCTACTCGGATCACATTCATTCATGACCCCAAAAACCAAGACAGGGAGACCTTGCTGCAAAGAACACTTCTTTAACTTCCCGACTCAACACACCCCTCCCACTGCAGCCCCCTGTGCTACAAAGGAAAACCTTTCTTCAATAAACACCTGGCATGAGCCTTTCACAGACAAAGGGTCCCAGTAAGTTCCCTTGGTCTGCAGTCCAAATGGAGAAGGGTATTGTAGATTCTATTCAGAAGCAAATGTTGATCCTTAAAGGCCAAATGCAACCATGGCCAGACTGGGAAGGCAAACTGGCCCTGCTAACTAAGTCTGGCCGGCTTTGGGGATGCTGATGGAAAGCACTGCTGCTGCTTTCGGTACAGGATGTTGTATTGGCAAATCTGGCACCTTGTGCCAAATACGTCTACCACCGGTCCAAAACCAGCCCCCACCGGGAAAATGCCTGGTGCCCACTACAGCCAGTCCAGCCCTGCAGCAGCTCTTCTTCCACATATTTTGCATCATGTGAGAGCCCTTTGGAGTGGCTGCAGGACAACCGAACAAATACGAGGAGTGAAGTGTAAGTACTTTTAAACTTAAATGTGTAGGGCATTGAAATGCACTGCTGCTGATAATATTGCTTCTTATATCTAATACCTACCATAAGCGCTCCGGATAACTGGAATCTAAATCTATCATTGGCCTTTCCAAGGATGTTTGCCTGCATCCTGTGAGTATAGTTGGATCACATTTTGAAATCCAAGTTATAATTTGAATGTCCCATTATACCTTTCCTGGGCGTGAATATGTACCTGCAGCAGCGACTGACAGGAAACTAGGTAGTATAAAACAACATATTATGATTAAGAATGATTGGGAGTGGACACATCCATTGTCCTCTACTGCTACACACTTTTGTAATGTATACAGCTGCTCTGGGAAAATGCACACAGAGAGCTATCATACACTAGACTCTGTTATGTCAATGTATTTTAGAAACAGAACCCACGGCTGGGCACATTCTGCAATCACAGCACCGGTCAAATTAGAAAATATCCAGGGCAAAGAATTTAGATAATATGCCAAAAGAAGGATTTCCCTCACCAGCTACATTTGTTGGTATTTTTATGTTCAAAACCATGAAGAAAATCATTTTTTCACTTTATTTAAGGGTCACTTTACACATTTCCTGTGTAGATCAGCCGCTAGTAAAGGCATTATGGGTATTTGTCCCACACTCACAGAAAAGCAGTCACCTCTTGACCTTCTGGTCTCTCACCATCCAATATAATTTCCTGGTCACTTGTTGCCCTGATAGGTTCCTCAACTGTCTGTGTGCTCAGCGTTGCCAAATTTCTTGTTGTTTACACCTCTAGAGACCGAGGCCCATATTTAATACGATATTGCATAAGGGTTGCATCAGTTTTGTGGTGCAGTCCAGATGCAAAACCCATTTTGGCATTTACTAAGCCACGTAAAGTCGATTCGCGTGGCTTTCTGTCATTTAGTAAATGCAAACTAACGCAACACAGTGCATAGTGCTGCTTTGTGTTATTTTGCATCTGGTATGTATTACATGGGTGGAGCATGGTCATTCCTGTGCATCCAACCCATGTATTTTGGCTAAAAGTTGTAAACCTGGGTTTGCGCTAAAATGGTGGCATTACCGACAGAGGAGTAATGAGGGGAAATGTCTTTATTTCTCTTTGTTACTTCTTCTTTCTATGTGTGATGCATTCTTCCTCTTAGGATTATTTTTGTAAATTTTCTAAGCATAGTGAACACAAGCAAAATTAATTAGAAAAGGAATGAGACAGATGTGTGCTAAAAAAGGCATCTTTTTCAATGGGTGATTCATATAGAAAAGATGAGATGAGATGAGTGGGAATCATATTCCTTCAACATCACAGGAATCTACCATTTCCTGCTGCCTGGGACACCAGCCCTTAAATCTGTAGAATGTGAAGGTTATTGTGCCTGAGGGACAGTGAGAAATCCAATATTCATGTGGTTTGATCTTACACTGCGCTGTGCACGCATCATATGGGTCCACAATGCTTCCATTCGCATGACCAGACTTCACATCTCACGCGGCTCTATTAAACATCAGGCCGACTTACAAAGTTTGTTGAATGACTCAACTGCGCCCTTTATACAATGTACTATTGAGTCCTTAAATACTTGCTTGTGAATAAAAATAAAATATTACTTTACAGAGGAAGGCAGAGACAGTATAACTCAAATGGCCTTATAAATTAGCTTTACCTCACCTCATGTCTCCTTCTTCGTTGTTTCATGTATGAGAGGATTACAGCGGCTGTGATAATTGTGATCCTCTGAAAAAAGTTTCCATTATTTGAACCATGTCTCCCAACCTCTCGTTTACCCAACAAACAGTTGCGGAGACCTGAATTAATTTAGAGGAAGGATATGGGCTGCCACGTTGGTTAATTTCATAGCTTCAACAAGGACAAATTGATGTACATCAACAATCAATAGCCCAAAGTTAATGCAAAAAGGTAACAGAGAAAGATGAGCCTGGGCTCCTTAACAGAGAAGACAGGACCAGCCAACCCATCAATCCTGTGAGCAAGGAGGCGTGCACTAGGTCCTGGGAGGAAGTGCCTCAAACAAAGGTCTGATCAGCGGCAGTGACTGCAACATTTCAAACAGCATTAGTGCCAAGGCTTGGGGCAAGTAGAGCATTTGCAGATGGGCGTATAAGATTTCCAAATAAGGGGCATGCACATGTTAATGGGATTGCAATGTGTGTCTGACTTGGGCATGCCTATTTAGAAGCTGCCAGTATTGTTTGAAATGCGGAAGGTGTGTGTACTGTTTCAACAACACGGATTGCTTTGGGCGCATACTCCAGTAGCAAAATAGACTCAAGTAGTGACCATCTAGAGATGGCTTAGCTGTTCCTAAATGAGTTGCCAAACATATTTAATTTCTGATTTTTCATTTAAGATCTATAGAGCTGCCCTGTCTCATCATGAAGAAATCAATAGGTCATTTAAAATATATTATCAAACACAGAAATGACTCAGCATACATCATCAGCACGGTTGCTGGTTTGCTTTGCCCCAGCGTGGAAAGCAATTTTCTCTTAAAAAGTGCAAGTTTGGAAAGTAAGTGTTCAAGAACTGCTTTGCTGATATGATAAGTATGAAATACAAACACTGTTGTTGTGGAGAAGCTATAAACAGCGGAACAAGGCTTGCGTGATCATACAAAACAATACTCAAGTGAATTCTGAGTTCCTTTCTTGAATATGTTGTCCTTTGCACACACATCTTTATTAGTGGTTCATCAAGGCAACCATTACAAAACTGTACAGTCAGCCAAGTAGCCTCTCGTTCAGTAAACCTAGTTCGAAGTAGATATATCTTTTGAAAGTTCCCTCTGTCTCGTATGCTAAGAAGTCTCCAGCATGACCATTGTTATTTAAGCCTTACCTGGCATTTTAATTTATAAAGGGAGAGTGAAAGATGATGTTCACCTAAGACCTGATTCAGAAGGGCATAGGTTGAATCTATGCTACATCACATTGACTACTTCCTGTGGCAATGACGCACTACTCTCTGGTGACAGATGGTGAAAGGAAAGAATTTGCCCTCACACTCTGCAACTCAGACACCACTACTTTATTACATGGCAGTGGGAAAACAGCTTCGTTTCTCTCATTGACCTGAACGTATATATTCTGCCTGCAACTTGAAAAAAATTAATGGTTTTGTTAATGAAGAATGACATTCCAAGGGAGGGAACGTGGCTGAGATGTTATACTAATTTTCCTGCTTTTTGCTGGAAAGTCACTTCTCTCTGCTACCCATCATACACATTGTTCAAAGCAGCCTCAGGCACCATTTGATGTGGTGTGACAGTGCATCTTTGCTGGAGGTCTGTGGAATATCACCCTGCCGAACACATGCACCCTTAAATTAGGGTCAGGGGACGCATGCAGAGTTGTGTGTAACCGAACAGTGTCTCTGTCACTTTTCACATGCTATAAACAGTACTCGAGGTATGGGCACCTGTCCTCTGAACCCCTTGAAAGCAGCAAAATTAGAATTTTAGGAATTCAATGACAGATCGCTTCACCGGGCCAAATTTTGTTAGCAGTAGGGTTACACTATATAGCAGTAGTTGCCATTTTTGGCACGGTGACAGCAAAAGGACAAGGCAGGTTTTGCGAATTTGGTTCAACATGAGCAGGGATAGGAAGAAACAGCAATTGTCCAGAATAGCAGGGCTATTTCTCAGGGCTACCTTTCATAGTTCACAACACTTGCTCCTGCTGGACTATTCAATGTCACACTGTGTTCCTCAAAATAGGGCAGATTATTTTCTGCAGAAAAAGGACAGAAATGTAAAGGTAGAGATAAAGGTAATTTTTTCACTATATAGTTTGGCCACAGTGAGAAGTCCATTCATGGAGACATTCAGTGAACTTGAAAATGTCCCATCAAAGGCCACATTGTTAATGAAATTAAAGGGAGCTTGAGTTATGACGCGGTTGACTATTTGAGGTTGGTGTTTCCAGCAGCTATAAGCAGCTGTAAAAAGTGCGAGCAAAAACATTAAGAAAAGGAGGAAGTGAGTAGAATTGAGTACCATCTTCCAAAAACATTACAGTTGCAATCAAATGTTACCAGCGAACTAAAGAACAATACAGATAACAGCGAAAACAGAATCATGGGAGTAAAGTGGTTTTCTGTTAACATCGCTTTAAGAGGGATTTTCATGGAGGAAACAGTTATATGAGAATAGTCTCCGTTCATCAGTGGTACCCATAGCTCATATTGGATGAGCTCGCAACAAAGAATAGAAGAGCTTGAAGCAAGGCATGACAGACGTAAGTTTTTTTTCTTTTCGGTTTTATAGAGCACAAACTCGACCTGAAGGTATTGGAGTGCATTACATGAGCACCAGCAACATTACACATGGACACATTCATATTTGGTAGGAACAGGGAGATTAAGAGATTTGCCCAGAATCACAGGATGTTAAGCCTAGACGAAAACCTGGTTCCCCAGCTCCAAAGTCGGCACCTCTGGCCGTTTCACCACATACTCTCCTAATAGGTGAAGTTTCAAAATGGTCGACCTGGTGCACAAAATCTGGCTTGGGCGATCATATAACTTTTTACCTGTGCGGCATGCATGTGTCACTTGAGCACTGGAGTTGCTGTCCACGAGAAAATGAAGGCTTTTTCAGAGATTTCCATTATGAATTCCCAATTTTAGCAATCTGTTTGTAATTAGGGTATATTTCTGTCCTGGCTGCCCACTGCTGTAAGACATTTCTGCTGGAACCAACTCCCTTGTAAAAGAAAGGTCAACGTTGGGATATGGAATAAGGAAAAATGAAAGTATGTAAGCTACAGGTAGCCCGATCACATATCTCTTTAGAGGATTGCACTCATATAATGGACATTTTGCAAGTGTCTACACAAAATCCTCCATTGCATCTTCCGTCACTCCCTTTCACGCAAACATAAAATCGACAGCATCCACTCTTCCAGAAACACTCCTTCTGGAAACCCCGCCTTTCAAAAAACACCCCACTCGTTGTCAATCCTTTCCAGATTGCACTCTCAAACTCTGGAACCCTAGGCCCCTCACCTCAACCTCTGTTTCTTACCATGCTCCTTTTTTCCATTTTACACTGCCCAATAACCAGAATCTCTACTTTTACCACCACCTCTTTGTATACAACCAGAATTTCTACTTTTACCACCACCTCTTTGTGAATATGTATATATCCGCTGGCTGCCCCTCCTAATAAAAACGGTAACATTTACCTTTACATCTTTGCACATTTTCTTACGTTCCTTCTCGTCCTCCTCTCAATTTTACCTTCTACTTCTGCGCTGTTTATTCTGTGTGAACATCACTTTTAGATGTATATATTTTTCTTTTAATTATGCCATTTGCTCTACTCTGGACGGCATCTTTGTTCATAATTTTACGTTGTCATATTTATGCCTAATAATGTCTGTAGTGATGTGTCATCTCGGGCCTTGTCTGTAGTATACCAAACTTCATAAATAAATAAATAAAAAGGGCACATTATATTGTGCTAGTTATAGCTGAAGTCATGGTAAGTGATTAGTATGATCACATTTGCAGGGAAAAAATAATCTTTGTCTCAGTTGTGTGAACATTGACAGACTGTGACCGTGCTCCACAAAGATAACCTTTCTTGGTTCAAGCCACATCCCAGAATTTGGCAAAACTGTACTAGCCTGAATGTTGAAAAAATATATCTTTGTTAACAGTACAAAAAATCAGCATGGACACCCTGGCGGTGTTTTCTAAAGGTGGTCTTCAAAATGGATACCCCCTTAAGATTCTGAAGCTTCTAGCCCACTTTTATTAAGCTGCAGGCAAAATCTCTGCGTGATAATGGATTAGTGGGGTGGAATACTCATTATCTACACATTTGCAGTAATTTTTGTGTAATCCATCTGTGATGGATGTTGACTCAAAAACCCATTTATGGCAATATATTACTTAAGGAAGTCTGGCTTAAGAAAAATAATAGTGACCTTGACAAGCAAAGTCTAGGGAGTCGAAAATGGCGAAAAGTGATGGAGCAGTGGTGAGCTCTAATGGTACTGTCACTGTAGACTCTACTATAAATCCATTTATGTAGTTACATGCTGCATGCTACCATGGAAAATCTCAATAACAGGCAAGGTTATCTTCCTAGAAATAGATGGTTTTAAATAGTGATCTATTTTATTGTATTGTATAATGGCATATTGTAATTTATTGCTTGTAGCATGCTGTGCATTTGTGGATCTGGGAAAGTATCGATCAGGTTTCCTGCCAGGACATAATACTGGAAGCACTTTCAATCACAACCAAAATTAAATCATACTGTCACTGAACAGGGGAAAGCAAATCCTGCTTTTTGACAGTGGTGCCATTTGCTGTATTATATTATTATATACATATGGCATACATACTTTCATCGGTATAACCTTGCAGTTCTTTTTCTACTCAGTAACCAGGATTCAAGGATTCGACTAGAGACTACGTTTGTTGTTGTTTGTGAGTTCAGGAGGTTGTGTAAGAACATCTGAAGTTTTGTGGTTGATATCTAGATGGGTTTTAAGTCTGTTGCTTGTAGCTGGAAGTGTGGCCGGTGTGCTGTCTGGGTGAATTGGCTTGCCAATGGTCATTCATCAATTGCTATCAATCTCAACCCATACCACCTACTGTAGCTCCTGGTGTCAGTTCCAGGTTTGCATAAGATCATGGCCTCTGTCAGAGCCACCGCTATAATTTGACTGCTGTCATTGTAGGTACGTTCATTGTGTCACTTGACTACACTATACAGCAACAGACTACAAATTAAACCACCACACACCAGGATCAAAATCAAGGCATACTTGTTTTGGGAAAACGAACATACAGTTTTTAAGTCTGGCCTTTCTCATTTACAATATAAAATATTAAATCTACAGATGCCATTAACATGTTAAAACCACCTGTAGGTCGGAGTGCCCATCTGCCGCAATGTACTTTCCTACATTGCTTGGGGAATGCAAGTCTTCCGGAAGTGCTTCAGTATTAGTGTGTTTGTATATATTTTGTATAGTGCACATACGGCACAAAAAAATCAAACTTATGTAGGAAACAACCACAAACAATAGCATAAAGAAGTAGGAATAAAATAGAAATTAAATTGATTATAAAATTAAATAAAGTATAGTCTACAAGTTTTTACATCAACTGGAATAAATTAGACATTTGGGGGCAGATTTACGTTTCCTTGTGCATCCCTGCAAATCAGCACAGGGGAAAGATGGGTCACACAGGTTTACCCTTGCGCCACCACAGATGAGCCGCATTTACAATGCGGTGCATCATGGCGCATGGATAAACAGATGCGTGTCGCATCTGCCGGTGTAAGGTTGGCGCAGTGCTGGAGTTGCGTCGCGGGGCAACTCCAACACTGTTCTAACCCTGCCTATGTCCAACATGGTGCGTCAAGATTAAGCCTGCTTCAAGCAGGCGCAAGGTTTTGACGCAGCAGCGTCGAAAAGTGACTGAGTGAAATTTTGTAGATTTCACTCATCACTTTTCCGAGGCGTTCCTGCGACGGAACGCCCTCCCCCCTGCGCAGGAACGCCCACATGAAACTTGATGCAGGTTTCATGTGGCGCAGGGCTTTACAACGTGGCGCAACTCCCTAGCTGCGCCACGTTGTAAATAGAGCGCAACGTGGCGCATGGTTTATGCCGCCGCAGCGTCACAAAAGTGATGCAACGGCGGCGTAAAACTGACGCAAGGGGCTTGTAAATCTGCCCCTTGGTTCCAAAGATGTTCCTCCATTAAAAAGTAATTTGTGTGAAGTCCACAAGCTCATCAAAGATTAGCCACCATCCATCCGTCAACATATGGAGAACGTGTCCAGGGTTTCAAATCTCACACCTGCCTGTTCTCCTGCGAAGCACCGAGTGCTCCACAATGCTGTCTTCGCTTGACCTTAGACTGACCTACCGTGATGATATTTTCCTATTGCTAGCTGAGTGACTCGGGCTGTTATTGCTAATAAAAGTTTTCCTCTGAAGTGTTGACCGTCAGAGTCCCTACAGACAGAGTCCATTAACACATCACATGCTTTTCACTGTCTACCGAGTTCCAGCAGCCTCCATTCCATCTGGATAATGACAGGTGGAAGTTCTACTGCTTTTAGGTGACATCCCCTGACAATGTGCCATCATGTGACACGTTTATTACCAATACATTTAACAATTCGGCAGATTTAAGTACTCATGTTATGGTACCAGAATATAGTAACCAATATATCGTCTGACAAAAATATCCTAATTGTCAATTACTAAAATATCGCCACAATATATTTGATAATACACCACCTATACCCAATAGGGCAAATTCTATGTAAATGATATTTAGGACATAGTTTATACTTGCCGATTAAATTATGTGGTAAAAACCTTTACCGAGCGTGAAAATTACCCGAGATGCAGGCTTCCAATTTCTGGCTTTAATTAAATTCCTATAACTATAATGAACAAAATGAAAATGTTCAACTCTACAATCATGAAAAATGAAGAGGCAAAGGATATTCTTCAATTAAAGTTTGCCTCATAAACTTGGTAAAATGAGATATGTTTGATGTATAATGCACCACAACATTTGTCATAAACATTCAAGCTATAAAATAACTCATAATTTATGGTAATCCCTTCTGCCAAACTCTAATCAGGCCATAACTCTTTGGATGACTCACAGCTCCTTTTATCCCTATCAGCCTAGCCTTTTCAAGACTAAGGGCCTTATTACGAGTCTGACGGCGCATGGACCGCCAGACTTGTGGAGGAATGGCTGGGGCGGTCTTCCAACTGCTCTATTATGAACATGGCAGTTGGGTCAGCCTGAGCCCACAGCAACCGCCAGGAATCAGAGATCCCTGGCAGTGGCGCGACGGTCTTGAGGCCACAATATGCTTGGTGGGCACATTACGAATATCCTCACAGCCACACTTTTCATGGCGGTGCGACCCCCATGAAAAGTGTGGTTGTGAGGAAACAAAGGTAACTCTACATGGCCCCCTTATGCCTCTGCGCCATGGGGTGCATTCAAGGGGGCACATGTGCATGCACCCCAGTACCTGCATGGCATGGACTGCAGCTGTCCATTACGTGCAGGTACTGATTTTGATGCTCCCATTGCAGTGCCTATTTCATAGGCAATGCTGTGGTACTGCCAAATAACTGCCTGCCAGACAGGAGACAATCCCTAATCTGGTGGGCGGTTCAACCATGGGTTTGGCGGTGCAGAAGCAGGTCAGTATCACTATCACACCACCAAACTCATAATAAGGCCCTAAACCACTCTACATACGACTGATTGGGACGCAGGGACCGGAGGGGCGCTCAGCATTAATAGCCCCTGATTTACCAAAGGACTTCAGTGGGACTGAGCACTGTATGGTGTCAACTCAGAGATGAATTCAGTGATTTGCATGCTCTCAATTTTGCTCTACTTAATTCGAAAAACCATTGAAGACATTGGTCAAAGTACTGATTATAGATTAAAAAACATTTGTATAGTTTGAATATGTTAGCATACATATGAATCTTTTACCATAAGTTTTATATATTCATGGAAAAATGTTTGGTGATTTAATAGTAGCAATCACCTTACTGCTTGGTTGACACCATTCATTTTAAAATACATAAAATGAGTTAAAAGGCATTGGCTGATACTACGAATTTAAAAAAATAATCAAATTAAATGAGCTAAAATTATCTTAACCGAATCCACTAGATCTCAATGACAGGCCATAGCTCTCCTTTCTGGTCGTTCCATAATACTGCATTTCTTTCAACAATGGCACAGTGTGTTGGAATTATGTGCTCATTTTCTCAAGAACTTGCCCACCTTTCTCACATCTTAGACAAAAGCTACATACCTTCTTTGGCCTGGAAATTACTGTCTATTGTGGGACATTGGGAGAAACTGGGAGCTTCCCAGCCAATCAGAAAGCTCCCTTTGTTTGCTATATTTAATTATACAGGCCCATGGAGGAAGCCTTCTGTTGCTGGCCCATTATCAACGTCCCTCGTGTTTGCTGTTGATAAATAGGGAGTGCTGCATAAGCAGAAGCAACCTCTAACCTGAAAGTCTGGGTATGAAAAAAATACTATTGCTACCACCAACACTATTATAACAAAATGTTAATGCTGCTCCTATCACTACCACAACTACAGCTTTCTATACAAAATGAATATGAGTATGATGATATTGCTCCTACAGCACGAAAAAATCGAATTGATTCACAAGTAAAATAGCATTCAAATGCTCTCCTAAACACAAAAAGCTTGACATCTGTCTGCAAGACGATCCATAATCTTACACTCCTCACAGTGACCTACTGTTGGCATCACACGTTATGACATTAACAATGAATTAATCAGCGATATAACTGTTTAACTGACATGTCACAAATAAACGGTGGTCAAATAGTCTTTCTTCAGTTGGGTCTTTGGAGCGCATCGTTCATTGATATAAAAAATACGTATTGTGCATTGGGACTTGCGGTGGTTTACCTTATGTAGGGCCTGATTTAGAGTTTAGCAGACAAGTTACTCTATCACAAATGTGATGAATATACAATCAACCTGATTATAATGGCATTAGGATATAATGCATTTGTAATAAGGTGGATAGACAGAGTACCCTTCTGCATCAGTCTACAGTCTTCATCGGACAATTAGTCTGTGTTTGAAGGCGCTACTAGGTACGGCATACTCCGGCACAAACAAAACATGAGACAATTGACCTTTCCTTTGGCAATTGACTCTATATTCTTTAAAACATTTCCAGTGTAACAGAACATCGAAATTCTCCTCCTAATCGGGTTGCTGTTGACAATACACAATTACACAAAGTACTGTCCCTCAACAGTCCCTATCTTTACAGTGCCTATCCGTACAAAGGCTCTCAACATACCTACGTGAATTTACTCTTTGCATGGAATCTGAACAACACCTATATCAACGCATGTTGTGTACAGAGCCAAGGGTTAATTCTGTTTGCAAAGAGTGGTAAGTGGTCTCACTCCCACACACACACGCACTTGCTCACTCAACCAGGTGGCAAGTACTCGTTGAATTTTGATTTGCAGAAATGTAGACAGGACTGATAACAAAATAATGGAATGGAATGTTGCTCCAAGAGAGGTAATTCATATTGCCGCCCTGCACACACTATCAGACCTAAAGAACACTAAATAGTGTCCTAATGCTATTAACTATAAAAGAACAGGCAACTGCTCGGCACATCAGGAGGCATTCTGAAATATCAATATTTGCTGTGACCAAAAAGGAAAACAGAGTCAGTGCTATTAACTCGATTGAACCACATTTAGCAATAAAGATGGCAGCCGATCCAAGCAGACGTAGACAAGGCTAAGCACAAACATTTCAAGTATTACTCAACATTTATAACAAAACATTACACATTGGTACAGTGCTCCTTTCACACATTTATGTGGAACTTTAAAGTATTACACAACTCTCACTATGCTCAGATAAGAAATATTCCACACAAAGGCCCATATTAAGCAGGTTATGCCCCATTTCCAAGTTGAAAACTCTGGATAGGAAATATTTAACGTGCAACATAATTACCTCAATGCTGGCTAATGACATTTTCCAGGTGTGGTTAATACCCCACCCTATTGTGCACAACTTGTAATCGAGGCCAAAATGGTGATATAATTCACTTCAACTTCCAAAACAATTAAGGAACATGAATCAGTTCTTTCGAGCCCAAGACACATGGGGCCAATTCACAAAAGTAATCTGAGACAAAATACTACCTTTCCGACTTTCAGTATTCACAAAAGGCATTTAGGAGTAGTGAAGTTAGGATTCCTATCTTTACTACTCCTAAATGCCTTTTGTGAATACCAAAAGTCGTAAAGTTAGGATTTTGTCTCAGATTACTTTTGTGAATCGGGACCCTAAATTCTAAGAAGACTCCTTCAACACAGGATAGAATGAGAAATGCAAATATACACTCTTTGTGAATAATTGTAAAACAGTTCACATTGGGATTCCAGTTCCACGCACAAGACAGGAGGACTCAGTTCCCTGACTAGGAGTATTGGAATGCAAACCTCAATTGTCCATCCAATGTGACTAAACCTAAAAGCTGCTGCGTTGGAAGTGGATGGCATACCTTTAAGCGGTAAAGTCTCTGATGGCCCATCATCGGGAAACAGCCACTACAACGCGGCCGTTTCCGCGCTGTACTTAACCGCGCATGCTTTACAACGCTTTACGTAAAGCCTTTACCACGCATTTCTTTACTACGAAATACGTAGTAAAGGAATGTGTGGTAAAGGTAGAATTAAACAAGCATTGGCATAGCCAATAGGTCTCGCTTTTGGGACCTTATAAGTAGTTATGCAGCATAATATCCTTGTTGCAACAACATAAACTGTCGCATGGCTAAACACTTACATGGTCCCAAAAGCGAGACCTATTGGCTATGCCAATGCTTGTTAATGTTAGAACGTGACTCGTTTGAAATGGTATCATATAACCAAATTGTGAACTTGTAATGAAACTGCCTCTAGACACATTATAAATACTTACAGCGTGGACCTGCTTTTGCGAGTCTCCTGTGCTGATAGACTGACATCAATATTGGCGTTTCTAGGGATAGAACATCAAGCAGGAACATGCTTCTGCCATACATGTTTTGCCTTGATAAAAATGATCTTCTCGTGGCTTGTAGTTTTTTTTATATCGTAAGCCTAAATGTACCGGAGGCTAAATGCAATGTAGACATTTAAACACGCTGCAAGCCCTGTTAGGAAACATAGCTCGCGACGTTATAATCATGTGCTGCTGTGGAGTAGCAGACCACAATATGAGGTAGCGCAAGGTACGGTTTGTCATATTTAGTTATTTGAATATATGCGTATTTTGTGTACGTATTAGTATTTAAATAGTACGTACTTGGGGGTAGAGAGAAAGATGCTGCACTTTCAAGATGGTAATTCGATCTTTTGAATTACACAATTACATTTCACATATTTGCTTTTTTTATGGCACAGAAGGATTACATTATTTACTTACCGACGCCAAGAATAGAACCCAGGTCCCTGCGTTCCGAAGACACTAGTTTGGCGCCTAGGCTAAATCCCTTACTTTCATTCAGCAGTTTTTTTTTTACATGTTAATGCGACGGTTAAATATAAAGTCCAGTATTGAAATGCACTAAAACAATTATTTACGATTAACTCACACATGCAACAAACTAGTTCAAATATAATTAAGAACACATAGCATCGGACACTGGCATTACCGTTCCAGAAATCGAAAGCACCGTTAATCACAGATGTCCACGCTTATATTAAACAAGGAGAAAATATTAGCTATGGAGGAAAGCACCATAAGGGAGAATTAGAGGAGGAAGGAAAAGGGGGGAAATGAAAATTTCAAAGTGAGCAGGAAGCAAGAAAAGAAGAGAAACCATGGAAGAACACGAAAAGGAACAGGGAGGGGGGTGGGGGGAGAGGGCAGAAGTTAAGGAGCCAAAGAGGACGTTGGGGGGGGGGGGGGCGGGGAGGGAAGCCTGTGGGAGGCTGATGCCTTTGATGTGAGACCAGTGAAGTGTGAACCAGTGGGCGGGGAGGCAGGAGCAAATGGAACCCTTTGAAGTCACGGCCTGCGGCCGTGATGGCAAATGCTGCTGGCAGGGGAAGCCTGTAGGGGAAGGAGAAATCCAAGTAAGGCTGTGTGCGGGGAGAGGGAGGGAGGCTGATGCGCGTGCTTGTTTGTTCACGTGATTCACGTGAACTCAAAGAAAACCGCAGCAAAAAGCCCTTGGTTTGACGAGCTTTTTGAGCACTTGAATTCTCGCTCCGCTCAATGCGCTTGCGCGCATTTATAGGTCGCGAGACCTAAAAAGGGGGCTGGGTGGGGTCGGGGGGGGTGAGTCCATCCCCAAAAAAGAGAGAGTTTAAAAAACAAACACTTACCATAAATACGATGATTTGTACCTTTCGTCCTTCCTGAAATAAGCCAGCCTCCCTAACGACGTAATAACGTACGTGAGTCTACGTACTGGCTTTACAAAAAAAATAGAAAAGGGACCACATAACTTTGAAGGAGCAGTCCGACTATGAAAATCTGTGAGTAATTATTTTAAATTATACTAACTTTAAATGATTTTAGGAAACATATAAGGAATTGCGGCAGGGATCGAAAAAAGCATTTACAATGAAAATGCCATTATCATGCATAGTTATACAACGAAAATCGTTATATAACTATGCGTGGTAAAGGCATTTTCGTTGTAAAGCATATTCGTGGTAGTGGCATTCACGTTGTAACGCATGCGTGGAAAAGGCATGCGTTACAACGGAATGCGTAGTAACATCATACAACCCCCATCGTCAATCCGGTATAAGGTAAACAGAGCTGCTTCAATACTGGAGTCTAACCCTACATTATCAAACAGCTTGAATCTGGTGTTCAGCTCAAATAGCAGCTGCTTTTCTTGGCTGCTTTTAAGCATTGGTTTTTATAGATATAACATTTTGTGAGTGCCTAACATATATACCTTTTTATATCCTAAACTAAATCTCTCTCCGAATCTGGAAGTTTTGTTTTTTGTGGAAGCTTGTATATTAAAAAGTAGCAGTATCACCTTCCTGAAGCGCGATTCATAGAACGGAACAGTGCGCATAAGAGTTTCAGAGGGAAATGAGAATTAACTGAGTGGTTTCACTGTTTTTAAACCTGCATTAATTCCTTCCTAGGGCCTGTGGGAAGTAAACCGGTGCCTTTCTCTCCATGTTTTTTTTTGCTTGGTTAGCGTTACACAGCAGGTTCCTCTGACTGTACAAAAAATTAAAATAAGGAAACCACGCGGTGTGAACAAAGGCAAACGGTGCTGACAGATGCATTTCCATACTGTTCTAGTACACTCACGTTAAATAATTAGCTTCTCTAGGGGGGCGGCTGGTGTAATGCAAACAGAAAAAAAATTAAATCACAAGACAACCTACATTCAGTACAACAAACACCTGCTAAATCTGGAGCCCAAGGATCTTAGCTGCCTTGTGGCCTTGTTTTTATAGTTTCAGTTCAGAAATGATGTAATGATGTAAACAAGCAATTTGATCTTGAGTGGTAGAGGACAGGTGGGTCTGGGTACTGTTGTGGATATTGTTAGCTTTGTTCAGGCAGATTGCTCAGTGGGTTAATTTGTCTGCTTCAGAAATGTTTGTGAGCCCTGAATGACATAGGTTTGAATCCTGGTGGCTTGTTAAGTGCATGTGTGAATTTACGGCTATTTCTATATCACAAGATGGGATCTATCTTCCAGAAGATACTCTTAGATACTCATTTATATAACATAACATAACATAACGTGTATTCGTAAAACGCACTTTCAACCTTAGGCATCTTGGCGCTGAATAACAGATGTTTATTGTTACCCAACTCAGTGGTACTCATTTTATCAACTTCAGATGGATGAAATGTTGAGTGCCCCCCCCTGGAATTTGAACCTGTGACCATGAGGTCGAACACAGGCCCCTGCAGTGTAGGCATTAGTCCACTGAGCCACCAGACCCGGCTTTTATATACATCTTGTTTTACTCCTTCCTGCAATTTTTGACTCAAGTTCAGTAGGTTGCTGTTTAGAATATTGTGTAGCTCATCAGAGAGTTTGATCTTACTCCCAGATAAGCCATGGTGATCATGTGTCTCTCCCAGTGGTGGCTCCTCGAGGGAGTGCTGCAGGCGGTGGGGTGGGGCGGGGGAGGGGCAGGGTGGGGGGTAGTAAACGCCGCCATACGGCCGAACAAAATTAAGTAAATAAATAAATAAAACCAATTACATTGCACGCGCTGCGACACCAAATGGCGATGCAGCGTGCGCAATGTAATCTGTTTTGACCGTATGCCAGAGTTTACCACCCCCACCATAGCCCTCCCCGGCCCCGCCTCACTGCACTCCCTCGAGGAGCCGCCACTGGTCTCTCCTTCGAAAGAGGCAAAGGCTTGCCTCAACGCAACTTTTGATCCCTAAAGGAAGACATAACATCGTTAATGAAGTTGGACTATTGGACGGCTGACAACCTCCTCCCCGAAAGAACGCTTGAATTATACACCTACTACTATTAAGGCTGTCCTACTACATTCCAGTCCTGATGAAGACCCGCTATTGATGCACATAAACCAGCGCATTCATTCTAGGGTCAAAACGTCGACGTTCTGTACATATATCCGTCTGCACACAGTCCCAAGGAACCTAAGAAAAAATGTATCCTCCTGAGACTATTGTAATGCACAGTGGATATTTTGAATGTATTTTTTTGTGTATTTGTATGAGTTGAAAGGCTGTTGTTCGAAGTGTGGCTGGAAGGGACATTTTGGGCAAGGTGGGTGAGGTACAGTGCCCCCTCTACATAATTTTAATTAGTGCACAGTGGCTTCTTGTAGCTGCCTTTGTCTTTTTGGGGCAGATATTGGCACTTTTTATTAAAATACACGGATACCATTTTTGTTTTTTGTCAATCAGAAAAACACTGAGACCCTCATTAAGAAAGGCCTCTTAATTTCGATGGGACCGGTAACAGTACTTACTGGTCCCATCAGAATTAAGAGCTTTGTGGAAACATTGCAAATCTCTTAACTCTTGTCTGAAGCATTCAGCTTCCAAAAGTAGCAGAGATTTCCAGGTAGCCTAAACTGAGGAATTGCCAGGAGAATCGAACCAGGAATTACCGATCCCCCGGTAATTCCTAATTTCTTTTTGAACCCTCAACCTACAACCCATAATGGGATGAATTTTCCCAACACCCATAAATACAGGTACCCCCAGTATTGGTAACCCTTGGGATGAGAAAAATTGCTCCAATTTACCAGGACACTCACAGTGAGCGCCTAAGACTTCAATGATAGCAGATTGGAAAATCTGTAGTAATTTCATGAATCAGTGATTGTACTCTATGGTTTGGGAACCATGGTTTCATCTGAAGCTTAACGTTAAACTGTCAATGTAATTCAGAAACAGGAGAAATATACATGATTTTAAAAGTAAAGTGAAATCTGGTGTAACAACCCCTGTGTGTGCCTCCCTTTAAGAAATTAACGAGCAGTATAATGTTGAAAATGGCCGTATGATAATTTGAAGTGTTATTTACATATTGCTTAAAGGCTACCTAACTTCTCCCCAAAGACACATTTAAGAACCATAAAGCACATGGTTCAGACTTCATCTGAATATTTGTATCCTGAGTGATAAACCTCTGTTGTAAAGTTTTTTAACGAGTGACTTGATTTTAAATTTATTAGCCATGAATGAGTTCAGGAAGACATAACTGTGCAGTAAGATCTAGAAGTGGAAGACACTTATAGAGATGGGTGGGTGATTTTACAGGAAAGTACAATATGTTTAACGTGGGTTGACTCAAAGCAAAGAAGAACTGAAAAGCTGTGCATTACCTGAAGAAGGAATGGAAATTTGGTGAGATGACAGAAATGGAAATGTACCTACTGTAGAATATTTGATGATGTCAGGGACAAGGCTTCTGGTCCTTGTATGTGTGAATCAATCTTATATTGTCTGAGATCAATGCAATGAGTACCTCATTCAAATGATATACTGAATACAATAGATATCAGTTAATTTTTTTTAACAAAGAAGATGAAATAGAAACAAATCATGAATATTGTAGGAGAGCTGTTGTCTGCCATTTTGATTTTCCCTAGCAGATTTCGGTTACTGCTCCTGTAATATAATAGACTTTCATTCTCCACTTCCATGCAGAGGAACTTGTTTTCCCTTATCAGTTTGAGCGGGCTTCCATCCCAAACTCTCACTAGAATCTCAAGACTGATGGCGTGCTCTCTGCATTCGGATCCTTTGGAGGCGCATAATGTCTCCCTCTCGCTCGCGTACTCGCTCTCCTGCTCGTTCCCTCTCCTTTAACAAGTATCAGTAATTACATGGAGGACTGTTTTGAATAAAATTGAGGCGATGGTACTAATTAAAGAAATATTGCTGCCTGTCATTTCAATGAAGCTGGGGTGAGATAATTACATGGTTCGCTACCACGCAGGAAAAAGGAGGAGGAAACAGTGTGGAAGTTTTTTTCCCATTAGAGAAACAAGTGCTTTCTCTTCCAGATAAAAGACTTGCGTACCTTCATGTAATCAGGATAATGACATTTGGTAACCTTAAGGATACAACACTACTGTTTTGTGACAGAGACATTTTACACCCACCTTGAATATCAATATTGGACGATGTGGCAATATTGTGAGACTTCAACCCATGAAACATAAGTACATAGTATTCCTCCTAGAGGTCAGCACAACAACAACTTCATCTCCACAGGTAAACTGATATAATTCAATCGAATGGACAAAGATTCTTGAATTTGTCCTGCCAAAATGTCGACAATTCATGGATTTCACAATATCTCTTTGACAAATTTTGTGAATTCTTTCTTTGACAAATGTTGTGACTAAACTAAAGAGTGGACATTTTCGTTAATTCCCAGTTTAACATTAGAAACATGACTGTTTTTTTACATTTGACAGATTTAGCTAAATTATTTAACCAAAATGTGACTGTTGCAAGAGGATTTCCCAAATACATATCACTGTGTAAAGTAGGGCTGTATCTCAGAGGGCAATGGGCATTACACTAGCTCACAGATAAACAAAGTAATCTGTTCAAAGGTCTGTATATTATTCACCAAGCATGCTATTGCTCAGATTAAATCACCTTTGAACATTTTTGCTCAGAAGGTCTTCACTCTGCAAGAGAATATCTCTTGACGTTACAATACAAAGGGAGCAGAAATTGGATGTTTACCACTGGAACTTGTTCTCTGATAACCAGTTCCTCAGACAGTTGACTTTTAATTGGCGTGCTCGCTAGGAGGAATGTCTGAGGGGGACAATACATTACAATACAGCAAGACTTGTGAGGGGACACCAAGATTTAGTTGCATCTCTCCTATTTTGAGAAAACTGGCTTCCCTTTAATGCAAGAGTCAGTTTTAAGATGCATAGTCTAATTCTAACTCTTTTTTGCAAAGCCCCCTCTTATTTTTTTAAACGTTGCTCTAGGGCTATTCCTAATAAAGCCTTACGTTTGTCTCACTCTACCTTGCTTCCACAGATCTAGACTTGGTGGCAGAGCTTTTTCTACATCCACTCTTTGTAATTCCATTCCTCTGTCCCCAAAGAATGACACCAACTTTTCATTATCTAGAAATATCCTTAAAACATATCT
Organism: Lissotriton helveticus; assembly: GCF_964261635.1. Classification (NCBI taxonomy): domain Eukaryota; kingdom Metazoa; phylum Chordata; class Amphibia; order Caudata; family Salamandridae; genus Lissotriton; species Lissotriton helveticus. The sequence goes on from NC_136059.1 coordinate 1,766,540,118, forward strand.
TTTCAGCTACACAGTAATACAGTTGTGTTGTTTTTTGTAGAAATAACTTTGTCCTTGCTCTCCCTCGTGCCAAAAGTCCATACTGGTATGGTTGAGTGCTTTAGGAAAAGAATATGACAGAACGTTGCATAGGATTTCAAGTCCAGTTTCGAAAAATGGACACTAGGATATTGCCTTAGAAACTAGTGGGAACATCAATAAAATAATATGGTTTTTAAAATGAATCATATTGCGGTAGGTAAAATGACCAACTTGTTTGATAGATTGAAAAACTAGGAATGGGGTTGTCTATACTATCCACCACCTCCTGCCCTGCACCTTGCACCGGCTTCTGGACAAAGATGCATCAAGCATGAAGTCCTGTGCATTGTATGTAAAGCTCGGTGTGATGGTCACCCCAAGTTTGTAGCTGACCATCTCAGATTTCACAAGTCCACCTGGTGCTTGAGACCAGCACATGATTTGAGGCTGTTTGTTTTTGGCCTGGAAAGACCCTGACTGGGAGACAGAGCCTATTCAGTGTAATTAGCTATGCTCTTGAATTCTCTTTCAATAGAATCTACAGGACCGCTTAAAGGTTAGGAGAACAGTAAAAACACGGCTCTATTGTCAACAGTGGATCCTATACTGTTATTTGTGCTTGTATTTGGGTCTCTGTTCCGGCCTGACAACCTATATCAGTCTTTCCAAAACCAAACCAATACAAATAAAAAAACAAGTGTGGCAATTAAACAAATTGGCAATTTGCAATTTTCTCAGCAAGAAATAGGTTTAATCATGAAGTGATGATTCGAGCTTACTCATGAACAGACACAGGTATTACAAGTGTCCACACACAATTAAGTGATTTTGAAACTCACATAGGAGTAAAAAGTGTTATACAAATATCTTAATAGAATTCAAATACGAATACACACATGAGTTCTGTCAGACAGACTTGGCCCTAAATCATATCTCTGCTAGACCTCCATACAACAATCAAGTCTCTCATCTCTACTTTGGGCTGGGCCTAAGTTCTTAGGTATGTTACTTTGACCTAAGGAATGCAAAACATATGTGTGCACCACAATTTGGGGAAAACGTGCCTTGCTCATTTGGGGTGTGGTTACTTGAATATCCTCCAACTGGCAGACCCACCCTGAGAGCAATGTCAACAATATTTACCTACTACAGAAGTATGATCAAGTTTGAGAAAATATACCAATAAACTAGAGTGGCCTCAATCTGCTACAAGAAATATTATCTACCTGAGGAATGCAAGAGAGGGTAAAATAGCACATTAGGAGAATTTTCTTCTAACAGTGAAAATGACAGTCTGTGCCTTGCACCATGTACTCTCGCTCTTCCTACGGCATTCCACATTCATAAATAGGTGCAATAAAGCCAAAGGCAACCCAAAGGCAACTAAAGTTCTTACATATTTAGTGGGTGAAACTGTGCAGGCCAAAACAATTGGATATTACCCATGTAACTATGAATGGTGCAAGGCAATAAAGTAAGGGGTTCTTAAAACCAACATTGGACTTGCCTATGCATCAATGAGGCAGTTGCCAAAGGGCTGGTCTGATTAGTTAGTATATGGGCCATTTTTGGCTATTTGCCAGTCTGTTTTATGGTCTGCCTGACTCAATTTTTACTGTTTACTTGTCTAGCATTAAAACAATTATTGCCTGTAGGGAGCTCAAATTGAAGCGGTCTCCAATTCCTTGCAAGAGACTTAAACAGCGGACTTTACAAGTCCAAAAAATGCTTCAGCTCGCAAACATGGGACACTTTTTTAGTTACCAAATTCGCTAATGGAGACAGTTTTATATTGGGCCTGGGCTTATTTTCTGTCCCAGTCCGATCACGCTGAAAAGTCTAACATCAGTAAATTAATCGGATAAGAAAATATTCTGGAGGTCTCAGGCATGACTGAATATCGAACGTAGAAATTATGCGCTATAAGAATAATGTGGAAAAGATATTGAGCAGCAAATAATGTAAGGTAAGAGCGTACAGAGAAAACATAGTTTTACTGTTCCTAACTCCACAAGTACGCACCTCAACGATATCTATCGTCAGGGCAAGTATATGTGGTTAGGTGTATCAAATCTATACCTTTACTTACCTTTCGATATTTTTGTTTAGATATTTTGTCTTTGATATTTCCGTACCTTGATATTCTTTCTTCAATATTCAGGGGGCACATCCACAGCTGCAAAGTGACAACCTTGTGGATGAAATGCCAGAAGGCGCAGTGGCGGTGCGTCCATTGGGGGCGCTGGCGCGTTGCCCCACTAATGCCATATAGCCCCATTTCACAGTGACACGCCAATTCCTGCAACTTAGCTGAAGTTCATAAGCTCACGCTAAATTGGTCCGGGACACGCCCGAGGCAATCGGAGCTGAAGGGGGTGGGCCGCGCCAGCAAACGGTCTGAGTGACAGACTGTGTCACTGATAGCGCCAGCAGAGTACGCATGTTCGAGTTAGGGCTAATCATTTTTATTACAAACTCAAACATGCGCACAATCAGCCACTAATACTGCCCTTAGGAGAGCCAGAGACCCGAGCAGCAGCCCCCGGGGGGGGATGGGGGGAGCATCCCTGCTCTAGCCAATCCTGGCGCTGCTAATGCAGTGCCTGGATTGGCTGAAACACTACGCTGCCTGAGCCTGAGGGAAGGCATCAACAGTATTGGGTGGCGGGTGCCACGCGTGGGTGGTGTCACTGCCGCAGTTGGTTAAAAACGTATGGCCAATCACTGTGGCTTATGTGAAGCCATGCAGACAGTGATTGGCCATTTCGCTTGTGACGTGCCCTGCTCGTGTTTTTGCAGCGTAGCAGTCCGTCACAGCGCCAGACCAGACCTTGTGCTGGGAACGTCCTCCTACTGTCTGCCCAGCCCAGTGTGGTGCCTAGTGCCTACTGCTCGCTCGTGGTGTGTGTACTTGGTTGGTTACATCGTTCGACGAATCAACGAGAGTTAAAAAAGTAAGCTCGGCTGGGTGGGCCCTTAATTTAGGTTTATTTTCTTTGTGTTGGTAGGGTAGGGCTGCGATTCATTGGCGAATCCCTGTGAGTGCTCACTGTGCACATATGCCAATAAGGCGCTGCCAGAACTGACCTCAACAACTCCTGCCAGGCCTGTAAGTTACCTACACAGGACTGGTTGACTGGAGGTGTTGAAGTTCTGGCGGCTCCTCCAGCATTCGAAGTCGTAAACTGCCATGGTGCAGGCTAGGCCCCAGCACCATGGCAGTTTACGACTTCGAATGCTCTGGAATGCTGGGGTGCTTGGCAGAAGTTCCCTGTCACACAGTACCTAGGGCATTCCCCTGGTCTGCTTGATCAACAAAATCAAGCCACCCGAGACTGCAGCAACCATCACACCCCCAGTTGAATCGTGTGTAATTATTGCTGCAGTCGCCTATCTTAAACCATGCACGTCTCTCGGTTGTTCTGTTGTCCTTTGACAGCTTTGCGAGAACAGTACCGTTCAGGTACTTGGAAATTGCCCCATGCCACGTCCCCCTTCAGAGCAGTACTGCCTGCCCGAATGTTCAGTGTTCTTTAAAATGTCTTTAATTTGAGCTGTGCATTTTTGTCCAGGCTGAAACATATTCCATTGATTAAGATTGGTGTGAATTTTGTTTCTTGAGGTGGTGACAGGCTTTCAGGTCTTAGGTCGACGGAGGATTCATGCCAGTTATACCTGATTTAGTATGTAAATTAGCAAGACAGGTTTCTCTCTTCTTAATAACAATTCAAAAGCACAATAATAGCATACAACTTTCCTTTTCCAGCGCTACTGAGAATGCACATTACTGATTTAAAGATATTATAACACGATTTTTTTTTATAAGCCATTTACACGGTTATAGAAACATGAAATCCAAAGTTCAGCTGCGGCTGTTTTTTTTAGTCCTTAATGGGAAATCTCAGCACAGATGGAAGTAACAAATGCGCAATAATGTATTTTCAACAAACACGTCGATAAAAATGTAGTTCCAAAATAACTATTTTGGAGCATAGTTCTTTTTCAAGTTCGATCAATCAGGGAGTAATATCAGCTAAGATTGTTTAGATATATGTGCAGCCAGGTTGTTACATCACTCACTCGTTCCATGTACACCCGGAACGTGTACGCCCTTCCACTTTCAAATTTCACCAGTCGCCACTGAGAGGGTGGTAGCAGGGCAAAGGTTCTGCTAACATTGGAAAGGAGAAAACAACTCTCCCTCAACTGTGCAGACTTCTTGATTTGGCGGAGGGAAATTTGCACAAAATAAGATAACACTGATTAGTATGAGAGCGGAAAGGCCAGAAATTCCACAAGTTCCAAAGAACCGTAATCACTTGTGATCAACACAATAAAAAAACGCAAAATTGCTAAAAAACGAACCGAAAGGTTCGCATGCTGAAGACAAATTGAAAGATCTTAAAGGAATTTCTCTTCAAGTAAGGTGCCTGAGGGGCGACCTGATAACCACATAAACATATTGAACGGGAATGATAAAAAAGTACAGTTTTGGCAAGGTAACACATATTCACTCATGAGTTACTGGTTTAAGACCAGTGAAACAGTTTCAGACAAGATAACATTCAAAACGTTTTAATAATTATAACGGTTAACTCTTTGTTTTCCAAAGAAGATGCTTATGTCCTCCCACTCATGCCCACTTGTTGTCGTTTGAGTTTGTTTCTCTACATATGGCTTCTTGTTCTCTGTCAGCTTCACCCTGTTTTCTCCCGCTCTCTCCTATGAAACTCCACCAATGTCAGTCTCCTACACTCGTTCATGAACCATGGCCTTTTAGCACTCAGTTTCCATTTGCACCTAACAAACCCAGGAGTGGCTGCACTGTCACATTTATGCTACAGAAAACAAAATAAAATGTGATGAACAAATTGCCATCGACTTACCAGGCGACCCGGTTCGAGCCATCGCAATAAGGCTTCGTAGCGCGGTTCCAATTGAACTCTTCCCGTGATCCAACCGGTCTCACCAGTCTTTTCCACCAGAGCCGCCTTCTGAAGATCTCCCATTCAGAAAGGGGCTGTTCCTGTTCAATATGCCATGAGTCTCAAGGTGTGGATGTGCAGGTCATTGCCCGCTCCCTTTCGGACGTCCAACGGCACACATAAAAGATCCCTTGTTAGGTTCCCTGTCAGCCCTAGGGCGGGTTTCTTCGTGGCCTTTGTTTCCGACAGGGTGAGGATTGAATGACTGGGTGTGCCTGGTTTCAGCGATGAACACAGCCCTTGCCACAAGAGGACGGCCAACTGTTAGTGCACATCATGTGGTCTATCCGGTGAGCTCCACAGAGCCCTTGTCAGAATGAGTTATTTTCATATCTTAGAACTTATGCTAAATGTAACCTATTGTAGACCACCATTAAATGGAGGGCTGTGCGAAAGTTGTGAAATTACCTTTTGCGTAAATACAGGAAATTTGAGATAGTTTATGTGAAATTATGCAAACTGCAAACCCAGCATTTAGCTTTCTTTTTAGCACAAAATGCATCATTCTGTCCATTTAAGATGTGAGGATGCATTTTACACTAGTAAATAGCTGCTTGCATTTTTCTTTGTTCACATTGTTCCTATGATCTCACAATAAGATTTTTTCCTGAATGGATGGAAAATTTTCGACGATGCGTAATGGTGTAATTTTGGCCATTTTGTGAAACAAGTGAAATGCTGGAAATTTTGCACGAGTATGCCAGTGCAACAAAAATGTAACCCAGGCCGGTGGCCTACAGAGCCAGGGGACATCATCTGAAAGATACTGAAGTCACTTGTGATCAGTTAAGGTCATGCAGTACAGTCAGTGTCAATCCAGAACCATAATATTATGCAGAATGTTGTGCAGCTTCATCTCATTTTGATGTTTTTCGTTTCTCCTGCAGTTCACCTCGGTGGTTTACTTAAATCTCACTTTTCGCATTGCATACAATGTCAATGCTAGCAGGCACAGTGTTAGCATATATGTGTACCAATGTTAATGGTATACCCAACCCTATAATGGGTGAGCTTAAGGTATCTCTATAATTCATTGCACTCACGATACCAGTGCTTTAAATGGGCCGGTACTGTCCGGTACGGAGTACCAGCACTTTTTTATTACGAGAGGAAGAGTACCAGCACTTCTAAAGAGAAATGTAATACTGTTATTAGGAGAGTACTGACACTTCTCAGAAACAAGCAGGTACTCTGAAACAGAGTACCTTCACTTTTATTTTTCCATTTCAAACACTGCTTGAGACCGCATAGTAAAACAGTCAAATGGAATGAGAAGCTTCGCTGGCATGTGCATATAGCTAGGAAGAATCCATGCATTTTTACTAGCTTGTTTTGCTGTTACGCTGGTCTCTCCTTTATTATGTTGGAAATGCTCAACAATTGTTTGTTCACTGGCCTCAATTATGGAGGTCTGGCCATGCTGGGAGAGAAAGAAATGACACGGGAACGAGGAAACGCTCGTCTGGCGGTACACGCAAATTGGGACAACGCAAGTGTCCTAGTAACGCAACAGGGCTCACAATAGAATTGATTTATTGTGTCACACGGTGGTCAGCTGCTACGAGGGGCCTTGGCGGCTACCGGTCACTGTGTGTACAGAACAAGGGTCCAGAAAGGTGGATTAAAACCCCATGCCCTGAAGAAATTGCCTCTACGACATACAGGCAATGAAACACGTCGGCCCATCATTAAATGGTCTGCAAGCATGCAGTTTGATTTTTCTTTGAATAGGTCCACAAGTTCAGAATAAAGTGGTTTGGTGACGGTGTGGCCTATCTCAATTTTAACTTCAAGGGAATTATTATTTTTGTTGTCAGCAGACATACACGTTTTCACTTGTTTTCTGGACACCATTATTTTTTGGAAGATAGCGACCGATGATGAAAAACTTGGGCACGACTGGTGATAATTAACCAGTAAGCTCTGTTGGTGTTGCGCATGTGAGGTGTTATCTTGTTTTTTCACAATTTTCCACAAATTGATTCACAATGTTTTGTCTTGTGTACATCTGTCAAAGTGGAGGGTATTTGTGTATAACACAGTGACTGTTAATTTGAAGGTTAGTTTTATATTAAATAAAATGACAGGGCTAGCGTGAGCAGGGACAATACCTTAGAAATATGAAGGATTGTTGTTGGGGTAGAAAATGAATTCCTACTCCCACTCAGGAAGTCAAAGGAATCAAGTGCCCTAGTTGATCAGGTCTATTTGTTTTTGTTGGTTGCATTGAGTGGAGGGCGACCAGATCCATTTTCCCTCTATAGCTCCTTTGTGTGTGTAAGAGAAAGAAATGACAACAGGTCTTTCTGTTCAGCTGGGGCAGTTGATTGTGGCCCTTAAATATGAAGACGCCTGGCAGTTTCCACCTAGTTGCGGATTCTGATCCGCTGATCTCTGTGGAAACACTCTTTCAGGTCATGTTGCCAGATGGGGCATTCAAATCACAATGAGAAAGGAATAGCATCTGTTACTACGCATGCTAGCACAATGTTTGGCTTAGCAACGCAGTCAATACCACGATGTGTTGTTAATACGAGTTCCATTACACCGCAAGTCATGGACTTTGGAATAGTTAAAATGACTATTCCAACTCCAGTCAGTGTATCAAGAGGGAAGGCGTTGGACATAAAATCCAACATCAGTCCAACGCAGAATTCCCAAAAGCAAGTCACTGCAATGACTTGCATTGCAATGGAATTCGTGGTAACGTTGCAGTCGTTGTACTGACTGCGTTGTGAAGGCACTACATTGTAATGAATGTGTTGTAATAGAGGTTTCCTATCTGCATATTTAGCCTAACCTACTTGAAGAATATCCTACTGGCTGGAACTAGCCTCTGGCCATGTGATTAGACGCCTGCTTGAGGAAGGACTGTCACAACCTCGCCCATTTCCTGTCTTTTTCATTCCGCATGAAAAGATGTATAGGAGAGGAGTCAGGTATGCCAGCCCTAAAACTGGAATCTAATATGTATGTATGGCCGCGGCCGGCAGTGGGAGTACCTGCAGGGCGGTGACGTGGGGAGGGGCTGGGTGGGAGGTAGTAACGTATGGATTACGGAGGTTTACAGGTAAGTAAACATTTAAATAAATAAAACAAATTTCGTTAAGTACACTGCATCCCAAAATGCAATGCAGTGCGCGCAACATAATTCGATTTATTTATTTAAATGTTTACTTACCTGTAAAACTCCGTAATCCATACATTACTACCCCCACCCTGTCCCTCCCCCTCCCCACGTCACCGCCCTGCAGGTACTCCCACTACCGGCCGTGTACGTATGTATGTGTGTGAGTGACTGGAGGGTTTCGAGATTTTGGTAGTGGACCTGGACCATTACCGCCAATGTTTGGCATTTGCAGCTGTTGGTATGTCTGTTCAATAAGCGCTAGACATGCCCTCCCTAAATTGGTAATTTAAAGCCGACGTAGGCCTTTGTTGGTGACTAGTACATCAGCCTCACGCCTTCATAATATCTTTCCAAGTGCTGAGCTCGAGACTATGGGCGCTTCCTTCCCCTCTCCAGCTCCAATGTCTTTGAGCTCAGCAGCGCAAGGAAAGGGAAAGATTTTTCTTCCAATATCGACCCGTCCTTGATACAACTTGTTTTCTTTTCATTAGGGCAAACGCAGCAAAATTAATTTGCTCAAATTTAATACGTGACCGTCTGCGTTTCCTGTAGGGTTTACAGCAACAATTGATTGGTCTTCTCATTTGATACAGAAAAGGAAATCAAATGAATAAGGCCATCTTGGGAAAATCAAACTGTAATAAGAAACTATTCCTTTGAGAATTGCCAGGGGTATGGATGAGAGATCTCCCGGACGAGGTTTACAGGCAATTCGAGTGCTCTACACGACTGTGCAGCTAGCTTTATGAATATAAGCTGGCTGTTTCAAGGTTTCTTACAATAGTGTCCCTTCTAATAGGGTCCGTCTTTTTGTTTATAATATTTTAGTGTAATTGTAGCTGTATTAATCTTTTACTCTTTTTCATATTTCAGTTTTTTGTAGTGGAAACTAGACCCCATGAGGCACCTGAACGCTTGACACACAAACACCCTCAACTATAGAATCAACAACACAATGAAAACGAATAAGTTACTTCTCAGTTTCCATTAGATAAGATTCTACAGCGTAAAACAACGTATAGCATATTGCAGACTTCTTATGTGAGTCACATAAAACTGTTTGTATAATTGTGAGTCACAGAGGTGAGGGGGGACAACACCTAATATAGCTACACCTCAACGAAGCCATATTGAGTAGTTTGACTTTGCAGTGGAAGTAAGCTAGAGCGGTCTAGCTCTCTCTGAATGCTGTTTGTCCAAAAGTTTATATGCACCAGTAAAGGTTGAATACTTTAAGAGTTTAGAAAAGGCCACGCAATATTTCTGATCTCATGCTTGTCCAGTTAACGGGGCTGTGGAAGGTTTCTCTGTGCCCCCGGTGGAGGGGCCTTCTACCATGGTACTCCAATTGTAGTAGGCCCAAATGGGCCTTCATGCTGGTAGACCTCTTGGGCTGTTGCCTGGTATGAACTGGCCCCGCCTGTCCTTGCCTTTTGTTTGAACGGTCTGTGTAAACTATTTGGCTGTTTCCATGCATGTTCGTAGGGACAGTAATCCAATTAGCTGTAGTGTGAAACCAATAACATTTGCCACTGCAAGTCACCCTTCTGGGAAGCGTCAGTACAAGGGCCCAAAATGTAATGAGCGTCTGATACCAGAAATGGTAGTGCACTCTGGAAGCAGATTTTTCACGCATGGACATTAGGGGACATGAAAACATGCCATGAAAACATGCTTTTAATTTGGGGGAATTGTAGCACTTCCCTATTGACTGTTCTAATGCCACATTGTTTCAGAGGTCACACATTTAAATTAAATGTAAAAGATTCGCGAATACTTGCATATATTATTGGGTTATTAAAATACACTGCTTCTTTTTAAGGTCCTAATATTGAGTTAACATAAAACCCCACCCACATATTTCATCTTCAGGTGCCTCATTTTTGTTGTGGTGTAGTAGCGCTTTAGCACCACTAGAGGGAAACGAATGCATTTGGTATTTACAAGAAGTGAGGTCGGGGCTGGGAATTAGATAATGCGTCACTTTTTTTCGCATAAAAATATGTCTCACATTACTATGAACTAATGTGCGACGCATATTTGGTGGAAATAACACACCCACTGATCTTCTTTTAAGCGCACGGACACCTAACAAGGAATTAAACGCTTGGTGATGGCATTCTCGTCAGTTAAATAATGTTTTACAAAAATTATAGAATCCATAGTCCATTCTGCCTCACCTGTCACTGAGGCAGAAAGAAGCAAAGTGATGATAGGCTAGCCTTGTTTGCAGGCCTCCTGCCTGCCATTTCAAGCATGCCCCCTCCTGCAACAAAAAAATCCACGTCTGACCTCCCTAACCCCACACATTGGAGCACCATAGTCTCAGCAATGCCTGCCCTCCCCTGCATGCTCCCTCGCGTAGCAAGAGCCTCAGACCTGCCCCGCTCACCAGTGCAGCAGCAGGGGAAAATAGCTGGCAACTCTACATATCCGGAACATTTCCTACTCATTTCTGATCACATTCTTATGGTGAAGGTTAGCGTTTCCCACAATGATAGGCTTCTGATGCGTGGGTTGATTCTAATATGGCCACAGTGGCGTTAGGGTACTTCCTAATGTGGAATGACTACCAGCGGCGAATGATTTGTCATCTAGTGAATTGCTTTCAGGGCTCAAAAAGTTAAGGGGTGTTAGGAGGAAGCAGCAATCAGTAGATAAGGTGCAGTGCTTGATTTGTAAAATATACAGAGCCGGGGCTCAAAGTTTTGCTCAGAACTCTGCAGTTCGTGCTATCAAACGTCAATGTGCCACATACCAAGGATGAGTAGCCTCTTTGTACCACCAACAGACACCCTCTGCCTCTTTAACACACTCTTCCACATCCTTTCTGATCCCTGCTTCCTCTCTCTGTTGTTGCTTTACCATCTTTCGCCTCCTCCTATTCCCCCCTTTTGTGTTTTTCTGTCTCTTGCTATGGATCAAAGTATTTGGAGGAAAGCTAAGCGTTGGTCCCAAAATGTGAGTGCGGGTGGGCCCCACCTGCAACCACCTGCACAAATTAAACACAGAGTGTAGGCCTGCTGCCTGTCCTGTACACCTGTTTGTGTGTGTGTGTGGGGGGGGGGGGGGGGGGGAGATTCCTAAGCTGCAACTATTCATGCTGTCACTATCTGGTGTGTGTAGGAGGCATATACTGCTGCTACCCACACCATACATATTATGCATCTGAGGGAAGCTTGCACTGCTCCTGGCCTTGAGGGGGAGAGAGAGAGAGCGATAGAGAGGGAGAGGGGGAGAGAGAGTGTGAGTGTGAGTGTCTGTGTGTGTGTGTGTGATGCCTGCTCTGCTCCCACCTTCACAACACGTGATTTGTGGGAGTGTTATGTGTGTGCGACCATGTAAATGTAGACGTACTTGTAAAGCGCACTGATACTCATGAGTGTCCTGGTGCTGTACTCATACCGCTAGGGAACCCTTCCTGGTTTTTCCCCGTGAAATGTCCACTCCTGGGCATCCCCAGGGTGCAACCAGGCATCCCTAGCGCTGTAGGGGGCCGTTGTGGAGACTAAGCAAGCTATTGCCCAGAGTTGCAGCATGGGACCCATGCTTACAGTAGGCACCGAGGCGAAAAATCAGGTCCGAGGAATTATGAGCTCAAGTTGCCGAGACCAGCCAAGGCAGGAATTGAACCCTGATCCCGGGCCAGACCTCTGCATCAGGGTCTGCCGCTCTAACCATTGAGCCACACTTCTCCATGTTGCATGTTTTCTGTGTTTGAAGGAAGTTGCAACAGGTAATGATTGTCTTGCTGTATCTATTCTCTTTTGTGGCAGGATATTTTTTTCACTGCTGCTAACCATTTTACATAGATCTGGCTCAGGAGGATAATGCACGGAGGTTTCGGTGTTAACCCTGGTCTGTAAGTGAGAGGACAAGTATTTTCCGTAGTTCCATCCTGTACATTTTTAATATGTCATAGCTGCGATGCATATTTTTTTACTTTTTTAGTGCACAGAATTCAAACGGGTTTGTTTTGTCAGTGCTAGCTTTGCTGAGGTGCAGCCCTCTGAGACATGCTGCCACATCTTGAGTGCACTTGTGTTGTGCGCGCAGCTGCCCGTTCCCTAAAGAGCCCGAGTGAAAATGGCCTATTGTCAGCCCCGCTGTGAAGCAGCAGCCGTGGACGCTTTTACTCTCAGCCTGGAGGCTACCAGAGCATCAACTCTTTGTCCGTCAGTCTACTCTATTCCTTTTAAAAGCAGATCCATATCAGGAGCAACGTTTCTGTGAATGCGGCCACCACCACCGCTACACACCACAATACATTTGTAAAACAATTAGCACTGGGGCTCTCGTCAGGAGGAAGCTTGCACCAGTTCATTTCTCCTGTTAGCTCCGCCTAAAACAGAACCAAGGTCTAAACATGAAAGTGGGGAGAGGATGTGGCATTATGGCCAGAGCTGCAGACTTCGGAGCTGGGGAACCTGGTTGGAGACTGGCTCAACATCCTGTCATTCTGGGCAAATCAATTATTCTCCCTGTAAATTACTTTGTCCTTAAGTGATGCACTTGAAAAGCGCCCCGGTGTTAAGCACCAGAAACCACTGGCTCATATTAAGCACTGCTCCCCCTAGAGACAGCTCAGTCACACGGGTGGGCAGAGTAAAACTGCTTGCCTGTACACTTGTGACCACTGAAGGCGATTAATGGTGGCACTGAGGGTGATTAATGGTGGAGTATGACTACTGCAGTGCAGTTGTAGACAGCACTGGACATGTGTCAATGCACAATAAAAAATGTAGCTTTTAGGCAGGGGCGGATTGTCCATTAGGGCTGGGGGGCTGTGCCCCCTGGTATTCCTTCCTGTTCCTGTGAAAATATTAAATACATTTATTTATTCAGAGATGAGAATATATCACTAAACAAATAGATTTATTTTAGTCTGGGCTGCCTGTCCCAGGCTGCCTGCCCCGCCTCGCTTTGAAGCAAGAGACGGAAGCCAGGCAGTAAATTAACTTTCTTAACTGTGACGCAAGACGCAGGGCTTGCTCTTCTGAAGCCCTTTATAATTAATCATAGCCATTGTACTCTATGGCAATAGTCTCTATAGGAAGGGGAACAGCGTTTACAACGCAACTTTTACAACGCAGTACCTTTACCACGCAACTTTTACAACGCAAGTCGTTACAACGACTTGCGCTGGGGGTCGCTCTAGGATAGGGAATAGTTAATTTACTATCCAAAACCTTCCCTACTATCCACGGGGACTGGAGTTGGAATTGTAAATTAAACTATTCACTATCCAGCACCCCCAACGCAAGTCGTTGTAACGACTTGCGTTGTGAAACGACTTGCGTTGTGAAAGTTGCGTGGTAAAGCCATGCGTTGTAAAAGCATGCGTGGTAATGACATACATCCCTATAGGACAGTGACGCTGTTAGCATCATGGTTTGGGGCGTTTAAGTCTCCCTCCCTGCGTGAGAGCAGAGCAGCCGTCCGTCTCCGTCATTCAGAGGCATAGATCCCACGCTTTTGCATTCGTCACACGTAGGCCTGAATGCAAGCACATGTGTTTTGGTGCCATGTCGTCAGAAATGGTCAGTGGATGGACTCCCTCTCATCACCAGGAGACATGGACCCATTGGCAGCAAGTATCTAGTGAGATTTACTAGTATGGCAGTGTTTGTATTTCATCAGCTGAACCGCAGTGTACTTCTACAGGTAAGAGCTCCCGCAGCTTAAAATACTGTTTGTCGATTAAAGTGCTGACTAATCAGGATAATACTGAATTAAATCTATTTACACAATACCACGGCTAATCCCAGTTAATAACGCGCAATTGGAGACTTCAGGGTGTTTTTTCCGATTTTGCGCGCTTGGCTCAGTACCTTCGAACCGGAGGCTGGCAGAGGCCTTCTCTGGGACACATCTCGGACTTTTCGCTATTCCAACTATGCAAAACTTGTAGAGCAGCCCTGCAGACACACCCGGCCTTGTTATTTGGGGTCTGAGTCCCACTCAGGACAACATTACATTATTGGAACTTTGTTCCTTAAAGAATGTGTGTTTCTGAACTCAAGAGAGTGCAATAGACCAGCACAGAGAGTAAAAAACAGGCTGACTACTCTGGGACCACTGATCAGACCCGAACTGCATGTTTCAGACACTTATCATAGGGAAAGTGAATATTAAAAGCGAAACCATTTTAGTTTTCACTTTAATTTTTAATTTTTATTTTTTTTCATTTTAGTTTTCACTGGTAAAATTATGGGCTCTGATGGATGTATTATCAACCTCACAAGTATTGCAAACCGTTATCCGATTTGCAGAGATTTTGAATTTGACTCTTTTGGTGTGATAGTTAACTTTCCGTATTCAAAACCATCCCAAAATGAGGATTTTGTACAGAATAATTAGTATTGCAAGAATCGGCAGCACAAGATGGTATTTGAGAGGTCCTTTTTAGTTGTTCTTCTCACCTCATGTCATTTTCCTCTGGCCAAAGTACATATTGAAATAATTTATTAGTTATAGAGTAAAATCTTCCTTGACATGGTTCTGTAGTATTGTGTTTAATTATCGTGCCACAAAAGTATTGTAGCAAAAATATCGAGGGCCAACATTGTGATAAGGTAAGTATAGATAGGTACGTATAGGTTTACTATACTTAATTCCGCGTAAACGCATATTGTAGAGAAAAAATTCAAGGTAAGTGGTTGTAAAGTTAATATTAGTAAATCTATTTTTACTGTTACATACGTACCTCCACAACATTTTTGTTGTCCCCATTTTAGCTATGATATTCCTGGAGCACCACACATCTGTGGTCGATGCTTTGCAATACAGCTGCTTCGATGATTTTTTTTTACCTTCCAAGAGTCAGGCGAGCAATTCACCAGGGCTTCTTCAGCCGAGAGCCAGGCAGTGGGTATACAGATGTGAAATACTAGCATTTTTTCACTATGTAATGCTTTCTCAGCTTTACAAAATAGAGTATAGTGAGACCAGAGATATATATCTGGAGCAAGAACCTGGGCTCTACTGCAGAGAAGATGTGGCCGTCGTCATTCGCTGACTTTCCTTAGCTCATGGCAGGGCCTGACCGGGAGTAGCGGGTGTCGGGTGTTTCCCCAGGAGACTGGAAGGGTTGTGACTGGTTTTGCACTGGTGCTGCAATATCGGCCCCCAGTAACAAAAGCTTCATGCTTGCACTCCTCCCCACCTGCCCCCAGGGGAGGAGGAGTGCAAATCCAACAAAATTGCAAGGGCTGAATCTTCAGGTGTGGGGCTGCATCCCAGAGGAAACCGAGGGAGAGCCTGTGACACCATCGGCGACCGAGGACCCGTATGCAAAGCGAACACTTGGGCATTACATGGAAGTCAAAAGGGCAGATATATAAATCCTTATTGAATTGAAATGAGTAGAAGTGAGAGACAGAAAGAGCTAGTGAGAGAGAAAATAAGAAATGGAGAGCATGTGAAAGAGAGAAAGAATGAGAGAGAGAGAGACTATACCACCACCCGGGACCAAATGACACGTATGAAGAAGCTTGGGCAATTCTTGTAAATACATATGGCAGGTAAATACATTATTATTAAACTGATATGAATTAAAATTATGGAGAGAGAAAGAGATTAAAAAATGTTTTAATGGTTGATGTTTGCGAAAATGTTTTGTTCTGTAAAATATTCCCTTGTTCATTGCAATGAAAGTGGTCCAAATAAATTGGAATGATTAACTAAACAGTCGATTCCGTGAGGTGAGATAGTCCCCTGGGCAGAGCCAAAGCCCACCCTCGATATTTTAAAGAACTGGTTACAAATAGGTCTGCAGACATCTACACTCTAAAGCCAGACCTAAAAAAAATTGAGTGCTGCTTGCCAGTTCCCAAGTGACCTTGAGCCAAAGACCGAGCCAGAGACGTTTTCACGCGCTGTGGGCAGCTAATGTCACCGTATACCTCTTTCTTTCCTGGCAGCGGAGTGTGCCAGCAGCAGCTAGGGTTAGCAGAGCCTCACAAAGTCCTCCTGGTAAACGAGAGCTCTGAGGGATCACTCTAAACTCATGGGTACCTGACTTGGTAGACCCTGGAGGTACAGAACACCGCTGGCAGTGAGCAACTTGTCTGTTCATAGTAACAACAACACTTTCCCCTGTTGGCTCTGGCAACCTACTCAGGTGGTCCGCTCTGCTGGTAGGATCTGGGCACAACCTCATCTATTTAATTAACCCCACGAGAGCTAGCAAAGGAGCTGCTCTGATTGCAACCTAATGGGCCCATCAGGCACAATTAGTACCCAGGCGAAACTCTGTAGTTTGCATCAAAACTCTGGAAGTAAACAATTCCTGGTCCTGAAGGGGGCTCCCGTTCTAATTAACCCTTAGAGGACTCGCCTACCTGCTTTCTACATTTCAGCAAGTTTGCCTTGCCAACAATGTTTTTCCACATTATGCGCCGATGTGCCTCTCTCTTGGCCAACGTGCTACATTTGTGCTCAGAGACAATAAGAAATTGGCTGTAGAGAATTATGTGGCACACCAAGGGGTAGTACCATGGTGACACCTTCGGTGAGCTTATTTATTTAGCACCTCTCAATTGAAAAAGAAGTCTGTGTTCTAGGATGCTGCTTTTTAATCTCTGTCATAAGCACTTGGGGAGCTAGCTTGTGCTAGCATCATTGTACTAATCCAGTCAGAGTTGGGTGGTTGATGCCACGTCTACTGTCTCATTGCCGAAGAGCTATCTACCTTATGCATTTCACCACAATCGATATGCCTGAGTGTAGCTAATTCTAGTGTGATATGTCCAGAAAAGCCTTTTCCATAAGGTCTGCAACCTAAGAAGCGTAGCACAGATGACATATGTTTATGCTGTTTCTACCTGGGCCTGCATAGCATTTGTTAAATGTATACTTGAACAAAAAGAAAAAAAAATATTTGCTAACTAGAAGTAGTCATTTTTTCCCCACAATAGATGCACCCAATTTTACATCAGTCACGGAATGTAAAAGTCATGGAACTCCAGGGTGACTTGCAATGTAATTTCCATGAATGGCAAAGTTTAGTTTATACCATGTAGTACATGGTCATGCCATTCCCTCAAAAAGCTTAAATATATGGTCTCCTCCTCCATCATGTGCATAAACATGGATGTAAAAATCGAGATTACATGGTGAATGGGTAGTGCAAGATTAACGTTACCAATATACACTAAACAATTTGTTGCATATTACATGCAGTCAATGTAAATCCCTTTAAAAAACAGCAGTTGCCAAATTTACAAATATTTCAAGCAACACAGTAGAGCAATCAAAGTTGCAATGCTACATTGTGTGAATGTTAGATTATTAGTAAGGCTACTAAGATACAGCTGGTGTAACAGAACAGCTGTACCTCGGCACTCTCAAAAACTTATATCACTATTTTTAATAGTGTGACCAATTTATAATTTAAAAAACAGTATGACCGCTCACAGGAAACCAGTCCAAGAAATACATTCTGCAAAATTCTATTTAATTACAAGTGATGATATTTCATTCAAGTTGTGATAACCTAATACTTAAGATACAATCCAAAACCGAGATATATATTGTTTTCAAAAAATGCTATTATTGCTAGTTTTCCCACGGAGGTCCTATTCTTGCTTTTCTGTTAAGCTTTGCACAGAAGTTCGTTTGAGCTTCCATGTGGTAACATTCGTGGTAGTGGGGTGTTTTTGTATTGTTACCTTGAGTGGCACCAATACTGTTATTCTGATATGGAAACATTTTAAAACATATCACTTGGAATTGATGTGCTACTCTATATACCACCACTACCTTCTTTGTTTCTTGTGAAGATACAGCCAGTGCTTAATCTGTAAAATGACAATGCTGGTGCCCAAAGGTATTATAGTTTCACAGCTGGCGAGGATTGTAGCATACCAAGACTTCATAGTTTTGATTTTAATTCATGCTTCTTTCTTCTACCACCATACACTCCCTATCCCCCTTATTTTACTCTTGCATGTTCTTTTTCATTCTTGCTTTTTCCCTTTGTCGCTATTTTCTCATCCTCTTCCTTCACCTCCTTTTATGTTTTTCTCTCTCTCGCTCTGGGTCAAAGTCTGAGGAAAAAAAGTAAGCACCGGTCCTGAAAACGAGTGCTGGTGGGCCTTGCCTGCAAACACTAGTTCAAATTAAGCACTGGAAATGACACTGCATTTCTCTCCCCCGTGGTAGGGCGCCCTGTGCCATGCACACACCATTGCACCATAGTCCAAGAGTGTGTGTGTGTAATGTCTAGAATATGTTTTTATTGTGAAGTATATCCTTCCAGTATACAATACTTTCTAAGAAATACTCTTTTGAGTTCTGTACAGTACAGCAGGCATGGAATGTTCAAAATATTTGGAGAAAATAAAAATGTTCTCCTACGTTACACCTTTACTGAGGTCGGGAACAGTTTTCACAAAGAGCCTCGTCCCCCCTTTTTAGTAGATAGGGCTTTGCGTAAACAAAAATGGGTGTTAGCATGTTCTTGACCCAACCATTTGCCTGTAGCCTGTATTCTGGGTTTCATGACTAGGAGTTGCTGGCAGTTGGTCTTTGTGTATTGCTCTCAGACAGTGAGACAAAGGGGCAATAGGCGTTGGCAGGATAGGCCATCTCTGACTTGATAGGGGGCCGGAGCTGTCACATACCATACTTGCACATCAAGAAAGGCTCTGCCTGAGCACACTCACAAAATATTTGACACTAGTCTTTTGTGTTCCGAGCCAGGGCAGGAAGTCAAAACATTGGAAACCTCCAGAACCTTCTCCTACTTCAAAACTGGCACCAGATATACATATTGGAACCTTCAGTACACTTGTGGATACTAGAGAAGAAGGACTGCTGGGCTGCTTAGCTGCCAGAAGGACTGCTACCCTGCTGCACTGCTGCCTGCTGCCTAATTGCCGAGAAGGAAGACCTGACCTAGAACCGCAAGCGTAGAGCTCGGCGGTGCAGTCAGCATTCACTTTCCTTAAATTTGATTACCTGCTGGAGGAATTATCCCCTGATGAAGGCAAGTCCAGAAAGGAATTGGCTCACGTCATTCAAGGATAATTAAAGAATGTATGCTTCATATAGTGTGACTATTAACACAATTTTATTGATGAAAGACATCAATTACACGAAAACTGGATTAAACTGGATGAACTATTTGTTGGAACCCGTGTATACATAGGAAATAACTTACAAATCATAAATTGATCCCAGGGTGTGCCAGGTGGGGACATCTTTTCCCTTTCATGAAGATGCTTGATTGGTCCGATTCACACACCTTTTTGATCAGAAGGCGATACCCATTGGCACCCTTCAAACTGTTTAGAAAGTTACCAAGTACTGAACACGGAGTGCGCTTGTCATTATCTTCTTTGGCATAAATAATTTCAACGTTGCCTCTAAATTAAGCCTGACGTCTTTTGCGCCAAGCTTCAAGAGGGTTAAGCACAGGTTATTTTGGGGTTGCTTGTGACTTCACGCTGACAGGAATTGCAGTTTATGCTTTAATAGGATTTCACCCCTGCAGCCAGTAACCCAGCTTCCAACAGTGTTTATAAGTATGGGCCCTATACATTCATGTGTGGAAACATGTAGAGTGTTTTCTACTTTTGTGTAATGAAACCTAGCCCTGCAAAAAATAGGCTGCCACAAAAGCCTCCGATCTTCTGACTGTTCATATCAGGCATACGTTGTAAAGCATGGGGAAAGTGGGCACAAATGAAAAGTGATAAATAAATAAACACATTCAGTTGTGAATAAGAGAGTTTAGAAGCTAAGCTTGTCTAATTAAATCTTATTTAATATAATCCTAGTCTATCTGATATAGGTTGCAAACCTGGATAATTACAAACCTGTTCCCAGGACTCCGCATGGGGATGAGTTATTGGGTTCCCAGAAATGAAGGTGAAATAGACCTCGCTTGCACATAAAACTTGTCTCTTTTGTCAGAATTATTTTCAGAGCTTCGGCAAAAAAAAAATTGCCGTCTCCCTCTGGCCTTCGTAGAAGTGGTCTTACGCAGTTGCCAACATTAAACTTAATGTACAGGAAAAATGGTAATTCTGAATAAGTACTGACACTCCCCCAAGTTTCTCAAGCTACATTCTGTCTGTGATTCCATTTGCGCTGCTTGAGGTGGCACCACTTGATAACAACCCCGAGTCTTTCTTTTGTGTAACCATTCTTAATACAATTTTAGCACTTTAGGCTATTTACAAGTGAAGCTAATTCAGAATTCACAAAATAGAATACACAATTCCTCCACAGAACATGGGACACCCACCCATACCCCAATGAACCCTCTAATATTTTCAAAAATCATGTTGGGCTGCTTAGGAGACGTGCAGATAAAGTCTGCATGCACTTTCATTGTGCTTAGGAATGCTACACAAAAGGCATAGTTGCTAACTCGTACGGTGCCACTGTCAGACACATGATATCGGCTCCCATCACAAGTTTTCTCTGTGAGGAGCCAATATCACAAGGTGGCAGGGAAAACGAGCCGAAATCCACTGTAAATAGTTATTTTCCAGCTCATTTTCTGAGGCTTTGAACTGCTGACATACATTTAGGGGTGTAAAAACACCCCAGGACATCTGCAGCACCCTCAGCAAGTTTTTTCGGGAAGAGGAGTGGCTTGGGATGGGGTCAAAAAGCCTCGTAGGTACTCTTCTGCATGAGGCTCACCCCCTTCAAGGCCCAGCTCCATTCTCACACGGTGAGATTGTTCTTCAAGTTGGCACGTATGAAAAGGGAGTATAGCAAGAAACGGTTTCTATACATTTTCCAGCATGGCTGGATTCTATTAGATAAACAAGCATTGGATTTGTGAGTGCTTCTTTTTGTCATCGCTTTAGCAAAACTTTATTTTTCGGGAAGCTGCTAGGCCTCCTCAATAAAAAAAAACATTGGCTAAAAGCAAAAATATATATTTGGTCTCAACAAGAACACATTGTCATAGTGGTCAGAAATACTTAAGGGAACTATTTTGTGTGTGAAAGAGCTCCTTGTGATATGGCAGAATACCTTCACATATAGTGAAGTGAGCCAATGACTGACCCTTCGCACATGGTTTAATGGGTGAAAGAGAAATGTGAATGGCACAATAACAGATAAATAGATGAAATGGTCTAGCAGAAAGCCATACATATAAGTCATACATATAATTATATAAATCGGATCTTAAAATGACCTCTCAATGTACTGGTTATGTGCTCACGATGCCTATAAAAGATTTGCATGGGCAAAGGTGAAGGTAAACTAGGAATCTTCACAGGTTGACTTCATAAAATGTTGTTGGTAAAAAAAAAATGCATACGACTACAGAGCAATTAATAGATTCTAGAGGTTCAAGTGGCTACATGCCATTAAGCAGTCACTGTTCCCATAAGCCTCTTGGGATACAAAATACAAATGAAAAACCAAGGAAGGGGCTCAAACGTGGATTCTAACAATGGTGCTCATTGACAGAAAGTTTGATTCCTGCCACAAAAGCTGAAAGAACCTCTTCAAAGCACTGCAAGCACTTCACCTTGCTGCAGCTTCCTTTGTTGCTCTGTGAAACTGGCCTCTCACCTCCCTTCTCCATGCCATTTCCCCATCCCCTCTGCAGCACATGCACACTGTCTTGCTAAAAGCCTTTGTGGCTTCTCAGTTCTCTGAGGTAAGAGATGTTGAGAACGGTTTGCCTGTGCTTTGAATGTGCGAAACTATGAATGCTTAGTGTGACTCCATTGAAACACAGCAGAGACTATGGCGAGGCTTCGAAGGCTGAGAATTGCTCTAATTTTGATCTAATTAAATCAGAGCTTTTGAGGTGTGCGTTTGCTGCTGTGATGGAATAAGACCAGTGCGAAGAGGAGAAGGTGAGCAGGTGGTTTCTCATTCCGATATGAAGCATCGGGAGAGATAGTGCATAGAAACCACACCGATTTAGAGAGCAAAAGGCTGCTTTATTAGAACAGGCATGCAGCTGAAGGTTTATGCAGGGCCGTTTCTACCATTAGGCAAGACTAGGCGGATGCCTAGGGTGGCAATAAGGGGAAGTTGGCAAAAAACATGAGTTTGGGAATATCGAATGCATTAATTCTTCTAGACTGGATGACAAGGGGAGAGAGTGATGGTAGTAGAAGGGAGGGTGCGACATTTTTCGATTTTCACCTAGGGCGGCAAAACACCTAGAAACGGCCCTGAGTTTATGTATATTACAACATATTTTTCTTACCGACCTCGCTAATACAATGTTCAAACTAACTTAACCCCACCCATAATCTTCACCCCGAACATGAACAAGGCCCCGACAAACCATGGAAACCTTTCACACCATCCCCCTCTCATTTCATTTGCTCTGCATTCATACAAGCCTCCACCATCACTCCCTTGTGCACCACCTGCCAAGGATTGCCCTGCTAAGCCTCAACCACTGCGTCCCATTTCCTGATCCCTTAGCTTTTCTGAGACCTGTGCCATCAACCACAAAAAGCCTCAGCTACATCCCTACCAGTAACAAAACATGCCAGTATAATCCTATAGCCTTAGCAATAAAATGTATAAAAAGAAAATTTTGGGAGGTTAGGGCGATCTACTAAGCGCCTGCCTAACCGAACCACAGAGCAGACTCTGCTGCTTTCTCTTTGCGACTAATGGCTACCAAGCCCCTCCCCAGACCTGACAGCCAATCCAAAACCTGTGTGGATTGGACTGCACCACTCGCCTGAGAAAACTCGGGGGTGAACCTCTTAAAGGATGTGATCCCCAGGAAAATGCCCTCAGTGAGTGTGTTTCAATTGAAGCAGACTGGATTTGAACTCAGTGCTTTCTGCTGGGATATAAGTGCTCCATTTTATGATATGTTAACTTTTCTGCGATTGTATCAGTGAAACAGTGTTCTACTACTTATTAACTTTTTATATCAGCCTACAAAAGTTCCATATCAAGTATATCATGCTAACACTATATGGTCAATTTAAGTTTACATAGGCACTGATTTAATGTTTTTAACTTCAGACAGATATGACATGACATGTCGGTATTTATTGACGCAACATTTATATAGCACTCACTATCCCTACCTGGGGCACTAAACTCTTACTTATGTAGGCATCAAACAATTCATTGTAGGGTGTGTGGTTCGAACTGTGTTGCCTTTGTTTTTGATCATATGTGGCAAGTATTTCCATGTCAACATAATGACCACAGTGGTGTGGTTAGCACGTTATGGGAAGCTATGTTTAGCTGTGTGGTCTATGACGGGATGTGAGTGACAGGCATGCAGTTTATGATTTTCAGTTAATTGGTACCTTTGAGCATCCCTGGAGGTCACTGCATAGCAGTAGCGTCTCCTGGAGTGAGTGCTGCGAGGTGGTGAGGTGGGGCGGGGGACGAGCAGGGTGGCCGGTAGTAAACTACGGCATACAGTCGAACAGAGGTAAGTAAACAAAGAAATAAATAAAATGAATTTCATTGCGTGCGCTGTATTGGCAAATGCAATGCAGCGCATGCAACAACATTTGTTTCATTTATTTATTTGTTTACTTACCTCCGTTTGGCCGTATTCCGTTGTTTACTACCCCCCACCCTGCCCCACTGCCTACAGAACTCCCTCCATGAGCCGCTACTGCTATATAGCATTTCGTAAGTTCATAGTCTACTTAGCTGGTTACTGCACTGGGTTGTCCAACCTGATGTTTTGTTTAGCTTATGGTCCTGAGGGAATAGATGTGGAATAAATCTATACTCACCCGTATACACGTAAATTGACTAAATGACAGTCCAAATTCTTGATATGATATTTTTGAGGGTCGATATATAAACTTGATATTTTGACATACCAATCAGCTGTGGGTTGGGTCCCTGAGGGTGTGGCGGTTGGTTCCCTGACAGTGAAGGGGTTGGTTCCCTGAGGGTGCGGGGTTTGGTTCCCCTAGGGTGCAGGGGTTGGATCCCTGAGGGTGTGGTGGTTGGTTCCCTGAGGTTGAAGGCTACACCCATGGCCTGAAAGCAATAAATCATGATAATTAAACAGGAGAGTCATCACAAAAAGCAAGACAGGAAGGCCTGCTGGACTGCATGGGATACTGTGCAAGGCATATGTACGCAGATATGTCAGCGGATATAGTTGCCTGCAAAGCTCCCAGTATGGAGGACTACTGGCAGTGTAGCAAGTATTCAATGCTGCCTGCAGGACTGCCTGGGCACAGGAGTGCTTGTCTCATATACAACCTGTCTGAAGTCAAGCTGTCCAAAGTGTTAGATGTCCATAGGAATTCCTGCACATATGGCAGCATGTGAGTGGGGATACGGACGCATTTAGCTATGACCAGTCTGTACAGCTTTTGGTTGGGCTGCTGGAGTGAGAGGCGGTCTGTAGAGATGTCAGTGTACGGAGTTTCCTGGAGGATTGATTCTGCATCAATCAATTAATTAGGAATTTACATAGCCCAGCTACTCACCCCTAAGACTCTCGAGGCACTGCATGTGCCACCAGTGCTTAGGGCTGACAAACAACATGGAGGTTTAGATGTGATCTGCACTGTAGCCAGGAGCACAATGCCCATAGGGTTGAAAGGGCTACAGCACCTTCCCTACCCACTCATCGTGTGTCTCAGCCCAGGCTGCTGCAGCTCAGGCTGCTGTGGGCTCGGCTGGGCAGTGTCTGGAGCCTCATCTCTGATATGCTCTAGTTTTTCACAGGTCTTTGGAAGACCATTTGCATATTTATGTACGTTTGTAAACTGGTTACAGGGGCTTATTTTTTTTTCTGGTTCCAGTACCCCCTACCCCCCCCCCCCCCACTCTGCCTATCCCTTACATTTGTATTTTACATTTACTGTAGTAGTGTGAGAATGCATTTAATGAAAGGGAATATAAAGTAGCGTTGCCAAGAGAAAAATGCCAGCTATGTGTTGTTTAAAGAGCCTGCAAAGACCTCCTCTTGACATTAAACAGAGTTATAAATAAAAAAGTATGTATTTGTTTGTAATGTCACTTTTCTTTCTTTGTTCCCTTTAATTTTCAGTCATGGATCATTCAGGCAGCTCTAGAACACAAATAAAAGTGCTTTGTATTTATATTTGCTGTTCAAAGTATGCACAGATAAGTGCTGAAAATACGCTTTAGATGACTGCTTGTTTTTGAACCGTCTAGGACATCAAAATAATGAGCTGGCAACCCTAACTATAAGACTGGAAGTTTGTTGCAGGATCAGCACATTATTTATTTCCTCCACCCTCAATCCCTGATTAATGCCATAATAGCAATAGTTTAACTTATATTTGAAACCCTGCGCAGCCATCAATAACATGTTTAATTACTTCAAGTGTCTGGGAATGCACCCTGCATTCAGACAACTCACTCCTCATTCTCTCCTTTCACTACCTTCACTCCTTTCACTGCACTCACAGCGACCACAGCGACCACAATGCACTCACACTGATCACCATGCACTCACACCATTTACCCACTCACCCTACACTGGACAAATGTTCCTTTATGTTTTGTATTCTTCTTTATTTCACTTGTTTCAAAAAAACACACCCTGGCTCCAGCCAAGGCATTTCGTTCAATTCACATTGAACTTCAGTTCAGTGTGAATTGAATGAAACGCATTGGCTGGAGCCTGTGTGTGATTTTTTGATACAAGTGAAATAAAGAAGAATACAAAACATAAAGGAACATTTGTCCATTGATCATTTGCTTTGGAAAATAAAGAATTTGGTGGTGCACCTCCCTATTATACATTCTTCAGTCTGCGTTGCAGTTTTCAACCTCCAACGGCAGGTGCAGGAGTTGTGCACACTTCCACAGATTACCGGTTCTGAAGTCACTATACGAGGAACTTGGCAGTGAGGTGCGGCTCTCATAGTCCACCGTTGTTCTGTCTCTTTGCTTAAAGCAAATCAAAGTGTTAGCTTGTGAATATACAGAGGAAAGAGAACTGGGCACAGAATTCAGAGAAAGAAAATGCATTTAAAGATTGGAAATGCAGTAAGAG
Organism: Lissotriton helveticus; assembly: GCF_964261635.1. Lineage (NCBI taxonomy): Eukaryota > Metazoa > Chordata > Amphibia > Caudata > Salamandridae > Lissotriton > Lissotriton helveticus. The sequence continues at coordinate 1,766,566,216 of NC_136059.1, forward strand.
AACATTGAGCGAGAGGGGGACTACAAAGATTGACAGGAGTATTAAACCTACATGGAATGCAGGAATAGTCAAAGTACAGGATGAGATAGAAAAAAATACTGGAAAAGAAGTAAGGAGAGGGAAAGAAGGCAAAACAGAGAGAGAGAGGGGGGGAGAGAGAGAGAGAGAGAGAGAGAGAGAGAGAGAGAGAGAGAAGAAGAAAAAGAAGAAGAAGAAGAAGGAGGAGAAGGAGGATGAGAAAGGGAAAGGGAAAGGGAAGGAAAAGAAAGGGAGGTGGGAAAGAAAGACAGTGAGAGTAGTAAGGCAGGTGGGATAGGGCGAGGGAAGAGCGGAAAGGTCAGTGGAAAAAGAGAAAGAGCAGGAAAGAGGGCAGAGGAAGGAGAGAAAGGATAGAAAGAAAACAAGGAGAGACCGGGAACACAAGGGTGGGATGGAAATAATGACCCAATACAGGAATCTTTCTATTTGCTGAGGAGAACAGATTGCACAGACCGTGACACAACTGCCTGCGCCACGGGGAACACCCTGGAGTCAAAGGTCGCAGTGAAAGGTGGTCCATCAGCCCGTACTTCGAGGGAGCATAGAGTGCTTTATTATGTTGAAGACCTTAAGAGATCTGTTATATTTTTGATGTGACGGGGTGTGACTGTCCAATTGTGCCCTTATACCTTCTGAATCATATTGTGGGTCTTCTCTTGAGCACATGCCCTGCTTGTGCCTCCTGCAGCGCTGTTTCCCTGAATGCCACTCCTTCTTGTGCGTGATTCCCTGCTTGTGCGCTGCTGCACTGTCTCCTTGGATGACCAGAGTGCGACCTGAACTCAACCTGCCTACGTATGTGTATGTGAAGAGGCCATCTTGGATTGGGTTCTCACCATGAGTGCGACGTCAAGATATTCATACAAGCAATTGTGCATTTTGATGTGACACACACACAGTTTGGCTTAACTGGTGCACACCCCTTACCCTCTACGATACGCACACACCTATTTCGGTTGGAGCATCAGTTCACACTTATTTTGAAGTGTGAATCAGTTCCAAGGTGTAAAGTTTGTGTGGGGATTTTGCAAATCTATTGCGATATACACACACATCATTGGATTCACTGGGTCTGATAATTACAGTTGATCTGGAGCTTCCTGCATCTTCTGTGGTTCTATACAACAGACGCAAGACACAACTGTCAGAATAATGTTCAGGAAATTAAGTATTTGGGTGATTTAATAACAGGTATGGGTGTTCGACTCAAAAGTAGCTTGGTAGAAACAATCAATAACTTACTGTCTCCTGTGTGCAAGGAGGAATTTGTAAAGTTTCTGGGAATGGCAGAACTTTACCTGAAATTTGTACCAAAGTTTGCGGAGAGAACGCAACGCATGAGGTTGCTTTTGAAGAAAGGAAAATAATGTGTGTGGTGTAAGAGGTATCAGAGTTAGTCTGAGGATATGAAATCCATTCTAGAGACTGCAGGAGATATAGAGAGTTTTGACACACCTGATGGGATAATCGTTATGACAAATGCCAGCTCCAATGAACTAGGAGCGGTCCTGTTGCAAAGATCAGGAGGGGTGTGTAGAGCAATTCTTTTTGTTTCACGTGGTCTGAGAGGAGTGGAAATCAATTATTCTGTGATTAAAAAGAACGCCCTGGGTGAATTCTGGGCAGTTGGGAAACTGAAGAAATGTCTTTGGAAGTATACATTTGAAATCAAAATGGATCAAAAACCTCTCAACGAGTTTTTTCCAAGGAGGGTATTGATCAAATTTCCAGCTATATTCGCAAGTAACTGTTTCTATAGCGCGGAAACACACCAGTGGGTGTAGTTAGGCGCTTTACAAATGACTTCATTATTATTATTATTATTAAGTGGGTGGTCGCACTTTAGGAATTTGATTTTGATATGTCTATGTGCTTGGAGGAAATAATTTGAATGCAGACCGTTTGTCACAAATGTGTCTTGCGCAGGAAGGAGATGATGCACTGGTGGATGGATGTTTTGGAGGGGAAGAGTTTGATGAAGAAGTTAATATGTGTTTGATAACAGAAGGGGTAATACAGGAAGATGAGTGGAGAAAAGAACTTCCAGAGGAGGAGTGTTTATAAAAGATAATAAAGTTGGTAACTGATGGTTGAAACAACAGAAACAAGGGTGATGAAGACATTCCAGGTTTTTGACAAGCAAGAAATCGATTGCTTGCAATGGATTTGCTTTTATTGAGGGGGGGGGGGAGGGGGGAATTGGTGCTGCCACTAAAGCCAAGAGAAAAACTGGTTGATTGTGCCCATACTGGTCACATTGGTATTTCAAGGAAAGAGTTAGTGAGGGTAACTGGAGGCCATCAATGGATTTATTGATCGAGAGAGAAAGGTAAGAAATTGTTTTGAGTGTATGAGAAGTGACAACGTTTTAAAGTGTAGGGCACAACTCATGGTGGTAATGGAACATGCTGCAGGCCCGTGGGTGGAAATTGCTTTAGATATTCTTAGGGACTGTGAAAGTGAAGAGTCATGACAAGTATATTGTGTGTATAGACATGTATTCGCGCTGGCCAGAAATGAAAGTGATGAACTCGAATGAGTCAAAGGATATCATTGTTTTTTTGGAAAAACTGTTTGAGAGGGAAGTTTTCCTTTGAGCATTGTAATTGATAAAGCGGTCTAACTTACCTCGGGTGTTGTTGAGGAGTTTTTGAGTAATAGAGTTATGAAACACAAAAAGCAGCTATTTACCACCCAGAGATAAAAGGTGTTGTGGATCATTTTATTAAAGTGTTGAAAGAAAATATGCAACAATCCTTGGTGTGTGGGGTTGATTGGGAGGTTAGTATGAAGAAAAAAGTCAGTGAATATCGCCTGACACCACACTCTATCACTGGGATGTGACTGTTTCATCTTTTTAGGGGCAGTGTACCTAATAGAGAAGTGGTCCCACATTGGGTAAACAGAAAATAGAAGGGAGTTATCGTTCAAGTTGGAAATGTGGATGGTTGGCGTGAAAGGGAAGAAAGAAAGAAAATACAAGAAAAGGAAATGTATTACAGCCATAAAGATGTTAAAGAAACAGTAATTGATATTGATATTGATATTGAAATGTATTTGTAGAGCGCTCGTTCGCCCGGGGGCTTCATGGCGCTAATATGTGTAGGGGATTGGAACAAAATCAAATCGCCAAGAAAAGATGGTGGGAAGTTCTCCAAGTTTAGTCAAATATTCCAGGTTGTAAAGGTATTCAAGAACGCTGTAAAAACGAGTAATTGCAAGATATGAAATTTGAACCCTATAGCTAATGAACCCCTGTAGAAGCAAGTAGTTGTACTTGTCTTGGGAACGGGGTGGCGGAGGAGGATCTGAGGAACAGACCACAACGTGTGAGGAGGAGACCAACGCATTTGCAAGATTATGTTAAGTTGTGTAGAATTTGTATAAATGTTCATGTATCTTTATTTCATTAGATGAAGTGGGGAAGGTACATGGCCTTCTGTGTCAATGTTTACCCTAATCATACGCAACCTGGGTGTTACGTTTCCATGAGGTGATGGCCTTACTATATTACAATAATCACACCATCACTACAATGTTATTATTAGAATTGGCAGACTGGCAGTTAAGTAGAGTATACAGATCAGATCTGAAGTTGTTGGATGGGGTCTCTTGATTCCGTTATATTTAAATAAAAAAAGACGCTGTCATTATGATTGGATGCTGTCTGCATGTACTTCCTGCAACTAAACATTAAGCACTGAACACAGAGAAAATAACAAGAGCCAAAGGTGACATAACACAAGATGGTCTAGCTGTGACCTCTGGATAAGACATATATCTATGTGTGGCCTCTCGGCAAATAGAGTCACACACAGTGGCCAGAGGTTGAACACTGAGTGGCAGAATAGTGGCTGATATGTGAGAATGAGAAAATTCCAAACCTCTGCCTCTCCAAATCACACCAAGCAGTCAAAGAGTAAAGCAGCCTACACTAAAATTAACGTAAACATAACTAATGGCCAGATTTACAATGTAATGGAGTACCCTGTCCGCCAAGCTCTGGGTCCACATGCCTAATTTAGAGATGGGCAGACCGTAATCTTTCTGCCGACATGGCCCCCTTTAACTCTGTCTATGGAAAGCTTTCTCTGACAGCCTGGCAGAGTAGTAACCATTGGAGAAAGGGCATTACATTGCCCCCCTCTTTATGGTGGATGGTGTAATGTCTTTTTGCACTGTTTATCACTTGGTGGTGAGAGAAACAAATAAATAATGCCCCCAACTCCTACGTAGTGGTGGTCATAAGATATTTGTTTTTCAGACACAAACTCCGACTTTAGGACTTTGTTTCTGAAAAACAAAAAAGGTAAAAAGCTTAGGGAACTGCCATCAAAACTTACAGAAGCCATCAAACGTGTTGTACCTTGAAGAGAACCACTGTGAAGGCAGTTACTTTCAAGGTGCCGGTAGTCATGGATGGTAGTTCATGGGGTGGCAGAAGTAATGTCTTCCTCTACTCTGGCAGATGGAGTATAGTCTGACAAAGTGTAAATAAGGCCGTAAAACTGCATAAATAAAGCATTAAATAATTTCATGTTGGCATAGGGATTTTAGCATTAGATATAAAAGAATTCCTATTCTTGGCCAGACCATCTGGTCACAATGGTGTTCACTGTGGTGCCTGTGCAGGGTGGTCGCCTGCAGCCAAGTCTTTATGGACACTGTTCCAATCATTTACTTTTGTGTGATAACCTTTATTCTGGATGTTGTAATCTTGTTTTACTTTAATTGAACTCGTCAGAGTAGTGGGTCGGACAATTCAAGAATGGAGACAGTGAAGCAAAGTGGTCAACCTGTGTACGTGGAGTGCTTCTTGCGGCATACCAGTCTGTCCATGTAGTTCAGTTTACTTGCACAATGAGTAGTATCAGTATATTCTGAGACTTTGCAAAGAGAGAAGCAAGGTTTATTCCTGCAGATTCCTGTGAATCTGCCCGTATCGACCGGTATTTGCAATGATGCATGTAGCCCAAGTCCGGTAAATGTTTACAACTTTCAATGGTAGCAGGATTTTTTTGATCTAGGTATTACACGGACGAAGCAACATAATCATAGGTGGTTTAATCGTGCAAATTCCTATTAAAATAAAGCCTATTAATAGACAACCTTCCAAATTAACTGCAGTTTTAGTTAATATGGAAATATATTGTGGTTGCTGTGCAAATACCTCTGTTATTTACCTCTTTTGATATGTGAATATTGTTAATTTTGACATAAAAATGTTTATAAAAATGAAAAAGGAAGTCCAAATAAAGGCAATCCAAAATTCCACCGCTTACCATAATGTAGAAAACGTGATTCTCAAATCTGACTGTGGACAGTCTTCTGTCATTGCCTTGGACAACGAGGGGAGTGCCCTGGATGATCCAGAGAGCACTCGTCTTGTATCTTGTCTCTTCAGCCATTATACTTCCTCCTACCACTGCTTACTGGCAATGCTTAACTTGAGCCAGTGGTTTCCGGTGCTTGGCACTGGCACATAATTGTCGGAACCGGCACTTAATTGTTGACACTGGCACTTATGACAGCTGCCACATGGTGCCACTGTTTGTATAAATTAGAGATGATCAGAACAGCAATTGTTTATTAATTCAGTATGCATTCAAAACAACTAACACCTGCCGCCAAGCTAGTTCTATAGCTTTGGGGGCATGGAGTAGGCTGAATTGTCAAATTTCCAGTGTGCTGGTTAGAAGCAGCTGTGTAGGTACTGGCAGTGGAATGGGAGGTGTAAGCTGCAAAGGCCTCCTGACTAGAGCCCTGGCACTTATTTCTTTACAAATTAAGCACTGCTTCCTGTGATGGTGCCACACCTCCCGGATCTTATGCCATGAGAAAGGGGGAAGCAGTAGCTTGTGTTTGTGCCATCAGGCTCCAACATACTCTTATCTTCAGGTCTCTAGGCTCACTCCCCCAGCTCAGGTCTCTGAAGCACAGCAACATTTCCTATCACAGCCTCCCAGGAGTGTGGAAGAAAATCACAGCAGCATCACCCTATGCTTTTCACAATAACCGCAACGGGAGCTGCTTTTTCGGACGCTGCTACACCACACCTGCACAGACAACTATTGTTCACTAGTGGTATGGTGCGAAAACAAAGTTATATTTGCAGTCCTCATCTAGGGGCAAAATGAGAAAGTCATACAAAATGAAATGAGTTATTGATTCTCTGGAAATACAGTGTGGAGAAACAAATTATCCACCAACATCTGTTGCCAAGTTAAAGGAAGGCACAAAGCACAGTGAGTGCAACTTTCATCTAATTCATCTAATTTGCAAAATCTGGGCAATTTCCCTGGGGTGTAGAAGTGGAAAATAAACATCTGTGGAACTTTGGCCAATTTTTCGCCAAAGAGGTAGCAAAGGGTACATTCTACTTGACCTAATTCTCACTCCTAGATACAGTCAAGTAAAGCATACCATCAATCCTGTATTACTCCAATAAAGAGCCCATTTAAGGCATAAAGGGCCAGATGTACAAAGCTTTTTGCAACTGCACTGGGTCCAATTCGCAAATTCAGACGATTTGTGACCGCAAAATAGCCTTCTGCTTTGTACCAAACCCAAATTGTGATTCTGTAACATGATACTGAATCTCAATTTGGAAAGGGTGTCCTTAGGGTGCGTCAATAATTTACTGACCGCTGAAAGGTAGTGGTAAACAATTTGCATTCTGCAAGAAGTCCCCAAGGGAACCCTACCACTTTCGGAATGTTGACAAACATTTTTTAAGAGTAGGTAGTGGACCCATAGGATCACTACTTACTCTTAAAAAATGTTTCTGTAACTTCATTTTTTTACACATCACGTTTATATGCAAGGAAAACAGACCGTATAACAAAAATTTAATTATTGCTTTATTTAAAAGTAATCACAGACATGCTGGCCTGATGATCCTGTGATGGTTGTGAATCGTAGGAGGTTTTAATTTGCAACCTACCTCATTATTATTCATGAGGTAGGTCCAAGCGAGGCCCTCTATGATTCAGTATTTTGCAAACCGACCTATTGGTACATATTGGTTTGCAAAATACTGCACTGGTTGTGGTCGTAGATCTGAGTTTTGGTGAATAGGCAGCACTTACTGCATTTTGGGCCAGATGTACTTAACACTGGTCACAATATGTTGTGAGTACTGCTTTCTTAACAACAAATCCTCACAGTAAAAAAAAAAAATTATGTTTGATTATGTGTTTAACTCATGTCGTCACTGTTGCCCAAGGCATGAAGCATTTTCTCTTGCTCTTTGAAGGGACAGGTTCACAGGGAACTCCAAGATGACAGTCAATATCTCAATATGCACTGTTATCAAGCCCATTAGTTGCAAAGGCTCAACACACCTCCACGTACTGGATCTCAACTGCACCACGAAATCAATTCTCAGGCTCAGTCTTTTCTTCACAATCAGAAACAAATAAGCTAAACACACCAAACACAAAGGTAGGACGCTCAATGTGCGGCACCCTTTTCTTTGAAATAACTCATTTCTTCCCTGGTAGCATAATCCTTGAATCCTCAAACTTGAAAAGGCCTTCATCAAGCCTTTCACAGTCAGGAGACACTGGAGTCAGGCCCTACTCACATACCGGCCATACCGGATCCATGCTGGTACAAACCATGCCTCAGCATGGTTGTAGTCTGGTGTTTTCACTTGCTTTTGATACCTAAAACTATGACTTACTTGTGTATGTTCTCTAGTGCTCTTAAGACCAAGGTGGTCAGAAAGGGGGCACGAGGGGGCGCAGAGGGGGGCCTATTTCCCAGGGCCCCAGCCGTCTGATGAAAAACCTATTTATAAATGTTGAAGAAAGCTTTCCCTGTTTTTCAGAGTATCAGAGCACTTTACATGAGCACAACTTGCGTTGCAAACGGGCACATTCATTTTTTTTAAGCAAGGGGAGATTAAGTGATTTGCCCTGAATTACAGGATATTGAGCATTCCTTCCGAGACTTGAATGTGGGTCCCCAGTTTCGCGGTCGACCTCTCTAGCTGTTAGATCACATCCTCTTCTCTTCCTTGGCTTACCAAGAACAATAAGGCGGAATTGGAGCGCACCCTCTGCTTACCATTGTAAAACTTCCTTGTCATTCTCATTTGCCTGTTCTTATATGTGTCCCAGCTTCCCAATCTTCTGTTTTTCCCTCCCATAGAGCATTGCCTCTTTACCATCACTTTTGATTGTCTGGCTTCTATTCTTTGCATGTACATCTCTTCCCCTGGGTTCCATGTTGCTTTCTGGCATCCCTCTGCTTCCCTCCATTTTGAGCTTGCAATCAAGCACTTGCCCCTGTTACCTTCTCATCTGTCTGCTTCTTCCTACCCCATACCCTGTTCTCTCAACAGTTGCTTCTCCTCCACACTCCATGTTGTTAACCCCCACCAACACCCTCTTCTCTTGTCCGTTGCTTCTACTCACCACCACATACTCCTTCATTGTCTGCCCCATGTTCGTCTCCTCACCTGCACCATATTTCTCTCTTGCCAGTTTTTTCTTCCCCCTACCCTGCCTTGTGTGTTGCTTCTCCCATCTGCCACCATGTCTCACACCACCCGGTACTCTCCCCACTGCCTGCTCACCTGTGCGCATGTGTGCTTTCCTTCACCAGCTCCACATTGCTTTCTCATCCGTTACTAAGCCTCCTCCCAACAGACATCTGTGTTGCTTACCCCTTCTTTTGCTCCCACCCCCCACCTCCCTCTGTTGCTTCCACTCCACCCACTTAAAAAAAATATATATATATATGTATGCCTATGGCACGCAGGAGGGACCCTTCCGTTAAGTGTTCTCAGCAACAGAGGCAACAGTGGCAACACTATTGAAACTATCTGAGGGATCGGCAGCTGTTAACCGCCAACCGACCCACAAGGGAAGTGAAACTGCTGCTAATGACAGTCCTGCATTGTAAGGAGAGGCATGGACACTGTGCCGGTGCCTCCGGTTTTGCCTGTAGTGGGAAAGTGCGCTGGAAGTAAGGGCAAGTAAGGCAGTTTTCCTTGACATCTGGGTTGCCTACCACTCCCGACCTAAGCTCCCAATTGGCATTTCAATTACTATGAACGAGCAAATCCAGGCCAGTAGCATCTCCCACCCCAGGCCATCATCATGCTGCATTGGGGGAAATGCAGTTTTTCAACCAAAGTTGCAGGGGAGATGCTAGAGCACACGAGGGTCAGGTGTGTGCACTTCACATCAAGGAGGGGCTGGACTACTCGGATCAGTAACTTGACACATAAAAAAAAGAGCCTGCATCATTTTGTTGGCACACTCATGCTTGGTGAGCGCACCAACAAAAAAAATCACATGGGGATGTATACTTTAGTCATGCTGTAGAGCATCGTGGATGGTGTGAAACATGGCTAAACTCCATTGACAAAGCCAATTGGTCCCAATGGTGAAACCTATGGGCTTTACCTCTGCTTGTTTTTCACATCAGCTAAAATGGTTTAAACCCTTGGATAATGAGTTATTGTCGATCATGTCATAACTTCAATTTTACAAGCCATTTAATTCATATTTCTGAACCGGTACAATTCCGACAGACTACTAAGCAAGGGCAGCTTCTCCACGTGGGCTGAGGAGCGTCGTCCCAATGCTTTCTCGCAGTGTGAGAAGCAGAAACATAAAATGGTATTATGAATACCGTTTTATGTTTCTGCTTCTTGAACTGCGAGAAAGCAGAAGGGTTTGGTTGGGTGGCCCCGCTGCAGGGCAGGGGAGTAGTGGCTTGCCCTCTGTTGTGGACGCTGACTGTTTGGTCGGCTCCATGGCCGACCAAATCAATCATACGCACTCTCCCGTTTTCTCCATGTAGGCTGCATGGGTCGGCGTCCCAGCCAATCACAACGGTGCAATTGCAGCATTGTGATTGGCTTAGGAGAGGAGAGGGAGGCTGCCTGCTTCCTGAGACTTGTAGCAGGGCGAAAAGGAGACGCGACGCGGGACCTGAGGCGAAGGTAAGTTTGAATTCTTTTTTTTTTATGAACCTCCCCGCGCGACCCCCTCACCACCACACCCGCGAATCATGCAGGCCGTGCATGCTTCTAAGGACTGATGAAAACTTTCAAAGTTGGATGAGTGACCAAAGTGTCCAACTTTCATATTCCAAAGAGTCTCTTTTTGTGCTCCCGCACATTTAAATTGGACAGTAAATAATATGTGGTTGAAATAATCTATATTTGCACATGTAGCTGAGTGCAAGTAATGCAGAAGATGCTTGTGGTTGCTAACACTGTAGAAATTGCCAGCGAATCCCGATGTTTTAGTCTACATGTCACAGCAGACTCTGATGGAGCGTACACACAGGGTAATAATAGCGAGCATTAATGTTAACCCTGATCTGCACACTGTACACATACTTGCCGTGGAAAGATACTATCATTCTAATAGCTAAATAGATAATATTTATTCTCGCGGTTTAATGAGTGTGTGCCTGCAATAAATAAATATTTAATCACTGAAACGAAAACGAATAGGATGTTTAGAAAAAAGCAAACATGAAACCAATCACTGCTACAAATCTGACTAAAGACTTTAAATATGTTTATTCTGGCATTCCTGTGCGAGAATGGCCGCGCGTGCTTGCATTTTAAATTACCAATGAAAAAGCACAGCATAGGAATTCTACAAACCTCTGGCCTGCAAAGTGCTACGAATCAAAGCGCTGCTTGCAAAGCACGTGACAGTAGAGCACAGTGGACTTTTAAATATTTAGTGGGCACCCATAATTGGGTAAAGCAATCTAACAGTACATCTGCATGTGACGTCATGGTGAGGCAAATGTCACCACTGCACACCACTCAGAATACAACATACCATGTTATTGGAGTACTAAAAGAGAAGAAAGCGAGCAGTCTCGCCTCAACATGTAATGGGAATAGTGAGGGACAGGATTCAGGAATCAAAGCATGCACGAAACCAGAGGATAATCATGGGTTATGGTGTCACGGAACATGCATCATGAAGAAATCCGTAATTCCATAGATGGTGTTGGGAATGTCCCTCAAATAATGGATGGACATGCACTGCGGCCATGAGTGCTAGACTACTTATGAAACGGGTATCCTGACTTTTTTTCAGCCTGGCATCACGTTAATTTAACTTACCATGAGTGCAGAGGCCTAGGTCTGACCTGGAAACGAGAGATCCAGAATTTGTTCTGCAACCTGGACGGGTACCCAAAGCGTGCCCTCGTGGGGGGAGGGGAATAGATACTACTGGTCATGTCTTGGATGAAGGACATAAAGTGGTGATGTCAACATACTTGGATTCTGATGACTCATTAGTGGGACCAGACTGTTTCTCTATATTGGGAAAAGATAGTCTACCGTCTCCTCTCGTATAAAGTTCCTCTATTCTTTGAACCCCAGAAAATTGCGCTGCCATTCTGTAGGCCTTTCCAGTGCATGTATGTGCAGTGAGTGTGTACATCTAGGAGCACTCTCCGTAAGGTGGGAGTCTGGGCGTTGGGATCAGTGGGATCTATTTTGAAAGGCCCCAGGTTTAGCATGCCACAAGAGGGAGAATTGATCCAGCTTCCCAAGATGGTGGAAGTGGCAGAAGTGTGGAGACCCAGACACTGACATGGAGGAGCATTGAGACAAGGCTCCCTTTGGAAATGTAATGAAGACCTTGATTGAAGGGAATAGCAAATGCCAAATATTGAGAGAACAAAATATCGTTACTACAATATCGAAGGACAATATGTCAAATGGTAAGTGCACAGAGAGAGGTAAAGATTTACAATTCTTAACACCAAATCTAGGTGCCTTGAAGATATATATATATATATATATATATATATATATATATATATATATATATATATATATATATATATATATATATATATATATATATATATCTTCAAGGCACATATATATATATATATATATATATATATATATATATATATATATATCTTCAAGGCACCTAGATCCACAAATTGCAGGTTCACCCTTTTGACTGAGGCCACAGGAAACAATAAATTGGTCCCTTCATCTTTATTGGCAGCATGCAAGCACGAGACTTCACAGCAACTCGCTTCCAACAATATAAAGCCAGACGCGTTTCGGGAAGCTCACTGTCCCTTCTTCCGTGGCATGTAGTTCAGACAGAAATTAAAGCACCTTGCTTCGCGCAAATTTAAATTGAGACTCCTGCCCAATGGGCGCGGCCAAAAGCATGGCCTTCTGGATATCGTAGTGCGTTGCGTCTTCCACTGTGGGTGTGCTCATCATTTCTTAAATAAAACAAAGTTTTTCCCAAGTGGGTAGATGCGAATGAACTGTAGTCACCATGCCCCGCTTTATTGCTGTCAATTTCGGGAAAGCAGGCACTCTCCTGCAAAAGCGCCAGCCTTGCTTCCTTCCTTAGTCCAAACACCAGGCGGCACTTGGTAGGACTCGCACTTCAGCGGTGGGTCTCTTGTCACGACCGAAGAACAGCTGTTATAAATCCACAAATTGCAGGTTCACCCTTTTGACCACAGGAAAAAATAAATTGGTCCCTTCATCTTTATTGGCAGCATGCAAGCACGAGACTTCACAGCAACTCGCTTCCAACAATATAAAGCCAGACGTGTTTCGGGAAACGCACTGTCCCTTCTTCCGTGGCATGTAGTTCAGACAGAAATGAAAGCACCTTGCTTCACGCCCATTTAAATTGAGACACCTGTCCAATGCCCGATTTCCCGAAATTGACAGAAATAAAGCGGGGCATAGTGACTACAGTTCATTCGCATCTACCCACTTGGGAAAAACTTTGTTTTATTTAAGAAATGATGAGCACACCCACAGCGGAAGACGCAGCGCACTACGATATCCAGAAGGCCATGCTTTTGGCCGCGCCCATTTCAAAGAGAAATACCACAAACTGGTTTTAAACCTTAAACAGTGGATCCACAACCCCTGTCTGGAAAATATGTATAGAAGTGGAATCCAAAGCTTATTCCAGTTCCAGGCTCTTTATCACCAAGGAAGGGCATCCTCTGCAGAAAGACTGCTGTGTGACCAGTGCCACGGTTTACTGGAATAGAGGTGTGATTTCAGGCTGACATTGGAGAGGAGGTCGGATACACCAAGCTATTCATTCCGGTCAAAGATTTTACCATCTACCTTAGCCATGAAGTGGAAGTTGACTTTACTTTCATTCCTTAAGAAGCTCTTCTTTAGCAGAGATTCTCATAGACTTGATCGAATCACAAAAAGAATCTGTTAGTATACCTTACTCCAGATATTTTTGTACGTGTGAATCTCCCGGAGTACGAATCATGTACCAAGAAAGGATCAGCGAATTGGGTCCTTTGGCAGTATCGATAGAAGCAAGAACATAAATAACCAAAGGTTCAAGACCAACTTTCCTGAGACATCGGCTTGGATGAATGATCCAAAATTATATCCGGAGGCTAATCGTTGAACTTTTTTGAGTGATATTAAACAAATACATGTGCTGCTAGTGCCGAAAGCTAGTGGAAATGTAACACTACACACTCCTATAAACATTGCTAAAATGTAGGTTTTAAACCTGGATTTGGCAACCGTAATGCATGAAGTCTTCATCATGCTGTGTGTGCATCCCTCAACATATTTTGTGAATAAATGCCATACATACCAACAGTTTTTACAGTGTGACTGAGTACCCCTCCAGTATAGTTTAATTACAAGTTACTCCACAAGGAATAGGGAACAAGTATGCCGACCTGGTTTTAGTAGGTGGAATTTCACATGATTTTCCCTTTGTGAATCAACGCTTTACCACCTGCTCCATGCAGATGGTAAGTATCAGTTGGGGGAGCGGGTGCTGCGTGGGGGTGGAGGGAGGTAGGCAGAAAGGGAATGGATTGGAATGGAATAGCAAAAAGAAACACGTTCCCCTTACTGGAAACAAATTCTTGGGCAGGGGCAGAGACTTGATTGCTGTCTGATCACACAGAGCTGAATTCGGACAAGCCAGAATTTCAAGTGGGAATCACTCTGCCAGACTTGTAATTAGGCCCTTGGCCCTCTATTTACACTCAGTCGGGACATACAGCACTGGTAACAAGGATGAGAATGGAACTTTCCATCATCACACTAGTTCACAACATGAAGTAAGGGGGCCTCACAGATTCCAAACATCTATTCAAGGTGAAGCCTATAATGTAAGGTCCCCATCTCAGTTAGAACATTTTATACAAGGGCAATTTGAAGGTAAACAAGCATTTACAATGCAACGGTTTCGCCTTTGGATCTCTCTCACCTGGGCTGCACTGTTCCCTTGATTGTCAAAGGTGGAGCGGTCGGTCTCCTTCCCCAGGGCTCTCTCCAGGGAGCTCAACGCACACCCACAGTCAGCGGTGCAGTGACGCGTCTCCATCGGGCTGTCACCCAAGAGCTGCCCTGCCGCCTGCACCCTTCACCAGCCCCAGTGCAGAAACGTGTCTGCATCACCGGGCCCTCGGGTTCTTCTCACCATGCCCTGCCTGGCACCCCACCATCACCGTGCAGGGCAGTGCCTGCTGCAGCAGGGAGCCCGCGCCCTTCCCGTCACCCGTGTGGAGCCGTGCCTGGTTCAGGGTTCGCCCAGTACCTCTCAGCGACACCCGTGCAGCGCCGAGCCTGATTCCCCACGGCTCTCTCACCAAGGACTGTCCCGGCAGCGCCTCGTCTGCGCTGGTGCCCACATGTGTCACCCCTCGTCCAATATACATACCGCCATTCCCTCTCACGGCAGACCCGACACAGCGCCCTTTCGTGTTTACTCCAGCGTGTACAGACTCACCCTCACTAACACCCCTCCCCCTCATCTCCTCCCACATTCCCCTACTGTGTTCACTCTAGTCACCATCAATGTACACACCACACACCTCCCAAATGCACAGCGCTTTACACGCACAGCGTGAGTCCTGACAGCACCCTCACCCCCCCTCCCCCCCGCCACACACACACATACAGACTAGGGGTCGAAGTGTCCTACAAAGAGGGAGTCTGCTGCTTACCTCAGCCCTGGGAACGGCAGAAAACCAGGCATAAGATGACCACAGATGATGGCTGGAGGGCGCGAGGGGTGGGGGCGCGAGGGATTGGAAGAGGGGGTGAAGAGGGTCACAAGGCAGCTCCGTTGGCACCCCGCTCCTAATGCCCCAGATTTTAAAAACAAGCACTGACAGCACAGACGATGGCTGGAGGGCGCGAGGGGTGGGGGCGCGAGGGATAGGAAGAGGGGGTGAAGAGGGTCACAAGGCAGCTCCGTTCGCACCCTGCTCCTAATGCCCCAAACTTTAAAAACAAGCACTGACAGCACAGACGATGGCTGGAGGGCACGAGGGGTGGGGGCGCGAGGGATAGGAAGAAGGGGTGAAGAGGGTCACAAGGCAGCTCCGTCGGCACCCTGCTCCTAATGCCCCAAACTTTAAAAACAAGCACTGACAGCACAGACGATGGCTGGAGGGCGCGAGGGGTGGGGGCGCGAGGGATAGGAAGAGGGGGTGAAGAAGGTCACAAGGCAGCTCCGTCGGCACCCTGCTCCTAATTCCCCAAACTTTAAAAACAAGCACTGACAGCCCAGACGATGGCTGGAGGGCGCGAGGGGTGGGGGCGCGAGGGATAGGAAGAGGGGGTGAAGAGGGTCACAAGGCAGCTCCGTCGGCACCCTGCTCCTAATGCCCCAATCTTTAAAAACAAGCACTGACAGCACAGACGATGGCTGGAGGGCGCGAGGGGTGGGGGCGCGAGGGATAGGAAGAGGGGGTGAAGAGGGTCACAAGGCAGCTCCGTCGGCACCCTGCTCCTAATGCCCCAAACTTTAAAAACAAGCACTGACAAGGCCAATAGATCTGATTTGTGTTTGAGTCTGACTGAAATATTAACGAGGAAAGGCACGGACAGCGGGAGGGGGGCGGGAACAGCACACGGTAAGCGGGAGGGGGGGCGGGAACGGGCACTCACCTGGACTTCTTCCAGCGGCGGTCGGCCTGGAATGAAGAAAACAAACCAAAAAAAAAATAATAATAATAACAACCCGCCCACCACCGCAGTGATGTTGAAAAAGGGGCAGGATGAGTAAAAATGGCCGGAACGCCCCCGAATCTGCTCCGCAATTGATGGACAGGTCTCTGTTCCAATGGCTAGCCTCCATTTATGGAGCTAGCCAATGGAACAGAGGGCGGATTCCCAAGCCACTCTACTGTTCTCATTAGGTTTTCACCTGCATGAAAAGCTGCGCAGTGCACAGCTTTCACTTAGGCGAAACCTAAAAAGTATCCTTGACCACCAGTTTTAGAGTACATAGAACAATGTCACAGCTGCAACTGTCTTCTCGCTGTGTGTAAAAGACCACAGATGGTGACAGTAAGAAGCTCCTCAGGAGACATCTAGGTGTACCTAACAAGTATATAAATATCTGTGGACACTCGAAGCAGAAGGGAGCATCTTACTATGGGGTGATTATAATTGCCAGTGCAAGCCCAGTAGATGTTGAAATGCTGCAAACTCCTTTTTGAGGAAGAGGAAGCGAACAGTGGTCCATACACTGGGATTTTATGTGTGTAAAGAAATATAGCCATTAGTCTCACAGATAACGTGTTGGGTAGATTTTTTTGCCTTCTTCTATTGCTAAATCGGGGCAGTGTTTTATCCTTGACATTTGTAGGTGGTGTTTCCCAGCAGCACACATTGGTGTCTCGGTGCAGGGTTTTGCAGAAGGGAGAGCAGTCAAATCATGTCATTGTACTATTGCCAGCATATCTTCAATTGGGGGAGCCTGTGGAGGGCTGAGCGATTACAGCTTATTGCTAAATCAACAGTTTGTGGTGTTGTCATGTCGTGACTCACAGCACTGAGTTTGATTGGACTTCTGCCAGTGCTTGATTTGCAAAACAATAAGTGTCAGGACTCTTGTCAGGAGGCCCCTGCAGCTTGCAACACCCTTTGCCCCTACCAGGGCTGCCGATGACAGTTCCAACACAACTACTAATCATCACCCATCACACTTCTACACGTGTTACAATTCCAAACCCCAACAACTATGAGACTGGCCTGGGCGGCATTTTTTAGCCATTTTCCGTGTACATTGAATTCATAAACAACTGCTGTTTTGCCCATCTCTAAATTGCACAAACAGCGCCATCATGTGGCAGACTGTCATATGTGCTTCCAGTGTTGACAAATACACGCTAATGGCGTGCACCAGAAACCACCAGCTCAAATTAAGCAGTTGCTTCTGCTGATAAGTTGCAAAATGCAGTAGAAGTGAAAAATAATATTCCAAAACACCCAAAGACAAATGCAAAAGGCTTTAAGGTACCAGTCAGACTTCAAACTAAAGAGTAGGATTAAGAGCTCAAGCGGTCTGGAACTGGAGAAGATAAAGACAATCTATTTGAGCTGAAATGACATTCAACCTTCTTCTGTGGAAGAAAAAAAAGCAGCAGATCCCACGCCTAAAAACAGTGAATAACTGAAAGGGAAACTATATTGTTTTGACCTTAAGCCACTTGGAATTACAGGAATAAACCAAACTTACTCTGTGAGTTCCGTTTGCACACTTTCATTTTATCCGCTGGTAGCTTACAGAAGCCAGAAGACTTGCCTTGTAAGTAAAGTGGGCAGATTAAAAAATTAATCTACACTCTGATTGGAGCTAGGGGAAGTCCTCTAAAATGAGGAGTGTGATCCAACCCCCTTTGGATGGTCATTAGTTAGTTGCTTCGTAATAAAACATATTGTAAGGGCGATTAAGCCATCTTAAGTAACGAAGCCTGCATGGTATCACCTAAGTTTACTCATGAAACAACTGAGACATTTACTTACATTCTTATATTAAGTGGATCACTAAACAATGTTATGAGGATGTTCTAAAATGGAAAGTCTACAATCAAAAGTAAACTTCAGGACTTTGCTGACTGACAAGCACCGCAAAATTCTCTGGGAGCAATCTCTACATCAAGAGACCACAATTTGTGCCTGCAATCAGCACCTACTCAGTATTCAATGCATTTAAGACCATTAAAATATTGTGAGCAAGGCTTGACAGATATTAGATAGATCTGAGATTAGATTGATCTGCGTTTCATCCGCTTCGGGTTGTATTGCGAGGTCCATGTTGGTCAACAGCACCCTGAGCTCCAGGGCCGGACAGGCCGCATCGGGCACCAGGTGTTTCCCCCGGAACGCCGCCAGGGTGGGGACTGGTTTTGGAGCCCTGGGGGCCGTTTCTGTTACCGGGGGCCGGTTTTGTTGCAATATCAGGCCCCTGAGACAAAAGCAGCAGCGGCGAGATGTGAGTGGTGCTTCCCCCATTCGGTGCCAGGCCGAGCTGTTTGCCAGGGTCGGTTTTGGCTCCCAGTCCGGCCGTGCTGAGCTCCTTGTACAAGCTGAGCAAAAAGAGGTACCAAGCTCACAGGTGTACACCTAAAGGGCTTGGAACTGAATGGAAGTGACTGGCTCAGTGCAATGCTTTCAATCGAATGATTGCTTCAATCAAAGACTCAAAAGCCTATCTGATCAGTAAAATGATAATCAGAAGCCCATGGTCAATTGATGGGAAAACCACTACCAATGCTGCCAACTTCACAGACAGGAACTCCAATCATACTGTGTGATGAGGGCTTTTGGAGGTTTTTTGTTGCAGTTTTGCATATCAACAATTTATTTCCCAAGGACATTAGAATGTTTAACATGAGAACCAGATTATGTTACACATTTTTTAAGGCACCCAGAGATTAAGTATTTGCCCAGGATCACAGTACGTTGAACTGAGACTACACCTTAAACCTGGTCATTAAGCCACATTATCTCACGTCATGAAACACAAATACGGTAGCTGTTCTGACGCAGCCACTGTGAAATCAGTATTGATTTTATTCTAGGAGAAAGATTACAGACATATATTTAGTGAGCTTAAGCTCAGAATTTTACTGATAACCAATGTTCCCTCTAATTTTATTTCTCCGTGTCACACAAGAGACTGTATATGTGTGCACTTCTATTATCATCGTGCAAAACTAAATCCCAATTTATGTCACAGTGTCAGCAACCTATTCATGTTAGTCTCGGTGTGGAGTTAGTTGCAAGAAAGATGTCCCTCATCCATTTTTGTTCCTCTTTATGCAAAAAGGTATAATTGTAAAATACTTTTACCCAAATGCGTTGTAAAAGTTTGATATATTTAAAAAAAATAGCTTGACACATGGTAAAAGAGCATACATTTTAAATGGTACTCCATTTTTTGAGTCTCGAACATTTTTGAGCTCCCTACCCACAAAAGCAATTAGGCCTTATTACGATTTGCCCAGTAAGTGATCCAGATTGTCCGGATCCCCGGAGTTACCAATAGCAGGGGGCAGCTTCATATCGGGATTACTGGTCTTTTAATGTCACTGCTGGTGGAAGAATACAAAAACATCACATAAAGTCAGTAATGTTTCCCCTTATGAGTACACACTTTGAAGTAGGCATCTCCAACGGGTAGCTCGTGAGCTATTGAAAGCTCTCCAGCTTCCTGTATGTAGCTCTCTTGGGTGCAGCCCAGCCTCCTGGGCTGCACCCAAGAGAGTAGCTTTTGCTTGGCTGAATTAATTTATGTATACAAAAATTGAAAAGTGTTTATTTGACACCAAAATACATTCATAGGCTGATGTTTGGAAAAAATGGTTGAATTTTTAAAACATATTTAAAGCTGATATTTGAATGAAAAACCCTTGCGTTGAGGTGATTTATTGCAGATATTACTTTAGTGCCTAATGGATTGCAGTTATGAGTGTTATGTATTACCCATGTTTACATATTATATGCTGATGAAGCCTTCTTTTACATTACTGCTGGCAAACATACCTCGTGCACTAAGGTGCTCACTACTTGTAATCTTGCATATGATGGCTACTAATGTAATCTTGTCTGAGGTGGACTCTATTACATCACTAAAAATATTAGTATCTCTGGATGATTTTCATTTAACATAAGTAGTTCTTATTAAGGAAAGTGTTTGTAAGCCCTGCTTTAAACAGTAAATGTAAGAAGAAAACACACTAAAATGTATTCTACAACTGCTCTAATGGCCTCAGACTGAAAATTAAAGTAAAGAAAGTCTAGAAGGCCAAGTAAAAAACGTATAGACAATTCCTATAAGGTTCTACTTACAATCCTGTGGCCTTTGCAGATTCTTAACATGTGAACAGCAGGTGGCTGGAATTTTTCCTGGGAAAGGAGGCAAGCCTTACCTCCCTCCCTTTTCTGCTGAAATTAAAGTAAAATGAGACCTAGAAGTGCATGAAGAAAGCACTACTTCACACAACATAAATAAAGCACAATTGACTGTTTGAAAAAATAACTTTTCTTTCTTTCGTTCCTTTAACCTACTTTCCTGTGTAGCCCCTCTACCTCCCACAAGCGGTGTATATATTTGAACAAGAGCTCCTAAGTAAGCATGTGATACTCAGTACAGAAGGTGAAAAGCATTGTTTGCTTTTGAAGGTCTTGTCTGCAGTGGGTGATAACAGAGCCATCAATCTGACAGAGTGTTAATGGTGGCCTTTGTTGTTCCCTGCCCTGGTGCTAAACCAGAGGAGGGAGGGGGTAGTCTTACCAACACTTAAAAGGGAAAGCACGATAATGACGTGGCTGTTTCAATTGAAATGTGTTAAGACCATTTTCAAATCAATGGGTGTGTTGCATAATGGAGTACCATCCTGGCTTGTTTCTTCTTTGTCTTCCTCACACTAGGTGCAGTAGTGATTTCCGTGGGTCTGTGTCCTTTTCTCAGAAGCTGTCTGATATCCATTAGGCTCGCCGAGCGAAGCAGTCATTTTGTTGAAAGATAACAGTTAGCAGCAGGGACACATAAATTTCACCTTAAAACACGAAGCTTTGGACTGAAGAAAATGGTATCCTCGAGGACACAAAGTGAAAAAAGCCCCCCACTGCTCGTATTTGATTATAGCGCTGATGATCTTCAGAGCAAGGAGGGAACGGCTCATTAGGGAAAACTCCCTGCACTGTGCCGACAGCTGCGCTATTCTTTCATTTATTATTTTTCCTAACTGGCCCTGTTTTCTTCTCAATAGACACACGAACCTGCAAGGCCACTGGAGGTACTGCATGGCACGTTTGCAGATCTACCTGACAGAACAAGAATGACGTGCCCGGGGGCACAGCCATAGTGCTTCGCCACCACAATGGTGCCTGGTAAATGCTCCCTTGCCACTCTATGTGCAAACCAAGGCTTTGAGTGGGCCAGGTCCTTCCGGTGCTCAGCACCAGCAGGTCTAAAAAACCAGTGCTGAGACGGGTCCCTATTGGGCTCTCCATTTTTACCCTCACCGTCAGCAGTGGCGGCTTGCAGTGGGAGTGTTGTGGGGTGTATGGAGGGCGAGGGGAAGGGTGGGAGTGGTAGTGGAGTCGAACATACGACGTCCACGAGTAAAGTAAGTAAAAAAATAAATACAACTATTTACCTTGCGCTCGCTGCATCGCCAACTCAGCAATGCAGAGGGCACAGTAAATAGTTTTATTTATTTATTTACTTTACTCGAGGATGGATGCATCGAGCGCAAGGTAAATAGTTTTATTTGTTTATTTACTTACTTTCCTCGTGGACTTTGTATGTCCGACTCCACTACCCCCCCAAACGGCCCTTCCCCCGCCCCCACCACACTCCCACTGCGAGCCACCACTGACCGTCAGGGTGAAAAAAATAGAAAATCTTAACTCTGCAGCAGTACCACTCTTCACTGCCTTTGATGTAACTTCGAAGTGACTCGTTATGGTTCTTTCACTGTTTCATCATTTCAGAACTGAAGCATTTTCAATATTCAATACATTGAAGCCATAGTTAGGACCTATTCGGCTGATCCATCTAACAACCACTGGCAAAGCCAATAGTCCTGGCTTGTTGTAGGGGTAGTGTTACTTCTTGTATTATATATCTGGATGCAATGACAGAAGCAGCAAAATACCAGTCGGGTGGCACACTATGCTTAGCACAAATGTTTAGCTTATGTGTTTTAAGCCTCGTCCTACTTATATTGGCCACTCCCCACTGAGACCTCTCAGTTGTTTCATCCGACTTAAAGCCCTGGTGCAAACTGATGATTTGTTACTTCCTGAGTTCATACTGAAGATGCACAGACCTTTTTACTACCATACCCTGTGGGAAAGCAGAATGGCCCACTCATGGAAGATCTTTTCACTACCCCATAACAGGACTATATTGCCTTCCACAAGTGTATTTAGTGGGCTGTAGGTAATGCAGCATGTGTAGTGTATTTTTGGTGCAAGTTACAAGTGTCCAGGTGCTATGTCGATAGTGTATAGTGTACTTGGCAAAGACCCCAGTACTGCAGCACAAAATTGTATTTTCTCTATACACTACCTCTCGGCTGTGCACCCTTCATATAGCTTCTTGATGCAAGCCCTAGTGTACATCTGGAATAACTTATGGAGACCACATTCAACTGGAAAACAAATGGTGCCTTTTGTTCTACATGTAACCACAATGCATCCACATGTTTTGCCCAAGTAATACAATTTACTCTAGGTTAAGCTTGTCAGTAGGATTTTTTAGGATTTCTTGACTTCCTCCTAGCTAGACTTCAAGTGATTCACAATGCTGCTGGTCGCCTTCTACTGAAGATTCCTGCATGAACTTCAGTTTGCTTCAATCTCTATAAACCCACAAACTCCTATGTGACAGAACACTATTCAGGTTGTTATGCCAGAAACCAAGAGCAGTTTACAAAACTGGCCTTCGTTACCTACAGTCTCGTTTTCATCCATATGTCTCTATGCCTTTAGGCTCTGCCACTTTAAGTACCCTAAGTCAACAGATCTCGCATTAGAGCCTGTTCTTTTTCTTCTGTACTTCCTATTTCTCAATTAAATAAGCTTACTTTTGAGGTTCGTTCTATAACAAATTGTGTCACCTTTGGGGAAAAGTCACAATTTTGCTTGCTAACGGAACAACTTTGCCTTTTTGCTGTTATCAGAGTTCAGTGCCAGGAAAACTTTAAGGAACATTGTGCTTGCATTCAACCATGCCTTGTATGACCAATAACAGGAGTTCCGATGGCGCTGTTCTCCTCTCCTCTACAAAGCTGAGACAAGGCGTAGGTCACTGGACATGTTCTTCTGACCAGCTGGCATTGCTGGTTCCACAACCATGCAGAGGCAAGGGGCTGCCTGACATTGAAGGACAAGAACCCTCTCAGTGACCTGGATCTGTACATAGGACAACTTGGTGAACTGAGCTGCCCATGATGCCCAAGAGTCTGTGGCGAACTGCCTGTGAAAGAACCCGCGAGTAACTTCTTAACAAGAGGTTTGAAGACTTGCAAGAGACATTCCAAGATGCATTATGTGCTTGCATCATCCTGACTTGTCCTGTACCTTCATGGCTTTCTGGGGACTTGTATCACACTTTTTCTAGTCCGAGAGGTTACACTCTAGGTCAGGGGGTGATGGGTGATGTTAGTGGCTCTTATTCAGGAACACAACTAAACAATGTCTCTATGCCCTACGATTCCAAAGTAGTCACTTTTCAAATTCGTAATTTTAGCTTGACCATACATCACTACAATTCCCCAATGGGTAGAGGGAATCGTCGGTCAAGTGGTGCCCCCAGTCTCATGGGTGCCTCTGTTTGTCATGAAATAATACTACTGTTATCAGTCATTACACAGATACTGCTTCATAAAATTGGTGTACCCTAGGAGGTCTGCACAAAAAGCTAAACTGCACCTCCAACAGTTCTGCTTCTTGAACATTGATTTGGAGCCCAATCAGAGCTTTAACTGGGTTCCATTGGAACATTCAGCAACCCCCATATCCTATTTGTGCCCTTTAATAAGGTCCTGGAACTTTCACTTTAGAATGCTTTACTTTTTCAGCAATTTCCCGTTTCTGTGAGTACATTTTTGAGTCATTGACTTTTGAGCGATTAAAACATCTTTGGGATTTAGGTATACTATCAGATCCCATCAGCCTGGAAGGTAACCATTTGAACTCTGGAATGTGGAATTAGGACAAAAGGAAGATCTATCAAATGTCAACTGAAACAACTGTAATATTGTGGTTTGCGACGTTAGCAGTGGCGATACATTTCTAATAGCAAATACTGTAACACAACACCTGCACACAAATCAGTACAGAGATTGCAGAGGCTTGCGACCAGGGGCCCATAGGAAAGGTGTGCGTGTCTTTTGGTGTCTTGTGTTATTCCCTATTTCAACTGACCTACTTTAACTATAAGTAACAACATAGGGGATTATTTAGAGTTGGATGGACAGGGTACTCCACCACAAATCTGGTGGAATATTTTGTCGGCTACACTCCCAAGAGCTTTAGCAGTGGGAATATTTTTCCGTCTGCCTAATTGACATTGGGGTGTCAGGTAAAGAATCACAGATAGTCCTCCATATTTAGGACAGACATTCTAACATACTGTTTTTACCTATTTGGGTCTGCCACATAAAGTGCGATAACCCCAGGAAAAAATATAAGGGGCCCTACAGATGCTGGTGGAAAACTCCCAGCATATCAGGGAAAATAATGTTTTGCTTTTCAAAATAAAGCTCCCTCTTTACGAGTTTCTAAAAATATTACTTTTTTTCCAAAGTATTTTATTAAATGTTATACATACAGTTATCATCACTTTACCATTACAGGGTAACAGCCCAAACTGGCTGATCTTGTCAAGGATACAGGTAAGTGGTATATATGTTTGGCTGTCCCCCTTTCCACTGTCTTGCTAGAAGAATAAGAGTGGATGAAAGGGGAAAGACAGAGAATAAAAGAGAGAAAGAAGGAGATAGTAAACAAGAAGATTACTTCAGTCGTGGGTCTGTTCTGGGCCTGTGTGACTATCCTTTGCGGGCAAGCGCCCTTCTACAGCTGATTTCACAGGGGGTCATAGGGGTCCAGTTACTAGTCCAGTGATGCCCACATTTCCATGGTTGCTTGTCTCCAGGGTGAGTTCTGTAGTTCCATTTGGAAAGTACCATTTTCACTGCCGAGGTCAGAAGGAGATCTAACAGGTCCCTGCCGTGCTGTGAATCTAGCTCTGCGGTCATAAACGCGGTGACAAGGGTAAAGAACTCTGTTTTTAGTGTACACCCCAGCGCTTTTTTATGAAAGTGAATATTTTCTCCCAGAACCCTTTAATTTTGGGACAGTTGTTATACCGAACATGGTTCCCACTGAGCAAAGCTTTGGTAACTTCATAAGGGCCATTTTGACAGCAGCTCATCTGAAAGCACATATGTCTGTCTTTGCCAGGTGGGCAGAGATCTCTAAATATGACAGACAGTAGGCTTCCATTGCAGCTAGGTACATCCCTCTGTTTCCATGATGGATTCAAGTACAGCCCCCCAAGTGCTAAAAGTGTGCTGTAATTACAAAAATATATATGCTGCGCTGATTTAATCATTGAGTATACAGAGTATGAATATTTTACCAAATGGTGTCAGAATTCCAAGGATACTAACTCAGCTGGTTATCCAATTGGGCTGCAATAATACACGAGGACTCCAGACACCAATGGTGAGCTATGCCCCCACTCCAGTAACTCAAGTAAACAGTGGCTGCCCCAAGACTCAGAGACACCCTAATAAAAAATACTGCCACGCCATTCAATGATACTTATTTTATCAACTTCAGAGAGAGAAAAACGTGAATTGTGCTTTTTCATTGCCATTTGTGAGATAGTGATCTGTGTGAGGTTAGCATGCACAGGGGCTGACCCTTTAATGTGGCTCTAAAAGAATCTTGCCATAATGCCTACTCTGTTGCGGCCGTCCTTGGTCTGTAAGGAACCTTGCATTGGACTGCCTACTCTATTTCTATTCTATGTGAAGGAAGCTTGGACTGCTCCAGCTATCTGTGTGCATATGTACCTTTTTGTGGGTGTGCATGTGTCTCTGTGATTTATGTGTAATCATGAAAGCACGGCTGCTGTTTTTATTAAAAACAATTCTGCATGACAGAGAAGCGTGCACTTATGTTTCCACCATGTGCCTGTTCTCTGTATGTTGGAGAAGCGTAAACAAATATTGCCACTAGACAAAAGCAACACTATTGGCTTTGTTACTAGCATATTTTTAAATACATTGACAGCCATTTGCTTTGCTGATAATTCTCAGCAAGTCAGTTTAACTTGGGTCTACCTCACATGGAGGCAATTTATTTGAAATCTGAGCCCGTTTTACAAATAGGCCACACGCCTGAACGTTTGAACCATGGTGCACTTTTAACTGGGTGCACCTAGTGCAAACTGGATGGGACAGTGTGCCCTGTTGCACAGAATATGCTGATCCCAGTGCAGATGAGGACTTGCACGTGCACTGGAAACAGCATATTAGTGCAAGGCAGACCAAATCTTTGAAGCCATCAGATCAATTTTCCCTGTGCAGGCATAACCTGGCCTCCAATACAAAGGAAGACAGCGATTCCCCTGCACGAGGGTTAAGTGAATAACTGCACCTGGCTGAGTGCCTGAGTGGTTTCTGGGACCCCTGATCATCCCTTTGTCTCTTTATGACTGTATTACATATCTGTGATGTGATGCACATGCAGAGATAACTTTTTTCTCATTTGAATGGGGCCTTCATGTAAATGAGAGAACACCTCCTTGCGATTCCACCACCACAAAATGTGCTCTCAGTGCACTTAGTGTAATATAGACCCAGGTTGCCTTACCACTGACTTCCACAATTGTCAACATTCTATGAGTATGACCTTCTTGCGGTTGGTGACAGAGTTCTTAGTTCACATTTTGGAAACCCTACTCGAGCAAGAACTAAGGACAACTCGAAAACAGGATGCTGGGCATTTCTCCTTTCAATCCTCCTATATGCCTGTCTTCATGCCTTTATGCCACAAGGTGTTTGGGGGGCAACTGACCACAGGGAGATCTGCCCCGGGCAGATTAGAATGGTGGAGCAGTCTAAGAACTACCGTTTTGTTTTGGTCTGCATGCGTAGCCCAGTACAGCTCAAGTTACATAAGGGGTTAAATTGGGCTCCCTGCCATCATTTTAGCTTCAGGTAACCTGATGGCTGGTGTCAGGGAGTGATTTAGGCATTTTTACTCGCCCACCCGCTCCTTTAGCTAGAGGTTTCTGGGGGTCATTGTTAGAGGTGTTTTTTCATTCGGTCCCCGTTGTTGAGGCAGGTGTACAAGGGTTGTGTTGTGTGTGTTGTCACGTGGCACAGGTTCTAAGGGGGGGCCTGGAAAGTTTTGCAGGACTTGTCAGAAGTTGTGTTGACGTTGCCAGTTGGGGAACCATGTGCAAAGGAAGGGTAGGCACGTAGTTCAAGGTTCAATTTAGGACGTTTGATTGCTTAGGGATTCATACAGGTAGTGGTAGGCTGTAGGGGAAATATAAAGTTGAAATGCACTACAGATTAATGACAGCTGTGGGTGGGCACATGGGGGGTGTATGGGTGGGGGCAGGGCCATTACTGAGTTCAATTTGATGTATAGCTAGGTTGTAGTTTTATACAGCGGTTTTTCAAGTAGCGTTTGTGATCTTCATCTGTTTCAATAAAGTGGCCTTTTTCACACAACAAAGTGGTCAGTTATATGTGCTCCACCCCTCTCTCCCAATGACTTGGGCATGCAACTGGGATTTCCTCTCCAGCCGGACTGCACAGTGCCTGTGGTGTGTGCCTGCTCTTGAACATCATGAGAGCTGAACAAGATCCTCTCGAGGGAGGACAGCTTAGAAAGGCAGTCTATCAACTCAAAGCACCCTTTTTGAAATGCCAAAGGTTCTCAGCCCATTAGAACCATATCTGATATCATAGTGATGTGAACCGGATTGAAGACAGACCTATGTGAATGACAGGGTGTTACAAGACGCAACTGAAGAGGTGTTTTCTGATGTGTGCACTACCAAAGCACACTGCATGAAAGTATACTTGAAAGAACACTGCGAAGTGGCGCGCCACGTTGAAACGACGTATATGACACTGTCAGAGGCTATGACTCATATATTTTCAAGTGTAGGTAGCGTCCTTCGCAAAAGGAGCACAGCATGATCTTTCCTATTGATGACATTTAGGGCCTGCACACATTTTTTTTTTGTAATTCGTCCTTGAAAGGTAGAGGCAGATGTGTGTGTGATGATTCACCCTCGCTTTCTTGCAATGCACCGGGGACGTGCCTTTGACTCACAAACCCAAATCAACATGCTGTGCGTCACTGCATGTGTGCAGCAACCTCACCCGCTACAAGGGTCAAGGTTGAATTTGTGTTCAATGTTGAACGACGCCATTTATTCAGAAAAGAAACAAAGCCAGTAGAAGACATATTGATGTACTAGGCAGTGAATTGAAAAATGTATACAACTCTAGACTATGCGAATTACAAAGCCAGCATGGCTGAATGAGTTTTTTTATCCTAAGCCGAGCTAAAATATCAAACGGTGTTATATACAAGTAAAATGTCTCCCCCTTTGTGATGTATTTGATGGGGAGGGCTTCTAACGCCTTGTTCTGCCATTCCAGTGTTAAACTGTCATAAACGTAGGTCAGATTGAATTCCAACAAGGCTAAATGTTAACAAAAAGTATACAACCCACCTATCACTCCTGGTGCAGTGTGCAGAATGGGATGAGTCTGAGGTGGCTCTGAGGAGACTCTTACACGTATAGGAATGGTTTTGAGGCAAACAAACCTATTGTTAATAATATATACTTAGTCAGGGCGTTCCCACTGATCAAAGACGACCTGTGGCACATCTGGAGAAGAAACCATGCATGATCTGCCTGGCAGTGACTGCTTAGTGCATCCAGAGGCATAGGGTTCTCCTGGCATAGTATCCACGAACCCACTCTGCCCAGCTTGTTGAAGTCGAGTTGTCTGTGAGTACCAGCACCAGCCCCCTTTTGATGGTGCTAATGCTTGCCTAATAAGCAAACCACATTGATTGATCTAAGGGCCAGGTTAGCTGATGAGAATTTTTATTTTACGAAGCCATCAATTTTTGGAATTCTGGAAACCAGGGTATCGTTTGGAAAATAATTTATTTTGAGGACTAAGTATCACGTTAAGCTTGTCTACTATTTAATGATCTGATGTAAAAGCTTAATATGAAATGAAACTGTATTTGTTTTGAAAAAACAATGCTAATTAAATAATTGTATTATGATTGCAGTTTATTTTGAAGGCGAACGTGAAATGAATTTCTATCGGGAATATAAGCAAGCTGTATTATGAATACAGAAGTCAAGGGGCCTTTCCTGTGTGACTATGTGAATGTTCAAAAGTCCACTTCATTAACACACTCCAGAGTTTCAAAAGATTTATGGATCTGGCATTGTCTTTGACCTGGGTTTCCCAGAGGAAGGGAAGAAATTACTTGCATACAAATAACTTTTGTGGCCGCACTTTTCAATGGTACACTGAGGCTCATCTCTCCTTTTGCCTCAAAACGTACTTTGATTAAACTGCTTAAAGCCAGGGGTAGGTGTGTCAACATTTGTGATTAGCTTTCACAAGCTATTTACCAAGAGAAGCCGTACATCCCTCCTGTTTGCTATTCACCTTTTTCGTTCCTATAGAGACCATTTTGTCAACAGTGTGTACAGTGGCGGCTGGTACAGGTAAGAGGAGTGAGGCGGGGTGGGTGTGGGTCAGGTAACTCAACACATGACGGGAGAAGTAAAACAACATTTTTATAACAAGCATTTGCAATGCAATAGGTCTCGCAGCATTAACGTTTGAGTTATTGGCATTGTATATGACAATGTGTTGCATTAAATTGTTAGCAAAGTCTGTATTGGTGTATAAAGATGATTTGCAAGATGATAAGCAGAGAAGACATACATTTGGTTAAGTAGAGAAGACAGGATTAATCCCATGTTTTGGGATTTTACTTTGTGCAATTCAGCTACTAAATGGGTATCTATTTTCTCTCCTTTTTTTACTTCAAATTTTTATTATTTTTCATTACACCTTGGTGCATGGAAGAAAGAGCGTGGATGGCAGGAAGGAGCCACATCCAAGAAAGATCAGCTTGTTTTGGGCTCGGGGTTCCAAGGGGAACTTGAGGCGAGCCAGAGCTGGGCACATGGTTCCAGCCTACCTCAAGCCTTCAATGGCTCACCCACCTCTCTAGGCAGGGCCCGACTGAGGAACCAAGAGCAGCCCTGGCAGAAATGCTCAAACCAGCAACTCTCCATTTGTCTCTTCATAATCTCTCTCTATCCATCAATCCTCTTTCTCTCCACGCTTTTCTCCTTCTCCTATTGCTTTCTCTTTACTTCCCACATCTCTAGCTCTAGAAGCCTCCCTGTGTCTTCTGCAATTAATCTTAGAAGAAGCTGACAGACGTACTAGCAGCGGCCCTAGGTTTTCAAAACAAGCCTCCAAGGGATCCAACCCACCGGGGAAATGCCCAGTGGAATAAAGGGCATGTCTGGCCCTGCCTCTAGACTGCAGCTATGCTTTATTGTATCATTCAGTGGCAACATTTAATTTTTAAAAAAAGTGCCCTGCTGTCAGGTGACACTCACCCAGACTGTAGGATATATGCAGTTATACCACCCCACTAGTGTCCTTTGCCCAGCAGGCAGCAGTAAATATGGCATAAAGCAAATTGAAAACTGTTATACTGTCTGATCTGAACTTGCCATGTTATCAAACTAGAAACACCCTTTCTGTGTAAAACCAAAGCTAGCTCACGTGCAACGGGCTTTTGCTTAAAAGCATGCAGCTGTGCTGCAAAGTGAACACATTAGATGACCCTCAGCTCAGAAACGGGAAGTTAACCATAAACAGCCTGAAGGGTACAAGTGGGTTAACTTCTCACGTGCCCTTTTTTTCATCTCTCTTTGAAACGTTTAGTCTCAGAAAAATCCTTGAGTGGAATAGGTACACACATCTGACTTGGGGCCTCTTTAAACCTCACTTGCACCATCTTGTGCCCACCCACTACACATCAACTAGCAGTTCGTGTTTTACTTCATCGTGCACCCCTGATGTGCAGAGCACCAGTGGTACCTATGTGCACACCACCCGAGGCTCCCATCCACAGTGGATATGGTACATCTGCACGCAAAGGTATAGGTGTGACTGTTGGTCTGTGTATGTTTGAAAGTGCGTGGCTGTGCCCCTGTGTGTCTGTATGTTTACAGGACAGCAAAAAAGCCACACCTAATGACTAAGTCAGAGCTAGTTACGCTTTGGTTTTGTAGAGCGCTATATGCCGATATTAAGTTGCCTTCCAGCGCTTATTCAGTGGGTGGATCACCGTGAAAGACTCGTTCTTTTGTGGCTGACGGAGGTTGGAAGGCTCTGCCACAGTTAAAATGCGCCCTGAGGGCCTGCGTGTCACTGCTATGCGCAGCTGGCACATGCAGCAAAATGCCCCATCTCACTTTCAAGTCACAACACAGACGGGCCCGCAGATTCACAGGAAACCCGACGCCCTCAGCCGAAAGAGCACAGGGAGCGAAGCTGACTGTGATGGGGCCTCGAAAGCGGGAACCGTCACTGCGATCAACTGGTGGGCACAGAGTGACTGTGCGCACTACGATGGGGTGTTCAACCGCCACACCTCTGTGGACGCCCTTAGGCATATTTTGGGAACAGCTGCACGCCCCGGAGTTCTCTTGTTGTGAAGTAAACTTTCACAAGCGCCCTCCAGGGTGTGAAATTGCACTGTAAACAGAGAGGTGCGTTCCCCGTAAATTGCTCATTGTCTGGAGCCACACTGCGATGAGCGCTCACGCTCGCCATTGGGACGGTTTGTTTACGCAGAAGGTTACTCCCGAGTTTAATCATTTACCCAGACAGGTGAGTGCGCATGCGCGCCCTCCCTTCCTCCCATGAGTGCAAAGTCCAGAGCGCACCTGGAGAAAGAGAGCTGCCCTGCAACTCCTCGGCAGCTACAAAGGCAACTGTCAATCAATACAGCATGTGCGTTAGACGAGGGGTGTCTATCATGCCCCCAGTGCTGACATTTGAGGACTAAAGTAAGGATGCATGCTCGTGACAATTAATAATCACTTAAACATGTACCCATGCCTCCGTTAAGACGTGAACTGCACCTTGCTCTGTGGCTGCGCTCCCTCCCTCGGCTCAGCTCCCGCGACGCTCCGCCCTCGGGTCTCCTCCCTTGCTTGCTCGCTCGGGTCCCTGCCTGCCACGCACTGAATGGTGTCCTTGTTCTCCCCAGAGACTCCTCCAGCTTTTAACAAGTACTATCCGGGCAGTCCGTAAGTCCGCCTCCTGCCCATCTCCAGAGCACTGCTGCCGCCAGCCTTCAAAACAAAACTGAAACATAAGGTGCATGGCAGAGTCAGATTCCGACGCGCGCGACCCAATCCCAAGGCGCGCGTCGGAATCCGACTCTGTCATGCTTGTTAATGGTGCGCGCGGCCAGCCCTTGTAGTCACATTCCAGCTCGTTGTCGGCTGAGACAACAGCTATAGTTCTCTGGCGAGAACGCGCTTCGCGCGTTACTAGCCGAGACCTAAAAACCAAGCCAAGTCGGCGACGCTGGGAGCGCAAGGTAAGTGTTTTTTATTTTATGTCTCCTGTTGTATGTCGACTTACACGACCCCCAATCCGTCCCAGCCCACCGCTCTTACCTGTGCCAGCTGCTACTGAGTGTGTATTGCAGAAAATGTTCAATTAGTGATTTGTCTCACCTATTGTTTGTATGCAACCATGGAAATCTGCCTTTGCACTTACAGTGCCTAGGAAAATACTGACAGCTGGGACCATATGATACTGCTAAGATTGAGTTAAGCCTTCTTGTAACCCTATTAGAATAGCCAGGTAAGAGTTCAGAAAACAAGAGTCAAATCCATGTCCGCTTCTGATGGTATCTTAATGAGATACATGTGCCTATGTTGAACCTATGGTTATGCTGAAGGTCTAAAATACATGTGATGCTCCTGGACCAGAAGTAGACACCCCAGAGGCAGGTTTACTCTTATTAAACCATAACCATGCTGCCCTAATTAATACTATTTTTTAGCTACTAAAACAGCCAGAAATGTTTGACTCTTTCCTCATTCCTGTGCGATAATATGTTCTTACAGCATGGAAAAACAAACGCTTTTAGGACCTCAATTAGAGTTTGGCGAACAGGGTACTCTGCCACAGACATGGTGGAGTACATGTCACCCTGAGGTACATTAAACAAAAAAGGGAGCAATCTGGTGGCGCTAAGATGCTCAAGAAGCACTTTATCCTTTCTACTGAAACCGCAGAAATTTAAGAAGAATAAAACTTACAGTAAGGCTTTCTCTGGCATTGCCCAAAGAATCTGGAATTCCCTACCTTCTGAAATCCGAGTTAATCCTTCACTGGTGTCTTTAAAAAAACACGTGAATTTGTTATTGATGAACAAAAGCCTGCTCTAGCTCACAGGACCTCTACCTTTCGGAAACGACAATTCACATGGTCTGCACTTGCAATCTGTCACTTGCACTATAGCCTGGTATGTTTCTTTCTGTGGGACTAGAGGTAGTTCTTCACCTCCCCTTGTACCACTAATTTCTGTACTGTTATTTTGACTGTTATTAAAACTTATTATTGTCTGCTTTGTCTTGTTTTCTGTCACCCTGTTAATATGTATAGCGCTCTGATACCCTTTTGGGTCATGTTCACGCTTTATAAAACTCTAAATAAATATATTTAGATTTACCTTAGTTGTTAAGGCCTTAACAATCACATACCCCTTGTAGGGTATTTAGTTAGAAAGTCCAGTTCATTGGGAGCTGATCTATGTTGGCTAGTCACAGGTCGACTGGCTGGCGGCCGTGAACATGGTTTGAATCATGTAGTCATAAAAAGGCATGAGTAAGAGTTTCATTAAAGGGTGATAATGGCTGCTATGAAGTGGGCTCTGGTTGCAGAATTTTAGGCAGAACATTTTTTTTGGCTCATTGGTGAACAACTGCTAGTATCTCAGCGGCCCCAAGAACCATCACTGCAAATGGGGCACTTTCTTCTGCTGGAGGTCCAGTTGGCGAGTCCAGCTCCAATTTAAGAGATGTATTTAGCCTACTGGCATTTTTGAGCCAAGATATAATTTATCGTGCACTATATCAAGGTGGGGGCCACGGAACATAATGGAATAAGCTAAAGTGGATGACTCTGTCCTTTCTAAGTGGCTCACGGGAGAACAAGATATACAGTATGGTTGTCTTATCTTGCCTGAAATATGGTAAGCAGAAGGCCCAGACTAGTTCTTCCTCTAGCCCCAAAGGGAAGGACAAGTAAATTAAGTGTGGTTCTTTAATCCAATTCCAGAGTATGAAGCAAAAAAGTGCAAGTTTATTCCTCTGCAAGTTTTGGTGCCTTGAATGTAGGAAGTCTCGGAAGCTGGAGGCATTTTGTTTCAAACGGTTTCCTTTTCCTTTCTTGTAGGCATGGAGTGCTGCAGGATGGGAGGCTTGCATGGCCTAAAAAGCACAGGCTGACTACTTTCTCCCATCCATTGCCCAGTATGAGAAGCGGCCAGATACAGCTTTCTTGTTGCCGTAGACACGGTAGGACAATAAGGCAGCTTCTTTTCTCTGGCTCAATGAATAGCGGGAAAAGGAGTAGGCAGGTTTCTCTTCCTTGCTGCAGCAGTGGGGCAGAAGGATCAGGCACACTCGTCTCTCTCCCTGGGTGAGATGATGGAAGGAAGATAATGCTAACCTCCTTGGTGGGCGTTGGAACATCAGGATAAGATTCCAGTAGAGTAACACAAAATGAGTGTGCTCTCCTGCTGACTTCCATATCTTACAAACATTCTTACATGTTAGGCTGAGTGGTGGGCCTTGTGAAGTG